>NC_134411.1:87417766-88741335 GCF_038048845.1 Mixophyes fleayi | reverse complement strand
CCTATACCCAAACCACAGAAAATAATCAATTTATACCATTGCTTTCCCAGTTCTGATTACAGACTATAAATTCTGCGGGTGTAATTTACAAATACAGCACGGAATGGCAAAGCAAATCCACAACTGGAGGATTGTGTCTCCAGAACTTCACACCTCTATAAAACCCACTTGCTGCACCAATTATATGCAGGACATTGCTGCAGACAATGTTCTGTGCATAAGAGGCTTTAAAGACACAGCCGTCGTATATCATCCTGAAAGCAATAATATTGGGGTGTAATGTATTTCTAAAACCATACTGTACTCTAGTGCTCCATTATATGTTGAAGACTTCTCTCTAGTACAATGTTGCCCTTTGATGTTCTGTGTTGCTATTATTTGCTCTCGGATACCATTAGCTGCCTGTGATCTCCTCTGTCACTTTGAATGGCTAAGTAATACCAGGTGCTACCCATTGATTCCCTGGACCACTACAAACTGCTCCTATGTTTTCTTGTTCTATTCAACTGAACTGAGCTGCCGTAATGCCAGGTTTGACGTTCGGGAGAGGAGCAGTCAGCGTGGTTGGGAATACTTGGTATGAAACTGCCTGGGCTGCAGGTGTGTGGTGCATACCCCACCGGATTGGACAGGAGCTGCAAGAATCCAATCAGGTGACATATTAATGCCATACTTGCCAACTCTCCTGGAATATCCGGGAGACTCCCGAAATTCGGGTCGGTCTCACAAACTCCCAGAAAAGCTGGCAAGTCTCCCACATCCTGCAATTGCGGGGCTAAAATGACGCAATTCGCGGTGAATAGGGTTATTTTGGCCCCGCCCCCCCCTCTACCAAACGGCATATTTGTTGCGGGGGTCGGGCCAAAATGACACGTTTGGCCGTGCCCCGCCCCCTCCGGCCCTCTAGACACGCCCCTTTCCCGGACAGACCTTGCGAGAAGTCGGCAAGTATGATTAATGCCACACCTCCTGCCCTCGCTGGCTGATTCCCTATAACAAGCAGAGTCTGTCTGTGTAGGTAGCTGCTCAAATCTATCAAATGCAGGGGGTGTTCATCATCATCACCATCATTTATTTATTTATATAGCGCCACTAATTCTGCAGCGCTGTACAGAGAACTCACATCAGTCCCTGCCCCATTGGAGCTTACAACCTAAATCCCCTAACATACACACACATACAGACCAAGAGAGACTAAGGGCAATTTAATATCAGCCAATTAACCTACCAGTATGTTTTTGGAGTGTGGGAGGAAACCGGAGCACCTGGAGGAAACCCACGCAAACAGAAGGAGAACATACAAACTCCACACAGATAAGTCATGCATCAAAGGGCTACAAGGGGGTGAAGGGCCAACTAAAATGGGTCATTTGGGTGTGGCTCACAAACCAGCCCTTGCTAAATGTAAGCATTTTAATGGTATTTAAAGTATATCGGTCAGTGTAGGACCTGTATATAATGAGGTGCCCTTGATGCTTGGATGCAGGCTTATATGTTTTGATCAAAATATGAACCAATACCTCATATTATCATTTTGCTAGATACACACAGATATGCTGTGTTAAGGACAACAACTGTCTTTCTGTTTTGTATACACATATGGGCATTTATATTGCCACGCAACTGGTACCACATATAATATGGAATATACCGAGCGTAGGATTTTTTCTTCTCTGGTTTTAACTTAAATGAGTGGCTTGTACAAAAGAAGATGATTCCTTTTAAATAAAGCTAGAAAGGGAAAATTTTGTCCTTGAGATTATTTACACCACTGCATGATACTGCATGTGCATATATGTATTATATTATTCTTTGTTCCTTCTATTTTCAGGTCGTTGGGCTGTATTCTATATGAAATGTGTACTTTCAGACGTGCCTTTGACTGTTCTAGTTGGATCAAACTGATATCAATGATAGTAAATGGACCATGCCCCTCTCTCCCCTCCCAATATTCTGCAGAGCTCAGCGATATCCTGCAAAGGTACGTGGATAACCCAGCTGACATAAGATGATAATGGAACGCACGGTCTACAGGACGGTTAGGGTTAAAGGGCAACTTTGCATGATAAATATATATTACTATGAACAGGGTAATACAGAAGCCCTACATGTAGCATAGCAAACAATGTTAGCTAGTTATATTGTAGACTGGAGAGATTAGTATGAATCAAGGACAATACAATGTTAATATATTTATTATATGTTTATTTAGTGTGCCATTTAAACACAGTGGAAGCATTGATTTTTGTGTTGTGAACCAATATGTAACTTATCAATTTACTAGGAGCCAGTGACATAACTTAGGTGTTGCCTGAGTAATATGCTTGAGGTCTGACCTGTTTCTGAGGGACTGTTTCCTAGTGAGTAGATGGGTTATTTAAATTGTAAAATCACTTCATCCTAGCTTAAAAGGGGTACGTACAAAGTAGAATAGCGAGGTTAGAAATCTGTAGCTCCCCAGCCATTTTCGATATGATACGATATGAATAATGCATCCAGGGAGTTGTATTTCAAAGTCACCTGTCACCTACCACAATGTCAGCAGCTATTTGTTGGTCAAAACCAATATCCACAGGAATGCCGGCTTCCAATATACTCGTATGTTGACCCAGTGATGTCAGTGGTTCGAAGTGAAGATTTGGGGGTATATTTACTAAACTGCGGGTTTGAAAAAGTGGAGATGTTGCCTATAGCAACCAGTCAGATTCTAGCTCTCATTTTGTAGAATGCACTAAATAAATGATAACTAGAATCTGATTGGTTGCTATAGGCAACATCTCCACTTTTTCAAACCCGCAGTTTAGTAAATCTACCCCTTGGGCTTCATTTGCACTAATTGAAAGAAAAATGTAAAAAATTAAAATTAGTTGACAAATAGATCTGATAGTGTTTAAATGAAATAGTTTGAAACAGTATTGCATTTAAAAACAAAATCTATATTCTAATAGTAAAGCCTTTTTTTAAAAAATGTTTTTGGTCTGTTATCGCCATCCTTAGAAAGACCTGTTACTGAGGAAAATAAAAGATTACGGGGTAAATGTATCAAGCTGAGAGTTTTCCGGCAGGTTTGAAAAGCCAATCAGATTATAGCTATCATTTATTTAGTACATTCTACAAAATGATAGCTAGAATCTGATTGGTTGCTATAGGCAACATCTCCACTTTTCAAACACGCCGGAAAACTCTCAGCTTGATACATTTACTCCTACATGTGAGATGTGGAGGTTGGGAGAACAGTAGGAGAGAAGCCCCCCCCTGCCCCCAACCCAGCCAGCCAGCCAGCCCCTGTGAACATTGCACTTAGGTGCAAAAATAGCTCTAAACCAAAGCAACCAATCAGATAATTGCTTTCATTGTCTAACTTGCACCTGACATATCATTGGTTCAGTGCAATGTTTGCACCTGAGTTCATTGTTAATGAATGACCTGTACTTTATTAATAGGGATATGTGGAGGAAACAGATATATAAACGTTTACTAACCTGGAAGGCACAGTATGTATGGAGGGAAATAGTGCGTGTAGCAATAGGCGTGGAGAAGCCATTGCTGCTTGACATAACCCTTTCATGTCTATAGAGAAGAGAGAAACACTACGGCCGGTGAAAACACCCATTTTTGCCTCCAATAGGGCTTGTCACCCTTTCATAAATCATCCCAATAGACACACACAAAAAAGGTCTCTGGACCCCTTCTGTGTATTAATAAATGCCGCTGTAGGTGTTCTTTGCATAGGCAAACCGAGGGGGGTTCCTAGTGCCCGGAAAACCCCCCTCCAAGCCTGGGGCACTGTATAATTAAGGTGGCTGGACCCTGCTCCCGCTTCAAACGGCTTTGCTCGAAAAGAGAGAGCTGCATGCACCTAACAGTAGTGCACGCAGCATTGCCCATGTATATTATAGGGATAGGAAGAGTTGGAGAGCAGCCAAGCACTGTCTAATATTATAGCCACGCCCCGATGCGTGCTGGTCATGCCCACTGGTGGCGTGGTGTGGAAACCCATTCTACAAATCCTGCGTTTGCCCCTGCTTTGATGTTTGATTGTCACCTGACAGCGGATGCCCTGCAGTGAGATCTGACGCCTCACAGGCTCCTCCTCCTTTGAATTTTTGACACTTGTGTTTGTATGACTATAAATCTTATGGAATTGGAGCATATCACTAGATAAGAGAGCCTCTGTCCCACGGGGAGGATCTGTGAACATCCAGGAACACATCCGGACGTGGTTTCTGTACCAGAGCCTGCAGATCTGCCGGTGGGAATTCGGAATTGACAAGTTGTGTGATCCTTGGTACATCTGCAGGAGGTCACATGTCGCTTCCAGATACTAATGCAGTTAAAGCCTCGCAGCTCTGAGACCTCTTGCAGAAGCTGAGTTGCCAGTAACTGTATTTCTTCCACACGTCAACAATCGATCTCCTTTATCTAGAGGTTCAAAAGACTGTTAATTTTGCACATTTCAACACAGATGCTTCACAGATGCTTCATACCAGAAAAGCAAATAGAATTTCCATTTACAACCTAAACTAAACAGTTTGGGCCTGATTCATTAAGACACGTAAAACAAACGTATAGTGCTTTTTTTTTTTTAAAATGCACAGAAATCGGGTATTTGAACGTCTGTATTTAACTAGATGCGGATATGAAGAAACGTCTCTTGTTGAATACGGCTCTAGGTACGCACTACTTATTCGGCACTTGCCGTATTGAGACAGATACTATACACTGCAGGATACATACAACACATGTGCAATATAAAGTGACGCCAAAATGCACAGGGAAAAATAAAAGTATTCAGTTATTGTCACCTGGTAATAATATAGTACGGTAATTAATGAAAACACATGAAAAAAAAAAGTAGTTATTTTTTTCTTTTCTTTTTTCTTTCATGAAATACATTTATTAGTCCAGTGGTTCCCAAACTTTCTCAGCTCGAGGCACCCTTAGGGTCACCATAATTTTTCCAAAGCACCCCTAAGCCAAAATAATTACCAGGTAGTCCCGTTTTTTAAGTAGTTGGGTCAAAATAACATAACATGTATTTAGGCCTCTTTACCATCACATTGTGCCCCTTCACCATATCACTCTGTATCCCCTTCAGCAGCTCACACTCTGTCCCCCCCTTCAGCATCTCACTGTGTCCCCCCTTCAGCATCTCACTGTGTCCCCCCCCTTCAGCATCTCACTGTGTCCCCCCCCTTCAGCATCTCACTGTGTCCCCCCTTCAGCATCTCACTGTGTCCCCCCCTTCAGCATCTCACTGTGTCCCCCCCCTTCAGCATCTCACTGTGTCCCCCCCTTCAGCATCTCACTGTGTCCCTCCCTTCAGCATCTCACTGTGTCCCCCCCTTCAGCATCTCACTGTGTCCCCCCCTTCAGCATCTCACTGTGTCCCCCCCTTCAGCATCTCACTGTGTCCCCCCCTTCAGCATCTCACTGTGTCCCCCCCTTCAGCATCTCACTGTGTCCCCCCCCTTCAGCATCTCACTGTGTCCCCCCCTTCAGCATCTCACTGTGTCCCCCCCTTCAGCATCCAGGGGCGGATCCAGAAGTTAATTGTACCGGGGGCGACTTAGGGGGGGCGATTTAGCCCCGCCCCCTTTTTGACACCTAAGGCTGCCCCCCCTTCAGCATCTCACTCTGTCCCCCCCTTCAGCATCTCACTCTGTCCCCCCCCTTCACCCCCCTTCAGCCTCTCTCTCTCTGTCCCCCCCTCTTAGCCTCTCTCTCTGTCCCCCCTCTTAGCATCTCTCTCTGCCCCCCCTTCAGCATCTCCCTCTGCCCCCCCTTCAGCATCTCGCTCCCCTCCTTCAGCATCTCTCTCTGTCCCCCTTCACTCTCCGTTCCTTTACTTACCTTCTTTCCTCATTTTCTGCTGTCTCCTGTCCTGATGTCCTCTCTACTGCTGCTCCTCCCGGACACTGTCAGGCGTGATGACATCATGCCCGGCAGTCAGTGAGGAGGAGGATCCGGCGCTGGATTGGTAATTCCCCCCCCCCCCCTTCTTAAGAAGAAGTAGTTCTTCTTCTTCTTCTTTTGCAAGGGCGGCCACGGCACCCCTGTGACAGCGCCGCGGCACCCCAGAGAGCTACGGTGCACACTTTGGGAACCACTGTATTAGGATGTGATTTATGTCTACTGTACATAAAATTAATTTTTACAGTTGCTCCTGATTGCAAACACATGTTTTAGCTGTATACACATGTTCTAGCTGTATACACATGTTCTAGCTGTATACACATGTTCTAGCTGTATACACATGTTCTAGCTGTATACACATCCGTCATCACTGTCACCCGGCACTTACGTCTGACCTGTAGCTTGTGCAACTGATTCGACAGATAAATACATACCTTAGATATGCCCAAAGCTTGAATCGGGCTCTGTCGCGTGCGCTCGAGCTTGGCACACCCGTTTCGTACATTGACTCGCGCATACGTCCTTTCTCCTACTTGTTCCGACCCATGAAAGTGTTTGGCTCAGATATTAAATGGATGCTCCTGCATTCAGCTGTGTTTAGCCCGTTTCTGCGCAGAACGTTTTAACGCAAAATACGGTATCGGCATTTACATTCCTTAATGAGGCCGTTAGTTGTCTCTCTCCTATATACAAGAGTCTCTGGTACCTTTCCGGAATCAAAAGCACAAAAGAGCAGACGTACCAGCTTTACAGCCACAAATAAGTAGAATATAATAATGTTGCAGGAGTTATTACAACTCCCCAGTTACTAAACTGAACTACAATACCTACAGTCCTTAGACAGAGCAATATCAATGAGGAGAGATAGAGGGGCTGGAGAAAAAGAATCTCAGTCCTCAATCTCGCAACCTACCACTCACTCTTGAATTACAGAAAGCAGAGTTTACATAATAGGAAACTGGTTTATTGGAAACTGGTTTATTGATGGCACTGGCTATACCGTACACGTGCTCCTGTTTAATCGTGTATTTTCATCCTGCATTATTCAAAAGCTTCTGACCCTATTCAGTTATAAAGTTACCCTTCAGTAATAAATCTTGACACTTCAAGCTACAAACTTACTACCCATGCTCATGACCCTTGACTGTTGAGAATATGTTTCCTTACTTGAGCAGCGTATTTCAGCAGCCTGTGCCACTTTTAGCCTGAGTTGCATAGAGAATAAATTGCCCCCATATGAAGCATTAACATTGTGGCTGATCTGTTTTAAGTTGAAGGTTTACACTTATCCAGGACCAGTGTCTGGTATTGCTGCAGAGAATTCTTGGAATTTTTGTAATAATTGTCAGTCACAGGAATTTCTGCTGCCACAATTACCGTGCAAGCGGACAGACTTCCTGTCAAATTCTTTTTGCCTTCTGACGTGTTTGTTAATAATAATTATTTGTCATAGGCAAAAAATAAATATTGGATGCTAGAATTTTATTTTAACGGAACTCTTTCACTGTCAAAAAGTAAATTAAGTTAATGCCTCTTTGGGAATAATACTCTGTCAGTATCCAGCATCTTGACCCTTGTCCTGTTGAGGTTGCATGCTGCGGGGCTGACAGAGACATTGAGTGCAGAGAGAGAGATGGCTGAGAGCATTGCCGCAGGGACTATCCTGCAGCTCGCTAGCACTGTGTGTGTCTGCGATGCTTCTGAATGATTCCCCAGGGCTCTGCAACTGCCTCCGAACAACCTAGGATCAAACCAGCAGGGGTTTCCGCTCATGAAAGTCTAAGAGAACGGACAGTGCCAGCTTCATTACAAACCCCAAAGCGCTGAGTGCATGCAGAATAGTCATCCTTAGCACATCCGAAGAGAGGAAGAAAACGAGGGGGAAAGTCACTACCTTGTTAATTTATGCAGGGGGCAAAAGGGACACGATTTTCAGTCTGACAGAGTGTGAAACTAGGCCTCTGAAGTCTAGGAAATCTCCTGGAAAATAAGAGGCTCCAGGTGACCTGCAGAGTTGACGTGGCAGAGAAACTGGTTAATAACTAGAGATTCTCAGGCTCGGTTCCTCGAGAACCGAACACACCCAAACTTATGGGGATCCGAGAACCAAGCCGAGCCGGCTCGGTACTGTCAAGCGGCCCTCGGAATTGAAAACGAGGCAAAATGTCATTGTGACGTCGTTGGATCTCACGAGTTTTGAATTCCTTTTTAAGATCCAACATCACGGAGGGTGGGAGGGAGGGCAGACCCCCATTTATCATTTCTGCCACTGCTGTGTGCCAATTATGTCCTAGATGTGCTAGGAACAGCCGTGTGTTTGTGTCATTGCTCTGTCGCTTACCATCCAGCCAGGTCGCTGCAGTCTTTGTTTGAAAGTGTATGAAAATAATATTGTGACCTGTGAGGTGGTCAAAATTGACTGCAAATGACTTGAAATTAGTGTTATTGAGGTTAATAATAATGTAGCAACAAAAAAAAAAAGCCAAATTATGTGATTTTAACATATTTTAGGATTTTTTTAAAAAAAATCCAAAACCAAAACACACGGGGTGGTTTTGCCAAAACCAAAGCACGAAGCTAATCCAGATCCAAAACCAAAACCAGTTCATAGGGGTCAGTGAGCATCTCTAGTAAGAACCCTCTAATTACCAGAGATGCTTGCAGTATTTTGCTTTGTACAGTCTCCTCTTTCAACTGCTTGGTGCGGTTGTAAAGGTCTGATCTGTGAGCGTCACTTGGACACCAGGAAATTCTTGAATAGCTGCGGAAGTTACAGAACATTTTTTGGGAGACCCAGTGGACCCAAAAGTGGTCAAACAAAATAGAGTTTCTGCAGCAGTCAAGAAACTTGAGGGACACAAATGTGACTTGGTTGGTGGGAGAGTTTTTTGTAAATGCCGGGTGCCGGACAGGACCAGCTATCCCCATCATATGAAGCTAAAGTGACACCTGGGGGTAAATTTATCAAGCTGAGGGTTTGAAAAAGTGGAGAAGTTGCCTATAGCAACCGATCAGATTCTAGCTGTCATTTTGTAGAATGTACTAAATAAATGATAACTAGGGGCCTGATTCATTAAGGATCTTAACTTAAGAAACTTCTTATTTAAGTCTCCTGGACAAAACCATGTTACAATGCAAGGGGTGCAAATTAGTTTTCTGTTTTTCACATAAGTTAAATACTGACTGTTTTTTCATGTAGCACACAAAT
This sequence comes from Mixophyes fleayi, assembly GCF_038048845.1. Lineage (NCBI taxonomy): Eukaryota > Metazoa > Chordata > Amphibia > Anura > Limnodynastidae > Mixophyes > Mixophyes fleayi. The sequence goes on along the minus strand of NC_134411.1, from coordinate 88,732,211 downwards.
ACTTGATAGCTTATTTGTACACTGAAATTTAAAGTTTAGCAGAATTCCTCAATATGGTCTCCCTAAAAAGGGTGATATGGTTTAGACAGGTGAGAGCTACATGTAAAGGAAAACACTAGTCAACAGAGATATCAAGCGCAGCGCTACTGTGCAGGGTCCCTCTGCACATACATGAGCGGACAAGTGCACTGGAACACTGGACTTGGGCCTCTATTTCTAGATTTGTGTAAAAAAAATAATAATAAAGTATGTAAAAAGAATTGTACAAAATAGGAAAAAAATAATATAACTTGTTTAAATAAAAACTAAGGAAAAATGCTTTATTTTACTAATTTTCCCTTACAGTACCCAGATGGTGATAGCTATAGGAGAACAGCTATCATAGGCAAACTGAGGGGGGGGGGGGGGGGGGATGTGCCTGGAAACCCCCCTCCAAGCCTGGGGCACTGTATAATTGAGGTGTCTGGACCCTGCTCCCGCTTCACACGGCTCTGCTCAAAAAGTGAGAGCTGTGTGCACCTAACAGTAGTGTACACAGCATTGCCCATGTATATTATGGGAATAGGAAGAGTTGGAGAGCAGCCAAGCACTGTCTAATATTATAGCCACGCCCCCATGCATGGCGGCGTGGTGTGGAAACCCCCTCTACAAAGCCTGCGTTTGCCCCTGGCGGTGGTACTTGTACTTGTACCACCGTTGTACATGATAAATAGGCTTCCCCATGCTTCACCGGAAACCCTGGCGAGGGCTACAGGCGGCTTTAGTCTTTACCACCCCGGTAGCTTTAATAAATAGGCACAAGCGCAAGATCTAGAGCAGAGGTGTCCAAGTTCAGTCCTCATGGGCTACCAACAGGACATGTTTTCAGGATTTCCGTCTGTAGAATCAGGTGGGATCATTAATGACCCAGCCAAATAGATTAACTCAGCTGTGCCTTATTTAAGAAATCCTGAAAACATGAACTGTTGGTAGCTCTTGAGGACTGAGTTTGGACACCTCTGATAAGTAGACTCCCAATTCAATCATTTTCTTTAACATTCATCGCTCGGTACTGTCTGGTTTCATTATTTTCTCAAGGATCTATACGTCAGCACTTCTAATTATCACATTTTTTGCATCCCTTTTATGTCTTTGTTCCTGTCTCTGTGGCGCCCAAGAGCCAGTTGCTATTCAGAGATTTTGTGGCCCAGTTTTGTATTGTGCCACTTTTAAACATGATGCAACACCCCATTCAGCCCTCAAACGCTGACACAAAGTCAATTCTTTGTAATGTGATAGAGCGAGAGGATCAGATAATTAGATATATTGTTACTAGCCTATTATACGGTTCTGATTCTGTGCGTAGCTCTAAATAAATAGAGATAAAGAGACAGGATGGGAGGAATTAGAGGATACAGGCAACACTGAATTTGCAAGAAGCCTTTATGATAAAGAACACAACGCTCTCCAGTATTCTGCATTTCTAAGATCAACTGAAAGTACATGAGATGTGCGAAAAAAGTCATTATTCCAAAAACGAAGAGAAAGATTGGAGAAAACTTGTTTACAGTATTTTTATGGGGTTTTTAAAGTGGACCTGTCATCTACAGACAGTGAAGGCAGACATTGTGGGGGCACTACCAATAATATTCATGAAAATTCATTCTATTGCACTCCATGCTAATAACTAGAGATGTTCACTGACCCCCGTGTTCTTGTTTTGGTTTTGGATCCCTATTTTTTTGGCTAAAATCACATATTTTTCCTTTTTTCCCACCTACATTATTATTTCAACAATGACAATTAGCAATGGAGCTCTTCTCTTTGTGTGTTACCTATATAACACAGTACAATGTGACTGCAGATTTACACCAAGCCTGCCAGCCCTAGTATTTGTATTTCAGCAATGACAGTGAGCAATGGAGCTCTCCTGAATGTCACTGTAGACTTTGAAGACCACTGCTACCCCTCCTCTTTCTCTTCTACCTATGACGCTGCCCAACTGCTCTACAGAGTACCCCGTCTGTGTCCCTCTGTGAAATGGCTCTGAATAGCCACGGAGGGCGGTACTTATAGAATTAAAAAATCTTGAGATCCGAGACCCGACAATGTAACGATGACGTTTTGCATCGTTTTAAATTCTGAGGGCGCGCGAAAGTGGCTCGGTACTCGGATCTGCTAAGTTCGGGTGTGTTTGGTTCTCGGGGAACCGAGCCTGAGCATCTCTATTAATAACAGCACTTTAAAAGATGCCGTATTTGAGCTATTTACCATTACACACATGACGGGCAGGTCCTCTGAGAAGAGGTTGTCTCGGCACAGAATGAGATGACCTCTTGGTTTTCTCCCCGAACCTGTGGCTATTTGGCTGTACTAGACTATTGAGTGCTTCTTTGGTTAACCCAGGAGATATATGTTATAAATGATAAATGCTTATTGATAAATGATTATCCCAATTAGCCAGACCAAGTGAAAAAGTCCACTGAGGCTTTCATGATCGAGTAACCGGAATTATCCACCAATCCACAATCAGTCCATAACCACTAATCAGAACTGTCCGAGCAGAAGACTCCAGTTGATGGGGCAATGCTTCCTTTTTATTCTCGATCTGGCTCCCAGGGTGGTGTGGCTTCAGAAAGCCAGTCCTTAGATAATTCATGTTCTTTTTGGTGGGGCTGGCAATAAGCCTCCCCCAAGTTTTCAGGTAGTAGCAAGCACCCTTCTGTGAGCGGCTCTAGGTAATCTAGCTGGACATGAAGTTGAACAATGGGCTCTGACTTAACAGTACAAAGGGACATTATCACATTAACTCTTGGGCACATTGGATTCTGCCCTATTTAATCCTATGTAGTATGCTTCTACGATTCTCTGGTCAGGGCCGACTGGCACAATATGACGGCTAGTTAGTTCTTTCATCCAAGGTGCTCCTTTCACAAAGTGAACAATAAGTGTCCACTACGATAATAGTGAACTCTCCCACCGTCCTGGGCCCCTAGTGTTAGGCTACTCACTAGAATCTCAATGAAATGGGCACTTCAAGGTCAAACTTTTGTTTTCCTTAAATCTTCCTCCAAAGGATCAAATACATCATATAATGTTCGGAACAAATGAGGGTAAAATGGCAGTATGCAGGTTAGTTCCAAAAAGTCCCCGGGATCGTCCAGAATACTGTAGATGTCCCCAAACGCCAAGAAGGAAATGTATGCAAAGTTCACAGTCAAAAGAACTGGCCATCATCAGCTTTTCTGCTCCAACATGTTTCGACTAGAGATGCTCACTGACCACCGTGAACTGGTTTTGGTTCTGGATCTGGATTAGCTTTGTGTTTTGGTTTTGGTAAAACCGCCCTCGTGTGTTTTGGTTTTGGTTTTGGATTTTTTAGGAAAAATCCTAAAATATGCTAAAATCACATATTTTTGCTCTTTTTTTGTTCCTACATTATTAACCTCAATAACACTAATTTCAAGTCATTTGCAGTAAATTTTGACCACCTCACAGGTCACAGTATTATTTTCATACACTTTCGGACAAAGACTGCAGCGACCTGGCTGGATGGTAAGCGACAGAGCAATGACACAAACACACGGCAGTTCCTAGCACATCTAGGACACACTGGCACACAGCAGTGGCAGAAAAGAAAAATGGGGGTCCGCCCTCCCTCCCACCGCTCGCTATGTTGGATCTTAAAAAAAGGATTCTAAAACTCACGAGATCCGACAACGTAACGATGGCGTTTTGGCTCGCTTTCAAATCCGAGGGCGCGCAACAGTACCGAGCCGGCTCGGTACTCGGATCTGCTAAGTTCGGGTATGTTCGGTTCTCGGGGAACCGAGCCTGAGCATCTCTACTTTTGACTTACACATATTTATTTTTATTAGCCTGCCATCCTGCTCGCAACACAGATAGTTGCAGAGCCGGATTTACCACTAGGCAATCTAGGCAATTGCCTAGGGCCCAGCGGTCCCCAGAGGGCCTCCCAGGGCCGGCGGTGAGACCACCCTTTAAAAATGGGCCGCTACTTATGGGCCAGTGCTATATGCTTGCCCCCCCGGGCTAAAGTCTGCCAGCCAGCCGCTGAATTGGGGTATATGTTATGCTAAAAAACTATAGTGCTATGGATTTTTTCAGGGAGGGGGCCCCAAACCAATATCTTGCCTAGGGCCCCATGAGGTCTAAATCTGGCTCTGGATAGTTGTACCTATATGAAAATTTAACAAGGGCCACTTTCTTGTACTTTGAGCAGGGATGGCAACTTGGCATTAAGGGAGTTGTCAATCTACATCCACTGTATCATAATATATGGCTAGGCACAAGCAACTTTATATGAGCCTTTGTTAATAGGAGTTTATCAGGACAAACTTTTTCAGATATATAAATGTAAAATCATACAGACCACTGCAACATATAAACAATCGGAGTCTGCTTGGCTGACACTTCCAAAAGTTTTGCTTCCGCAGGCGGTTGATGGCTTCGCCTAACGTTTGCACCAGCCCTGCCCCTACCTATAACTACACTCTAAGCTTGACAGCAACTAATATCTGGGTCACGAAGTATAGTTTACCCCCTGGTCAAAAAGCTGCCAGACAGATTCTGGTAATGAGGCCTTAGATTTGTGCCACTGACTGTGTATAATTGTTACATCTCCCACAATCAGTCTACTGAGCAGAACAATTATGTTTGCACTTAATTGCATTACCAGATGCACTAAAAAACACATCTTGGAGGGCACACTGCTCGTTTGCAGCAACTGAGCCCAAGCAAAGCAAGCTCTGCTGCACAATGAGCAAAGCCAGACCGGGACCGTGGAGCAGAGAGTTCTATGGGAAGGATCTGCAATAATGTCCTTGGGAATTTCATTGGTGATCAAGCACAAAGCTGAAAGGCTGTGCAATGCTTATTTATACTGCCGAATAATGTATGCAGTCAGTGATGCAGAAAATACCTATACAAACTAGATATTCAACTGAAGATATAGGATAGACCCTTGGTCTGGGTTAATGGAAATGTTTAATCCTTAAGACTTTCAGCCATGGTTTAACCACCTGTGGGATTGTACTTGTTTCTTCTGAGAATTATGGGAGTTGCAGTTCAACATCTGCTGGAATATTTACCCATTACCAAGACAGGAGGCAGCTATTTTGTGCACTGAGCCAATATAAATGGAAATGCAGGTTATCAATTCACTAGGTAGATACAATGTTGGGAAGAGGCAGGGATGGGAGTAGGGAGGAACATAGAAAACAGGTGGTAGTGTAAACATACAGAAAACAGGTGATAGGTGACCTATGCTCATTACAGCATGAATGTTAATAGTCATATAGCAGAGATTACAACTCCATTTATAACACTGGATTTAAAGAACCAGAGATTTAGGGCCTGAGTCATTAAGGAAAGTAAGGCAGGAAAAAGGAGTAAATGTTCTCCGGGACAAACCATGTTACAATGGAAGGGATGCAAATTACTTTATTATTTTGCACATAAGATAAATACTGGCTGTTTTTTCATCTAGCACACAAATACTTGATAGATTTATTTTTACACTGAAATTTAAAGTTGATCTAGTACATTCCCTATCCCAAATATAAATCTGTCCCCACATTTTAAATTTACCTCCCCCTCCAATGCAAAATGGTTTTGCCCAGATTCAAAGTTACTCCTTTTTTATGCTTTGCTCTCCTTAATGACTCAGGCCCTTAAAGTATTGGAGCCTTTTAGAGTTACTCTGGGTCTCATAGACAGCAAATGTGATATTAGAGAACGGGTGAGGTTTGTCCAAAATGGAGGGGAAGGAAGCATGATACGGAGTGGGTTGGACGAGGAGAGGTGTGAGGGAACAAGTCTTCTTCTTGGGATTATAGGTCGTCGTCACTCAGCCAAGTCCCGAAGTTAGAGTCCCTTGGGCATGTAGGTAGCTCAGTGGTTAGCACTTCTGCCTCACAGCGCTGGGGTCATGAGTTGGATTCCCGACCATGGCCTTATCTGTGTGGAGTTTGTATTTTCTCCCCGTGTTTGCGTGGGTTTCCTCCGGGTGCTCTGGTTTCCTCCCACACTCCAAAAACATACTGGTAGGTTAATTGGCTGCTATTAAATTGCCCTTAGTCTCTCTTGGTCTGTGTGTGTATATTAGGGGATTTTGATTGTAAGCTCCAATGAGGCAGGTACTGATGTGAGTGAGTTCTCTGTAGAGCGCTGCGGAATTAGTGGCGCTATATAAATAGATGATGATGTCTGTTCTTTTGAAGAGTTTCTCGTTCTAGTTACTGGTGAAAGAGATACTTAGAAATAAGTTAGCCAGGGAGATCAAATTATGTAAAGTAAAGTGGTAGAGGCGTCAAGCATGCAAGTAATACATTCCATGCAGTATACATGCCAGGCTTTTTTTTTAATGATTGCATTAATGGACAGCAGCTTGGAATCCTTCAATGCTGCAGCAATTTGACAATTTGTTGAGCTTACTATGTGCCTAACTAATTTGGTTCTGGTTTTAATGGTGTATGGGACTGGCTAAGACAGGACAGGAGCGTGTAGGAAGGATCGTTGGTTGTAGAACCATTGGTGATTTCAGTGATTAGCTGTCAGACCATTATATGTACAATTTATATGTACAAATCTCAAAAAAAACATTTGGAAAGGGCTTTGATAGACGTTGTAGTCTATGGAGCAGTAGCTACCTCCAACGTTCTATTCTCATTTGTGTAAATGATAAGTTCTAGCCTTCTTCTGGTATTATCCAGAGCCTGTTGGCCCAGGATAAATCCAACCTGGTCTGGATGAAGGAGTCAGGATATCATCATGTATAATCTAGTCGCAAGGATATCTGCAAACAATTTGTCTCTTTTCTTTGCTCCAGTGAAGGCCTCATTGAACTTCACCCCTTTCGAAATCGTGTTGTAGGAGGACTAATAAATATATATGAAGAATAGAAAGGGAAAAGAAAGAGATATCACTTAAGTTATCCACTGCATCCACCAAAGATCTTCAACAATAAAACACTTAAGTCCTGGCCAATTTTCACAAACTACTCATCATCATCACCATTTATTTATATAGCCCCTACTAATTCCACAGCGCTGTACAGAGAACTCACTCACATCAGTCCCTGCCCCATTGGGACTGACAGTCTAAATTCCCCAACACACACACACACACACACACACACACACACAGACTAGAGTCAATTTAATAGCAATATCCAATTAACCTACTAGTATGTTTTTGGAGTGTGGGAGGAAATCGGAGCACCCGGAGGAAACCCACACAAACACGAGGAGAACATACAAACTACTCACAGATAAGTACATGGTTGGGAATTGAACTCATGACCCTAGTGCTGTGAGGCAGAAGTGCTAACCACTGAGCCACCATTCAACAGCAGACATGGAGAGACATTAAGGGACACTGGTAGAAGCTAAACTTGATAGAGAGGGTTATTACCCTTTCGATCTATAGTAAACTAATAGAGAAGTGAACTTTGAAAGCAGATGACAAGAGTGTACTTTAATTATGGGGTCTATGTCCTGGTTAGGGGTATCTTTTTTCCCCATGTTGGGGTTGGCGTCTCTCTATAGCAATAGAAAGAAACGGTCACTTTTGACAGCCAACTGACCAGAGCATCAAAAATGAATAGTATTTCTGGGGATGTGGGGTTAGGAGGAGCTTTCTAGGATAGTTCGCTTGTTCTGGCTATCCATTTTGAGTTTATTATTAATATACAATTTCTAGAGGCAGAGGTCAAAGGTTGTATGAAACCGGTTCTTCACAGCTTGTATCTGGAAAGCTTATTTAACAAGCAAGTGTCGCCTACTTACAGCGGAGGTAGCCATTTTATGGGTTTACCGGTTATTCATAGCAAATTCAGTCTGTCAATCAATTAGGAACTAACAACATCACCGAAGCATTTAATGGCTAATATTCATTTGTTCTGCCTTATATTGTTTTGCTATTGGTTTCTATAGTGTGTATTCTCATGAATATTCCTTCAACCAACAGAAAGGCTTCTACCACTGTATGTAGGTGACAAATCTACTTTAAAACATGAATGCAAGTTTTTTCCACATCCTAACTAGCTATAATTAAAAAAAATAATCAAAAACTTTAGAGAAGTCTATGATGGCATATTGTGATATCTCAGATAACTGCCGCTGAAGCCGTCTGGCTTAGCTGTCAGTCCTGAGGGTTAATAGGAGAAAAATGTATCAAGAAGTTGAACTTTCATATTCTGACAGTTATACAGCGACACAATGCGCAGAAAATTCAGTCGCTGCGGGCTACATCACAGCTATAACAGTGTCCTCTATGTAGCCCACTGGCTTATACATCCGTTCTATGTAGCCCCCAACAGACCATAAAATGAGTGACTTGCCCACTGGTCAGTACCACATGCAATCACCTTAAGGTCTTTTTCAATAAAGATGTTTATCAGACATTGCTGGACCTCTAACAACTGTAGAAAATGACATCTGTGCCGTGTCCTGTGTTATATTATCCTCTTTATCTATTGTGTCTGCAGGATGCTGATGAAAGACCCAGAGCTCCGACCAAGTGCCAAAGACGTTCTAAACATTCCATATGTAACAGATAAAGGGAAGGTGAGTGTTCCATTTATATCCATGAATTATGTACAATGGATCACAAAGTGTATTATTTATTTACTATTTAGTTATTAACGGTTATGTATAAAGCTCCTACATACTACGAAGTGCTTTACAGATAATATTTACTCAGTCACATCAGTCCCAGCTCCAGAGGAGCTTGCAATCTATATTCCCGACTATACACACACACACACACACACACCCAAATAGGATCCCTGTCTTATCCTATAACATATTAACAATATTTTGGGTACGTAGTTGCCCTTTAAATTATACTATTTCTTGCAAAGTTGTCATTGTTGAAGAAAATAAGATTACTCCCATATCTAAAAAGTTAATTTGTTGAAAAGTTGTTAATAGGTTCTGCAATACCAAGTGAGTATCCTGTCATTTCCATGGATTATATGGTACTGAAGGCAATATACTAGTGATGTCTATTTATCTTGCAAAAATGTACAGAGAAATAACTTATGTCAATATATTTCACTGAACAATTAGATAGAACAAAAATAAATCTTGAGAAATGTGTATATATACAGTATATATTTAGGTGAGCGCACCGTAACTGAGATTAATCCCAGCACTGCAATGTTGGATCCATTGACAATTATGGATATAGTTAAAGATTGTCATTGTTCCCGTTCTGTCTCTGAACCCCAAGTCATTTGCAATTAGGAGCATGTTCTGTCTCTTTGAGGACATGTGTTGGGTTTTTCGCTGCCAGATTTAATTGCTTGTGGCATTCTTCTCTCTGCCGAGTTGTGATATGATGTGAAAAATAAAAAGGTTAAGATAAAGGGATACAGGAAAGTTTTCGGAAAGAGAACAAGCTCTGCAGAGGGTGGAAACTGCAAAAATCCAATGGCGTTTCTCTACCTAAAGCCGTCCAAAACTCCTAGACCTTCATCAATGGGAGATCTACAGAGTGAAGTAGGCTGAAATACTGATATACAATAATAGTGATCACCATTTTCAGTACCTTCTAAGTTTAGTAGGTGTGCATACTATACGACAGATTAAGACTGTCTACAGGGGCAATTACCAATTGATGCTCCCTCACTCTTATGATTAATAAAGTACATGAATTAACTGAGCAGTACAATAAGTGAAAATCAAGATTATTTTATACAAACTGGGGGTTTCAAGGCATCAAGTTTGAGCCCTGGTTGAGAAGGCATCTCCTGAGCGTGAAGGATAGGCAGATCATTCGGGCACAAGTGTGAACCCAAGGTACTTTGCAGTATTCACCTTTGTGTATGACCTGCTGTATATGTGGAACACTGAGCACTGACATGATCACCTGACATGATCACCTGACATGATCACGATACAATTCTACACATTTGCCTGATACGGCATCTAAACAATATTGTAATACATTTGTAAATGTTCAAAAAATTTCTTTATACATTTTTACTTGGCAGGATTAATAGACTTCTGCAGTAAATCAAAGCTCCTCCAGTGTTATAATATCATTGGAAATGACAACATACTCTTTGGGTATTATAGCGCCTAATACACCATTTCAATAAATTACCTTTCACACAGGGGCTGAACCTTATTTGCTTTAACAAGAAACACTCTGAACAACTTATATTATTTTTAAAATTAATGTGTAATGTCAGTTACACCCTTACAGATGACAGGACAGCTTTGTACGGAATACTATAATTTAAATATAGATTTCCATTACACTGTATATAGACATAGGACACTATACCTCCAACATGACCTGACCACTGGACATGATCATAATACAATTCTATTACACTGTATACAGACATAGGACACTATACCCCCAACATGACCTGACCACTGGACATGATCATAATACAATTCTATTACACTATATAGAGACATAGGACACTACACCCCCAACATGACCTGACCACTGGACATGATCATAATACAATTCTGTTACACTCTATACAGACATAGGACACTACACCTCCAACATGACATGACCACTGGACATGATCATAATACAATTCTGTTACACTCTATACAGACATAGGACACTACACCTCCAACATGACATGACCACTGGACATGATCATAATGCAATTCTGTTACACTCTATACAGACATAGGACACTACACCTCCAACATGACATGACCACTGGACATGATCATAATACAATTCTGTTACACTCTATACAGACATAGGACACTATACCCCCAACATGACCTGACCACTGGACATGATCATAATATAACTCTATTACACTGTATACATAAATAGGACACTACACCCCCAACATGACCTGACCACTGGACATGATCATAATACAACTCTATTACACTCTATACAGACATAGGACACTACACCCCCAACATGACCTGACCACTGGACATGATCATAATACAATTCTATTACACTGTATTCAGACATAGGACACTACACCTCCAACATGAACTGACCACTGGAAATGATCATAATACAATGCTATTACACTGTATACAGACATAGGACACTACACCTCCAACATGACCTGACCACTGGACATGATCATAATACAATTCTATTACACTGTATACAGACATAGGACACTACACCTCCAACATGACATGACCACTGGACATGATCATAATACAACTCTATTACACTCTATACAGACATAGGACACTACACCCCCAACATGAACTGACCACTGGACATGATCATAATACAATTCTATTACACTATATAGAGACATAGGACACTACACCCCCAACATGAACTGACCACTGGACGTGATCATAATACAATTCTAATTCAATTCTGTATATTTATACTATCTTTACTATTTCTACCACTAATATTTTACAAATCCCCAAATTTGGTTTTTTTCAGCAATAAAATACTTAAAACTTATTTAAGTAGTTTAATATTGTCTACAAATTAAGAACTTCATAAACATTAAAATTAAACAAAGGACTGTGAAATGTAATTTTGGTCCTGCCTAATAAATTCAGAACCCCTGGGATACAGCATGAGCAAATACTGAGAACTGAATCCCACAATCTGAACAAGGAACCTCTGTCATTTTTCAGTTTTAAAAATCAGGGACATGTCTGGGAATGTCCCTTGAAATTAATGATAATTGGTAACTATGAGAATGATTGGGGAGTTACATAAATGCTTTATGGTTAATTAGATGTAAATAATGTGTGTTCTTCTGCCACTATCCAGTTGATGAGCATAATTTAAAATGATTTATTGTTATTATCATAATTGCTAAAATAAGGTTGCAGGGTGAGGAGGGGGGGGGGGGATTTTGATTAACTGCAGAGCTTAGTGGAAGTCGTTAATTTTAAAGTTTATAGTAAGCAGGTAAAATATTATATAATTTATGTCTATGTCTAAACAACACTAGAGAAACAAGACTACCGCACATGATAGAATGTACCAAGTAATAATAATAATGATGGAAATGTCTCTGTCGTAGATCCGATCTCATACACGACACAGTCCGCTAATTCTAAAGGTGCCAATGCGGAGGACCAGGGGCAAATGTAGGATTTGTAGAGGTGGGTTTCCACACCACGCCACCAGTGGGCGTGACCAGAATGCATGGGGGCGTGGCTATAATATTAGACAGTGCTTGGCTGCTCTCCAACTCTTCCTATCCCTATAATATACATGGGCAATGCTGCGTGCACTACTGTTAGGTGCATGCAGCTCTCCATTTTCAAGCAGAACTGTGTGAAGTGGGAGCAGGGTCCAGCCACCTCAATTATACAGTGCCCCAGGCTTGGAGGGGGGTTTCCAGGCACTAGGAAACCCCCTCCCCAGTTTGCCTATGTTGGGGTCCCAGAACATATGGCCCCTGACCTCTTGGGGTCCCAGAACATATGGCCCCTGACCTCTTTGGGTTCTAGAACATATGGCCCACCGACTTCTTGGGTTCCCAGAGCATATGGTCCACTGACCTCTGTGGTTCCAGATCGTAAGGCCTATAGTCTCTTGGGGACCCAGCTAATTAAATTTTGGCCACCAGTGAGATACAGGATATTGCAAGTTTGGAAACTTATTATATCAACAAATTCCAAACATTTGTTTATTAGCAGAAGTGCAAGAAAAATACAGCAATATTGTACGGCACTAGGAAACCCCATCGGTTTGCCTATGAGGGCAATACAGCCACTCTGACAGATCTCTGCTGTCATATCTGTCCCTGCACAAATGGTCGGATCGGAAATGTCATAGTCTGACGACGACCGCATACACCTTTAGACACTGTAATCATCCAAACGGATTTACCAGCTGTTACGGCTCCCGCCGGAAGCTAGATAAGCTCTTAGAACAAGGCAGGTAGAGGTCTTCACCTAGAGCAAGACGCCTTTCCCGTAGAGCGTGATATGCTCTCAGGTAGTCTGACGCTCTCAGATCTTGTACTCAGAGTAGTAAGAGCTTGTCTTAGTAACCAGGTAGTGATGGGTAATGGAGACTGGGAGTAGTAGTACACCAAGCGTTTACACAGGGTAAGTAACTTTTCTGGGTTATATTTTATTGTGAACTGTAAACTGCAATGAACATTCAATTATAAAATACTTATATATTAAAAATATTATTTTAGTTCGAGTTCTCAATCTTTTATATTTTTTTAAACTCCATTTTATTGCAAATGCAAATTAATGTCAACAAGTCCCCGGGTTTTGGCTATGAGTCAGATCAAGTTGTTCTATTAATAGGAAGTGTTATTTTGTAATTTTTAGTCAATGCTTTCATGATGCACAAAGGATTTATGCTACGCTCCTCCTGTACCATATCATATGTACATAATTGAAAGATAGCATTTGCATGCAACCGGGGGCCATGAACACTTTCATTCAGATTTAATGCTGTGTGGTGCTGACGCTTGTATTATTAAACCTAAGAGCAAATTGTTAGGAGACTAATAGCTTGTGGTTGTCGTTTGGTGCTGTTAATGCTGTATGAGTGTATCCAAGTTCTTCGGTTGAAGCTCTGTTACTTTGCAGGTTCTCTCAGAGTGGCTGCAGGAAGTGATGTTTCAGGACAGACAGAACTCTGTGAATGAGGACGCTTCTCGGATTGCTGCCGCTATGTATGTAATTGTTCATATATTAATCAATATCATCAAATGTGTTGTTTGTTAACCCAACCAATTAGCTGCTTCTCTGTTCTCACTAGTCATTCATGATCATTGTCGTCATCGTTTAATTTTAAGGTGCCACAAAAGTCTGTAGTGCAGGACAGTCAGAGTTTGATGAAGAAGGCACAGACGTGAGACTGAGGATAGACCGGGCCCAGCTTGTGAGAGCTTAGTCTAGAGGAAGAGGATAAGAGATAATAAGAAATTAGAGATGCTCAGGCTCCGTTCCCCGGAACTGAACATACCCGAACTTTAGCAGATCCAAGTACTGAGCCGAACCGGCTTGGTACTTTTGCGCGCCCTCGGATTTAAAAACGAGGCAAAACGTCATCGTTACGTCCTCTGATCTCGTGAGTTTTGGAATCCTTTTTAAGATCCAACATAACGGTGGGTGGGAGGGAGGGCGGACCCCCATTTTTCTTTTCTGCTGTGTGCCAATGTGTCCTAGATGTGCTAGGAACTGCCGTGTGTTTGTGTCATTGCTCTGTCGCTTACCATCCAGCCAGGTCGCTGCAGTATTTGTCCGAAAGTGTATGAAAATAATATTGTGATCTGTGAGGTTGTCAAAATTGACTGCAAATGACTTGAAATTAGTGTTATTGAGGTTAATAATAAATAATGTAGGAACAAAAAAAGAGCAAAAATATGTAATTTGGGCATATTTTAGGATTTTTTCTAAAAAATCCAAAACCAAAACACATGAGGGTGGTTTTTTCCAAAACCAAAACCAAAACATGAAGCTAATCCAGATCCAAAACCAAAACCAGGTCACGGGGGTCAGTGAGCATCTCTACTTGAAAGACTGACGGTTAAGGAGTGTCTGGTTAGGCGGGGTCGGCAGTTTCATAAGTGGGGAGCAGCCAGGAAAAGTTTTGGATGTGGGAGTGAAAAGTGGTTATCAGAAAAGAGGACAGTTGGTTACAGGCAGTGTAAAGAGGGTGGGAATTGTAACTTGTCACAAGGTTGGAGATGTATGAAGGGGAGGAGTTGGTGAGGGCTTTAAAAGCGAGAGAGAGAGAGGAAGATCAGTTTTCCTGCAGAACTTGAGAGATAGTACAGCAGAGAGATAAATGTGGGGAAGGCCATATAGCTGGAGGTTGCAGTAGTCAAGACGGGAGATGATGAGAGAATGGATAAGGTTTTGGTAAGGACCTGATTGAGGAAGGGGTGCATTCTGAAAATGTTCCGAAAGAGGAGGTGACAAGGCAGTGAAAGGGACTGGATGTGTGGAGTGAAGCTGAGGATGGAGTCTAAGGTGACTCCAAGGGAGTGGGCTTGGTCAACAGGGAAGAGTATGATGTCAACTGTTATGGAGATTAGAGGAGGGTAGTGACAATAAGAGGAGGGGAGATGATGACCTCTGTTTCGGATAAGCTTTTGGTAGCATTGGGACATCCAGGTGAGGATGACAGAGAAGCATTTATATATATATATATGGGGGAAAAAAGAATAGGAGAGAGGTCAGGGATAGAGTGGCAGATTTGGGTGTTGTCTGCAAAGAGGTGCTAGTGGATGACAAAGGATCGTATTAGTACACCGAGAGAAGATAGAGGGCTGAGAACAGAGCCTTGAGGGAACCCGACATATAGGGGAAGTGGAGAGCAAGTGCCAGAAGTAGACACTGAAGGAGCATTCAAAATGATAGGTGGTGAACCAGGAGAGAACAGTGCTGCAAAGGCCAAGGGAGTATAGGCTTTCTAGGAGAAGAGGGCGATTGATTGTATCGAAAGTGGCAAAGAAGATGAGTAAGGAGAAGGGAGCCTTTAACTTAGCCATAAGTAGATAATTGACCACTTTATTGAGGCAGTTTTGGTGGAATAAAGAAGCCTCCTAAGGGCACAGGAAAAATATGGCTTAATTTCAAGTAATCAGGGCTGCCGTCTTGCTATAAGGAAATCTGTTGTTTTCCAAAAAAAGGAAAAATATCTAAAACGAAAAATGGATATACAGCGCTGGAACCAAAACCACTTATGCTTTTAAAACTTAGACTGTCACTTGACAGAATCCCGATGGTTTGTGAATCACTGCTCGTTCCAAATCATGACAGCCACAGTCTCATGGTTTGAAGTAATACTGCGTACACAAAATATAGACTAGTTGCCGATATCCTTTAAAATGCACCCAACAGGTAACTAGTTATCACAACCAAATGTACATTGGATTTAAAAAAAATATTATTCTCTGAGGAAATTGCCAAATGGCTTCTTATATGATCGTTATGGTTAATTGGATGTTTTAATAACACAAGTGATGCTGGTCCCAGCGTGGTGTATACATTTTTTTCCATTAGTCTCAGTGGAGTATTGAGGGCCAAAGCATGATTTCAGACGGTGGAGAAGAGAGTGAGTGGAGACAGAGGGGGTCAGGGGGTTGGAGACAAGATGCTCAAGTAGTTTGTAAGCACAAAGAAGTGGGGAGTTTGCTGGTGAGAGTGGTAGAGTCAAGAGATCAAGAAATAGTCTCTTGAGGATTAAAGAGATGAGCGCATGTCTCAAGACGGAAGGAAAGGTGCCAGTGGAGAGAAATAAGCTGAAGAGATTAGCTAAGTACAAGCACACATTGGGGGGAATTGAAAAGCTGGGACAACGGGACAGGTTGAGGGGGAAGAGGAAGAGAGCTGTGTTAAGACCGTGTCCTCAGTAACAGGAGTGAAAGAACTGAGGGGTGATGAATCTGGCGAGAAGAGATTTCTAGATGGATGGTGTTGATTTTGTAGCAGTCAGGATTGTGGATACAACACCAGCTAAGATTGACACAACCAGAGAACCCTTAGCGTGGTGGGCAGAGCACTATAGGTAAGTAGCTCTGAAGGCAGTATAGTCAGACTAGCCAAGGTCAGCAGGATGCTGCTTAAATGAACAGAATCAGCAAGCAGAGGAATAGTCAGGAAAAGACAAAGGTCAAAATCTGTCAGCGCAGCACAAAGTTTGGAGTGAGATTTTCTTCATTGGTGATCGGCGATACGAGTGCACTTTTTGGGAGGCGGATCGGTTTAAAGTATTAGGGTTGGGGGTTGGATCACTGTAGATTAGGGCTGATGGTGAGTGTAGTTGGTTAGAAAGAGACTACAGCACGGGGTAGAAATGGAAGAGAAGAGTAGTTCATGTGTGGCAGAAAAGTGCATTGGGTCAAAGCCATTTAGAGGTCACTGTGTGCTCACAGATTTGGGTGTAGGTGAGGTAGAAGGACAGGAAGTTGTGGTCAGAGAGGGGGAAGGTAGAGATGGAGATTCTGGATATGGCACTGATATTGGAGAACACAAGGTTACTAGACTGAGGAGTGTAGATGAAGAAGAGGCCCTCCATAGGACAACTTCATAAATTATATATTTTACCAATAAGTCAACAAGAAAATTAGCAACAATGATTTGAGAATCCTTTTATCATCAACTGGCTGATATAAATGAAAAATTAGTAATTGTCATCTTTAAATTAGGGTAAAAAACAATACAGCATGATTGATTGGTGACAGCTGGCAATATAGAGATCTAAAGCTGGGTACACACTACACAGTTTTCGTCCAATAATCGGCTCAATCAGCCAACATACGACCGCTCGTTCAAAAGTCGGGTCAGTGTGTGTTGTGACACGATGGTCGAAAGTCTGCCCAAGTGGACGATTGTCGCCTCATTTGGTTGGTCGTACCGTTAAATATTTTCGTTCCAATCTCGTTTCCGCTGTGTAGTGTGTATAAGTTTCCGACCGATCCACAACAGTGAGTACGAAATTACAGTCATTGCTCACGACAACATGGCTGTAAAAAGTCGCTAAAGGGACGTCCGCTCTTCCCTTTATCCTCCTAAACAAGGCTAGTGTGTATGCAGTCCATGGACCGAGCGATCGGACCATCGATCGCATGTAAAATCGCTCGGCATAAAAAGTTGGTGGAAAATTCTGTAGTGTGTATCCAGCTTAACAGTCTTTAATTGTTTATTTATTTGTTACCCAATGAGGACTGTAGACTATGGTAGCACAGGATGTATATATACACAGTACAATTGTTATCTATACTTGGTATTTACATAATGTCCTCAATTTCTTTAAGCTATGCATATTGAAGAGTGCAATGTTTTATTTGATAAATTGTAAGGTTGGATTTCTTATGAGATCACTTTTGATTTGCATATAACAAGTACTTTTTGCTCCTACAGCTTAAAGGCCTTGTATACTCCCATACTATGAATGTTAATTGGTAGATTTGACCGTGATCAGACAGAGGCATTCTGTGCTTAAAAGGCTGGGGTCTGATTGGTCGTGAGTCGCTCACAGCCAATTGTGCTACCAATGTCTACAACTCCTTTGAAGAGAAATGGGTGTTCAAAACCACCAGTATCACTTTTGAAGCTTCATTATACAGTGACAAGTAGCCATTAGTCGCGTAGATTCAGATACAGTCCGTTTGAATAATCATTTTGTATCTATTGCCTGCACATTGTTTATTGTGTAGTTAATGAATGACCAATAAAAATTTAAATATGATTGTTAAAACTCTTTATAAAGTAGAGCCATCCAAATTTCTGTGGGTCTTTAACCATGAAATGGCCAATTTAATGCATATACAATTATCTAATTTGTCAATGATTGCACATGCTTGATGTATAAACTAGCAATACATAAAAATACAAAAATAATAGCTTCCTACTGGGGAGAAGAAAAGCTGATCAATCTTATTATAATGTTCTAATTGTTATATTATTTTTGCCTTTGTTTGTGTAGGGCACCACAGTCCTCCATGGTGCTAAAAAGTGGGGAACATAATAACACAGAGTGCAGAAGATGACACCAAGGCTTGGGAGACTTAGGAAATTTTGGTGACAGCGAGGAAGATTTGAGGGGAGGTGGTGACTCTGGGAGGAGGGAAGATGACAAGCTCTGTTTTTAGACATGTTGAGTTTTTGGCAATTTTGGGACATCTATACAGAGAGGTCATGGTAGGAGAGGTAGATTTGGTGCCATTTAAATTGTTCTATATTAGTTGTCACATGTGTCCATGTTGGGTGTCCGATGGGATGGAAAGACTCTGTTTGCTGATCCCAGTTGCTCTAGTTGGTGGAAGGGAAGTGTTATACCATATTTTTAAATGTGTTTTAAGTTTTCCTTTAAAGCTTCTTCTTTCTACAAAAGAGTATTGTGATACAACTTAGCTGAAAGTTGATTACCTTTGAGCCCCACAGATGCTGTTGAAGTTAAAGTCATAGCCAGACAAAAACATACTGGTAGGTTAATTGGCTCCTATTAAAATTGACCCTAGTCTCTCTTTCTCGGTCTGTGTGTGTGTATGTTAGGGAATTTAGACTGTAAGCTCCAATGGGGCAGGGACTGATGTGAGTGAGTTCTCTGTACAGCGCTGCGGAATCAGTGGCGCTATATAAATAAATGGTGATGAGGAATGTCTCGTAGAGGCTGAAGGGCATTTTAGTGTAAGAGTGAGGTCATAATTTAGTTATAGCACATAAATATGTAAACGCTTGCAACCTAGCAATAACCTTACTGTAGTAGCGCCCCACTATGTGGTAGGAGCCGGTTGATGAGGGGTTAACCCATTTGCTGGCAGAGTGAGAGTTAAGCCCAGTCGCTGGCTGCTGATCTTTTATTGATGCTGTGGTTTTGCCTTGGAGTCGGGAAGCTGAGCTGAGTCTCTGTTGAATGGTCTCCGGGCCCTTGGGGGGAGCGCGCAGGAATCAATTAGCAGCACAGGAGGAGATAGGACTCGTCCATTTGCTATCGACTTCCCACTTCTGCCCAATTCAGAGTCTGGCACTCTCTTCCCACGGTGAAGAGAGCACAGCAAGAAGCACTTGTGCAGAAGGACAGCCCTGACGTTGGGCGACAAGCTAAGGGATTCACAAGGGCCGGGTGACTTTGTCTGTCACAAATACAATGACCTTTGTCACGGCCCAGCATCGCGTTACATACATGAAAGTCAATCATAACTCTGGTATCAAAGGACCCATAAAGGGCTGGTGTACCTGATTCCCCTGTTTAAGAGCTTGCAGAAGGATAGCTAGCAGCCCGGACATTGTCAGAATATGTCCTTTGTTGATGGGTATTCTCTGGCTGTCAGCAGTTCCTGATATAAGAAGTACATGTTCTTGGAAAATGTCACCGATATTGTCACAGAGAGATGAATGTTATTTCTTTGCAGGATCACAATTTCATTGAAACCTTGAACTCCTAAGAACCATATAATCATAAAATGTTTATTAATTCCACAATGCACAAAATCTTGTTTACACAGTATTAGGGAAATCAATCTGATAAGAAAATAACCATATCAGCCATCCAAGCCTGCACTTGTGTGACCACCTTAAGTACCAATAAAGCAGTTTTATGTCTATAATCTAGGACAATTAATTTTTATACATAAAGCTGACATACTCCCATGCTCATAATGTCACATGCAGACATGCTCAGTGACATCAAAGTGATGTTATTAGTGTCTAGTGAGTTTATAGATTCCATACTAGTGAATATTGGCTCCTCTCACAAAATGGCCACCTCCGCACACAACTATTGTTTTTAATGCCTACAGTTCTTCCAAATTTGATTTGTCGTCCTGTTTTGTGGTCAATAAAGTTATGTAGCAAATTGTCTAATTTGAATTAAAGGACAAATTTGTGATCGACTTGTAGCACTTTGACTATACCAGTGGTCGGAAGTAAATTACCCAAAATGAGGTAAAAATAAAATTCCTGGGGGTAATGCTGCCGATTCACATGCTGTCAGTTGGATTGTAGACCCCTTTAAATGTCAAATTGCTGTTGTACCAGAAGAGCCTCAAGGGTTGGCAGAGGCACTTCTTGAGCTTCGGTGCAATAATGAAGCACGTATTGCATTTGAAAACAAAGCAGATCTGTCATATTTTTGGATGTCAACAGCTGCAAAGGCATTCAAAATTGCACATGAGGAGGCAGTCAAAAAGTTGCTGCCATTTGCAACAACCTACCTTTGCGAACAAGGATTTTCCACTCTAACGAACGTAAAAGCAAAGCAGAGAAATCGATTGGACGCTGAAGACTGTATCCAAATTGCTCTGACATCAAAATTCCCCAATATTGATGCTCTCGTATCAAAAATGAAGCAACATCATTTCTCCAAAACCTGAAGTTTTGAAGTTTAATAGATTCAAATAAATTTGGAATTCCAATAATTAATAATATATGATTTCCTTCCATTCAAATCAAGGGGGTAAAGTCGGTGTATCTAAATATATTTTGGGGTAAACTGTAAAAATGTTCCCTGACCGCTGGACTATACTGTTGTTTTTGCTTAAACTATTTATTTATAAATTATGTCTTGATGCTGCTATTCATTATATAAAAATCATCATATTAAGGTAAATCTCTCTCTATAATAAAGCCTTCGGTGGACAGACGCAAGCACCGTTTTTATAATTTGTGTGTTTGTGACCTTTTCGGACGTGTATATATGTTTTAAGGATATAATCTCTCTCGGTATCCTACATTAAGATATGGTTCTGCCTCACAGGCAGGAGAAGCTCCATCTAGACAGTTTACGAGCCATGAGGGAGGTGCAAGAGATGGCTCCACGCCAGCGCCGAAGGATTCGACAGGAAGAGCATCCGGACACCCATATGAAGAAGATAAAGTAAGTTATAATGGAGTTGAAGTGCAGCTGTCGCCTGCATGCAGGCAGTGGAGCAGCCATTTTGTGGGTTGGACCAATGTGCATGAGATTGCAGTCTGTGACATCACCGAAGGCCTTCATTCATTTCGACTTTCACATAATAATATTGATATATTGATTCAGTTCACAAAATGTCTTCCTCTGGGGGTGGTCACTGGCTTCTAGTGCATTGATCATCTGAATTCTTAGACATATTGGTGCCACTCACAAAATGGCTGCCCTGAGTGTAGACAATGGAGACATTTTATATTGGAGCAATTATTTATTTGGAATGTATTTTCCTTCTCTCCACCCTTAATAATAATCTCCTATAGGTTGCTCCAGGTAACTTGCCCATGGTGATGCCAATTACATTTAACCACTTTTTGAGCGTACTGAGCCTCTCTATTTCTGGTTTTAATACCCAATAAATTATCATTCAAACTAATTTTCTGTTGAATTTTGAATCCTCACGGTCAGATTACTTGTTACTCTGTGGGCCACAGCTCCTGGCAACTCATACCCCATCTAATGTCTGTTGGTAATCCGTTAATGTGGTTATATTATTGTCTCACTTTATTGTCCTACAAAGTGGCCAGTCATCACCGTTCATGTTACCCGAGATCGCCATTAGCAAAATCTAATTGTGTGAATAAGATTATCAGTTTTTCCACTCATGTTACCTTCCCTCTGGGTCAATAATTTAATTTTGTGTGGCCAATGGTTTGTTTTTCTTTTTTTTGGTCTTCTAGTACGACTTGATTATACTTCTGGTCAATTTTTCTTATAAATATCTCTACGTTCATTTGGGGCTTATTGTGAGTTATAAATGCATTGGCTACCGACTACAAAGCGTCTTAGAAACAGTGATACTGAAGTCCACCGCTCATCTACACACAGTACAGGCAGCCATATTGTGGACTGAACCAATAGTAATAAGATTGTTGACTATCTGTTTACTAGGGGGGTAGATTTATCAAACATTACAAAGGGGAATGTGGAGGTGTTGCCCATAGCAACCAATCAGATTCTAGCTATCATTTTTAGAATGTACTAGAAAATGATAGCTAGACACTGTTTCTGTTTAGAAGGTTGGATAAATCTACCCCTAGGAGTTGATCATGAGGAAAGAGTGAGTTGATTCGCTTTAATACTTGTTCCACTGGTATGGAAAAACACACTACTGTAGCTACCTGCTTTCTCCATGGAATATTCCAACCCACCTATGTAGGCCCAGTTCCTCCCTTCATAATGTCTGGTGTCCTATATCTGTATACATAATAGATTTGTATTAATATCATGCCATAACATCATAGTGTCTTACAATATGTTTGTCTACAATGCAATGAAATTGTGTTAGTATTATGTCCAGTGGTCATTGAATGATAATAGTGTCCTATGTCTGTATAGAGTGTAATAGGATTGCATTATAATTATTCCAGTGGTTAGATAGAAGAACTTAGAGGGGAGGTTTAAGTGGCAACTTCAGGGGGTGGCGCGATCCACATCATCAAGGCTCCCGCTGCGCAATTCCGCCATTCCTGTCATCATATAGCGAGCGCACGCGGGGTGTGGTGTGGTCCATGATTGCATAAAACGGCTTAATCAAACCCCGCCTCCACCCAGGGAGGGTGCCCTGTTCTCCTGGGAGTCCGTGAGAAATCCCCAAAATTCAAGAAAGTAGACAAGTATGGTGTAATAGAATTATATTGTTATTAATCTGTAGCAGTCACGTTGGGCGCGCTTTGTATATAAATATAGTACACTTGTTTTTGTTAATCATTGTGCACACTCCAGATGTGTGAGAATTAAGGAATCACTGACAACAAATCTTTGATGCAAGATTCTGTCTAACACACATTTATAGCATGAAACGCGCTATTAGCTCAGTTCCAACTTATTACGCTTTCACTTATTAGGAAACATAATGGAGAGAGAGGTGGCTAGGGTTGCCAACTCATCCCTAATTACCGACACATAGAAATGATACAGGCTCGGCGGCCAATTAGAAACATGTAAGAAACAGACGGACTTCAATCATCCAGGGAACGTTCATACGCTATATCATCATCATTTATTTATATAGCGCCACAAATTCCGCAGCGCTGCACAGAGAACTCATTCAAATAAGTCCCTGCCCCATGGGAGCTTACAATCTAACATACACACACACAGACGGAGAGAGACTAAGGGCAATTTAATAGCAGCCAATTAACCTACCAGAATGTTTTTGGAGTGTGGGAGGAAACTGGAGCACCCGGAGGAAACCCACGCAAACACGGGGAGATCATACAAACTCCACACAGATAAGGCCATGGTCGGGAATCAAACTCATAAGGGTTGGCAGTCTCGCTAGTCCAGGGCATGCCATTGTCTTAGAGAAGGAGAGATCCGGAGAGACTCTTGCTGCCTGGTCTAAAATAGTTGGCGCCCCCCCCCCCCCTCTTCCCTGTTCCCACTCGCACACAATGTGTTACTGTTCTTTCTCACACCTGCACTCTGACTGCTTCTGAGAATCTAGCAGCCAGCAGACACCCCCACTCTAATTAAATACACTTAGCCATCATTTACCATCTCTGTTTCTAAAAAAGTAATAGAATCTATCAAGCAATTATCTTTTTTTTTTCTGTAGAGCTCTCTCTCTCTTGTCGATCAGCGAAACCTCATTATAAGCCTTCGTTGCTTCTCTCTATCTCTGGATAATTATTTTCTTCTCTCCGCTCTGTCTAATCGTCCCAGATTTGTTTTTTTTTTCATGTCCCCCTCCCCAACTTTAATGTTCTACTGATCAAATACCCCCTGCCCTCATTTCCTTACATTAGAAACAGAGAAACAATTATGTCACGTTAACCATTTTTTAATGTGGTGATCTTTCTTCCTACTTTGGGAAATATATATTTGGGGATATATAAGACCTGGGGGTCTCATTTGATGTGCTGGGAGTCCCAATTTTCATTTAGCTTAAAAAAAATACAATATGCAGTAAAAAAAATGATTAAACCAGAAAAATTCTATTTCAGGGAACCTCTACTCTGGGGTCCCATAATAAATGTGATTTGTACTCTTGTTACTGGCCTATATCCTTGATCAGAAAGAAAATTTGGTATAAAAAAAAGCAGTCCCCAGATATTCTAATGACAGGGAACATGAATATGTTCCATTTCCGAATGGGTTACTGTTCACTGTTCATTAAAATGCTGTATATTCCATAAACATCCCACACAGCCACCTGAAAGGGGAACGGCTCAGGGTCACCCTGTCCTATTTTTGTTTAGAGATTTGAAATAACATCCTTCTCAGTAGTTCTCGTGACCTGGACAAGTCAAGGATGATGCCTGGCATTGATGAAGTACTCTCTCCTTCTACCAGAATAGGGCGCTCTCTCTCTAAACTACATGATTCCTTGCTGCGCACCATATCTGGTGCCTGTTTTGAGTTATGTAATTGTAGCTAACAAATCGTTTTGCAAAAGACAGTAGACAAGAGACCGGAAATTATTATTTTGAATATCCAGAGGTGAGCCTATAATGAGGGTAAGATTTATCTGCGGCACTTTGAGGGTAGGTCTAATTGTAAAAGTGATAATACCAGTCTTTTATACAATATAGACTGTAATATTACATTCATAGTATTCTGTTATCTAGCATGCCCCTGCAAATAACAAACAGAAGCGAGATTCTACTTAGGGATGAAATAGGTAATCATGTCTGGGTTGGCAATCTGGCAGCTATGGTAGTTGCCAGAATTGTTGATGTGGCTGGACTGGGCACAAAAAGGTTTTATTTTATTTTTACAGGCTGGCACGGAGATCAGAACCATATCCATAACCCTCGTTGACCGATAGTCATTGTATGGGTGCATATATGCAGGGGAGGGCTGGCAAACTTTAGCCAGGGGGGGAACAAGACTTGACTCAGCAGCCTATTTTAAATGACAAAAATGCAGATGGCCCAGTGACCCAACCCAAGGTAGTCCCTGCCTGCCCGGACCGGCCCGGGGGGGAGGGGGAGGGGGGGGGGGCAGATGCCACCCAGCCCAACCTGCCCCTGCATACATGAACTATTATGACAGTGCTTTGTGCTTTGTTTGGAGACCAGTGGAAGTGGATACAGTGGGCTTGTTAGTCAATTCCTAGATCTTCCTGAGGAAGCCCACATTATTGAACCCTTACACATTCCATCATTACGGAGAGTTCTATTTCTAAGGAAGCAGTTTTATTTATTCAATTTATGGACTTTTACATTTATTGAACCTGGGAAAACTACCTGATACAACCTATGTGGAGTTCACTTATTCTTTATGAAAAGCAGAAACATGACATAGAATGATCAAGTGTTGAGACTTTTAGTTTCTCGGCCAATAAACATTATTTCATTCAAGGTGGACTAATAATATGTAATATCTCTTAAATTAACCCTAGTGATCCTTGGATGTTATCCAGACTCTATGATACAACTTTATTTGCATTTATTTTTTGATCCATCTCCAGTGCATTGTGTTTATTCGAAGTCAATTTAAGCATTAATGTGTACTTTTTGCTGTGACACTTTATAGAGGATATTATATTATATGCATTTTGTTTTCATGTATTTGTATTTTAATAAATTGCTTGTATTTTACCATTTATGGTATAGGCAATTGGCTTCCAGAGCTGTTTCTTTTTTTCTATACATGAACTATTGGCTGGGATTAAGTTTGTTTGCCAGGAATGATTTTATGTCCTAGTGAACCTTGTAAACCTGCTCTTCTGCCTGATCAGGTTTAGCAAAAGTAAGCGCATGACGTCACAGACGAGAATTGAGCTGTGGGTTTGCGTGGACGTAAATTAGCCTTGTTCTCTCTCTTGCAGAAGAGCGGTTGAACGTGTCTATCAGGAAAACCACCAGAAACTGGAGCAGCACACGAGATATGAAGCTAATGAGGAAGAGGTAAGTGTATCCCCTGTAATGTCAGAGGGTGGTTTGACAGTGGTAGAGGTAATGACATATCGCGCAATTAAAATGTTACATCTTTCATGAGCATCGAACATGTCACATTTGATCCTATCACATAATTATCTTGTATATAGTATCGCCAATGCAGCAAAGGATTCTGGGTATTGACATTTAGCTACAGAATCCACGCCGTGCCATGAAAACAAGCCCTAATTTGTGAAAAACAAGTTAATTCATCCATTTAGCGCCCATCCATGAATTTTCCTTTCCATTATGACACAGATTAATATATAATAATACAGTGGGGAACAACATCAACATCCCGCTGAGATACACAGGAATAAATAATGAAACGACATGTCCCCTAGGTATACACAACAGTGCTGTGACATATTATTCCAATGCTTCACGAGACCAGCTTTATATTGCACTAGTATAGATGTGTATGAAGAGATTTCAGATGAACGGATTACAGAGCAATTTAAACTACATTAAAATTATGTTCAGTAAAGAATTACAAAATCATATGATGATTTTAATTGTCACGTTTATCTCAGAAATGCTTATGATGCCTGGTAAGCGCCCCCAGGATACTTGAAAGGGAGATTCGTTTCTCAGTGCTAAATTTACTAGGGGTCATTTATGAAATGACGAAGGGGCGTCGCATCTATATATAAAGAATTTCATATATTTTACTGAACTTCACATAATGGAATTAAATGGCCCGTCTGTGCAGGCGGTTTGTGTGATAATGGTGGATTATGTGATTTAAATGAACATACTCAACAAAAGTAGAAAAGAAGTCTGGTAACATCAAGAAAACCTATCCACCCCCTATCCAGATTATTTTCATATCCTGAACAGCAAAATGATCTATGGACACTGCTATCCTCTGCAGCCTCTTTGGACACTGCTATCCTCCGCAGCCTCTTTGGACAGCGCTATCCTCTGCAGCCTCTTTGGACAGCGCTATCCTCTGCAGCCTCTTTGGACAGCGCTATCCTCTGCAGCCTCTTTGGACAGTGCTATCCTCTGCAGCCTCTTTGGACAGCGCTATCGTCTGCAGCCTCTTTGGACAGCGCTATCCTCTGCAGCCTCTTTGGCCACCGCTATCCTCTGCAGCCTCTTTGGCCACCGCTATCCTCTGCAGCCTCTTTGGACAGCGCTATCCTCTGCAGCCTCTTTGGACAGCGCTATCCTCTGCAGCCTCTTTGGACAGCGCTATCCTCTGCAGCCTCTTTGGACAGCGCTATCCTCTGCAGCCTCTTTGGCCACCGCTATCCTCTGCAGCCTCTTTGGACAGCGCTATCCTCTGCAGCCTCTTTGGACAGCGCTATCCTCTGCAGCCTCTTTGGACAGCGCTATCCTCTGCAGCCTCTGTGGACACTGCTATCCTCTGCAGCCTCTTTGGACAGCGCTATCCTCTGCAGCCTCTTTGGCCACCGCTATGCTCTGCAGCCTCTTTGGCCACCACTATCCTCTGCAGCCTCTTTGGCCACCGCTATGCTCTGCAGCCTCTTTGGCCACCGCTATGCTCTGCAGCCTCTTTGGCCACCGCAATGCTCTGCAGCCTCTTTGGACACCGCTATCCTCTGCAGCCTCTTTGGCACACCTATCCTCTGCAGCAAACATCTCTATTTTTCTTTGGTAATGTTAGATATTGTCCTTGGGATTTGTCCCACTAGATGGAAGGAACATTGTTCGCAGCAGTTTTACTACTTTTGACATCCTTCAACTATAGGACAATCTCAATCTCAGGCAAGTTCTCCATCACAGTCACTGATGACAAAGCTAAGTCTCTACTGCCTCCTAGACTTTTTCCTGCAGCTGCAACTTTTGCTCACCAGTATTTGGACAGACATTGGGGTCATTCAGCAGTCATATCCTCCCTTTCCCTTGTCTTCTCCAGGATATGCACATTGAGGTCCTCTAGTGTTTTCCGGTTGGTTTTGTGATTTACAACGTGCACCATTTTATTTGCCGTGCTTTGCGTAATCCCAAATTTATTTCAATTTTTCTGGAGATATGGCCTCAAGAGCTGATCACATTATTCACTGTATTCCAGCCAATGACATGTAAAGTGGCATTAATACACCTTTTTCTGCTATTACTTCCTCTCCCTATGCAAACCAGCATCCGATTGGCCTATCCCATTGCTTTGTTACATTGTTTGCTCACCTTTAAGTCATTTGAAATAGCAATTACTAAATGCTTTTTCTCCTTTGTAGTTAATAGTACTTTATAGTAATATTAATAATTATTATTAATATTCATAGTAGTTAATGGTATTAGTGCCGATGTTACTATACTCAGCCTTTATTGAGAGTCTTAAGTTCCACAATAGTAACCATTCCTAAAGCTTACCTATATCAACAATCATTTCTTACCCCTTGCCACCAGTGTGTCTATACTGTTGTATAACTTTCAAATAAACTTTGCAAATAAAGTTAAACAATGCAGTAATGTCGCCAATAAAGATGGTAACGTGCACTGGTCTCAGTACAGATTCCTGGGATCTACTGGAAACATCTCCCTCATCTGAATCCATTCTATTTACTACAACTCTCTGCTAACTATCGTTCCACCAACATCTTTTCCATTCAACCACCTATATAGTCTCAAGCATTCTGATGTATGTAGCAGTCTTTGGTGTGGTACAAGGTTAAAGGCGTAAAGCTACAGCTGCAGCTCCACCGTGACCTACTATCTTAGTCATCCAGTCAAAAAGGTCAATCAGATAATTTTTTTTATATGATCGTCCCCCCAGTAAACCCAAGCTGTGTGGGATCTTATAAATTGGTGAATCTGAGACATTCTGTAATTATTTCTTTCAGTTTGTTTCCGTTCTCTTTCCCCTCTGTTGACGTCATGCTCCCTGGTCTGCCTCTTCTCTTCTTCTTCTCTGCTGTGGAGCTGTATTCACGTATTTCCTGTTAATAGTGACTGATAATAATTATTTTTCTGGTGTTACCAACACCTCTTTACCTTGGTACCTTTTGGATATATTCCATCTGGCCCCACTGACTTGTCCACTTTCACTTTTGAGAATTCTGTTATTTTAAGACACATATGTAGGATATTCTCCTCCGACTTGTTACTCCTCTTTGTCATTATTCTTGCTGCTTAACTGTGGTCTATTTCCTTTACTTTCTTCTGCGGATATCGAGCAAACATAATTAAGATAATATACTATGCTCGTGTCTCCCTCATGTCCCTCAATTTACTTATATACCTAGAGAAAAAAAAAGGTTTTGTTCCTCTTTCCTACTGTCTGAGCCTTTTTTCCAGCTTTTGCTAATCTGATTTATTTCTTGACCTGCTTCTGCCTAGTAAGGTACACATCCACATCTTCATTCCCCTGAGCCTTGTATATTTTCCTTAACAATTCCTGCTACTTTCTTTTAGAAACACATTGGGTTTTATTCCTTGGTGATTTTCCTTTACTGTCTGACGTAAGGGTCTGCTGCATTTAATATTGTGCATTTTAATTTTTCCCAATGTTCTTCAACTCCATTTAAGAGCCTCTGCACCTTACATCTTATTCTATCTCTTCAAAGTCAGCCTCCTAATATGTAACGCCTTTGTGGCTGTGTGGTATGAGTCAGTCTCCATCTTCATACTGCTTGATAACCCAAGGTTCTCACCCATACTTACCTCTGATACTCCGTCACCCCTTGTAAGTATTAAGTCTAATATTGATTCTTTGCTAGTGTGCTTATTCACCTCTTCCCACCTCTTTCCAGCTTCTATTCTGTCTTCTTCGCCTCTGTGTACTAGCAATATACCTGAAGGCATTACATTGGTTGCCACAGCTGGAGAGCAGCCCCTAACCGAGTGACTCATTATTATTATTATTATTATTATTATTATTATTATTATTATTATTATTATTATTGTAGATGTGTAAGGCACCACAGTGCTACGCAGCGCAGTACAGTAGGGAAAACAGTACATACATACATAAAGCAGGCACATACAAGGTAGACAAAATAAACACAGACATGAAAACAAAGGGTATGGAGGACCCTGCTCATTAAAGAGCTTACATTCTAAATGGAAGAGGGCACAGCTGTAACAAGAGGGGTAAATGTGGTTCAGAGTGGAGATTGGGACAGTTGAGAGGGTGCATTAGTGTGAATAGTGTTATTGAGGATAAGGTCAAGAGATGGGTTTTCAAAGAGCATCTAAAGATTTGAAGATTGTGGAAAAGTCTGATTGAGTGTGGTAGGGAATTCTATAAGTGGGGGCAGCACAGAGAAGTCTTGTAGGCGGGAGTGAGAGGTGGTTACCAGAGAGGAGACAGGGCGCAGGTCAGAGGTAGATATAAGAGCGCGGGAGGAGATTATTTTGATATGAGATTTGAGACATAAGCAGGGGTAGTGTTGTTGAGGCTTTGTAGGTAAAGGTGAGTAATTTGATTTTGATTCTGGAGGACACAGGGAGCCAGTGTAGAGATTTGCAAAGTGATGCAGCAGATGTGGAGTAGTGAGAGAGGAAGATCATTCTGCAGGTTGTCTTTTATTGTTTGCTATTGCAAGTCCTGCATCAATTTGACAGTTTACATTACAGTTTTCTTTCTCACACAATGCCAGTTAAGGTTTCAGAGACTGTTTTTCACACACCCAACAGAAGTTGTGTGTCCACTCTACAGTTCCTGGCTCCTTTTGTGTCTGTTGTCAGCACTTTATACTCAATACTCTGTGTGTCCAGGTATTCTACTGTTCATGCAAGAGATTGTTCAGTTCATCTCTACCATGCTTGGCTTTCAGCAGCTTCTACTTCAGATCATGCACCTCTTGTTGATTATTTAGTTTCAGTGTCTGTCAGACTTATTTTGACTGCATACACTTTTTTTATTGGAAAACAACGTGTTTTGCAATTCTTGTTTAGCTTGCTCAAGTCGTTGTACTCTCTGGGCCTCGTCTACAAAGCATTAAACAGCCCAGGCGCATGGCATAATACTCTTTGGTGGCTCAACTTGCTAGTTTTCCACCAAAGCACATAAGTGTGCAGAGTATCTTGATGGCATTTGTGGAGGAGACGAAGTCTGCACTGGCCAATTGGCATAGCGAGTGTGTCCCATGCCAAGTACGGAGTTGGCACACGGATGCGTCTAGTCATTGTGTGGTCAAAATCAAAATGTAAACCCCTCAATAGAAATGCTCTCTTTGTTGTTTGTTTTGCAGGACTGCTGGGTGGAGGACATCACATACCTGCCAGACGGTGATCAGAAAGGTGAGGGTCCATCAATTAATTTAAATTCCTCCAAGGAGGAACTACAGATGGAGTAGGTTTTCTTGAGAAGAATGGCAAATTGATGCCAAAAACTTGCTTATATATATATATATATTTATATATATAAATAAATATATATATATATATATATTAAAAAAAAATCATAGAATTACCCAGATAAGTTATGTAGCCATCTCAAGTTTGTATTTTAAAGCACATTTTCCATCTGGGACTACTTTCCCTGTGCTTCTGCCCCTCCCCGACCCCTGTGCTTCTGCTCCTCCCCGCCCCTCCTTGTGATTCTGCCCCTCCCCACCCCCTGTGCTTCTGCCCCTCCCAGCCCCCTGTGCTTCTGCCCCTCCCAGCCCCCTGTGCTTCTGGCCCTCCCTGTCCCTCCTTGTGCTTCTGGCCCTCCCTGTCCCTCCTTGTGCTTCTGGCCCTCCCTGTCCCTCCTTGTGCTTCTGCCCCTCCCCATCCCCTGTGCTTCAGCCCCTCCCCACCCCTCCTTATGCTTCTGCCCCTCCCCATCCCCTGTGCTTCAGCCCCTCCTCGCCCCTCCTTGTGCTTCTGCCCCTCCCCATCCCCTGTGCTTCTGGCCCTCCCCGCCCCTCCTTGTGCTTCTGCCCCTCCCCGCCGCTCCTTGTGCTTTTGCCCCTCCCCGTCCCTCTTTGCTGTCATACGAACTGCTATGGATACAGTTACGTCTTTGTGCACATAACACTTCTTACTGGAGTATACATTGTGGGGATAATTACATTGTGCTGTTTTTGGGCTCTGCTGATTAATACCGTAGCTCACAGAGAGCTCAACAATAGATGCCACAAGTCTCCTGCTGGCTAGCGCTGTTAGAAAATACTTGGGCCTTTTATATAGGGATCAGTACTGGGCTGTTATGTCTAGCTCAGGAGTTAATTAGAAGCTGTGCTAATAGGAACAACAAAACCAATTAAAGATAATTACACACGGTCATATTAACCCTCTGGCAAGAGGACAAGAGGAGGTTTCACTGCAGAACAGACTTGGGGTTAAAGGGAGAAAATAAATTGAAACAAGTCATAAGGGCATCCAGCAAATGAGTAATATACAGTAGTGATTTGCTAATTATATGACTCCAGAGTCAGTGGTAATATTTTTTTCATGGCTTAATTGCCGTATTGGAAGCATATTCTTGTATAATGTCTGTGTATGGTGCGTTACTGTCAGTCAGCAGAGATTATTTTTAATTGTAATTTGTAATAAGAACCATATTGCTGATTTGTGATATTGTATTCCCTCATTTAACAGGGGCGCATTAAATAAAGGAATAACATGTCCCTATCAAGAGTGATGTTGATCCCAAAACAATTAAGTAACGTGGGAAGTTGGCCAATAGCAAGGGTTTCTGTAGGAGAAAAATAAAATTCAAATGAACGGGAGTCAAACAAAATGGTAGATTGCAAGACTTCAGATACTACTGACAAGGATAGTTGTTATATTCAGTTGAGAAGATAGTAGCACTCCCTAGTGATGCAGACAGTGGAGATTTCCCCAGGTAAGTCCAAACCAGGGATGTTAACGTTCATCCTGTTATTGCAGAGATTCTGATATCTGCTCCCCTGGCTGTAGAGACGAATAAGGGGGAGCAGAGCATCATATGCTGGATGGATAGAAAGTGCTTAAACAATGTATCTGGGGGTTTTACAGATAGTTCATAGAACCACAGGAGCTTCAGACTAATTTGCTTTAGTAAGCGTATTTGACCTAAAGCCATCACAAGAGATACATTTTTAAATCATGCTCATTTTTTTATGTGTTGACTTGAGTGCATTTAGATGTATTCCCGAGTGTTCCACTTACTTTAGAAGTAAACACTTGAATTACAAATAAACAATCTTGAATGAATGAATCATTCACTAGTAAAAAATGAGGTTCTCAATTTTAAAAAACCTTAATTGAAATGCTTTAAAAACTAAAAAATCAGCAGCCCTCCCCCGTGACTAGCATAAGCACAGGGTTCCCCTGTCCATTTCCCATAGTACTCACCCGGTAACCGATCAGTTCTCCAGGGATACAGAACTGTGAATATTACACAGCATTACAATATAACCAACTTTTCTTTTGTGTCTCTACACCCGTGACCATCAATGAGAACCACTGCTCCCAGTAATCACATTACACTGCTCCCAATAGCGCATACATCACATCACCCTCAACATCACAATCTTTTACGTCTATGAATATCGATCATTTTCTCAGAGTCACCAATATTCCTTAATCCATTCCAAACCCATATCAATATAGCATTCTCATATATCTCTATATTAATATTTACATTAGTTCATATTCAGCCTTGTAAGTCTCTGAACTGTATACTCCATTACTCATTGTGTAAATTCGTGTGTGGGGTGGGGTATGGTGTGGTTAGGGAAGGTGTCTTACCAATAGTACATGTGGTAAGAGGAAGAGAAACTTTGTGTTTGCACTTTTGCTTATGGGCAGCACAGTGGCACAGGAGAGTCATGAGTTCGATTCCAACCAAAGCCATATCTATGAGTCGTTTATTTACGCGGATTTCTCCCACAGTCCAAAGACAATAGGTTAATTGGCTTCTGACCAAATGGGACGGTGTGATAGTTTGTGTGTGTGTGATACAGAATTTAGACTGTAAGCTCCAATTGGGTAGGGACTTATGTAAATGACAAATATTCTCTGTACAGCGCTGCATAATATGATTAATGTGGAGGAAGCAGTAACTTTCATTGAATTGTAAAGTGTGAGACATGTGCCCAGATAAACTTATTCTCTATGTGTTTGGGGAAAAAAAACAAGATAAAGGACTCCTCAACACACTTTACATAGGTAACATGCTCAATTACAAATTGAAACATATTTTAAAGAATATAATACACCCTATTGCAAATTATATGGGACAATTAAAGTGAACTTCTCAGTGACATCTAATATCTCTGTCTCACAGTAGGGGGTACTACATACATATATATATATATATATATATATATATATATATATATATACACTCTATCGGAATGGCTAGAAGGCTTCTGAATTACGGGGAGATTCAGCAGACACATTACAGGATCCCAAACTTAATTACATGATTTGAGCCCCTGCCCCATTGTGCCGCGAATAACGACATTGACTGGCAGGAGGTGGGGCTAGGGGCTGTGCCCCCTCCCCACTTCACTTGTAACTTGACCTCACCTCTATATATGTGTTTATGTATGTATTATAGTGCTTGGCTGCTCTCCAACTCTTCCTATCCCTAAAATATACATGGGCAATGCTGCATGTACTACTGTTAGGTGCACGCAGCTCTCCAATTTCAAGCAGAGCCGTGTGAAGCGGGAGCAGGGTCCAGCCACCTCAATTATACAGTGCCCCAGGCTTGGAAGGGGGTTCCAGGCACTAGGAAACCCCACCTCGGTTTGCCTATGCATACATTAGCATACTTGATCCAGTGGTTATGCTAAAATATAAAAGTAATAGAAGAGATAAACATAAATGTTGTGAATAGATATTTAGATCCTTTTCCACAATACCAAGCTCTATTATCTATCCATTGGAATATTCTATGGGAATCTATAATATAAAAGCCTAGTGGCGTGTGTTAGTCTGTCTGTGTGTGGAAAAAATAAAACTACCTGCTGGGCGGAGTTATACACTGACCTACTAAATTCTTAGTGTGTGTGTAAAATAAAATTCAGAAAGGGCTGAAATTTGGTATACTAAGATGTTTTTAATTTGTTAATTTAATTTGTTAATTGTTAAAAGTGTTTATAAAGATTTAAAAAAAAATATATATATTTCTTGAAGGAGAAGTGACAGTTGGGAGTGGTTGGTGGTTGCCGGGGGTGACAGTGGGGAGTGGTTGGTGGTTGCCGGGGGTGACAGAGTGAGAGGAGTGTAATACTCAGGACTGCTGAGAGAGATCCCTGTGTCTGGATAGACATCTGGATAGATGTGGCGATGAAAATGAAGGATGAGGTGATGGAGAAGAATGATGAGGTGGTGACATGTGGACAAAACCACGTTAAAAAAGGGCGCTTGCGTCGGGAAGTAACGCTCTTCCCCTGAGGAGGCCTGGACTAGGCCCAAATGCATGACAAGAACCTTTTTAACACCTTAAGTAGCTTGATTTGACTAGAATGCATGAGTATCATGCACGGGTTAACTTGTAGTATATAAGTACGTAATAGCTTATTATGCAGCATTGTGTATAGCCCATTAAGAGTGCTAACACATCCTATCATGCATGGTAGACAATGCATGAACTTGTGTGTGTATATATGTAATGACAAGGCTTTCAGTTCATCTGCAGTAATTTATATCTTGTTCCCCGCACGCCTTCCACATCACACTGTAATATCCAAGCTCTGAACCTCCGGCCTTAGGTGAGACAGGTTAACTTAGAAACCACTAAGCAGTCTGAAGTGGAATGGATGGGAAAATGTGTTTACTAGTAGAGCATGAAATGGACTGATATTAGACCACTCTGCTCGTACTCATAGTCATAGCTTTCATTTGCGATACAGAGACATTAATGCTGTTGGAGGTAACGACACCGTGTGTCAACCAACGTACGGAGAATCCAATCTCAGTGAACAGTTTAATGTGAGGATTAGTTTTTCCAGGTTTCGCAAATTGGTCTCCGGTACGAGCTTTGATGAGTGGAACACATTTTAATCTCTTTAACTGAGAGTGGCGTCCTCAGCTATCCTTAGTGCTCCCTGCACCTCATGTAAGAACAAATCGCACAACACCCATTACAAACTGTTTTTTTTAGTACGAGAAAGTGTTTTTTTGTTGCATAAACCCCACATTCCATACACATGACTAGGTATTGTCAATGTCCTAGGTAATTCTCTCCTTACTGGTCTTCCCAAAGTCAGACTTGAACCCCTACAATCTATTTTGCACACAGCGGCTAGATTGATTTTCCTTGCAAACCGTTCTTTCTCTGCTAATCCACTCTGTCAGTCTTCACATTGTTTGTCTGTATTTCAACGAATCCAATATAAAATTCTTCTACTAACATTCAAGGACGTGGACAAAATTGCATTGACATACATCTCCTCACTTGTCTCAAAATATTTTCCCACTCGACACCTCCGTTCTGCACAAGATCTGCGTCTCTCTTCCACGCTCATCACATCCTTCCATTCTTAGGACTTTTTTCGGGTTGCACCCACTTTGTGGAATTCCCTCCTACGCACAGTAAGACTTTCCTCTTGTCTTCAAACCTTCAAGCGTTCTCTGAAAACCCAACTCTTCAGACAAGCTTATGATATTCCTCAACCAGCATCTTAATCTCCCGAGGTTACCCTATTACCACCCTCTACACAGCTAACACAAGACAACAACCCTCTGACCAACATTGCCACACACACAGCCCACTCAATACTTTTACCTTTGCATTCTAGCTGGTCCAGTGTGCAATATGATGTAGCACATGCCCTTGTGTTTCAAACTCCCATTGTCCCATAGATTGTAAGCTTGCAAGCAGGGTTCTCGTACCTCTCTGTCTGTCTGTATTACCCAGTATTGTTTTATTAATGTTTGTTCCCAATTGTAAAGTGCTACGAAATTTGCTGGCGCTAGATAAATAAATGTTGATGATGATGATGATGATGAATAACCACACTACACTGAATAACAAGAGATCAAAATGACCTCAGTTATATTTAACAAATAAATGACAACCTAAAAATTAATATAAATATTGACTTGAGCTGAACACAGAACACAGGCTGAACACAGAAAATACACTCAAATATCTCTGGAGGGGCAAACCACACTTAATTTACCATCACAATTAAACAACTGACTACTGTGTCAACAGCCATGGTAGCAATCTGAGATGTTTATAATAGGCCACAAGAACATTGCCTAAACTCATAACTATAGGGTGAAAGATGTTGCCACAAAACCAACTGCTACTTGACCAATATGCTTCACCTCTGTTTAAGTATTCCTAGCCACCAGCCCTTCTCCTAAGCTAGCTTATTTCTTCCTATTCCTTTCTCCACTATTAATGTGCCTCTTCCACCTATCTTGATACCCAGCACCTGGGGCCTCCCATATACTGGGTGAAGTCTTTAATCAGCGATGGACAACTGGTCGCCCTAGAGCCACACGCAACTCTCCAAGCCATCATCTGGTGCCCCAGCTCCTTAAATGTCTGCTGATAGGTGTCTCTTTCTTTGATTGTGTTGCTTTAACTTATTACTGAGATTATGGATAATGTGCATCCATTTGAAGGTTAGAGGATCGCCCATGTGGCACCTAAAGTGTATTAGGTAGCCCATCACTAGTCTAATGTATAGCAAAATCCTGAGGGGACTCAGTCCAGTTGTGCAATTTGTACAAGCCAAAGACTGGTAATGGGAGTACAGCGATATCAGAAAAGGGTGAACACACATTTTTCTGGATATTACTTTTACTTATGTTCGTTATCACTGGCAAATTACATTTGATTGCTGTTTTAGATCTTGCTGGACATCATCAATGACATATTAAATCATGCTGGCATTATTACTGGCATATCACAAGTTGATGGACATTATTACCAGCAAAGGAGATGTGGCTGGACATTGACAATTGCATTTTAAGTCTTGTTTGGGCATCACGGTCAGATTATATTTTGCTGTATTAGGATGTCAATGTAAATTCCTAAGATGTTATAGCACCTGTTTTATTTATATTAATTGTACCAAAATGAAATTAATGAACCATTGTTCATATATCTAAAACATTTGAAAAGTTTATTTTTATGATTTACATGTGTGGACCAATAACAAGCCGTTATCACTGAGATTGTGGCTTTCTATTGGTCCTGTCTCTTACTCCACCCTCTGGTATGCAGAAAAGATCAACGGGTACTCTAGCACTGAAAAAAAAGAGCCCGGGGGGGGGGAAAAAATGTCAGCCTGCAGTTCCCAGGGCGCCACTAGGGGGAAGCAGCCACTCAGTGACAATTTCAGCAAGTGGTAATGCTGCTTTAATTGGACTTTCAGTAAATCTTCTCTAATATATTTCCTGTATCACATTTATACGTTTGTCGCTTTTCATTTCTGTCCCTGTTAGGAATTAAATAACCTTTATTCGCCACATGACAGAAAAACATTTTCTTGTTTGTTGGTTTGAATTATTAATTATGTTTTATGCAACATTCTAGACACCGGTAAAGGATGCAAATAACTACATCTTGCTTGAAACATTTTTGGCATCCGAAACCACAGATTCAGTTTTGGGTGCAATTCTTAAATGTTTTTTTTTTTTGTTTTTTGTTTTGTTTTTTATAAAACCGTTTTTGTTACAGATCTGGCATCTGGCGGGTCCGGTTGTAATGCGCTGACACATTGAAGGGAAATCACTACAGGGGCTTATTAAGTGGCTGCTAATTGATGTCTCCTCTGAGGACTAAGGAAAAACAAACTAAGAACATTGCAATTACACAGTGTTTAGTTAGTGCATATACTTTCCCTAGCAGGGGATGGGGGAAGACATGAAAGTACTGTTAGGGGATTTACTTAATAGAGAAGAGACATTGTGACTCTGGAACATGGCTCAAGAATTTTTCTTCGTCTTTCAATAAAGAGACAAGATTACTACACGCGTTGGTCAGATTATGGCTGTCTCTCTTTGCCATCTGGGAAACACTATGTTTTTCATAGGTCTTTGTATAGTAAAATTGATAATGCCTTCTCTGCTGGCTGTAAGAATGAACAAAGATGTATTAAATTCACATATAGAAGCATTTCACACATTGTTCGTTATGTCTTTTATTGAAAATAGCTCTGTTAACATTTGCGCTGTGAATGTTCTAATGATCTAAATGACCATAGGTTGGTCTAACCCTGTGAACATTCCAATAATCTTGTTGGTCACCGATTGGCCTAGTCCTGTAAAGATTCTAATGTTCTGATTGGATACAGATGAACATAGCTCTGTGAATAGCCCAATGATCTGATTAGATAATGGTTGATCTATCTCTGTAAATATTCTAAAGTCTCCGATTTGGATACAAATTAATCTAGCTCTGTGAATATTCTCAAACTCTGATTGGATACAGGTTGATCTAGCTCTGTGATTATTCTAATACTCTCATTGGATACAGGTTGATCTAGCTCTGTGAATATTCTAACACTCTGATTGGATACAGGTTGATCTAGCTCTGTGATTATTCTAATACTCTCATTGGATACAGGTTGATCTAGCTCTGTGAATATTCTAACACTCTGATTGGATACAGGTTGATCTAGCTCTGTGAATATTCTAACACTTTGATTGAATACAGGTTGATCTAGCTCTGTGAATATCCTAGCACTCTGATTGGATATAGGTTGATCTAGCTCTGTCAATATTCTAACACTCTGATTGGATACAGGTTGATCTAGCTCTGTGAATATTCTAGCACTCTGATCGGACACAGGTTGATCTAGCCCTGAGAATATTCAAATTCTCATATGTCCTGTGAATAGACAGAATTGCCAATAGAAATTTTGTGCCAGGTTACAGCAAATTCTTGGGGCCCCTTACATTGCCACTAAAGGGGGCGAGACCACTTTTGGTTAGGGGTTCCTCCCACTGCACAGGCAGTTCAGGGCCCCAAGGCAGGTTAGGGCCCCAGTACTTTGTGTACCCACTTACCCCCCCCCCCCTTCTCTGCGCCCCTTTGAGTAGATCCTCTTTACCCCTTGTTGGCGTTGTCAAAGGAGACCCATTACAGTTTGACTCATTGGGTTTTTCCCTAGTTAAAACAAAAAAACTGTATAAAAAGTACAAAAATAATCTAGGAGAAAGAAAAGAAAAACTAAATATACAACCTGTGTGTCAGGATCAATAAATAGTAAAGTACATACTTTGTATCCCTATAAGTGGAAATACTTGCTGATTTATATGCTGCGTTAAATATTTGTGGCTATAATTGTGCTAAAAGTGAATATAGCCATGTTTACCTGATAAAAACAGTGTAAGGTTTGCTTGAGTAGACTACTTAAAAAGAAGTAATTCCCGGAGGAAATTATATATAACCAAAGAATTTAAACATTGGTCTGGTAAGATAGGGTCACAAAGTTAGGTCCAATATATCTGTGTGCTCACTGAAAAAAACAGGGCATCTAGGAAAACCCAGATACTCTTATTAATACAGGTTATTATGAGGGTGTCATATACTTATCATTAACGTCTGATTTATTGGGATTACCATACGTATCGTCCATCTCGCCTCAGTCATATTTGCTGTACATTTGTTCCCAGCTCTCTTACCCCCAGTGTGCCCTCCGCCCTCTGTGACACTGTCTGCATGTATAGTCGTCTAAGTCTCCTCTGACAAGCAGGATAGATTTGCAATATTAAAACTGTGCACAGAAGTTCCTTTCCTACCCCTTTGGGGTATAGGAGCCACCTCTAGTTAGCTTGTGATCAGATCGGATTAGACATACCACTGTAACCGGCTGTCAGTATCTCGCTTTTATAATGTAACCTTCTTCAAACCGCTCAGGAAAACAGTAACACCTATGCAATATAAAAGCATTTATTATTGATAAGTAATAATGTAGAAAAGCAAACTGAACTCTTCTAATTCTCTATAGTGCTGGCGGTCCGTGTATAGTACAGTATTATATCCACGCTGTTCACTCCATGAAGAAAATTCCAATTTAATTGTACAGCCCAAAGCACCACTGTGTAAAATGATCTGATGTCAGAGAGGATGTGGGGGGGGGGGAGGGGGTGACGAAACTTCCCTTTTTTTTTGAACAGGAAAAATCCGTGACCAGGAGCAAAAAATCTTGAATGTAATTTACTGAAAGTCGATTTGCAGCAATGGTGATATAAATCTCTATTTTTTGGGGATGATTTACAGGTCAATTTAATAATCAGCGAATCTATTAAAAGCAAATTGACTTATAAATCACTAGCTTCCATACTTCACGGGAAAAAGAAAATGCTGAATCCATTTCTCAGTGATAAGTACAGAACAGTGGAATATAGGACAGAGCGATTTAGTAAATTGATCTTGGAAATCACCAAAAATAAACTTGATAGTTTCACACTCTCAAGATTATGTCAAAGCCGGTGAGATGAAAAATAACGGAAAACTTTTACGCATGAACAAGTATTAAAATGAATGGGCCCATTCATTTCAATGTTTCCACAGGTGCGCTAGTAACTCCATTAAAATGAATGGGAATCGCTTCGTTCCTTTGCACTTTTCCATTGCTAGCCAGTTGCAGTTGAAAGGTGGATTCCAAATGATTTTGCTTTTTTACCCCCATGTCCCAAAGGCGCAGAGCAGCGTTAATTGTTTTTAACCGACATCAGAAGGAACCGAAAGTTGTTAACACTTGATTGCGCTCAATATTGAAAGCTTTAACTGCAATGCGAATATTTAAATAGTAGTAAGCTTTCAATATTAAGTATTAATATTGGTGTGGGTAAAAACCAATTAACACTGCTGGGGCATTGTGGGGATATGGGGGTTAAAAGCAGCATAATTTGGGAATTACCTGGCAACTCCAAAAGGGTTTCTTTCTAAGTGTTAGCTTGTATGGCTAGTAATGGAAAACTCTACAGACTGAACTTTTCCTACTCGTTTCAATGTTCCCATTCGGTTCACCAGGCCAGAAGCACCACTGAAAAGAATGGCAACATTGAAATGAATGGCCAAAGCTCAGAGCTTTTTAGACATCGCTGGTGAATTCTGCTAATTAAACTCAAAAGAAAATTCACAGATTCATGGATTAGAGAGTTGGGACAAAGTATTCCTGATTTTGTAGATGTATTTGCATGATTAAAAAAAAATGTTGTAAAATGGCCTTTAGTAGGTTGCCTAGTGGGGTACGGTACATTTTCAGTAATGGGAGATTCGTAGATAGGGAACTTTACTCTTAAGGTCATCATAGAGATACAGGGGGGAACAATTACTGAAACTGATGCAAAGGAATTAAAGGTGGCCTTACCCATACCTACCAATCCATTATTCTAGTACAGTTTAGGAAATGAAAGCAAGCATATGATTGGTTGCTATGGACCACAGCACTATTTTCCTTTGCATCAGTGTGGCTCCAATTTAAACGCACTCTTTTGTTTGTTTGTTTTTTTCTTTTTCTTATATAATGGGGAGGCTGTATAATAAAGAAAACAACTATAGCTTTACCGGTGATATGTAAATTATGATACACATATTTTACAAACGTTCTTTTTCCCATTAAGAAACTAATTGTCTTACATTTTTCCATGGGTACCATCTCGTTAAAGTCTCTATATGCTTAAAATGGAAATCCATTTTTCAGCCAGATATTGTCATGTGTTCCATTTCACACATTCTCTTAATAGATTTGATCACAACATTCCATAATGAATCATTTGTTCTCTAGTTCCGAGCGACAGGTTTCTGCACAAGGTCATTAATGAAACGCTTAAAGGACATTTAATGCAACTTGTCTTTGATCTCCAATGATCCATGTACCCACATGTACATACTCACATGCAAATTGTCCCACCGAAAGCTCATATATATGATCTTTTATTTATTGCATTTGGGTGTCTTCTAATGCCAGTTATTACTTATGCAGATGCCTGTATTTTCCTATGCTCTCAGCATGCGATAAATGTGTATGGATCATTGCTTAAATCGTATTTTAATTCCTTTTTCTGGTGTTCTCATAGACATCTGCAGTGAGGATGAGAACAGCGAGAAAGAAGATTCATTGGCTTGTTCAATCCTCACTATCTCTCTCCCTTTGTCACAACAGCAGGTAAGTAGTAGCAGAATAGACTCTGGACCTACAGGCAAGTGTATAATGTTGGGGGCTTACAGAAGATCAGATATACTGTTTAAGACAGTAGAAACCACTGCGATATTTAGCATTGAGCAAGCCCATAGGCAAACTGGGGAGGGGGTGTTCCTAGTGCCTGGAAACCCCCCTCCAAGCCTGGGGCACTGAATAATTGAGGTGGCTGGACCCTGCCCCCGCTTCACATGGCTCTGCTCGA
This sequence comes from Mixophyes fleayi, assembly GCF_038048845.1. Lineage (NCBI taxonomy): Eukaryota > Metazoa > Chordata > Amphibia > Anura > Limnodynastidae > Mixophyes > Mixophyes fleayi. Next base: position 88,688,751 of record NC_134411.1, on the reverse strand, counting down.
AAAGAGAGAGCTGCATGCACCGAACAGCAGTGCACGCAGCATTGTCCATGTATATTATGGGGATAGGGAGAGTTGGAGACCCCCATGCATGCTGGTCACGTCCACTGGCGGCGTGGTGTGGAAACCTTCCTCTGCAAATCCTGCGTTTGCCCCTGAAGCCATTGCACAAACTTCTATCCAGACTTTTCCTAAGCTGTATGTAGTTATAATGATGATAAAGTATTTTGTTACTGGTCCTAATTTACATGTAAAATGTTGAATGTATATTTAAAAATAACACTGAGAAGACAGCAATTGTCAGACCTCAGAAGTTGAAATATCCGCGGACAATGTTGAGCTGCAAACTCGTATGTGGTTGCCATGGTGACAGGAGACATTAGCAGTAAGTCGACTGTTCTGTTAGCTTTTTCTAAGCCTTGATTTCCAAAATCACAAGTTTACCCAGCAGGGCAGGTTTTCAAGATCTCTAGAGAGAAAATCAATGAAACTGACAGAATCACCTTTTCTTTTACGGAGAGTATTCCTGATTGAAATCTATGTGCATTAGTCAATGCCTCAAACCACGCCTACTTTAAGTGAGGCCACACCCTGTTTTTGTGGCTAAAAACTAGAAATCTGTCCTGTGGAAAACTGGGATAGTACAGAAATCATTAAAATCTGCACTTTTGATCAAGACTGAGTTCTATAGCCAGTTTGTGGAGCATCTTGGGAATTCCAGGGTATAGAGGAGCCCTGGGGGTTGCCATACTGCACATCACAAAACATGCACAAACCTGCACAGGTAGCCCAAACAATGACACACTGATGCTCAGGGTCCTATAACATATAGTGCTCTGTCTCTTGGGGTCCCAGAACATATAGTGCTCTGTCTCTTAGGGTTTCATAACATGAGGCCCACTGTTTCTTGGGGCCCAGAACACACAGCCCATCATCACTTGGGGACTCATAAGATACGACCCACCATCTCTTGGGGTCCCATAAAATACAGCCCACCATCTCTTGGGGCCCAGAACATAGGGCCCGCCATCCTTCGAGGTCCCAGAACATACGGCCCACTGTCCTTCGAGGTCCCAGAACATGCGGCCCACCATCTCTTGAGGTCCCAGAACATACGGCCCACCATCTCTTGAGGTCCAAGAACATACGACCCACCATCTCTTGAGGTCCCAGAACATACGGCCCACCATCTCTTGAGGTCCCAGAACATACGGCCCACCATCTCTTGAGGTCCCAGAACATATAGCCCACCATCTCTTGAGGTCCCAGAACATACGGCCCACCATCTCTCGAGGTCCCAGACCATAAAGCCCTCCATCTCTTGTAAGAGATTGAACTTTGTACCTTCATGTGCTCTTTATGGATCATAGTCAAAAGAAGGGGAGAGAAAAAGAGTAAAGAGTAAATAAAGCGGCGAAATATAGATAAAAATGTACATTTTTATCTATATTTCGCCGCTTTATTTGATGTTTTAATATGAACCTAATAAAATTTAGTTTTAATTGATATTATTTTCTTGGGGACTGGAGTGCCTCTATTTACTCTTTTTCTCTCCCCTTCTTTTGACTATGATCAAAGTATACATTAGAGTGCACCCCATCTTCCTTGTGAGGTTAATTTGAGTACCAAGTATAGATGAATAGTCCCTAATTGTGTGCGACCATACCTTGTGTTTTTGTATGCTCTTTATGGATCATCCAGTAACAGAGGTGCAGAACCGTTTGGTGTTTGGGATGCACTTTATAAGTTACTTCCTCTGTGTTTTTTATACTTCACCAGATCACGAAATCTGCAAACGCACAAGGGTCAGTATTTTATATTTGAAAGTTAATATATTGCTGTAAATAAATCCTGATTTTAGTGGTCTTTTGGGTGTTTTTGTAAGCTATAGCAAGGTTGTCAATATTGTAAATGTCCTTCTTTCCAGATCATGCTCTTGTTTTTCTTTGTTATTAATGCTTTCTCCTGGGAAATCAATGTTGCTCTAATTGTCATCCTTTTGTCAGCAGAAACTGTTATTGACTGTAATTACTGACAGCGCATCCCACTACTGGTATATGTAGGATAAACATGATGGACCTTTGCGCAATTCAACATTGAGATTTAAATGTTTTCTAACGACACTCTTTTCACATTTCTGTGTAGTTAATTTTGTCTATTACTGTGATCATCAGGGGGGCATTGTTGGGCTGTAGGACCAAGGCTTAAAGGTAAAGGCTAATAATTTTACAGCTTGGTGTGCCCTCTTTTTCACATTAAAAATATGGAAACCTTTCCCCTCTGTGACTCCCTGAAATCACTGTTGAGATGTATCACCTATTACCTCTCCTTCCATAGAGCTGGTCGGCTGATTTTGTTGTTGTTTGGCCAGTCATTTGTACTTAGTGTCCCAGGGAATATGGCCCACCATCTCTTGTGGTCTCAGAACATGCAGCCTACAGTCTCTTGGGGTCATGAACATATGACCCACCAACCTTTTGGGCAGGGACAAAAGCAGGATTTGTAGAGGGGGGTTTCCACACCACGCCGCCAGTGGGTGTGACCAGCATGCATGGGGGCGTGGCTATAATAATAGACAGTGCTTGGCTGCTCTACAACGCTTCCTATCCCCATAATATACATGGGCAATGCTGCGTGCACTACTGTTAGGTGCACACAGCTCTCCTTTTTCAAGCAGAGCTGTGTGAAGCGGGAGCAGGGTCCAGCCACCTCAATTATACAGTGCACCAGGCTTGGAGGGGGGTTTCCAGGCACTAGGAAACCCCCTCGGTTTGCCTATGTTGGGGTCCCAGAACATATGGCCCCTGACCTCTTGGGGTCCCAGAACATATGGCTCCTGACCTCTTTGGGTTCTAGAACATATGGCCCACCAACTTCTTGGGTTCCCAGAGCATATGGCCCACTGACCTCTGTGGTTCCAGATCATAAGGCCTATAGTCTCTTGGGGACCCAGCTAATTAAATTTTGGCCACCAGTGAGATACAGGACATTGCAAGTTTGGAAACTTATTATATCAACAAATTCCAAACATTTGTTTATTAGCAGAAGTGCAATAAAAATACAGCAATATTGTACCATTCATCACTAGAAACTCTTCGCCTGTGTTACATTGCAATGTGTGCTTGTGAACACCTGTTTTTATCCCAGCACTCTGCAATGATATCATGGGGGTGTTTTTGCGACCACAGTGGTCCTATAAATGATGTCAGATCATATTGTGTATTTCATGCATTGGCTTCTATCCCCTATACAGAGTAGCACACTGAGCGCGTACCAGAGCTGTCTGCAGAGATTCCTGGATTCCAGCACTGACAGTAAGTTATGTCTTAGACTTTGGTTGCCAAATCTGGAGGACAAATATGAAGTCCAAAAGCAGCGTTGGCCCCAGTGTGCGCCACAAATTGTGCATCCAACAGATGTTTTTCGGAGCTAGATGGTGGCATTGGCAGAGGAGCAGAATTTTGCACAGGCAGAGGGAGGTTGTTCCTTGTAAAGTAAAGAGATGTTTCCCTTTGAGGTTGAGATTTTTTAAATGAGCTATAGGAGTGAAGAGCGCACTTTGGGGCACTCCGTTGTGTGGAGGGCTTATCCACCTTATCCACTTTGCAAAAGGACGTGAATTTTGCACCAGCTCGGAGTTCCTCAGGGCTTGTCCCGTACTTAGTTTTGCACCTCGAACTTACACAGAGAAGAACATTTTAAGGTGCAATGTAATAAGAAGCTTATCACACACTCAAGAGCTTTCTGTTCTAACCCATGCAAGACTGAGATAGAGAGAGCCCCAGATGGTAGGGTATTGGACTTTGGTTACGACATTTACACAACGCTTTTCTGGAGATTTTCCGTCTCTCTGCACACCTAGGTGACATCTCCCAAAATCCAAGGGTAGGGGTGCACCCTTATATGCTCTGCATGGACCATCCAGACACAGAGGTGCAGAACCGAGGCGTTTGGGGTTTAGAGTGTGCTTGGAGTGACTTCATGTGTGTTTTTTTTATACTTCTCTAGATCAGAAAATCTAGAAATGCACATGGGCCAGTTTTGTTTTTTATTTGAAAGATCTTCGATCTCTTTTGGGTGTTTTTGTAAACTATAGCAAGGTCGTCAATATTGTAAATGTCCTTTTTTTCCTGATCATGCTCTTGTTTCTCTTTGTTATGAATGCGTCCTCCTGGGAAATTAGTGTTGCTCTAATTGTCATCCATTTGTCACCAGAAACTGCTCTGGACTGTAGTTACTGACCCTGCATCCCACTAGTGGCATATGTGGGTGGAATATGGTGGACTTTGTGTAATTTAAATTAGACATTTTTTGTAACGCCACACTCTATTCACCTCTCTGGATAGTTAATTTTGTCTGTTCAATTAATAAAAATTAGAGGGGCATTGGTGGGCTGTAGGACCAAATCTTAAAGGGAAAGGCCAACAAATTTTCAGCTTGGTGTGTCCACTTTTTCACATTATAAATATGGAAACACTTCCCCCCCCTCTGTGACTTCCTGAAATCTAATTTTCGTCTAAATTTCTGGCAGTTTGAAACTTGCCACACATGGACAGATCTGGGCAGCTGGTTTAGTTGTCGTTTGGCCAGACCTGCAGGGCCGGTGCTAGGGTCCTCGGCGCCCTAGACACAATTTCAAAATCCCGCCCCCTGAGTCTTAATGCGCCCCCCTGTGTCTAAAAGTTCCCCTCCCCTCTTTTTTCTTACCTTAAAGGCGCTCCTCGCTGCTGCTGCTGCTGAGTCCCGTCCCTCACTGACACTATCGGGCCGTGATGATGATGTCACGCCCGACAGTCAGTGAGGGGAGGGGAGGGGGCAGTGGAGGAGAGTCGTCGGAGGGAAGGTCCGCCCAATCAGCTGTTGGAGGGGAGGAGGGCGGTTGCGATCCATGGCCCCTCGCCCCTCCCTGTGGATTCACCAGAAGCTGTGCGGCGGTAATGAAGTAATTAATTAAGTCCCCTACTTCTGTGGTGCCCTCCAGAGCCCGGCCCAACTGCCTAACCTTGCCTAATGGGAGCGCCGGGCCTGCAGACCTGATCACCCTGAACAATCAAAACCTGAACAAATTTGATTTGATTGATCAGAGAGGTAATGACAAATGACCCCCATCTCTTCGTGGGGTAGATGCTCCCTTTAATTTATGATAGTCATTTGGTGATCAGATCAACAAGCAGATTGCACTGTGTGTGGGCAGCTTTGCAGCATGAACACTAAAATTTTGAGAAACATGAAAGCGGGTCACAAAGCTTTCATGTTTCCCAATTAGGGCTATAAGCTTCTAAATTTGAGCAACTTGCATTACAGCAAAGAAACTGTGGATTTAAAGTCCAGTAAAGATTCCTCAATAGTTTTGCTATTTGTATCATTTATACTTTATCATTATTTTTCGCCTGTCTCTGTTTTTATCCATCCCTCTGTATACCTCTACATCTATTATTTACGCTGATCATCCCTGTCTCTATATCTCTCAGCAGCAGGAATACAGGGCACAGTTCTCCAGGATTCAGAGGATACCATTATGTCTGTCTGCAGTGAGCAGGAAATCACACATCTCAGACAGTAAGTATCAATGTGGGGGAGGGGGGCATCAAAGAAAGACGAGAGTGACATCTTTACCCCACGGGGCCTATATGAGGAGCGGATAAGCTGCCCTTGTACAGGAGATGTAACAGCAGAAAGACAGAGTTGTGGAGTCAGCAGGAAGCAGAGTCTATGAGGGAAAAGTGTCACTCGGAAAGTAGTAGAATACTGAGTATTCCGCCTTCGGAAAACAATCTTCAGCTGCTAGTTTACCAAAGCCGCAACATTCTATTCTATTATTTGTCTATACCACTACATTCTGGAATTGACAACACTGTAACAGTTATCGGAGCATCAGGAAACACTTGCATCCTCTGAAGTTGCACCCACAATCACAGCTCCTTGTAAATTGTGTGTTCTGGAAATGATGGTGTTAAAAACTAAAAGTGTTCGTAATAATGCAGGGTGCAGGGTTGCACCGAACAGCAAACATTGAAGGTGCCGTTCGCATTAAATCGCACTATCAACTCTGTCATTTCCAGAGGATGCAGCTTAGGGGAAAACTGACCATTAAATAGTGATGCTGAGTATTGTCAACCCCTGGATGTGACTGTGTCAGTATTTGAGGTCTGTGCGAGTGAAGGTAGCGAAGGGACAGAACAAAAAATGAAAAGTTTCCGAAATGGACAGGACAGGCATGCTGACCCTGTATTCTGGGGGAAAAAAATCTGGAAAATGCAAAATGTTTTCCATTGTAAGCACTTCTGTCTCACAGCACTGGGGTCATGAGTTCCATTCCTGACCATGGCCTTATCTGTGAGGAGTTTGTATGTTCTCCCTGTGTTTGCGTGGGTTTCCTCCGGGTGCTCCGGTTTCCTTCCACACTCCAAAAACATACTGGTAGGTTAATTGGCTGCTATCAAATTGACCCTAGTCTCTCTGTCTGTATGTCTGTCTGTGTGTGTGTGTGTTAAGGAATTTAGACTGTAAGCTCCAATGGGGCAGGGACTGATATGAGTGAGTTCTCTGTACAGTGCTGCGGAATTAGTGGCGCTATATAAGTTGATGATGATGATATACCGGGATAATATGCTCTACAGTTGCCTGCAAACAAGGGAGCTCCCTGTTAATCTCCCTCTCCACCACTTGAAGTTCATTTGAGATAAAAAATAAATCTAACTTTTGCTTTGCAGAATATACTTTCATCTAACCATAGGTGTCACAGATCCTAATTAACTTTCACACTTTCATAGAATGGTCCTTAGACTGTATGGATTGGGTGTAGCAGGCTGATCAGTGCGTTAGTTTGGCACCATACTGAAGACATAGACGGCTGAAAGCTAAAGTAAGTCTAGTAGGGGGTAAATGTATCAATCTGCGGGTTCTTCAACACCCGCGTGTACAGCCTCTTCCGCGATTAAATTTCAAGCGGCGCTGCATTGTAAAGGGAAGTTAACCCTTTACAATGCAGCGCCGCTTGAAATTTAATCGCGGAAGAGGCTGAACACGCGGGTGTTGAAGAACCCGCAGATTGATACATTTACCCCTAGATGTGCTTTTCTGAAAAAGTGAGCTTCCAGCACCTTCTTAATGATTGAGAAACTTAAGGAGAATCCGGTGCAGCTGATTCTAGAGAAGAGGTGCAGCTCTAGAGAAGTCCTGCAGATGCTCAGGTAATAAGGTTGATGTTTAGTAACAGGTCTTGGTATAAATTAGTGTGTGACTATTACAATAATTATAGATGATGTTATATATGTAGGGTGTAGTAGGTTTGTGGATGTTTTTAGGCTAAATGTTGCATTTTATCCAGACTGACGGAAGGAACCAGTGCAAGGACTGGCAGAGTGTAGCCGCAGAGGAGGTGGGGTGGTCAGGTTAATGAGCCTGAAAGCAGCATTTATTATGGGCTAAATGGTCCCAGTCTGTAGAGGGAAACGAAAAAAAACATTAGTCAAAATAGTAATAGTAATAAATATAAAGATGAAATTGTTGAAATCAGTGGGAAATTCGTGGCCATTAAATATATATGGGAAACATCGCTCATGCTGGTTTGGATAAGTTCTGTATTAGGTATTAATGTGTAATTGAATATCATTGACTATGATAACATGTGTACAGTACATTTCTATACATATATAATAACCTGCAACTCTCTGGCTGTTGAAGAGTTGTCAATATGCTCTGTCAGCCAACACAACTGGCATTGACGGCAGATACTAGGCCATTAATAGAACCGGAAACCACTACAGTATACTCGAGACAATTGTACTTGTGAGATGAAAGGAATGACTGCAGGGCCACTTGAATTGCCAAAAGTTAAAAAAAAAACCTGTTCTGCTTCTCGATGAAGCACAACAGAACTTTTTTTTTTTTTTTTTTAGAAGATCTCTCTCTTTTAACGTTGATTGTTAAAATGAGCTGACAAAGTGCACAGGTGTATGGAGATTTCAGCAGATACCAGCACGATACCTCGTTCTCTGTCTGTAAGCCAGCAGCCTTCTTCACAGTATGCCGCGTGTATCCGGAGTACATAATAATTAGGGAATTTGTGAGGAAAGAATCGGAGAGATTGAACTGTGCTTTACCCTTATTGTCTGTTTAGTGTTTTTATTGTTTCTTTAAAAAAACAACTTAATATGAAAAAACTAAGAAACACACTGGGCATTGTTGAAAACCACAGGTGACACAGTACATGGCTAAAAATATTGACACTTTGAATGACAGGATATAGATAGGTTCCTACCCTGGGTATCACATAGGGCTATTAATGTAGAATATGTCAGACACTACATTATCATTATCATCATTACTATTCTAATTGGCTGCTTTATTGTCAAAAATAACGCAACTGGTGCACCATTCATGTTACTACGGTAATAGTGCGCAGTATTAGCGTTGGTACGGTAATGTTTACCGCTGATTTTCAGGATAAAATTACCGTATTAACGGTAATTGTGCGCTGGCCCTGTTGCTTTTGACAGTAATGCGACCTATATGTATATTATTTATGTATACATAGCATGCATATCAATTTCATATAAACAATAAACTTAAAAAAGCAAAGAAATTAAATATATACAGTTATCCTGAATGTCTTATGATCCCCACACACGATGTAATTCATTTATTTGGAGTGACAGCCAAACATTCAGAACATTCCGCAGTGGGGATGATTGGTTATATGAAAGACTGGGTTGAACAATCAAAGCCAACTGGATTTCCATTTGATCAAATTGAATGAGATAGCCAACCACAATGGTGGCAATGGAGAAATGGCTAATAGATGATGACTAAAGCATATTTTAAACACATTTAATTCCTATAAAGGTGCCTTTGTGCCCCTGAAATCAAACAAATATTTGTTTGGATCTGATCACTCAGAATGGAAAATCTGGTTGGTTAATCCACATTAATGTGTGTATGAAGATACTTTCAAAATCAAAAAACAGGAAATGGTCCTTAGCTTTTCAATCTGGCTAGTCTGCCTCGTGTCTGATTGACAGGATCTGGGTAACCTGGTTTGAACCACAAGTTGACCACTTGTGTGGTCAACTTGCTCATATATTGGGTCGGTCAATAGTTGGAGGAAAAAATGACCAGGTTAAAACCTCTGTGTTGTTTATCAGTTTTGTGGATCCTGACTCTTTAAAGCATGAGTGAGAAGCTGACCGGGGCTAGTTTAACAAAAGTTTTGTAGCCCGGCATAGCTCATTAATACTCAGACACAGTGGCCCTAGTGGCAAATGCCAGATTGTCAATCCAGGCTTGACTAGACCTGTTTTATTACACGTTTTCTATTTCTATAAACTAGAGATGCTCACTGACCCCAGTGAAGTGGTTTTGGTTTTGGATCTGGATTAGCTTCGTATTTTGGTTTTGGTTTTGGCAAAACCACCCTCGTGGGTTTTGGTTTTGGATTTTTTAGAAAAAAAAAAAACTAAAATATGCTAAAATCACATAATTTGGCTCTTTTTTTTTTGTTCCTACATTTTTATTAACCTCAATAACACTAGTTTCAAGTCATTGGCAGTCAATTTTTACCACCTCACAGGTTACAATATTATTTTCATACACTTTAGGACAAATACTGCAGCGACCTGGCTGTATGGTAAGCGACAGAGCAGTGGCACATACACACGACAGTTCCTAGCACATGTAGGAGAAATTGGCACACAGCTGTGGCAGAAAAGAAAAATGGGGGTCCGCCCAACCTCCCACCCCCCATGATGTTGGAGTTTAAAAAGGAATCCAAAACTCCAGAGATCCGACTACGTCACAATGACGTTTTGCCTCTTTTTCAATTCCGAGAGCGGGCAACAGTACCGAGCCGACTCGGATCCCCTAAATTCGGGTGTGTTTTGGTTTCCGAGCCTGATCATCTCTACTATAAACTTTAGCACTGCATCCTAATTAACAACGTAATTGCCAAGTTTGTTCACTTTCTATATTTCACCAGGGAAAAGGTGAGGTCTTGGTTACCATAAGGAGACATAACCTGGTAATATTGCCAAAATCATATTGTAACAATAAGAAAGAAATCAAAACAACGCTAACTTTATTGAATCCTTAACAAAAATGTTAACAGGTCTTCCTAATTGATTACCGGCCAATTGTAAGGTTTAGATTTAGAGCTAATAACCAGTAAGACTGGGAAAAAGGACTAATTGGAGATAAGCAGATTTTAGGACCTTGCAAAAAAATCCATATTTCTCGTCTCAGGATTAAATGTGATGGTGACACAGAGCTAATCAATGTACAATATCACTGTAGACAGCGCCAAGTCCCTTTATCTTAAGGAACAATTACAGTGAGTGGATCTGAAAGTAGTTGAGGTTACTATGGTGACATTTGGGCTTTTTTCCAGAGACAGAATAGGTGAATAAAGGTTCTATTTGGCCTCTCACTGTGACGCAACAGGTTGAAGACTTCAGACTAAGCTGTAGGAGTTTCAAAAGGAATAAAAAAGCAGGGTCCAGTTTTGCTCGTTTCATCACTTCGATATCAAAAATATTAAAAAATATGCTAAAAGCCTGGAGTTTCTAACTTGCCTTTCATTGCAGTTTTGGCTGAAAAATTTAAACATGGATCATTTGAGGCAGTTATCCTGCAGTAAAGGGGCAGAATTTAACATGGCAAAATATTTTTAACTAAAATGCTAAGGGCTAGATTTACTAAGCTGCGAGTTTGAAAAAGTGGGGATGTTGCCTATAGCAACCAATCAGATTCTAGCTGTCATTTTGTAGAAAGTACTAAAATGAAAGCTAGAATCTTATTGGTTGCTATAGGCAACATCCCCACTTTTTCAAACCTGCAGCTTAGTAAATATACCCCTAAAAGTCCTGCGTTACCTTTAGCTGTCAATCAGGAGAACAGTGGTCCAGATATATACAGCTGCCCCGCCAGAGAAGGAGTAGTCAAACACTGGTCCGCTTCAGTACACACTGCGATAAAAGAAGTAATTTCAGTATGGAAGGTGCTGTCAATGACCAGGAAATTGTTCATAGAGCAAGCGGTTTATTAGACGATGTAGCAACAGTTAAATTGCACTTACATCTAGATGAAGACAAAAGACGAGTGTAACATTTATAGGCTGTTTCCTGCCACCATAGAGTTCAGGCAACCAGGATAGACTCGTTTCAGAGGTCCGACTGTTTATCAGGGTGAGTGAAAATTTACATAGTCATTTGACAAGAGAAAGATTTAGTGCAAGACAGCAAAACAAAAGCATATACATGTTAAGAGAAGTGTGTAAATTGTAATATTTATAATCTATAGCAAAGCCAACAAATACAACAGAATAGAAGTGCATCTCATATATAAAAATGCACCTGATCTAGTTAATTCAATTGACTTTAAACTTTGCTCGGTTAGAAATGATGTCATTAAAAACAAATATGGAATATATAATGAAAAAAACAGAATAAGCTATCAAGATAGAGATGATCGTCATCTACTTATTTATATAGCGCCACTAATTCCACAGCGCTGTACAGAGAACTTACTCACATCAGTCCCTGTAAGCTCATTGGAACTTACAGTCTAAATTTCATTGCATATATATATATATATATATATATATATATATATATATATATATATACACACACAAACACAGACAGACTAGGGTAAATTTAAATTGCAGCCAATTAAACTACTAGTATGTTTTTGGAGTGTGGGAGGAAACCGGAGCACCCGGAGGAAACCCACGCAAACACGGGGATAACATACAAACTCTTCACAGATAAATTTCAGTTTTTCTTGCCTTGGTCGTTTTCTGTGAGGTCTTCAGGCCATGTTGTTGTTGTTGTTTGTTTTTAGTTCTTTCCTATTTTTTCTTGTCTGTCAATCTCGGTGTCTCCGGAAAGTTAAGGGGGAAGGGGTGGGATGGAAGATGCTTGGGAGATTCTTGCAGGTTAAGCGGATAATTAAGCAGTATACCTTGTTGCTACTGTTTGAGTAGCTAATGTTTATAGTTGCTTTGCGGTTTTGCCAGTTAAAGCTCTTCTGCGTTATAGCTCTTTACCTCTTTGGTATATTGCTAAACCGCTGTGGGGTTAAAGTGATTGTAGCTCTGGTATAGGCTCTGGTAGTGTTTAGCAGTATACCGCAGTGATTCTAGCTCAGGTTGTTTATGCTCTTTGTGTTTATAGCCCTTGTACTTGTATCCTGCTCTATCTCTGCAGGATGAAAATTGACCTTGTTGATTGGCCGCATGCCCCCGTGCACACACAGAAGTTGCCCTCCTAGTTCTTGGCATTTCTGTACGTGTGCAAATTTTAACAACACATCAATTCTCTCTAAATACATGGCTGTCTTCTTTGCTTTTACTCATAGTGTTGTGAAATAATAATATATTATTTTCATATTGATAGTTGCCACCCACGCGACTTATTATTATTTAACATATATAATGCATGTGTTTGTTTGTTACCAGAACGTACAGATAATCTGTGACCTCTCCGCTCAGGTTTCCTGCTGTATGTGCAGGAAACCTATTAAGCTTCCTAAATATATACTTTCTATATTCGGTGTAATCCAAGACACACGGGCTTCCTCCATCAACGATTTTCTCTCAGTCATTGTGTAGCAAAGGAAAAACATATTGTTTAAATTAAACAGAGGAAATTAAAAAAAAACATGGATTGAATATCAGAGAAAGGATTAGTAGAAGTTAATAAAAGTTTATCTGTGTAAGATCCTGAATTGTGGTGGGAATTGCAGTGATCTAAAGGGCGGCTATAAAAAAATGTTTAACTCTGTCCATAGTACTGAAAGCACAAGGAAGATAGAGGCGCTGTCTATGGTGCTGAAGCAGGAGAATAATAGCAGAACTGTCCGTAGTGCTGAAAGCACAAGGAAGATAGAGGCGCTGTCTATGGTGCTGAAGCAGGAGAATAATAGCAGAACTGTCCGTGGTGCTGAAAGCACAAGGAAGATAGAGGCGCTGTCTATGGTGCTGAAGTATAAGAATAATAGCAGCACTGTCCATGGTGCTAAAAGCACAAGGAAGATAGAGGCGCTGTCTATGGTGCTGAAGTAGGAGAATAATAGCAGAACTGTCCGTGGTGCTGAAAGCACAAGGAAGATAGAGGCGCTGTCTATGGTGCTGAAGCAGGAGAATAATAGCAGAACTGTCCGTGGTGCTGAAAGCACAAGGAAGATAGAGGCGCTGTCTATGGTGCTGAAGTATAAGAATAATAGCAGCACTGTCCATGGTGCTAAAAGCACAAGGAAGATAGAGGCGCTGTCTATGGTGCTGAAGTAGGAAAATAATAGCACTGTCCATAGTACTGAAAGCACAAGAAAGATAGAGGCGCTGTCTATGGTGCTGAAGCAGGAAAATAATAGCAGAACTGTCCATGGTGCTGAAAGGGCATGAAACATAGATGCGCTGTCTATGGAGCAAGCAATAAATCATGATAGCGTTAGCCAATGTGCTGATATACACAAAAGCATAATGGCTCTTGTCACTGGTCTGAAACATATATTTTATTTTTTACTGTGGCTCTGTCGTAGGTGATGAATCTGGTCAGTCACACTATCGGAATGCACAGCTCTGTGATTCACTAAATTTGACAGTAACAGGAATGACCGTTATTTTTTTGCTGTTTTTTAATACTAACAAAAATAAAGGGAGAACCAGTGAGTCATTAAGGGGCGTATACTGAGCGCATCATGCATTTGTTTTAACTCGGCTCGGCGTACTCCCAAAGTCAACAAGGAACAGATCTAAAGACACATGTGATGATGACTATGGGTCTAGGTTCACTCTGCTGTACTAGACCAGACACTGCAGGTTACGTACAATACTGATGTGGAATATAAAATCTCAAACGAATGCACAGAGAAAAAAATATTAAGCAATTAATGTTACCTGTCAATAGAGTAGTCATTTATGATTATAAAGGGACATTTAAATAAATTATTATTATTTTTTCTAAATAGTTTTTTCCCCCTGGGATATACATTTGTTAGCCTGTCCTTAAGGTCTACTGTACTTAAAATACATTTTTACGGTTGCTCCTGATTGCAAACACATGTTACAGCATGCATACTCAGCCGTCAGCACTAGTATTCGTAACTTAAACTACCCCCCTTAGTTGGAGCAGGAGATGCGGAAGAAAACCAGCGTACTTCTGTGTGGGCCTGTCTTGACTTGGACGTTGCTGCAAGGGAACGCCCTTACTGAACGTTGCCTACATGAATCCGCCTATTCCCCACCCCGTTCACTCCCCTAAATCGTAGGCTGTAGTAAGAGTCGTTTGCGCTAGAAGCTAACTTGTCCGCGGCTGCGTTCTGTTGTGTATTGTACGGTTCTGAGCATATGCAGCGTGATTTTTGCAAACGATACGCACAAAACTACCTACCATTATCTTTTAATTATAGACATTGATTAATTTTTGTAGCCAGCAATAGCAACAGTGGATCCAGCAGACTATAAAAAAAAGTTCTACCGAACATAGCACCATAGCGGCTATAGCAAGAAAACTGTCACGGTCCAGAGACTGGATAGGAGCCAAGTGGCAGGGAGGAAGGCTGGCCAACAGATGATTATAATATAAGAGTAGTCAAACGCAGCCGGGTACGGTACACAGAGAGGCAATAAGGTCCAATGATTAGGGAAGAAGCGAAGTCACGGGCAAGCCGAGGTCGGTACACGAGTAGTAGATGTCTGCAGGTAAGAGAAGCAACAGGAGCTAGATCACAGACAAGGAGCACAATAATCAGGCACTGGAGACAGGAACTGGCCAGGCTTTTATAAGAAGTCAAGGGGTGGAGCTAAGGCATGTTGGAACATTGGGAGATCACTAGAACTGATCTAGAACACAGGATAAAGGCAAGGAACTGTCCAGCAGCCAAAATAGCTCTATCAGTAGAGCAGCAGTCCACAGACGCAGGAGCCCTGGGTTCGAATCCTAACAAGAACTGTGAATATAACACAAGACGTTTTCTTCTAATTAAATAAATGAAAGCATGAAGCAATGGATTATGATCCAATAAATTTAACAAGACAACAATAAAGTACATTTCCACAATTGTTCTCATAGTCCCTGGTACCATACAAAAATAGACCAGAAAAACAGAATCAAATACTAGTTCATGGTGATTTGATTTGGGCTAATTAGAAGGTGGAGCTGCCTAATGCAGCCGCCATTGATTGCTTTGTAAAAGCCAGCAGAATAAAATAAAATGTATGTCAGCGGCTTCTTTCCATTTTCTAATCCGTAACACATGCTGTTCTTACAAGGGGAGATCTTTTGTGGTTATAAACATTCCCTGGGCTCTTATGTGAAGAAAATAAACCTTTGGATTAGCTGCATTTGAGCAATATCTGTATTTACACTGAACAAATTACATAAATTAAGGGTAGCAATTATTTTTGGGTTGGGGCGCCACCATAACTCCTATATATGTGTCAAGCAAATCAATTGGAGGTATTTTTGACACCCTATTCTTTCTACATCATTGTGCAAAGGACTCACATCATTACTTGGTGCTGTTGGAGGATTCTGTTGCTTTCACTGTATAACTTCCCCTCTGCTTGCCTCTATTCCCCTCCTCATATTGTAACACTGCCACTGTCATAGTCAGCCCTAACCTTCTACTTATCTCCTAAAATATTCTGTGCTGCTGTGATCGATTGCATGCAATTATTTACACATATACAAAGATTCCCTAACTTAGACAGACAAGTACAATTATATAACAGTACAGTATACTGATGTTTGTATCCCGCATATGGAACAAGTGGTAATGTTCTATAGGTGTTGCCTATAGCAACCAATCAGATTCTAGTTATCATTTATTTAGTGCGTTCAACAAAATGACAGCTAGAATCTGATTAGTTGCTATAGGCAACAGCTTCACTATTTCAAAGGCGCAGTTTAGTAAATATACCCCCTAAGAATTGCAGAACGAACATATGACACTGTTTTTTTGCTTTTGCATATAATAATAAGATGAACAGTTCAAAGATTTACATCAAGAACACAGATATAGATAAGGGGAATTGTGTTTTTAGTTTGCATTACAAATGGACAAACCCATGAAATCTAAGAAGGTCAGTGTAAATTTGGCAACTTTGAATTCAAATAATATTATTTTGCAACCCCTCCCCATTTTGCTTCATTAGAATCTCATACCTCATTTCCTAATTTTTGGGAAGCATACCTCCCAACATTTGAGAAAGTGACACCGGGACAGGGTACATGGTCAAATCATGATAGGGGCGTGGGCACACCCCTGTGGCCTTGCAGAGCAGAAGACAATACCTCCCTAATTAAGATAATAAACATGGCTGCTGCCATGGTAGGCTTAGAAGTAGCAATGAAAATTGAACTGCAACAGTTTCTGTTTTCTCTATCATATTCACAGCTAGATAATTCTGTAATTGATGCTTTAAATATGCTACCAATGTTTTATGTGGGTCTGACCACTTTCATGTTTTGCATATTTATTATTTCAAGCTGTTTATTCAGTGATATCAGCAATAAACGGAGCAATAAGCTTCTAGAGGGGGCAGTAAATAAGGAGTCGAGGAGATGCCTGATTCTAAAATAAATAGCCAAATAAAATATATTATTGAAGGTGGTTTGAATAAAGATATTTGATTACTGCTTGCAGGAAATGGAGTATAGTGTGACAGCACTCAGTAAACGATCATTAATGTTTTTCTATTTTTATATGCTTCCCATGTGCACGGATGGTCAGTGGAATTGAATTACTATTCCCTTGTATGGCTTCCCAGGAAAATGTTTCAGCTTTAGAGTCTACAGGGAGGACCCACTGCTGCTTGGTTTTATCACACAGTAGGGATCATATCGAAGCTGCAAAAGTGTAAAGCCATAGTCCAAACTATTTTATTTATGTCCTCATGAATCTGCTTTTGTGCAATTACATCCGGTTTTATGGGGAAGGGCATTTATTTGCAGGCCAAGATGGCCAGATGGCAGCGTCTGGTGAAAAATCTGCCAACCCTCAAAAAATAGCTGCAAATTGATTTTACAGGGGTGTTTCCTGAGGCCGTGGGACTTTAGCGAGCAGCTTGAAATGTGTTGGATGGGGCACATAAACCAGTATTGTGGGTCTGCAGATTTTGTGGTTGATACATGACCATTAGTATGATTATTTTGCATTAACCTTTAGCGTCAGGTTAACCATTAACCTTTAAGTAAGGTTAATGCCAATATACAGACAATTGGGAGTTTGGAATAGCGCAGTTATGAGAGATTAAGAACTGAGGGCTGGATAAGACCGAAGGGAATTAAATGCTTTGCTGTATCTTTAACTGGAATTATTCTCTTGAGTTTAAAAGTTAACTATTGGGAGTCCGCCCTTCTGGTGTCATAGGGAAGGGGAACAGAGGCTGTAAGTGGGATGGGCGGAGATTTATTCAGTCTCTGCAGTTCTGGACGTTGCCCACCCACCCTCCCTGGTTGTTGGTTCTTGGTAGCATGAGAAAACGACTGGATGCTGTTCGGGATGGGACTCAGCTACTGGCGGTTGGCATGGCTGTCCATGAGCCTGGATGGAGAGTGGTCGGAAAATGCAGTGCAGTTGACGGCCAGTGGTTTTGGGCGCACATTTATGGTATTGGGCACGATGAACTCGCCTCTCTTCGAGTGAATCGGCTATTAGTCTCGGTTCAGGTATCGCCCCTCTGGGTTGCCCTGTGGTTGCTTTCCGTATAGCCCAGAGGTTGGGCGGGTTCTGTAAAATCGGGACGCGGTGCACCGTCCAGGTAGATATGTGCGCCCGGGGTGTGATTGGTTGTCCCCCACTTGAACCCAGGGGTTTGGTTGTTCCCCAGTTGATGAGGTCCCAATGTTTATGCTGGGACAGTTGGGTTTTGCCTGATAGACGTCGGACTGACTGCTTTATTCTCCACTACCATAGTTAAATAAGTCATTTAAATTTTCCACACTCAGGTCTTGTGCTGTTATTTAAGGTGATAGTTAAATAAGAGTAAGAAGGTAAAGGAGGTCAAGATATCAGACATAAGCCTTTTAATGGTGATAGCCAGTACACCCGTTTACCAAAACGCCATTACCAATTTTACTCACTGACCGACTACTACTGCACCTAACACAATAGTGGAGTAGCGGAGATGGAGATAAAAGAAAAAAGAATTAAAAACATATTTATTTTTCAGGCACCATTCACCATTCTGAAGGGGTCCCTGTTGGTTATAACGGTTTCACTCCACTCTTCTCTCTTCTTGTAGTATTGTCTGACAAGTGTAAGTTCAGATTTGTACCATGCTGAAGGTGGATTTTGCGTATAAATCACCTATTTTATTACATTGCATTCTTACATTTTAGCAATGTTATTATTAGATGCAGGTCCTGGGGCTGGAGGTGGAGAGATCTGTAGATATCAGGCTAGTAGGGAGTAATATAAGCTGTTTACTCATGTAATGATTTCAGTACACATTGTGAAATGCATCACAAGCAACACAGAATGTTCAGAGCTCATCTAACACATTTCATAACACAATATTTCTCATGAGATTAGTGGCTTCTGTAATGAGTCAGCTTAAATCTGCCATCCTAACCAATTCTGTATGTTACCCAGGATATCTGAGCCCGTCCAGATAGTGTGCCGTCTGTTGTTTTCACACAACGCGTTTCCTCTTCTTGTCATAGCTGTGTCTTCATTATAATCATAACTCCCTATGTCCTTCCTACGTCTCATCTTGTATTCACTGGCCATGGCTCCTTTTATCTCTTACTCGTTCTCCTGTTCCCTGGTCTTTGTCTGTCATGTTCTCGTTCATGTTCTCTCATGTGTGTCTGTATTGATCTCTTCCATTTCTCTCATGTGTGTCTGTCATGCTCTCGTTCATGTTCTCTTATGTGTGTCTGTCATGCTCTCGTTCATGTTCTCTTATGTGTGTCTGTCATGCTCTCGTTCATGTTCTCTTATGTGTGTCTGTCATGCTCTCGTTCATGTTCTCTTATGTGTGTCTGTCATGCTCTCGTTCCTGTTCTCTTATGTGTGTCTGTCATGCTCTCGTTCATGTTCTCTTATGTGTGTCTGTCATGTTCTCGTTCATGTTCTCTTATGTGTGTCTGTCATGCTCTCGTTCATGTTCTCTTATGTGTGTCTGTCATGCTCTCGTTCCTGTTCCCTTATGTGTGTGTGTCATGCTCTCGTTCATGTTCTCTTATGTGTGTCTGTCATGCTCTTGTTCATGTTCTCTTATGGTCTGTCATGCTCTCGTTCCTGTTCTCTTATGTGTGTCTGTCATGCTCTCGTTCATGTTCTCTTATGTGTGTCTGTCATGCTCTCGTTCATGTTCTCTTATGTGTGTCTGTCATGCTCTCGTTCCTGTTCTCTTATGTGTGTCTGTCATGCTCTCGTTCATGTTCTCTTATGTGTGTCTGTCATGCTCTCGTTCATGTTCTCTTATGTGTGTCTGTCATGCTCTCGTTCATGTTCTCTTATGTGTGTCTGTCATGCTCTCGTTCCTGTTCTCTTATGTGTGTCTGTCATGCTCTCGTTCATGTTCTCTTATGTGTGTCTGTCATGCTCTCGTTCATGTTCTCTTATGTGTGTCTGTCATGCTCTCGTTCATGTTCTCTTATGTGTGTCTGTCATGCTCTCGTTCCTGTTCTCTTATGTGTGTGTGTCATGCTCTCGTTCATGTTCTCTTATGTGTGTCTGTCATGCTCTTGTTCATGTTCTCTTATGGTCTGTCATGCTCTCGTTCCTGTTCTCTTATGTGTGTCTGTCATGCTCTCGTTCATGTTCTCTTATGTGTGTCTGTCATGCTCTCGTTCATGTTCTCTTATGTGTGTCTGTCATGCTCTCGTTCCTGTTCTCTTATGTGTGTCTGTCATGCTCTTGTTCATGTTCTCTTATGTGTGTCTGTCATGCTCTTGTTCATGTTCTCTTATGGTCTGTCATGCTCTCGTTCATGTTCTCTTATGTGTGTCTGTCATGCTCTCGTTCATGTTCTCTTATGTGTGTCTGTCATGCTCTTGTTCATGTTCTCTTATGTGTGTCTGTCATGCTCTCGTTCATGTTCTCTTATGTGTGTCTGTCATGCTCTCGTTCATGTTCTCTTATGTGTGTCTGTCATGCTCTCGTTCCTGTTCTCTTATGTGTGTCTGTCATGCTCTCGTTCCTGTTCTCTTATGTGTGTCTGTCATGCTCTCGTTCCTGTTCTCTTATGTGTGTCTGTCATGCTCTCGTTCATGTTCTCTTATGTGTGTCTGTCATGCTCTCGTTCATGTTCTCTTATGTGTGTCTGTCATACTCTCGTTCCTGTTCTCTTATGTGTGTCTGTCATGCTCTCGTTCATGTTCTCTTATGTGTGTCTGTCATGCTCTCGTTCCTGTTCTCTTATGTGTGTCTGTCATGCTCTCGTTCATGTTCTCTTATGTGTGTCTGTCATGCTCTCGTTCATGTTTTCTTATGTGTGTCTGTCATGCTCTTGTTCATGTTCTCTTATGTGTGTCTGTCATGTTCTCGTTCATGTTCTCTTATGTGTGTCTGTCATGCTCTCGTTCATGTTCTCTTATTGTCATGCTCTCGTTCCTGTTCTCTTATGTGTGTCTGTCATGCTCTCATTCATGTTCTCTTATGTGTGTCTGTCATGCTCTCGTTCCTGTTCTCTTATGTGTGTCTGTCATGCTCTCGTTCATGTTCTCTTATGTGTGTCTGTCATGCTCTCGTTCATGTTCTCTTATGTGTGTCTGTCATGCTCGTGTTCATGTTCTCTCATGTGTGTCTGTCATGTTCTCGTTCTAGTTCTCTTATGTGTGTCTGTCATGTTCTCGGTCATGTTCTCTTATGTGTGTCTGTCATGCTCTCGTTCATGTTCTCTCATGTGTGTCTGTCATGTTCTCGTTCATGTTCTCTTATGTGTGTCTGTCATGCTCTCGTTCATGTTCTCTTATGTGTGTCTGTCATGCTCTTGTTCATGTTCTCTTATGTGTGTCTGTCATGCTCTTGTTCATGTTCTCTTATGGTCTGTCATGCTCTCGTTCATGTTCTCTTATGTGTGTCTGTCATGCTCTCGTTCATGTTCTCTTATGTGTGTCTGTCATGCTCTTGTTCATGTTCTCTTATGTGTGTCTGTCATGCTCTCGTTCATGTTCTCTTATGTGTGTCTGTCATGCTCTCGTTCATGTTCTCTTATGTGTGTCTGTCATGCTCTCGTTCCTGTTCTCTTATGTGTGTCTGTCATGCTCTCGTTCCTGTTCTCTTATGTGTGTCTGTCATGCTCTCGTTCCTGTTCTCTTATGTGTGTCTGTCATGCTCTCGTTCATGTTCTCTTATGTGTGTCTGTCATGCTCTCGTTCATGTTCTCTTATGTGTGTCTGTCATACTCTCGTTCCTGTTCTCTTATGTGTGTCTGTCATGCTCTCGTTCATGTTCTCTTATGTGTGTCTGTCATGCTCTCGTTCCTGTTCTCTTATGTGTGTCTGTCATGCTCTCGTTCATGTTCTCTTATGTGTGTCTGTCATGCTCTCGTTCATGTTTTCTTATGTGTGTCTGTCATGCTCTTGTTCATGTTCTCTTATGTGTGTCTGTCATGTTCTCGTTCATGTTCTCTTATGTGTGTCTGTCATGCTCTCGTTCATGTTCTCTTATTGTCATGCTCTCGTTCCTGTTCTCTTATGTGTGTCTGTCATGCTCTCATTCATGTTCTCTTATGTGTGTCTGTCATGCTCTCGTTCCTGTTCTCTTATGTGTGTCTGTCATGCTCTCGTTCATGTTCTCTTATGTGTGTCTGTCATGCTCTCGTTCATGTTCTCTTATGTGTGTCTGTCATGCTCGTGTTCATGTTCTCTCATGTGTGTCTGTCATGTTCTCGTTCTAGTTCTCTTATGTGTGTCTGTCATGTTCTCGGTCATGTTCTCTTATGTGTGTCTGTCATGCTCTCGTTCATGTTCTCTCATGTGTGTCTGTCATGTTCTCGTTCATGTTCTCTTATGTGTGTCTGTCATGCTCTCGTTCATGTTCTCTTATGTGTGTCTGTCATGCTCTCGTTCATGTTCTCTTATGTGTGTCTGTCATGCTCTCGTTCATGTTCTCTTATGTGTGTCTGTCATGCTCTCGTTCCTGTTCTCTTATGTGTGTCTCTCATGCCCTCGTTTGTCTTCTCTTATGTGTGTCTGTCATGCTCTCGTCCATGTTCTCTTATGTGTGTCTGTCATGCTCTCGTTCCTGTTCTCTTATGTGTGTCTGTCATGCTCTCGTTCCTGTTCTCTTATGTGTGTCTGTCATGCTCTCGTTCATGTTCTCTTATGTGTGTCTGTCATGCTCTCGTTCATGTTCTCTTATGTGTGTCTGTCATGCTCTCGTTCATGTTCTCTTATGTGTGTCTGTCATGCTATCGTTTGTCTTCTCTTATGTGTGTCTGTCATGCTACCGTTTGTCTTCTCTTATGTGTGTCTGTCATGCTCTCGTTCATGTTCTCTTATGTGTGTCTGTCATGCTCTCGTTCCTGTTCTCTTATGTGTGTCTGTCATGCTCTCGTTCATGTTCTCTTATGTGTGTCTGTCATGCTCTCGTTCATGTTCTCTTATGGTCTGTCATGTTCTCGTTCCTGTTCTCTTATGTGTGTCGTTCATGTTCTCTTATGGTCTGTCATGCTCTCGTTCATGTTCTCTCATGTGTGTCTGTCATGCTCTCGTTCATGTTCTCTTATGTGTGTCTGTCATGCTCTCGTTCATGTTCTCTTATGTGTGTCTGTCATGCTCTCGTTCATGTTCTCTTATGTGTGTCTGTCATGCTCTCGTTCATGTTCTCTTATGTGTGTCTGTCATGCTCTCGTTCATGTTCTCTTATGGTCTGTCATGTTCTCGTTCCTGTTCTCTTATGTGTGTCGTTCATGTTCTCTTATGGTCTGTCATGCTCTCGTTCATGTTCTCTTATGTGTGTCTGTCATGCTCTCATTCATGTTCTCTTATAGTCTGTCATGCTCTCGTTCATGTTCTCTTATGTGTGTCTGTCATGCTCTCGTTCATGTTCTCTTATGTGTGTCTGTCATGTTCTCGTTCATGTTCTCTTATGTGTGTCTGTCATGCTCTCGTTCATATTCTCTCATGTGTGTCTGTCATGCTCTCGTTCATGTTCTCTCTCCTTTATCCTCTCTTTCTTGTGTCCTCAGCACCAGGTTCTCTATTTTATCCTTAATAACTTTAATATTCTCTCTATTTCTAAGTTGTCTTATATGTTTGCAACATCTTTTAAGTGATTAACGTTCACCTTTCATACTTAAGCAAAGCCATTTGTATGTCCTGTAAAACATTAAAGATTGATGTACGTATCTGTGTACCTAATTCTTCCTATTTAACTTTTTATTCCTTTCCAAATGCAATGGTTTATCATGTCATGATGTGTTTAAATATCTAGAATACCACTTAACTCACAAAACAAAGGAAACATGAGTATATAACACATACAAAGTATACTGAAAGCAAGCGCTTTCATGCAAGTGTGATTCCTCGGTTAAAGGAGTTATCCACATTTGGAGAAGCCCTTCACAAACAATAGTGCCTCCTCCCCACCCCCAACATAAACTAATGATTCATTAGGGAAACCCATTACCTGTATCCAGCTGTCAGTCTTGGGAGGAGGAGCAACACTGCCTAGGATTAGAGATGTTCTATGACCCCCGTGTTTTGGTTTTGGATCTGGATTAACTTCGTGTTTGCTTTTGGTTTTGGAAAAACTGCCCTTGTGTGCTTTGGTTTTGGTTTTGATTTTGGATTCCCATTTTTTTCTAAAATCCCTATTTTTTTCTTAAGATCACAGAATGTGGCTCTTTTTTTGTTCCTACGGTATTATTAACCTCCATAACATTAATTTCCAGTCCATTTTTGTAAGTGAAAAGAACACTGCTACCCCTCCTGTTTCTGTATGAGCAATGGCACTGAGCAATGTCACTGGTGACTGGAGAGTGACAAGAACACTGCTACCCCTCCTGTTTCTGTATGAGCAATGGCACTGAGCAATGTCACTGGTGACTGGAGAGTGACAAGAACACTGCTACCCCTGTTTCTGTATGAGCAATGGGACTGAGCAATGTCACTGGTGACTGGAGAATGACAAGAACACTGCTACCCCTGTTTCTGTGTGAGCAATGGAGCTGGGTCTCCTGGGGAGGGAGGTACTTATGGAATCCAAAACCCGCGAGATCCGACAATGCAACAATGATGTTTTGCCTCGATTCAGATCCGAGGACGCGCAAAAGTACCGAGGTGGCTCGCGGGCCTACTCGGATCACCTAAGTTCAGGTGGGCTCGGTTTTCAGAAAACTGAGCCCGAGCATCTCTACCTAGAATATGTCACCAATATAGCACCTAAATAGACATGGACTATATCCCTACCAAGTGCTATTTTAGTTCCAGACCTTCTCTCTATAGCACAGAAAGCTATGCATGGCTGGCTCGCACACGTGCACTGAATCTGGGAGCACCGCCCATGCAAAGCACTTATACTGCCACTGAAGGACAGTGCAGAGCACTTATACTGCCACTGAAGGACAGTGCAGAGCACTTATACTGCCACTGAAGGACCATGCAGAGCACTTATACTGCCACTGAAGGACAGTGCAGAGCACTTATACTGCCACTGAAGGACAGTGCAGAGCACTTATACTGCCACTGAAGGACAGTGCAGAGCACTTATACTGCCACTGAAGGACAGTGCAGAGCAGTTATACTGCCACTGAAGGACAGTGGCAGTGTAAGTGCTTTGTATGGGAGCATCAACATGGAACATCTCCATAATGTACCATCTCCTAATTAAATAATCCTGTCTCAAAAAAGAAACTTATTGTCCCAAAACAAGACTTTTTTTGTGCAAAACTGGGTGCACATGATCTCCAAAAAACATATTTTGCAAAGTATGCACCATTCCCGCCAGAAAGTTTTTGCAACACCCGGCGCTACTGCAGAAAGATAGGGATGTGATGTCACAAAAGTGCGGCTGCGCTGTAGATTTGCGCGGTCATAAAAAATGATGGAGTCTCTCCTGTTGGTTTTTACTATATTAGCTTTTTCAGCATCTCTCTTTGTCTCATAACCTGTCTTTGTATTGCCTGCTATTGCCTCCTCTTCAGTGTACTTTCTCTTCTTCATGCTACTGCGCATATGCCGGTCCAGAGAGCTTGAGGCTGTGACAGGGAGGGATCACAAGATCACTCCCTGCGCATGCGCTGTCCAGCTCTGCTCTCTGGAGCAGAGCTGGACATAACGAAGAACAGAAGTTTTACCAGCATTTCGGATGATGTACGCCAGCTTCACAACACAACAAGTTCCCGAAAAAAAAATAATTTCGGGACTTGTTAGATTGCGGCCAGGAGCAGTCACCATTCTGTTGAATGGTGACTGCTCGCAAAAACGATCAGGAGTGCAAAGCAGCAGATATCCATGATATCTGCTGCGATGCACCTTTAATAAATTTGCGGAGAGCACATCGTGGCCTAATTTACACAGTAAGTGCACGATAGTGCAATACCGTGCTTTCTTAAATATACCCCTTACTCTTTCCATCTCCTATTGTCTTTCCCGTAGGAACTCTAACTCTGTCTCTTGTGCTTTCCGAACCTCTCCATCTCATGTGGTGTGCTGACCCTTCGTGCCACGCTGGCGCGCAGGGACACCTGCTCTCCGATTACTTGCCCGTCTCAGACTATATTTGTTGCTGTGTTTAATAAAGTGCAGCGCTGAGCAGTGGCTGCCTTCACATCCAGACAGGGAAGCATCTGTGACAGTAAATAGATTCGTTCTCTCCTTCCTATAATCCTTCCCAGAACAATCACTGGCTTCTGTTCTGTCACAAGTGCCTTCATCTCTCCTCTCGGTTTGTTTATTTCTGGGCTTTAATTTTTGCAAATTCTCAAATAATTGGCTAGCACAATATCATCTGTTTTGAAACGGATAATGATCTATCATAATAAAGCATCTTTGGTACAAACCATTGGTACTTAATGGTTGTACTTTGAGCTAAAGTTTCTCAGGATCCTACACAGCAGATAGTCATAGGAATGTAGCCAATTAGTTCATTGTGAATTAGTGATATCATACTTCCCAGTGATGTCATGGGACTATCCTGCCATCCCACAGAACAGGACTTGTTTCCCCAATCCTAGGATATCTGGGAGTTGTGTGCACCTGCCACTGGTGCGTACAGGTTGTTTTTAGGAGAGGATGAAAAGGGTAGACCTGTGCTTCTGTATCGCTGGTCACGCCCCAATGTTATGTGACCATGCACTCAGTAGCAAAACCCGGATGGTACACTGAGGCACTAAATGGCTGACGTCTTATTGTGAGCTGAACCAACTCCAACGGAAATAACCTTTGATTTCACTAGGAAATGCTGACACTGCTAAAAACCCTTTTGGAGTCAGCCATTTCTTGAGCAGAACCAATATTTATGAGAATGTAGCCAGTCATTTCACTAGGAAGTATTGGCTCTAAAGAAGCACTTCCTGTGGCAGCCATTTTGTCAGCTGAACGGAAGATAATAGTAGTGTGAATTGTCCTTTAAAAAATAAAATAGATCAGTCTAATAAAGTCCTGCTCATCTCATAAGATGCCTTAAGTGCATGAAACAATACATTTGTCATCCCTCAGTGAATCTGGGGTCTCCCATTGGGCTCTCACTTCCACTTGTCTCTTGGTAACCTCATTTAGAGCAAGAAAAACGCAATACAGTGTAGACTGTATGCAGTATATCATTGGTCTAATATCTGGAGTTTCTTACTTGATATATATTTTGACCTGTAAGCCTTTACAGTATCAGATGTGCATATATATATATATATATATATATATATATATATATATATATATATAATTTATGTCTAAAACCATCTCACATATGCTTCAGTTTTGAGGTCAGCATAGAATTTAAATACAGCTTCCTGAGTAAGCCCACTCTCACCCTCGGAGAGTACTGGTCTGCAGTTATAAATATCTCCAGGACCTGGGGAAGAAGGAACCAGGGAAACACTTCTTCATTTACCAGACAGTGGACGTGTGAATCATCCGAGCAGCGGGGGTGACTGCATTTCCTCACAGCTGGAGCAGAAAGCATCAACATACTGTGATCACACAAGACATATGGTGCCATCAAAATAGCATTGTGTTATAGGATAAATCTGATAACGAGTTATCACCACCAGCGCGCAGGGACCGGGCTGCTTTTAGATGCAGACATTTCCAAACACTTAAAAATATGAGCGAGCCCAGGAGGGTAATAAAAACCTGGGATAAACAATGAAATATACAGTTTACAGTAAGCGGAGGTAGAGAGAGTTCAACACTATAACTCTGATATGTTGTCTGCACTCTTAGTGTCACCTAGGTCTCAATGTAATTTTGAACTAGAGATGCTCACTGACCCCCGTGAACTGGTTTTGGTTTTGGATATATGCACACAAATATCAACTTTAAATTTCAGTGTACAAATAAGCTATCAAGTATTTGTGTGCTACATGAAAAAACAGTCAGTATTTAACTTATGTGCAAAAGAGAACACTAGTTTGCACCCCTTGCATTGTAACATGGTTTTGTCCAGGAGACTGAAATAAGAAACCTCTTCATTTAAGATCCTTAATGAATCAGGCCTTGGTTTGGATTTTGGATTTTTTACATTATTATTAACCTCAATAACACTAATTTCAAGTAATTTGCAGTCAATTTTGACCACCTCAGGGCTCTGTACTTGGCCATCTGCTCTTTTCTCTATACACTACTTCCCTGGGCAAACTCATCACTTCCTTCTGTCTCCAATATCACCTATATGTCGATGACATTCAACTCTATCTCACTTCCCCTGATCTTTCCTCTCCCTTCCTCTCTCATGTATCCGACTGACTCTCCACCATCTCATCCTGGATGTTCTCACAGTTTCTTAAAATTAACATTGCCAAAACTAAAACTATCCCCCCCCCCCTTCCAGATCTTCATCCCACCTTGACCTCTCTATGACTGTTAACAATACCACCATCTCATCTGTTCTCCAACTCCGGTACCAGGGCGTCACCCTCGACTCCTCCCTCTCCTTTGCCCCCAACATTCAGTCTCTTGCCCAATCCTGTCACTTCCAACTACACAACTTTGCTCGCATCCAGCCCTTCCTATCCCAGAATACCACCAAAACTATTATCCATGCTCCTATCATTTCCCGCCATGACTATTGTAACCTTCTCCTCACTGGCCTCCATCACTTCACTTCCTTTTATATTTAATGCGGCTGCCAGACTTATTGCTGCCAGACCTGCCTTCCTCTCATGCTGCTCTTATTCTGCCTCCCCTTTCTGCCTTGCCTTACACTGGCTCCCCTTCCCCTACAGAATCCTCTTCAAACTTCTCTCCCTCACCTACAAGGTCCTCTCTCACTCCACCGCTCCTTACATCCCAAACCTCAACTCCATACACACTCCTTCCTGTCCCCTGCAGTAGGCCAATGACCGTCGCCTCTCCTCCACTCTGATCACCACATCCCACTCCCAAATCAAAGACTTCTCCCGGACTGCCCACCACCACTGGAACCACCTCCCTCGTCATATCCAACTCTCCACTAGTCTGTACATCTTCAAACGGGCACTGAAAACTCACCTGTTCTTAAAAGCCTAACAACCATCTGCCTAACCATCTCTCTATGCTTTCTCACCTCATCCTTTCCCATCCCCCGTCCCTCCTTTGCGTTCCTCCTGCCCTTGATCCCCTCCACTGACTCCCCCTTGTGTCTGTTTTCCCTCCCTTTAGATCTTACGAGCAGTGCACTCTTCCCTCCTGTCACTAGACCTATTCTTCTGCTCCAGTTATACGGGTAGTGGCTTTGCTTGGAGCTTTTGAAGTCTTTGTATTTTATTGTTCTGTGCAGTTATACCTTTTATGGTCTAATTTGTGTTTGTAATCTGTACAGCGCTGCGATAATCTTTTGCCGCCTTAGAAACGAATAAGAAAATTATTATCAACTAGGGGAATATTACTTAATAAACATTAGCTGATATCTCAAATAATTTGAACTTTTCCTTCGATTTTTCTCCCCATACACTGCTCTTTTGACCCTCGTTTAGCTGATGTGTGAATCAGAAAGTACGGAGATACTGGAGCTGCCTTCACTTTGAATGTTATTCTTTTTCCTTTTAAAGTGAAGTAAATGACTGTGTATGTGTCTTTATTTAATTTTTACTCTTTTGGTTAACTGGGCAGGTGTCTAAAGGACCTCTGTCCAATCTACTGAGACCACTGGCAGGGTTGGTGCTACCATTAGGCGGTCACTTAAACCGCCAACATTTCAGAGGAACCTACAGTACTGACCACTAGATTGACAAAGTTATCACTCCAACAATCCCAATCTTATTATTTACCCTGTTCCTCACAGTCTAGGGCAGGGGTGGGCAAACCTGTCCTCAAGGGCCATATCCAGTTCATGTTTTTAGGATTTCTGTCTGTAGAAACAGGTGGGATAATTACTGACCCAGCCAAATAGATTAACTCAGCTGTACATGATTAAAGAAATCCTAAAAACATGAACTGGATCTGGCCCTTGAGGACAGGTTTGCCCACCCCTGGTCTAGGGGGATTGGGTAGAGCACACTGGTCGGTTTCAGAGCGAGGGTAACCTCTGTGAGTAGGGGGCACACTGTTTTTTTGCATCCCCTCTCTAGTGGAGACACCAGCCGTGCACTGAACAGCCTGAATGGTTGTCAATATGACTGGGGGACAGCCTGTTATAATGGGAGCCAACCAGGCTGTCTAAACTGGTAGAAGATGTATTCTTTTTTTTTGGGGGGGGGGGGGTGCTTCTTTTTTAATTATGTACATTGTACATAGGGACTGCAACTAAAACTTCACTTCACTTAGGTGCACATAAAAGTGACGCATGTATTAAAATAATGTGTAAAAAGTAAAATGTGATTGTTGTGGTACTAAAGGGAAGGAGTCTGGATATTGATTTAATGTTCACCCTTTTGCACAGGGCACCTCCCACATTGAGGAACACTGTTAGTTTGAGGATGCGTTGTACCTGCATATGTGCTGGGTAAACCATCAAGGTACCATCATCATCATCGTTTATTTATATAGCGCCAACATATTCCGTAGCGCTTCCGTAGTGCCATGTTGCGAATCCAAGATATTTTGCATTGCGCCTCAGGTGCGTTCCATAAACTACCTCCAGTGTATTTCATTTTGCAGAATTATACCATTGCTTTATGCTATGGAGCGAAGTAGTGATACAAATTACCGTAATAGAAGGTGTTAATGAGGATGCTAAAACCTGGGTTTGCATTGCACTAACTAGCAAAATTGGTGACACCATCAAAAATAGGCTATAACAGCTCCTTGTCGCCTGTTTTAATATGTTGTTGACAAAGTGTAATTTTAGCGATCTCAACACTTATCTCGTTCCCCATATGGCACATCTTCACTCCTCCAGATCAGGCCACCAACCAGAGCAGGTGTAATTGGTACAAAAGCCGCTCATTCTTGTCAGAGTCAACTAATATCATGCCCAGGAAGTGAGAGAGAAGCAGAGACAAGTCACCTCCACCTCCCACACAACATGGAATAAAATGTCTTTGGTTCTCTCATGTATCGTAGCACATACATACAGTTTACTAAATAATATAAAATGTTATGCCATATTGTATATTTTATAAATAAATGTAGTGAATGATGAAATCTCTCTGTGTGCATAGAGACTGTGTGCGGCTTCTGGGAGAAGATGGATTCTGGGAGATTTACAATTACTTGAAACAAGTCTATGTCCAGCAGGATCCACACAAGCTGGAGATGGAAGACGCGTCTCTCTGTGAACCTCAAGCGTTGAAGATGTTTCCTCGGCATTGCCATAAAGTCCGACAACTGCTCTTCTTGGAAGAACGGATGGAAGAGGAAACTCTGCAGCCTCATTTTACATGGCTATAACGCTAAAACCTTTTTTGTAACTATCTGCTTCTCAGTGGAAGACCGGGAAAGAGAAAGAAAAACATAGGAACCCATTAAACAAAAGTGATCAATCAGATCCTGGATCCTTTTAATTCATATCCCTAATTAAAAATAAGAAGAATTGCAAACCGTGGTTGTAATTTTTCTACAAATTTACGGCTAATTTACAACATTCCAACTTACTATTAACTACAAAATTTACGAAAACACTTGAATAAATGAAGCATAGGCAAACAGAGGGGGGTTTCCTAGTGCCTGGAAACCCCCCTTCCAAGCTTGGGGTACTGTATAATTGAGGTGGCTGGACCCTGCCCCCGCTTCACACAGCTCTGCTTGAAAAGGGAGAGCTGTGTGCACCTAACAGAAGTGCAGGCAGCATTGCCCATGTATATTATGGGGATAGGAAGAGTTGGAGAGCAGCCAAGAACTGTCTAATATTATAGCCACGCCCCCATGCATGCTGGTCACGCCCACTGGCGGCGTGGTGTGGAAACCCCCCTCTACAAAATCCTGCATTTGCCCCTGTGAAAGATATTGTAAGCAGGTGATTTATGGAGATGTGTTTTCTAAGTTTACAAAACCATTTCTCATCATGCTTATGGATGAATGTTGGACATGCCTATCTGACTGATATTTTGGTTTTATGAAGGGGATTAGTGAGTTTGAGAAAGTGGTTATTATTGGTGCATGGTTGGCTGGAGATACAGTGATGAAGACTGTTCATTGGCTAATGTTTCACAAGGAAGAATGGCTAAGGTGATGTTTGAGTAAAGACATCAGGAACTAGTGGGAACTGTGAATGTCAGAGATTCTGAAGCGTTACCTGAGACGGTGTTTTCCATTGGGCAGATCCCATTCCTCTATTAGGGTTCCACAAGTTTGTAGAATCTATGTCAAGGTGTTTTCAAACTAATCTGATGGTGCAACCTACTAAGACACTTTATGTTGGTGTTATTTTAGTTACCTGTATCCCTACTTATCTGCAGCGTTTAAGGGTTTGGGAGCATGACTATTGTCTTAAGCCGATAACACACAGCAAAATCCTGATAATAAGTACAATTTGGTAGTAAAATTGGACAATATCCGACCACTCAGACATAGAAACCTGGGGGTAAATGTATCAAGCTGAGAGTTTTCCGGCGGGCTTGAAAAGTGGAGATGTTGCCTATAGCAACCAATCAGATTCTAGTTATCATTTTGTAGAATGTACTAAATAAATGATAGCTGGAATCTGATTGGTTTTTCAAACCTGCCGGAAAACTCTCAGCTTGATACATTTACCCCCTGATGTTTTCTGGGATCACTGTGGCTATTACTGACCTCATTTATCAACATGTCCAATGATGATCTGATAGATTTTGATTGTGTTATAATCGGGCATGGGGGTCTTTTTGTGACCAGTAGCCTGAAACTTTTGCTATACGGGCTGCTGGTCATCATCATCATCACCATTTATTTATATAGCGCCACTAATTCCGCAGCGCTGTACAGAGAACTCATTCACATCAGTCCCTGCCCCTTTGGAGCTTACAGTCTAAATTCCCTAACATACACACACAGACAGAGAGAGAGAGACTAGGGTCAATTTCTATAGCAGCCAATTAACCTACTAGTATGTTTTTAGAGTGTGGGAGGAAACCGGAGCACCCAACAGGCTTAAGGTAATACACAAGTCATGGGTGGATTGCTGTGAAAACCCATCTAGTATCTTTTCAAATTCACTGAATAAAGGTCGTCTGGATTTGCCTGCAGGCAAAAGATGTGTTTACAACAGTTAATGTAAATGAAGCAGAACATTAATAACGTTGTACTTTCATTCATCTTGGCCGGAGTTTCCTTTTACCCTTGAGTGAAGTATTTATGATCATTAAACCTTTTATGAATGTATATATTTGATCATTACTTCCAATGACATTTATGAGTTATGATATAATTATTAGTAGCAATCTTCAGAAGTGAACACAAGCTTGGTAGTTCTGCTTTGGTTCTTCATGAGCAGATCCAAGAGGTTTTAGCCTCTTGCCAAACATGAAACAAAAATGAAAGCCTATTGCTCATGCATTTGAAAGTGATAAATGTGTAACATGCACAGATATACAATTCTACAGTTGTTTTCCCAACCAGGAGTAGACACAATGATAGCTCTCCAGTTGGGTGACTATGTTGTATTGACAGTAAAGATAGTAGGAATACATAGTAGCAGACAAAAAACAATCAGTCATCCTTCCTACTGATGTCAATTTCATTTATGGGGCTAGAGCTTATAACACTAGTGCAATGCACACAATGGCTCTGATAATAGAGTCCATTGTTTCCAATGACCCTATACCCACTTGAGATGTTACTCACACTCAGGTGTGTTGCCAGAAGGCTGCCTTCTCCATTTGATGCAGAAGAATGACCTCCCGTAGACAACATGCGGTTTCACTGACACTTGAACATTTTTAAACATAACTCAAACGCTAGTGAGTACCCGGCCTATGGATCACTTATGCATTGCAAAATCTGTAGACATTCAATGCCTTGTTAGGTGTGCGCAAGTGTGCTTACATGTTCTCCTAGTACACACTTAAATAATCCTGTTCCGCAAAATAAAATCTCATTTCTGCACTTCAGTGCCAAGGTAGGCTCCCTTGTTTTATGCAGTGTGTACATTTTATATAGCTATCAATGAGATCTCATCATTTATGGCAAGTAGTGCCTGGAAAATTGTAGTTCTTCATGTATATGTGGTGGGAATCCTGTAGGGGGCAGCCTGCCTGGGATATAGGATTTGGCAGCAATGGTCTAAGGCAGGCTCCACTTACAACAGAATTCTTAAAGCTTGGTCAACCCAAAATTCATGACGTATGCAGGGTTCTGCTAGTGAGGTGTCTGGCTTAACCCTACCCAGTAGAAAATACATTTTCTCAGAACCACATAATATATAGCATAAATACACCTTTACTATAATATGGAATTATTTGGCTGATGATCTTGTAATATCAGAGTCACTTGCATAATGCTTTCATAATATAAAGATGCTATAAAGATCCATCTAAACTTGGGGCCCACCAGGGGATCTTCCGGTAACTTGGGTGTACCCCTCGTCTACACCATTATATGGGCCTAACCAACAGTCGTGAAAGTGGGCAGCCGATGAAATCACTTGGAGCCTGTGATATGAATATGACATGATGGACTTCGTGGCTTGGTGAAATCATGAGTTCCTAGTCAACTGATAGGCTAAATTCTTCTAAATATTTGTATACTTGCGATGGATTCTCTTTAATAGTCAGTCCGAACCTGGAATCCTCTAAAATAAATGTTAGTGAGTAAGAGCTTCCCCAACTTTCAGTCCTTCAAACGCTCACTCAAAACTCACCTTTTCAAGCTCGCCTATCCTACCACCTCTCAACCATTATATCCATCACCTCTTCTTCCTCGTCTGACATCTAAAAAAAATTCTCCCAGTTGGTCCTACTGTCTCTCATCACCCCACCCTCTAGAATGTAAGCTCACGTGAGCAGGGTCCTCTCTACCTATTGTCCCACGTCTGTCTCCTGTCCCTCGTACGTCCCGTCACGTCTTTTGCTGCACTCTGTGTGAGTCCCCATAGCATTACTTACACTCATCTTTGCTGCTGACATGTATTACCTCATCTATTTGTTACTTGCTTATAAATAATTAAATAATAATAATAATAAGACCAGCAGTTTCCTTTCTCCCTCACTTACCTCTTCTAGTGTTTAAGACTTCTCATTATTTCAACTTATCTTTCAATAATATATCCCTCGACATCCCCTTAAATACTGGTCTGTTTTTCAGTCTCTGCACCCGTCACTCTTCCCCTCTCCCCTGTACCCCTCCTTTGTCATCTCCTTAGTTTCAATTTGCTATTTGGAGCCATGATGGACAGACTTTGTGTGCTCTTGCCTGTAGCTAGCTACCTGCATTATAAAATATATAGTAGCCCTGTCAACTAATCCTGTTGTGCTCCACGCAGCGTTGAACAGTAGAACCAGCCATTGTTTGAACGCAGAGATCTAAATTAAATCTAACATTCTCAATCTATTGAGCACTGCAGCAAGGAGCGCACGGCACAGTAATAAAAATCTAATCTGCCAATATCAACACCATCCCCTGCTTTCACCAGACGACCAACTTATCCGTCTCACAATAGTTTACTGATATCTCTAACTGAGAGCGCTGATGACTTAGGCTAGGCAAAGCCTATTGGTGCGGCTGAACGATGCTTTTTATTTGCAAATATTGGGGCGTGTAGCAATGCAACATCTGATCTGTGTCAGCAAGGATTTGCTCAGCAGCAGGGACATCTAATAATTCTCTCAAATCTTCCACTTACTCGGTATTTGCTGGTTAATGTCAGGGATCTTGCAAAAAAAAAAAAAAAAAAGCAAGATGTAGATTATATGCAAGGAGTTCCAGGAAGCCAGAGCTAGAGGCAAACAGAGTTTCTTTTAGATGAATTTATGTCACTGACTTTAAAATACATGATTTTCTAGTAGTTTTAATGCTAATAAAAGCATGTGAAGAGCAATGGGTATGGACCTACTAGCATTTGCTCTGTGGCCGCCATCCCTGTGCCAACACACTGCCCATAGCAGAGCATAGTGGAGGACTCTTCTGGCACCTTTTCTAAGAGATGTGAATGGCATCGCCAAGACCCTACCCTAAGTTTGCGATGCGGCTTAACGATGCACTGTTCCGTCCCTGTACACTATAAATATTTAGTAGTTGGCATAACCTCTCTGTGAGGGGGTGAAACTACTGAAGTCTGACCCCTCCACAATGTCTCCAATCTCACTCAAGTTCCTTTATCTACACTCAACACCAGATACAGGTACCATAGAAAGAGTTTGCACCAAGAACCATGCCATTTGGATTCTGACCATCCAGTTATATTGTAGATAGCTAATAAAGCATTGGCACTGTTGTTCCAAAGTTTGGTTGGGGAATTCAGTTTCCCCCTTAGATTGTAGATGAAAGGATGAAGCTAAATTTAAGCCAATCTTGTGCAAAAACTAGAAACTTCTCCAGAACTCTGAAGTAAATTTAATTCCTCAATCAGAAACTGCTTAATCTGGGACACTATGGAGAACAAACGCTTCCTGGATCACCAAATCAGCTGCTTGTTCAGCAGTTGGGAGTCTGTCGGTAGAGATGAAATGATCGATGCGAGGAAGACGATCAACTTTCTTTGGTAGTCATACGTTCAACAATAAAATCCAAAAGTCTTCTCCTAAACATTACAGGAAGTCCCATAGTTGAGGACATCCTGATAGAATTTAAGCCACCGGAAAGGATCATGATACTAATTTCTGAGTCCTATGGATCCCTGGATGACCTACAGGCTTAGAATCATGAACCAAGCACAGTACATACAATTCCAATGATTCTAGGGTGAAACTTTGATGTTCATAATTCCATTAACCATTATTCAAGGTTAGGTTGATTTTTCTATTAAAATAATTTAGCACTGGGCTGTTTTCTCTTAATACAAGACAGGAGATCAGAAGGTAAAGGTCATTGCCGGTTATAGCTTCTGCTCTCCAGTCTGCTGACCTGCTTGTTCCCGTTCCTGTCTACTGAACTTCTGCTGATTTCCCGTGTATGACCCTTGGCTTGGAATTGGACTTCGCTTGTGTATCCTGTGACCCTGACCTCTGACCTGTTTACCGTTTCTGCTATCTGCTTGTGACCCCTGACCCCGGCTTGTTAACTGGAATTGCTACCTGCTACCGGCCCTTGACCTCTGCGTGGACCTCACTCCGCTTGCCTGGGTTCTCCCCAGCATGTACACACTTCACGACCCTCTGTCAGTCTGCAGCCCAGTCTGTCCCCACCATCAGGGGCTCCAGTGAACACCTGATTGGCAGAGTAGATTCCGGGTTGTGTTGTGTCGGCTGGAGGGGTTCCTAACAACATGGATGAATTGTGGCAAAGTTTGGCAGCTCATGGTCATAGCCTATCCGTGTGAGGTATGTATTAGTACTATCCATAGGAAACACTCACTACAGTCTTCACATTCTGCCCTTATTGAAGAGTGTTTACAATATTGATAAATTTAAAGAGAAAAGTCTCCCATAGGCTCCTAATAACACCACTGCAGCAATACTTCCCAATCTATGGAAATAGATCGGTACCTTTA
The DNA here is from genome assembly GCF_038048845.1 of Mixophyes fleayi. Taxonomy (NCBI): domain Eukaryota; kingdom Metazoa; phylum Chordata; class Amphibia; order Anura; family Limnodynastidae; genus Mixophyes; species Mixophyes fleayi. Next base: position 88,651,659 of record NC_134411.1, on the reverse strand, counting down.
GTAAAACATAAATATATTCAGAAATATGGAATTTTCTTGTTAAATGTTTGCCGTTAATATTTATTTACATAACATATGTACATATTTAATGTCATGATTTTATAATTATTGCTCTTTTTATTTCATTTATTTGGCAATTACAGATACAAATTTGAAATGGATACAAAAGGACCCACTGTTCCGGGTGGCTTTTAGTACAGTCACCCGGAGCACTTGGTCCCAACCTTTCATATCAGAATGCACCTGCAACATAACCAAGATATTTGCAGGGAAACTTGTAGTTTTAGATTTGGTCATTCTCTGACAAGATAAAATAAACATGTGTATAAGATGTCTAAACACAGCATACATGATGTTTAACACTCCCAAAGAGGAGATCCCTTCTCACATCTTTGAAAGGCTGTGGTAGGAGGGAGGGAGTCTAATGTCTGTTCACAGCTTATAATAACAGGATGTCTCTGACTGGGAAAACGGAGCCTTGGGAGACTTGCTGACAACAGCATGGGATGAAAAACAAACCAGCTGAAATTGCAAAACTGATTCATCTCTCCTAGGCTCGTCTAGCTGGGGCGCAGATGCCCACATCACCACATGCCAACGTGTTTGTGAGGGAGTGAAAGATGTGTGCTGAAGCCTGCGATTTGCAGACACCCTTGCACAGTAAGACAGTTTGTAAAGAACTGCAGATAGCACATGGAAAACATATGGCCGGGTGCAAACTGAGGATATTGTCTTGTGTCAGATACTTCTATCCCCAAAGGGTAAATTCTAGAACGCTGGAAATAATCCAGATCAGCGGGGCTTCAGGGAATTGCTTCTCCATTTAAACAGCCTAATGTATAGGGATCACACACAGAACGTTTATTACAGCCATATGTCTTACAGTCATGGCAAATAAACACGCCTAATGAACTGAGAAAAGTCCATTTGGAATGAAATACTGCTTAGAAGTATTGGATGAATACTGGGGGCTAGATTTACTAAGCTGCGGTTTGAAAAAGTGGGGATGTTGCCTATAGCAACCAATCAGATTCTAGCTGTCATTTTGTAGAAAGTACTAAATAAATCGAAGCTAGAATTTGATTGGTTGCTATAGGCAACATCCCCACTTTTTCAAACCCGCAGCTTAGTAAATCTAGCCCTCTGTCTCTTTAAGGTTCTCCTATGGAATTTTGTGGGTTCATCCAACATCATTGAGAATGCAGCCTATCAATTTATTGGGGACTGTTTTTCTCTCACTCCCTTTCTTGTGATTTTGGCTGGAAATTGTGACGATAAAGAAAAAGGCTCAAGAATCCAGCTGTATTTTTAAGTACGGTAGATCTAGGGGGTATATTTACTAAACCGCTGGTTTGAAAATGTGGAGATGTTGCCTATAGCAACCAATCAGATTCTAGCTGTCATTTAGTTAGTACATTCTACAAAATGACAGCTAGAATCTGATTGGTAGCTATAGGCAACATCTTCACTTTTTGAAACCCGCAGTTTAGTAAATATACCCCCTAGACTTTGTACAAGTCCGGAGACAGTTAAAGTCATAGTGATCACCATACCAATGGAGCAGCATTTATTGCAGTGATTGGCGCACAAGAGCTCAGAGGGGAACGGTTTCCAATTAACTTCAATTCACAGACAAAGTAATTATAGATCTGTCTCAGAACAGCATGGATTCTCCACTTAGAGAAATCCACGAGGGAATTGGACAAGATAGAGTTCTATTAATCTCCTAGTATCATGTCCCATGTGATGTATACCCAGATGGCAGTGATACAAGCGCCACATAGACAGGCACAGATTAACATTTGTGTCCCCTAAGATCTGTCCCCTGGTTCTGTGTATGCACCACCTGACTCTACTGGGGCATAGCTGGACAACCCACTGTTTAAAGTAAGTAAAAAAAGTAAGTAAAGGTTACTTAAAAGAAGAGCCATCAAAATGCATATTATTTAAAACAAAATATATTTTGAAAATAATTTATAATAAATAGGTTTTAAATCATGCAGGACCTAACCTGACAGTTGGGTCTGTAATACCATCAGTCTCCTCCTTCCTACCTGCTCCATGGCACGCTGCTCACCTCTAGGGGGCAGTGTCTGGGAGACATCAGTCAGTGGAGATGCTATAGCACAGTCATTAGAGGGTGAAGAACAGGGACTCGTTCAACAAATCCGGACCAGGACAGAGATGACATCATTTTCATACCTACCTGTCCTTGCTGCATATTTCATTGCTGTTAGTGTCGACAGTGTACGGAGTACAACATGGAGATCAGGTATGCAGTACCTACATAGATGGGTATGCTGTAAATGTATAGTTGGGTATGCTGTAACTAGTTGGGTATGGTGTACCTACATACTTGGGTATGCTGTACCAATATTGTTCAGTATGGTGTCGAAGTCTACATAGTTGTGTATGCTGTACCTACGTAGTCGGGTGTGTTGTACCTACATAGTTGGGTATGGTGTAACTACATAGTCGGGTGTGTTGTACCTACATAGTTGGGTATGATGTAACTACATAGTTGAGTATGCTGTAACTATATAGTTGGGTATGGTGTATCTACATAGTTGGGTATACTGTACCAATATCATTCAGTATGGTGTACCCACATAGTTGGGTTTGCTGTACCAATATTGTTCAGTATGGTGTAACTACATAGTTGGGTATGGTGTAACTTACACCATACCCAACTATGTAGTTACACCATACCCAAGTATGTAGGTACAACATACTGAACAATATTGGTACACCATACCCACCTATGTAGTTACACCATACTGAACGATATTGGTACAGCATACTAAACTATGTAGATACACAATACCCAACTATGTAGTTACAACATACCCAAGTATATAGGTACACCATACCCAACTATACCCAACTATGTAGTTACAACATACCCAACTATGTAGTTACACCATACCCAACTATGTAGGTACAACACACCCGACTATGTAGTTACACCATACCCAACTATGTAGGTACACCATACCCAACTATGTAGGTACAACACACCCGACTATGTAGTTACACCATACCCAACTATGTAGGTACATCATACCCAACTATGTAGGTACAACACACCCGACTATGTAGTTACACCATACCCAACTTTGTAGGTACAGCATACCCAAATATGTAGGTACCACACACCCAACTATGTAGTTACACCATACCCAACTATGTAGTTACACCATACCCAACTATGTAGGTACAACACACCCAACTATGTAGTTACACCATACCCAACTATGTAGTTACACCATACCCAACTATGTAGGTACAACACACCCAACTATGTAGTTACACCATACCCAACTATGTAGTTACACCATACCCAACTATGTAGGTACAACACACCCAACTATGTAGTTACACCATACCCAACTATGTAGTTACAGCATACCCAACTATGTAGTTACACCATACCCAACTATGTAGTTACACCATACCCAACTATGTAGGTACAACACACCCGACTATGTAGTTACAGCATACCCAACTATGTAGTTACACCATACCCAACTATGTAGTTACAGCATACCCAACTATGTAGATACACCATACCCAACTATGTAGTTACACCATACCCAACTATGTAGATACACCATACCCAACTATGTAGTTACACCATACCCAACTATGTAGGTACAACACACCCGACTATGTAGTTACAGCATACCCAACTATGTAGTTACACCATACCCAACTATGTAGATACACCATACCCAACTATGTAGTTACACCATACCCAACTATGTAGGTACAACACACCCGACTATGTAGTTACACCATACCCAACTATGTAGTTACACCATACCCAACTATGTAGTTACAGCATACCCAACTATGTAGTTACACCATACCCAACTATGTAGTTACACCATACCCAACTATGTAGGTACAACACACCCAACTATGTAGTTACACCATACCCAACTATGTAGTTACACCATACCCAACTATGTAGTTACAGCATACCCAACTATGTAGTTACACCATACCCAACTATGTAGTTACACCATACCCAACTATGTAGGTACAACACACCCGACTATGTAGTTACAGCATACCCAACTATGTAGTTACACCATACCCAACTATGTAGTTACACCATACCCAACTATGTAGATACACCATACCCAACTATGTAGATACACCATACCCAACTATGTAGTTACACCATACCCAACTATGTAGGTACAACACACCCGACTATGTAGTTACAGCATACCCAACTATGTAGTTACACCATACCCAACTATGTAGTTACACCATACCCAACTATGTAGATACACCATACCCAACTATGTAGTTACACCATACCCAACTATGTAGGTACAACACACCCGACTATGTAGTTACAGCATACCCAACTATGTAGTTACACCATACCCAACTATGTAGATACACCATACCCAACTATGTAGTTACACCATACCCAACTATGTAGGTACAACACACCCGACTATGTAGTTACATCATACCCAACTATGTAGGTACAACACACCCGACTATGTAGTTACACCGTGTAACTACATAGTTGGGTATGCTGCATTGTTCTGCATGCTGTACCTACATATTCCATATGGTGCCATGACATTGTTCAGTATGACGCAACTACATAGTTCTAGCTTGACATCATGGTGGTAAATCCTGTATTACAGAAATTGCTCAATAGGCTATAATGACCAAACACTTTCTAGCTCAATCATTTTCCCAAACATTCTATAAATGAAACTGAATGCAGAATAAGTCACAGGAAAAATAAAACAGACTTGTAGAGAGAGAAAGATCACTTTATTAGGGATATTTTCTCCCTGGACACAAGTACGAGAAGCATGCAGACCTCACAGAAGCGCCAACATATACTATAGAGGTGCACAACTGGGCCTTTCTACTCGCTACAAAACAAGCGGGGGTAATCTGGAAATTTGCCACCTGTACATGCACTGAAAACATTACCAGAGAAGACGCTGTATCATCCACTGATAGAGACATGAATGCGACTCTCAGCCTCACACAGTCGCTGCTACCTCCGTACATGAAGGATTAACCATTTGGTGTCCTGTAAATCCATCTTTTGTATGGTGTCTGTGTTCTGCATGTACATGTAGGAGAGGCATCATCTGGTGAATGTTCATTTGCTGGTTATTGTGTAAAACATCACTTGGCTATAATAAATCAGCCTATTATCGCTCTCTCTCCAGTTTTATCTTCATTTTAGGTACATTTTGGATTTTATAACAAGCAAAGTGACATAAATCTTCTGCAGTCTGTTACCAGTGTCAAAAGCTATTAGCCTAATTAGAAAACAGGATTATTTATGCTAGGTTCAAATACAGCAAAGCTTCAATCGTCTCTAATATAGAAAGCATGTAGTGTTGTTCTATGTGACAGACTCATACAGTAAGAATTTTCCTATTATAGATCACTGTATCTACGTCAAGAAATGGTTTTACAAGATCCGCTGATTAATGTCGGATTAACAGAACACGTCTTGTTTGAAAAAGCTAAAGAACAGCCAGTTGCCGTTAACAGCAACCTTTGGAAATGTCAGGGCTACAAGGTGGGCGAAACGCATAGATGTAGTGTCTCACTATTCATTCACAGACCTGACATCAAGTTCCATTTGCATCTTCCGCAGATGGTTTCTAGAGACCCGCGTAGCTTTTCCCATGCGCCTCCCTCCACTCCCGTCTTGACTTGCTATCAGATGTGTTAATCTGATAGATATCAAAAGTAAAGTCACACAGACTTGTGTTTTAATGCAAGCCTGCAGAGACCCCAAGAGATTCCTTTGTAGATACTTTTAATGAGCCAACATGTGCTTGATAACTCAGATATCTGCGGGCCCTTCAACATAGGACTCCACAAAAAAAAAAATCTAATACAAGCACTAATGAAGTGTTATGTCGAAATTATAAAAGGCTTGCTTTTCAAAAGAAATATGCTGTACTAGATCAGATCCTTCCTTATAATAATAATAATAATAATAAGACAAAAAGACAGAAATTTGGCAGGGTGATCAGAAACCCACTGTGGCTTCGGCTCACAACAGAAAAAGATGTGGCTAGATCATTGCTTGACCTCAAACCCAGTGATGTTTTGAAACTATAAATAAGACAATGACTGTGGATAAAGTAAGCTCCAATCACACAACTAAGCATCACAAACAAACAAACCCCCCCCCCCCTTCTTCATAACCCCATGTCAGCACTTTTAAAAATGAAAATTGAAATGTTATTGTTCCAGTAATATGTCTATCCCTCTTTTCCCACCAGTCATTCTTTTTTGTCTATATTTTAAGTAATTTTACATTCAGTGCCTCCCCAAGTATGCTGTGAAGGGCAGAAGTACCAGAGTAATGACCAAGTATCATTAGAACACCATGAAACACACAATCTGAACAACTTGTGACCAGTTTGACCGCTGACCACAGATACCGCTGCAGACCTCGTGCTACTGTGATGCATTGGTGTCATGAGGTCAATCAGTGCACTGGCAGTCCATAATGTTAGTTGTCCAGCACTGATAGAAGTAATGGGGATGACAGTAGTGAATGCAGCAGCAGTTCAAATGTAGGGTGCTTTCTTTCAAGTCTGAGTGGCTGAATGGGCTTTATCCGACACATGTGAAGGCATTGGACGAGGGTTGGAACGTGGTGAGTTACAAGCTTTCTGGTCTTTCCAAGGATGGGTGGGGGGGAGTTGAAGAGACATTGAGGAGTTCAGCAGAGCACTGGGCTCATTAAGGGGAGTTGAGAGCAGAGTCCGGGGATTCTTCACTTGGGCAACGAGGGGGGAAGACTTTGTAGCTGTAATACTCTACCACTTGTTTTGGCACTTCGGCCAGGACGCACTTTGCCAGGGCAGCTGGAGAAGCCTGAAAAAGACAACCAGAAAATGAATGGTTAACAGAGTGTGTCTTTTGCCAACAGAGCCGTAACTAAGAACTTAGTGCCCGGGGCAAGAAAGATAACTAAGACCACTGGCCCTCAACTGTAACTAAATTAGTTTAAAATATATCATTATCCTGTTCCCCCCCGGGTGGTTGCTCCTTACATCCAGCCATAGTTACGGCAGTGCCTGCCTCTATTCCCTTGTGAATGTTCAACCTTCTTATATAAGCAAACTCATTACAATAACGTTGAATAGAGGAATAATTTTTCTAAACCATAGATCTCGGTTGAAGGAACCTGAAAAACACTCTGTAAACGTAGCCCACACTGTGTACTAAAATGTTCTCTATATCCTTTAAAAAAACATCCACCTTCAGGTAACATTGTCTTCCAGACAGGTTTATTTGTATTACCCTTCAATACGACAGCAGATCTGTTGTGCTGATCCAACTATATCAAGTTTATAGATCTAAGCTTATCTGTTTTCTGCCACTGTGAAAGGGTCCTATCTCTTTTCAGGACTTAGCTCCTGATCCCTAGGCTGGGTACACACTATAGAAAATTTCTCCAGATGCAATATCGATAACGATTTTACCAACGACTGAATAAAAAAGTTCCGATCAGCATGCTGATTCACGAGGACACATCTACATGATTGACCTTCAGATCTGTGCTCTTCATCTGTCATAACCCTCGGCTGAAAAGATTGTGACTCCGCACACCCCAAAGAGATCTATGGACACTGGGCTTGAGTGCATACACACTGTAGAATTGGAACGAGATTGTTCCATCATTGAACGACATTTTTAGTACGGTTTAAAAAGCAAATGAAACAATACGATGTGCTTTGGAACAATAATCGTTCATCATCAGAGCGTACACACTAATGCGATATCTGTACGAACAGTCATTTATCGTGTGATTGGTCCGATAATCCGCTGAAAACCCTTTAATATGTACCCAGTCTTAGTATGATATACATGTATATCAAGTTTTCATGTTGTTGATCAAACACTGCTGTTACCTGTACTCTGCCTTGTACTATGACATGTCGTTCCTTAACTAAACTACATTTTGCTGGTAATTAAGCCTTCCGTGCATAACTCCACTCTACAATGGGAACAGGAAGTCACTCTTTGGGCTACATATCACTATAGAACATGGAAGCCCCCATCCGTTTCTTTGACATCACTGTGGAACAGTACTTAGAAGTAATTCAGGACAATCAGCCGTCGCTTTGATGATTCAGGGCCATTCTAGTGTATGATCTTTATTTTTATTTGAAGTGCCTTTTTGCAAACTTGATTTTTGGTTTTGATTAGTGGGTATAAGAGGCCATTCCTTGCTATGCGCCACTGGGGCGATGGAGTAGGGAGGCAACAAACGATGAGCACTATAATCGCTCTATTACCCCAGCCTCACTCCCTCCCTACCATTGCATGGTTTTAATTCTGTTAACATTGCATTGGTGGAATGCTAAATCACCAACAACTGTACCGCCATCAGTTCATACAACAATAAATAAAATCTCTTTTGCCATTGCTCTTCATTCATTGGTCTAAGTAAATGCAAAGTAACGTGCGCCATATTGCGTTATAGAATATTATATAGGATAACGTTTAAACTTACATTTTTGAATTCTCGGAATGGTACGAACTGAACAATGTCACGGAGAACCGGCTCGCCCTTGGGAGCTCGCAGAATCCCATCGTCTCCATCCAGAATCTGCATGTCGGTGAAGTCTGCGTTACCCACACCCACGATGATGATGGACATGGGGAGATAGGATGCCCGCACAATAGCCTCCCTGGTGTCTGCCATATCTGTCACCACTCCGTCCGTGAGGATGAGTAGAATGTAGTATTTCTGTAACAAGACAGTGGGGTAAGATGGGCAATAACAGTAATAATTGTTTTTTTTTCGATGGTACACTGCTGTGCTATAAGACTGTGGCATGCCCTACCGAAGCCTCCTTAGTCCTCTCTTCCTCAGCTGCCAGTCGTGCCACCCTGGATATGATAGGTGCCACGTTTGTGGGTCCATACAGTTGAATTTTGGGGAGGCAATTCTGGTAAGATTCCACTATGCCCTGAATCCCTAGATGCAGATGATGGGAAAAAAAATAGTGCATTCAACATCTTATAAAGCTGAAGATATAACAGATCAATGATGATATATCCAGGATAGTATTTTATCATAAGGAAGGAAAATGTAAGGTCCTGCTGCATATAAACAATTTGCTAGTCACATTCACAAATGTATATGTAACAGTTTAGGAACTTGCTAGAATTGAGACAATCACACACACACACGCACGCACACACACACACATATATATATATATATATATATATATATATATATATATTTGTCATATTTAGAGGTGTTTTTGAGCTAGTAACTACGCCTTATATTACCTGCAGTTGGACATTACAGTAGTAAGTGAATAAATAGTATTCATTATTTTATCTGTCCAGTGCATAATACCAATTAATTTCTGCACTCAATTCAAATATCATACAATTGGTGAAATGATCACACTATTTAGGATTAAATCGTGGTCTCATCATGACAAGTGTGAAACTCACAATAATTGTACCGTGTTTGCAATCGCAGACTCACAAATGCAAGTCCGCCCCTTCTCATGATGTCCAAAAGACGTTATTTATGGCAGGGGCAAACGCAGGATTTGTAGAGGGTGGTTTCCACACCACGCTGCCAGTGGGCGTGACCAGCATGCATGGGGGCGTGGCTATAATTTTAGACAGTGCTTGGCTGCTCCCCAACTCTTCCTATCCCTATAATATACATGGGCAATGTTGCGTGCACTACTGTTAGGTGCACACAGCTCTCCCTTTTCATGCAGAGCCGTGTGAAGCAGGGGCAGGGTCCAGCCACCTCAATTATACAGTGCCCCAGGCTTTAAGGGGAGTTTCCAGGCACTAGCAAACCCCCCTTTGGTTTGCCTATGTATGGGAACTCCCACTCTAGGCCCCATTCAGTTATGCCCTCATCAGACATCATCCATACGCACATCGACTCCACTACCCCTTCTATAAAATCACAGGGACTGAAGATATAACTTCCTTCCTACTCTTAGCACTGCCCACGTTTTAGTGCCATAGGATTATCATGGCAAAATCATATACATTCTAGGTGGCAAGTAGTGTGCGCCACTACTGCTGACGTGTATTGTGCCAAGAACATTGATTGGATGGTTGTTACAGCCATCCAATCATTGCATTCAACAAAAGATAGCACAAGTGTCAGCAGGACTGATTCTTCTCCTACATCTTGGGCAATGAGCATCTTGCAAGCGAACTACCGACCACCACCATTCTGCTCATTGGGTGGAGGTCTTGTGTTACTGTCTAATGTAGGTTCTGGGTGACGTTCTTTAGCATGATGCTTTTACTGCATTAATTTCCTAAAGTTTTCATACATCTGGATCAGGAGAGTTAATTAAAAACAGATTCCCCTTATTGTGTTACTGTGTCTTATATCCAAACAATAATACGGAATGTCTGTTATAAAATGAACAAAGGGGTGTCTGGGATTTCTGTTTCACGTATTTGGAGTATTGCTTATTGGTTTTGGCACTACTCACCAAAGTCTCACGCGGAGTCTAACATGTTCCAGGTCTTCACCAGGAACCCCCGCAAGGAAGTATGGTCTTAGCTGCGGGAACACGCAGGTTGTGGTCCTCAGATGGAGCAACCAGTGAAGCGAAAGGATGGAAGCGGTGTCAGGCAGGCCGGGTCAGAACCAAGAGATCAGGAGATGCCACAGGGAGAATCCAAGTCCGTAGTCAGGGGCTAGCCGGGTCAGGTATCAGGAGCGCAGAAAAGAATACTACAGGAACGCTGGAGCTAGGATGAGACCTAATTCTCTGGCACTCATTAGGTGCCAGAGTCAACCTTTTATAGGGGAGGCTGGGGGCAGGACTACCTACGGCGGTGGTGACGCTGAACACCACCGCCGGATACTGTGGATCGCGTCCCGTGGCTGCCGGGACCCGGAAGTGACGACCGGTTGCCTAGCAAGCGGCCGCCTAGGAACAGAAGCAGGCGTCCGTCCCTGTGCAGAGGACGGGACACAGGGACGGCGCGTGACAGTACCTCCTCTCTCTATTTGTCGGATAGATCTCCCTTTGAGGAATTGTTTCAATAGACGTGGGGCGTGGAGATCTTCTTTATTCACCCAGGATCTCTCCTCTGGCCCGAAACCTTTCCAGTGAACCAAGAATTGATGTCGTCCGTGAAGAATACGGAAATCTATGATGCGACTGACTTCAAATTCTTCACCCACAGCAGTTCGAATAGGAGCAGGATGACGGGGCAAGCGATGAAACTTATTAAGGATTAATGGTTTGAGGAGGGAAACATGAAACACATTGTGAATCCTTAGAGAGGGAGGCAGCCGGAGTCTATAGGTTACCGGGTTGATAACATGAGTAATAGGGAAAGGGCCAATATAACGTGGAGCCAATTTCTGAGAGGGTACTCGAAGTTTGAGGTTGCGAGTGGACAACCAAACCTTTTCATGGACCTGAAGCAAGGTAATATTTCTTCTATGACGATCAGCGGCTTGCTTGTAACGTTGGGAAGTCTCCTGGAGTTTGTTTGTGGTCTTTGCCCAAATCCGAGAGAAGTCCCGAATTAGGGTATCAGCAGCGGGAACCGGAGATGGAACATGACTGGAGAAGTTAGGGAGGGTGGGTTGGGTTCCATAAACGACAGAGAAGGGAGAGGAACCTGAGGATTCATGATGGTGAAAATTATGCGCGAATTCTGCCCAGGGTAGGAGACTAGACCATTTGGATTGGTTCTCTGATGAAAAACATTGTAGAAAGACCTCCAGGTCTTGGTTAACGAGCTCTGTCTGGCCATTGGTTTGAGGATGATAGCCAGAAGAATATTTGAGTTCAGAACCGAGTGTCTTACAAAAGGCCTTCCAGAACTGTGACACAAATTGGACTCCACGATTCGAGATGATTTCACGAGGACAGCCATGAAGTCTAAAGATCTCTTTGATGAAAATAGTAGCCAGTTGAGATGCAGATGGAAGAGCAACCAAGGGTACGAAGTGGGCCATCTTAGAGAATCTGTCAACCACAACCCAAATAGTAGTAAACCCGTTACTAACAGGAAGATCGGTGATGAAATCCATAGATATGCTTTGCCATGGAAGGTCAGGAATGGGAAGTGGTTGCAGAAGACCAGAAGGTGCTGATCTCGGATTCTTACAACGGTCACAAGTTGCACAGGAAGCCACGAATTCTCGAACATCGGAATGTAAGGTTGGCCACCAGAATCGTCGACGTAGGGACTAATATGTCTTCTTGACTCCAGCATGTCCAGATAGTTTAGAGGAGTGTGCCCACCGTAGAGATTTGGGTCGCAAATTCGTTTCCAAGTAGGAGCAACCTATGGGGGGTGTTTTAGCAGAGGCTCCGGTAAGGGCAATGATACTGGTGGGTGTGATGATGGGTAGAGGCTCCGAGGGAGAACATAGGTCAGAATTATCGAATGAACGGGAAAGAGCATCTGCCCGCACATTTTTGGAACCAGGACAGTAGGTCAGGATTAGGTTAAAACGAGAAAAGAAAGATCCCATCGTGCCTGACCTGGGTTGAGACACCGTGCTTCACTAATGTAGAGCAGATTTTTATGGTCCGTTAAGACCGTCACAGGATGACGGGAGCCTTCCAGGAGATGGCACCACTCCTCCAGGGCAGATTTGATCGCAAGGAGTTTCTTGTCACCGATGCCGTAATTCTTTTCATGACTAAGAAACCTTTTAGAAAAGAACCCACAGGGGAGATGTGGGCTAAGTCCGGATTTCTGGAACAGGACTGCCCTTATACCAACAGCGGATGCATCAACTTCAAGGAAAAAGGGTTTTAATTGGTCCGGCTGGGAGAGAACGGGGCAGACGTGAAGGCTTGTTTTAGACGGTCGAAAGCCTCTAGAGCGTCAGGAGGCCAACTCTTGGGATTGGCCGATTTTCGAGTCAAGGCAGTTATTGGAGCAATTACAGAGGAAAAGTTCTTGATGAATTGCCTGTAGTAGTTGGTGAAGCCAATGAATCTTTGGATGGCTTTGGTACCTTGGGGACGAGGCTAAATAGTAACGGCTATATACCTTCTGCGGATCCATGCGCAATCCAGAACCTGAAACGATGTATCCAAGAAAAGGAATCTGCTTGACCTCAAAGATACATTTTTCTAGTTTGCAGTACAGTTGGTGGGTACGTAAACGTGATAAGACCTCCTTCACATGACACCGATGGGAAATGATATCTTTTGAGAATATCAGGATATCGTCCAAATAGACAACGACAAAACGATATAGGATGTCTTGGAAGACCTCGTTGACAAAGAACTGGAAGACTGCGGGGGCGTTACAAAGCCCAAAGGGCATCACAAGGTATTCGAAGTGTCTGTCTCGCGTATTGAACACAGTCTTCCATTTGTCTCCTTGACGAATACGCACAAGATTATAGGCCCCTCGTAAGTCCAGTTTGGAAAAGACTTGTGCTCCGCTGATTTTATCAAAAAAATCGGTGATGAGGGGTAATGGATAGCGATTCTTGATGGTGATTTTGTTCAGTTGTCGGTAGTCGATACAGGGGCGAAGGCCCCCATCCTTCTTTTTAACGAAGAAGAATCCTGCGCTAGCTGGAGACGAGGACTTTCTGATGAATCCCCGGCATAAATTCTCGGAAATGTATTGTGACATGGCTTGACTCTCAGGTAAGGACAAGAGATAAGTCCTGCCACGGGGAATCTGTTTACCCGGAATCAGTTCAATCTGGCAATCTCAAGGGCGATGAGGCGGCAGGATCTCCGATCTCTTCTTGGAAAAGACATCTTTAAAGGCCTGATAGGGCGACGGAAGAGTAGTCTCTTCAGGAACGGTGCGAGTAATACAGACTCGTGGGCGAGAGGAGGTGATGCACTTGCTATGACAATGCGGACCCCAGGAGATAACTTCGGCTCGGACCCAGTTGAATTGAGGAGAATGGGCTCGAAGCCAAGGAAGGCCCAGAATTAGATTATTCACAGATTGTGGTAACACAAGGAAATGGATCCACTCTTGATGTAAGGCTCCTACCAATAGCTGAACCGCACTCGTGATGCTGGAGATGATACCGTTGCTGACGCGGTTACCATCCACGGCTGTGAGTGTAAGCGGTTGAGGCAGATCTTGAATGGACAATTGGAGCTGTGAAGCAAGAGAGGCCGAGATGAAATTTCCTGCGGCACCGGAATCCACAAAGGCAAAGGTTCGCTGGGGTCCTATAGTGGTCATAAGCTGGACGGGCATCAGGAACTCAGGATTAGAGGTAGAATAGGGAGTGGAAACGGCGACCCCTAGGGCGGCCTCCCTCTTACCATCTAGGAGGAGGCATTTCCCGGTCTCTTAGGGCAGAGACTTAATACATGACCAGCCTCTCCGCAGTATAAACATAATTTCTGCTTGAACCGTCTCTTGCGTTCTTCGAGCGTCAATCTTGAACAGCCAAGCTGCACAGGCTCTTCCGTGGAAGATAGGGGATTTTGAAATTGGGGAGCCAGTCGAGGGGTACGTCTTGTAGAGGATCTTTCTGAATTTCTCTCCCTGAAGCGGAGATCGACCCTGATACACAGAGAAATAAGGGAGTCCAGTTCCGAGGGGAGTTCTCTGGTGACAAGTTCTTCCTTGATTCGGTCAGTAAGACCCTGCCAGAAGGTAGCAATGAGGGCCTCATTATTCCATCGAAGCTAAGAAGAGAGAGTGCGGAATTGTACCGCATACTGGCCGACAGACATGGAACCTTGTCGCAGATTCAGGAGACTGAAAGCGGCAGAGGAGACCCGACCTGGTTCATTGAAGACTCTCCGGAACATGTCAATAAAAGTAGCCGAACTCTCCAGCAAATGATCATTGCGCTCCCATAGCGGTGAAGCCCAGGCCAAGGCTTGCCCACTGAGAAGAGATATTATAAAGGCCACCTTGGTACGTTCAGAGGAGAAGGCTGAAGAGTTGCACTCAAAGTGGATGGCGCACTGGTTGAGGAACCCTCTGCACCTCTTCGGATCTCCGTCGTACTTCTCCAGAGAAGGAATCCTAAGCCGGGTAGACGAAGTCAGAGAGGGAGATGGAGCCACTGCGGCCACAGCGGGGAGAGAGGGAGCAACGGAAGGTTCTACCGGGGGAGGTTGGACCGCCTGTAAATTGTCTAGCCGCGACATAATTCCTTGGACACACTGGAGTAAACGAGCTTGGTCCGCCTCCTGCTGTTCCACTCGGCGGCCCAGATGGATAAGGAGATCCCGAGCTGAGGGCTCACCTGTTCCATCTGACGTCATGGCCAGAGTATACTGTCACGTATTTGGAGTATTGCTTACTGGTTTTGGCACTACTCACCAAAGAGGCGCGGAGTCTAACATGTTCCAGGTCTTCACCAGGAACATCCGCAAGGAAGT
Organism: Mixophyes fleayi; assembly: GCF_038048845.1. Taxonomy (NCBI): domain Eukaryota; kingdom Metazoa; phylum Chordata; class Amphibia; order Anura; family Limnodynastidae; genus Mixophyes; species Mixophyes fleayi. The sequence continues at coordinate 88,636,285 of NC_134411.1, read as the reverse complement.
ATGGTCTTAGCTGCGGGAACACGCAGGTCGCGGTCCTCAGAGGGAGCAACCAGTGAAGCGAAAGGATGAAAGCGGTGTCAGGCAGGCCGGGTCAGAACCGAGAGATCAGGAGATGCCACAGGGAGAATCCAAGTCCGTAGTCAGGGGCTAGCCGGGTCACCTTATCAGGAGCGCAGAAAAAAAATGGTCAATAACAAGCCGAGGTCAATCCACAGGTAGCACAGAAGAGGGGTAGCAGGAACAAGCCGGGTAATACACTGGAGTCACAGAAAGAATACTACAGGAACGCTGGAGCTAGGATGAGACCTAATACTCTGGCACTCATTAGGTGCCAGAGTCAACCTTTTATAGGGGAGGCTGGGGGCAGGACTACCTACGGTGGTGGTGACGCTGAACATCACCGCCGGATACTGTGGATCTCGTCCCGTTGCCAGGACCCGGAAGTGACAACCGGTTGCCTAGCAAACGGCCGTCTAGGAACAGAAGCAGGCGTCCGTCCCAGTGCGGAGGACGCGACACAGGGACGGCGTGTGACATTCTGAAGCCACTACACATCCACTCTAAGGGGCCGTTTGGCAAATTTTAGGCCAGGGGTTGAGACTTGGTTCAACAGCCTATTAGGAACATTTTAAATGAAAACAATGCAGGTAGCCCAGTGTCCTAAAACAAGGTAGCAGCTCACTATGGGAACAGCCCGGAGGGCATTTGCTCTGCTGCCCCCCAGCTTGCCCCTACCCACTCAACAATCTTGCACAATCATGCGCCTAACCCTTTCGCAGATTTCTCCTATTACCTTACCTTCACATTCATCATCATCAGGGTTGAAGTTGATTGCAAAATCATGTGAAACCTGGACAGAATGGGAGAAAGAAAAGAAAGGTCAGTGATTGCAAAAGGAAAATGGACGCAGTACATTGCCCCTAGACCTGACATAAGTTTGCCTGGGAGCCTATCGCTGCCTCTCACGTCCAGTCTCATCAGATTACATGCAATGAGAAGGATACAGTGTCCTACACGAGGCAGCATTGTACAGGCTATGCCTTCCCCTTAACCTTCATAAATAAACACACAGAATTCACAGATCACACAAACTTCTCATGAGAGCCGAAAAGAGCCCCGTCCGTTGTATTCTTTTCATGTTCAGACGCTGATTCCCTGGGAAAGCTGCAGAGGGTTAAAGACTAGAGAGAATGACAAACAGCTTGTGAGCCGCTAGGAGCTAATGTCAAACAATGTGCAGGCGCAGTGGCCAGGCTTACCAGGTCAGGATGTGACACTGATATATCGGATGCATGAGAGAAGCGACAGAATGGGAGCACCAGAAGACGTGGGGATCTGCGCGAAGGGAGACCGGGCAGCTGAGAGAGAATACATCCAGTTGCACTGGAGTCCCAAGAGGACTATCCAACATACTTTACTGGCAGCAGGGCAATGTCTCCTGGGCTGGTATGATGGTAATAACTTAGGCACCAAAAGAGAGGTCAGTTCTATGCCTCAAAGGCTACACAGCCTGAAGCTGCTCCATAACCTCTTCACAAGCAGAACTGTCAGTCACTATACCCTCCACTAACTGACATGCAGTACAGCCCCCAGGCAAGATAATACTGAGATTATGCAGCAGCTTTAGCTGCAACATCCATCAATCTGACTGCACTTATTTCTGCGCCTATCAGCGATGTCTTTGTATTATCAGGCTGAGATGTTTAGTTTGGCTGCCATGACTGCTTTGTTCTATGCATTAAATGCAGCTGCATCCAGAGATAATTCTGTGACATAACAAAGGGCAACAGAAACAACACTGTACATATAAAGATAGAGCAATAGTTTAAGTAAAAGCAAAAAGATGCAAACAAATAATACTTTTGAGTTATCTGAAGGTGCCAAACACCTTTAATTCCATTTATAAAATATTTTACAGGGAATACTGCCTGCTCAGGTGCAAGAAATAACAGCCATTGTTAGCTCAGAAGAGGCCTTCTAGGAAAACATAACGGCCGCATCCTAATTTGTATGATGTTATAAATGAATATTGGTGAAATCGTACATATGGATAATTCTTTTTAGGAAGAGTGACAGTATTGCATGCCGTAGCCTAATAAAAAAAAGGTGGTCATTTGATATAGTAAGTAATGTGAAAAATAAAATAAAAAAAGGAATAAAACAAATATAATCTGCTTTATTCAGCTATGCAAAATACTGTAATTGTTGTTTCTCATATTAACCTTCTGATGCACAGAAGGAACTATGGTATTAATAAATATATCAAGTTGAGAGTTTCCAGCGGGTTTGAAAAGTGGAGATGTTGCCTATAGCAACCAGATTCTAGTTATCATTTATTTAGTCCATTCTACAAAATGACAGCTAGAATCTGATTGGTTGCTATAGGCAACATCTCCACTTCTCAAACCTGCCTGAAACTCGCAGCTTGATACATTTACCCCTTGGAGTTTTCCTGTCCATAACCAAATGCTAGGCAGTAACAGTCCAATGCAGCGAGTACAGAAACATTTACCATTTATACATATGTTCAAATAAAAAAATCCCTGCCTCCCTTTTCTACAACTTTTGGACATGTAGGAAAATAGTTACATTTTGGAACAAGATTTTATTCTTTATCCACTCTTCCCTTAGAGTCTCACTGACCAGGGATCCTATCGTCCTTTTTCCTCTGCGATTAAGACCAATTGGTTCAACTACCTTCTCCAAGAAGTATTAAGGATATCAAACCATTTTTAACGGTTATCTTCACAATAGCCAGAAAAGCAATTCTCCAAAATTGGACTCTACCCACTTCCCCCGCTGTTAACTGATGTCAAAATGTAGCTTATGGAAATGCTATATGTTGACAGAGAAGTGACCCTCCCAGATATTGAGAGAGGAGTCTCTTAATGTTATGCTAATTAGGCTCTTATATAGAAAGCTTGGGGGGAGGGTCTAAGAAACGATATAATGCTAATGTTTGAGTCAACTAATTGGTTCTTAATCCGACCTTTGGGTGATGATTGACAAAAAGGATGAGTTGGGGTGGTGGTTCGGAACGGGAGTTAATTTGGTAATATAAATAAATAAATCTACTCTACGAGCAATAATATGTTGTTGGTGGGTGGCTTTGATACACCCTGAAAAATAAAATTTTCGCCAAAAAATTGCGTAATATGGGGTATTAGAAATGTTGGATCATTAAGGCCAATCAGATCATTGTAATGTTCACAAGAGCACAAAGTATTTCAGCAAACACATATTATTCTGCCCACAAAAAGCAATACATTAAACTGCCGGGATAGTGTCTGTATAATGCAGCCATAATAGCCACATCTCTTACAGTCCCAACTAGGGAAGGCCAAGCAGAGCTGGATTAAGGCTCTGGGGGGCCCGGGGCACTTTAGACAGGGGGGCCCCTATGGTGTACTATGGCTATAATTTTAGACATATACACAGACAATACTGTGTGCACTACTGTTAGGAGCACACAGCTCTGCCTTCACCAGTAGTACAGTGTGATGTGGGACATACCTCCCAACTGTCCTTGTAGTTGGACCAAATCCTGACTAAGCGAGATAGTTGCCCAAATTCGGGACTATCCCACCAGATCCAGAACAGATGGCAGACTGTCTTGCTCTCTCCTACCTGTTCTTGTAACTTTCATCACCTATGGCTGCTGGTGTCTTAAACTCAGTTGTTGCTTGTGTAGATCCTGGAATGTTCGTGAAACCTAAAACAGTCCTGGCATTAAATCAATGCACCCACATTTAATATGTAGGCCTCCCTCCCTGCAAATAGGCCTGAATATAAAATTAAATAAAATTAATAGTATACAAATTTAATAATAGAACTGTTTCTCCCAACTAGCCCTGACATTGAATTAATAGCATACACATTTAATAAAAACTATTTCCCTCCCCAAAAAACGGCCCAGCAATAAATTAATAGCATTCACATGTAACAAATAAACCAATTTCACACAACCATTGGTGACAATTAATATTTCATATTCACGTTTAATAAATTAGCCCTCCTTCTCCCCAAACTTAGACCCGAATTAAATAATAAATAGTCCCGAAACCAGCACAGCATTTAATTAAATATTCCACCAACACCAGTAAAATAAATATATATGATAGCACCTATCAATTAAATAATTAGTCCTCATGGAAACTGCACCATTAAATTAATAGCCCACATATTATTATTATCTTTTCTCTGTCTCAATCTCTCACCTCTCTCCCTTTCCACCTCTCTCTCCCGTTGTCCTTTCTCTCTCACTGTTCCTTTCTCTGCCACACTGTCTCAGCCTCATACTCTCTGCCCCCCTGTCTTCTCTTACTCTCGGTTTCTCACACTCAGATAATTTATTATTCAGTTATATTTCAAGAACATTACATTGACATTTTGTACACTAAGCTTTCTCCAAGTCATACACAGAACAGTTATGATCGCTATTCAAGCAGAAGAGGTCCAAGACAAAGCTGTTATCACTTTTTTTTACTCACCTAAGATTCACTCCCTCATTCTCTCTCCCTCTCTTCGCATACCCCCCCCTGACGCATCCGCGCACTTCTCATTAATACAAACCCTCCCCCCTTCAGACGGACCAAGTCATTGGCAGGAGTCCAGATGTACAGCAGCACCGCGGCTGCTGTACATTTTAGATCACCGGCTTGTAGGTGCTGCGCGGCGGCTTCTCTCCTCTCAGCCGGCGGCGGGGGGCCCTCAGAGAGAGGGGGGCCCGGGGCACGTGCCCCCTGTGCCCCCCCCCCCTTAATCCGGCCATGAGGCCAAGGCTTCTGACGGAGCTAGGAGTGAACTCCAAGACTTGCTCCCGGATCAGTGCCGGCCTACGGGTGCTGCAGCTGGACTCAGAATTGAACAGAGTTTGGAGCAGGAGTTTAATTCCTGTAACTGCTCCTTCTTCTGCTAGCGTACAGTTTTGAAGTGAAATGTAAAACTAAAATTCAAAGTATTAATAGCTCCACAGCACTATGTCCAGTAATGTGTCCAGCAGTAGCACTATGTCCAGTAATGTGTCCAGCAGTAGCACTATGTCCAGTAATGTATCCAGCAGTAGCGCTATATCCAGTAATGTGTCCAGCAGTAGCGCTATGTCCGGTAATGTGTCCAGCAGTAGCGCTATGTCTGGTAATGTATCCAGCAGTAGCACTATGTCCGGCAATGTGTCCAGCAGTAGCACTATGTCCGGTAATGTGTCCAGCAGTAGCACTATGTCCAGTAATGTATCCAGCAGTAGCACTATGTCCGGCAATGTGTCCAGCAGTAGCACTATGTCTGGTCATGTGTCCAGCAGTAGCGCTATGTCCAGTAATGTGTCCAGCAGTAGCACTATGTCCGGTAATGTATCCAGCAGTAGCACTATGTCCAGTAATGTGTCCAGCAGTAGCACTATGTCCGGTAATGTGTCCAGCAGTAGCGCTATGTCCAGTAAAGCGTCCAGCAGTAGCACTATGTCCAGTAATGTGTCCAGCAGTAGCCCTATGTCCGGTAATGTATCCAGCAGTAGTACTATGTCCGGCAATGTGTCCAGCAGTAGCACTATGTCTGGTAATGTGTCCAGCAGTAGCGCTATGTCCAGTAATGTGTCCAGCAGTAGCACTATCTCCGGTAATGTATCCAGCAGTAGCACTATGTCCAGTAATGTGTCCAGCAGTAGCACTATGTCCAGTAATGTGTCCAGCAGTAGCACTATGTCCAGTAATGTGTCCAGCAGTAGCACTATGTCCGGTAATGTATCCAGCAGTAGTACTATGTCCGGCAATGTGTCCAGCAGTAGCACTATGTCCGGTAATGTGTCCAGCAGTAGCACTATGTCCAGTAATGTGTCCAGCAGTAGCACTATGTCCAGTAATGTGTCCAGCAGTAGCACTATGTCCGGTAATGTGTCCAGCAGTAGCACTATGTCCTGTAATGTGTCCAGCAGTAGCACTATGTCCAGTAATGTGTCCAGCAGTAGCACTATGTCCAGGAATGTGTCCAGCAGTAGCACTATGTCCGGTAATGTGTCCAGCAGTAGCGCTATGTCCAGTAATGTGTCCAGCAGTAGCGCTATGTCCGGTAATGTGTCCAGCAGTAGCGTTATGTCCGGTAATGTGTCCAGCAGTAGCGCTATGTCCAGTAATGTGTCCAGCAGTAGCACTATGTCCGGTAATATGTCCAGCAGTAGCGCTATGTCTGGTAATGTGTCCAGCAGTAGCACTATGTCCAGTAATGTGTCCAGCAGTAGCACTATGTCCAGTAATGTGTCCAGCAGTTGCACTATGTCCAGTAATGTGTCCAGCAGTAGCAGAGACAAATTTAGACCTCATGGGGCCCTAGGCAAGATACTGGTTTGGGGCCCTTCTTCCTCAAATAATCCATAACATTATATTTTTTTAAGCATAGCACATACCCCTATAGTTGAGCAGTAGGTTGAGCTCTGTGCCGCCATGCCGTCAAAGGGGGTGTGGCTTGCATTGTTGATGGCGTGTCTAGCAGTTGAAAAGAGTTAGGCTACCCTCCTACAGGAAAATAAACCTGCATTGCTGCGTACACCATTGGCAGAAGTGTGCAACACCCACTTGCTGGAGTGTGACATATATCCCAGCTGTCCTGACTTTCAGGACAACAGGACAGTGACTTAAAAGCAGCATTTTTAGTGAAAGATATGTCATTTTAATTATTTTATGTTTTTCAATTATCTGTTGTGTGCTGTACCTGGATCTCGAAGAACACCTGCTGTTTTATTAATTATCTGTATTTGTAAGTAAATCATATTTCCAAGTGAAATTACAATACTACTGTCTTGGAACTTGCATAAATTAATTAAAGGAGAACTCCACTGCCCCCTAAAGAAGTTCCTACCCAGATCATATGTTTAAAATAACATGTATATAACACTGCTCCCCCTTTACCACTGCTGCCCCTCATTACTATCCCTCTCATCACACTGTGCCCTCCTTTATCAATTTGCTGTGCCCTCCATAATTTTGCTCCCCTCTCTTGTTTCCTTCACACACACACACTGTGCCAGCCATAATTTCGCTCCCCTTCTTGTCTCCCTCACATTATGCCTCCATTAGTTTACTTACCTTTCTATTGCCTTTTTCTTTTCTGTTTTTTTGTCTTCTGTTCTGTCTTCTGTTCTGTCTGTCTTCCTTCTTTGCAACTTGCACGGCTCCTATCTGCTCCTCAGTGAGTCCTCAAACAACATGTCATTGAGCATGATGACATCACATCTGACATTCAGTGAAACAGAGCAGAGAGGAGGGAGGAGGCTACCAGGCGCTGGCGCAATCAGGTGTTTTTTTGGGGGGGTTTAGCCTCAATTTTTCATGGACCTGTGGACAAGCGGCAGCGGGGGATGGCAGGAGAAAGTTAGTGCCTCTCAGGCTTGGTGTCCCCCGGTCTGACTTACCCCAGTCACTGCCGACCTGGGCGGCCCCCTGGGGGCCTCTTGGCCCTAGGCAGGTGCCTAGGTTGCCTAGTGGTAAATCCGGCCCTGAGCAGTAGCGCTATGTCCAGCAGTAGCACTATGTCCAGTAATGTGTCCAGCAGTAGCAAGATGAAACTAACAAGCTCATCAGTAGTAATACACCTATCACAAGTAAAATGCTACTAATATGCCTCTCAGTAATAATGATCATTAAGGTAACCATCACTAGCAATGTACATTAATATTCCCATTAGTAATATTGCCCTGTAAAATATCCAGCAGTAGAAAAATTACCACAAATATGTTCAGTAGTAACAATGGCCTGTTACGCTGCACTCAATAGTAATGCCCCATATGTGCCCATCAGTAGTAATGCCCCATATGTGCCCATCAGTAGTAATGCCCCATATGTGCCCATCAGTAGTAATGCCCCATATGTGCCCATCAGTAGTAATGCCCCGTATGTGCCCATCAGTAGTAATGCCCCATATGTGCCCATCAGTAGTAATGCCCCGTATGTGCCCATCAGTAGTAATGCCCCGTATGTGCCCATCAGCAGTAATGCCCCATATGTGCCCATCAGTAGTAATGCCCCATATGTGCCCATCAGTAGTTATGCCCCATATGTGCCCATCAGTAGTAATGCCCCATATGTGCCCATCAGTAGTAATGCCCCATATGTGCCCATCAGTAGTAATGCCCCATATGTGCCCATCAATAGTAATGCCCCATATGTGCCCATCAGTAGTAATGCCCCATATGTGCCCATCAGTAGTAATGCCCCATATGTGCCCATCAGTAGTAATGCCCCATATGTGCCCATCAGTAGTTATGCCCCATATGTGCCCATCAGTAGTAATGCCCCATATGTGCCCATCAGTAGTAATGCCCCATATGTGCCCATCAGTAGTAATGCCCCATATGTGCCCATCAGTAGTAATGCCCCATATGTGCCCATCAGCAGTAATGCCCCATATGTGCCCATCAATAGTAATTCTCGCTAACACTTACACAGTAAGTAATAAAGCTCACTAATACATCCACCAGTAGTAATGCCCACTTTCATTAGCCACATGTCATGTTGGGTAGATTGAATCTTGTGATGTTTCTTTTTTCAAGAAAATTTTATAATATATAGTTATTTTACCATATTTTCTCTACAGCTGAGGTTGGTCTGTCTCGCAAAGTCAAAATAAATTCCATTTCTAAATTGTATATTTTACAGTACAAGCTGCTAACTGAGGGGCTTTCAGAGAGATCAGTCACAGGTAAATGTGGACGAAAGCAATTTTCTGTAGTTACCATCTGGCAGTAAAAGGACAAATGAACTTGTGTCTATCTCTATAGATGTTCTGCAGTTTTCTCTATTCTATTCTGCACTTTCAAATTCAAAATTCTTCCTGACACGGCTTCAGATCCATTGTTCAGAAGACTTCAATTGAATCTTCGGTGTTGTCAATCTGAGTATCTCAAGGCCCTAAGTAGCAGTAATTACCTGTGATTTACATCTCATTTAGAGAAGCATTCTTGTCTGGTGAATGATATCCAAGGTTGGTTGCCATTGACAGTGGCAGTATAATACTTGCTTGTAGCAATTATCAATTGTTACCTGATTGTCCTATATACAGAGATAATATATAAATAATTTACAGTCTTCAGCAAATCACCGGCTTCATATAGAATCCAGTGTCTGGACTGTCAATCAAAGGACAATAGCAATTGTTCACAAAACTGATAATACTACACAGCCATGAACCCAGGCACTAAACTAGCTCTACTAATTATACCGAATACTGGTAAAAATGATACTGCATTGTACTACAAGGGTTAATGTCTGAAGAAATTCCAGGGGGTATATTTACTAAACTGAGAGTTTGAAAAAGTGGAGATGTTGCCTATAGCAACCAATCAGATTCTAGCTGTCATTTTGTACAATGTACTAAATACATGATAACTGGAATCTGATTGGTTGCTATAAGCAACATCTCCACTTTTTCAAACCCACAGTTTAGCAAATACACCCCTTGCTCTGTCTTGTTGGCTGCTTAAGTACAGAATACAGCTGAAAAACTACAAATAACTAATGTTTTCGTTCTACATAATTGGTTCTTAAAAAAGTGAAATATAGTCTGTTTTTCTGACAGTAAACTCCACCTGCCACCTACTCACGCTGGAGGCAGGTATGTGGTGGGTTTAACCAGTGTTCAGCCTATAAATACACTAGAAACAAGAGACATCAATGAGGCATTCAAGTCACAGGATGAGCAGGACTCTTTGAAGATTTTTATACTTTGCAATATTATTTAGGTAGTCAGGTTGACACAGTAATAGAGCATAGGTGTCCAATAATGTCTATGGGGTTTATAGAGAGACTGTAGGGCTAGATTTACTAAACTGCGGGTTTGAAAAAGTGGTGATGTTGCCTATAGCAACCAATCAGATTCTAGCTGTCATTTATTTAGCGCATTCTACAAAATGATAGCTAGAATCTGATTGGTTGCCATAGGCAACATCTCCACTTTTTCAAACCCGCAGCTTAGTAAATATACCCCTGTAGTGTTTAAAGGGAAACTATAATCCAAAAGAATATTTCAATTTAGATTTAAACATAACTTTAGTAAGTGTGTGTTTGTTGTCTATATCCTAGGTAGTATGAGCAAGGGTAATTGAGAGAAGAGAGATATTACCAAGTGGGATCTAACTGCTGTGCAAGGCTCTTGTAGAGATCAATTGGACCTGCACACGAAGGCCCCATGTAGCAGTACAAAACCTTCTTTTCAGGTGTCGTTCACCTACATGTCCAACAAAGTTGACCAGATTATGGAGCAAAATGGTGACGTTTGCAGAGAAACAGATGTTTGCATGATGAAAGGAGTTGAACAGAGAGATTAATAGAATTGTATTATGATCATGTCCAGTGGTCAAGTCCTGTTGGAGGTGTAGTGTCCTATGTCTGTATAGAGTGTAATAGAATTGTATTATGATCATGTCCAGTGGTCAGGTCATGTTGGAGGTGTAGTGTCCTATGTCTGTATACAGTGTAATAGAATTGTATTATGATCATGTCCAGTGGTCAGGTCATGTTGGAGGTGTAGTGTCCTATGTCTGTATACAGTGTAATAGAATTGTATTATGATCATGTCCAGTGGTCAAGTCCTGTTGGAGGTGTAGTGTGCTATGTCTGTATACAGTGTAATAGAATTGTATTATGGTTATGTCCAGTGGTCAGGTCATTTTGGAGGTGTAGTGTCCTATGTCTGTATAGAGTGTAATAGAATTGTATTATGATCATGTCCAGTGGTCAGGTCATGTTGGGGGTGTAGTGTCCTATGTCTGTATACAGTGTAATAGAATTGTATTATGATCATGTCCAGTGGTCAGGTCATGTTGGGGGTGTAGTGTCCTATGTCTGTATAGAGTGTAATAGAATTGTATTATGATCATGTCCAGTGGTCAGGTCATGTTGGAGGTGTAGTGTCCTATGTCTGTATAGAGTGTAATAGAATTGAATTATGATCATGTCCAGTGGTCAGGTCATGTTGGAGGTGTAGTGTCCTATATCTGTATAGAGTGTAATAGAATTGTATTATGATTATGTCCAGTGGTCAGGTCATGTTGGAGGTGTAGTGTCCTATATCTGTATAGAGTGTAATAGAATTGTATTATGATTATGTCCAGTGGTCAGGTCATGTTGGGGGTGTAGTGTCCTATGTCTGTATAGAGTGTAATAGAATTGTATTATGATCATGTCCAGTGGTCAGGTCATGTTGGGGGTGTAGTGTCCTATGTCTGTATACAGTGTAATAGAATTGTATTATGATCATGTCCAGCGGTCAGGTCATGTTGGAGGTGTAGTGTCCTATGTCTGTATAGAGTGTAATAGAATTGTATTATGATCATGTCCAGTGGTCAGGTCATGTTGGAGGTGTAGTGTCCTATGTCTGTATACAGTGTAATAGAATTGTATTATGATCATGTCCAGTGGTCAGGTCATGTTGGAGGTGTAGTGTCCTATGTCTGTATAGAGTGTAATAGAATTGAATTATGATCATGTCCAGTGGTCAGGTCATGTTGGAGGTGTAGTGTCCTATATCTGTATAGAGTGTAATAGAATTGTATTATGATTATGTCCAGTGGTCAGGTCATGTTGGAGGTGTAGTGTCCTATATCTGTATAGAGTGTAATAGAATTGTATTATGATTATGTCCAGTGGTCAGGTCATGTTGGGGGTGTAGTGTCCTATGTCTGTATAGAGTGTAATAGAATTGTATTATGATCATGTCCAGTGGTCAGGTCATGTTGGGGGTGTAGTGTCCTATGTCTGTATACAGTGTAATAGAATTGTATTATGATCATGTCCAGCGGTCAGGTCATGTTGGAGGTGTAGTGTCCTATGTCTGTATAGAGTGTAATAGAATTGTATTATGATCATGTCCAGTGGTCAGGTCATGTTGGAGGTGTAGTGTCCTATGTCTGTATACAGTGTAATAGAATTGTATTATGATCATGTCCAGTGGTCAGGTCATGTTGGAGGTGTAGTGTCCTATGTCTGTATACAGTGTAATAGAATTGTATTATGATCATGTCCAGTGGTCAGGTCATGTTGGAGGTGTAGTGTCCTATGTCTGTATAGAGTGTAATAGAATTGTATTATGGTTATGTCCAGTGGTCAGGTCATGTTGGAGGTGTAGTGTCCTATGTCTGTATACAGTGTAATAGAATTGTATTATGATCATGTCCAGTGGTCAGGTCATGTTGGAGGTGTAGTGTCCTATGTCTGTATACAGTGTAATAGAATTGTATTATGGTTATGTCCAGTGGTCAGGTCATGTTGGGGGTGTAGTGTCCTATATCTGTATACAGTGTAATAGAATTGTATTATGATTATGTCCAGTGGTCAGGTCATGTTCTTCTTCGTATTGGGTAAATTAGATGTGCTCTATTCTGCTTTAGTTGCAGTCTTCATGCTTTATGTAGGTCATACCCTATATGTGTAGCTTAAAACCTACATTAGGCTATAAAATATGCATTAAAATGTTTTTATGCATGTGACCCAAATATTCACTTCAAATCACATAATAAATCACACATTAAAATTGTATTTCAAGCCATAACTGTACGTAAAGCAATGTACAGTCTATGGAGTTGCTGCCATTTCCAAACTTAACAATATTGTGCCCGGGTAGATAGTTCTCTAAAGTTGCCTCAAGCATTGTTGGTGGCCCTTAAAGTGGGTCACTTGTGGCCCTTTGTAAAAGAAGTAATTGCTCACTTATGTTTCTTTGCGTTCATTGCTAAATGGATTGGGAGCAGACTGGGTAGATCACCACTATGGCCAGATACAAGGGATTGCCAAGTGTGTTCAGATTATTTCTTAGCTGGTCATGTTGGCAGATATACTGTGTATATATAGAGACTTTAGTTGCATTGGGGCTACAACTCTATGATATACTGTCTATAGTACTTTCTCTTATATATTGCAAATATCAGTAACAAAGGCAATGGACTAGAAATATTTTAAATATGATAACACCAGACAGTAAGTAGACTGGTGACTCTCTATGGTTTCAAATCTCAGAAAGAAAAAGGCTTATTAATACCAAAGAAGAGCCATTTGACAATTGTTTGAACTGTACGCACACACACACACACACATATATATATATCATAGTTGCCTACTCTGGAATGTCTGAGAGACTCACAAATTTTGGGGAGTTCTCCCGGTCTACCGAGAAAGCAGGCAAACATCCCGGATACAGCCATCTCCATTGTTGAAGAGGGTGGAGGCGGGCTAAATGCTGCATCATGGCCCCGCCCCCTGCTGCGATTGGCTGAAATTGTCTAAGATTGACAGGGGCGGGCCTAACGGTGCAACATGCGTGGACACGCCCCCACGGCTGGCCCCTTCCTGGACAGCTGCCTTCCAAAGTAGGCAAGTATGATATATATATATATATATATATATCTATAATATAAATGTCTAGTGGTGTGTGTTAGTCTGTCTGTGTGTGGAATAAATAAAACCAAGCTGCAGCGCCACCTGCTGGGCGGAGTTATACACTGACCTACTAAATTCTTAGTGTGTGTGGGAAAAAAAATTCAGAAAGTGCTGAAATTTGGTATACTAAGAATTTTTTAATTTGTTAATTTAATTTGTTAATTGTTAAAAGTGTTTATAAAGATTTAAAATATATATATATATATTTCTTGAAGGAGAAGTGACAGTTGGGAGTGGTTGGTGGTTGCCGGGGGTGACAGTTGGGAGTGGTTGGTGGTTGCCGGGGGTGACAGTTGGGAGTGGTTGGTGGTTGCCGGGGGTGACAGTGGGGAGTGGTTGGTGGTTGCCGGGGGTGAGAGTGGGGAGTGGTTTGTGGTTGCCGGGGGTGACAGTGGGGAGTGGTTGGTGGTTGCCGGGGGTGACAGAGTGAGAGGAGTGTGATACTCAGGACCGCTGAGAGAGATCCCTGTGTCTGGATAGACATCTGGATAGATGTGGCGATGAAAATGAAGGATGAGGTGATGGAGAAGAATGATAATGAGGTGGTGACGTGGACAAAACCACATTAAAAAAGGGCGCTTACGTCGGGAAGCTTGATTTGACTAGAATGCATGAGTATCATGCACGGGTTAACTTATATATATATATATATATATATAAATATATATATATATACATATATATATATATATCTCTGTCATTGAACTTCCAAGTTCAGATGCAGATGACAATGAACGCATATTAAAATAAAATATTTGAACAGAGATGAACATACAGATACCAAGAAATGTTCCGTACACTCATATAATAATATTAATTAAGTCTCAACAATACAATCATTCCCACATAGTATTCACAGTTTCATGATAACTTTTATATGCGTTATAATTATCCATTCAAGTGTGTATTGTTACATCATTCTCTTCCATGATTTGTCATACCTCTGCGCACACTGAATTTTAAGAATACAAATCAATTTTTTGTAGAATAACCCTGTGCTGAACAAAAAATGGTGCAGTTTCTGATTAATAGAAAAAAGCTAGAACAACAGAAGATGTTTCATACAGAAACTGGATCAAGGGCAGTTTGACTGCAGGGGGTATTAAGCGAAGGTTTGATTGAAACGTGTGTGGTGGCTTCAGGGGCAGAACTGAATGACTGACAAAGCTGACACTTCTAAAAGGAACTGTCCCTATGAATGTTTCACATCTCATGGGCATCTGAACCTTGGCCTCGACTATATAGAGACAGAAGTACGTGACAGTGGTACATTACAATTTTAAAATATGAAGTACAATATTATTGAAATGTTCATCGCCGATAAGTTAATAAAAATTGGTTAAAAAGCTTCCACCCAGTCCCAGACGGAGGTCAGCGGCGCTCAACACAACAGGTAGGAACAATTTATTTTTAACAGCGGATATGTGACAACAGGGAATATGTGACAACAGGCCCAACTAGGAATATGTGAAAATATAATATGCATGTGTGAATGACCCGTGTATATTAGCATAAGGATCCGTTCCTTTTCTTACAATAACATTACCAACTTTTGGCAATGGAGAGTATACCCTGGTGCCACTGATAGATAACTGTGTTTGACTATTTGTATTTTGAAGTCTACTCAGCTTATGAACACTTGAGGAAAGAATAGTTACAACAGGTGATGACCACGTTCTCACACATTAACTGAACAGTTTGTTTGTGTCAATAAAAATCATATTTTGCTCTCTGCATTGGGTGGAGGTCGGAGAGTTGCCCTCTGTATTGTGTGGTGGTGATAAAATTTCCCCTCTGTGTTGTGTGGTGGTCACAAGGTTTCCCTCTGTATTGTGTGGTGGTGACAAGGGTGCTATGTATAGTGTGGAGGTCACAAGGTTACTATGTAATGTGTGGCAGTCACAAGGGTGTTATGTCTTGTGAGGCGGTCACAAGGGTAATGTGTGGTCTTCTGCTGCTGTAGCCCATCCACTTCAAGGTAGGATGTGCTGTGCATTCAGAGATGCTCTTCTGAATACCACCCATGGTTAATTGAGTTACTGTCGCCTTCCTTTCAGCTTGAACCAGGCCGGCCATACTCTTCTGACGTCTCTCATTAACAAGGTGTTTCCACCCACAGAACTGTCGCTCTGATTTTCAGCACCATTCTCTAAACTCTAGAGACTGTTGTGTGTCAAAATCCCGATAGATCAGCAGTTTCTGAGGTACTGAGACAACCCGTACGGCACCAACAATCATTCCAAAGTAAAAGTCGCTTAGATCCCATTTCTTCTGCATTCTAATGTTTGGTCTGAATTACAATTGTGGATTGTGTCTGCCAGGGGAGTGCTGGCAAATTTTAGCCCGGGGAAAATGCAGGTGGCCAAGTAACCCAGCCCAAGGTAGCTCACTATGGGACCGGACCAGGGAGCAGATGCCCCCAGCTCCCCAGCCCCTGATGTCTGCATGATTCTATGAATTGAGTTTCTGCCACATGATTGGCTGAATAAAATTTGCATTAACTATCAGGTGTTCAGGTATACCTAATAAAGTGGACAGTGAATGTTTATATATTAGAATCAATATAGATACATACAATAGACAGTGTATTTATATATATTTATACATATATTCAAGTTTTATTTTTTAAAATTATTTTTGTTAAGTTTTCAGCACCCTGTACTATGTTCAATGTTAAAAACCTGAAAACTGGCATTTTTCATGTATGTTTCTGTTAAAGCACTTTATAAATAAAAATAATCAGCCATTGTTTCTATTTTTGTCTTCAATGGTCAATAAAATAACATCTTTACCTCTCAGCTGTCCCGATTCCATCAGGATAGTCCTGATTTTAAAAGGACTATCCTGATCAGCCAGGAGCTTGTCCCCGGCATGAGGGACAGCTGGGACGTATTTCCAACCTTCACTTTACATACATGCTGTGTGAACCAGTTAGTGGTGCAGTCTTTATATAAGGGAGGATGGGAGGGAGATGTAGGAGGTTGGAGGGAAGTGCAAGCTATGTCCTCCATGGAGCTGGCCACAACCACACACAGCTGGCCACACCCACACATCACTGGCCACACCTCCGGTGGGACGGCACTTCTCACAATAGGCCCTTTAGAATTTTCAGCCCCAGGCCCATGTGGCCCTTATTCTGGCCCTACCTCTGTTGATGAATACGGGTCTAGGTCAGCTCTGCTCTAGCAGACAATACAGTGTAGGAGATGTCCAATACGTATGTGGAATATAAAGTCAAAAAAATTCAATTAATATCACTTGTTATAGTTAATAATGTTAATAAAATAAAATTGAAAAAATTTACATTCTCTCCATAAAACACATTTATTAGGATGTTATTAATGTCTACTGTACATAAAATACATTTTTACAGTTGCTCCTGATTGCAAACACATGTTCTAGCATATGCGACCATCATCGCTAGTAATCGGCACTTACACAAGACCTGTAGCTAGTGCAAGTGATATGACAGAAAAACACATACTTTAGAGATGCCCAAAGCTTGAATCAGACGTTGCTGACTGCACTCAGGCCTGGCACGCCCTTACTGTACAATGACTACCTGCATACGCCCCTTCCCCTCCCCGATCCGCTCCTGAAACTATAGTCTGTAGTAGGGTCCTTTGCGCTTTAAGATGAGTTAGACATTGCTGCACTCTCTAACGTATGGTTTGTTTCTAGGCAAGCGCAGAACGAGATTATACAAAACACGGCACATATTGGCATTTACGTTCAGATGAGTAATAACTGAAGTTCATCACACGGTAAGCTACTTTCAGGTTTGTATCTTACTTAGCTATAACTTCATTGTAACTTACTTATATATTTGTCTCTCTAACTGCCCCAAATGTGAGGAGGCCTCAAAGGTCTCTCTTTAACCACTACCTCAAACTGCCCCCAGCCACGATTTGTCTGTTGGAGAGGTGACCACACCAAAATCATCATCATCATCACTCCACATATCACTTGTCACCTTCCCCTTGCTATAGTCCTTGACATGTACAAACCCCACCACAGAGCAGAATGATTTGACACCATTGTTTCAAATCCCTGAAGGTACCTATGTAGAAATATAAGATAATCAGATACCAAAGGCTTTTACAGTCAGAGAAATAGAGGACTCCAGTTGTGGCTGGACTCTCTCCAATGATGGTCAAACTGAGGTTTACTGAGTTTGCTGGGACTTGTAGTTCAGAAACATGGCCCATTCCTGATACAAAGTTACTGAATGAAGACAGTGTGAAAAGTCTCTTATCTTGCTTAAAGAAAGAAATGGCTCAGCAGACTAGTATCCACGTTCTTTACTTACAATGATAGAGGAGTCTCTGTTTTCATTTTCCGCAAATTGAATGTTGCAGCAGCTGATTGAAGACATTGAGAAAACTATAAGTTAGCTCAGTTGACTAGTAGTGAGGTGCCCATGGACAGTCATAGTAGAGGTCCTGCTTTGAACGCTGAGTGGCTTCATTTTTGGCACATTTCATGTTACAACAGGCTTGATGAAGTCCATGACAAAAAAAGTCCCACCATAGCTGCAACAAATGTTCCAGCTTGGTGGTGCAGCAGACTGGAGATCTGTTTACAGCTTATATGGAGTCCCTGGTTTGAATCCCCAGCCAGCTAACATTTACAGCTCCTTTCATTTTGCTACAGGCCCCTTGATGGCATTAATAAAAGTCTCTCTGCTGCTCACATCATGTACTGGCTCAGTTGGTTAGTGACCAGCTTGCTGACTGTGATGGAGGAGGTCCTGGTTTGAATCCCCACACAGGTAACAGTTACAATTCTTTTCATTTGGCTCCAGGCTCCTTGATGCCATTGATAAAGGTCTCACTGCTGCTCATTATTATGTACTGGCTTGGATGGCTCAGCTGACTAATAGCCAGATTGCTGACTGTGATGGTGGAGGTGCTGGTTTGAATTCCCAGCCAGGCAGCATTTACAGCTCCTTTGATTTTTCTACAGGCCCCTTGATGGTATTGATAAAGGTCTCACTGCTGCTCATTACCATGTACTGGCTCAGATGGCTCAGTTGACTAGTAGCCAGATTGCTGACTGTGAAGTTGGAGGTCCTGGTTTGAATCCCCAGACAGGCTTGATGGTTTCTCTGTCATCATCCTGCTCAGTGGGTTCTCTCCTTGTAAGTGATGGGTTAAATTGTTTGTCCAGCATTAAATAAACATGGCTCTGGGGTTCTAAAAGAATTAACAGCTAATTTATGAAAATACTACACTTTTCTTACATTATTAACTTGCCACTACTCTTCTCTCACTAGACTACACTTTTCTCAATATTGATGGGCACTCTTCTGTCTATCGAGCACTTTACTAACTTATATGACTAAAGACCATCTTTTACAAAGACTCCTAAATGTCATGAGTCAGACAAGTCCACCCAGCAAAGACAAACAGAGACATTGACATATAGAGACATTGACATATAGAGACATTGACATATAGAGACATTGACATTTTGACAGCACCTAGATCTTACTCATCTGAGCCAACATCATCATTTATATAGCACCACTATTTCCACAGCACTGCACAGACAACACACTCACATCAGTGAGCACACAATCTACACAGATAAAGCCCTGTTCAGGAACTGAACTCATGGCCCCAACACCATGAGACAGATGTGCTAACCACTTAGCCACCACGCTGCCCACATATGGTGTAAGAAAAGACGGAAACTTATCTCAATGTCTTCAACAAGTCAGGTGTAAAATCCAAGGTACAAAAGCTACAGCTGTTTGTGGAGTTGAACTAAGACCTCAAACATCTCTACCAGCAAACAAGTTGGTTACTAGTCCTCTGAGCCAAGGTTTCCTCAGTGTCATAATTCATCCTGGTGCATCAGGAAAGATAGCTGAAAGAAACCTGTCTTGGGGGTCAAACCTGAGACACCACCATTAGCTGCAAACAGAGAACCTGGACACAAGTCAACAGAGCCAGCTTGTTTGCTAGAGATGAAGGGAGATTATGCTCAATGTCATCAACCAGCCTGGAGCAACATCCAAGCTACTAACAGAATGTTGTCTGGGGGAACATAAACCAGGACTTCAACATCTCTGCTAGTAGAGATGTTGATCCAGCACAGTATATTTAGGAGGTAAGAATTTTCAGTAGACAGTAGTGAGGTGCCCATGGACAGTCATAGTAGAGGCCCTGCTTTGAATTCCGAGTTGCTTCCTTATTAGCACATTTCATATTGCAACAGGTTTGATGAAGTCCATGAGAAAAGTCTCTCCATATCGACAACAGATGTACCAGCTTGGTGGTGCAGAAGATAGGTGACCTGTTTATAGTTTACATGGATTTTTGATTTGGCTCCAGACCTCTTGATGCCATTGATAAAGGGCTCACTGCTGTTCATATTATGTACTGGCTTGGCTGGCTTAGCTGACTAATAGCCAGATTGCTGACTGTGATGTGGGAGGTCCTGGTTTGCATCCCCAGACAGGATTGATGGTCTTTCTCTGTCATCAACCTGCTCAGTGGGTTCTCTCCTTGTGATGATGTGTTAAATTACTTGTCTAGCATTATTTAAAAATGGTTGTGGGGGTTTCTAAAAGCATTAACAGCCAACTTATGAAAAGCTCTTCTTACATTATTAGTTTGCCACTAGACTACTCTTTTATCAATAGGAACTCTGCTCTCAGTTGAGCACTTTACTGATTGCCCAGTAACTTATGCCCTCAATGTGAATATAGACAGACTGCCCTTCAGGAAGACTTTTCTCAAAGTCATGAACCAGCCAGGTGCACCAACCCATGTACAAATGGGGATTTGAACCATCTAATGTCAGTAAAGCACCTGGCTACTAGTCATCTGAGCCAACACATGGTGCAACTAAGTGGGGGAGGCTTTTCTCACTATATTTAACAAGCCAGGTGTAAATTCACAAAGCACTTTGTGGATTTGAACTTAGACCTCAATCATCTCTACAAGCAAAGATGAAGGTTACTAGTCCTCAGAGCCAGCTTAGGCTTAGGTAAATGAGCTTTCTCAGTGTTAAAATTCATTCTGACGCATTAGGCAATGTAGTTAATAGAAGCCTGTCTTGGGATTCAAACCAGAGACTCCACCATTAAATGTGAACAGAGAATCTGGACACAAGTCTACAGAGCCACCTTGTTGCATAACAATGGAGGAAAATTGTGCTCAGTGTCATCAACCAGCCTGGAACAACATCCAAAGTACTAACAGAATGCTGTCTGGGGGAAGATAATCCAGGACTTCACATCTCTGTTTGTTAGTAGAGCACATGGGCACTAGTCCAGTGACCCAGCACAGTATCTTTAGGAGGTAAGACTTTTCTAAATGTCACCAAGCATGTGCAATATCCTAAGTACTAAAATGATACCTGTCTCCAAATTCAAACCTGGAACTCTACCA
Source organism: Mixophyes fleayi (assembly GCF_038048845.1). Classification (NCBI taxonomy): domain Eukaryota; kingdom Metazoa; phylum Chordata; class Amphibia; order Anura; family Limnodynastidae; genus Mixophyes; species Mixophyes fleayi. The sequence goes on along the minus strand of NC_134411.1, from coordinate 88,615,464 downwards.
TCACTGGTAGTGACTTGTTGGTCCAGCTCATGTACTTTTCTCAATATCACAAACCAACCTGGTGCAACATTCATGGTAGTAAGAGAGGACACACCTAGGGTTTCAAGTAACAAGCTCCACCATCACAGCCACATGAGTACCTGGCTTCTAGACAGGTGAGTACTCGGCTTCTACACAACTAAGCTAGCTTTTGCCATCAGAGTTTCTGGATATTTTTCTCAATGTTATCAACCAGCCTGGTGCAATATTCAAATGCTTAAAAATAAAACCTGTCTTAGGACTCAAACCAAGAACCCTTTCATGGCTGTCAGTAGAGCACCAAGCTATTAATCCACTAAACCAGCTTGTTTGGTATGTTAGCTTGAGAGACTTTTCTCAATGTCATCAGTGAGCCTAGCTTCACATTGTCATCAGAGATTAGTGCAATATCCAAGGTACTAAAAGGAAGTTTACCTGCAAAATCAATTGCACTAATGCAATGAACTAATATTACTGGATAAATGAAAATCTTTCTAGTAAAAAAAACTTCCTCACGAGGAAGGTTTTTTACTAGAAAGATTTTCATTTATCCAGTAATATTAGTGAATTGCATTAGTACAATCAAAGTTAAAAGACACAACTGTAGGTTCCTGTGGCACAGAGAATAACCTTCTGTTTATAGTATCTAGGGTTAGGAGTTCAATCCCATTTCAAGTCATTTATGAGAATTTGATTCCTTGGGTTATACGTGTCACACACTTTATGCTGTATTTTTATATGAATTGTGATTTTTCTGGATGATAACCAGAGTTGAATATTGCTGTATGTGCCCGAAGTGTAGGTCAATCTAGAAAAAAACAGTATTGTTTTGTTTATTTTGCTTCCCAGCAGAGATACAGCTGTCTCAGGCACAGTTCACTGAGTTAAATCTGGAGAACAAGGGTGCCCCAGTTATACGGGACCAGCCAGGACAGCGAGAGACAAGTTGAACATCTTGAACTCTTTGTCATGTTCCTCAAACAATTAAAGAACAATTTTTGCAGTGTGGCAGAGCGCATGATCCTGCTGAATGAGGCCACTGCCATCAGGGGATACCGCTGCCGTGAAGCAGTGTGCTTGGTCTGCAACAATGTTTAGGTAGGTGGTACATGTAAATGTAACATCCACATGAATGTCATGACCCAAGGTTTCCCAGTAAGACATTTCCCAGAGCATCACACTGCCTCCGCCAGCTTGTCTTCTTCCCATAGTGCATCCTGGTGCCGTCTCTTCCCCAGGTAAACGGCGCTCAAGCACCTGGCCGTCCACATGATGTAAAAGAAAATGTGATTCATCAGAGCAGGACACCTTCTTCTATTGCTCCATGGTCCAGTTCTGGGGCTCACATGTCAGTTGTAGGCACTTTCAGCAGTAGACAGAGGTCAGCATGGGCACTCTGACCGGTCTGCTGCTATGCAGCCCATACACAGCGAGCTGTGATCACTGTGTGTTCTGACACCTTTCTATCATAGCCGGCATTAACTTTTACAGCACTAAGTTACATAGTGTGTACACTTTGTTTGTTTGTTTTTGTTTAAAAATGGAGGAGGGAAGAATAGAGATAAAATAAAGATAAAGTATGAGACAAAATTTCAAAAGCTATTCTAACAAAAAATATTGTAAGTATTTAATGGCATGGCCTGAAATAGCTGTAAAACATCTAAGTAATATGAAATAGCTTATATGTCATGAAGGATCCTGTCTTATACGGTCATGAGGAGCACCCGATAGCGGGACCAAGCATGGTCAAAGACATATTAGCAAGACATATACTCATTTATAAATAACTCTGATGAGTTACGGTTATGTCACTGTGTGAGTGGAGGACAATTGATGTCGCACAGTCATGTAAGGGTGAGTGCTCACTACTAATAATAGCCACAGTGTGGCTAGGAGTAGGTGTGAGTGTGACCTCAGTTCATTTGGTCAAATAGAATTTTCCTTTAAAGTAAACACATCTGAAGGTCTGTGCTGCACAGAATAAGAGAGATGTAAGTGCCTCTGCTGCTAATAGGAACAATAGACAATCCAATAATACGCAGTCTACAGAGCACAAGGTATATACTCACTATAAGATATCAGTCACATGTATGAGTAAATGTATCTCTCAATTTATATAACAGTTGAAACAGCTCATATATAAAATGTGGATTAAAAACATTAAGTTATCATGAAGGAATAAGACCGATGTCCAATTAAAATCTTTATTGTATGTCGGTAGGGTTCCAAATCAACAATGCTACTCAGATGTATTCTTCCAGTCTTAGGTGCCAAGTTGTAAGTTCCATATAACTCCTGTGAGGCGCATCCTGCTAAAATGTTCCACCTGCCCTCAATAAACTATCTCGCAACCCCTACCTGTGTCTCCCACTAGTGCTCTTTTACTCTCCTGCCCTTTGCTTCCAAACTTGAGAGGTCTCTAGGATTTATGTTTGTAAATATTGGGTTGTTAGATTCCAGTAGCAGGAAAACACAGGAAGAGACTTTAGTAAGAAGAGATACTCTACCTTTAAATACAGAGAGTGAGTCTAATGTAACAAGTCCAAGGATTAGCCAGAGAGCCAGAGAAGGTAGATGTCCAAGAGCCAGGAGTGAAAGCCATAGAAGGTAGTTGTCCGAGAGCCAGGGGTCAAAATCAGTGAAGAAGTCACCCAATAACCAGAGGTGAAAGCTCAAAAGGGTAGTAATCCAAGAGCCAGACATCAAAGATAGAGAGGGCAGACATCCAAGAGCCAAGGGACAGACAGAGTAAGTCAGACAGGTGACAACAGGATACAGAGTGCTGGTTTAAGAAGAGAAGTTCAATAAACTGGTAGCTATGTTGTTCCCAGGAAGCTGCTTATATAGGCATGAACATGTGGCTGAAGCCTCAAGTGCTGGCAACTAATTATTAGCAGCAGGTCATTAGTCCAGCAGAGTTGTCAGGTAATATGAGAAACCCTGTGGCTGTGGCTGTAGCTGTGGATCGGCACCGCCATGTTGGAAAAGAGGTGCAAACCCAAATGGAAATCCCATCGTGCAGACAGTGAAGATGTCAGAGCATATGAAACCTGTGGACCATCAGCAGGGTAAGTCAGGGACTGAATAAGCACAAGACCTGACGGCTTCTGTCCTCTCGTTGGATACTCAGCCCTCTGTAATTTGGCTTTCACCATCTACTCTCCACTGAGACTGTCCTCACTAATGTGACCAATGATCTGTTCACAGCTAAGTCGAAGGATCACTTCTCCATACTCATCCTCCGTGACCTCTCTGTTGATTTTGATCCAGTTGACCACCCTCTTCTCCTGCACACTTTCACTGCTTTGACTGTTGTGACATTGTACTCTTCTGGTTCACCTCCTACCTTTCTGAATGCTCTTTCAGAGTCTCTACTGCTGGCACATCTTCTCTTCCATTTCCACTATTTGTCGCAGTTCAAGACTCCTCTAGGCTCTGTTCTTGGTCCTGTGATTTTCTCCCCCTATAGATTATCTCTTGGTGAACTAATATGTTCCTTCAGCCTCTAATACCACCTCGATGCAGAAGACACCCAATGCTACCTCTCCTCCCTGACTTATTTTTGTTCTGTATGTAGGTGCAATATGAGAAGCAGGAAAGCCCCAATCTGCCCACTGTCTGATAGATTCTCCCATCAGAAGATGCAAACTTTTGCCATTCTGCACATGTAGCCACCTTGAGGGGCTAATTTGTTTGCTTCCTGTAAAGAAGGAAGGCAGACATCACAAAGCAGCATTATTTTCTGTATATTTGTAGATTTGTCTGCTACCTTTTCTGACTTACATGCAGAAGATTCAGAGATTAGTTTTATTACCAGGAAAACCAGAGCTCTGGACATATAAGGTGTCAGGGACATTGTAAAGAATTGCGGAGAATTGAAAAATACCAGTACAATCACTCGCATTGGAAAGACTTTAAAGAAAATCTCTTTACAGCCGAGGGAAACAAGATGTATAAAGCTGTCTTCATAGTACGCTGTATTTTGTAAGGGTTATATCTTTATAAATATTGTAAAGCAGTTTTTTATTTTTAAAAAGTCAGGAAACCCCAGCTGCACTGAGATTGGCCACGGGATTCGGTAACAGTGTGACCTACCTGGTTGAAGAGTTCATCCCACAATTAGATGCCATGATCGGCTGAAATGCAAACTTGATACTACGCTAAATATTATTAACCAACGTCAAAAATTAGTATGCTTATGCCCATATGCAGATTTTTGGGTATCATTGACATTCGTTTCCCTACACCAGTGTTGGCTAACCTGTGACACTCCAGGTGTTGTGAAACTACAAGTCCCAGCATACCCTTCCAGCAATAAGCTGCTATATATTGGCAAAGCATGCTGGGGCTTGTAGTTTCACAACACCTGGAGTGTCACAAGTTAGCCAACACTGCCCTACACCAAGGGGAGCATACAGTAAGGGTGTGTTTACATAAATATGACTCAGTTAGACGTGGACACATACATAGATACGTCTATCAAGAGCAGTATATTTTGCGTTAGGGCTGGCAACAAGATAAGCAATGACGATAATTATCTATTAATGTATTAACCCTTCCAGTTTATAACACTTAAAACATGAGTATTTACTTGAACGTGCCCTTACTGTAGCTGGCCTACGCTTGCACACTCTTTTCCTCACTCAATTAACCTCTAAGTGTAAGGAGTTGTATACACAGAATGTGATTGACACGGCGTATAGGGTATTTTTTGTGCACACGCGTAGTAGTGAAATTCATATTTTACTCTACACAATTAGACTTTCACCTGACTCTACACAAGACTCTAGATTTGTTGAAACATTTTGCTTATCTTTATTATGATTGGTCTATTCAAAATTAACCATTGGCTCAATAGGTCAAACTGGCAATCATCCTATGAATACGGAACACATCAGAACCAGCCCATTTATCTCAAGCAATCCTAATTAACAGTGTGTTCTAAAACACTTACGCCATTCATCAATAAAAAGGTTTAGCAAAATCAGACAAAGTTAATCAAGACGTAATAGTAAACTAAATCATTCCACAAAACAAGTTACCTGCAAGTGCGGGGTGGTGATGTGGACCACTGGCGGCTTACCTGGTTCCTAGGGGGCGGTCCTGTAATTGGAGTGAAAAGGGCAGCCAATCGCGAGGCTGCCTGTTGCTGAGTGGGGTGGGGGAATTTAAGCACTGCGTGAAGTTAGCGGTCTCCTGAGCCTGGGTTTGCGAGAATGCTGGTAAGAACATTCTCTCTCTAGGAAGAAGTACTGCACTACAGACCTATCATCTCAACACCACGGAGGTTTTAATCATAATCAGGACAAACGTGAGTACTCACACAACCTAATATGGATATACTAATCTGCTAAAGGACCTTGATTAAAACACTGACAAGTGTTAAAGGACTGAGGACTGATTAGAATAAGCACAATTATGCTATTGTTTTTATTGAATTGATTAGATATCATCATTGAGATTAAATATATTTACTGCACACTACTATTGGAACTTCTTAAGTGTAAGATGTGGCGCTAGGGGTAGGATTATCGGTATATGAGGTACTGAAACAACCCGTATGGCACCAACAATCATTCCACAGTAAAAGTCACTTAGATCACATTTCTTCTACATTCTGGGGGTAAATGTATCATACCCCGGTTTTTGCAACTCGCGGGAGATTGGCGTGTTCGCAGCTTAAATTTAAAGCGGCGCTGCCTTGTAAAGGGAAACCTTTACAAGGCAGCGCCGCTTTAAATTTAAGCTGCGAAAACGCCGATCTCCCGCGAGTTGCAAAAACCGGGGTATGATACATTTACCCCCTGGTGTTTGGTCTGAACTACAATTGTCATTTTTGACCATGTCTGTCAGGGGAGGGCTGGAAAATTTAAGCTAGGGGGGGGGGGATATAGACTCAACTCAGCAGTCTATTAGGAACATTTTAAAAGGACAAAAAATGCAGGTTGGCCCAGTGACCCGTCCCAAAGTATCCCACTATAGGACTGGCCTGGGGAGCAGGTGCCCCCCTGCTTCCCAGACCCTGATGTCTGCATGTTTTTATGCATTGAGTTTCTGCGACATGATTGGCTGAATAGATATTTTATTTTTCTTAAGTTTTCAGCACCCTGTACTTTGTTCGATGTTAAAAACCTGAAAATTGGCATTTTTCATGTATGTTTCTGTTAAAGCACTTTATAAATAAAAATAATCAACCATTGTTTGTAATTTTGTCTTCAATAGTCAATAAAATAACATCTTTACCTCTCAATTGTCACGATTCCATCAGGATAGTCCTGATTTTAGGGGACTATCCTGATCAGCCAGGAGCTTGTCCCGGCATGAGGGACAGCTGGGTATTTCCACTCTTCACTTTACAATCATGCTGTGTGAACCAGTTAGTGGTGCACTATTTATATAAGGGAAGATGGGAGGGAGATGTAGGTGGTTGGAGGGAAGTGCAAGCAATGCCTTCCATGGTGCTGGCCACACCCACACCCAGCTGGCCACACCCACACATCACTGGCCACACCTCCGGTGGGACGGCACTTCTCACAATAGGCCCTTTAGAAATATCAGTCCCAGGCCCATGTGGCCCTTAATCTGGCCCTGCCTCTGTTGATAAATACAGGTCAAGGTCAGCTCTGCTCTAACAGACAATACAATTAGTACGTGTACGTTGTATGTATTAGCAACAGCAAGATGGCGTGTACAGATGACAGCTGATACTGAGGTGAATAGTCCACCTAAATGTTTAATAAAGAGGGTCTGAAGGTTCTGAATGAATCTCCCAGAATAATATACTGACAATTTTGGCAAGCTTATGGGGCCCACGGGCAACTGCCCAGCCTGCCCATGTGTTAGGACGGCTCAGCCATGTGTCCTGATACCACAAACAATGTCTGTATGTTTGGTCAAGTGCACAGTACTACTTCTCCTGTACTGTATGTAATTCTCAGTATGTATTATGGTTCTGTATATGTGGCTAAGAGCACAGTACTGCTTTATTCAATGCCCAGAATTTCTCGTACATAATAGCAAATCCAAACGAAATATAAAATAAAAAGGTAATTAACTATTGTATAATAAGGTCAATTATTAATTTTAAATGGAGAGATTACTGGTAGCACAAGTTGAACATCAATGGTGGGCATCTTCACCAGTAGCTGTATTGGTGCCAGAAGTTTGAAAACATATTGCAGAATGCCCGGGGCATACAACAAATTAAATCCCACGGACTGATCTACTTAAACAGCCATGTAGGATAATCTCACATACAAGCTCCGTGCCCGTAAGGAGACTTGAATGTAAATAATATGAGGTTTCTACAAGGGGAACGTATCATGGTTTTCCACCCTAAGGCATATAAATCTTTTCTTTAAATTAAATGAAATAATAATGGACATTGGCAATGACGGCTGGATCAGAAGTGACATTATACGGAGGATATCTGGCGGGCAGCTCTCTACATAGTTTACATAGAAATGGATGTACGGAATACATATAGGAACAAGATGAAGTAGAGTCTAATATTATGTTCAAACCATAATCCCAGAAAGTGTCAAACTAAAATAATTATTTTATTTAATTTTGGTATATATTTTAAAAATTGCTACTATAATATTATGCTAACATATGCAGCATATGAAAATATCAAAATATACCATGTAAAAAAAAAAAAAAAAAAAAACATAATAATAATAATAATTATAATAAACTTATTATAATATATACACTAAATGGACAAAAGTATTCAGACGCTTGACCATTACACCAACAGGGACTGTAATGACATTGTATTGAAATACATATACTTTAATGTGGAGTTGGTCCCCCATTTGCAGCACTAACAGCTTCCACTGTTCTTGGAAGGCTTTCCACAGGATGTTGAAGGGTTTCTGTGGGAATTTGTGCCCATTCATTTGTAATTTTTGAGGTCAGGCACTGATGTTGGACGAGTAGGCCTGGCTCGCAATCTCCGCTCCATCCCAAAGGTGTTTGATGGGGTTGAGGTCAGGACCAGTCAAGTTCTTCTACACCAAACTCATCAAACCATGTCTTTCTAGTCCTTGCTTTGTGCACTGGGGCACAGTTATGTTGGAATAGAAAAGGGCCTTCCCCAAACTGTTGCACAAAGTTGGAAGCATAGCATTGTTCGAAATGACTTGGTATGCAGAAGCATTAAGATTGTACTTCACTGGAGATAAGGGGCCTAGCCCAAACCCTGAAAAACAGCCCCATACCATTATCCCTCCTCCACCAAACTTCACAGTTGCTACTTCGGCAGGTAATGTTCTCCTGGCATTCGCCAAACCCAGACTCGCCCATCTGACTGTCTGTCACTCCACAGAACATGTTTCCACTGCTCCACAGTCCAGTGTCAGTGTGCTTTACACCACTCCATCCCACGCTTGGCACTGGTCTTGGTGATGTGGGGCATGCATGCAGCTGCGCGGCCATGGAAACCCATTTCATTAAGCTTCTGCCACACAGTTTTTGTGCTTATATTAACGCCAGTGGAAGTTCAGAACTCTTCAGCTATGGAATCAGCAGAGCTCCATGCGCCTTATCAGTCATTAAACTCCACTCTGTGGTTTTATGTGGTCTTCCGCTTAATGACTGAGTTGCTGTTGTTCCTAAATGCTTCCACTTTCTAATAATATCACTTACAGTTGACCATGGAATATCCAACAGGGATGAAATTTCACAAATCGTCTTATTGCAAAGGTGTCATCCTATCACAGTACCACGCTTTAAAGTCTCTGAGCTCTTCAGAACAAACCATTTAGTATCACAAATGTTTGCCAATGGAGACTGCATGGCTAAGTGCTTGATTTTATACACCTCTGGCAACGGGTCTGAATGAAACACCTTAATTCAATAATTAACAGGTGTGGTCAAATACTTTTGTCCAGATAGATAGACCAATACTCTATAAATACATAAAAAAAAATCTAGCATTTCAAGCCTTAAAGTACACCTTTAAGGCTTGAAGCACATTGGAGTGAGCCATTTTGTGAGTTGAACAAGAATTCATTAGAATTCAACCAATCAATTCACTGGAATCTAGTGACATCACTGAAGCATGAGGCAGTCATTCTCTTGATTATTGGTTCAACCCATAAAATGGCTGCCTCCACTGTAGGTGACAGGTGCACTATAAGGATTAGATATAGTTTTATTAACCATTATTTATATAACGCTTACATTTTACACAGCGCTTTACAGATAATATTTACTCATTTACACCAGTCCCTGTCCCAGTAGAGTTTACCATCCATATTCTATACCACAGACACACACAATAGGATTATTTTTGTCAGAAGCCAATTAACCCATCAGTATGTCTTTGGAGTGTGGGAGGAAATTGGAGCACCCAGAGGAAACCCACGCAAACACGGGGAGAACATACAATCTTCACACAAGCTTCTAGTCAGAGTCGAGCCATAGATCCCAGCTTAGTGAGGCAGCAAAGCTAACCACTGAGCCACCATAACAACATGTCCATGTTGGGAGGTATGATTACTTAATCATACCTCCCAACTGTCCTGATTTAGGCAGGACAGTCCCGATGGTGAAGTGACTACACCCCCATCGTACCAATGCCATGCCCATCCCGCAGACTTAGATGCCAAATCTTTCAATAAATGTTGGGCGATTTGGTTTAATCCCCACAGTGTTTTTCTTCTATCTAACGTATGTCACCTTGCACACTGCTGATTAAATATTACTGGATTATAAGATTAACTTTGAAGCACATAAATTAAAGAAAGAAAGTCTGCAATAATATATGTATATTGTTGCAAAAAATATAAACACTATATAAAATAATAAATCAAATACATTTCAATTAATGCTAGTTCTATTCTATTTCATGGGTCTTTCTCCAGTTTGCTTGATTAATTTTTTATACCAGAACAAATTTATAACGCTGAGTCTACAATAAGACATCAAAAACGCTACTGTGTTTGAACTCATCCTAGAAACAAGTCCTCAATCTGTAATTGGATCTCAACGTAATCTCAATGTTTAGCCCATTTGCAGATTTAACTAGACTACATTTATATTTATGTTCAAAATAGTGAGCTTTCCCATATACAGTGTAACTGATTGACGCACATGGCACCCACTGAATGTAAAGGGTCATGCATGATGGGCCTGATTCATTAAGGAACTTAAATTAAGACGTTTCTTATTTACGTTTCCTGAACAAAACCATGTTACAATGCAAGGGGTGAAAATTAGTTTTCTATTTTGCACATAAATCTTCAAGCTTGGGAGTTAATCAAGTGGGAACATTCCCAAATGATTTTCAGGACTTTTGGCCTTTTTTATTTTGGGCTTCCTGCAACGTATTTGTGAATTCACTATTTCATTTGAGGATTGTTAAATAGAAGCTCCAGTAGTTATTCCATTTGTATATTTTAAACTGTTTCTTTTTGGAATTGTGATGGGGTCCTGGGAATCTCTAGGCAGCTCACAGTTAGGAGCGCTTAAGAGAAAGTATTCATTAAGCAAATTAGGCACATCTGATTCATTGCTGATTTATCTCTGCCTACTTCAAAACCGGGGGAAGCCGAAAAATAATTTTAACCAATACACACACACTGATAATGTTGTCTGTAGTATTCATAAGCGTGAACATTCTGTATAATACAATGGAGTTCTATGGAAATGCTGATTAAATATATAGAACACTGTGACTAGGTTTATTCTATGCTTTTAACCAGTGTTGTTTTTCTACGCCAGTGTGTATAAGCGCTATATATAATACTGTAGGATATTTTATTTTTTTTGCAATCATCTGATGGGTAATTGCTGCTGCAGTAATTATCCCAACCTAATTGATGCAATTAATTAACCCAAACTCTGTAGGACACATGATGAAAGCACAATTTAGGTCTAACTATAACTCATTCTAATGTTTATCATAATAATTGATTTTATCAAAGTTGCTCCTACAACGTTAATCTGTTTTTATGACAGTTTGATTCAATATTCAGTTTGGATAAGGTGCTAAAATGACAATAAAAATCCCATAACTGAGAATAAAAAAAATGTTCAAATGATAGAATTATATTTAAACATCATCATCAACATTTATTTATATAGAACCAGCAAATTCTGTGGCGGTTTACAATTGGGAACAAACATTAATAAAATAATACTGGGTAACACAGACAGACAGAGAGGTAAGAGAACCCTGCTCACAAGCTTACAATCTATGGGACAATGGGAGTTTGAAACACAAGGACACGTGCTACATCATATTGCACAATGGACCAGCTAGAATGCAAAGGTAAAAGTATTGAGTGGGCTGTGTGATCAGTCACACAGCAATGTTGGTCAGAGGGTTGTTGTCTTGTGTTAGCTGTGTAGAGCAGTGTTTCCTAACTCCAGCCCTAAGGCATTCATGCTTTCCAGGTGACAAGGGAAATAATTATACCACCTGTGGATCTGTTAGAATGTGTCAGTCAGTAATGAATACACCTGTGCTTAAGCAAGGAGATATGGAAAACATACACTGTTAGGGGTCCTGAGAACTGGAGTTGAGAAACACTGGTGTAGAGGGTGGCAATAGGGTAAACTAGGGAGATTAAGATGGTGGTTGAGGAATATCATAAGCTTGCCTGAAGAAGTGGGTTTTCAGAGAATACTTGAAGGTTTGAAGGCTAGAGGAAAGTCTTACTGTGCTAGGGAGGGAATTCCACAAAGTGGGTGCAGCCCGAATAAAGTCCTGTAACCAAGAATGGGAGGATGTGATGAGAGTGGAAGAGAGACATAGATCTTGTGCAGAACAGAGGTGTCGAGTTGGGAGATATTTTGAGACAAGAGAGGAGATGTATGTCGGTGCAATTTTGTTTACGGCCTTGTATGTTAGTAGAAGAATTTTATATTGGATTCGTTGAAATACAGGCAGCCAATGTAGAGACTGACAGAGTGGATCAGCAGAGGAAGAACAGTTTGCAAGGAAAATCAATCTAGCCGCTGTGTGCAAAATAGATTGTAGGGGTTAAGTCTGACTTTGGGAAGACCAGTAAGGAGGGAATTGCAATAGTCGATGCGGGAGATGAGGAGTGCATGAATTAATGTTTTTGCGGTGTCTTGTGTCAGATATGTGCGTATTCTGGAAATGTTCTTTACATGTATGTAACATGATTTAGAACGAATACTTAAAACAGAGCCAAAATTGAAACTTCCTCTCCCCTTGGTCTTCGATGGAAGCCTGGTTCTAGCATTTTAGGTACCGGCATTAACCTACAAGACTGCCAGCGTAGGTAAGCCTCTCATTGTGTCTCATGGTACACACAGGCCTTAAAGAGAACCTGCCACTGGGGGATATTTGTTTCTAAATTTACTAAATCCTGATAGATCATAAAAAAGTTATTCACTCCCCCTCACACCGGTTGTCCAAGAGTGAGACTGAGCAGGGCTCCGTCTCTCCATTATAAGACCTGTTTGCTCCGTCAGTGGTGTAAGCCACAAATGAGTGATTATCACACTGGGAACCTATTACATGCCTTTGTGCGAGAAAATAAAATGTATTTAATAATAATATAGAAAGGATCTTGTATTGTGCAGGAAATGTAATAGGCTGCCAACAGACAGATTGGAGAAGGAAACTCTTAGACATACAACACAAGGAGAGAGAGTTTTAATTTGTGTTCCAGCATTCTGCTTAGACTGCGGAGTGGGGGTCGTGTGTAGGAACCACCAGGATGGAAGACAGTTACATCAGTAAACAAAACAGAATAACAGTAATCAGTTTTTTAACAGCAGAATCACATTGAAATGGATGCATGTTAGTGGTGTAATGGAGGAGTACGGAATGAGAGGGAATTGTGGTTGGAATGTTGGAAAAATAAAGAGGAATCTTATGTCACCAAGGGGCACATTTATCAGTCATCGGCAAATGTAAGAAATAGTTATCAATCCTTATCGCATGGATAAGGATTGAACTATTTCTCAAATTTATGAACAACAGATCACAGAAACAGCAGTTCCGAAAAACTGCTGTTTCTGTGATAAAAAAAAAAATCACACTTACCCCCCTCTTCGGAAGCGCTGTCTCGGGATCTCCTCCAGGTGTTCTTCATCCTTCAACTGCGCATGTGCATTTCAAAGAGCTGCACATGCGCACAAAGTTCCCCTCTCTGTCTCTGCAACTATTGTTGTAGAGAGCGAGCGGTGATTGACAGGGAGGGATCATGTGATCCCTCCACACATGCGCTGTCCAGCTCTGCTCTGACAGCATTGGATTTTTTCAATTATGATAATGTACACCAGCTTCAGCTGGCGTACATTAACATCACAAGTTTCCGAAAAAAAATGTTTTTTCGGAACTTGTTAGATTTGAGCTGGGAGCAGTCACCATACTATTGAATGGTGACTGCTCCCAAAAACGAAGAGGAGTGCAAAGCAGCAGATATCCATGATATCTGCTGCGATGCACCTTTTATAAATATCCGGAGGACATCCAGGGAGCTTAATTTGCCGGTAAGAGCACTATCGTGCTTTCTTAAATATGCCCCCAAGACACTGAGAATGCAAAACAACATTCATTTTTATATTGATTAATGCAATAAGGAAGGCATTCAATTAAGACTCCCAGATTCTAGAGTACCGAAACCATGAATATAGACTGCCCTGAAAAACTATTCAGGGCCCAACGCATTTTTTACAGTTTCTTGCCACAAATTGAAATAGAATGAAGTAGGATGTTTTGGCTCTGACCGACATTGTTTTATAGTGTTATGTCAAATATAAAGAAACATCCAAAACGGTTCCACAATAATAAAAAAAATAAACCACAAATGAATCCTTATGGAATTCAGAATTTCAACAACAAAAAACAAAATGAAGATGAAAGAGCATACTAAGCAAGTCTGAGATGTGAGTATAGCAAGACATGAATCTGGGGAAGGTTACAAGACCATTGCATAGGGAATAAACAACCTCCGTGCTCAATGCAGTCCATTGCACAGAAATGGATGGAACGAGAGCCACACCGCCCAGATACGGTCTCCCGCAATCTTATCAGGATCAATTTGAAGATGAACGGGACACATTACAGGTAAATTGTGAACCAAACCTTGCTACCATGTACCATGTGGGGAGGATGCTTGTCTTTGAACATGACAATAATCCGAAGCACACGGCAATAGCAACACTGGATTGGCGTGGCTTACAATTAAAAAATCTATATGTCCACCCATGGGCCAGTTAGTGTGCGGATAATTCCATTGGAATCTATGTCAGGACCTCAAACCTGTTATCATCCCCCCACCCAAATAATCTGACCGAGCTTAAGCAACATTACAAGAAGAAATGGCAAATATTTATCAACCTCGGTGTTCATAGTTAATAGAGACATTTCCAAGAAGACTACCGGTTCTAACACATACTTGCCAACTTTTCCTAGTTGGCTTCAGGGAGATCCTGGGGAGGTGGGCGTGCGGGGGTGTGGCTTGACGAATTGCGCCATTTGGCCCCACCCCCTAAATGATTGTGGGGGCTAAGATGATGCAATATTTCCGTAATTAAGACCCGCCCCCGCCACTTATCTCTTGCGGGGGTGAGAACCGGGAGGTTGCTCTGCTCTCCCGGGAGCCCGGGAGGTCTGCCAGAAATGTGTGAGTTCCCCAGGCATTCCGGGAGAGTAGGCAACTATATGTTAAAAAAAAAAGCAGCTAATGAATCTCTATTATTATTATTATTATTATTATTTATTTATAAGGCGCATTTATAAGGTTTCCGCAGCGCCGGAAGACTCTAGAGACTGAAGTGTCTTTTACATTTCTGTTTCCATTACTGAAGTCATGTTGTCTTACCTGTCAGTCTTTGATTAAATCTTGGTCTCCATGAAAATCGCCACCTCCATAGGCATCAATGCATGTACATAGGACACAATTAGTGAACTGTGTCATCATGCCACAGATGGCGAAGCCAACCACATCTTGTACTGGCTCAGCATCAGGGAGAATGTCAGACTCTTCAGGGAGTGAGGGAGATCACCCCTATTTCAGGGAGTCTCCCTGACATTCAGGGAGAGTTGGCAAGTATGTTGTAATAGCTGCTACAGGTGGTTGAACTAATTGACCAATGCTCATGAATTCTTATTTTATATTTGGGGGGAGGGAGCTGAATATGAATCTGTGACTCACAAAAAAACCCTCTTTTTCCAGAACGACACGTTAATAATTTAGACACAGCATAGATGCCTATATTCAATTCGTAGACAGCTGTTTCAATCTTATTAGATGTCATCAGTGCATGGACTCCCATAACAAGAAATACAGAGCACTAGAGCAAAAAATAAAAGTAATGAAGAAAAGTAAATTGCCTTTAATAGTATTTTCTTTTTTCTTGTATATCATTACACTGTATGTGTAGATCTGTGTGCCTGTCCTATTCTGCCAATGATATACACATCAAGGCAAATTACAAGAACCTTCAAAGATGCTTTTCAAAAGAAGTGGTTCCTATTTGATTTGCAGCATCAGCCATCGAGAGAAGAGGCTCGTTACCGTCAAACATTCATTAAAAGAAACGTCCTTGTGCATTATTGAGAGTTTGATAATTTGGTGGAAGTGCTTGAGAGATGAGTGTGTGGGGGGGGGGGGGGGGGACAGCACGTAGACCCTTCCTCGTGTTACTAATTACTGAGGGTCATTAATGAAATCTGTTCAGATATGGGGAGAAGTCGGAGGAGAGGATGAGTACGAGAGGGAAGAGAGAATTAGGTCATGGACAGAATACTGTAAAAGAGCAATGAGGAGTAATGCAGAGTAAATGTTAAATAACGGACAAGAGGCCATTGACACAATGCAAAACAATCACATGAAGCATCAGTTTGGTTTTTATCGTACACACACGAGGGTGCTTTAGCATCCTACGCTAAATTTACACAAACCTGAATATATAACGAGGCCATCAGAATAGTGATCTATAAAGCGCTATAATAAGGAACTGTATTCACAGCTTTTAGCTATTTTATTTTACAATATTGGACAAATTATGGATAAAACAAACTGTGTATGTGATCCAAATTGCCATATGTATAGTTCCTGTGGTTGCTACAACAGATCAGATCACTGTGCACTGAAGATGCGCAATGCGTGGATTTAAACAATTCATGGGTACAGAACCTAGAGTGAAAAAAGGTTCACAGGTCAACAGGTCTTCCTTCCCAATAAGCTATTACAAATGCTGTAATGGTACATTCACACCTGCACATTTACGTGCATTTTAATGCACACTCCAAAACCCCACAACCCCCAGGTGTTTTATACCTGTGCTTTCTTGCATTCAACCAGGTTGAAGTTTGAATGAATGGAGAAACGCGTGAGGGAGGTACTATGCTGCATTTTGAAAAACAACTGGCAGACACCATGGGAAACAATGGAAATAAATCATTCTGCACCTAGTCTGACTGAAACGAACATATTGTAAAGAATGAAAGCGTTACGTTAAATTCCATCCTAGTAACATTTATAGACCCCCAACCTTCATTTATTCTAAGTTCTTTGCTTTTCTCCTAAAATACTGCTCAGTTCATCCTCATATACACATATCTTACATTAACCAGGACTGTAAGTGGAGATCAGGACAATTACCTCCTGAGTACTTCAAGTCGTTATGCAGGGGATGCTGTGTAATCCCCATTAAACAAGGAATGTTCCCCTACATGTTGATTGTCCTCCCCTTAGTGCTCAAATAAATAATCTTATCACGCAAAAATATTCTTTTTGCATGAGGGTGCATAGGTAAGCGCGTTCGGTCACTTAGCCCGCATTGACTCAGGAATATTACAAAGCTACTCCCATCAGAAGATGCAAAATGTTGCACCCCCACTTGCAAACCCATGTGCAAATGGGATAATCACTGTGGAAGGTGCACGTTTTGCACTTTCATCAATGACCATTAGAGAATCCGCTGTTCAGTGTAACGCACACAAAGGAGTTTTCAGAATGAATTCACTTTTTAACACTATCATTTCTATACAGAGGCAACAGAGGATGAGACAGTTAAGATGACAAGGGAGCAGGGGAGGGCTGGCAAAATTCAGCCCGGGGAACAAGACTCAACTCAGCAGCCTATTAGGACCAAGGTAGATACCCCACTGCTCCCAGCCCAGCCTGCCCCTGCAAGGGAGATAGAATTGGTAGAATTAAGCAGAATGATTACAGTCATTTTGAAACCAATAAAAGGTTTGTAGATCAATAAAGTGGAAGTTCTTCAGCATCGTATTGTTTTTCTCCTGACTGCTGTAGTTGCATAAAACTGAAGTAGCAGCAGGATTATATAACATTAGGGAGAGATGTATGGTGCGATAATGCATATAGTATATAAAGTGCCCAGGCTAGATTTGTCTAAAGGCCTCATAGAGCCTGGGCCTAAGTAGACAGGAGTGTATGAGCAGGGGTGTAAGGGTGGGAGTGTAAGGGCAGGGATGTAGGGGTGGGAGTGTAAATGCTGGAGTGTAAGGGCAGAGGTTGTAGGGGTGGGGTATAATGGCGGGGGTGTAAGGGTGGAAGTGTAAAGGCGGGAGTGTGAGGGCTGGAGTGTAAGGGCAAGGTTGTAGGGGTGGAGTGTAAGGGTGGGGATGTAGCGGTGGGGGTGTAAGTGCTGGAGTGTAAGGGTGGGTGTTTACGGACATGTGTATAAGTGCTGGAGTGTAAGGGCTGGAGTGTAAGGGTGGGAGTGTGAGGGCTGGAGTGTAAGGGCAAGGTTGTAGGGGTAGAGTGTAATGGTAGGGGTGTAAGGGTGGGAGTTTAAGGCTGGGAGGTGTAAGAACGGGGATGTAAGGGCAGGAGTGTAAGGGCGAGGGTGTAGCCGTGGGGGTGTAAGTGCTGGAGTGTAAGGACAGGGGTGACAGGGTGGGTGTGTAAGAACGGGAGTTAAGGGTTAGGGTGTAAGAGTGGGATTGTGAGGGCGGGAGTGTAAGGGTAAGCCGTGTGCTCAACCATTGTTTTTATTTGCTTTATGTTGCATAATTATATTAACAATTCATTATGTACAATTTATTTTTATAATCATGCTCAAATAGGGCTGAATTATTTTCAATTCTTTGACCAAAGCAACACGAAATCTTCAAAAACTGTCCCGTAAAGCAGAACGTCACTGGCGTAAATCTCGAAGCTCTAATGACTTCTTCACATATACTTCTGTCTACCACTCCTATCGAAATGCTCTGGACACTGCAAAACAAACATACTTTCAATCTCTTATCTATGCTCAGGCTTCTAACCCCAAACGCCTTTTCAATACATTTAATCATCTTCTCAATCCTCCCACCCCGAACCCTCCATCTACTATCAGTGCTCAGGATCTTGCTTCCTACTTCAAGGACAAGATTGACAAGATCAGACTAGAAATGGTATCCTCTTCCTCAACAAGCCATCAGCTCATTTCCTTCCCACTACCCTCTGACACCCTTTCTTCATTTGACCCCACAAATGAAGAGGAAATTTCTACGCTCTTCTTATCTTCCTACTCTACCTCCTGTCCTCTTGATCCTATTCCCTCGCAAATTGGTAGATCCCTGTCTTCTGTGCTCATTTCACCTCTAACTCAAATCTGTAATCTCTCACTCTCTACTGGCATCTTTCCATCACTATACAAGCATGCAGTGATTACTCCTATTCTAAAAAAACAAAACTCCGACCCAAACTCTCTCTCAAATTACCGTCCCATCTCTCAGCTCCCTTGCCCCTCCAAGCTTCTAGAGAGACTTGCCTACACTCGCCTCACACGCTTTCTTTCCGCAAACAACCTGTTGGATCCTCTTCAGTCTGGCTTTCGTTCTCAACACTCCACAGAGACTGCGCTGACCAAGGTTGTTAATGATCTGATCACTGCTAAGACTGAACGCCATTACTCTCTCCTAATTCTCCTTGATCTCTCGGCTGCATTTGACACCGTTGACCACTCTCTTCTCATACAAACACTGCAATCCCTAGGTCTTCAAGACACAGTTCTATCCTGGTTCTCATCTTACCTCTCTAATCGCTCTTTCACTGTTAATTTCTCTGGAGCCACCTCTGCTCCGCTTCCCCTATCAGTTGGAGTACCACAAGGCTCGGTGCTAGGTCCTCTGCTGTTCTCTATCTATACCGCTTCTCTTGGAAATCTAATAAGTTCCTTTGGCTTTCAGTATCATCTCTATGCGGATGATACCCAAATCTATCTATCCTCTCCTGATATCTCGACATCTGTGTTGTCCCGTGTAACTGACTGTCTTTCTGCCATTTCATCTTGGATGGCCTCTCGTCAACTCAAACTTAATCTTTCTAAAACAGAGTTAATAATATTCCCACCCGCCAACAAGAGCATACCTGACATTTCTATCTCTGTTGATAACATGACCATAAATCCCACCCCACAAGCTCGCTGCCTAGGTGTAATCCTTGATTCACGCCTATCCTTTGTTCCCCACATTGACTCTATATCTAAATCATGTTACATACATCTAAAGAACATTTCCAGAATCCGCACATATCTCACACAAGACACTGCTAAAACCTTAATTCATGCACTAATCATCTCCCGCATTGACTATTGCAATTCCCTCCTTACTGGTCTTCCCAAAAACAGACTCAAACCCCTAAAATCTATTTTACATGCTTCGGCAAGACTGATTTTCCTTGCAAATAGCTATTCCTCTGTTGAATCACTCTGTATGTCTCTACACTGGCTGCCTGTCTTCTACCGAATCCAATATAAAATACTTTTACTAACCTACAAGGCCATCAACAAAGCTGCACCAACATACATCTCCTCTCTTGTCTCAAAATATCTCCCAACTCGGCAACTCCGTTCTGCAAAAGATCTGCGTCTCTCATCCACCCTCATTACATCCTCCCATTCCCGGTTACAGGACTTTTTTCGGGCTGCACCCACTCTATGGAACTCTCTCCCTCGCACAATAAGACTCTCCTCTGTTTTACAAACTTTCAAGCGTTCTCTGAAAACCTACCTATTCAGACAAGCTTATAATATTCCTCAACCACCATCTTAACCTCACTACCTTTAGCCTGTTACACAATTTCACACAAGACAACTACCCCCGGAATAACATTGTTGTGTGACAGGATCATTTAGCTTATGAGTCACCCTACCTTTGCAGTCTGGCTGGGCCAAGATGCAAAATGTATACTTAACCTCATGTGTCAATCTCCCATTGTCCCATAGATTGTAAGCTTGCGAGCAGGGCCTTCTCACCTCTTTGTCTGTTTTACCCAGTTTGTTTATTAGTTTATTACGTTTGTCCCCAATTGTAAAGCGCTGCGGAATATGTTGGCGCTATATAAATAAATGATGATGATGATGATGATGATATAGGCAGGATGCAGTAGAGGCTGAGGCCGTGGGTGCAATTAGAGGGTACAGGAAATAACAGAAATAAAGGCTGAGTGGGTAAATATTTCAAAAATCGTTCTGAACATGTCGCCTATTAGAAACGATAACAATGGCAAACGTTATGTCCCTGTGTAAGAGCAGGAACCTACCGATTGATTCATTTATAACAGTTCTTAAACATTTCAAGACATATTTAATATCCAGACACCGGCTGTTGTAGGAATGATCCCTCAAACACAGAACTATCTTATTCAGTCAGCAAATTCACACTGCTTTCAAAACAAGTATTATTTCAATATAATCACCTCTACGATCACTTGTGTCATTATAACAAACACATTATAAAGTGAGCCGTTATCTTACCTCATACTTTGGAGGAATCCGCGCGCCAAATCCCAATGCAGAAAATCTCTTATCACTAGAGAGAGATCAGAGTGAGTACAGGAATATAACACAGGATTTATGCACAGACCTTCATGTCAGTTACTAATATTATACAGGAATTTGCAGAGACACGTTGCTGTGTGACTAGCACATGAATCACATCTAGAACAGTAATAGGCAACACGATACAGTTCAAGGTTCACATGAGAGGCCCTCTAGCCTTCAAAAGGGCCACACAATACCCTATATCTCAGTAGGAAAAGTGAGGACCTGAATAGAGGAGCTTGTTTACCTTAAAGGGTTAAATTGTTAAGTTTTTCATGGCCAATGAGGTGGCTGGGGTGGAGTCTGGAGACAGAAGTGTTGCTCCTCCTCTCTTCTCATAGAACACCCGCCCTCCCGCCCCTTTATTTATGTTATATGCGGTTTATCTAGTACGTGTTATGTGTTCTAACCATACTTCTTTTTCCTGCATTCAGTTGAGGCGCAGTAGGCGGGAAAGCGCTTCAGGCAGCGGTTAATACAGGGCGCAGTTAGTTTGGTTGGCTGCGGGACTCATACTCCCTTCGATCCTATCTCTTTAGAGGTCACCTTTGCAGGTGCCCTGGGTATCATTTTAGCAAGCGTACCCGTGAGGTCAGAGGGGGTGGAGTCTTTCTGACGCCGTAAGGTTTGCTCCAGGGTATTTGGGCCGGCTGGCCACCCCCTTTTAAAGTATTCTGATAAAGATAGTTTTGACTGGTAGCCTGCCGGCATCCACTTTCGTTGCCACCATTTTCTTCAATTTCTAACTAATTATTAAACTGTGACCTTAGTTCGCCAAAATGCATTACTGTGTCCGTGTGGTTTATTTCAGGTTCATTACGTGATTCATTATTTTAAGGTATTTAGGGGTTAGAACAGTGTGGTGGAATTAGCCCATTGGCATTTAATAACATAAAACAATACATTTAATCAAAGTAAAAGACAGTCCTGACAATAAAATAGGAAGGAGCTGGGGGCCGTGGGTGAAACCTCGGGGTGGAGGGTGGGCACCTTCTCCCCATCATGGTCTAGAAGGATTGTACTGCAGTACTTTGTCCATTATGAAGAGTTTACTGAACATGGTTATAATGTAATCTCTTTGTATTTTAATTCTCCTTTCCATACGCTACAATATATACTTTTATAACCATATATGAAAATATATATTGAGGCACCTGACGGTGAACACTTTTGACGCTTGTTTACTTGCACCTATCACTAGCGTAAGATTTTATAACTGACCCTCACTGTGTCACAATGACACCCCAAAACACAAAACAGGACAAAGACGGAGGAGGGGGTGTTGTTCACCTGTCATAGTCTTGGCAGATTTCTCCCACAGCGACTAAGGCCTTCAGGTACTCGTTGGGTTGGTAGGGGTTAATATAATGGAGGGAGCAGCTATTTCGGGGATCTCCGTTGGAGGCTGTGAAGTCTATGGCCACCTTAAGAGAAGAAACAGAGAGGCGAGCAGATTAGTACACGCGTGTTGCAGACATGGAGGATCAGTACATGTTATGACGCGGTGCCTTTATACAGGAGTGGTGGGTGAAGTGCCTACTAAGAAATTAATTTCAGTTTCAGTAGACGCAGAGGTGCCAGTAGATATCTTTTTACAGGTACAGAGTTGCATTATCCCAGAATCATGCACTGCATGTCTCTCCGGTAGTGGTGGTACTACAAGTTCCAGCATGCCCTACTAGCCTCTGCGGTTTGAGAAACAAGTCAGATCACCACTATAGTTTACTAACCTCTTTAGCAGTTATGAGCTAAGCTGCGGAAAAATTTAGCGTGGATGGAACATTGGCAGCAGAACAGGTCCATTCATAGAAGTGCAAAGTTCCGTGATTACATGTTCACATTCCGCTGTTACTTCAACATTCCACGGAACGGCATTCCGCCTTGTATTTGTAACTACCACATTCCGCATAATTTACATTTGTCAATATAGCTGTCACAACGATGGGTCTGATTAATCAAGGCATCCTGAGCGCAAACCCAGTTCAGTATTATACGCACGTAATTCTGCTTTGCGCACCCCCGCATTCTACTCAGTGGTGTGGTTGGAATAAGGGAGAAATCCATGCGGTTCAAAGGTGGCATTACCCACAGAACGAAAATAATTTGGCGCAGAACACTAAAGGCCAAATTCTGAATGCGGAATGAGTTGAACATTCAGCGGAACAGTTCTGCTCTTTAGATAAAATGGTCTTGTGTCAGCTCCCCCTTAGCAGATACTCGTACTGAAATATTTCACCAATAATCTCACATTGGATACTATAAAGAACCCACAAAACCGGACTTGATGTGACAAATCACTACGTAAATATATGAAGGTTGCAAGAGATTTCTGGCTGTTTCTATTTCTCGTTTTTAACCCCACAACTCAGCACTTGTCAGACTGGAAGCAAAATAAAAACAAAATAAAATGAGATTAAAGTGAATGCAAAATGACTACTTACTGTAAAGTGAATTTGACAGCCGCCCATTATATAGTCAAGGAAGGAATAAACTCTATGTATCTGTTATGAAGGAAGGAACAAGCATTAGAAGGAGGGAGGTGTATAACATTGTGCTTAGCTTCACAACACATAAATGACCCTGTGTCCTAGTACATAGATCAGATCTGACAATTAGCAAAATGAAAGTCGTTTTTTTTTACCTTTAGTTCAGACAGGATAACCACCCCAGAGTTTTTGTAATTCCTTTTTTTTATTTTGTATTTCGGATTCACACAGTCCCATTGCACCTAACGAGAAGAGAGGCAAAGGAAGAGATGTCAGCACTGAGCAGAACAGAAGTCTTGGGGGTAAATGTATCAAGCTGCGAGTTTCAAACGGGTTTGAAAAGTGGAGCTGTTGCCTATAGCAGCCAATCAGATTCTAGTTGTCATTTATTTAGAACATTCTACAAAATGACAGCTAGAATCTGTTTGGTTGCTATAGGCAACAGCTCCAATTTTCAAACCCGCCGGAAACTCGCAGCTTGATACATTTACCCCCAAGACTTCTGTTATGGAACTTTACAGTTAAAAGCTGAACCCCGCATTAGCCACTAAGAAGAGTGCGATAAGGGGGCAGGGGTCTATTATTCAGAAACAGGAGTGCTGAAATGGAATTCCACTGGGCTTCATTTAAAGCATATGCAGAGCACTAATATGGAATTAAACTCCAGAAATGACAATAGTTGTTTGTTTGTTTTTAAAAATACACATAAAAGTGAACCTTAGATAGATTTTTGGTAAGTGGCAGCTGCCATTTTGATCTCTCTTAAAGTAGGCAGCACTGTTTTGTATATATTGAGAGGAAATACAATTTGATGTTAGCAAAAATTGTTTGCAATATTTTTTTTTTCTTCAAATCACGATATATGAACAGGTAAAGGAGGTCAAAATATGCTGTAGCATACATTGCTCCTAACACTGCAATTTAGTCAGGGGCTAGGGATCTGGGATGGAGTTTCACAGAAATATGGCAGAGTGCTGTTTACAACTTCTGAATGATAAAATATGTGTGGTGGTTCAAGGAAAGATAAGACACAAAAAAACATTTTAGACATCCCTTATCCATCCGGTGAGTACACCTGATCACTCTTGGCTAGGGTAAAGTGTCTTTTTTTAATGTGTTATTTTGTCCTTCATCTGCTACAGCTTCTCAAAATAACCTATCAAAACATTATGATGCATAGGCAAACTGAGGGGGGTTTCCTAGTGCCTGGAAATCCCCCCTCCTAGCCTGGGGTACTGTATGCTTCAGGTGGCGGGACCCTGCTCCGGGATCAGCCACTTTGCAGCTTGTTTGCAGATCGTTTCTGTCTGAACTGTCCACAGCCATCTCTGCCCAACAAGTATTGAAAGCAGCAAGAACAGGTCGGAGAGAGCAGGACAGTCTGTCAACTGTTCTGACACACTCAGTCAGGACTTTGTCCTGATTGTAGGGACAGTTGGGAGGTATGTCCGCTTCACACGGCTCTGCTCGAACAGGGAGAGCTGTGTGCCCCTAACAGTAGTGCACGCAGCATTGCCCGTGTATATGATGGGGATAGGAAGAGTTGGAGAGCAGCCAAGCACTGTCTAAAATTATAGCCACACCCCGAAGCATGCTGGCCAGGCCCACTGGCGCTTGTCCCTGTGACGGTGTGCTGCTTTAAGTCAGCCCTCTCAACAGGCGGTTTTGCTAAAAGCATTGTTAATAAAGTTTTGTTTTATAAAAAAAAATAATTACTACAGAGATTAAAGAACAATCCATTTGGTTCTTCTACGATGCGTAATATTGTCTAAATTAAGCCCCACATCTCAAGTAAAAGTTCCTCTTTTATTACAATGCCGCAGAGACAGGGAGCGCTCAGAGCTGCCTGGGTTAAACCAGGACATATGCCACCAGTCATTTCCATTTCAAAACCTACATCCCTATTTTTCACGCTCCTCCGCTCCCTGCAAGTACTATCTCATTTCCTCACCTTGTTCCCACCGATTCCTTTCTGCATCTCTTCAAAGGTTGCATAAAACTCTCCAATAAAATCATGTTTTCCGCGGGAGTCATAATCCCACACCAGGCACTGGAGGGGGAGAGAGTGGGTGGGAGTGAGATTAGGGAGAGGATGAGGAGAGAGGGGGACAGAGGGGTAGAGAGACCAGGAGGAGAGAAGAGACAGACGATAGACCTCTTACCCTGAGCTTCCTTTTCTCCTCACAGCAACACAGAGAACTCAGAGACACCTTGAATGGCTCCCACACGGGGTTCAAGTTATTTTTAACAACCTGGACGAAAATTACATTTTTAGAGACAAAACAAATGACAGATTCCTCGTACACGATCCTGTGACACTCACTAGCTTTGCACAGAACTAACAAGACTCCCATTACCCACATGCTCACATCGCACACTCACATCCAATACTGAGATCTTACTCATAGCTTGCCTCACATTGAAATTAGATTCATATAATGCTCTCATGTACTGCTCACACGTCTCTCACTCAAATACTGATCACTACTATAGCATCTAACATTAAAGTATTTATGACACATCTTTCACACTTAAATACTGTTCATATGTCTCTCTCACATTCAAATAGTGCTCACATCTCTCTCTCTCACACTCAAATAGTGCTCACATGTCTCTCTCATACTCAAATAGTGCTCACATGTCTCTCACACTCAAATACTGCTCACATCTCTCTCTCTCACACTCAAATAGTGCTCACATCTCTCTCACACACTCAAATACTGCTCACGTCTCTCTCTCTCACACTCACATACTGCTCACATCTCTCTCTCACATACTCAAATAGTGCTCACATGTCTCTCACACTCAAGTACTGCTTAGATGTCTCTCACACTCAAATACTGCTCACATCTCTTTCTCACACTCAAATACTGCTTAGATGTCTATCACACTCACATACTGCTAACATGTCTCTCACACTCAAATACTGCTCACATCTCTCTCTCACACTCACATACTGCTAACATGTCTCTCACACTCAAATACTGCTCACATCTCTCTCTCACACTCACATACTGCTAACATGTCTCTCACACTCAAATACTGCTCACATCTCTCTCTCTCACACTCAAATACTGCTCACATCTCTCTCACACACTCAAATAGTGCTCACATGTCTCTCACACTCAAGTACTGCTTAGATGTCTCTCACACTCAAATACTGCTTAAATCTCTCACACTCAAATGCTATTCAGTTGTACAGAATCTTACACTCGGTCTCACACTCAAACACTGCTCCCATGTTCAACTCACACAAAAGTACTGTTCATATTTCATACACTAAAATCCCATTCACACCACCTCTAAACCAATACAGATATATCTCACACATTTCTTTGGTGCTCCCAATAAGAGACCCTCTCCCTCCTCCAATCCGTTCCCCATCTTACCTCTGTCCTGTACACCAGCTGCTCACTTTGGTCATCATTAACCCTGTAGATTTCCAGAAATGGATCTGATTTGCTAAATAGGTCCTAATGCAGAAAAGAGAGAGGATAATGTGCGCTCACAAGACTTATTTTTATTATTTATAAAATATCTTATTATTAAATGGTGGATTTGAAGGGTGCCCACAAGAATTGGTGAAGATAGCATGTTATACGTTGGTGTGCCCATGATATACAGAACTCTGTGTGTGATGTCCATTAATTATATATAGGTGAAGGAGTCATTCTGCGCAACAATATTCAGCTTAACCATCCATTAGGGACCTGTGAAATCACAGAGGCATTAAATGCCCCATGCCTCGGTGATGCCTCAAATTCCCAGTGAATTGTTAGGTGGAATTTTAATGATAATTAGGGAATCACGGTTGATTCAGCCCCTTAAAATACCTGGCTGCACTATTTAGGGGTAACGGCTACACTTTAATCTGAACTAAACCCAATAATAGTTAAGAGACATTAATTCACAAATGCAATATTGATAACTGAGTATCGTACACTGACATATCAGTTCTACAACCAAATCCTTTGTTGGATGGGAAATTCCACGATTATGTCTCCCCAATAACAATCAATAGTAATGAATTAGATTGTGATTTTTTTTTTTTTTAAAGCATTAAATATGATTGTATTAAGAGTGTAAAATCATCTGCATGGTTAACAAGGCTGTGTATTTATTAATCCAAGTCAGTGACTGTGGACATGGGAAGGACAAGCGCAGAAATATGGCAGTATGCAATGAGCAACATTGCAAATGATTATCTGAGTTAATGTGGCTGTTCTGACATTAAAGGGATGTCAAGTCAATACAGTTCCCTGTCCTATGTGTCATATTATTTCATTCAGGCATAGTTTCACTATAGGACATGTCTGCTCACGTATAGAGAAGTAAGTATTGTACTGTATACCCCCATTGCTCTATTATATAGTCTTTCTGACTTGGACTGTATGTCTGTCTGTCTCCAAAAAGGAGGCTCTACCCTGTGTCTCTCACCTTGTCATCCAGTTTCCGAGCGCAGAACGCCAGTTCCACGTATCCATTATTTCCAGAGATCTCTTCGGAATTTACCTGTGGGAAAGAGTCTATTAATGTACAAAACGTCCACCACTAGCCGTCCCTGGCACACTGCTGCTCCCTTACCCATAATACATTTTTTTATATCTCTTTAGGAAATTCTAAAAAAAAAAAAAAAGAAAAAAGTTCATAAAAAGTTAAACATATAAAGTTTTGAGTCTGCTAAGTCTGTTGAGTCTGTTTTTTTTTTTTTTTTTGTTACCCTGTGAAGTTACACTGAGCATAGTTGAAAAAGATTTTATGATCAGTTCACATTGGCCGACTGCGTAGATTTTATATGCACTAAATCAAGGGCACAAAAACAACTTCGTAGCTTAGTTGTGATGGCTAACAGGTATGAAAACCAGCCAGAACATAAGACCCAAGGCTACATTTAGTGTGCTTCATAAATGACAAGAGCATTGAGAAGGGGCACTTGTTATCTATTCTGGCTGGCTACAACTTAGCACGTTGAAAATGTTTTTTGTTTTATTACCAGAAGCTGCAGTGGTTATCACTGTAACTTTACTCTCTCAGCCTCGGTAGCTCGTTACTTTTCACTGTGCTGCTAAATAGTGTTATGACTAGTGAGCTGAGAGCTTTGTCTGCAGCGTGGGTGACCCGAGCGTGGATAATTGAGAGGATAGACTAAAGGTGTGCAATGCGTAGTTCAAACCGGTTTCTCAGCCCGTTCGTCCCATGTCCTGCTCAATTTTTGATTTAGCCATATAGGTACATATGTGTACCCTGCGGGGACCCCGTACAGCAGTTGGATATTGACCCCATTTATGGTCAGTTGCGATCATTATCCAACTCATTGCAACGTTCGACCAAAATCTCATAGATCCCGATCAGGGGGAAAACGTATCAAGCTGAGAGTTTTCCAGCGGGTTTGAAAAGTGGAGATGTTGCCTATAGCAACCAATCAGATTCTAGCTGTCATTTTGTAGAAAGCACTAAATAAATGACAGCTAGAATCTGATTGGTTGCTATAGGCAACATCCCCACTTTTTCAAACCCGCAGCTTAGTAAATCTAGCCCAAGGACTCCAAACCAATAAAACAGAGACAAACTATCCAACTTGAGATATTATTTTGCAACATTCATTACAGAACACAATCCTATATATAAAATACAAAGCACGCACAAAAATTGTGCAAGTAAACTTTACTGCTCACAGTTATGGTGGATTTCCCAGCATATTTTCCGTATTTCAAGAACAGGCCTTTGGAGATACTTTTCTGTGCAACAATCTGGCAAGAAAAGGAGAGGAACACTGAGGAAGAGTCAGGAGTCCGTGAATCAATGAGCACAGTCAAGGAGATGTCATGGACAGATCAGGGATCACTCGTGGATAGGTGCAAACAGGTCTGTACAAATACATACTGTGTTGTTTACCATCATAATTTATTTATATGATGCCGTAAAACTCAGCAGCAGCAGATAGTCGGTACAATAAATCGTATAAAAGACAAATCCATAGGCAAACCGAGGGGGGGGAGGGGGGTTTCCTAGTGCCTGTAAACCCCCCTCCAAGGCTGGGACACTGTATAATTGAGGTGGCTGGACCCTGTCCCTGCTTCACACAGCTTTGCTTGAAAAGGGAAAACTGCGTGCACCTAACAGTAGTGTACACAGCATTGCCCATGTATATTAGGGGGATAGGAAGAGTTGGAGAGCAGCCAAGCACTGTCTAAAATTATAGCCACGCCCACTGGTGGCATGGTGTGGAAACCCCCCTCTACAAATCCCTACAAATCCCTACAAATGGTACACAAACTGAAAGATCATAAAAGCAGTGCTGGAGATACCTTGTACGCTTACAACTTGGAGTATTGTCCTTTAAATTCATGGAGCAGTAAGAGTAGATTTGAGGGGGGGGCGGTTACAGATTCTTACATGGGTGACCCTCACTCAGAAAGGATATTTAGTTAGGGAGTCGTTTTAGACTCCTCTGTAGTGACTATATGTAAATAAGCACCATCATTATATATCCATTCTGAGAACACCTTTAAGTCAATGCTTTACCCACAATGGGAACAAGCTCCACTGACCACTGTTTCACCCTGTTTGGGCTCATTAGCGCAGGTCAGTGCTCAGCATGTGAAGTGTTATAGAGACAACCTCACAGGAAAAGTAAGTAAGGGTAGGGAGATTTTGAAAAGGCTCAATTGCATAAACAGTGAACTTCATTCACAGCAGTCAGGCTGCAACAAGTAATTCAAATCACCCCAGGCTGGAGGTACATAGTTATGGGAGGGCAGATTAGACAGGAGCCGTACCCATGGCTCTAACGGTCTTGTTCTATAACAATACGGATTCTAAATGCAGAGTGGGAATTATTTATATCCAAACGAATCATGAGATCTACATGAAAATGTTTCAATCTGTTGGAAATCTGCATGGAAAGGTCATTAAATCTCCATCAAAAATATATCAGCTTTTGATGTATTTTATTATAATTTCCCATGCATAAATAAAGAGATTACAAACGCAACACAACTGTGAATAAAACCAAACACATTTCAGTTTCACTCATCACCACACTGATACTGAGAGTAGATCTGGGTAGGAGAAGTGACCAAGGTTTGGATAACATAGTTGAGCGCTGAAGGGTTAGTTTGGAGTTAAATTGACCAGCACTATAAAGGAACTTATACACGAGGCTGCTGAAAAGGTAATGATGCATTAGTGCAGGTATTTGTGTTGCGGAGGCACAGATGAAGTGCGGTCATTGTCAGAGATAAATGGGTTTGTATGGATAGTGGAGATGACAAGAGGTTACTGCGATGGCAGCTAACAGGAGACTGACGTAAATGGAGAGAGGAAATGAATGAGTGGGAATAGAATCGAGGTTGGCTCAGATAATACAGATGTCTATGTAAGCACTGTTGCTCTCTGGAGCTTCCAATGACATTACCGTGGTCCTATTAGAAGGTTTACACAAATAAAAATCTGTGATTTCTGTGGCAGCGGATATGTTGCGAGGCTGCAGTGCAAACAATGATGTGTGTCATGTTGGCAGTGTGAATAAGGAAACTAGCAAAGATCAGACTTATGCCTGTTAATTGTGAACGCCACACAGTTAAAACAAAACAAAAAATAATGGTTAGCGCAACTACAGAGGAGCGAGATTTTCAAAACTGCTCAGCTGAACATTTTCCTCATTTCACATTTAGCTGTGAAATTTCATTACTTTGCTCTGTTCGTATCTATACACTAGATTTACGATTGCCTGTGTCTTAAGATTATCATTATGCTATTTATAAAGTGTCAAGATATAACAATCATTATCAATTTATATAAATTGATAATGATTGTAATATCTTGACACTTTATAAATAAAGCCACTAAGTCTGCAGCGTATAAAAGACAAATCCATAGGCAAACCGAGGAGGGGGGGGGGGGGGGGGGAGGGGGGTTTCCTAGTGCCTGTAAACCCTCACTCACATTGGTCCCTGCCCCATTGGAGCTTACAGTCTGAATCCCCAAACATACACACAGAAAGACTAAGGTCAATTTGATAGTAGTCAATTAACCTATTAGTATGTTTTTGGTGTGGAAGGAAACCGGAGCACCCGGAGGAAACCCACGCAAACACAGGGAGAACATACAAACGCCACACTGATAAGACCATGGTCAGGAATCGAACTCATGACCACAGTGCTGTGAGGCAGAAGTGCTAACCACAGAGCCACCGTGATGCCCGCAATCTAAGAGGTGTGAGGAACAAGGTGCATGCACCTCAAATTACAGACGTGAAAACCCAAGTGGGCAGACTTATCTTTGCGTTCATCTTTAAATCAGGCCTTTCGTGATCACATCTGTGATTATGACAAAATCACCAGTACAACAGCGGCAATAATATACTAATATACTTTTCTCTCTAGTAAATTGTCTAGATACCGGGTTTCCGGATAGCAGATCTCCTACCACGTAAGTTTATCCCAACCTATGTGAGCTGGGCATTTCAGCTATGTATTAATTCAATTTGATAAGACAACAGTCAACGTCTCCCTCCGCTGCTTCTATAAAAGGCAGCCACAGCTACTGTTAGATTTTTAGTTTGCTGCAACAATTTTGTATCACGGTTTAACTGTAGAGATAAGTTTAAATATAATTTTCAACTATTAGGCATCAGTAAAATGTAAAATAGGGGTTGCAAATGTTATGATCAACTGGGCAATATTAATTTAGAAAAAATAGGGACTTCTCCTTTAAGGTTAGAATTTTGCCAGCTTTTATTTTGTATTTCTGTTTTGAAGCCAAATCAGACAGAATGTACGAACAGGCGCTGATTGGCTGCATCCCATTAGGTACAGATGGACCACGACCGAACACACAGTGAGAGAGTAATCATCATAAGAGTGCAGTTTCCATCAGTCCCAGTTGACATCTGAACGATCCCAGTCAGATGTTGATCAGAGGTGTATGGTGTAATTTTGCCCCCACACATATAGGCAAACTAAGGGGGGTTACCTAGTGCATGGAAACCCCCTCCCAGTCAGGGGCGGACCCAGACATTTGTCCTACCCCGGTCGATTTTAGGGGGGACGATTTAGGCCCCGCCCCCTTTCTAATTTCTAAGGCTGCCGGCGGCTGCACAGTATGTGCAGGTCCGCTCGGCAGTGACAGTGTGCTGCCCCGCTGCTCTGATTGTGTTTAAAACACAATCAGAGCAGCCGGGCAGCACACTGTCACTGCTGAACGGACCTGCACAGTGTGCAGCCGCCGGCAGCAAGCCCCTGCTAGGGGGGGCGATCGCCCCGATCGTCCCCCCACTGGATCCGCCACTGCTCCCAGTCCAGGGTACTGTAAGCTTGAGGTAGCTGGAACCTGCCCCGGGACCAGCCACTTTGCAGATTGTGTTATTACCACCACACCCACTGGCGGTGTGGCATGGAAACCCCTCTCTACAAATCCTGCGTTTGCCCCCACACATGTTCCAATCCGGACAACAATTACATACTTTCCAACCTTTGTACTCTCCAAATTGGGACATTGGGAGCAGTGGCCAGAAGCAGTGGGCGTGGCTGAGTCACGCTGGGTGTGCCACGTTTTTCATATACACTCATTTCATATAGTCATAGAATTTCTCAGTGGCTTGAAATACAACAACCCACATACAAACGCCATCCCCGTATCAGTCTACTTCATCAACCCCACCGAGCACACGTAACGTTTACCTGTCCCAGTGTAATCTCCACGCCCCCCAGGAAGTCATCGTCTCTGGATCCGATGCTGCAATGGCCGTGGATGTCGTACACCTCAAATCGCAGCTTCTGAACCTCCTCAAAATAATAATCCACCGTGAAAACCTTGGAGAAGACGGGATTCAGATTGCTTTTTATCACTTCTGTCCGATCCACCTGGGGGAGAGAGGGAAGTTAGGACAGAGAGGATGGGTGTTAATACCATTAACATCTCTATCGTGGGGAACTTATACCTGCAAAATTACTTAAGTGAGAATATCTTATCTCCCACTATGCCTATTGCTCCCATTTCCTCAAATTGTCTCTTATTATTAGCACCTTTAGAATGTAAGTTCTCACGAGCAGCCTATGTCTCATGTCTGTACTCTGTGTCTCATGTCTGTACTCTATGGACCTTACATCAACCTTATAATTCTAAACATTTGCATGCAAATAAACACACGGAGACTTGTATAAGTTATTAAAAATTGCCAGAACTTTTATTATGATTTTAATTTTAACTAGACCTATGGTGGCGGAGAAAGGGCACTGCCAAACAACTCTCAAGCTGACAAACACTATCACGAGTGGACTGACGCAAACCGCCGTACGTCCACCACCACGGGGAACAAATCCCAACATAACTTGCGCTGAGTTGGCGTCAGAGAGACTGCCCCTTTTAAAACTCACGCTGCCCTCCCTCACCGAGCCGGACAGGGACCCTCCTCACCGAAGGGCCAAAAAGGGAGTTACTGGTGCCTCAACGGGGGGCAGTGACCTACGACAACTACCAGTGCGCCCACAAATCAGCCGCTGAACGCAGTGCCTTCCTACCGCAACATCACCGGACATACCCTACCAAAGGAGTGGGTGGGTGGGATCTCGTGCTGTGGAATGGAGCAGAACAGGAAGTGCAGCCTCCTATATCAATCAAGGTCCCTCCCACTGGATTACACATTGGTCGGGCCAGCCCATGTTAACCCCTTCAGGTAAGTGTTCAGCTTACTACAAACCCTGTCGCCCTTTAAGTGCATTTGTCCTATTCAGCCTCATTTGTCATTAAGGGAAGTAAGGCAAAAAAAAAAGGAGTATATGTTTTACGGGACAAACCATGTTAAAATGCAAGGGGTGCAAATTAGTTTATTATTTTGCACATAAGTTAAATACTGGCTGTTTTTTTCATCTAGCACACAAACACTAGATAGCTTTATTTTTACACTGAAATGTAAAGTTGATCTAGGACATGCTCTATCCCAACTATAAATCTTCCATCACATTTTAAATTTACCTCCCCCTCCAATGCAACATGGTTTTGCCCAGGTGCATAGTTACTCCTTTTTTATGCTTTGCTCTCCTTAATGATTCAGGCCCTATGTCTCATATTTGTACCCTATGTCTCGTGTCTGTACCCTGTGTCTCATGTCTGTACCCTGTGTCTCATGTCTGTAGCCTGTGTCTCATGTCTGTAGCCTGTGTCTCATGTCTGTACCCTGTGTCTCATGTCTGTACCCTGTGTCTCATGTCTGTACCCTGTGTCTCATTACTGTAGTCCGTGTCTCTCCATTCTCCTCTCTGTCCCTGTTTTATCGTTTGCTGAATTGTTTTTGTATATCATGCGATTTGTTCTGTTAATTGCATCCATGCATTTGTTACTAGTATATTAGTGCTTATGTCATTTTGTTGCATATTATAACCCGCTATGTACGGCACTGTGGAAGCCTTGTGGCGCCTTATAAATAAAAGATAATTATAATAATAATGTTGCAGTGAGCTGTAAACGGAAGGATGAGACGGAGGTGTCTGCGGTAACTACCAAACAAGGCCTCAGACAACTGGCATTCAGAATATAGAAACTTCTATAGAATAAGGGGAGACAATCATTACAACTAGTAACCATTAAAGATTTATATTCCCTGATTGGTTGAAAATCAATACTATATATACTTTACACTCAGCCAGCTTCTCCCCTCTATACAGTTCACTCAGGAAATCTAAACCTCATGAACACTGTGAGGCTTAGAGCGATCCCTGAAATCAAGGACGTAATTATAACCATCAGCAGCTCACGGGGCCCCGAGAAGAAAATGTGCCGTAAAGAATAACCTTATTGTACATTATTTGCGCTATTGGATACTGCCAGAGGAATAAGACAGCCACGGTCGTATGACTTAATGACATACTTGTCAACTTTTCCTCGTTGGCTTCAGGGAGGTCCCGGGGAAAGAGGGTATGTGGGGGCGGGGCTTGATGAATTGCATCATTTTTGGTCCCGCCCCCTAAACGATTGTCACAATTTTGGCCAATTACAGCAGGGGGCGGGGCTAAGATGAAGCAATATTTGCGTTATTAAGCCCCGTCCCCCGTCACTTATCTATTGCGGTGGGCGAGAACCAGGAGGTCTTCCAGAAATGCGGGAGTCTTCCAGACATTCCAGGAGAATGGGCAACTATGCGTTAAAAAAAAAGCAGCTAATGAATCTCTAGAGACTGAAGTGTCTTTTACATTTCTGTCTCCATTACTGAATTCATGTTGTCTTACCTGTCAGTCTTTGATTAAATCTTGGTCTCCATGAAAATGACCACCTCCATAGGCATCAATATATGGACATCGGACACAATTTCTGAACTGTGTCATCATGCCACAGATGATGAAGCCAACCACGTCTTGTACTGGCTCAGCATCAGGGAGAATGCCAGACTCTTCAGGGAGTGAGGGAGATCACCCCTATTTCAGGGAGTCTCCCTGACATTCAGGGAGAGTTGGCAAGTATTGTCCTCTTTCATCTCCAAACATGTCACCCTCTCTTTTCTATCACCCTTTTCTATCCCTCCTTTCATCATCTCTTTCATCCATCCTTCATTTCTATACACTCCACCAGATGGACTCGCTAACTGACACATAGTAAATACTGATACAGTCTTGGCCAGTCTGGTTGCCATATTCTTTCCTATACAATCTGTAATATTCAATGTAACCCCGTATCTTGTCATTCATATATTTATATAACCGCTGTTTGTATATCAGTGACATAAAATAAAATGTTTGTTATTTAAAACCAGCATATTTACACATTACAGAAGCAAATGAATACTCCTTACTCCTTACACAATTACACAACGAGATGACACAAAATGCCACAAATATGGTTCAATTCATAACAAACAGGTTGGATATTAGATTTCTGGAGTCTACTGCCAGTTACATTAATGAAAACACTGTTGTGGTTTTTATTTGGATATACAAGTCATTATAAAAAATAAGCTCTATGGGGTACATTAATAATAATGAGTTCAGAACTATTGTGCTGAGAAAGTGGGACAAAAACTGTTTTACAATTGGTCTTACGTTTCCAATTGCTTTTTTCCCTCTATTGAATCTTTATTCTGTTTCAGGAGTAAAATGAGCGAGGATTAAAAAATTTAATTTTTACTTTGCATTATTTTGTATTTTGAGCATATTAAAAATTGACAACAGCTTTGTGAAATATTGATCTATATCTTAAATGACGAGAAAATAAAATTGTCTTCCAAGCAGATTTTTTTTTTCATAGTCCTCAAGCTGACGACAGAGAGGCGTCCTCCTAACTGGTGCAAGCACCGTGGTAAATGAGCAATTTGGGCATAGACGTAGGTGGCTAAATTGGACAAGATACAACCCTTCAGCCAAGTGTCCAAACAGGGTGTACGTCTAATCCCGCTGTCAGGAGACGCCTCTGCATACTATAAGTGGACCTAGTTGTGCCCAGCAACGGAAACATTTCAGGTGTATTGTGCAAAATTTAAAACTCACAATAAAGACCATCCTGTTAGTGCCATCTAGGGGCCTGTTAGTGCTATCTAGGGGCCTGTTAATGCCACCCAGGTGCCTGTTAGTGCCATCTAGGGGCCTGTTAGTGCCATCTAGGGGCCTGTTAATGCCACCCAGGTGCCTGTTAGTGGCATCTAGGAGCCTGTTAGTGGCATCTAGGAGCCTAGTAGTGCCATCCAGGGGCCTGTTAACGCCATCCAGGTGCCTGTTAACGCCATCCAGGTGCCTGTTAATGCCACCCAGGGGCCTGTTAGTGCCACCCAGGGGCCTGTTAGTGCCACCCAGGGGCCTGTTAGTGCCATCCAGTGGCCTGTTAGTGCCATTCAGCAGCCTGGTAGGCCATCCAGGGCATGTTAGTGCCATCTAGGGGCCTATTAGTGCCATCCAGGGGCCTGATATTGTCATCTAAGGGCCTGGTTATGCTCTTTAGGGGACTGATTTTGATGGCTCACACAAGTCAAGAGCGGTCATTCCCGTACTGCATTCGTCAACATGACCCATAATGATCCAACCCTATAAAATGGATTATTATATGGCATTAGGGTAATTTTTGGGTGACACAAGCTGCGAGTTGCTGCCAATGCTGAGATATAACCACAGATCTGCTATACAGAGGTCTGGAAGATAAATCTGACTGACGGTGCAGTTCCCCTATAAGATAAATACGATATTGCTTTTGGAAGTGTCATAGTGTAAAGTATCTCAGTGTCACCCTGTTTATGACGTAAACAGCTAGTGACCTGTAGTTTGGTATGTTCATTCACAATC
The DNA here is from genome assembly GCF_038048845.1 of Mixophyes fleayi. Lineage (NCBI taxonomy): Eukaryota > Metazoa > Chordata > Amphibia > Anura > Limnodynastidae > Mixophyes > Mixophyes fleayi. Next base: position 88,577,927 of record NC_134411.1, on the reverse strand, counting down.
ATGGGGCCGCACTGCCACAGTTTTTACACCCACGTCTGCTGCATTAGTGATGAGGACCGGTCTGGGCGTTCCAGCACTTGTACATGACAGGGGTAGTGCAGGTGATATATTGGTCTTATTACACATGTGTATTATATGTATGTGTAATATGCTCTGGAGTAAGAGAGAGGGAGCAGGGAAGACGTGTAGGTTTTAATATATAGAGAGAAATAAAAAGAATGGTGTGAATGCATTATAAATGCTGTAACTGTGATCTTTGCACAATGGAAGGATACAACAAGCCATTGGATTTATTAATTTAAACTAATACCATATGTAAGCGAGGCGGGCGTGATAGACGTTCAGTCTTGCAGCAATATAGAGGACAGCTAGCCTGTGTTTATAAATAGGAATAAGACTGGGGGTATATTTACTAAGCTGCGAGTTTGAAAAAGTGGAGATGTTGCCTATAGCAACCAATCGGATTCTAGCTGTCATTTTGTAGAATGTACTGAATAAATGACAGCTAGAATCTGATTGGTTGCTATAGGCAACATCGCCACTTTTTCAAACCCGCAGTTTCGTAAATATACCCCTAGATCTCTCTTAGTAATGTGAACTAATTCCCCAGTTCCCTTAGTAATGTGAAATATTTGTATCTTCTTTAATGTACAAGTAATTGCTTTAAGATGGATGGATGTTGCAGAGAAATGAAATGTTAAACATCAGAATATATATTTGTAACAAAACACCTTTGCATTGTTGAAATATTTCACTTCCTTTCCCCTGTTCTTTGTTGTTAATGTAGTTAGAAAAATAAATAAATACTTCTTATTACATCCTGATACTATATTTATTATGTGTTCTGAGTTTAAAAGATTTTCCCATAGTATATTGATATTATTACATGCCTCACATATGTCCCAATTTCAGCGGGACAGTCCCGATTTTAGGACGCTGTCCCGTATGTGGGAATGTTGGGGGAAGGGAGGTATGTATTGGGGAGTCAAGTGCTTTACAGTGTTAGGCGGCCCTCTGGGGTCGTGGCCACGCCCCTGGCCCATTGGTGAGGACAGACATGTTGGGAGGTATGTTATCATTATTATTACTTTCTGCCTATAAGAATAATGATCTTACACAATACAAAATACAAATGTCAGCGCAACAATCCAATTAGACAATATAAACTCCTAAGTGCGGCTCTAAGGAGAGAATACCAATCTCTCAATGCAATATAAACGCGAAAACATATATATAAAGGAGAGGGATATTTGCAAGCAGATATAGTGAAAGATATTATGTTTAAATATTCACATTACATTACCAAAAAGTAACCATAAGGAACTATAATTGTGATATATAGAGATATATTTACTAAACTGCGGTTTTGAAAAAGTGGAGATGTTGCCTATAGCAACCAATCAGATTCTAGTTACCATTTATTTAGTACATTCTACAAAATGACATCTAGAATCTGATTGGTTGCTATAGGCAACATCTCCACTTTTTCAAACACGCAGTTATAAATATACATCAGAGTGTTAATTTTTCATTTCTTATAATAGGTTAAATGGTATTAAATAAATTGGAGCATACACAAGAAAAAGATAAAACCCAGTATGAAAAATAGTTTATAGCTTTTAGAAATAGTCTATAGTAGCCATTGAAGTTATTTTATGCTCTTTAGGGGTATATCAAGCTGAGAGTTTTCCGAAGGGTTTGAAAAGTGGAGATGTTGCCTATAGCAACCAATCAGATTCTAGCTGTCATTTTGTAGAATGTACTAAATAAATGAAAGCTAGAATCTGATTGGTTTTTCAAGCTCGCCGGAAACCTCTCAGCTTGATACATTTACCCCTTAGGGCTAGATTTACTAAGCTGCGGGTTTGAAAAAGTGGGGATGTTGCCTATAGCAATCAATCATATTCTAGCTATCATTTTGTAGAAGGTACTAAATAAATGAAAGCTAGAATCTGATTGGTTGCTATAGGCAACATTCCCACTTTTTCAAACCCGCAGCTTAGTAAATCTAGCCCTTAGTCTCTTGAAGGATTACACTTACCGGAATTATGAATTAATTATGAACCGAATTAAGGCGTTAATTAATGTCAGACTAATTAACATATAGGTTTACCAAACAGTAGCTTATTTATGGAATACATAGGAAGTACAAAATATCGCTCTTGATAAAGCACTGGGTACAGAACAAAACGCGTCGAGGTCTTAATAATGATCTATTTAAATTACACATTGGGACAGTGCAGTTCCCGGCATATTGTATTTATATATGCTATATAGTGATTGTAATTTACAATTGTGGTACGTGCGCAGATTATTTTGGATTGGACTGTTCAGGACTGCTTAGTAACGGATACAGCTGCACGCATACAGACTGTCTATGAAATTGTGATGTAAGTTACGGCTTATTTTCTAGATTAAATAAATGTGAATCATATTTAATACCATTCCATTTTGATTTTGATTACAACTACTCGCTGATGATGGCGGCTTGTCGTATATCAGGTTCAAGTACTCGCTGATGATGACTGCTTGTCATAAACCAGGTTCAAGTACTCACTGTTGATGACTGCTTGTCGTAAACCAGGTACATGTGCTGCTTATGTGGAGGCGGGAACATCTTAAGATCAGTACACCTCTGCATATGGGCAGAAATTCACCATTTACTCCCAATTTGCGACCACCTATGTGTAAAAGTTCTAAGAGTAGACCTTGACAGCCTCCAATATACTCCATAATTATTTTGATGATAAACCGGGATATTTCTGCTCTAGGATAGAAGACCGGTAACCAAAGTTACTATCATGCGTGAAATCACCTCTAGACTAGAATATTTGAACAGGAGGATATCTACCAATATATATATATATATATATATATGTTCTGTAAAATGGCTTGGTTATGCACCTAGATTGTCCGCCTGGTGCACTCTCTACTGACGGTAATCAGAGTTGGGTTGGTGGTAACTCCTGGCTTAACTCTGAATCGCAGACATAAATGTGCATTTGCACCACTTGGATTGTTAATTGGTTGGTCCGGGTGCAAATTTGCCCCAACCCCAAAAGCTGGATTTGCTTCTATCTCTGGAGATGGGCGGGTCCGGTTCCCCGAGAACCGAACCCACCCGAACTTTGGGTATCCGAGTACCGAGCTGAGTAGCTCGGTACTCTCCCGCCCGCTCCGAATCTAAATCGAGGCCGAACGTCATTGTGACGTCGTCGGATCTCGGGTCTCGCGATACTTCAAGATTATAAATAGACGCCTCCACAGCAATCCATCGCCATTTGACAGAGGGAGAGAGCAGGGTGTAGTCACAGGCTGATTAGAGCAGGGACAGAGAATCCAATATTCTTATTCCAATTGTTGTAACAAAAATCGCTAGAGAAGAAAGGAGGATAGAGGTTTTTTTCTTTTCAATATTTGGCACTCCCCAGTGCTTTTGGGGTGTCCCCCCTAATTGTGCATAAATATTTCTGGCTGTCAAAATTACTATCTGTCAGCAGTATCTACCAAATAATTTTTAGCACTAGAAGTGCTTTGGGCTAAGAATGGATTCAAAGCAGTCCACATATGAGCAGAATGAGCAACCAGGTTCTGTCACCAGTCCTGATGTTAGTGTTCCCAGTACGTCATCTGGGCAAGGCGATGTCAAACTACACAGTGTTTCGAAATCAGTCCAAAAAAACAAAAACAATTTTTTTTTTTTACTGTGTTGAAGCGAAAAAGAAGTGTTCCCGAGCAAAAGTTAAGTGCCGATAGAAAAAAAATTGCCAACATGCCATTCTACACACATAGTGGCAAAGAGAGAATGAGGCCTTCACCTTTGGCTATTAGTGGCAGATCCCAAAAAGTTACCGAGCCTACAATTGGTGCACAACTACTGTTACGCGTCAAAGCCGAGCTGCAAAATAACATTAAGGCATTAGAGGATAATGTTTGCTCTGATTCACAAATGACACCAATCCCTGTGGAGAGTCCATTCAACAGTGGGATGTCTAATCGTGAGCATTCTGTTAGTGACAGTGTACCCATAAAGAAGGGCCCTTTCAGCAGTTCTGCTGATGTGTACCTGAACAGCCCGAGTGTAGCCGGTGATACACCAATTGAGGATGCCACTTTGGAAATAGAAGAGAATGAGTGGGAGATTTATGGAGGTTGACGAGGACGCTAATGAGGATGTTGATGATTATGATGCAGACAGATACCAAATTGCCTTTCTCAATTTCTATTTCTATTCTAGATTATATAACGGCTGAATAGTTTTCTATTTTACTCCTAGTGGAGAGGGGATCTGATGCAGACAGATACCAAACTGCCTTTGTCCATTTCTTTGTTTATTCGAATTTCTAGTTCTTCAGTCTATGCAGGCTGCTTTTTTTTCTATTTTACTACAAGTGGATGGCGGGGTGGGGGGCTTAGATAGCCACCAAACTACCGTGGTCCATTTAATTTTACTTTCTAGCTCCACAGTCTGTGCAGGCTGCTTTTTTTATATTCAACTACAAGTGTAGGGTGTAATATACACCCAAAGACGATGGCTACATTGCCAATAATCAAAGATGGAGGAGGTAGACAACCAGGTTTGTCTGTATAATTTGCAGACAAGTGTTCGAATTAAGGATGGCCTACCAGGGATTAAACTGTTTTTTTCATAATTTATTAGCTTTAGAATTACCTCACTTATCTAAGAAACTGGTGGGGCACTAAATTAGGTTATTTTAGACCAAAAAAATTGTATTTTTTTCAAAAATAGCAAAACAAAACCAAACAAAATCAAAACCAAAACACGAAGGTAATCCAGATCCAAAAACAAAAACAAAACACGGGGGTCAGTGACCATCTCTACACTGAATAAACCCCCCGTGTCTGTTTCTTATTAGCTTGAGTATTACAATAGCAGTAATTACAGCAATTTTTCTGAGTCGCAGCTCCGGAGCAGGAGAGGCCGCAGTATTTATATTCATGTTATTTGTTCTGGAACATTAGAAGAGACAAGAGTGATAAGTCTTTACAGGATGCGTGTGTTATTGCTATAACCATAACACGGGATGGAACAGTCTGTGTTATTAGCATCAGGAGAACAGCAGATTTCTCTCTGTTCGTCGGCGGCTTTGGAACATTAGCGAGGTAGCCTCAGCCTGTCCGTGTGCTAATTACCATCTTTCTTTCATTTATTTTTATTTAGGCTCATGGACATGTGCAATTACCCTGCAAACATTACAGCCAGGCAAGAAAGGTAATATTAATATAATACTTCATGCTTATATAGCATAATGTAATGTGTTTAGACAAAGTACACTGTGGATTCAATTATAATGGGGAGCATTTTTGAATACACTAACCAAATTTCGCTGTACAATGAACATATCAGGGAGGTTGCTAGCTTTGTTCTAAATAACCTGGGGAGAATTTACTAAGCGGCGCTTTATGGCGTCAAACTGCTGCAACTGGTTTGAGGCTTCAAACCGGTTGCAGCTGGCATATAAAGCGTCCTAAACTGCAACCGGTTTGAGGCCTGGTGGTTTCGTTCCATGTGACTTGCTGTGCGTTTTTTCCCGTTATTAAATCATAAGGTTTACAAACCGCACGTAGAATCGCAGGAAAACCTGCGGTTTTGGTGAATTAGGTGAAGCAGCCCAATTAGTGGACTTTAGCAATATTCCTAAGAATGTCGTTTGTTAAAGCACCAGGAACCAGCGATATCACTCTGGTTCTTTTAGAATTAGGACAAAAAATGGGGGGGGAAGGAGCAAATTTGCACCGTGGCAAAACCATGTTACACTGCAGGAGAGCAAATTTAAAATGTGTGGGCAGATTTAGGGCGTGTCCTAGCTCAACTCTAACTTGCAGTGTAAAAATAAAACTGTCCGGTCTATGGGTGCTACGTGCAAATACAGCCACTATTTCCCTGCTACAATGTTCCAGGTGGACAATGTCACCATGGAAGATATTCTATAAAGTTTTGGAAATGGACATTTTGGCCTAACGTATCTTTAGGAGTCCACGATAAAATGTTACTTTTATAGAATACCATGTAATGTTGTTTTTAAATATTTTTTTCCAGCTGAATAGGAGCTCCGTAATAAAAAAAAGTAGAAATGATCCTGTCTGAAGAGAATAAAGCAAAATAAACTGACTTTTAATGAATAAACAAATCCATTTTCACATCCTACATGCCTGAAACAACTTGTGTACCAATAATACAAACATCCAAGCCTTGATGCTGTTTCTTCCTTTTATACATACTTGCCTACTCTCACGGAATTCCCAGGAGGCTCCCGTAATTCGGGGAGTCCTCCCGGACTCCCAGAAGAGTAGGCAAACCTCCCGTTTTTGCTGAAATTCACGGCATTCAATGGCAGGGGCGGGGCTTAATCATGTGATTAAGCCCCGCCCCTGCTATTCAATGCCGTGATTTTGGGCATTTTACAGAGGGGGTGGGTTTATGGTGAAGTCACCACGCCCCCTGCTACCCCCTGTCACATGACTTCTCCCCTGGATCTCCTGGGTGAGAAATAAAAGTCGGTATGTATGCTTTTATATACTATTGATATTTTATACTAGTGTGGAGATCTACTGGAAATGACACACCCAACTAGTGCTGACCTTTAACATGTTTAGCGAGACCTCCTTTATCTGACGGGATTACAAGCAGGGGGCTGATTTTGTACCACAAAAAAAAAACTTTGTACTGCTGGGGGAAACATGATTTCGAGTTGTGTGGTTGGCACGGCCAAACCCAACTCTAAAATGTGGTGTAAAAATATAGCCATCCAGTATGTGCAGTGCAACATGGTTAGATCGGCTGCAAATCCTGCAGACAGGCAATAGTTGCCCCTAACTGTACCTGATCCCTAGGTGGCTGCATAAGTGGGCATGCAACAAAAGTGAATGAGGTAGACACACAAGCAGATGCCAATATATGCCCTGCACTAAAATGCCGTGAATAACTGCATTGTATCATCATCATTTATTTATATAGCGCCACTAATTCCGCAGCGCTGTACAGAGAACTCACTCACATCAGTCCCTGCCCCATTGGAGCTTACAGTCTAAATCCCCTAACACACACACACACACACAGATAGAGACAGACTAGGGCCAATTTGATAGCAGCCAATTAACCTACTAGTATGTTTTAGGAATGTGGGAGGAAACCGGAGCACCCGGAGGAAACCCATGCAAACACAGGGAGAACATACAAACTCCACACAGATAAGGCCATGATTGGGAATCAAACTCTTAACTGCAGGGCTGTGAGGCAGAAGTTCTAACCACTGAGCCACCGTGCTGCCCAGTGACATGTATGCAGTAACATGAACAACAAACCATTAACGAGGATTCCTATCACTACATTTGGCACAACGACACCTTGAGCATCCTCTTACCTCCATCCATTGACCCTGAGACTGCATGAGCAGCAGGACACAAGGATCAGACTTGTTGAGCGTATCTCTGTCCAACAGGTTCTTGCAGCACACTCGGAGCTCCACCTTAGACACACAAGTGGCTGTCACCACCCCCAAGGAGGACGGAGATGCCAAATCCGAAATCTCATTCACCATCATCTTGACACAAAAAGAGAAGTTTCCTTAGAGAGAGGATGGAATTAGACAACCCAGTAAAAGGTGATGAGATAATGATAAGATCTCCAGGTGATAGTCAGCAGAAGGTGTCCTCCTCCATATGATACCTAGTCTAAGGAGTAGTCGGGTGATGGACGTTATCTGAAGATCTTTAGGATGTTGGATACAAGTTTTCTACTTGAAATGATGTCCACCTATTACAAATCAGGGACCAGGAGGCACTGTGGCCAGTATGTGAGGAATCATTGGTCAATGCACCGATTAATCCCTATGTGACCTTTTATCTTCTTAAAATATCAAGCCGTGTGGCACCTTAAGTACATTGACTGACCTACTAAAGGAGGCACAATGCAAGTACAAATTTGTGTGTCATGCCACGTGAGGTCATATAAAGAATTGAATGTCCTGTAGGTGAGATCTTCAGTTGCACCCACCTGTCACTCCATCACTGATGACCTAGGCTTGTCTAATGTTCGAAGGTCAACTCAATTCCGAGGGGCAATCCAGATCTGTTCTGTAGACCACGCAACGTTCCACATGTGCAGAACGATGCTCAGATTATGTCCACAAAATATTAGCAGGTAGCCCCACAAATTCGGCGTCAATCCCAATGACTGAAGGTATTTGGGGGAAGTCCTTGCAGGTGACTTGGAAAAACTATCACTATCCTTTCTGAGACTCGGATGACGTGAATCCCAGCAGTACAAGACAGGAGACAAACCTTTCTAAGAAGATGAAACGGGGAGATGGCACGTGAGACGGTTTTGTTCCTGCAAGGCATAAAAAAACATATATCTGTTATGTATCTGCAGGGCTTGGATTATATAACGCTTCAACGCGTACTGCCTCTAAATGCGGAAAGAACACAGCCTTGCTCACAATCACGTCTGTAACATAGTAATAATGTGTCATCTTATTTCAATCAATAAGCTGCAGGAGTTATTAAGTTCAATGTCAGAATGGAGATGACAGAAATGTACAATAATTATGCCGCATACTTCAGCTCTTGTTCAATAGATCTCACTTTTATTTATGTTTTAAATCCGAGAAGTTCTTTGTCCTTTTATTAACCTGAAACTACGCTGGTTCTGCAATCAGGAATAGATACCCGGCTCAATGTGCTGATTGGTATTGTGAGGCTATATGATGTATTTATGATGCTCTGCTATGTAGTAGTGGAAATATCGCCACTGCCAGGGATGGGGCCAATCGGTGCCCAGAGACACCGGTACACCAGTGACGGGCACTTCGGGGGCCACATAGTGCGGCCCTCTATCCTTCGCCAGAGCCACACATTACCTTTAATCTCAGTAATAAGTTTCAACAAGACATTTAATCAACGAAAAAGACACCGATCTGTAATAACTTATCAGCAGTCATTTTAAACAAGTGTTACAAGTTATAACAAATAGGAGCTGGGGGCCGCAGATGAAGGCTCGGAGGGCCACACACGACCCTATACCGTACAGCTCTGTCATAAGATGTACTGTACTGCCCTATCATATTATGCATTACTATACTGATCTATAATGCTATGTGACACCATGTTCTCTCCCTCGCTCTCTCTCTCTCTCTTTCTCATCTGGCCCCCGCTCTAGAATACTACATGCTGTCTGTATGACAGTACTAAACATATCAGATGTCTAGGGCTTGATTAATGGTTCAGTCTGCCCTAGGCTAATACATAGCTGCCTACTCTCCCGGGAATGTCCAGGAGACTCCAGAATTTTGGGGAATTCTCTCGACTCCCAAGAGAACAGAGCAATCGCCCGCATTCTGCATACATAGTTGGTGAAGTGGGTGGGGCCAGGGATATACCATACTTGCCAACTCTCCCGGAATGTCCGGGAGACTCCCGCATTTTGCGAGAGTCTCCCAGACTCCCGGGCGAGTGTGGCAATCTCCCGAATTCTGCCCACTTCACTAGGAAGTGCCCCACTTCCTAGTGAAGTGGGCAGAATTAGATCCCAAGCGCTGCGATTCCCGGTGAATCGCGGCGTTTAGCCCCACCCCCGCTGTCAAATGACGCAATTTGCATCATTGCGTCGCGGGGGCGGGGGCAAAATGACGCGATTTCGGCGCCCCGCCCCCGCATGCCCACCTGCTACAGAGAGTCTCCCGGAAACCAACTTAAAAAAGTTGGTAAGTATGGGATATACGTGACATCCTGGCCATCTAAAGACATGATTCACGTGGCCACGCCCCCAAGACGCGGCAGCGAGATCTCCCCTCCCGGAGGCGAGGTTTCCAAAGTTGGTAAATATGGGCCAATACATTTGTATTGCCTCCCTCAACTTCCACACCAGGTTAATACGCTGTAGTTAAAAACAAGCTCGTCCTTTCAAATCAGCCCCCCCACATTATTTGCATTCCTATTTTTTAAAATCTAGGCTCCATTTGGCTTTTTAACAGGGTCACAGCAATCTTGGTCATTGATTTCATTTTTATTATAATCAGTACTGTATAGCAGAACGGTGCCATGAACGAGCGCTACTGAGGGTGAGGATGCGGAGAGGAAGGGGGGCCGTCACCCCTCTACTGGTCTCCATCCTTGACTCTCCTACTCTCTTATCCTCAAGCACCCGATCAAGAATGACTCATGGTCTTCAGCCTTTACCATGGGAATATGTCAAAATTAAAACCTTACTACATTTTCCTTTCGTGTTTACTTTCACAACTATTGTCTAATATTTTAAAATAAGTTTCAATTTATACACCTCTCTGTCACAATTTTGGACCCCCTAAAAATTTCCCACACCCCCAAAGGCTTTGCTCCCTAGGCTGCTGCCTAGTTAGCCTATTGGATAATCAGGCCCTGCAGTAAAAAGTGAAGCACAGTGGTCTTGTAACATTTCTGTGATCACAATCTATATAGTCGCAGTCACTGAACTACATCTGCTGAGAGTAAGACCTCATAACAGGTATCGTGTATCTCTACAATACATGATATCACAACTCTAAACAACAAGGTTGTAACAGAATTATCTTGTTTAAGAGAGATTTTTTTTTTCTTATTTGGCTGGGGAATATTGAATGATATGCAGCATATATACACTATTTAAATAAGTATAATTTATGTTGATGTTATTTTTCTAAAACTGTTCAGCAAAACATAAAGGCATAAACTATTCAAAAAACCTTTTCAGAATTTTAGCATGTTCTAAACTCAGCGGCAGGTGACAGCTGACTGATTGGCAGTGTTAGAATAAAGCATCGATAACAAACTGTAGTGAGACAGAGAGGGCAATGTTAGATGCATAGGCAAACCCAGGGGGGTTTCCCAGTGCCTGGAAACCCCCCTCCAAGCCTGGGGCACTGTATAATTGAGCTGGCTGGACCCTGCCCCCGCTTCACACGGCTCTGCTTGAAAAGGGAGAGCACCTAACAGTAGTGCACGCAGCATTGCCCGTGTATATTATGGGGATAGGAAGAGTTGGAGAGCAGCCAAGCGCTGTCTAAAATTATAGCCCCCATGCATGCTGGTCACGCCCACTGGCGTCGCAGTGTGGAAACCCCCCCTCTACAAATCCTGCATTTGCCCCTGAGACGGGTGTTTCAGAACCAAGAGCCACTATGTTTTAAACCAGCGACACGCTCAGTCAGAGTACCGTGAAGAGTGAACAGTGAACGCTGCTCCCATCGTACCCAGGGCCGGATTAACCATAGGGCTAACTGGGCTACAGCCCAGGGGCCTATGGCATCCAGGGGGCCCTTGAAAGTGCTCAGCAGCAGTATTGAGCACTTTCACTGCAGTACTTCCCCGGCGCGCTGTAGTCTCCTTACTGAGGAGATCTCGTGAGTCTCACTCTCATGAGATCTCCTCAGTAAAGAGTGTACAGCGCACTGGGGAAGGAGGTAAGTGCCGGGGGAAGGGACGGCTCGGATCATCGGGGGGAGGAGGGGCGGCTCGGATCACCGGGTGGGTGAGGGGTGGCTCGGATCACGGGGGGGGGGGGGGGGGGCCCTCACGGGGGAATGGAGGCCCCCTTAGCCCAGGGGCCTCCATTCCCTTAATCCGGCCCTGATCGTACCACAGCGCTGTCATAAGGCTGCATGTGTGACAGTCACACGATCTTCCCCATTATCTGCCATGCTACCCTGACTGAGCGCAGCACCGATTTAGAGTTTGATCCAGTTTATTTTTCACCCAAAGTGTCTCACGGACGTTCAGGAGACACTTCACGGCTAATTGAATCCCCCCTATGACTGATACAGTATCTTCCCCTTTTTATTTCAACATTTTTCCCTATCCTTTGTTATATTTTACTTTTCTAGGTAACTCGTTTCCATTAGATGAATTTATTAAGTCTTTTCTTTTCTGAAGGATATTTGTATTTTCATTAATTTTTAGCGCAATGACAATACACCTTTGCAGCATTGTATTTGCAGTAAGTGTTGAGTGACATTTCCATAAGTGCTTGTCTATTAACCAGCAGGAATAATATATTTTCTAATAAAGAAGAAAGAATAATTCGGACGTGTGAACGTTGTGTCATAAAGCACACTTACCCTCTCTCTGGATGTCCGGGACACACCCATATTCCGGGTTGGTCTCCCAGACTCCTGGTAGCAGGCCACTCTCCCGTAGTGGGCGGGATGGGGGCCTCAATGGCGCTATACGCTGCAAATTGTGCCACTTTGGCCCTCTCCTGCATTGGAAAATGACTCAATTGTGTAATTTTGATGCACTGGGGGGGCTACATGACGGGATTCAATGCTGCCCGCCCCCCCCTCAACACTTACAATTAAACTCTCTTCCCGGAGGGGAAGATTATAAAGTTGTAAGTATGGTCATATAGAGGTGCGTTTGATTGGCTACAGGTTGTTCTATCCACGCCCATTTAAAAACAAAGGATATCCTAAGCAAGCAGGAGATGAGGATTGAATACAATAAGGTGCTCAGACCCTAGTCGTAGGCAGCCCAATGAAGAGAGAAAGAATGAATGAATGGTCACCCCCCATCTAGTAGACAACACAAGCCCATTTATATATTGGTAGGGGAACTTAGTTCAAAAGATGTTTACTGTATATCTTTTTATCCGTTTCCGAATCTTTTTATGTATAGATAGCCCCATGGGAATGATATAGGGCTGTTTTCGGGTAATAACACTTTGGAGGGGGGGTATATTTACTAAACTGCGGGTTTGAAAAAGTGGAAATGTTGACTATAGCAACCAATCAGATTCTAGCTGTCATTTTGTAGAATGTACTAAATAAATGATAACTAGAATCTGATTGGTTGCTATAGGCAACATCTCCACTTTTTCAAACCCGCAGTTTAGTAAATATAGCCATGGGGGTCCCATTTTACGTTATCTCTGTGGGGATATGCATACTCTGTATACTCTGAAAAATGTTGAGCAACATTTCCCTCTTTGCGTGTAAGCAGGAATTATATTATTATTAGGTTTTATTTATAAAGCGCCAACAAATTACGCAGCGTCGTACATTGAGGGGATCGTGAAACAAACAAATGACAGTCAATGACGTGAAACGGAAGGTAAAGATGACACTGCCCTAATGAGTTTGCAATCTAAGTGTTGTGGGGTACACTTGATACATAAGGGAATAACAAGTGTAGCTGGTATAAGGCAGAAGCATAACAGAAGCATTTTATCGTCTTCAGGCATCACTACCAGTGCTAAATACAGAGTAAACCAGGCCTGTCCAACCTGCGGCCCTCCAGGTGTTGTGCAACTACAAGCCCCAGCATGTTTTGCCAGTAGACAACCAGTTGATAGCTGGAAGGGCATGCTGGGACTTGTAGTTTCACAACACCTGGAGGCCGCAGGTTGGACAGGCCTGGAGTAAACCATCAGCCAGGTACCTTCTATAGACAGCAATTGCAGCAGTGACATCTATAGTCCAAAACTGGTACTACATTCTATTAAACAAATCATATTATGCAGGAGTAAAAACTAATATAATAAAAGTCATGCACTATTTTAGAATGAAACAAATTAAAATTTATTCACAACATGCTCGAAAATCATAATACATTTCCTCTAAATGTAATCCTGTTGTATTTATCATATTCTTGCCCTGATTCTCTTTTCCCATAGAAACATTTTTGTACTGGCTCACAAAACCTATTGCAATACATATTGCTAACTGTACGAGCATATACCATATTGCAAGTGATATTTCAATGTAATGTTCCTTTAAGGTCACTGGCATATTTGATGAACATAATAATCATTAAGTATAGTATCTCGTAGAGGAGCAATTACAGTATTTCACTATTTATATAGTGTTACAGTGGCGCACACAGGGGGGGTTTCTGGTTCTCCAGAAACCCCTCCCCTCCGCGAAGAACAGTGTCCCTACATAGCGGCAATGTACTATACAGCAGCCGCGGCGCTGTCAAAGAAGTGTCCGCGGCGGTACAGCATCCCTTCTTTGACAGCGCCATGACTACTGTTCAGTGCAGTGCCGCCGAAATGGAGCTGCGCATGCACAGCAGCTCTGTCTATACGGGTTTTTTTTTTGGGGGGGGGGGGGGGGGAACCCCCCTTAAAAATCCTGTGTGCGTCCCTGTGTTACTAATTCCGCAGCGCTGTACAGAGAACTCGCTCACATCAGTCCCTGCCCCATTGGAGCTTACAGTCTAAATTCCCTAACACACACACACACACACACACACACACACACACACACACACACACACACAGACACACAGACACACACACACAGACTAGGGTCAATTTGGTAGCAGCTAATTAACCTACTAGTATGTTTCTGGAATGTGGGAGGAAACCCACGCAAACAGGGGGAGAACATACAAACTCCACACAGATAAGGCCATGGTAAGGAATTGAACTCATGACCCTAGTGCTGTGAGGCAGAAGTGCTAACCACTGAGCCACCGTGCTGCACAATATAATTGCTCAGGGTGAAAACACACACTGTGCAACGATTGGCCAAATCTGGTTACAAACTACCAAACTGCCCGACTGCATTTGTGCGGCCAAATTAACATGCATTAAATTCTGTATACCAGAAGATACCTGTGATGCTAACAGTCCCCCGCTGCACTGAGGAATACCCCCCGCAGGGACTGCACACTCCTGCAGTGAGGTCAGGGAGAATCCCACAGCCATCCCCAACACAGGATAATATTATGAGCCTTAATGCACATGATATCTGTAAATATCCAGACTTGTGGATAGAGAAACAAAAATAAGACTGATCTTACGTAACAACTGGAATAAGGCAAGATGATGTGAGCAATGTAGGGGGGCAGGATAGAAGACAGATGGTGGGAAGTGGGTGATTAACAGGGTGTAGGAATTGGGGAAATGCTAAGGAAGCAGCAACTAGCGGGGAACTGTGAACGCGTGGCTTAAGATGCAAAATAAGACCCAAACATTGATGGGTAAGGCACACGGCAGCAAGGGATTGGTTAGGAGCAGAAGAGGATTAAAGTCACGGAACAGACGGTTATCCGAGGAGAGAATAGAGAGTGGAATAAAAAAAACAGAACAGGGACAGAGCACAGGAGGAACAAGATGAGAAGCAGTAAATAAAAATGAATAGATTGGGGGGCACACAGAGAACATGGAGAGAGGATTGGAATAAGAGAACAAGTACTTACAGTAACAGAGGGGAGTGACGCAAGGTCAGGAATATGTTAGTCAAGCAGCACTGGTAATATGTAATAATGTAATGTGAATGAAACACAGACCGAGTAATACAAAAGAATATAAGAAAACCAAGGTCAGTAATATGTGATAAAAATAAATCAGGGACAAAGAAATAAGCAGGATTGTTATAAGGATTATGTACCGAGTAAGAAGCAAGAGTGTGATGAAAATGTAATAGCAAAGCTCTGGGAGGAAAGAGAAGGAATATGGTAGGAATGAAGCAGGGACAGAGTAATAATCAGGAATCCTCACCTGAGAGGTGTAACACACACATATCCCCATCAGTAACCCTCACCTGAGAGGTGTAACACACACATATCCTCATCTGTAACCCTCACATGAGAGGTGTAACACACACATATCCCCATCAGTAACCCTCACCTGAGAGGTGTAACACACACATATCCCCATCAGTAACCCTCACCTGAGAGGTGTAACACACACATATCCCCATCAGTAACCCTCACATGAGAGGTGTAACACACACATATCCCCATCTGTAACCCTCACCTGAGAGGTGTAACACACACATATCCCCATCTGTAACCCTCACATGAGAGGTGTAACACACACATATCCCCATCTGTAACCCTCACCTGAGAGGTGTAACACACACATATCCTCATCTGTAACCCTCACCTGAGAGGTGTAACACACATATCTCCACCTGTAACCCTCACCTGAGAGGTGTAACACACATATCCTCATCTGTAACCCTCACCTGAGAGGTGTAACACACATATCCCCATCTGTAACCCTCACATGAGAGGTGTAACACACACATATCCCCATCAGTAACCCTCACCTGAGAGGTGTAACACACACATATCCCCATCAGTAACCCTCACCTGAGAGGTGTAACACACATATCCTCATCTGTAACCCTCACATGAGAGGTGTAACACACACATATCCCCATCAGTAACCCTCACCTGAGAGGTGTAACACACACATATCCCCATCTGTAACCCTCACCTGAGAGGTGTAACACACACATATCCCCATCTGTAACCCTCACATGAGAGGTGTAACACACACATATCCCCATCTGTAACCCTCACATGAGAGGTGTAACACACACATATCCACACCTGTAACCCTCACCTGAGAGGTGTAACACACACATATCCCCATCTGTAACCCTCACCTGAGAGGTGTAACACACACATATCCCCATCTGTAACCCTCACCTGAGAGGTGTAACACACACATATCCACACCTGTAACCCTCACCTGAGAGGTGTAACACACACATATCCCCATCTGTAACCCTCACCTGAGAGGTGTAACACACACATATCCACACCTGTAACCCTCACCTGAGAGGTGTAACACACACATATCCCCATCTGTAACCCTCACCTGAGAGGTGTAACACACACATATCCACACCTGTAACCCTCACCTGAGAGGTGTAACACACACATATACCCATCAGTAACCCTCACCTGAGAGGTGTAACACACACATATCCCCATCAGTAACCCTCACCTGAGAGGTGTAACACACACATATCCCCATCTGTAACCCTCACCTGAGAGGTGTAACACACACATATCCCCATCTGTAACCCTCACCTGAGAGGTGAGGGACACACACATATCCCCATCTGTAACCCTCACCTGAGAGGTGTAATACACACATATCCCCATCTGTAACCCTCACCTGAGAGGTGTAACACACACATATCCCCATCTGTAACCCTCACCTGAGAGGTGAGGGACACACACATATCCCCATCTGTAACCCTCACCTGAGAGGTGTAACACACACATATCCCCATCTGTAACCCTCACCTGAGAGGTGTAACACACACATATCCACACCTGTAACCCTCACCTGAGAGGTGTAACACACACATATCCCCATCTGTAACCCTCACATGAGAGGTGTAACACACACATATCCCCATCTGTAACCCTCACCTGAGAGGTGTAACACACACATATCCACACCTGTAACCCTCACCTGAGAGGTGTAACACACACATATCCACACCTGTAACCCTCACCTGAGAGGTGTAACACACACATATACACACCCTCCAAAGACAAGCACAGGTGGATTACAGTTGCCCGGTGTCCCCCATTTAGATCACATTTACTGATAAATATATGAAGAATAACTCGCTCTGCCATTATAGCTTCACGCAGATATATTCACAGACTCCTTGTTATGAGCAGTGTGATTATAGACTTCAACAGACTAGAACATAATGTCACTATATTATATATCTATAATATTTGACTGCTGTAACCCACACCTACAGTTATGTCTATTGAACATAAACATTTTGGAGAGAGGTAAAGCTAGAAGTGCTTGCCCCTGCCCTTCCTATATAATTATCACTTGAGAGGTGATAACATATTTACTGTATCAGTCACTTATTCCTCCCATCTTCCTCCTAGTCTCATCCTCGTCTGAGGCACATTACGCTCATTGGGAAACACAGCGAGAAGGATTGTGACGTGCTGACCGGAGGCAGGAGGGACATATAAGCCGAGGGCAGATGAAAGGAAGGATGAGGATCAGAGTGGAACATACAGTCCGAAGTGAGTGTGTAAGAAAGGTGCGTTCTGCAGTGTAACAGATCGTACAAGCAGACACATGTTTTACATAGAAATCTGACTTTATAGTATAACACTACATCCATTTATCATCCACTCTGAGTCATAAGCACAGTTAGAACAAAGTAGCCGTGAGTCACTGACAGCTCGGAAAATTCAACTTAAGATCACATTCTCTCCAGGCAGAGCCCTCCTTCGTCATTACCCCCTGCCCCCCTGCCATATGACAGCACGGTGGCACAGTGGAGAGCGTTGCTTCACAGCGCTGGGGCCAAGGATTCAATTCCAACCACTGCCCTTTCTGTGTGGGATTTGTATGCTCTCTCCGTGTTTGTGTGTGGTCGGGAATTTAGATTGTAAGCTCAACTGGGGCAGAGACTGATGTGACTGAGTTCTCTGTACAGCACTGCATGAGATGGTGGTGCTATATAAATGGTAATGAATAAATAAAATATGACAATTCCCTCCTTACTCAATCTACAACTTACAACAGAAATGTGTGTATCTGCGGTAGTGGAGTATGTGCCACGTATGTATCATGTAAGAAGGCTACTACAGACCCTAAACACACATAATAAATTCCACTTTAGCACAATGATACAAATTGTATTTGTATACACAGTGACCATTGCATATGCACCCTGTACATGTGATATTTATACAATATAGTATATAATATAGTATAGTCTCATGCACACTTTATATAACATCCTCTCATTCTATCCAATATTATTTAAATCATTGCACTCTCCCAAATCATGTAACAGCTGTACTCAACTATTTTACCCAAATTATCTTTTGTCTCAATTTATATGTACCCCCATCCCTTTCTTCACCCCATAATTCCTGCTGTTCCTCCACCTAATTCTCATTCATTACCTCCAATCATACTCCTTGTACTTTCATTCTTATCTTCTGCCACCAGTCATTAAATGTTACCCCTGTTCTCACGCTGTACCCCTATTAATTACATTCTACATATATGCTAATATGTACCCCACTCCCTCACTATACTCCAACCCACTACATTGTCCCTCTATTCTCATGCTGCACCCCCACCAAATACATTGTCCCTCTATTCTCATCCTGTACCCCACCAAATACATTGTCCCTCTATTCTCATCATGTACCCCACCAAATACATTGTCCCTCTATTCTCATCATGTACCCCACCAAATACATTGTCCCTCTATTCTCATCATGTACCTCACCAAATACATTGTCCCTCTATTCTCATCCTGTTCCCCCCACCAAATACATTGTCCCTCTATTCTCATCCTGTTCCCCCACCAAATACATTGTCCCTCTATTCTCATGCTGTACCCCCACCAAATACATTGTTCCTCTATTCTCATGCTGTACCCTTATTAATTACATTCTACATATATGCTAATATGTACCCCACTCCCTCACTATACTCCAACCCACTACATTGTCCCTCTATTCTCATCCTGTACCCCCATCAAATACATTGTCCCTCTATTCTCATCCTGAACCCCCACCAAATACATTGTCCCTCTATTCTCATCCTGAACCCCCATCAAATACATTGTCCCTCTATTCTCATTCTGAACCCCCACCAAATACATTGTTGCTCTATTCTCATCCTGCACCCCCACAAAATACATTGTCCCTCTATTCTCATCCTGTACCCCACCAAATACATTGTCCCTCTATTCTCATCCTGTACCCCACCAAATACATTGCCCCTCTATTCATATCCTGTACCCCCACTAAATACATTGCCCCTCTATTCTCATCCTGTACCCCACCAAATACATTGTCCCTCTATTCTCATCCCGTACCCCCACCAAATACATTGTCCCTCTATTCTCATCCTGCACCCCCACCAAATACATTGTCCCTCTATTCTCATCCTGTACTCCACCAAATACATTGTCCCTCTATTCTCATCCTGCACCCCCACCAAATACATTGTCCCTCTATTCTCATCCTGTACCCCACCAAATACATTGTCCCTCTATTCTCATCCCGTACTCCCACCAAATACATTGTCCCTCTATTCTCATCCCGTACTCCCACCAAATACATTGTCCCTCTATTCTCATCCTGTACCCCCACTAAATACATTGTCCCTCTATTCTCATCCTGTACCCCCACTAAATACATTGTCCCTCTATTCTCATCCCGTACCCCCACCAAATACATTGTCCCTCTATTCTCATCCTGTACCCCACCAAATACATTGTCCCTCTATTCTTATCCTGTACCCCACCAAATACATTGTCCCTCTATTCTCATGTTGTACCCCCACCAAATACATTGTCCCTCTATTCTCATCCTGTACCCCACCAAATACATTGTCCCTCTATTCTCATCCTGTACCCCACCAAATACATTGTCCCTCTATTCTCATCCTGTACTCCACCAAATACATTGTCCCTCTATTCTCATGTTGTACCCCCACCAAATACATTGTCCCTCTATTCTCATCCTGTACCCCCACCAAATACATTGTCCCTCTATTCTCATGTTGTACCCCCACCAAATACATTGTCCCTCTATTCTCATCCTGTACCCCACCAAATACATTGTCCCTCTATTCTCATCCTGTACCCCACCAAATACATTGTCCCTCTATTCTCATCCTGTACTCCCACCAAATACATTGTCCCTCTATTCTCATCCTGTACCCCCACTAAATACATTGTCCCTCTATTCTCATCCCGTACCCCCACCAAATACATTGTCCCTCTATTCTCATCCTGTACCCCACCAAATACATTGTCCCTCTATTCTCATCCTGCACCCCCACCAAATACATTGTCCCTCTATTCTCATCCTGCACCCCACCAAATACATTGTCCCTCTATTCTCATCCTGTACTCCCACCAAATACATTGTCCCTCTATTCTCATCCTGCAGCCCCACTTAATACATTGTCCCTCTATTCTCATCCTGTACTCCCACCAAATACATTGTCCCTCTATTCTCATCCTGTACCCCCACCAAATACATTGTCCCTCTATTCTCATGTTGTACCCCCACCAAATACATTGTCCCTCTATTCTCATCCTGTACCCCCACCAAATACATTGTCCCTCTATTCTCATCCTGTACCCCCACCAAATACATTGTCCCTCTATTCTCATCCTGTACCCCCACCAAATACATTGTCCCTCTATTCTCATCCTGTACTCCCACCAAATACATTGTCCCTCTATTCTCATCCTGTACCCCCACCAAATACATTGTCCCTCTATTCTCACCCTGTACCCCCACCAAATACATTTTAATTAGTTACATTTCTAATAAGGACATTATATACCTCATTATCATACCACACCTGTCTCTTTTTTGTTGCTCATTCTCATGCTGTTTTCTTATACTTACTACGCTGATCCCTTATCGGCAGACTGTGCTCACTTCATGTTGTACCCCAACCACACACTGAACGCCCGATATTAAGCTGTATCTCCTTAGACCCTTCTCATCCCCCCCTTAGTTCATGCTGCCCCCAATTTATCATCTCCTTAACCTCAGCTCATCCTGTACCCCAACTATCACACCCCTAATCTCATTCAGCGTATCCTCAATTATACATTTCTATGTTGCACCTCTCATCCCATTGAGTGTCCACTCATAAGCTTCTCACCAATCACCATATGCAATACCACCCCTCAACTCTGCACTCCCCCGCACCCCAAATCCTTTGGATTCACTTTACACCCCTATGTCAACTCCAAATGTTTCCCTCCCCCATGAAATATAATATCTCCAGTATTTCACCACGCTCCCCATCTCTTACAATGTCTCCTCCACCCCACTCCTCAATTACATCCTCTCTACACAATACTTTGTAACCCCAACACAACATCCTGCGAGTCCCCACCCAGAACATCCTCACATCTCCTGTGTTCATTTGATACTTTGTACCCAAATTCATGCAAAGCTGAACTATCTCAGGCACTGACTCTTCTGCCTTAGGTGGTTTTTTTACTCCTCAATCTTAAAAGGCTTAAATTTCCTGTTTCTTCTTCTTGTCTTCAGCAAAAAAGAGACTTGTGAGGTCTTTAAACCTCAAATGCCACAACATCTTCCAAGCACCCCCCAGCCCCCACAATATCAGATACATGGCTGCAGAAGTGCCCCAGTTTGTATTTGTTCTCACCTGCTGACTCCAATGATACTCTGTCTCCTCTGCTGAATTGCTGTGATGGCCACAGAGAGCTGATCTGTGCGGAGCAGCCTGCTCGCTATCTGGCTGTGTATCCCAGAGAATCTCACACAGCCTGCAATTCATCCAGCACACCCAGAGGGGGAGCCCTCCCTCCCTTCCACTAACTCCTTCACTGCCAGTCCGCATTACATCCCCCCAAAACTCCAACCTCTCCTGTTTAATCAAAATCATCCCTAAGTCTTCAGAAGTCTTTATATTGGGCCATCCACCTGAATACTTTTATGTCATTTGGGTAATTTAGAAGGTACCAGCAAAGAGCACAGAGCTGTAGAAATACAGAACACAAGTTTAAAAAAAAAAGAAATAAACTGTAGAATGTTATCTGTCATAGCAATGAACACAGTGCAAGACACAAACAATTAAGCAGGGGTATATTATTTTGGGAAACAAACACTGACATCCCTAGTAATGTGAGAACTTAGCAAATTGATGCACCCCAAATAATTAAAGGTTTGTGTGCAATCATTTATACATTGTAGGAAAGTGGAATTATAAGGAACACTTTATGCTTTATGAAACAAATGAACTTCTTTATATATATATATATATATATATATATACACATACATTTAAACATTTACTGTGTGTTATAGCCATGTAGCTTCTCCTGTATCCACTTTTTACATGTCTGCACGAGATAAGCTATCTACTGGGCTGTTTGTGATGGCTCTAACCCCAGGCCAAGCTGTTTGTGGAATAAAAGTCCCAGCCAGCAGGGAGCGCCAGGGAGCATGGATGCCAGATCCCAGTAATCTTTGAAGAATGGGTTTTATTTAGGATATTAGAGTACAGTAGGCTCTGAATGATGATATGAGATCAGAGTCAGAGGAACTTCTGCCCACAGTAAAAGCTCATGTAAGGAAATCATGGTTGGGTTGGATTGGGCCAGTGTCATAGCTATGCTGGGCTACTTCTAATGCTTGCGGGAGACGTGGGGGGAGGCACCAAAAGAAGAGGTGCGAGGGGCTTAACAACGCTTATAATGGTCTATTTATGAAGGATTTTTCCTGTGTTAAACACCCGAAAACAACAGTTTTCGGGTGTTTACCGTGAAATTGCTATGTATTATTGAAGCATCGCAGCAGATATCTCAGATATCTGCTGCTTTGCATTTGCTATCGTTTTTCTGAGCACTCCCCATAACAGTGTATGGGAAGTGCTCAGAACCGCTATGTATGACAGTCTATTTAGAGAAACTTTTTTCTTTCTTTACATGTTAATGTACGCCATCTGAAGCTGGCGCCATCTGAAGCTGGCGTACATTAACATATTTGAAAACTTTCGCGCTGTCCAGCTCTGCTCTGAAGAGCAGAGCTGGACAGCGCATGTGTGGAGGGATCATGTGATCCCTCCCTGTCAATCATCCTGCAGTTTGCCGGCCAGGATGTTACTTCGCATGCACCAACTTTTCAGTCGGTACATGCGCACTAACAAAAAAGGAAAAAAAAAAGAGAAAAAGAGAAGATCACCGCAGCCTTTAAACTTGAGAAAAGACTGCGATGATCAGGTGAGTCACTTCTCAGGGACAGCAGTCTGTCGGCACTGCTGTCCCTGAGAAGTTTTTTAATACATAGCCGTTACTTTTCAATCCTTATCAAGGAGATAAGGATTGAAAAGTATCAAGTGAAAAAAACGAAGGGTCATAAATAGACCCCTTAGTGTCATCAAGTGTGCGGGTCCATACCTATGATGGCATGAGTCACGCCATGATGCCCCTGACCACTCAGTCTTCTGGGAGTGACATGTGACATTTATATTTCTTTTGATAACATGACCATAAATCCCACCCCACAAGCTCGTTGCCTCGGTGTAATCCTTGACTCACAACTGTTGTTTATTCCCCACATCGACTCTATATCTAAATTATGTTATATACATCTAAAGAACATTTCCAGAATACACACATATCTCACACAAGACACTGCAAAAACCTTAATTCATGCACTCATCATCTCCCGCATTGACTATTGCAATTCCCTCCTTACTGGTCTTCCCAAAGTCAGACTTGAACCTCTATAATCTATTTTGCAAGCAACGGCTAGATTGATTTTCCTTGCAAACCGCTCTTCCTCTGCGGCCAGGCCCGGCGCTCCCATTAGGCAAAGTTATTATTATTATTATTATTAATTTTTATTTATAGGGCGCCACAAGGTGTCCGTGGCGCCGTACAGGGACAAAAACAAATTACAATACAAGGTAGAACAGCACAGTACAGTAAACATAAAGCACAGTAACTCAGTAAGCTCAATGCACAGCTAGTGAGGGCGGGGGGAGTATCCGCATATGACGGGGCCCAAAAGGAGGGCGTGGAAGACAGGGAGACCCCCAGAGGGGGGAGGAGGGCCCTCGAGGAGGAGGGCAAAGTAGCTGGAGAGCAGAGTTAGAAGTGGTGGAAACAGGAGGAGAGATGGCCCTGCTCAGAGGAGCGTACAATCTAAGGGGAGGTGTGGACAGACGGAGAAACACAGGGGAGAGAGGGAGAGTAGAGGGACGGCGGCAGGGAAGGGGAAAGAAGGGGGAGAGGCAGAGGATACGGTAGGTAGTTAAGTGGGAGACTGGAAGGCTTTAAGAAAAAGGTGGGTTTTTAAAGCCCGTTTGAAATTGGACAGGTTAGGGGAAGTCCTGATGGAGGGAGGGAGCTTGTTCCAGTGGAGGGGGGTAGCGCGGGCAAAGTCTTGGATACGCGCGTGGGAGGAGGTGATGAGGGAGGAAGATAGGCAACGGTCATTGGCAGATCGGAGAGGACGGGATGGAGCATGAGTAGAGAGGAGGGAGGAGATGTAGGGTGCAGTGGAGTTGGCGAGGGCCTTGTAAAAGTGAGGAGCTTGAACAGAGTTCTGTAGGGGAAGGGGAGCCAGTGGAGGGATTGGTAGAGAGGGGAGACAGAAGAGGAGCAGCGAGAAAGGAAGATAAGCCTAGCGGCTGCGTTAAGTACAGATCAAAGGGGAGCGAGATGAGAGAGGGGGAGGCCAGTAAGGAGGAGGTTGCAGTAGTCCAAGCGGGAGATGATCAGAGAGTGAATAAGGCATTTAGTGGCATCTTGGGAGAGGAAGGGGCGGATGCGAACGATGTTACGCAGCTGGAAGCGGCAGGATTTAGCAAGAGAGAGGATATGGGGGCCAAAGGAGAGAGAGAAGTTGAGGGTGACACCAAGGCAGCGAAGTTGGGGGACAGAGGAGATAGAGGTGTTGTCGACAGTGATGAAGAGGTCGACAGGGGATGAGGTATGGGGGGGAGGAAAAACTATCAGCTCGGTTTTGGCGAGGTTGAGTTTGAGGAATCGAGAGGACATCCAGGAGGAGATGGCAGAGAGGCAGGCGGACACCCTAGAGAGGAGGGAGGGAGAGAGATAAGGAGAGGAGAGGTATAGTTGAGTGTCGTCAGCGTAAAGGTGGTAGTTGAAGCCGAAGGAGCTGATGAGTTCACCCAGGGAGGAGGTGTATAGAGAGAAGAGTAAGGGGCCCAGAACAGAGCCCTGGGGGACCCCGACTGGAAGGGTGGACGGGGGGAGAGAGACTCAGTGGTGGTGACAGAGAAGGATCGGTAAGCGAGGTAAGAGGTGAACCAGGACAGGACAGGGCCAGAGAGGCCGAGAGACTGGAGGGTGTGGAGGAGGAGGGGGTGGTCAACGGTGTCGAAGGCTGCAGAGAGATCAAGGAGGATGAGAAGGGAAAAGTGGCCCCTGGCTTTAGCAGAGAGGAGGTCATTGGTGACTTTAGCCAGGGCAGTTTCAGTGGAGTGAAGGGGGCGGAAACCAGACTGGAGAGGATCAAGGAGGGAGTGTTCAGAAAGTTAGGAGGTTAGGCAGTTGCCTAGGGCGTCGGGCTCTGGAGGGCGCCACAGAATTAAAATTACTTTAAAACTGTGCAGCGATCGCTGACCATACCTTCCACGGGCGCCGCACAGCTTCAGATAAATCCACGGAGAGGGGCTATGGATTACCACCGCCATCCTCCCCTCCAACAGCTGATGGGGCGCTGCGTCTCCTCCCCTCCACTCACTGACTGTCGGGCGTGACATCATCATCACGGCCCGACAGTGTCAGTGAGTGGAGGGGAGGAGACGGAGCACAGAGGAGCAGCTTTATGGAGGCAAGTTAAGGTAAGGAAAGACAGGGGAGGGGCGCGGATTTTGAAAAAGTGCCGGGGGGGGCAGGGATTTTGAAAGGGAGCCTGGGGGGGATTTTGAAAGTGTGCCTAGGGCGCCAAGGACCCTAGCACCAGCCCTGTCTGCTGAGTCACTCTGTCAGTCTCTACATTGGCTGCCTGTATTTCAACGAATCCAATATAAAATTCTTCTACTAATATACAAGGCCATCAACAAAATTGCACCGACATACATCTCCTCCCTTGTCTCAAAATATCTCCCGACTCGACACCTCCGTTCTGCACAAGATCTGCGTCTCTCCTCCACTCTCATCACATCCTCCCATTCTCGGTTACAGGATTTTTTTCGGGCTGCACCCACTTTGTGGAATTCCCTCTCTCGCACAGTAAGACTTTCATGCATTGAAAGAGTCATGTAAGGGGAGGGAAAGGGCTTTGGGGGGGGAGTAACCCAGCACTATTGAAAGCCCCCTGGGGGATGTGGCACATGTACACCTGATCAACTTATCAGTTTAGAAGTTGGGAGGTAGGTATGATATGGTAGCATGTACTGGACAAATTCCAAATGATTTTTGGCATAAATGGTGATGTTACGAACTTGAAGGAAAGCCACGGCAGTATATTTCACCTTTCTCTCTCTAAAAAAAAAAAAAATCTATATATTTTTGTGACTTAAGTTTAGTTTTTAAAGGATAACTCCATTCTATTTTAATATTTTTTAGCGCATATCCCCCCTTCAGTCAACTGTGGTAGAGCAGGAGCACTTTAAGACTCACTACCACCAACTATCCAATGTTTCTTCATCATCATCATCATCAACATTTAGTCATATAGCGCCAGCAAATTCCGTAGCGCTTTACAATTGGGAACAAACAATAATAAAACAATACTGGGTAATACATACAGACAGAGAGGTAAGAGAACCCTGCTTGCAAGCTTACAATCCCCTCGTTGACAACCTCGGAGAAGAAGAGGGTCTTCAGTAACTAACACTGATGCTAACTAAACACAGCCTCTGCTCCGTCCAATCAGCGCTTGTAATAGAAGCAACAATTTCTGGTTGTCAACAATGGAACAAAGAAGACGTTTCTGTTCTGCTGGGGGTTAATCTCCCTAAAAACTGTGGGAGTCCCTGACTGAGATCGGCAACAGATTTCCGGCAAACAATGGGTTATTATAGCGACTGTATACAGTACTCTGATATCACACAATCTCACCCTTCTCAAGACAATTCTTAACCACCATTATCAGGGGCTGGCTGGCTAATTTTCGCCAGGTGGGGGGGGAGGGGTCTAGGGGTTTGGGGCAAAACTCGTCTCTGCAGCCTATTAGGAACATTTTAATGGAAAAACAATGACTTAGATCGCCAAGTGACCCAGCCCAAACACTATAGGACTGGCCAGATGGGGAGGAGGGCAGATTCCCCCCTGCCCCCAGCCTGCCACTGGCTATTATAATTTCTGAGACAAATTGTTCTATTTATTAAACACAGCTCTCCAGATAGGATTCCACTTTCCCTGCATCGCGCTCCGCATCCGATCTATACTTCCTAACTCATATGGTTATTTAATCTAATCTTTTATTACCTCTCAGTGGATTTGCATTGATTCTCGTGTCTCGTGCGCTTTTCCAAAGCATCATAAACGCAAATTAACCGGTCACTGACGATGAACAGTTATGAAGAAATGTTAGGCCTCTGAAGATATAGTACGGATCCCACCTCAGGTTGTTTATGGAGTTAACGTGGCAGATATAATGTAAATATCCAGCCCATCGGTTAGGGTTTACCACAGACAGCCCCTGCCCATAATTCCTAGCTCAGAGAAGTGGTTGAAACTATAAGTAATATTCCCGGTATTTCCTGGCAGTAAATCACTTTGTGTGTCCAGGGATAATTCACTTACTCAGAACCTACTGATTATATTAGAAGACAAAGAAGGGATACGAGAGAGACATTATTCTTACTAATCTCACATTAGAAAAGCACATCTTCACCTCAGTCTTATATCAGGTGTAACTGAATACACAGTGGCTTACCACATATTACATTAACAGCAGGAATAAGTCACTGTATTTATTATATATTCATATTTAGTATCCCACCATATTATATTGTGGGACATTATATATCTGTCTTACTATATATACAGTAAAAAAATAATTATATATATGTATATATAATTTTTTTTTTATGAACACCTTTATTTTAAGTAGACTATAAGTATATAAGTATTGGTGTCCTGTAGAAAAACAGTTAGGGGGTATATTTACTAAAGTGCGGGTTTGAAAAAGTGGAGGTGTTGCCTATAGCAACCAATCAGATTCTAGCTATCATTTTGTAGAGTGCACTAAATAAATGATAGCTAGAATCTGATTAATTGCTATAGGCAACATCTCCACTTTTTCAAACCCGCACTTTTGTAAATATACTCCTTAGTCTGTGGCTTTGTGGCTTAATGTGGCTGCAGCAACATTTCTGGATGATATCTAATGTCCTTGATTTAAACTAGGGTTTACTTGATCCTATATGCACAGGTGACTGTGTAGAATACGTGTTGCCCATAGCAACCAATCAGATTCTTAACGACTGTAGTACAGTTTAGACCAGTGCTGGGACCACATGTGTCAATGTACCGCCGGACATCACAGGGATGTTGTTTCAGGCACTACGATACCTGGGAACATTATTCAAGGCCGACAACTGAATGGGCCTCTTATGCTGGGGTACTGGAGTTCTACCATAGCTGGAGAAGACACAGACTGTGTAAATCCGATACACATTATGCATTAATAGAACCCCAGGGAACTCCTAATATGCATCAATAGGGCCCCAGCACTCCGCCACATGTAATAGAGTTCTTACACATAAAGCTATGCTGCTCAAACAACACAGCAGAGCTGACCACAGGGGTGACGGAGGATTTTGGCACAGGGAGGAGGAAATGCTCCAGATTTACCTTAATACATAGAGCTCAATGTATCTTGTAGCAAACGGCAATGTTGGCGATAGCAGCTCCGAGAGCTAAGGGTTAATACCACTTCGCCGGCCCGATCTCTGCAGACATAGGCACGCCAGGATACTTGATAAATAGGCTGCCACATGGGGAAGCCATCTCCAGTGACCACGCTGGAAGCAGGGATTAACGTTGACAGAAACCCCGTCATGTATTGGGAGAAACTCCAATTTTAGCTGGCGATAAGGCTTTTCACCCATTGATAAATCAGCGCCTAAGTTTAAATGGGAAACCATGGGGCCAAATTACAGCTATGGGCTCCCATTAGGAATTCACCACTCTGCGTAAAGATGTGCGTGAAATTCATATATTGCCTGTTCCAAATCTTCTCTTACACTGCAGCTGACCTACAACAGCATCAGGGACCTGTAGTCCTAATTACTGCAAGGACCGCGCATAGGACATCAGTTTCTGTACAGGTAGAGCTGGATGCGACTTGAAGGTAAGCAATCTGCTACTGACAGCCCTGCCAATGCACTTGTTGCTTGTTATCACATTACATTAATTCCTATTGAGCTGTTAATATCATTTGTTTTGTTTAGAAAAGAAAAGCTGAACTGAGTAAGAACCCTTTATAATTTGCATGTGTGGTGCCCCAAAGCTCTGTTGAACAGCACAGAGGAAGTGCATAAACGCTTTTAAAATGCAGGGCTACAAGGTGTTACTAGAGGCTGAGAAAGACACAGTGGGAATGACAGTTGACAGTTGAACTGAAAAGTACGTACCCAGGAGGATGTGCAGGAAGGAGGAGTGTGTGATATAGCAACAAGAAAGGGGAAGCTGACATGAGAGTCTGATCTGCTGCTGGAACTGGTGACATTGCCAGCAGACACGGCTGGAGAACGGCTGGGGACACACAGTGGGGCGTCCAAGAGAGTCTCCACAAACTGCAGAACCTTTTCAAGGTAAAATCCTAGCCTGCAGTGTACTACACACAGCCCAGCGTCAGAGGGAAGAGTGATGAGAGAACAGCGCCATCTTGTGACTGAATTGAGCAACAGTCCTGTGTTTTGTTATAATCTTTAACACTGCCTACAGTTTAACATCTACCCTTTAGAGAGAAAGTACAGGGACTTAATCGGGATTGTTAACCCTTCTGGAAACCTCTACAGGACATTTAAACACTACAAAATTCCTGTGCACAGAATTGATTTGTTGATATTGAAAATGTTATATGTTAAATGCTATTGTACTCTATGCTGATCAAACGATTATTTTGTCATTACCATTGAGCTGAAGGGGTCAGTGGCACGGTGGCTTACCAAAACTATCCTTACCGCATATATAATAAACCCAAGTTGTTTGACCAATCCTTGTCCCTTTCATTGAAGTACCTATCTCCTGACCACCGGATATCTGAACAGAAAAGAACCTGACTCGTGTCTGGAGGACAAGGTAAGGGAAGGATTTCCCATCCGTTTCGACCACCACACATGGAGCGTAGACATCTTGTAATGTTCAATAATGTACAATATCCTGATGTTGACAAGTGTGACAGCAGTACAGTGTCGGACTGGGGCATGAAGGGCCCACCGGGGGACTGCAATGCTAGGGGCCCACCAGAGGGGGGTGTGGCCAGCCATCATAGAGGCGTGACCAAACACTAGAGGGGGAGTGGTCAGCCCATGAAGGACAGCTAGCACCATAGTGTAGTATGTACAGAATGCAGTGTGTGTATAATGAGTACACAGTGTTGACCTGTCCCTTAGATTGGGCAGAACAGTCACCAAAAATCCGGATTGTCCCACTAGACCAGGCTTGGCTAACCTGTGGCACTCCTGGTGTTGTGAAACTACAAGCCCCAGCATGCTTTGCCAATATATAGCAGCTTATTGCTGTAAGGGTATGCTGGGACTTGTAGTTTCACAACACCTGGAGTACCACAGGTTAGCTAAGCCTGCATTAGACTCAGAACATTTGACTGACTGTCCTACCTGTTCTTGTTACTTTTACCACCTGTAGCTGCTCGTTTCTTTAGTTGTGGCATGTCTGGATCCTGGAATGTTGAGGGCCCTATTTGAAAAAAATAATGGGTACATTTAGAAACGCCAACCATCCCTGCCATTAAATCAACTGCACCCACATTTAATAATTAGGCCTCTCTCCAGCCTCAACATTAAAGTAATAGTGCTCACATTTGATAAATAGATCTATTTCCCTCCAACCAACCCCAACATTAATGTTCTCTGTGCAGCCCCTCCCTCACTATAGTTTAGCATAGTTAGCCCCCCTATAGTTTTGTATAGATAAGCAGTCCCCCTATGCCACATAGTAGTGCCCCCTTACAACATTATGCCACACAGTAGTGCCCCCAAGCAACGTTATGCCACACAGTAGTGCCCCCAAACAACGTTATACCACACAGTAGTGTCCCCAAACAATGTTGTGCCCCAATGTTATGCCACACAGTAATAACCAAAATTCACATATGCCATGCTATTGTGTCCCCAATTGATATTATGCCCACAGTAGTGCCCCCCAAATCACATATTCCATATGCAATAGTGCCCCAATTCACGTATGCCATGCAATAGTGCTCTCAAATCCCACACACACTTATATATATATATATATATATATATACACACACACACACACACAAGTTAACCTGTGCATGATACTCATGCATTCTAGTCAAATCAAGCTACTTAAGGTGTTAAAAAGGTTCTTGTCATGCATTTGGGCCTAGCCCAGGCCTCCTCAGGGGAAGAGCGTTACTTCCCGATGCAAGCGCCCTTTTTTAACGTGGTTTTGTCCACATGTCATCACCTCATCCTTCATTTTCATCGCCACATCTATCCAGATGTCTATCCAGACACAGGGATCTCTCTCAGCGGTCCTGAGTATCACATTCCTCTCGCTCTGTCACCCCTGGCAACCACCAACCACTCCCAACTGTCACCCCCGGCAACCACCAACCACTCCCAACTGTCACCCCCGGCAACCACCAACCACTCCCAACTGTCACTTCTCCTTCAAGAAATATATATATATTTTTTTTAAATCTTTATAAACACTTTTAACAATTAACAAATTAAAAACATCTTAGTATACCAAATACCAGCCCTTTCTGAATTTTTTTTTTACACACACACTAAGAATTTAGTAGGTCAGTGTATAACTCTGCCCAGCAGGTGGCGCTGCAGCTCGGTTTTATTTTTTCCACAGACAGACAGACTAACACACGCCACTAGACATTTATATATTAGAGATATATATATATATATATATATATATACACACACACACACACATACACCATATATGTATATATACATGTGTGTATATATATAAATGTATATATACATATATATATACACACACACATGTATATATACATATATGGTGTGTGTATGTATATATACATAGTGGTAGCACAAACAATATAAACAAGTGGTTTAAAGTCTACTTACCCATATGTTGAATGCTGCAGCCTCTCTGCTTCTTCTCCCTTCAGCGGCGGCAGGAACATCATCACAGGAGGAGGGGGCGGGTCACATGATCGCAGCTACGATCGTATTTGAAAGATGACTGGCTGTCACTGACAGCCAGTCATCTGCAGCAGCGGGGACTGCGGAGAGGACTGCGGTCACCCTGGATGACGTCAACAGGCCTCCAGGTAAGCTCCACCCACTACTAAAAGGGGGTGTGGTCGTAAGGTAGCGCGGCCTACCGGGTGTTTTACTGGTAGTCCGCTGGGCCAGTCAGACCCTGCAGCAGTATGTACAAGGGGGGTCTATTTATGAAAATGTTTTAAGCCTATGGGGCCTATGTATGGATCCTTTTATTCATGAAAATTCAGCGAAAACGAACAGATGCAAATGTAAGAATCATTGAAATGTATTACCAGTGCATGGGCGCACATAAACTTGTTCACAGTATTGTATGCCAGCTCAGGCCGACGTAAATTACTGTATGTGTTCGTTTTGAGGTCTGCTCCGAAGAGCAGAGCTTCACAGCGCATGTGTGGAAGGATCATGTGATCCCTCCCTGTCACATGATGCACGCCCAGTGCCGTAACTAGACATTTTAGTGCCCTGGGCGAGACAGGGCACCGACGCCCCCCATCTAAGTGGGTGTGACATTTGCCGAGTGGGTGTGGCCAGCCTAATGTGGGGGTGTGGTTGGCACTTTACTGAAAAAATTCTGTTACACATATTTGCAAATGCATGAAAAGCTAAATGCATGTATATATATTTATATCTATATAGATATATGGCACTGGTTCTATATTAAAGTACAAACCAAATTATTGATATTAGAAGACAGATGGAAAATCAGAGAACATTGTCTCATGAGAGATCTTAATCATAAAGGCACTGACAGAAGAAAAACAGGATATTTTATAGGGGAGAATACATGATTTTTATAGAGGTGGAAATCAACTTTCCCTTTCACCAAAACAATCTGAATCATATTGGATGTATATAATCTGCTAAATTCTACATTTACTATCAGTAGCAAGCATTAGACACAAATCCTCTATAAAAAAGTCAGTGCAACTTCATATTTTGCTCACTAAATCCTGTCTGGAGGGGAGATCCCAGGCACATACAGCTCCCTCCACTACCCTCCGTTTCCTATCACTGATCTGTAACAAAGATATACAAAAGTCACAACCTTACCGTGCGGGATATACAGGGGACACTTTGGTAAGTTGTGTATCCGGGAATTGTGAGCAAGTTGTGTATCCAGGAGGTTACAATTCATTCAGGGCATCAGAAGCAGTGGAACGCATGTGCGTTCCACCGAAAACAGGAAGTTCGGCATTTGGAACGCAAATGCGTTCCAAATGCCGAACTTCCTGCTTTCGGTGGAACGCACATGCGTTCCACTGAACTGCTTCTGATGCCCTGAATGAATTGTTGCTTGAATTAGAGCGTGGTTTCTTCTGGGCACAGAGGCAGGTAACGGGCGGCTGCGCCCCCTTGGGCTTGCGCCCTGGGCGGTCGCACCGCCCGCACCGCCGTCGTTACGGCTCTGTGCACGCCCTTCGGTAAGTGCTATTGGCACTTACAAAGGAACAAAGCATTACAATGCTTTAAAGGAAGTCAGCTCCTACTTGCACAGCTCTCCGCATAGCACTATGCAGTCCAGGGATGTGTGTCATCATCATCATCACCATTTATTTATATAGCGCCACTAATTGTGCAGCACTGTACAGAG
This sequence comes from Mixophyes fleayi, assembly GCF_038048845.1. Classification (NCBI taxonomy): domain Eukaryota; kingdom Metazoa; phylum Chordata; class Amphibia; order Anura; family Limnodynastidae; genus Mixophyes; species Mixophyes fleayi. Next base: position 88,543,647 of record NC_134411.1, on the reverse strand, counting down.
AACATATTTGCACCTGCCCCATAGAAACTTACAGTCTATATTCCTTAACACACACACAGACAGATACTTGATAGCAGCCAATTAATCTACCAGTATGTTTTTGGAATGTGGGAGGAAACCGGAGCACCCGGAGGAAACCCACGCAAACACGGGGACTACATACAAACTCCACACAGACAAGGCCATGGTCAGGGATTGAATTAATGACCCCAGTGCTGTGAGGCAGAAGTGCTAACCACTGAGCCACCATGCTGCGGATGCCCGAGGTTTTCAGACAGCGCATACGCACATGGACCGCCGTGGATCGTACTGGTCACCGGGAGAGACGAGGCAGTGAAAAAAGTACGTTTTCAACTTCACAGGAACAGCAGTTTATTATAATTGCTGTTCCTAGTGACGTTTTTTTTTTTATAAATATGCACAATATTACAATCCTAAACTTTGCGATGAGGATTGAAATTATTTGTGCATAAAATTCGGTGCATAATAGATATGGCCCCTATAATCCGGCCGTTAACATTTTGTACAATTTATGAAAAGGTTAAGGCTGGAGAAGGCGCAGATGAGAAAAGAGAGGGCGCTCTTACAGCTAACAGCTAGAGATAGCAGGGAAGGATATCATGGAGGGGACTGACCGTCACCCAGACAACCAGATTTCCGGCTGGACTAAATTGATAAATAGGTCTTAAAGATAATTTCTTATGACTGCGATAAGCGTTGATAACAAAAGATAATTACCAGGCATAAAATGCTTTTACTGTTAAATAGACCCTTAACTAAACAAGCACAATACGTGTGATTTATATAAGGATATGTATAGAACATGCATAATGTACTATTGTAGTCTTGGCATTGTGATATATAACGTACAAATAAAGAATTTTTACAGCGCAAGCTGCGACAGAAGTCTCTAATTAGCAGGATCATCTTAGCCAGGACACCGTCCTATCATTTAATGAGGTGTATCTGAGTCATAGAAGGGAACAGTCCCCCACAGATGCATGAAGTGGGTTAATTAAAACACAAACAGCTGTCTCTGTTCCATGATGTGCAAAGTTTAAGCAACCTGTCACAGAGTCTAATTAAATGCTCTGTCACAGCACATAAGCATTAGAGGCTGAACTTAGACATCGGAAAAACCCTCAATATTCTGAAATAGAGTACTGCTGCCACCTGGTGGTAAGTGTCTTAAACGCTTGTATGTTTAGTTGCATAGGAGGGTATTCAATCGTCAGCGAGTTTGTTTTTTTTTCCCCGCAGCTAAAAAAAAAAAATAATCTCCCGCGGGTTTTTGACGGCAATAGCGACCGTTTTGACTTAGCGCAGCAGGAAAACTTGTGCAATTCAATTGAAAAAGAGGGAACGCTGTCCCCACGCGTTAACCATTATCTTTACGAGTTTTTGGGGGAGTTTTAACTCAGTCATGTATAACATTAAAAAAAAGGGTTTTGCATACATTTCCATACATTAGATTGCATTACACATTGATAATATCTACATTACAGTACTTTCTTTAGCATATTTTTTAATTGATCTATTTTTTAACGTAGAATCATCTATACCATGTCAAAACACATTACTACATTCATATTTGTACCAAAAACATACATAAATATAATTAATTAGTGATTTTTTTTTAATGTTTATTTTATTTCATTATGTTTTCACAAGAAAATCAACTTACACAAGTTAGGCATTAGTGATAAACATAAGTTTAACTTTTTTCCCCACATTATTACATGATTTTAAATACTCTTCAGATGTTTTATATTTTTAACACACCCCAAAGGGGTGCAAAATAAAACAGCATATTTTCTGTTTAACGGGCCGCGTTAAAAAACAATTGAATAGCTTTTAACGCAGCTGCCTCTCGCACACCCAGTACTTTCAATAGACCTTCTACTGGAGCGCGAGCGGACCATTTCATGAAAAAAAACTGAGCGTTAAAAATGGAATTGTATTGCAATAATGATAAAAAAAAAAAACAGCGTTAAAATTACTTAACGCGGTCACAAACAAAAACTTGCTGACAATTGAATACCCCCCCATAGACTATTTATTCTTATGTATGGTTATTACCATTTATTTACTAGTCTCTTATAACAAACGTAAAATGTCATTAAAATACCCTTCCTGTATATACAGTGGCAGTTGGACTCTCAAACAATGCAAACAAATAAACCAAATAAAGAGGACCTGTCATGTTCAGCTATACTACTATATTCAGATGATTCAATGAAAATGTGTCTAGTCTTACTCTTGTAATTGTCATTACAATCCTCTTCCCAAACAACAGTGGCAAAAGTAATTTATCTCTTCTGATTACAACATGGCTGCTTGTTCCTGTGTGCAGAAAACCTGTTTAGAGTCAAGGCTTTGGATCAATGCAAGTTCAGAATATATTCCTTATGGGAAACATAACGGATCAAAGCAAAACTTTCCCATAATCCATGTTTGTAAAGTCCTCTGTTTTGTAATCACTACAAGAAAACAAAATAGCAAACATTCCTATTCGTTAACCCATAAAATCATGAAAAGAATACTTATCTATCTACCCTAGAGCAATGTCACACAACTTAGTTTAAAATAGTTGATCACAATTGCATCCCTGCGTTTTCCCTAAACACAATTCTAGGTAGTTATTCACATGACTACATACCTGTAGCCAGTGTTTAGTGCTTTTATGGATAAGGTCCTTTTAAATGCATCGCAAAGGTATTCGTTGTTTAATATATCACAGCATTGATGTATTTTCTTGATGAGATGTAGGCATCAGAACACAAGATTTGTGTAAGGCTGTATAGTATGTGGACCGTTGTAGCCACCAGCTTCACATCCATAACAGACTTAATTAAGGAAAGCTAATAATGTTGATTTATTTAGCATATATATTTACTTATTTGAACTTGATTGAGAGTCCCATCAGCGACCCTATAGTATGCAGGTGAGATCATTGATTTGTGGGCTGCTGATTGGCAGCTAGTGTTACAGACTATATAACCCGTCACACGTCATTACTTTGTGAACTGTGATACAGCTGGAGTTTGACTGTGTGTATAATGAAGGAGTTGTGGTAGTACTGTGTAATAGGGCAATACGAGAATATATGGTATTACTACGACAGTCTATATACATCATAGACTATGGAGTCTTTGATGGAAAATATAGGATATTGTTTATATGGAGGCTGTGTATGGAGACTGATATATAAGAGGTTTATATGGAGGCTGTGTATGGAGACCCGTGATATATAAGAGGTTTATATGGAGGCTGTGATATATAAGAGGTTTATATGGAGGCTGTGTATGGAGACTGATATATAAGAGGTTTATATGGAGGCTGTGTATGGAGACCCGTGATATATAAGAGGTTTATATGGAGGCTGTGATATATAAGAGGTTTATATGGAGGCTGTGATATATAAGAGGTTTATATGGAGGCTGTGTATGGAGACCCGTGATATATAAGAGGTTTATATGGAGGCTGTGTATGGAGACCCGTGATATATAAGAGGTTTATATGGAGGCTGTGTATGGAGACTGTGATATATAAGAGGTTTATATGGAGGCTGTGTATGGAGACCGTGATATATAAGAGGTTTATATGGAGGCTGTGTATGGAGACCGTGATATATAAGAGGTTTATATGGAGGCTGTGTATTGAGATCGTGATATATAAGAGGTTTATATGGAGGCTGTGTATGGAGACCGTGATATATAGGAGGTTTATATGGAGGCTGTATATGGAGAGTGTGATTATATGGGAGGTTTATATGGAGGCTGTGTATGGTGACTGATATATGAGGTTTATATGGAGGCTGTGTATGGAGACCGTGATATATAGGAGGTTTATATGGAGGCTGTATATGGAGAGTGTGATTATATGGGAGGTTTATATGGAGGCTGTGTATGGCGACTGATATATAAGAGGTTTATATGGAGGCTGTGATATAAGAAGTTTATATGGAGGCTGTGTATGGAGACCGTGATATATAGGAGGTTTATATGGAGGCTGTATATGGAGAGTGTGATTATATGGGAGGCTTATATGGAGGCTGTGTATGGTGACTGATATATAAGAGGTTTATATGGAGGCTGTGTATGGAGACTGGGATTAGTTTATACGAGAAGGAAAGTAGCATGCACATATTTAATACACCACCATCTCCTATTAAATTGACACAGTAGTGAGAACGTCTATTGATGTGTGATCTCAAGGTCTTCAACTCCTGCGGATCCAATACCAATATAAAATAAGCAATCCTTTTGCAGATCTCTAAAGAGAAGGATGAAACCCAATGACTCACAGCTTCGCCAGTGTGTGAAGACATCCGGCCACCTTCATCATCATTTATTTATATAGCGCCAACATATTCCATAGCGCTTTACAATTGGGACAAACATAGTAAACTAATAAACAAACTGGGTAAAACAGACAAAGAGGTGAGAAGGCCCCGCTCGCAAGCTTACAATCTATTGGAAGACAGTCGTAGTGACCCAGCCCAATTCTGAGGCCGCAGTAAGAGGACAGCTGAGCAGGGTCAGCAACATACAAACCCATCCCAGATGTTCCTAGTAATGTGGACGCGATGGGCAGGTTAGAAGGTTTTGCAGGTGAAGCCAAATGGTTCAGGGAAAGAATAAAAGTAGACACCTGCACCTGTAATGTGTTGAAGATCAGAAGTACAACAAACACTAAATAATGACCAAGAACAGTGTATCCATTTCATCCGCGCTATCCTCCAGCATTATAAGCAGGACAGATCTGGACAATCCTGTTTAATGCAGACTTCCATGTACCATCATCCTGCAGGGACAGATGGGGCACCAACACAGGAACAGAAGCATAAGGAAGGTCCCTGACTATGGTGAAGACAAGATGCATCAATCATAGTTTGATTCATCAGATCAACACATTTTATACTGTTCATTTACCTAGTTTCAAACATCTTTAATTTCCAAATGTAATTTCTAATTTCTTAAAGAGGTACAAGAAGGAACATTTCTTCATGATGGGACACAGAGGTTACCTCCATTTACAGTATATCTGCCTTGCACACATTTTAAATGTCCTCTTGATTTTCTATATTAAAAACTAATACATCAATGTAAGCAATAATCATCTAGCCCAGTGTTGGCTAACCTGTGACACTCCAGGTGTTGTGAAACTACAAGTCCCAGCATGCTTTGCCATTATATAGCAGCTTATTGCTGGAAGGGCATGCTGGGACTTGTAGTTTCACAAACACCTGGAGTGTCACAGGTTAGCCAACACTGACCTCGAGAAGTAACACGACCAGCACCTCAACCATTTCTTTATTTTTAGATTGATACCAAAGTTGGAGTGAGCACCTACAATTTAAATGTCCTGGAACCTGTAGGACCAGGGATGTCAGTATTTATGTTAATGTGTGTCCAAGTATCTTGCACTGTGAATGAGCACATGTGGAGCAACAACACCACCACTCATCATTAAAGAGGATTTTAGCCCATCACATTAACCCAACTTGGTTGTTCCAAGCTTCCTAAATTATATATACAGCTCTTAGCACTGGCTCTGATTAGCATAGTAGTGACTTCTGTACACAATTGATCCAAGATTCGCAGCCTCCCAGGTAAATATCATGCATACAGACCATCTAACTGTCCTATATAACAGAGCAGGCAACAAAGAAAACTTTAAGTATAAAAATAAACCTGAGCTTGTTCCCTAGCACCTTACTTATATACATAAATGATGGCTTGAGCACTAATATTTTATTTGGATGGAACAAACAGCTTTCAACAGGCACTTTTTCACTTCCCAACGGCATGTGTTACCAAGTCACAAGGACGAACAGCTCATCACCCATGGACTGTCATGCTGCTATGGCGATATAATTTTTTTTCCCCTCCACTTTTATACTGGAACAGAAAAGGCAATTACATGGCTTCTTCAATAAAGTATTACAACATACCAAGAGCCAGCAAAGTTTTAGAGATGGCCTCACTCCTTCGCTCAAGCTACAAGTGTTTTGTTAGTGGATAGATTTGTTTATGGTTCTCCCATTCCGTACATCCGCCCCACAGACTACTGAGCACCACTCAGAGGGCTGTTCATCTTAAATGTGTTGAAACACTGAGAATGTCCCTGTAAAGGACAAATTGTCCCAACCTATTCAATGATAGCATAGACCAGTGGTTCCCAAACTTTTGCAGTTCGCAGCACCCTTAGAGTCTCCAATTTTTTTCACGGCACCCCTCCAAAATAATTATTGAGCAGTCCTGTTTTAGAAGTAGTTGGGTCAAAAAATTGTAATAAGTATTTAGGTCAGGACAGAAATACTTATTTAGTTGTATGCAAAAATGCCCCCTCTGCATCCAGACACACTGCCCTCTCTCACGCTGCCCCCTCTCACGCTGGCCCCCCTCCACTGCCCTCTCACAGTGTCCCCCTCCACTGCCATGCTGTCCCCTCCTCTGCTCTGTCCCCCCTTTCACCATCCGCTGCTCTGTCCGCCTCCTCTGCCCCGCTGTCCCTCATCCTCTGCTCTGTCCCCCCTTCTCTGCCCCGCTGTCACCATCTGCACTCTGTCCACCTCCTCTGCCCCCATCCTCTGCTCTCTATCCCCCCTTCTCTGCCCACTGTCCCCATCCTCTGCCCGCTGTCCCCATCCTCTGCTCTCTGTCCCCCCTTCTCTGCCCACTGTCCCCATCCTCTGCTCTCTGTCCCCCCCTCTCTGCCCACTGTCCCCATCCTCTGCTCTGTGACCCCTTCTCTGCCCGCTGTCCCCATCCTCTGCCCCGCGACCCCCTTCTCTGCCCCGCTGTCCCCATCCTCTGCAACCCCTTCTCTGCCCCGCTGTCCCCAGCCTCTGCTCTGTGACCCCTTCTCTGCCCCCCCCCCCCCCGTCACCATCCTCTGCTCTCCGCCCCCCCCCCGTCACCATCCTCTGCCCCGCGCCAGCCATAAAAAAAAAAACAGAAAAGGACAGAAACTTGCCAATCCGCCGGGACCCAGCACCCTCCTCTCTCCCACAGCAGCTTGTTACTGACGTCGATATTCAGCGACAGCTGCGGGAGAGAGGAGGCTGCTGGGTCCCGGCACCCGGCGGATTGGCAAGTTTCTGTGTTCTCTGTTTTTTTATGGCTGGCCCGCGGCACCCCTGGGAGTCGCGGCGCACAGTTTGGGAACCGCCGGCATAGACTGAATCACTGTATTAAGGCCTGTCTAGAAAGCATAGATATTAAGGGGTTAGTGTGACTGACACTGCCCTAGGCAACTTTCTGAAATCAAGGTAATATTGTGCCAGTTATTGTAACTGTGTTTCAGTATCTTATTTTAAGCAACTACTTTAAACATGTGAACATGGCAAAATATTCTGTAGCCACTGACATCGTATGTTGACAGCTGAAGTTGCAAAAGCAACACCCCACGGTCATTTTCCTGCAATTCCCAAGAGCCACAACCCGGCAAAATTCATGTCCATTGGCTGCAGTGCATCATTACATGTTTAAAAACGGCATTTCAGGCCAATGGATAGGAAGCTATGTCTGGGTAACAACTAGAGATGGTCACTGACCCCCGTGTTTTGGTTTTGGATTCGGTTTTGGATCTGGATTACCGTTGTGTTTTGGTTTTGGTTTTGCAAAACCGCCATTGCGTGTTTTGGTTTTGGTTGGTTTTGTTTTGCTATTTTGTTGGAAAATACATGTTTTTGTGCCTAAAATAACCCAATTTAGTGCTCCAACTGTTTTAGAGATAAGTAATCTAATTGTTGAGGTAATAAATCATCCAAAAAAACTGTTTAATTCTTCGTTGGTAGGCCTTCGTTTATTCTACACACAAAACAGATTGTCTTCCTCTCCATCTATGCATATTGGCAATGCAGCCATCGTCTTTGAATCTATATTACACCCTACACTTAGTTAAATATGTAAAGAAATGGAAAAAGACAGTTTGCTTTCTGTCTCTATAGGCCCCCTCCACTTTTTAAAAAAACAAAAAATTCAGCCATTATAGACTGTACAATATTAATTGACATGGAGAAAGCCAGTTTGGTTTCTGTCTCTCTAGGCCCCCCTCCACTTGTATAAAATACCAAAAAATCCAGCCGTTATAGACTGTACAATATTAATTGACATGGAGAAAGCCAGTTTGGTTTCTGTCTCTCTAGGTCCCCCTCCACTTGTATAAAATACTAATAAATTCAGCCGTTATATACTGTACAATATAAATTGAAATGGACAAAGGCAGTTTGGTATCTGTCTGCATCAGATCCTCTCTCCACTAGGAGTAAAATAGAAAACTATTCAGCCGTTATATAATCTAGAATATAAATAGAAATTGAGAAAGGCAATTTGGTATCTGTCTGCATCATAATCATCATCATTAGCGCCCTCGTCGCCTACACAAATCTCCCCCTCATCCTCTTCTAATTCCAAAGTGGCATCCTCAATTTGGGTATCACCGGCTACACTCGGGCTATTAAGGCACACATCAGCAGAATGCTCACGATTAGACATCCCACTGTTGGATGGACTCTCCACAGGGATTGTTGTCATTTGTGAATCAGAGCAAATATTCTCCTGTAATGCCTCACTGTTATCTTGCAGCTCGGCTTTGACGCGTAACAGTAGTTGTGCACCAATTGTAGGCTGGGTAACTTTTTGGGCTCTGCCACTAATAGCCAAAGGTGAAGGCCTCATTCTCTCTTTGCCACTGCGTGTGTAGAATGGCATGCTTGCAATTTTTTTTTTATCGTCACTTAACTTTTGCTCAGTTACACTTCTTTTTTGCTTCAATACAGTAAAAATTTTTTTGGTTTTTGTTTTTTGCACTAATTTGAAAACACTCTGTTGTTTGACATCGCCTTGGCCAGATGACGTACTGGGAACACTAACATCAGGACTGGAGACAGAACCTGGTTGCTCATTCAGATCATATGTGGACTGCTTTGAATCCATTCCGAGCGCAAACCACTGGGGAGTGCTAAAAATTATTTAGTAGATTCTGCTGACAGTTATGACTTTTGACAGCCAGAAATATTAATGCACAATTAGGGAGGACACCCCAAAAGCACTGAGGAGTGCTAAAAATTATTTAGTAGATACTGCTGACAGAAATGACTTTTGACAGCCAGAAATATTAATGCACAATTAGGGAGGACACCCCAAAAGCACTGAGGAGTGCTACAAATTATTTAGTAGATACTGCTGACAGATATGCCTTTTGACAGCCAGAAATATTAATGCACAATTAGGGAGGACACCCCAAAAGCACTGAGGTGTGCTACAAATTATTTAGTAGATACTGCTGACAGATATGACTTTTGACAGCCAGAAATATTAATGCACAATTAGGGAGGACACCCCAAAAGCACTGAGGTGTGCTACAAATTATTTAGTAGATACTGCTGACAGATATGACTTTTGACAGCCAGAAATATTTATGCACAATTATGGGGGACACCCCAAAAGCGCTGGGGAGTGCCAAATATGAAGAAAAAATAATAAACCTCTATCCTCCTCTCTGCACTAGCGATTTTGGTTAGAGCAATTGCAAGAACAATATTGTATTCTCTGTCCCTGCTCTAATTAGCCTATGACTACACCCTGCTCTCTCCCTCTGTCAAATGGCGATGGATTGCTGTGGAGGCGTGTATTTATAAAGTTGAAGTATCGCGAGAACCGAGCCCCGACGACGTCACAATGACGTTCGGCCTCGATTTGGATTCGGAATGGGCGGGAGAGTACCGAGCTGCTCAGCTCGGTACTCGGATACCCAAAGTTCGGGTGGGTTCGGTTCTCGGAGAACCGGACCCGCCCATCTCTAGTAACAACTGTGAAATGGGGAATAAAAGCAGAACTGTCCATCAAGGTGACAAAACGAGACTATAGAGTGCAGAATGTGCTTTCCACCTACAGAATGATTTACCTATAGATTAGCATCTTACTTCTTCAGTTTACTTAACCTTTGATGATTCTCTTTCAGTTTGGATTTTACATCATTAAGTGGATGGAGGATACTCTTCCTTGATAAATGACAGCACATTAATGTAATATACTCTCCTACCTGGAAGATTAGCCGATGTAGAACAGGGGTCATTGAGACCAAATACCTGTGGTAGACTGAACACACATTAAACCGGCTACAGATCTGGATGTTCCATATTTAGCCCATTCAGCCACTTTAGCAATGAAACCCCTTCTGGGCGTCTCATCACATCGGCACACACAGCTCTTCCAGGCAGTCAGCTGGATTATAAATGTTCCTCTCAGTCACCGGACCCATACATAGCAATGTACGGTCAATCTGGCAAAAGTGTCAGTTTCTCCGCTTAAAACTTGAATGTGACAAAAGTACAAACCAGGACAAAGATCACAAGCGGGTTCCTATAGCAGGTATTTAAGGGACATGCTCTATAGATGCCCACACTCACAGCACACCCGTTGCTGGTGGTATTAGATGTGCTGCAGGTACAGCCCGATGTATATATTTCCCATTTGAAGAATTATATAAAAGTTTTTACCTTTTCCAACTATTGCAGGTGTTACCCTATGAAGTGCTTCACCTTCAAAGGACTAGTTTATTGGTTTATGCGCTCCTATACGTGGGGCATGTTAAAGACTATTTTTGTCAAAACATAGCAAATCCCTCAGACTGGTGACGTCACACATATGCGTTGTATTCATTGACCTCGGACTGGCATTATGTGAAAGCTTCGTCCCCGTGCCAACGCAGCCTGGCCTTTCAATCTGTGAAACAGACCACTAGCCACAGCCTCAGGGGCCACCAGCCACAACCCAAATTATAAACTATGCTACAGATTACATTTCACGGTAGAATCTATATAAGCTGGTGCTCAGCGTCTTTAAAGGTCATCTTGTCTGGCAGAATTTGGAATATAAGACTATATTGTGTCCCTCCGAGGTGGGAATTCAGTGTGAGCAGTAAGACCAGCCTACGGCCAAGCTGCCCTCAGACAGGATGGTACCGCTGCTGTCAGGACCCTCCTTACTTATAAAACACTCGAGGGACAATTACAGAACATGGGTTTTATTAACAGTTCAAAGGACAGCTTTACTTTTTCTTCTCCACATCCTGGTCTGCAGCTTCCTTGGCTCTCTTGGCGCGGATGCCGAAGAGCCGAGCGTTGGCGCGTGCCATACGCAGACTGGCAAAGGCTTTGAAGTTCTTCTCGTCCTCTGAGATAACTCTCGCCTTCTCTTTCTTGTAGACCTAAAAGACACAGAGACCATTGGGTTTATACAGATCTAAGGTTTCAAGAGTCCTGGAAACATAAAACACCAGTATCTTTCAGTATGAAGTCAAACGTACATTCCAAGAGGGTGCCCACTGTCATTTGAACAAAGTAAGACAACCAGCTCACGCCCAACTGCTCAGTTCCTGGGCCAACAATGGTAGCGCACACAATAGAGTGGACCTCAGGATCCCACCTATATACACATCTTACCATTCAGTAGGACAGCAGGGAAGGAGTTTACACCAGAGTCGTCCTCACTCAGCAGCTGCCCAGAATATGCTCAGTGGGCAAATGTTTTGAGCAACAAAAGGGGCTGTCAGAAGCGACAGCACTGGTAATAGACGTTTGCTATAATCCCGAGGACAGGGAAAGTATCCGAGTATTTGTCAATTTACGGAACTTTGCTACACACTTCTGATCCGTGTCTGAACATGTACACTACTCGGTACAGAAGATGCCTTTGCATATCGGACTAAGTCAACATTAGATGCCCTTTAGCACTGGGCACATTTTCAGCTAATTGGCAAAACCAGAGCCTGTACCACTGACAAGCCAGTATAAAATACCCACATACCCATCAATCCTGCTCTCCAAAAACCTTTAAAATAATCATTATGTTCAGAAATAGTTTCACCTGAACTGGAGGATTAGTCAGAATCTCCGCAATGACATAAAACCGTTATGTCAGATAGGGCTTAGCCCAGCTATATAGATATATTTCCATTAATCGGGTCAGGAATTCCCATATGTTTGTACAACCACATGAATGCATTGTTCATATTCCCATTCAGGGCGTATTTGAGCATTGGAACATCTAATATATAAATGTCTAGTAATATATAAATGTCTAGTGGCGTGTGTTAGTCTGTATGGAAAAAATAAAACCAAGCTGCAGCACCACCTGCTGGGCAGAGTTATACACTGACCTACTAAATTCTTAGTGTGCGTGGGGAAAAAAATTCAGAAAGGGCTGAAATTTGGTATACTAAGATGTTTTAATTTGTTAATTTAATTTGTTAATTGTTAAAAGTGTTTATAAAGATTTTAAAAAAATATATATATATTTCTTGAAGGAGAAGTGACAGTGGGGAGTGGTTGGTGGTTGCCAGGGGTGACAGTGGGGAGTGGTTGCCGGGGGTGACAGTGGGGAGTGGTTGGTGGTTGCCGGGGGTGACAGTGGGGAGTGGTTGAGGCCTGGGCTATGGCCCAAATGCATGACAAGAACCTTTTTAACACCTTAAGTAGCTTGATTTGACTAGAATGCACGAGTATCATGCACGGGTTAACTTGTTGGAACATATCTAACAGAAAACTTTCCGGATAAAAGCCACAACTATTGCCCAACATTGTTACTGTACCCGAGGGAGAGTGCTTAATCTAAGAAAAATACAGGATTAAATGATTGTATGGCTTCCCTGTTAAAAGGATTGCTCTGTGCACTGTTACTGACCAAAGAATAACATCCATAAATGGGCAACAGATTGAGTACAGTGCAAATAAAAAATTTACAGAAAATAAAAAACCACTAAGTCACAGGGAACATGACATATTACTGAAGACATCAGTGACTCCATAGACAAAACCATCCAATTGGATTTCAGGACAAAGCATAGATACGCCAGTGGCTGAACACTGCTCGACCTCCGTGTACCAGACCGTGAGTAGTGCTGCGAGCATGGGGCCTAATACTGCAGACATTAATTTAATCCAGGCCCTGACAAACTGTCTTAAGTCCCCTCCAGGAAACGGATGAACCTCAACCTCTCAGGCAAGTTATTACCAGTGTGTAGCGAATGCTCAAAGCAATGCAAGCGAAGTCAGGGCAATGCAGAGATTTGCAGAGAGAAAGTTTTCCATACTGTGTAATATGTTTGCTTCCCAATAAAAGCAGCTGATAAATATTAGTGTAGGTATTATCCACCCCTCCTATAAAAGCCCCAGTGTCCAATTCTAGATTTGTAAACCTTCTGCATAAACATATTTGAAACTTGTTACACCAGAAAAAGTCTAAACATGACACCAACCTGTGGACAAACAAACATGCATAAAAACCATAAGACTGGTTTTATGGTCTTGACTTACATTGCGGATTGGCATGATGGGGCCGGTCAACTGTGTTGCCATCTTTAACTCTTCCGCCTGAAAAGGGTTAGAGGAAGAGATTGTGAAGACAGATCTGTAGGTTTTAAACGCTGATCATGTACAGGAAAATATTTTTAGTCTACAGCCATCAGCATGTAAAGGGTTCAAAGTCAAATCATCACAGGGATACAGAGATTCCGGAGACATTGTCATCATCTGACTGTAGAGACAGCACATACAGGCAGCCATGGTCCTCATGTAAGAGGGAACCATCTAATGCAACCAGCAGAGGAGGCAGACTGATCTGCACCACCAGTTCTGAGTAGCAGATGCCGATATAGTTACACAGCCACGTAAACACAGCACCCAGCACACTACTTACAGAGGCGTCTCCCTTCTTAGGAGCAGAGGGTTTGCGTGGGAAGATGATCAGTTTGGAGCGGTATTCCTTCAGCCTCTGCACGTTGGTCTGCAAGGACTCTGTAGATTTGTTGCGGCGACGGTGGTCCACAGAGATGCCAATAGTGCGGGCGACATTCTTGTTTATGCCAGCAGCCTGTGGGAAAAACAGTTGTTAAACAACAAAAAAAACACCAAAGAAAAAAAAAAATCAATAAAAGGAGACAACAGCCATCAGAATAAGGGGTTCAAGGGAATCATCACAGAAATACAGAGATTCCGGAGATACTCATCACACGGCTGACAGGATTCTAGTGACCAGGATAGCTAATGCTTGGATATTTCAGGCGTTTGTGCTTTTAAAGTCACAATACATGGGCATAGCCTATACAGTAGGGCACATTACAAATATCAGATCTATGTCTCATATCGTATAGATATTACAGGGGTTGTTTAGTACACATTACGGTTACATTATCTCCTGGGATACTCACCTTAAGCTCCTCCAGGCTGAAGCCTCTACCTGCCCTCAGCTTGGTGTGATATCTGATCGTTGGACATCTCACCACCGGTCTGACTGGACCAGAAACAGGTCTTGGAGCTATCAAACGGGCTTTGGCCTGGCGTGCCTTGCGCCTGTATGGGAAAAATTATCACAAGTTAGTATGGGAGAAACACTATATACACACACACACACACACAATGTAGATGCATATTAAACTAAATGCTGTACAACCTCTTTCCTAAAGACTGTCAGGGGATATGAGACTTACTGTACATAGATTAGAACTTTACAGATAAGTTAATCTACTGTCCTAACGTAGGACCATTTGCTGCAATGGCCCATCTTCAAACATTGGGGTAAGTCTCAATTTGACGCCAGGTGTCCCCGGAAAGTCCATGAAGACACATTGGGGCATATTCAATTGTTGCGGATTTCCGCAGCGTTAAAACTACTACCGTTATTACGGTAATAGTTAGCTGGATTTCAACTCGTGGCTCAGGGAGCTGCGAGCTGAAATCCAGCAAGAAAATTACCGTAACAACGGTAATAGTGCGGAGCGCAAGATATTCGGCGTTTCCGCCGACAATTGAATATGCCCCATTGCGTCTGAGATTTTACGCAGCTCATTTTATTTTTCTCGCACCCCATAGATGTGTGCGCAGAAAGATGAGTGGAGACTCGCAACATAATAGCCAGCAATAGGCGCAGATGAACATCAAAGCAATGTTCAGCTGCACCTTGTGTCGAATTGAATACACCCATTGACAAGAGACCGAAGCAGAAAGGCAAGATTAAATCCCAAAGCAAACAAGCCAGGCAAATACTAACACAATGCTGCAACATGTTCTACAGTCATCAGCTAGAAAAGGGGTTCAAATGTTATTTCATCACAGAACATGCAGAGATTCCGGAGAAATTGTCATCATCTGACTGTAGACAACGTGTTTCGAGCTTAATAAAATAGGATGAAAAAAGCTGCAGCGCCGTCAAAATGGCATCATTTAACTCACCGGCGGAGCTTCCTGGCGGGCTGGTTAAACCAAGTGGCCACTCGTCTCTGCCAGTCCTTGTGAAAGTGAGGCTTCAAGATCATGCCATTCCTGCTGGGGGCCATGGCGACTTAATCCCTATAGGGTGGGGAAAAAAATGCAATTCATCAGGATTAGCACAAGCCATAATGCTAACATTAACTTACCAAAGAGTTCAAAATATATCTATCCACATCATCACCATTTATTTATAAAGCGCCACTGATTCCGCAGCGCTGTACAGAGAACTCACATCAGTCCCTGCCCCATTGGATCTTACAGTCTAAATTACCTAATATACACACACACAGGGAGGGGGACAGACAGATAGACAGAAAGCGACTAGGGTCAATTTTGATAGCAGCCAATTAACCTACTAGTATGTTTTTGGTGTGTGGGAGGAAACCGGAGCACCCGGAGGAAACCCACACAAACACAGGGAGAACATACAAACTCCACACATGCTCGGGAATTGAACTCATGACTCCAGCGATGTGAGGCAGACGTGCTAACCACTTAGCCTCTGTGCTGCCCTAATATAAATATATATATATATATATATATATATATATATATATATATATATATATATATACACACACACATACATATATATATACATACACATATATATATATATATATATATATACACACATACATACACATATATATATATATATATATATATATATACACACATATGTATACACATATACACACAAAACAATAATCATAAGCTTATATATTTTAACAGATAACATTCCCATAGTTATAGCTATTCAGAATCCCATTAACTATCCACATGCATAGAACACAACCAGGATGTCACAGTAAAGAATATGCTGTACATAACCTGGCCCTAACATCTATGGCCTTGGGGTGCAATTACTAAGTGTCCCCCCCCCACTGCCACCAGTCCTGTTTGGGGCTGCACTTTGCACACTGAGGTGCATGGGGCAGAGAGTTACTGGGGCAATAAGACAGATCACTGAGACCCTATAACAGGGCTGTGCATGGAGACAACGGGTGAGGACTCCCAGGCACCCCATACAGGAGTCACCTATCCAGGTACAAGGGCCCCTCTCCTACCACTGGCATTAGGAAGGTCGCTGCTGCACTACAGATCCGGTGCAGATCTCCCCCGGAGCCGTATCCTGATACTCCCCATATCCCGAGCTCTCCACATCCCACAGGCCGGCCACCGGGCCTAGGCACCGGGCATACACCAGTTGTTCACCAAATAACCCCGCAAAAATCACCCCCGAGCTCCCAGGAGCACATCCCAACCACTCCCGTCACGGTGCGGGCACCGGCGGGTGAGGATGGCACCGGATTGTACCCTCTGTCCCCCAGGATCTCTCCACACATACCTCTATAGGGAGAAAATGGCCGAAAAGAAAGGAAGAACTCTCCCGGTGCACTATGGGATATGAGACGCTCAAGCCAATCAAAAGCGAGGCGTGTCTACAGCCAATGAGAAAGTGGATAGGGGAAAAGGTAAAACTTCCGCCAGCAGTGGCAACGTGCTGCGTGCCCACATCAAAGATGGCCGCGGTGTAGGCTTAATACTGAATATGTAAACAAAGTATAGTAATAAAAGTAAAACATGACAGACGCTGACACTGCCTCCTATAGATTACTAACCAAATAGCTAAATGTAACACAGCTATCATTGCATGCCCACTATATATTTTTATTGTAGAGTGAACTGTTAAGTATTTTCACAGTACTGCCTTAGAATACACACAGGCTGCAGCTTTGTATAGGAAATCAAATATGTATCTTTTTATGACCATAGTGTAATGATGTTTACACATATACTTGTGTGCATGGTTTTAATATACCCCTCTCACCATGATGGTAGCCACATTTTATTTAGAAATTATTGCTAGAGAAACTAAAGGATATTCAGCAGTATGTGCACTGGCTTCTTGTGATAAGGTCGCAGGGTTTGTTTTGGATGGAGAAGTATGGCTGCGGTTAAACTTACACACAATTTTTAATTCACATGATTCCTACTTTTGCACTGGAACCTGGAGAAATTTTGACATGTTTTGTTGCTGTGTAGGGCAGAAGTAGAAAAGTGCCTATCCATAAAATATTCACACCACGGGTGTTATAGCCTGCAGCGCAAATGCCCAGTTCAGCATGATGTTGCCTAAACCTTGAATGACTGTTGGCACAGTCAGGGCCTGATTGTCCTAGAGGCAATCAAGGAAAAAGTGGACATGTTGCCTATAGCAACCAATCAGAATCTAGGTGTAATTTTGTAGAATGCACTAAATAAATGAAAGCTAGAATCTGGTTGGTTGCTATAGGCAACATCTCCACTTTTTCAAACCCGCAGTTTAGTAAATATACCCCTATGTTGTGCCAGTCATCCCTATCAGTGGGTAATTAGACCTGCTCTGTCGCTGGTACAAATGATATGTCTGAAACCAAGTGTAATTAAGAGAAACACATGCATTGGGCACATCTGCCTTGGCACGCCCTTACTGTATATTGCCTAGGTTCATCAGCCCCTTCACGCCCCCCCTCCTCTGCTCCGTCCTCTCAAGATGTAGACAGACGTGCGTCCAGACATGAATTGCATGCCACTGTGTTCATCGGCATAAGGTCCGTTTCTGCGCAAGTGCAGAGACATTTCACACCAGATACGGCGCATAAATGGGCTCACGTTCGAATGTGAATCAGGCCCTTTATGTCTGTTAACGCTGTTGAGCAAAAACTTGCACCCAGAAGCTGTTTAAATAGAGCTGTCATGATGTCCTTAGTCTTATGTCCATCCCAAATGCATTTTACCGAGGCCTGTGCCAACCTCAAAAAAGTATCTTACACAAGTAAACATATTGCAGACATACCACCTTGGTGGCAAGAAGGCTCCACCGGATATGGTAATTAGAGTGATGCCATGGTAGCGGCTTCAGCATGGATGGGAGGCCGAGCCCCCAACAAGATTGCGAGGGGAGAGCGGACAGACCTTGTCCAAATGGTGAAGGACAGGGGAAAAAGAAAAATATTGCTGATCTACTTGTATCAAGAGTGCTTTTAATTTATTTTTTATTCACAATATTTTACAACTCAGCCAGTTTAATTACATATAACCCTGAATTGCAATTCTAAACGCTTAAGTCACAGTTTATTTGTAAGATGGGGAATAAAATCAGCACGCTCTCACAGTCATACTGTAAGTAACATCTCCAGTAAAAGACTACTATCCTTGTTGGGCAGGGTTCACCTGACCTCTGCCGCTGGCTGTACAGATGCAGCTCAGTCTTCTGTAGCCAGGGGGTTGCTCCAGGGTTAATAGGCAGCCAGTGTAGTATCACATAATGCACAGAAAAGAGACACAGGCGTGATATGTGGGCCTGGAGACTGCAGTCAAGAAGGATTCTAACATAGCGAGAGGCAACATGACATTCTCCTTAGTACACGGCCTCTTCTGATCCCTATTCTAGGGAGCACAAGTATAAAATGCCTTTATCTTAGGCAGGTGTCAGACACCATTTACTTCTTCCTCCTCATTTCTGCGCGGCGGCGGTGCCTGCGGTTCCTCTCCGCTGTCTTGTTTGTCCTTCTCAGCCTCAATCCAGCTCTGTGGAGCAATCATTCTCTTCGGCCCGTGGGGAGGTGGGCCAATCAGGGCTTCGATGTCATTGTAGTTTACAACTTCCTTCTCCAAGAGAGCGTTGGCCAGCTGAGAAGACAGGTTGAAAGCCACGGGTTAGGAATTCTTACTAGAATGATGGGCATTGCAGTCAGACATGGCTATGTATCCTAACAGGGAGAGGGTATTCCACTTTAAAAATGTATCCTTCACTCTTTCCATCTTGTTATTTTAGACAGCACAAGATAAACAAATTAAGAGGTATCGTATTACTAGGCTTTGTAGCAATATATGGCGTAACGCACCCCTGCATTGAAATATAAGAATATTAGAAGACAAAGATTCTGTACCCATAGGAAGCACAGGGGAGCAAGGCAAGGGGCTCAGAGACTTAATATCAAAGAACGGGGGTGTATTCCTTATACCACTGAAATAGTATTGTATCACAAATAAATTAAACATGTTACATATATGTTAATCACTTATTTCTAGAGATGCTCACTGACACCCGTGAAATGGTTTTGGTTTTGGATCTGGATTAGCTTTGACTTTTGGTTTTGGATTTTTAAGAAAAAAAATCCTAAAATATGCTAAAATCACATATTTTTGCTCTTTTTTTGTTCCTACATTATTATTAACCTCAATAACACTAATTTAAAGTCATTTGCAGTCAATTTTGACCACCTCACAGGTCACAATATTATTTTCATACACTTTTGGACAAAGACTGCAGCGACCTGGCTGGATGGTAAGCGACAGAGCAATGACACAAACACACGGCAGTTCCTAGCATATCTAGGACACATTGGCACACAGCAGTGGCAGAAAAGAAAAATGGGGGTCTGTCCTCCCTCCCACCCCTCGCTATGTTGGATCTTATAAAGGAATTCAAAACACGCGAGATCCGACGACGTCACAACGACGTTTTGCCTCGTTTTCAATTCCGAGGGTGCGCAACAGTTCCGTCCGGCTCGGCTCGGTACACGGATCCCCTAAGTTCGGGTGTGTTCGGTTCTCGAGGAACCGAGCCTGAGCATCTCTACAGTTATTTCATATTTTGATATAGGTTTTTATTCGTTCATTTGTTATTGTTTTTTATAATAAGACAAAAGAGTTGTAGAACAAGGTTTACAGCTGCTTCTCACATGGGGGGGGGGGGGGGGATCAGTTTAGGACTAGTATTTATACTTGTCCGGACTCCCTGGTTGTATTGTGGGTGAGGTCATCTCTTATTTAATGAGAACTAGATTTGTCAAATCTGTAACATGTCGGAGGTTTGTCCTAACAGGACCACCATAAAGAAAGATATTCTCTTTCATGACTAGTAATGTGAGGTTGACAAATATAAAGGATATGTTTTGAGCTTATTATATGGCTATTCACACCATATATAAGGATATATTTTACATTTGATTATACATGTATTCGCATCACTCAAATATTGTATTCTAATGTGCACAAAGCCACGTGCGGTACATATTAAGCTGGATACTCACCACCTGCAGTTTGTCCTTGTTCTTTAGCAATAACATTTCTGTACATTTGTAAGCTGAGGCCACAAGCTGCTGAGCTTCCTGGGGGGGAAGAGAGAACATTAGGGACTTAGACAGTAAGAGTCATTGTGTGTCTGCAGGTTGTGCGGGTGTACATGCTTTTCTGTGTACAAGTTCAACTACCAGTCGCATTTCTAGGTGCCAACTCGCTTCACTGTCCTTGGAACTGTGCGAAACGCGCACGGTGGAAACAGTAAAAACAACCTAAAATCAAGTTAACATAACCCTCTTTATTAGTCATTCCTGCAGAAATGCAACCGTAAGGTGCAAAGTGCTTTGTGTGTCTCATTATAAGTACAGGAACAAAACCCGACCTCCTGGACCTCCGAAGTGACGGAGAATTCAAACCATTTTGCGGAGAGATACAGGACGTCTACCATCTGACAAAGAGGAGAATCTTTATCATCGCATTTAATAATCCCCTCCTGTAAAATGTAATCTCATCTCTACACTTCAGCACAAAACTAGATGTACTTGTGCCTAATCCACACTTAGCAAGAAACGCCCTCGATCCTCACGACTCTTCCTATTGGCTGATTCTCAGTTCTGCTTCTCAGCGGAAGGTGCCACCTTGGCTCACAAATCCATGTTTCACTGTGAAACTTGGCTGTATTACAAAAGATCACTTCTGCAGTTCATAAATGGCCCTTAATGACCTACGTAAACGACGCACATAAATCAGTGCGGATTATACTGTAATTGTATGTCTTGTAGTAAATATACTATCCTTTCACATTTAGGAGCAGGCAGATCTAATGTACACATGGTTTCAATCAGAACCTCTATATGTCCAGGATATATGAGGATAGGGGCAGCACGGTGGCTCAGTGGTTAGCACTTCTGCCTCACAGCACTGGGATCATGAGTTCAATTCCCGACCATGGCCTTATCTGTGAGGAGTTTGTATGTTCTCCCTGTGTTTGCG
Source organism: Mixophyes fleayi (assembly GCF_038048845.1). Lineage (NCBI taxonomy): Eukaryota > Metazoa > Chordata > Amphibia > Anura > Limnodynastidae > Mixophyes > Mixophyes fleayi. The sequence goes on along the minus strand of NC_134411.1, from coordinate 88,522,301 downwards.
TGGGTTTCCTCCAGGTGTTCCGGTTTCCTCCCACACTCCAAAAACATACTGGTAGGTTAATTGGCTGTCTGTCTGTGTGTGTGTGTGTGTGTTAGGGAATTTAGACTGTAAGCTTCAATGGGGCAGGGACTGATGCGAGTGAGTTCTCTGTACAGCGCTGCAGAATTAGTAACGCTATATAAATAAATGGTAATAATACTCCATATATAATGATAATAATATAGGATAATAGGATAATAATAATCCAGCAGGACAATACAGCACTGGAGGGAAGGTTGCAAGTCCTAATTATTGACCCCATGATCTTATAGAGTTGAGTGTATGGCTCCCTTAACCAAACTTTCATTGGCACAATGTTGCCTTTTTAATGAGATCATGTGACCTCCATGCAGATACAATCATTCGGTTTTCTGCTACATGTTTCCGATAAAACGATACTCACATAATCCATCATTTCCTGCAATCCCTGACTGAAGGGCTTCTTCCCGATGCCTGTGGAGGATTCGCTGTCTGGAAAGGACACCTGCCCGATGCTGGGTACCATGCCATATTGTTTCACCATGTTATATGCCACCCGCGTCACCTTCCGCAGGTCATCCTGAGCTCCTACAGACCAAAATCAAGAGCAAACCCCAATATCAACTGTTTGTACACAGTTCACATTATATTTATACAGTAAAAAAAAAAACAACAACAACCCGGGCACGGTGAAAGACGCAAACGTACAACGGACGTGAGCAGCCCAAGTGCCGCTGACCAGGAAGCAATGTTCCGTCGCATACCTGTGGTGACCTGGTTGAAGGTGATGCTCTCCGCTACTCTGCCACCTAGTGCCATACACATCCGTTCACACAGCTGCTCCTTGGTGTACAGAAACTGGTCCCTTGGCAAGATCTGGAGAAATCCTAGTGCAGCGTTGGTTCTAGGGGCAATGGAGACCTGTAGAGATCACACAATCATCATCATTTATTTATATAGCGCCACTGATTCCGCAGGGCGCGAGAGAGAGAGAGAGAGAGAGAGAGAGAGAGAGAGAGAGAGAGGGGTAAATAGAGAGAGAGAGAGAGAGAGAGGGGTAAATAGAGAGAGAGGGGTAAATAGAGAGAGAGAGAGAGAGAGAGGGGTAAATAGAGAGAGAGGGGTAAATAGAGAGAGAGAGAGAGAGGGGTAAATAGAGAGAGAGAGAGGGGTAAATAGAGGGAGAGAGAGGGGTAAATAGAGAGTGTGAGGGAGGGGTAAATAGAGAGTGTGAGGGAGGGGTAAATAGAGACAGGGGGGTATAAAGAGAGAGAGAGGGGTAAATAGCGAGAGGGGGATAGAGAGCGAGAGGGGGATAGAGAGCGAGAGGGGGATAGAGAGCGAGAGGGGGAGAGCGAGCGAGAGGGGGAGAGCGAGCGAGAGAGGGAGCGAGAGCAACAGCGAGAAACTAGGGTAATTTTGATAGCAGCCAATTAACCTACCAGTATGTTTTTGGACTGTGGGAGGAAACCAGAGCACCCGGCAGAAACCCACGCAAACACGGGGAGAACATACAAACTCCACGCAGATAAGGCCATGGTCGGGAAATGAACTCATGACCCCAGCGCTGTAAGGCAGAAGTGCTAACCACTGAGCCACCCTGCCCTCAAATACAGAGCAAAAGAAAACACTGGGCCAAAAGACCAACAAGGCATCATGTTCCCCTATCCATAGGTCATAATCCACATTCTGCTAAGCAGATAAGTTGGAGAACATCATTACCCGTTCTGCACCCTGGACCAACGTTCTCACATAAATGTCACGGTCTGTAAAAGGTCAGATTTTTGTACAACCATTTTTTGGCTACTTTTTCTGGAGCAGAATAAGATACCAGACACAAGGGACATCCTCACGTCCTTGATGAACAGTCCTTCAGATTCTTGTATTGTCCTTGTGTATGTTTAAACAAAGCAGTTACGTTCTTTTACTATGTTTACAAATTAAATTTATTAATTTCCATTAAGTTCTTTCAATTCCCTTACAGCCCCTTGGCAGCGTCTTATCACTTCCATGATATAGGACTTGTATTGTGGACACCAAAAATAAGGGATTATAAATGATGGACACTGACACAAAACTACCATCCCCCCCAAATTCACTAAAAAGCTGTTTTAATGCATATAACAGTTTTGGTTTCCACTAATAGACATTGCTGGGTCGTCTCACCTTCATTACAGCTTCAGTGTGCTCCAAAAGCCAACCCACCAGAGCGTGGCCGGACTCGTGGAAAGCCACCACACGCCTCTCCTCCTTAGACATGATCTTGCTCTTCTTCACGGTACCTGCATATAAACAAGCCTGTGTATAAAGGGTCCGAGCGGCTACATAGAATTTATTCCAATGCATTAAATGGTCCGTATGTATTTAAGCTTAAATCTACCAGGGCTTTGTTTTATAGGCATAATGGAATATATAAACCTATAGATGGACACTAAAGCCACCCAATAAGCACCAAGTTAATGTTTAAATCCTTAAATGTTATACAATACCTCATTGCAAGGCAAACATACATTTTTGCTTGGTCCCAGATTACATCTGTACATTACTACCCGACAAAGGTGGATACGGGATAATTTGGTCCAAACTTGTCAGAAATTGATGCATGTGTAGGACCCCACCAAGCAACATAGATGGCCGAAACCAACAGAAAACTTTCAGATTTGAATCGTTCTTAGCTAAAAATGAAGACAGCTGGTGACCGATACGGCTGTGTGTGTTCGGTCATCGGCAGACCATACTAATGGAGCGCTATGGAATCCAACTGTTCAGCCTGACCGTTCGGTCATCGGCAGACCATACTAATGGAGCGCTATGGAATCCAACAGTTCAGCCTGACCGTTCGGTCATCGGCAGACCATACTAATGGAGCGCTATGGAATCCAACTGTTCAGCCTGACCGTTCGGTCATCGGCAGACCATACTAATGGAGCGCTATGGAATCCAACAGTTCAGCCTGAACATTGGACAATCATCTTTACACTTTCACAGAACACATCAAGTTCCAAGTTCTCCACCTTCACTGGGGTTCCTCCCTTCACCGTTTACTTAATTCAAACAGTTCCAGGTTCTTACATTTATAATAACCCCTGAGCACCGGAACATCTGACAAAGGGCCAACATAATAGCGGACTCCTTACTAGCCTAGCGTCCCATCTCTAATGCTCAGGGATTATTACTGAGAGAGACCAGTATTGGGACCAGGTGAGAACCAACAACAGTGTTGGCAAACCTGTGACACTCCAGGTGTTGTGAAACTACAAGTCCCAGCATACCCTTCCAGCAATAAGCTGCTATATATTGGCAAAGCATACAGGGACTTGTAGTTTCACAAACACCTGGAGTGTCACTGGTTAGCCAACACTGCCCAACAAGAACTAGTAAAAAGGGATCTTACAAACATAAATGATATGACTATATGTAATATGTCCTTATACTTGGCGAGCTGTGATGTTTCACCTTTACAATACAGGTTATATCTGACAGGTGGCGATGTAACGGTGTCACATGACTCATTCTGGGAGAAGGAACATAATGCTCAAGAAAGGTAGGGATAGGGCACGCTACCTCTGTATATGGTAAGGAATAATACACAGAGGAGTTCTATGACCTGTATAAAAGCACTGAATCCTCTGGGACTTCTAATATACATATATTTGACAATAGGGTGCACATTACTGCCCTTATATAAATATATTCCACAGCACTGAACAGCTATACTTGTACAAATGTATATCTAAACCATTCACCGGAGTAATTACTGTTCCCATTTACCTGCAATCACTCTCTCCACAGCATACTCAAAGTTTAAGGTGTCTATGGACTGGTAGCCTTCCCGCGCAGCGTGCAGAGCTGCCTCGTTACAGATATTAGCGATATCCGCTCCTAAGAGGAAGACACAGAGCAATACGGAGACTGAGAGATGTAGGAACAAGAGACATTAACATGTAAAGCTCCGGCACGAACAGAACTGGGCGTAGACACTATGGGCTAGATTTACTAAGCAGCGAGTTTGAAAAAGTGGAGATGTTGCCTATAGCAACCAATCAGATTCTAGTTATTAATTTAGTACATTCTACAAAATGACAGCTAGCTATAGGCAACATCTCCACTTTTTCAAATCCGCAGTTGAGTAAATATACCCCTATATGTGTGTGTATTTGTCCACAAATGAGAAATTCACAGGCGACAACAAAACCACAAACTGTACGATAGTACGTACAACGGTAGCATAACGTTTTCTATTAACTGCTCTGTATATGGCCAAAGCGTCAGACATTTACTGGGCATCCGTATTACCATCCACCCTTAAAGGAAAATAATAATAATTATTCCATCTATCAAAGCATTTGCTGCTTTTTCAGAAGCCAGAAATCATGCCTTATACATTGAAGTAAAGTCTAAATTTTAGCTTTAGCCAGAGATGGGGAGGTGTTTTCGATGCGAGAAGAATCACCCTGTACCACTAAATCCGGGCGTAAGCTCAGCCAGGCGTAAAGAGTAGAAGGACCCCGGCTGGGTCAGTTTCAGGCTCTTCATGTGCTGCTCAAAGATCTCTCTCCTCTCCTAAAACCAGAGATCACAGCAGTGAGTGAGTTGGGAGAAGAACTACAATTGTGTTTAAAAGTACAAAGATAATCACTAACAAAACACAGGACAGTTCACACCAAATGAGGCAATGAGCTTTCAGTATATGAAACACATGTCATGTGTCTAAATTATATATATAATTGCTGTATTCCTGTGTGTGTGTATATTCTCCATAGCGACAAGAGACACAACGACCGACAGGTAGATCCAATCTCACCTGTAACGTGGGGAGGTCAATAAAAATGTGTCTATCCAGTCTTCCAGGTCTCATCAACGCTCCGTCCAGAATGTCAGCCCTGTTAGTGGAGGCCAGGACTATCACATGATCAGTGGTACCCATGCCTACAAGAGAGGTTAGAGGTCAGAGGTCAGACAGGGATTGTTGTTCATCTCTTCATAGCGATTCTATGTGTAAGAAACAAACACAAATCTAAAAAGTCTGTATGTAAGGGATACATCTTACTCCACTTATATTAGACGAAAACAGGACTGAGGAATGGAAGGGTTAAAGTTGGAGAAGGAGACAAATGAGAGTTTGAGGAGTGAAATATGGTGAAGAGATCAGGATCTCTCCAGAAGTCAGGAAAACCAAATGTGTGAGCCGTGGACGGTCAGTCCCGACCGAGAGTCGTGGACGGTCAGTCCTGGGGGTAAATGTATCAATGACCGGATTCTTCAACTCCGGCGAGATCGGCGTCTTCAGCGCTTAAATTTAAAGCGGCACTGCCTTGTAAAGGGAAACTTCCCTTTACAAGGCAGCGCCGCTTTAAATTTAAGCGCTGAAGACGCCGATCTCGCCGGAGTTGAAGAATCCGGTCATTGATACATTTACCCCCTGATGTGATCTGTAGACGGTCAGTCCTGATGTGATCTGTGGACGGTCAGTCCTGATGTGATCTGTGGACGGTCAGTCCTGACCGAGAGCTATTGAACGGAGTGTGTTGCATCTCGCAGAGTGGAAGTCATCGCTGGATAGCAGGTCTATAGCATTTGCCAAGGACTGCCACACACACACAATGACGCATACACAATGACACACACACACACTGATGCATACACAATGACACACACATACACACACTGATGCATACACAATGACACACTCACAAAAGCACACAGGGCGGCATCCATAGCAGACAGTGAAACGTAAAAACCAAAGTTGCAAAGTCTACAATTCAAAAACACAGTACGGATCCTCATTGTACTTTCATTTAATATTACTTTCTATCTCTAAAGCTATACAGCCCAAATAAATGTAGCTGGAATAGTCACACACAGTGGTGGCAGGACAGGGGCTGTACGTAAGGCTGGTCTTCACCTGTCCACTCCCACAGACCCAACTACTATGACTTAAGCATCATCACTACAGTGGGCGGAGTTTGTATAATAAGACGGAACCAGCAACTAGAGTCTAGGGATTGTCGGACCTAATCCCATCCTCACAGGAGGAGTGCGCGGTCCTCTTACCATCCATCTCCACCAACAGTTGGTTCAGCGTCTGCTCCTCCTCAGTGTTAGAAAACGTAGACATGTTACTAGAGCGCTTTTTCCCCACGGCGTCAATTTCGTCAATGTAAACAATGCACGGGGCCCGGGCGCGAGCTTCCTTGAACAGACTGCGCATGCGTGCCGCACCTAGACCTAATGTTGCAAACGAGAAAAGGGGAATTATGTGAGAGCCACAAAGTGCTGCACAGACATTATACCAGAAAATAAAAGTACAGCTAATACCATCTGCAGCCACCAGAGGACAGCAATGATTTGTACAATAAAATGCTGCAAGACATTGCAGGAAAGCAATAAAAGGATGAAGACTTACTCACGCTTTAGCCATGTTTAAGCGATGCAGTTTCTCATTTGATACGTTGCCCTTGTACCAATGCAAGGCAAGCTATTGAATTGGTAGCATACGACAAATAGGGTTGCGTCACATTCTAAAACCTTAAACGCGCCATTACATTTTTAGAGTGCAACGGTGGGTAGGGACGCATCAGAAACCATTCATTCCTATTTTTATTGCAGTTTTCAGGAGGCAGTTAGCAGCTGAACAGTCCATTCACAGCCCATAGGACTAAACCAGTCTTTGCAGCTTCTGATTTGAAGAACGTTTGTTGACTACAAGGACGGTGGCGACGGCCAATTTGCAGCCGAAACCAAATATCCGTGAGAATGCAGCCTATCAAATCCTTCTGTAAGATCACTGGTCGTAGAGAACAGGTAAGCTGCATTCACAAGTATATCGTCTGCGTGTAGTAAACAGGTGCGTAATAACCCAACCTGTGAATGTATCACTAACGAAAAGTGTTATTATGATCTCCTTGTATGTAAGGACTCCCAAGATGTCTCGGGGTTAGTTAGATAAGATGTTTAGTATGTTATGTGTATGTTGTAACCAAAAATTTCAATTAAAAAAAACTTTATTTAAAAATACATCAACAGGTGAACAAAAACAGGTGCGTAATAAAGAATAATGAAATCAGATACAACTTAAAAGGACATAATGAATGGAGTAATATCTCCCATTCTTTACAGAGAATAAACCAAACAAAATTGTACAGTGAAGTGTACACCTTTCCCTCCCATTTAAAGAGGAAGAGACAGAGCTTATTAGGAAAACATGGGGGTTTAGCTTGTCGCTGCCCTGACACAGCACAGGAAGCCCTGTAAACGTAACATTATTGTTTCAATTCTGTTTTAATCAAACACACGTAATGAGAAAACTCATTTAAGTGTGACACTATCCCAAGTAACCTGTTGAGAAACCTTCCACCAAAATACATATGCCAAAAAGTAGCTTCAACTTACTGACATAACACATCATCCTAATCCCCATTTATTTATATAGCGCCACTAATTCCGCAGCGCTGTACAGAGAACTCACTCACATCAATCCCTGCCCCATTGGAGCTTACAGTCTAAATTCCCTAACACACACACACACAGGCAGACAGACACACGTCAATTTGTTAGCAGCCATTTAACCTACCAGTATGTTTTTGGAGTGTGGGAGGAAACCGGAGCACCCAGAGGAAACCCACGCAAACACGGTGAGTACATACAAACTCCTCACAGATAAGGCCATGGTCGGGAATTGAACTCATGACCCCAGTGCTGTGAGGCAGAAGTGCTAACCACATCCATAGAAAGGAAGCGATACTCAAAACATGTGACCTGTGTGGTTATTTATCAAAGTGAGAAGCAAATCAGGTGCGTTTTCTGTTGGTAGCATAGTAGAACTCTATTCAGAAGAGAAGGCATTTACCTCTATCCCCACACAGAACTAAAACATACAGGAAGGACGTGTGGGATTTGTGGGTAAGGATTCGCGCCCTAAAGGTTTATAGCCAGCAATTTCCCAACTGTACAAAATAAACCTGAAACGTATTTAAAATACATTTTTTGCCTTACCTCCAATCACCTCCACAAACTCTGAACCGGCTATGGCCAGGAAAGGCACCTGAGCCTCCGTTGCTACAGCCTTTGCCAACAGCGTCTTCCCACAGCCCGGTGGCCCGAGAAGTAAAGATCCTTTGGGTACTTTTGCACCTAGGTGCAGGTAGCGTTCTGGGCTCTATGAAAGTAAAGAATATGACGTCATTAGCGTTTATTTTCATTTTGATTTCCTGTCTGATCAGCGTACTGCGATCTCAGTTGAAAGAGAAAGACATTTGCGAGAGCCGGTACATTGGACACATGCCGCGACATGGATCACAACTAGTCCCTTAATATAATGTGGCCAAGAGGCTACTAAACCTAAAATTATAGTTTGTAACCCAATGGTTTCTAAATCAATCAATTCAGGCAACACTGGATGTGCCATTGTGGATGTGCCATTGTGGATGTGCCATTGCTCTAGTTATCGGTGCAGAGCATGAATTATGCCTTCTGTAAACTACACAAATTGACAAGGCCTGCAACCTGGCTCCAGTAATGGCAGCACACTTATCATTACAGCAAGTTTATATATGTCCAAGTACATCACCAGTTTTTAGGATGAGCAAGAAGACCGATCTTTAGAACTCGCATAGGCGTGGTGTTAAACCTAAACTAAATCTGTCCAACTTGATATCTGTCCTAACCATGTTATGTATGGGCGACAGACGGCCATCCAACAGAAATCGAGGACACTGTGATCTTACCATGATTGAGCAAGACAAATCTGTGATCTAGGATTGTATTTTAGAGGCTTTTGCCCTATATCGGCACCGTGCGAGTATCCCGTGACCTGCAAGCGTCCCACATATCAGACCAAAACTCATCTGGTTTAGAAAGCATTCCCTGCCAGCCCATAGGACACTTCTAGCCCTACATCAACTGCAGAGAGACAGGTCGCTTAATCTTCAAACTTCAGTCTCTTATTACATACACGGATGATCAGAGTCCGGGGGCGTAAATGTATTAAGCGGAGTTTTCTGGCCAATCAGATTCTAGCTATCATTTATTTAGTACATTCTAAAAAATGATAGCTAGAATCTGATTGGTTGCTATAGGCAACATCTCCACTTGTTCAAACCCGCCGGAAAACACTCAGCTTGATACATTTAACCCCAGGTCCCCGTTACTGACTTTACCTTCAAGTAATCCACAAACTCTTTGACTTCAATCTTCGCTTCGTGCATCCCAGCAACATCTTTAAAGCTGATTCCTTTCCCAGACGCTCCATCGACAATGGTGAATCGAGCCATCTTCAGCTGGTTCTGGAGCCAGAAAGAGTGGGGTGAGTGACAAACAGGAGCCATAGTTATGTGTTCGCTAAACTTATTTATACATACTACCCCTCGGTATGTGCATTTAACTACCCAAGTTACACGAGAAACAGTAAAGCTAGTTCAGCTTCAGACAACTTTGAATTACTGGTGATCAAGTAACATTTTACAACATACATTGCATTAGTATTTCGGCTTCCATTTGTATTTAACATCAAGGCCTTTATCGAACAGACAGAGTTTTTATTTTTCGCCCTTGGATACAACACAGATCAGCTCCGGATTCAATTTTATCCATGGAGCAAATCTGTTTTTAATTCAATGAATGTGAAAAAAAAAACATCTGCCTGGATGATATCAATTGTTTGGTGAAAAACACAAAGGGAAATATTCCATAAAAGTTCGAAAAGGGTATAGAAACATAGAATTTAACGGCAGAAAATAACCTAAATGTGCTTATAGTCCTTTTATTTTGTTGTCTGTATGTGTTATGCCCTCTCCTATGGTGTCTTCCTCTATGTCACAGTTCTCCTGGTATCAAGGAAGCCAGCCCAGAAGAAAGAGCACATAGTGGGCCTGATCCATTAAGGAAAGTAAAAACAGGAATAACGTTGCACTTGGACAAAACCATGTTGCATTGGAGGGGGATGCAAAATGTGGGAACAGAGTTATAGTTGGGGTAGGGCATGTTCTAGATAATCTTTAAATTTCAGTGTAAAAATAAAGTCAAGTATTTATGTGCTACATGAAAAAACAGCCAGTATTTTCCTTATGTGCAAAATAATAAACTAATTAGCACCCCTTGCATTGTAATATGGTTTGCCCAGGATAAAAAACGTACTCCTTTTTTCTTTTGTGTCCTTACTCTCCTTAATGAATAAGTCCCAGGGGTATATTTACTGAAAAAGAATAGATGTTGCCTATAGCAACCAATCAGATTCTAGCTGTCATTTTGTAGAATGTACTATATAAACGATAGCTAGAATCTGATTGGTTGCTATAGGCAACATCTCCACTTTTTCAAACCCGCAGCTTAGTGAATGTACCCGCTGGAACCTTAGGTACCTTACGGAACACGTACTGTTGCATCTAGATTCCAACTAGCTCCCTCCAGGGTTCATTAATAGACTTGGAGACAGGGCAAATGATGTACATAAAGAAATGCTTTCCCCATGATGTTCCAAATACAGTTAGTCCTAACAAGTTGCTGAAATGTGTATATAAATTGTGAATGGTACTATGAGCTTTTTCATACACAGCAACATGTATTTTAGGTGGTGCTAAATGAAAATTGATGTACCAGGATACATCGCTCCACAACTCACAAAAGCGCTGAAGCCTCCTTGTCGGCCAGTCAGACCGGTCACACGAGAAAAGTAGACTAAAAGACCAATACCTATAGCAGCGATTGTCAGAGCGTACAGGGCACTGCGAAAAGAGAAAAACAGAGGATACAATATTTTCCAAAGAGCATGAAAACAAAATCTAGTGTTACAAAGTTGTACCTGACCTTCCATTGCTACAGCCTTTGCTAAAAGCGTTATATCATTTTCAAAAGCTCTCTGGTTGGCAAACAAAAATGTCTGCCAGACACAGAGACAGTCAGTCTGCTACACAGACACAGGCTCACAGCACACTGCATGATGTCATGTGATACTAGGGGGGCGGGGGTTGTAGGAATAGGATGTCACAGTACAGAAGAGCTCAGAAGGGCGTTTAAAAACCGCTCTGCTCACTACATCATGTGCCATGTGACTGTGGTCGTCATGGTAGTGCAGCATCATAAATCATTAATAGAAACAAAACATTGGAATGGTAAATGCCAACATTCTTCTTATAGCCTGTCACACTGATTAATGTTAAAAAAACACATTAGTTTCTGCTAGACAAGGCAAGGACATGTCATACTTTCCAAAAAAGTCACTGCGTTTGTAAGAAAGGGGAATACGGTCCATCATGGAAATATTCAGAGCATCTTCCGCAGCACGTAGTTTCTCCTCAAACTTGTCTATGTTGGCTACTTTCATTTTGTAGAAAGGGGTGGTGCTCTTTCAGGTGGGAGAAGAATAAAAAGAAATGGTTAAATGGACAGCAACAATAAACACATGGTTTGGTTCTGGGTAACTAATTGACAAGTCAGTATATTATATATTGCTGATTGTTTAACAACATAAACTGCCAACTATGCAGCCAAATAATAGACATTTCCTTTCTGTAATGGCTATTAACATAAGTGCAAATTTGTATAAAGTAGAAACCATATCAATATGAAATTATCTTTGATCAGAATGGTGTAATGTAGTGTAATGACAGTCAGTGTCTGATAGATCACTATGGGTTATTGCACTGTGCAAACACACTGATATTAGGAAGTAACTTCGGCTGTCTAACCTGCACATGATCCATCAGCTAACTGTGATTGGCTGCCACATAGATATATAGAGATAGAGACACTTGCACACAACTTATATTATAATTTACATTTTGGAACAACAAAAAATAATTTTGGGGATAAAAAAAAAATGTAAACCTGCCTTAACAGGTTTAACTGGGAGACCACCCAAAAAAATTATGTCAAGCTCTGCACTATAACCTACACAAAACATAACTCTAATGTTATCTACTTCTAGATTTGAGATAACAATTTTCTTTGAGTTCTATTATGTAAAGCTGGGTACACACTACAGAATTTTCTACCAACTTTTTATGCTGAACGATTTTACATGCGATCGATGGTCCGATCGCTCGGTCCATGGACTGCATACACACTAGCCTTGTTTAGGACGATAAAGGGAAGAGCGGACGTCCCTTTAGCGACTTTTTACAGCCATGTGACTTTTGAACGAGCGGTCGTATGTCGGCTGATTGAGCCGATTGTTGGACGAAAACCATGTAGTGTGTACCTAGTTTAAGACTTTTTCAAGGGGTACATTTACTAAACCTACTAAACAGCCCCTGTCCCAATGCCGGTTCCCAAATATTGGGAGGTATGGATATGCAACCAGTCTTTTTTTGGCAATGCCAACTTCTGGGATGGCTATGTAATTCTACCTCCATAGTACATCTTTAAAGTCATTACAAAGTGTTACTTACTGGTCGGCCCATCACCACGGCGCGTTCATGCAGCTGGATCAGTACATAGTCGCCCTCTGGAACAACTTCTACCCGCTTCACCTCGCCCTTCGCCAGCATTTCATTCACAAAGTCATTCCAGGAGACATAGACGTTGCCCATGGAATTGATAAAGTAAAGTCCCAAAGCAATAGAAGATAACGTCACCAATCGATAGATGAACATCATATGTTCCTTCTTCTTCTCTTCTAAGAAAACAGAAAGAGCCCAGTCACAGACCAGCATGGTAAAAAAAATTCTTTCAATAACAAGTATCTCACTGATTTTAAAATGTATGTAAACGTAAAATGGAAGGACATTATACCTGGGGGTAAATGTATTAAGGAACGATTTTTGCAAAAAGCTAAATTTAAAGCGGCGACTTGTTTAATGGCAAGATTTGCCTTTAGGCACATTGCCGTTTTAAATTTAGCTGTCAAAGCTGCCGAATATCTGGAATTTGCAAAAATCGCTCCTTAATACATTAACCCCTAGGTCTTATACGTATATTTTATTAGTTGTCTGTTGCATACAAACAGCTGAAGCTGCAATTTTGTGGGTTGAGATAATATTCATGAGAATACAGCCAATCAATTCACTAGGAACTAGAGAAATCACTGAGACATGAGGCACAAAGTGCCTCAGATTTTACTTGTCTCTATGTCTGTATTGAACATTGGCTCAGATCACAAAAAGCCTGCAGCCCTTGGCTCAGACCATTTCAATTCCCTTGTTTGGTACGCTTAATAGTTAAAAATCAATTACAAATGAAGCAGATGTTTGGCATGTTAAACCTATTAATAAATGCTATTGACAGATCAGACTAGAAGGGACACTCGTTTGTCATACCATCATTTTCTTTTTGGTTTCTCTCATTTGCCCCTTCATTCTGATTTTCTTTTCTCCTTGATCCTGAGGTACTAAAATAATTAATTCCACCTACAGAAACAAAAAAATTAGTGGCCTATTCCAAGATCTTTTTACAATGTATGTGGGAGAGGGTAAGGGGGACTTTGATATAAATTGTAGAAAAATACTGACCTAGCAGCCTCCAGAGTTGAATTGGCTCTCGGATGCCATATTGTTTTATCAAGAATCCTGTTACTCCATTACAAGTAGGGGTTACTCGCCTGCACAGTATGGTCTGAAGGAAGAAGACAACAAAGTGGCAAAGAATGAAAACTTAGACAATGGTTGTTTTACTAGGAGACCTAGGACAATATCGGGTGCGTCTGTAGATATCTCAGGTGTGGTCTTTATGACCTTGGTGCAGTAACTCTCCGTAATGATGTTTGCTCGCCTGCCTAAAACTTGGTACACACTACACAGTTTTCATCCAATAATCGGCTAAATCAGCCGACATACGACCGCTTGTTCAGAAGTCGGGTCAGTGTGTGTAGTGACACGATGGTCGAAAGTCTGCCCAAATGGACGATTGTCGCCTCATTTAGTTGGTCGTACTGTTTAATATTTTCGTTCCAATCTCGTTTCCGTTGTGTAGTGTGTATAAACTTCTGACTGATCCACAACAGTGAGTATGAAATTACAGTCATTGCTCACGACAACATGGCTGTAAAAAGTCACTAAAGGGACGTCCGCTCTTCCCTTTATCGTCCTAAACAAGGCTGGTGTGTATGCAGTCCATGGACCGAGCGATCGGACCATCGATCGCGTGTAAAATGGCTTGGTATAAAAATTCTGTAGTGTGTACCTAGCTATAGGTTATGTTTTTTCTGCATTTTTAATACTTTTCTTTACAAAATCGTAACTTATTAAGCCCAAATTAGAATAATAAAAAATAAATATATATTATATTCGGTCAATACTTAATATAGAAGGGATTTTCCAGGGAAATGTTATTAAAACCAAAGACTTTCCCTGGAAAGTAGGGCCTAGGGTAATTATGTCCCATGTTGCTCATATACCTGCATGTCCTGTATTATTATTTATTGCCCTCTGCTCCTTTTGCATTATGATTGCCCCCTCTCATACATAGACCTGCCCCTTTTGTACAGAGATTGTTCCTTGTCAGACATCTACATGTTCCCTTTGCCTCCTGTCAATCAAATCTGCCAGTCTTGTATTACTGAGTTGTCCCTACCCCACCTGCCCTTCTTATATTACAATTGCCCCTATCCCTCATATACCTGTAACCTGCCCCTCCTGTATTACTGAAGCTTCCCCATTCATATAATTACCCCATCACGTCACTCATAAACTTGCCCCTTTTGCACTGGGAATGTCCCTTGTCACACATATACCTGCACCTTTTGCATTATGATTGCCCCTTGTCACACATATACCTGCCCCTTGTGCATTATGATTTCCCTGTCACACATATACCTGCCCCTTGTGCATTATGATTGCCCCATCACACATATACCTGCCCCTTGTGCATTATGATTGCTCCGGCACACATATACCTGCCCCTTGTGCATTATGATTGCCCCGTCACACATATATCTGACCCTTTTGCATTACGATTGCCCCTTGTCACACATATACCTGCCCCTTTTGCATTACGATTGCCCCGCCACACATATACCTGCTCCTTTTGCATTATGATTACCCCTTGTCACACATATACCTGCCCCTTTTGCATTATGATTGCCCCGTCACACATATACCTGCCCATTTTGCATTATGATTACCCGTTGTCACACATATACCTGCCCCTTTTGCATTATGATTGCCCCATCACACACATACCTGCCCCCTTTTGCATTAGGATTGCCCCATCACACACATACCTGCCCCTTTTGCATTAGGATTGCCCCATCACACACATACCTGCCCCTTTTGCATTATGATTGCCCCATCACACACATACCTGCCCCCTTTTGCATTAGGATTGCCCCATCACACACATACCTGCCCCTTTTGCATTAGGATTGCCCCATCACACACATACCTGCCCCCTTTTGCATTATGATTGCCCCATCACACACATACATGCCCCTTTTGTATTATGATTGCCCCATCACACACATACCTGCCCCCTTTTGCATTAGGATTGCCCCATCACACACATACCTGCCTCTTTTGCATTATGATTGCCCCATCACACACATACCTGCCCCTTTTGCATTAGGATTGCCCCATCACACACATACCTGCCCCCTTTTGCATTAGGATTGCCCCATCACACACATACCTGCCCCTTTTGCATTATGATTGCCCCATCACACACATACCTGCCCCTTTTGCATTAGGATTGCCCCATCACACACACACCTGCCCCTTTTGCATTAGGATTGCCCCATCACACACATACCTGCCCCTTTTGCATTATGATTGCCCCATCACACACATACCTGCCCCCTTTTGCATTAGGACTGCCCCATCACACATATACCTGCCCCTTTTGCATTATAATTGCCCGACACACATATACCTGCCCCTTTTGCATTATGATTGCCCCTTGTCACACATATACCTGCCCCTTTTACATTATGATTGCCCCTTGTCACACATATACCTGCCCCTTTTGCATTATGATTGCCCCTTGTCACACATATACCTGCCCTTTTTGCATTATGATTGCCCCATCACACACATACCTGCCCCATCACACACATACCTGCCCCTTTTGCATTAGGATTTCCCCGTCACACTCATACCTGCCCCTTTTGCATTAGGATTGCCCCGTCACACACATACCTGCCCCTTTTGCATTATGATTGCCCCATCACACACATAAACCTGCCCCTTTTGCATTACGATTGCCCCATCACACACATATCTGCCCCTTTTGCATTATGATTGCCCCATCACACACATACCTGGCCCTTTTGCATTATGATTGCCCCATCACACACATACCTGGCCCTTTTGCATTATGATTTCCCTGTCACACATATACCTGCCCCTTGTGCATTATGATTGCCCCATCACACATATACCTGCCCCTTGTGCATTATGATTGCTCCGGCACACATATACCTGCCCCTTGTGCATTATGATTGCCCCGTCACACATATATCTGACCCTTTTGCATTACGATTGCCCCTTGTCACACATATACCTGCCCCTTTTGCATTACGATTGCCCCGCCACACATATACCTGCTCCTTTTGCATTATGATTACCCCTTGTCACACATATACCTGCCCCTTTTGCATTATGATTGCCCCGTCACACATATACCTGCCCATTTTGCATTATGATTACCCGTTGTCACACATATACCTGCCCCTTTTGCATTATGATTGCCCCATCACACACATACCTGCCCCCTTTTGCATTAGGATTGCCCCATCACACACATACCTGCCCCTTTTGCATTAGGATTGCCCCATCACACACATACCTGCCCCTTTTGCATTATGATTGCCCCATCACACACATACCTGCCCCCTTTTGCATTAGGATTGCCCCATCACACACATACCTGCCCCTTTTGCATTATGATTGCCCCATCACACACATACCTGCCCCTTTTGCATTAGGATTGCCCCATCACACACATACCTGCCCCTTTTGCATTAGGATTGCCCCATCACACACATACCTGCCCCCTTTTGCATTATGATTGCCCCATCACACACATACCTGCCCCTTTTGCATTATGATTGCCCCATCACACACATACCTGCCCCTTTTGCATTAGGATTGCCCCATCACACACATACCTGCCCCCTTTTGCATTATGATTGCCCCATCACACACATACCTGCCCCTTTTGCATTATGATTGCCCCATCACACACATACCTGCCCCTTTTGCATTAGGATTGCCCCATCACACACATACCTGCCCCTTTTGCATTAGGATTGCCCCATCACACACATACCTGCCCCTTTTGCATTATGATTGCCCCATCACACACATACCTGCCCCCTTTTGCATTAGGACTGCCCCATCACACATATACCTGCCCCTTTTGCATTATAATTGCCCGACACACATATACCTGCCCCTTTTGCATTATGATTGCCCCTTGTCACACATATACCTGCCCCTTTTACATTATGATTGCCCCTTGTCACACATATACCTGCCCCTTTTGCATTATGATTGCCCCTTGTCACACATATACCTGCCCTTTTTGCATTATGATTGCCCCATCACACACATACCTGCCCCATCACACACATACCTGCCCCTTTTGCATTAGGATTTCCCCGTCACACTCATACCTGCCCCTTTTGCATTAGGATTGCCCCGTCACACACATACCTGCCCCTTTTGCATTATGATTGCCCCATCACACACATAAACCTGCCCCTTTTGCATTACGATTGCCCCATCACACACATATCTGCCCCTTTTGCATTATGATTGCCCCATCACACACATACCTGGCCCTTTTGCATTATGATTGCCCCATCACACACATACCTGGCCCTTTTGCATTATGATTGCCCCATCACACACATACCTGGCCCTTTTGCATTATGATTGCCCCATCACACACATACCTGCCCCCTTTTGCATTAGGATTGCCCCATCACACACATACCTGCCCCTTTTGCATTAGGATTTCCCCGTCACACTCATACCTGCCCCTTTTGCATTAGGATTGCCCCGTCACACACATACCTGCCCCTTTTGCATTATGATTGCCTCATCACACACACACACCTGCCCCTTGTGCATTATGATTGCCCCATCACACACATACATGCCCCTTTTGCATTATGATTGCCCCATCACACACATAAACCTGCCCCTTTTGCATTACGATTGCCCCATCACACACATATCTGCCCCTTTTGCATTATGATTGCCCCATCACACACATACCTGGCCCTTTTGCATTATGATTGCCCCATCACACACATACCTGCCCCTTTTGCATTAGGATTTCCCCGTCACACTCATACCTGCCCCTTTTGCATTAGGATTGCCCCGTCACACACATACCTGCCCCTTTTGCATTATGATTGCCTCATCACACACACACACCTGCCCCTTGTGCATTATGATTGCCCCATCACACACATATACTTGCCCCTTTTGCATTATCTGTGCCTCCTGTCAATCACATCTGCCAGTCTTGTATTACTGAGTTGTCCCTACCCCACCTGCCCCTCTTATATGACTTATTGCCCCTATCGCTCATGTACCTGTAACCTGCCCCTCCTGTATTATTGAAGCCCCCTCCCCACCAGTCATAATATTGTCTTGTATTATGATTTTCCGTCACTCATAGAATTACCCCTCTTGTTATGTTGCCCCGTCACACATGGACTTGCCCCATCAGAGATATTGCCCCTGGATCACGTTATATCAGATCTACCTCCTGCCCCGTCCTATATACTGCAGTCCCCCCAGGGTAACACTGTTACCGGTGTCTTATACCTGCAGGACGCTGCCGGGATACCCTCTGCTGCTCCGTGTCACCAGCCAGCGGCACATTCCCGAGACACCGGCAGGGCGGCCCCCGAGAGCCCGCAGCAAGGGGCCCATTCCTGGGCTGCACTGATCACTCCAGTCCGAGGCTGAGGCCTCAGCTCCACTGTCCGGAAGCCGCACCCGCTGTGTTACGTCCTAACTTACTGCCGCCCACAGACCTTCCCCATCCAGTCTATAACCCTGACATGGGCACCAGAGGGCAAATATGTCCCCTCACCAAGGCTGCATTTACCACATGGATGATATGGATGGTATAACATGCATTTATTATCTTATGGATATCATGAGTATGTCCCTGTAATGTCAGGTGCATGATAACAATTGCTAAAATAGTCCTTAATAGCCAGGAATTGTGTCATTTATTATTACTAGTTAAAAAGTCTGTCAAAATAATGGAAAAAATAAGAGTAAGATCATGGGACCATCATCATCATCAGCTATTTATATAGCGCTACTAATCCCGCAGCGCTGTACAGAGAACTCACTCACATCAGTCCCTGACCAAAGTTATCAGCAATAATACTTGTTCCATCCAAGTGACCGACATCAAGAACGGCGTGGCAGAGCCGTAACTTAGAATTCTAGCGCCTGGGGCGAGAGAGACAAATGCGGCCCCCCCCCCCCCAGGCCCTCAATTTTAACCAAATGTACCTACAATATTTCTAAATTGCACCCCCCCCCCCTTCAGCGTTGCGCCCTGGGCAGTTGCCCCTGTCGCACAGCCCTAGTTACGGCCCTGCGGCGTGGCATCTTGTTCGCTCGTTTCCCGTTGCGCCCGTCGTCTTTTTGTGGCTTCTTGCGGTGGAGTAATTCCCATTGCTTTTTAGGTGGCATGGCAGTTACACTTTGTTGCTTAAATTAATTAGTATATTCCTATTCGTTTAACACGAAGTGCAAGTAAAACGAATGGATAGACGATCGAGTCAATTTGGAATAGTAAAGATCGTTATAAATGGTAACGGCCACCCAAAAAAAAAAAAAAACTAAGTCCAAGAAATAAGGAAATTTAGGCAGTAGGAATAGTCAAGTAGAAAAAGGAGTCATTTGCAGACATTTTACCAAATTTGTTTGTGTGTTTTGTGTGTGTATTTATAAAGGTGAGGAGCAGCGTTAGCCTTTTTATATATATATATATATATATATATATATATATATATATGATTATCATCAAAATTTATTTATAGGGCTCCACAAAGCTCTATAAATGGTGGTAGGGTAGTTCATCTAAACAAACTAAAGTAAAGAAAATAAAAATAAATAAATGGCACAAGTAGAACTATATAAGCATGGGTATCAAATACAAGAAGGGTAATATTTGTCAATTCATATTACAAGGGGTAATTACAAGGATGGAGAGGGCAGCCAATGGTGAAATGGGAGGGGTAGAAGGTGAGGATGGGATAGAATCAACAAGAGAAAGGAGGGTCCTGCTCTTGGGAGCTTACGACCCACAATCATTTGACTAATTAAACAATACTAGGTACTTTTCTGGGTGCAGCTCTGTAAATGTATTATTATGCGATTTTACATGATCACGCCCCTTCTTCATTCTGATTGGCTGGTCCTGGAAAACCCCGCCCACCACCCGTGTTTGGCCCCAACCCCTTCTCGCGTTTTGATTGGCGTCTTGGAGCCAAATTTAAAAGACCTGTGCTGCTAGGGGGGACGATTCCCCCGATCGCCCCCCCCCTGGATCCACCACTGTTTCCTCATTAGACAATTTACGAGATTTTTCTATTTTTATTTAGTGTCCTGGAAAACAAAAGATGAAGACTTGTGTGTGTGTATGTGTAGATATACTGATTAAAATATATAAAATCTATACATACACATATATACACCCAGTGGCCACTTTATTAGAAACAGCTGCTTGTTAATACCAATTTCTAATCAGCCAAATCATGTGGCAACAACGCACTACATAAAAGCTTGCAGTCATGGTCAAGAGGTTCAGTTGTTGTTTAGACCAATCACCAACATCTGCATGGAGTTTGTATGTTCTCCCTGTGTTTGGGTGGGTTTCCTCCAGGTGCTCCGGTTTCCTCCCACACTCGAAAAACATACTTGTAGGTCAATTGGCTGCTATTAAATTGCCCTTAGTCTCTCTCGGTCTGTGTGTGTGTGTTAGGGGATTTAGACTGTAAGCTCCAATGAGGCAGGGACTGATGAGTGAGTTCTCTGTACAGCGCTGCGGAATTAGTGGCGCTATATAAATAATTAGATGATGATGATTCTAGACATATTTGTGCCAAGCTTATTAATCAATTTGTCATTCTTACATACTGTGCTAGTATTTTATGGAGGTAATTTTGATAACCTGTTACAGGTAGGCCTACAGATTTTCCATGCTCTACAGAAGTAGGAATGCAACTAATAAAAAAGGAAACCCCAACAATAGAAAAGTCAGCTGGGAAGTGCTTTACCCATACAATTCCTTCAGAGTCAGACTTCATCTCATCTCAAAATGTAAATGTTTCCATTAAATATTCCAAAGACGATTTTTGCTGCAGGCCTTGCAACCATAATGCAGCAAGAAAGACCTACAGCTTCATGTCAATGAAAGGGTTATACAGATGGACTGTGGGGGATTTGCTGGCTGGAAACCAATAGAAAGCAGGGCCATCTTTTCCATTGGGCACAATGGGCAGGTGCCCGGGAGCCCCACGGGCAAGGGGGCCCCATATGCAGGGCTCTTAATTAGAATAAATAACCCTGCAAAAGAAAAAACCTGCAAAAAAAACCTTCAAGGGTCACTGAGCAAGTACATCTATCTATCTCTATCTCTATATATCTATATCTATATCTGTATCTCTATACATCTATATCTATATATATATCTATATATGTAGGGGCCATGGTACACTGCTTTGCCCGGGGGCCCATAATGTTGTTAACATGGCCCTGATAGAAAGGCCACCAAATCCTAGGATGCACCATCTTCATTCTCAAGCTTTAAAAGAAGAACAAAAACTCATCTTCCCGATTAAAGGTCACATCATACATGCCAGAAGAGCGGAAATCTTGCAAGCACAAAACTTGATAAAGGTCAGTAGAAGTTAACTGTCAGGACTCTGCTGTTTGATGTCTTACCCCTGCAGTACCTCTGTTTTACCAGAGGTGCTGCTGTGGTGAACTTTTGGACATTTTGCACCTTACCTGCAGGAGTTAACCTCCTGCCCGCTTCACCGACTTTATATTAATAATTACAGACAGATATATGTTAAATGCTGCAGTAATATATACTCTAACATAACTTCTAGAAAAAAGCATGAGGTTCTTAGCAGAGTCCTGACATTACATTTTATATAATCTCTCTGATTACATAGCTGAGGACAAAAGACTCCCACTTGTCCAGATTTACCAGGATCCTCAGGATATTCCTGACAATTACCATCTTCCCAAGCGCTATGTGATGATACTAGGTAAGGTACTTTCTTATTATCTTAGGGACCCCTTGCAAAAAGGATCCCTGATTGTCTTCTCACTTCAACCCAGGGGCAAACGCAGGATTTGTAGAGGGGGGGTTTCCACACCACGCTGCCAGTGGGCGTGACCAGCATGCATGGGGGCGTGGCTATAATTTTAGACAATGCTTGGCTGCTCTCCAACTCTTCCTATCCCCATAATATATATGGGCAATGCTGCGTGCACTACTGTTAGGTGCACACAGCTCTCCCTTTTCAAGCAGAACTGTGTGAGGCGGGAGCAGGGTCCAGCCACCTCAATTATACAGTGTCCCAGGCTTGGAGGGGGGTTTCCAGGCACTAGGTTACCCCCTCTCGGTTTCCCCATGCAACCAATGTATTTTACTACGCTTACCCAAAAGCCAGGGCACAAATTAAGATACTCTAGCTGGAGTTTGGAATATGGGCCAAAGTAGTAATCAGTCAGTTTACCACACAAGGGTATATAATGCTTCTGTAGTCCTCTTTAGAAAATAAGGGAACTACCTCATGTTACAACTAACCTCCTTATGTAGGTTACTGTGATTAACAAATAGGTGTCTCCCAAGGACTCCATCCAGCTCACAGAAACATCTGCAGGGCCTGAAAAGTAATGTCAGGCATGCAACCACAGACAAGGGTATTTACAACTTAAATGGAGCAAAAAGCCAGTGGAGCAGGAGTCTTTCTGCTACATAAGGTTCCTAAAGGGCCGCAGAGACGATACCAGGGGCCTGGTGTAGCCAAGTGCAGTTCTGCAAAAGCCAGTGCCAAATAAGTGAATCTGCAACCGGAGCAAAATATTAAGACTAATGTGTGCAATACTATGATCTGATTACCTGAAACCATGTCCTAAATGTATCATTTCCTTTAATGTGTTACATAAAGTTATAGCTGCTAAAATTCCTGATTTAAAAATCAGGACAATGTAGGTGATTCCCTTAAGCTACCCAGACCACACCCATGTTCTCACCATCCATTTCCCTGATCTGCCTTACGGCTCCTCAAATTGGCCAGCAATTCCCTGTAACGCTATCTAAATACGTTTCAGTTATTTATGGGACCTCACAATTGACTTTGTTCCATATGACACTTTTGTGTGTTTGAAGTTTTGTGTTCCATTGGGCAAAGTGTACCTATAAATGTCTTCACTAATAAGCAACTATTGGAGACCATACATATGTCAATCTAGAGATGATACAGAACTAAAGTGCTCCAGTGACAATGGCCATGTGTCTGCTGCAAAAAACTTCTATTCCGTACTTATCAAGTTACACCTACATTCCTCCCTTCTCTGATTGGCCAGCACACACTTCTAAAATCTATGTGCACTGGCAGACGTCAAGGCAGTATGCCTCAGCCGTTTTACTCTTCATAAATCAGCCCATTGAAAGAAGCACTAGACATATAAAGTATAACTTGCATTGTAGTACAATAACGTCTCTTCCAAGCATGTAGTTTCAAAACTACTCTGCAGAGTTGTTTTTATGCTACAACATGCTTATTTTAACACAGTGCTTCAGATGAAAGGCAGGTGGCACTGTTAAATAACTAATAACAGTACTAGATCTGATGAATCCCTTTAAATCTAAGGAAAGGTCACATCCGGTTTACTATTTGCATCTTAGGACAAAAAAACAGAAAGAAAAAGGAGTTATTGGTATTGAAATCATGCTAAAGGTATAGACCAACCTTCAGCTCCCGAACTATGAACATGGCCACCATCAGCGATTCATAATTAATGTATTTTATCAGAGTCACTTAAAGTGTTATGGCACCTATCCCAGGTCAACTGTGGTTTTAGGACCCCTGGTTTAGTTTTTAATTGTTATTATAATTAATAATAATAATAATAATCAGATATTTAATACTAATTCTATTGTGCTCGGCAAGTAGTTAAGTATATACTTTTTATTAAATAGTCACTGATATTAGATACTTGAATGAGGACAATAATTTGCAAGAAAATGATTACAGGCTCCCAACCAGTCCCCTTAAATGGCATGAGACAATTTCAAACCCAATACAATAGCTGACCGTGCCAGGTCTTTATGCATTAACTTTTGCTAGTGATCAGGGGTCCCAGATGACTATAACGGTTTTGATGCCATCCCATGTGAACTCCTTATTCATGAGGATTTAAATTTCATGGAGGAATCGGTATTGACGCTCTCTTGGCCAGCATAAAGTGTGCAGAGTAATAATACCATGGATGTGGCCCATCTGATAGATCTGACAACTTGACATAAGCACACTCTACGGGTATTTGGATTTAAGGTAACCTGAACTGAGGTCATCTGCTAATCAATTAGCATGGGACCTCCTGCATTCTGGTTGTACCCATGAATGATCGAGGATTTGTGATTTGGACAAACGTATGTGTGGTCATAGTAACTACACATCTGTGTGCAAATACTATTAGCATAGGGACAATAAGGGCTACAGTAAAGACGTTTATCGAGACAAAAATAATGGAACCCGAATGATTAGGACGGAATGTTTATCACTCCGACAAAATTCCATTCATCATCATCACCATTTATTTATATAGCAGATACAGAAGCAAGTAACAAATACATACACAGATGAGCAATGCTATGGGCACTCACACAGAGTGCAGCAAAATGAATGCCAGCACATACGAGGGAGTTAGACAGTGGGCAAACATGGGACAATAGGTAGAGAGGACCCTACCCATGAGCGCTTACATTCTAGAGGGAGGGGTGGTGAGAGACAGTAGGACCAACTGGGAGAAAATGGAGATGGCAGGCGAAGAAAGAGGAGGTGATGGATAAGATGGTCAGGAGGTGGTAGGATAGGCGAGCTTGAAAACGTGAGCTTTGAGCAAGCAAAGTTGAACTCATTGGGCATAATGTATCTTCTTAGCAAGGTGACTACTGCCATACATCTTCTGTACATCATAACACGCTGTACTTCTATCTTGTCTTCAGTAGAGTAAGTTTCCAAATTTCAGGCATGGTTCCAAAGATCCTGCAAAGGATGCATTGTGAATCCAGTCTTAGAATTAGTTATTAAGCCACACTGATGACAGCATGGAGTCTGCATGGATTTTGTTCACAGCTGAAAACCAAGGTCATTTTGAAGATGACAAAAAGCTCAGATGAACAGATATATTGTGACCAAACAAAAGATTACAAACTTGGGAGATGAGGTCCAAAACAGAACGTACAGAAGAATGTGTAGAAATTGGTGTCTGGGATACAATCATACTTACAAGCTTTTCCTATTGGCTTCAGGGAGATCCCGGGGGAGGTGGGCGTGCGGGACGGGGCTTGATGAATCGCATTATTTTGGCACCTCCCCCTAAACGATTGTCACAGTTTTGGCCAATTACAACAGGTGGTGGGGCTAAGATGTCGCGATATTTGCATCATTAAGCCCTGCCCCCGGCTCCTTTCTATTGCGGGGCAAGAACCGGGAGGTTGTCCTGCTCTCCCGGGAGCCTGGGAGGTCTCCCAGAAATGCGTGAGTCTCCCGGACATTCCGGGGGAGTAGGCAAATATGCGTTAAAGAAAAGCAGCTAATGAATCTCTAGAGACTGAAGTGTCTTTTACATTTCTGTCTCCATTACTGAAGTCATGTTGTCTTACCTGTCAGTCTTTGATTAAATCTTGGTCTGCATGAAAATGGCCACCTCCATAGGCATCAATACATGGAGATAGGACACAACTTCTGAACTGTGTCACAGATGGGGAAGCCAACCACGTCTTGTACTGACTCAGCATCAGGGAGAATGCCAGATTCTTAAGGGAGTGAGGGAGATCACCCCTATTTCAGGGAGTCTCCCTGACATTTAGGGAGAGTTGGCTAGTATGGATACAATACATTTATATTTCATTCTGTATATAAAAGCTCTTAGGTTAAGAATAAGTACCCATAGAATTACAAAGAGACATTTTGCAGATTGTAATAAATTAATCTGGTTCGGTTATCTGACAATTCAAGTTGTTGATACCTTTTCCTGGAGTAAATACCTCCATGACAGAGGTAAAGTAAAGCTTTTAAAGTTAATACAGAAGTCTAAACAACTGACTGTTAGTGATAAAATACAATGCTCAAAAGAAAGATTTTACCAGGTTATGTGAACTGTGTTAGTTGGTGCAAACTCTCTAAAGTGTGGATTAATATCTCTCATTAAAGTGAGTGTTTATAGGAACCAGAGATTTCCCTTGTCCACCGACATCATCCAACATCACATTAGTCTCTCTCAATTGTGTTAAGGTTGGTTTTTAGGTTAATGTAGGGTTAGGATTTCATAGTTGGGCAGTGATGGCATTAATGGGCCCCCTAAACCAACTTACAAAACAGGAGGTGAAATGTATAGCACTGTCCCAAAAGAACAGTGTATCAAGACAGCAATACAGGACTTTTTAATGTTTCCAATGGAACATGCAGCACTGGATAAAGGTTTGTGACTTGCCCAAATTTGACAAAATTAATGTAGTGCTTAGGGAAGTTTTGGAGCTTGTTTACAGTAAGCCTATAGGCTCCAATTAGATTTAAAACAAAAACATTGTTGTTGATATAACTAGAATTTTTTAGCTATACCTTGGTGAAAGTAACTCACTTGAAAGTATGATTGACACATTTTCTTAGAAAAAAAAATCCTGCCCTTCCTATCTAGCTGTTATGTTTCTGGCCTATTATTAAACATTGACATCTGTTCACCCAGAAGTACCGCACCTGTTTCAGGGACTTGGGATAGGGATTACACCTTCCTGATACATCTGGGAGTAAGGTTTTCAACTGGAAAGAGGCCCAGCGGATACACTTATTAGATGGGGCTGGGACAGGAATCACATCCAGCTGTTCAAGTTGTGGGTGAGACCTGGGATAAGGATTAATACTATATTTATATATATATATATATATATATATATATATATATATATATATATAATATATAGAAATGTATGTCTATGTCTCTCTCTCTCTCTATATATATATAATTATAATATATAGAAATGGATATGTAGTACTTGCCAGGCCACAGGTATTGTTTTCAAGTGTGTGATTAAGGCCCTGTAATAATGAACATGTGATGGTGAATAGACTAAGCTGATAAGACTGCAGTGTTGATGATTACTGTTAAATCTGACTAATATTTATATTATACAGTGTAGGATGATATTTATATTATTGTACAGTGCAGGGTGATGATATTTATATTATTGTACAGTGATGATGTAAACAGAAAGGGGCGGGGCAGCGACACGCACTGTGATTAAACAACCTGAGTCCTGACCAATCAGATTACGCACTGCCAAAGATTGACAGCTTCCGACCCGGTCAGTGTGCTGCAGTTTAGCCCCTCCCCTTGCCTGACGTCTGTCGCAACACACAACAACAGACGCTGGAGAGTGCTGAAGACATGGCAGATGCTCTCCGCCCCTCTCTCTCTCTTCCTTTCTCCTCCCACCTCTGCATCCTTCTTACGTCACCAGACAGGTCCGCCAATCAAAGCCGGCGACGCAGCCGGCCGCAGTTCAGCCGGCCAATGGCGGCGCGCGTCACGTCGCCACTCACCCCCCTCCCCTCTCCCAGGGCGCGCGCCTCCAGGGAGTCAAAGGGCGCGTGGAATCGGCTCGCGATGAGAACGTTACGGGACGCGCGCGGCGGGAGCGGCCTGTGAAGAGACACGACCGACACCGGAGCCCCTCCCCCTCCCCGCCGTGTGGGAGGAGCACCGTACCGAGGACCGACTCTGTGCGCTCAGTCGCCCCCTCCTCCCATTGGTTACTTCACCCGTTGTTTGGGCTGGTGGACGTCTCCCCCGTGAGGCTCCCGCAGCTCCTCCCGTCATCCAGGGGGCAGCGGACTCGCCCCCCGTCCCCTCCATCGGCTCTAGCTGGTTTCCGTTCCCCTCCCCCCCACTTCCACCGGTTACCGGAGGAGGGGAGGAGGGGGAGGTAGGCCGCGGCCCCCGCCGGCTCCATGCGCAAGTGCGCGGCCTTCCCTCCCTCCTCCTCCTCCTCCGCACCGGCCCCAGCACCGCGGGGCTCCAGCCGCCAGGGAGTCGGGACTAAGGACTAGCAGAAGCCTGGGCGCCCGGAGCGCTGCTCACCCGGTAAGAGGCGCTGGGTAGAGGGGGATCCAGGGTCCAGGGCTGGTATAGATCCAGGGTCCAGGGCTGGTATAGATCCAGGGTCCAGGGCTGGTATAGATCCAGGGTCCAGGGCTGGTATAGATCCAGGGTCCAGGGCTGGTATAGGCTGGTGCTGGGTACTTCTATGCTCTCCCCAATAACTAGGATTGTCCTAGACCCTCTTATTCTCCCCCCCCCCCCCATGTACCTCTTCCACTGACCCTGCAAGTCCCCCAATAACTAGGATTGTCCTAGTCCCTCTTATCCCCCTCCCCCCTGTACCTCTCCAACTGACCCTGCAAGTCACCCAATATCTAGGATTGTCCTAGTCCCTCTTATCTCCCCCCCCCCCCCCCCTGCGTCTCTTCCCTTCTACTGACCCTGCAAGTCCCCCAGTATCTAGGAATGTCCTAGTCCCTCTTATCCATGCCCCTGTACCTCTCCTCTCCTACTGACCCTGCAAGTCCCCCAATATCTAGGAATGTCCTAGTCCCTCCTTTCCCCCCCTGTACCTCTCCTCTATTGCTCTGAGTTATCTGACCCCCCAAGTATGTTATTGTCTCACATTCTAGGTAAAAGTCATTTCATGACCATTAAAGTCCACTGGCTGTCCATCTGTAGGGGAACTACTAGTCCCAGCAGGGTCAACTAGCACTTGCATCTCATACCAGCTGGGGAGCCTCAGAAGGCCTAAGTGATGTAGAGAAATGTTACAGCATCAAGTGAGAAAACCCCCCTCTTATGTTCCTGTTAGCTTGAAGTATAGTGGAATGTAGAAGGCAAAAAACGTGTCATTAATATATTTACTTTGGGATGTTAAGGATTGTGATGTGTGTAAGAAGGTGCAGGATCAGCTTCTACCAGCCAGGATGTGTGTTTACCACTGTAAATGCTGCAGTGAGGTGATTCTTGTCGTCATAGTAGAGATTAATCTTCAAGGTGTTTACAAATGTCTAAGAATGGAATATAGAAATCTGTTTTGTGGTTTAACAAGATGTTGTGTATTTTCCTTTTGGTCCTGTTGGTCTGCATTGTCTTTATAAATGTTTGTAGAAAAACACTGATTCTTGTCGCTTCTGTTGTACACAACACAGTGGGAGCAAGAGGCGGAAAGCTGGCTTTACTGAACAATGTATTATCTTGAGGTCTTCCTGAATGGTGACTTTCTGCTCCTTGTTTCATCATCCCCCTAAGCAGCTTTGTTGTACTTTATTATTGTAATGTGCAGATCATGTGCTTTGTGAATTACATCATGGATTACTGAAGTTGGTTAAGAAGATATCCATACAGCAGGTCTGCAGCAGAAAATACTGTGGCACAGTGGTTAATATTGCTGTCTCACAGCACTGTGTTCATGGGTTCGATCCTGACCAGGGCTCTCTTTGGAGTTTCAGACGTGGGGTTTCTCCCACAATCTAAAACATACTGATATGTTAATTGCATTCTGACGAAAAGGACCCTAGTGTGTGAGTGAGAGGCAATTTAGACTAAGTTTCAATGGGGTAGGAACTGATGTGAATGATTACATATTCTTTGTACAGTGTTGCGTAATATAAGTAAACAATAACCATGATTATGGTATTAGTGATATTGAAGGTCTTAGAACTGGAGTGGGAGTTAAAACACCCTGATGTATGATAGTGATTGGTGCTGGGGAATTATCTTTGATAAAAGCTCAGTTTTTGTCCAGGAAGCTTGTTTCTAATGTTGGAGTACACAAATTTAAGTGTTTAATGAATGGCTACAGGACCAATTTGTTGGGCGTTTTTTTTTTGTGGCGATTGCATTACTTTAACAAGGAAAAACTTATTTTATTTTTTTAAGTGAATTTTGTATACATATCTTGTTTTGATAAAGATGGGGCTTTCCTTTGGTAGCATATTGGAATAAATGTCTATTTTTTTTCTGGGATTTAAATGTGAAAAAATAAGGCTACTTCATTGTTCAGAAATGTTTCTTTATTGTAACCCCATAAACCTATTGCAGAATCTAAACTGCTAGTTCTGAGTATAGGGGTAACAAATATGTACAGCATTATAGGGTTCAATGATAGGTTTTAGAAGTGGTTTTTTTCTCTGTCATATTGTAAATGTGCAAAAAAAATATTTATGACTAAAGTGGGTGTGGGCTGACCGTTTGGGCTCTGGGTGTCATTTTTGTAGTTCAGGGACTGTTCTATGTATTGTCAGTTGCAGAGTGGGGGACATAATTTTATTGCCTGGCATATGTAACTAGGGGAAGATGGTGATTCCCCCCCATCCCCATATTTTTATGGATCATCCGGACGGAGGAACCCTGAGTTCCCCCTCCCCCCACATTTTTGCAGCAATAGATCAGTTGTAAAAGGGATTTAATGTTTGTTGATATACTGGCTAGTAATGGATCACTATTTGTGATGTATTAATACACGGGAAGCCTGGATAAAATCTCCCCTAATGACATGGAGGAACGTCATGTGACGTTGCAAAATTATCCCAGCTAATACCTTTAAGAAAGCTCATTTGCAAGGTGGACCTGCATTAAGTATACTTGTGTATATAGACAAATAGATGCCATAGACAGGAAAAATAAAACACATTCGGATTCAGGAAATGTGTAACAATGAGGCAGCAAGCCGTTAAGGTTTAGCAAAGATATTATCGTCAAAAGGGGTTAGCTGAAGGGGATTCACTGTGGAAACAATGTGGAAACCCAGTTTCTGCATTATTACATAACATTAACATTTGATGTTATGCTGCAGCAATTACCTCCTGTGAAACAAATGTAACAGACTTAATTGGACAAAGATTAATTCAGATATTGGTCTGTTGGTTGTCCCCACCATATTGATTATATGGTCAAGGCAAATCCCACTGACTTCAACAACATAAAATAGGAAGTCAAAATAGTGTGCATTTGTTATAAGGACCTGGTATCCATCATATGAACTGTGGTGCAGCATCATTATATATTTACCCGATCAGCCACAACATTAAAACCACCTCCCTAATATTGTGTAGGTCTCCCTCATGCTGCCAAAACTGCTGACCCATTGAGGCATGGACTCCACAAGACCCCTCAATGTGTCCTGTGCTACCTAGCACCAGACGTTGGCAGCAGGTCCTGTAAGTAGCGAGGTGGGGTCACCATGGCTCAGACATGTTTGCTCAGTACATACCACCAAAGCTCGTTTGGATTGAGGTCTGGGGAATTTGGAGGCCAAGTTAACACAAACACTTTGTCATGTTCCTCAAATCGATCCTGAATATTTCTTGCAGTGTTTCAGGGCGTTTTATCCTGCTGAAAGAGGCCACTTGTAAACGACTCACCTGACCGTCCACATAATGTAATAGAAACCGCAATTCATCTGACCGGGCCTCCAGGCGATGCACTGTGTGTTCTGACCCCTTTCTATCATAACCAGCATTAACTTTTTCAGCAAATTGTGCTACATTAGCTCTTCAGTGGGTTTGGACCAGACGGGCTAGCCTTGGCTCTCAATGAGCATTGGACGCCCATGACCCTGTCTCTGGTTGTCCTTTTTTGGACCACTTTTGGTAGGTTCTAACCACTGCATACCGGGAACATCCCACAAGACCTGCTCTTTTGGAGATGCTCTGACCCAGTCGTCTAGCCATCACAATATGGTCCTTGGCATGTAACTCAGATCCTTACGCATGGCCATTTTTCCTGCTTCTAACACATCAACTTCAATAAACTCACTGTTCACTTACTGCCTAATATATCCCACCCCTTGACAGGTGCCATTGTAACAACATAATCAATGTTTCACTTCACTTAATGGTTTTAATGTTTTGGCTGTTTGTTGTATATCTGTATTGCAGCGCTGTAAAATCACTGAGGCAGTTTGAACGTATCATAATAATGCAGGAACTTCATGCATGCGAAAATGCTTTGCTTGCTGTAGGTAAGTCTTAATGAAATGTGAGAAATGAAGCACTTAAAAAAGTGCTTGCCTTGTACAGTAGACCAGGCACGTGTATATATATCCACAAGGATCTATTTAGTTTGAGGAATTACAGTGGTAATCAACCATGCATCCTACATGATTGTGTATTAATTCATTCCTAACAACCCATAGGCTACTGGCTCTTGAGAATAGCCTGCACAAACACTTTTTATGATGTGTATGTAAGCTTTGCTAGTAACTCTCCTTGATTTACTTTATTTCCTATCGCCTAGTTAGGATGCCTGCAGCCTGTTCCCCTTTTTAATGTAAACAAAGCTGCTTCCAGTGGCAGGAAAACACCCGCTTATCCCCTCTTAGAGATATTGATTCAGATTGGCTGTAATTCATTTGTATTCTGGAGATCTTTTTGAACATGGGTGAGTTTTCAGTCATTTATAAAGCCACTGGTATGACAAAGTATTTTCCTCACTGATGGTTGTTTATAAGCTAAATCTGTTTTGACTTCCCCATATAAGCTTGTGGCTTAGGAACCCTGGTCAGGGGGTCTTGGTTTGCCATTTTGCAAAAGTTTGAAGTGAGTAAATGAGCTTCTAGGTGAACTGAATCAAGACAAGCCCACCACAAAGCCAGCCTTAATAAAAAATAAATAAACCTTTTTAGATTACATTGGGTTGTATAGTGTCTACTATCAATGTAAGAGTTCTTCAGTTGAAATCATTTCTCCATTATTTGTGTGTGCAGCTTTCTACCATAATAAAATAACTCCCCTTTCATTGCACCTGACTGATTTCAGTGCTGGCTGAAAGGTTTGTAAATACTGCATGTAGCTCAGTTCCCAGCCAGTGTGGAAATGTTTGCTGGGTCACACTCTGCTTTTCTGTTCCTCTCTAATGCACTGTAATGTGTTGTATGTGTTGAGGCTAAATTTCTGTTATATGAAATATAATGCATTGCAGTGTTTTGGCGATACATTTGAGATCTGTGGAAAAACATTGATGTCATTTACATACAGTAGGAGTAGTAGTATTCAATGTCTGTGTACTTATTTTGGGCGCAAGTAACCCCAAAACTTTGACCCAAAAAGTATGACTGGGGAACCACTTTTATAGTCTGGAATTTGTAATCCCACTGCGTATAATGTTCTAGGACTTGCAGTACAGCCTTGAAGTGAAACAAAGCAAAATGAGACATAGGGCTAGATTTACTAAGCTGCGGGTTTGAAAAAGTGGGGATGTTGCCTATAGCAACCAATCAGATTCTAGCTGTCATTTTGTAGAAGGTACTAAATAAATGAAAGCTAGAATCTGATTGGTTGCTATGGGCAACATCCCCACTTTTTCAAACCCGCAGCTTAGTAAATCTATCCCATAGACTATGTTTCCTTTAGAGTGCTGCTGATCTAGCAAGCACTAAGAGGTTCAATTATGCTTCAAAGTATTGCCTTCTGCTTTCAGACTACTCAGTTGGCCTACATTTAATGTTTCTAAATTTGTTTTTTTAAATCGAATGGACAAAATAATAGAGGGTTCAGGATCCTCTTTTTAATTTTTCTCTATAATCTTTTATTTTCGTGTTAAATTTTCAGATGTACAAAATTGTTTCCATATATTTGGAGTGCAGATTGTAACCGCTCAAGATTGTTTGAGGGTTCTGCAAGGTTAAACTGTTTTGGAAGTTCTAGATAGCGTTTCTGTCCTGTAGACTTCACAGTAACTGTAGTATGTACTGTTTTGCCATTTCAGATAGCTGGTTTCCTGTTTTGTACTCTGCTGTTTCCAGAGATTAAATGCACTGTGCTTTGCTTTACCTTAGTAGTGCTTTGCGCGTAGGAGCTTGTTGCTAAGCTTCCAGATGGCTGTTTGTGCTTGCTCACACTGAGTCATGACCACGTTCCAAGATTCTGTGGCTTCTTGCCTTAAAGTGTACTGTCACATGGCTGCTATTGTACCATTAAATTCGCAATGTGTGATTGATTTTATTTATTCATTTTTTTTGTTCATTATTGCCTCATAGTGCTGGGGGCCATTTGTTTTATTCCAACCAGGGCACTGTATGGATGTGGTAGGATCTCCCTGTGTTTATGTGGGTTTTCTCCCACAGCCCAAAAGACATGGTGGTCAGTTAACTGCCTTCTGACAAATTGGTACCTTAATGTGCCTTAATGTAGTAAGGAATTTAGACTGTAATCTCGAATGGGGCTGTGACTAATGTTAATGATTCACTATCATCTGGAATGTTCCAAATAATGTGCCGCTATAAGTATAAACAATATTTTAGTTTTAAAGTTGCATTCTACCGCTTAATTTGGTCATTTTCACGAGTGAACTAGAGCATCCCGTCCACCCACAGATGGCTGAATTGATCTACGTTTATTGTCATTAGGTTTATCAATGTTGGGCAACGTTCTTCTGGTTATTTTTTGCAGCCAATTGCACATATGTAATTGTTGATTAAAACTTATTTGAAATCTTTTGAAAGGATATTTAGTAATGTGATAACTTTTGGGTATAAATGCTAAAAAATGTATACTACCACTTGTAGTAGTGAGTGTATATGGCTTGTATAGTGGCTTGACGTCTGTCTGGTTTATGTTTTTATTCTGTCTCCGATGGACGTGGCATGTGCTTTGTGTGCCTGTCCCAGTACCACCGCTTATGGGAATGCACTGCAGATCACAATTTTGTTTCGTGTTCAGTTACTTGACACTTATGTGAGGTAAGAGGGGTGTGTGTTAATTTTACTTGCTGTTTTGAAGATGCATGCACACAGTTTTGGAACTGCCAAAGGGTACTTGATTAGCACTTGTATCGCACATGCTGGTACAGGCAGAACACTGTGGTGGGGTGCAATAAATGGCAATAGAAATATTATTTTTCAAAGTGAGAGAACCGTTTTAATTTTATCCACCATTAGTACTTTAAATTATAAGGGGAATAAATTCTTTGTCCGATCTATCATGCCTATAGATGTGTGCATTAAAGGCTATCACCCCCCCAATATTATATTGCTGTTGTGTATATTAAGGCCATGATTGCTTTTGAAAAATCACACTTTATAATTTCTTGGTGCAAATGTACACATTATAGTGCAGTTCCAAGTGACTTCCTTACAACTGTGTATGAAAACTGAGTGTATGGTGGACAGGCATAACACGTTTATGGCCATTAAGCCCACATAGGAGACACGCCTATGTTAGGTTAGTGCTTTTGGGGGCTGTATGCAATATTGTCCTCCCTTATGACCCCTGGCCATTTTAAGAAATTAAGTGCTTTTTCCAACCTATTAAACAGTTATATGCCACCTATAGGGGAAGATTTAATTCCGTTCGTTGTTCTTTAGAACATGGGACGTGCATCATTACTGTTGCTACGGTAATAGATGTGTATTATTACTGTTAGTACGAACAAAAATCTGCATTAAAATTACCATACTATTGGTAATGATGCCCCCCCCCCGCTTTGTTCTAAAGAACAACGCTGGGTATTGAATCTGCCCCCTATAGTGCAGCTTAAAGCTGCTGTACATTATCTTACAATTCAACTGTTATGATTTATTTATAAGGTACCAAAGGTTTCTGCAGAACCCTAATTCTGTGTTGTGCTGCCTTTATGGAGCTAAAATGTAGCCAATTGTAATAGTCAGTATAACAAATGTGTGAAATGTAATTTTGTAATAAAATTTTCTAATTTGTAAATTTGCAATGTAGTCTTCATCTAGTATTAGTGGTAAGATAGCTCTCATGGAGGTTTACCTTGCGGTTCTAAATTAACTACTGTCGGCAGTAAAGAATGATCCTCAGTCTGTACCATATATTTGCTACCCAACATGACATGACTGACATGTCGTTGCTTGCACACTCCAGTTGACCCCCAGCGGTCACTAGATGCCTATTGACTAGCAGCCTGCTTCTGGGTAGGAGCAAGGAGGGGACGCTTTGGTTAGTGTTCTGTGTGACATCCATGCTCTCTACAGAGATGTCATGTACTCACCTATTCAACAATGGCAAGGCTTTCAATTAGCGCTGAGAACCTCACAGTTCTGTTGACTCCGCCATAGTGGGGCAAAAAAAATGGCTGAGCATAATAACTGTGACTTGTTTCCTTGGTGCCCAGGTCTAGCCGATAGTGACATTTATTTGTTTTGTACTGGACACTTTGGGGAACAGTTGTATATTCTTGCCATTTGAAGGTGGTAGGCAGTCTTCATGTCACGCTCTCTGCTATCTTGTGCCTTATAGGGAAGACAGAATGAAGACATTGTATCATTTCTCTACTTCTGTAACTGAGGCTGTCAATTTTGGCTCAAGTCTGCTTATTCTGGTAGAAGATGTTAATGGAATAGAGCTCATTACTGGAAGTGGCTTTGGTGGCAGTGGAAATAGGTGACTATTTCTGGTAAGTGTGCAGTGCCATCTGTTTTTGGGAAGCCAGGCTGGTAATATTAGCTACATGGAACTGATATCCTACTAGGCTCAGGCTGTGAATGTTAACCATGAGATATGTTATGATGGGCAGAGCCATTGTATGTTGAGCATTAGAATTTGGTATCAATAAGGCATATATTCTGGGCGCTAGCTGTATGTGCTGTGGGAAGGTGGTGGGTGTAGGCAGAAGGTATATGGTGAGCTTGAGGCAGCTGTGCTAAGCATGGTATAAAAGGAAATAAGTTTTAACAGATGTTGTAGCTCTTATGTTGTACTAAAATGATAGAAGGAAGATATTATTTTGTTTTGTTAATGATTTCTGTTTGGAACTCAAGCATCTTCCTGTTAGTGATAGGTAAAACTCTGCATTCCCCGCTGCTTGTCCAACAAAGGAAGTCCGACATCCTTGAGTTTGATATGTTTTGGAATCTTAACTGTTTGTATTTTGCTCATTCTACTTGGCACAAGTAGTGTCTGTACTATACAATGTCATATGGCTTTTATTTAATGCTTGTTCACACACTGCTTTTATGCATTTATATATACATACTGCTTTTTAGAGCATGTACTCTGCAGTTTGGAAGGAAACCATCTCAATTTAGCTGTACCATTTGGAATGCTATGTAGAAGTTCATACTTTCCCACATTTTACGAATCCATGCGTCTGTCATACAGAATAAATGTGTTTAACGTAGTTTAAGCGCATGTCAATGGATTTAAAAATGAGAAATTGTAGCAAATTTCAGTAAGTATATTTTACAGTACATTTTTTAACACTGTTCCATTAATTTTGCCAAACCTGTATCAGTGCTATTACAAACTAATCTGGGGGGGCGCATTGCAAATTCAATTAGATACAGTTAAGAAGCACTTACTGATCACCATCAAGTTTTGTTTATAGGGCGCCAAAGGTACTGTAGCGCCAGACAATCCTGCAAGTATGACCTACAGTCATGGCCAAAAGTTTTGAAAATGATACAAATATTATTTTTCACAAAGTCTCAGTTTTTATGATGGCAAATTACTCCAAAATGTCACGAAGTGATCAGAAGAATTGTAATTCATTTCAAATTTCCTCTTTGCCATGACAATGAACTTTATCCCAAAAACATTTCTACTGCATTTCAGCGCTGCCACAAAAGGACCAGCTGGCATCAGGTCAGTGATTCTCTTGTTAACACAGGTGAGTGTTGACAAGGACAAGGCTGGAGATCACTGTCATGCTGATTGAGTTAGAATAACAGACTGGAAGCTTTAAAAGGAGGGGAGGTGCTTGAAATCATTGTTCTTCCTCTGTTAACCATGGTTATCTGCAAGGAAATGTGTGCAGTCATCATTGCTCTAACCATTTATCGGATCGAGCTTCAAGGAGAGAGGTTTAGTAGTTGTGAAAAAGGCCTCAGGGCGCCCAAGAACGTCCAGCAAGCGCCAGGACAGTCTTCTAAAGTTGATTCAGCTGTGGAATTGGGGCACCACCAGTGCAGAGCACTGCTATTCTGCAAAAGGTACAGGGATTGGACTGCTGAGGACTGGGGTAAAGTCATTTTCTCTGATAAATCCCCTTTCAAATTGTTTGAGGCATCTGGAAAAAGGCTTGTCCGATGAAGGAAAGGTGAGCGCTACCATCAGTCCTGTGTCATGCCAACAGTAAAGCATCCAGAGACCATTTAGGTGTGGGGTTGCTTCTCCGCCAAGGGGTGGGCTCACTCTCAATTTTGCCTAATACATCCATGAATAAAGAATGGTACCAAAACATTCTCCAAGAGCAACTTCTCCCAAACATCCAAGAACAGTTTGGTGCCGGACAATGACTTTTCCATCATGGTGAAGTGATAACTAAGTGGCTTGAGGATCAAAATTTCGAAATTTTAGGTTCGTGGAGAAAATGTGGTCAATCCTCAAAAGGGGATGGACAAACATAAGCCCACAAATTCTGACCAACTCCAAGCATTGATTAGGCAAGAATGGGCGGCCATCAGTCAGTATGTGGCCCAGAAGTTGATTGACAACAGGCCAGAGTGATTTGCAGAGGTCTTCAAAAAGAAGGGACAACACTGCAAATATTGACTCTTTGCGTAAACTTTATGTAATTGTCAATAAAAGCCTTTGACACTTATGAAATGCTTGTAATTTTACTTTGGTATAATATAGCAACTGACAAAAAGGTTTAAAAATGCTGAAGCAGCAAACTTTGTGAAAACCAATACTTGTGTCATTCTCAAAACTTTTGGCAATGACTATACATGATAGATATGATATTCATGAATATAATACACATACTAACAGTACATGAATAAAATTGAGCAAAGCACATATATAAATATAAATATATATATATATATATATATATATATATATATATATATATATATATATATATATATATATATATATATATTCATGAGCCAGCAGTTACAGCTAGCATGGAAAGTGGTACCAATTCCATATGTGAATGGAACATACAGCAGAAGATTCAGCTTAACATCTACCAGGTGGACAGACATAATGTATAGGATAGAGAACCCTATTCCTGAGAGCTTACATTCTAGAGGGAGTAATGAGACCGTAGGTGCAACTATGACACTGGTGGATGAAGATGTAGAAGCAGTGGGCATGAGGTGATAGGGTAGGTAAGCATAAAGAGTTGATTTTTGAGGGAGGGAGAATTTTTTGGTGGGGGTAAGTGATTTGCACATGTGTTCCACTCCCTATTCTGTCACAAATGCACATTGAACAAACTTGTAAATGCAATATAGCTTTACATGCATTTTTTACTTGTGTGTGTTTGTTTTTGTTTAGTGCATGTAAAAATGCATTACAAAAGCCAGGGTGTACATTGCCTTAACCCCAATGTATTGTTTTAGCTTAACTTGCCTGTCCTGAACTCATGGCCTAACACGAGCTGTATATTTTGTTAAAGATTGATTAGGTTCTTTGATTTGTAAAGTTGAAGATCAACCGTGAAGACAGTGAGACTTTAAACTACACTGATCTTGTTTTTGTTTTGCCGTAAGAGACTCCCAGATTGTTTCCTTAACCCACCACCCACTTCACCTTTTAAGACCTAGCCCTCCCCCCATACCTAGAATCTGCTTTTATCTTCTCCCAGAGTTTTCAGTCTTATAGTGGTAACATCATACTGTGGCCTAATGACCAAGGTTGTAATATCTGGAGCGGTTCATAAAATGATGCAGTGATGGCAGATGTAACGTCCTAAGTTTGTTGTTAACCTGTGCAGAGCAGGAACATAAAACCATGGATTGCAGATATATTACATTGTAATAGGTGCTGTTGAGCACATACTCATTTGTATTTTTTTAAAATAAATGCTAGTGTGAGTTATCAATATGGTCATTAACAAACTCTACTTTTATATATGCTTTGTGACTGGCTTGCATAGCCTTTGACTTAATCAGGTTTTAAAGTGCATTAAATGTCCAGCTATTTTTTTATTGCATTTTTTTTTGTTTAAAAGAAATAAAATACTGGCTACAGTTGCATCATTGAATTAATGCCATAACCATCCTGCAAAACATGGGATGTAGAGGTTGATTCTGTACCCTTCCCTATTGCTCTTCCTGTACACTTGGTAACTAGTTATAGTGACACGTTTGTGTTCCTTAAATCTGTTATGATCATTGCCATAATATTGGTTCAGGTTCAGGCGCTTTTGCACAGGCATTAAATATTTGTGAATATGTTATACTAGCAACTTTATACAGAGAGATATGGTGAGCATACTCCTCACAAGCCTTGTCCTTGAACATGTTCTGCTGCCACCCACTTATTTATTTTTCTACAGATACTAGATATTTTTACATGTATATTTTGCATGACTGCTGCTATAGCAACTGAAGTTGAATGTTGGTGACTGCAAATGAAGTGGCACATATCATCTGCTAGAGACCTGTTAATGCCGCAGTCACAGCACTATAGTCTTTTGATAACAAGGTGATTTGCATGTTTAGTATCGCTGCTTTATTTTTGCAAGTGTGGCTTTGAAAATACTGTGAAACCATGTGGTTGTATTTTGTTTTCAAATAACTGAAGTTAGAAGCTTTCTCAAATATGTTTTTATTGTGGTATTTTCTAGTGGAGATTGCAGTGTGTTTTTCCTTGTATGTACTGATGCCTTTAGTTTCTCAGTTTTGCTGCAGAAGCAAGACGTTGATTCATTGACATAGAGGAGCCTTTAAATTGCTGGCATTTGTAGACGTTGTGTGTTTGCTGTAAGATTAAGACGTTTGTGGGTTCCCTCCCCCTATACTCGAACGTTCAGTCACTGTTATACAATGAACCTGTTTGCCCTACTGCATTTATTCTATAACCGTAGAACATGTTTAACAAGACCCTGTTGGTCTTAACCGCCAAAGGTGAATATTATGTCTAGAATGTTAACCTGCAGGTTTATTGCTTACATAAATTAATCTTTTCACTTGTTTTGTTACTTGAATATCTGTCAAAAAAAAAAGGTTGCTTAGAAGTCACAAATGTTATACCAATCGTGAACACCTGGCTTTCAGATGCACTAAAGACTGCAGTTAATCGCATCTATATAGTTCCCTTAATTTAACAGAACTTGATATTTGTAATTTATTTTTTGTTGTGAGTGGTTTCATCAGTGTGTGTGTGCGTATATATAATTTATTGTAGCTCATTACTTCAGCCACTTAGAATGGGGGTGCTCTACTTACCACCAGGTACTTCACGCAAATACTTTAACCCACATACGGGTATGGGCATCCAAATACAACTTGATGCACCCTGGGATGGCGCCCTAATGCAAGTTAGATGACATCAGCGAAATATCATTTGAACAAGGCAATCGCTATATAAAATATAAACTGAGTGTTTATTATACTAAGTGAAAAAAACACTGTGAAAGTTAACTGTTATTCTGTGGGCATAACTATCTTTTGGAACGCTGACGTTCATTTTGAAAATAGTCATTGCTGCTGTTTGGGTAGTTACTGCTGCTTGTATCGCCTGCATTGTCAATGGTTCTGTGCTGCCAGTGTGCTTTGAAGTGTCATGACTTTATGCCTGGAGTATCTCTTGAACTGTTGAGGTTATAAAACATACAGCTGCTATGGTTCTACTGTGGGGAAAGAGGGTTATTAACTGACTTATTGAATTGTGTTATATTGGCCTTGAAAACGCCCAATATTTTAAAATGGAGTATGGCCACTATTGAACCTGGGGAAGCAAATAATATTACAGGTACTCAAGTGCATGGTGATTCATAGTATTGCAAGTCTTTAAATACAGATCATGCCTTTACATTTAGATTTAGGATTTGTTTTGGGCAGTCACTGTTGATATGGTAGTTCATTTGATTTAACCTTCATTAAATGGATGTATGTTTGATTTGTTTTATTCCTGTGCTGATAAACATACAAGTACCACAAATTGTTGGGCTTGTTTAATGTGTATTTTGGTTTCTGTTGGCTTTTGCACCCCTGCTTACAGCTTCTGGTAGGAATAGGAAAAGCATAGATCTTGTATTGTGATTGTCAAGCTTGAGTGAGTAATTTTTAAATCTTTACAGTTTGGAGTTTTATAATCAATGCAACACTTTAAGCTTAGTCACACCTGGATTTGGCCATGAAGTAACCTAGTTGGATGAAATCCGTAAGTTTAGCTTGTCAAAGTTGTGGATTCTATTTTTTGGCCATTTTTAGACCGTTCTAATGCCGTTGGAAGATGAATGGATCTGCGGGCATTTTCGTTTAGAATTTATTAAGATGTCCAATAATGGTCAGTTTCTATTAGTTCTTTCTAGGCTCCCCTTGGTAAGATATTGGGCTGATTGCCCAATGTCACTGCATGTGTGGCTAACATGGGTTGGCCACAGCTCTTGCAGAATTACTTGCCTTAGTCATTATACAGGTCCCGTCCATGGCACAAAATACTATAGAGAGCCACTGTTACCGGCTACTGCAAGCACAAAACCGCAATTGGGCGTGGGGTACACTGGAATAAGGGGCTTGTCCAAAAGTGGAGTTAACTGCATGAAAACTTCCTCACAAATGACTTATGTAATTTAACTTGGGTTTATTATATACAGTATTCGTTATCTACATGTGTAATGAGCTGTTTGTTTTTCTTGTTTCAGACTCGTACAAGTTTGGGCGAAGCACTGGATTTTTATATGTGAATAGCAAATCGTGGCTTTCCACTATGGAGTCGGTAAATATTCCATTAAAATCTATATTTTCCTGCTTCCAACCATTGCTTCTGTCCTAGTACTGTTGCTATAAAGTGAGTGCTTGGATTTGCAGCTCTCAATGCTTTTGTCTTATTACAAGGGGACATGACTGTTGACAAGCAGCAGAGCTACAGTAGCATGTTTTACTGCTCATTTGCCCTTTTAATTATATACTTTGCAAATCTCAAAGCTTGAGAGGGTTCCTCAGCAGGCTGTGTTTATAGCTTATGTAGAGTGTGTGCACAAAATGGAATTGCCTACTGGCTATTTGTAAATGATTGAATTTTAAGAATGCTGTGTCTGATTATCCTATTGTGATGCTTTCTTTTTGTGTTCCTGACCTGGCATCTGCCTTCAAAATTTACTGGTCCAAAATGTGTGGCAGACTCTGTCCTCTGAAGATAAATTTTATATATAAAAAAAAAAAAAAAGGTCCTTTCTGGTGAATGCATATAAATAACCGTTTGATGGATTCTCTAGTATTTCTGTGACTTTCATGGTTCATTGGAACACTTTTATTTTGTGTACTTTTTATACAGACTTTGAAGTTCCCCACAACAGTGCAATATGCCCACTTCCCCCAAAATGAGTGTTTGTGTGAGGCCTGTTATACCAGATGTTATCAACTGAAGGCACATTTTGCCTTTTTTTACACTGATTTTGTAGAAGTATATTTGTACAGATTTTACTATATTAAGAACATTGAAGCTTAAGCTGGCAACGTGCTCCGGTATCTTTAGAAAGGATCATGCCTTTTGTGTGCGGCAGTTTTCCGAGCATATACACAGGCCCCAGGGCAGCAATCTGAGATCTAGGTTTTGGGTCAGATATCATCCAGTTTGGCCACCATTAGATCTATGTACTGAGGTACTTGCAGGGTGACATGTTTGACATTGCTGCCTCTGGTCTTTACAGGTCATCCACTCAGTACAAATTATGACTCCATTACTATTGATATATCAATGTAAGGTGACAGATATCAGTTGATCAGTTAGTGACCTTTGGTATTGGCATACCCAGAACACTTATCCATAACTTGGAATTGTATGTCCATTTGTGTGGTAAGGCAAGCGCTGCACTTTCATAAGCTATTAATGATTGCTTCTGTACTTTACACCCTTTATATTGTGCAGTAACAGAGGGAGTAATCCTAGACAATGTAAGGCCCACAAGCAAGGCGCATTTGAAAGCTGTTTTAGTTTAATTGATTTGATGTTCTGAAGCATTGGAAGTTATTTTCCATATAAACAAAGTGGAAAAATAAGGTATGCAGGGCATGGGGTGCACCAATTGTTAACCTCTTAACTGCATTTGTATGGTGCTTAGACTTGGACAGTGAAGCTTTTCTTCTATTGTAATTGCTAAATTGACATTGATCAGTACAGTTTGTATGTATGCGTACATGACTGGTCTGGGTAAAACGTTGCTGATATTACATATGGTAAGTGTTACTAATGTTAAGGGCTGTTGGTGAGAGTGGCTGCTGTACACTACCGTGGGTGAGCTGGGCAAAGTATAGATGTGGTGCAATATAGTTGAACTATTAGCCGGTTGCTGCAATGTTTTTTTATTTTGACATAGCACTAAATGCATTGAATATTTCATTTTTTTTTTTTTTTTAATTTAATACACTTTAGTGACAACCTATCGACTACCTGTTTATTTTTGTAGCATTTTATATTCAGAAACTTTAGTGCTAGGGTTTCACTATTGCTTAGTTT
This sequence comes from Mixophyes fleayi, assembly GCF_038048845.1. Lineage (NCBI taxonomy): Eukaryota > Metazoa > Chordata > Amphibia > Anura > Limnodynastidae > Mixophyes > Mixophyes fleayi. The sequence goes on along the minus strand of NC_134411.1, from coordinate 88,477,711 downwards.
TTATTTTCCCTATGGTTCTGTCTCTGCAGCTATTCTGACATTGTAACAGGTAGAAACAGGTCAAACCTCCACTTAACCCTAAGGGGTGAAGTCTTGAGCAAGAGATTAAATGTTTCTCCCCTTTCTCCGTTTTGGGGTTTTTTTTTTTTTTTTTTAATCCAGTGCTAATTAAATATCCTCATGTTTGTTTTCTTCCTCTCATTGACCATAACATAGTGTTTGTCGTGTTCAGCTTACTATGAACTCTCTAGAAGTAAACCAGTAAGGAGCAGTCCTGCCAGGCAGCAGCTTCTGCACATTTAGCAGTCGGAGTGGTATTTCTTGTTTGTTTTTTTTCTTTCTAGTAAAGTGCTTTTCTCTGCTTTTGGGTGCATGTCTGGGCTCAAGCCTCTTAATGGACTCATTTTGTGAGTGTTTGGGAGTACTGTTACATTGTGTGCTCTCCCCCGCACCATTTGCTTTATGCCTCAAAGCAGGCGTGTTCTTCACGTGACTTTTTCCATACAGTTTCATGGTAATGCTGCACATGTCTTGTTTGTGTCTGAGGCCCTGTTTTGCTTGGCTTCATGTGTTGGTAGTTTCTTGTATGTGGGGATATGAAATTAGTCCTTGTTCAGTGTTGCTTCTGATAATACAGAAGTAAAGATGTTTCTATATTTGCAGGTTCCTGTTCTCTATTGTATCTGTTTGGTCTTTCACAGGTTTGAGCAGAGAAGCTTTTAGCTCCCTTTATTATTTGCTTGTGTTTCATAAACATGATGTAATGTAGCAGAACAAATCTCCGGAGGGAGATGGCTACCACACCCTAAACTGACCACCCTTCTGCTTATTTTCTGCTTGTGCAGGACCGGATTGATTTTGGGGTAAAAATAGCCACAAAAATACTGCTGGTGTCAGACTTGTTTGGGCCTCTTCATACAATAATGGGTGGTGTTTGATGAAATTCAGATAAAGCTGGCGCACATGTAGTATATAAGGACTGGGGTATAATCTACAAAACAAGGGCAGCAATTGTTTACTAGATGATTGGAAACAGTGGCCAGTTAACCCTTCCTCCTGTCGGTGTGCAGGGGATGTTGGCCTGTTCCGTCATGTTGGTGGAGCAGTTTCTGTGCTGCAGGCTCAGAACCTAGTCCTAGTGGTTGCTATGCAACGTCTCAGACTGTTCTGCATTAAATGTTGTTGGAGGGGGGATCTGGAAACCTAGCAATTGAATTCCCAGGTCACTTTAGCCGGTTGCTGAGATGGTTTTAATTTATTTTTTTTATTTTGACATAACACTAAATGTATTAAATATTTCAGCAATTTTTTTTGTCTGATGCAGTACATTTTAGTGACAACTTACCACCTACTTGATTTTTTATTTTTATTTTTGTAGGGTAACAATATTGTGATTAGCTCTTGCATTTGGCTGTCAGGGCACACATAATGCAGCTTTAGCATTGAATGCAGGGATGTTTTGGAAAAAGTCACCTAGACACAGTGGAGACATTAGAGACCACTCACTACCTCATAGCAGTTATGCTTCAAACAAGTAATTTCTCAGTATTAGTATAATGTCTTAATTGACTGCATTATTATGGATGCTTTCTGTGAGGGTTGGTGCTCTTTAACTCACATTGCATGTAGTTACCATAATAAGCTGTAAGGATGTTTTGGTTTTGATCTGGGGTTTTTTTTTTCCAGTAAGGTAAGACAAAATGATAAATACAATGCAGTGTTTCATGCTTTGTATTTCATGCAGATGTTGCAAACAAGTGCTGTTCTGTTACCCTGGAGGTGTATAATTCAGGCATCTGACATGGGTGATGGGCACCTTCAGAATTTACCCTGCAGATAACACGAACTGCCTTTTGGGATTTTTCCTGTCACAACAAAACTATATCTTGAATAATATTTCTCTCGACAAAAGTTTTCCGGTGTTTCTTCAATTTCTATGTCTATTTCATTACATAAAGAAGCGCGCTTTTACAGAATACCCCTCTGATGCTAATTTATTTTGGAATCCCTAAATTACCTACTTAAACTTTCTCAAAACACGTATTTTGCAATGTGAAACTATTGAGGTGTCCGCTGAAAAATAAGCCGTGTATAAGGTGGTACAGGGGAGTCTACTGGTATGTAAGGTTTGTGGCTTTATATACAAAGCTTGTAAATGTAAGCTTACATGGCCCTGTATGGTAGCAGATGGTTACAAATGGGATAACAAAGTGCTGCATCCAACCTCGCTTATATGGCAAATATTGTTCAATAATCTTAACTCACAATAAGTTGTGTTTATTCTGTTTTTTAATGTGGTCATCACATGGCAGACGAAGAAATGTTTTAAAGGCATCATACAAGTATTGTTGTATTTGACTGGGAAATATACCCAACGTGCCTGGTCTTATGGTAAATGCCTCAGATTGAATGCTATATTAACTAATAACTACTTAAACTTATATGTGTTGTAGTGCTTATGTCCTGCTGAGTTTATTCCCCTACCCTATATTCTTGATTGGCTACGGTTTCTGTGTCTTATCCCCTGCATTGCTGATCTGCTGACGATCTCTCCCTGGATTATGAGTACTTTACAGAGTGTCTAGCAGCTCCTCTGGAAGCCTAACACGGCTATCTGTAGGGACTTGAACCGCTACGTAGTGCACCTTTGGAACCAGCAGCACTCGGCTCCCTCTTGGCAGCATCATTCACTTCCAGACCTGGTTCTAGTACAATCCTTACATACCGTAAAATCACATAATACATTGGACTAAAACATAACTGGTGTGTAGGAGGGAGAGTGGGTCCTGACGGGGTGTAACCTGTACAAGACCATGCCGGTAACCACCTCTTTTATAGCCTGGGGATTTGGGGACAAAAGGGCTAAACGTAGGTCTTAAAAGTACTTACTTTGTGAGAAATGTGTGATAATGGTGTCAATTTAACCCCTTGTTTCCTCATATCGTGTCAGCATAATTAGATATTACTTGCAGATAAAATGTTTTCTCTGTGAAAAGTTAGAACTTTTTATTAAATAAATATTTAGACCTGTAGAAAAAAGATGGAGGAGGAGGCGCACAATAGTGTAGTACAATAATGCAAATGGAGTCATACACGAATCCACAGTGGGACTTGAGCACCAGTAATGAGGAAACCAGAGACCAAAAAATATATATATCACCCAGGTGTAAGTGATAGGGGTGTATACGTATCAAACATGGAAATTCCACAGCATAGGACCAGTGTATTATCAATAACAAGTCCCTTAGCATAAATTAAGGGTCACCAAATCCACATGTATATGGATGTATGCGTACCAGAAATAAAAACTTTTCCGCTTATCTGGAATGATGTTCCATAGACAGCACGATCAGGTCACATTCTCTTTAGGCAAAGAGGTCCTCAAATGACAAAGATAGACAAAGGACCAGCGATGTAATATCTCAAAAAACACTTTATTAAAAAAGGTAGCCACTTACATGTCTAGTAGCTGGTATTAAGCCTCTCTGGACAAGACCACCTTTCAATAAATAAAGACCAGCAGTAACACAGCAAGTACTCTCAACGCGTTTCGTCTACAACAGCAGACTTCATCAGGAGAAAATATTTGGTTTGGTTTGTTTTTAATTCTTCTGTATTGAAAATGCTAAGATCACGGATGTTTGTGAGGAGTTAGCTACAGTGTACCCTGTGCATAAGACTTGTGGTATGCCTCCTTCATAAAGGTACTCCTAAACACATCCATAGAAAAATGCTGATCTAACCCAAATCCTTTGCTGTTGTGATATCCTATTGACAGATCATGTACCTTCTCCGCCACTGAGCAAAGGAAGCAGTGTGAGGAAAGATGGGTAATTTAGTGCATGATGCTGCAATGTATAGAAATGTCATTTATCTGGTAAAACTGAAGCATCCTTCAGAGTAATACGACCTGGAGATATAGATACGTTATTTTTAACTTTGTAGCTTCACGGTCAGTAGACAAACCCCTCCTGACTGTAGAAGATTTTGCATGTATTACCTTTTTCTAAAGATAATTGTCCATTACTAGCTTTTAGGAGCTTCATGGTACCAATTATTAAATAAGTTCATATTCTGTGCTTGAAGTAATGTGAGCATATGATGTATGTATATTTTGAATCTTCTAGAAATTAATGGACCGCTGAACAATGATAATGCATCCACAGGAGTGGACTAAATTGGACTTGAATCTGGATATTTGACTTTTGGACTGTAATGCATCTTAAGTACACACAATACTTCCTGTAGTAACTTTATACAACATTGCAGTAGTTGACAGGGTTACATAAGTACAGTGTGAAAAATGTTAATGTTTGTACCTCTGTATACTGTATTAGTGCTTCATGTTTGTGCCCTCTGACACAGCAGTAGGTGGGGCATGACAAGGTGATTTAGTGACTATAAAATAGGACTTCTGTTGACCTAATGAGAATTAATAGTATTGCTACATTCCCCTTCTCCACCTTCAACATGGAAATTAATCCAGAAGGAAAAACCTGGTTTTAAGATATGAGACATGTTTAGAGCATGTCTGTCGCTATATAGATTGCTTAAAATCAATGTCTTAGGATGTGACGCTTTAACAGAAATGTGTTCGTATACAGTGACATAGATTATCTGGGTAAATGTCTGAACTCTAGCATGTATGATGAGGTTTTTAGGTCTAATTTTGTATAAGCAAAATGCATAGGTGACTGGCAAACTAATACTTTCTGTATTGGAAGCTACTTGTTACTTTTATGCGTTATATTTACCTGATGCAAGCTCTAACATCTGATGTTTGTTTTATGTTAATCTTTGATCAACCAGGGTATGTTTTGTTTTTTTTAGCTTTTGTTAATGGTTGGCAGGTTGGTTTGGCTAGATTGCTCCATTTATGAGTCCCAGTTCTTCAGTTGTCTGTGCAGAAGTTATTTCTTCTACTTCTGCTAGTAGAGCAGACTGCGCTTATCAGTTTGTGATAACTTTGTTCTGTCCTAATTACTTTCTGCTTTGGGTGCTTACTATTGCTGTTTTATACCTAGTAACCCTTACATTGTTAGCTGATCTGGGGTAATGGTTGTAGTATACTTTGAGGTTTTGATTCAGCCTTTGATTCAGTGTTGTGGTGGTCTGTATTGGTTAATTTCTTCTCTGACAAAAAGATTATTAATGTAGAACTAGATGATTGTATTGGGTAACTAACCTTTAACCCTAAATGACCAATTTAGGAATATTTTGAAATATTATATAGGTGCCGCTCTTGTAATGTGAACCTGTTGTCATGACCGACAACACGCGTGTTTATAGGCGGCACTGGAAGCGTTCCATGCTACAGAAGGAATTCTTTCCAGGAAAAATGTAGCAGCTGCATTTTGGGTTATGACAGCTGTAGCAGGGGAACAATGTGAGCAAGTTGCATAATTCTGTAAGCACAGAACTTTTCAGTGATTTGGCCTTGAGCAGTTGCTGTGGTTGCCAGTTGCCAGAGTATTTGGGAGGTAAAAATGTGGATTGCTTATGTTTGAGATCGGACTGGCCGCACGTGTATAAAAAGAGCAAAGCTCAAGATACCAGTCGTGCTTCCTTGTGACCAGTGGGAACAAGTTTTTGCGGCATTAATCCTATTGTTGCTGCACTGATTAATGCGTTGTAACTCTGATCATACCCTCCTTCTGCAGCATTGTTTTCTATGGATAAACGTGTACCTTTGCTTCGCAAGAGCACAAAGTGTGAACTGAGCCGGCCATGTTGAAACAAGAGGATCCATTAGAGATTACCGGGTGTGGTGGTAGGATAGGCTATAGTGAAGACAGAAGTTGCTTTTATGGAAGTTCTTGAAAGACTGCAAGTTGGGGGAGAGCGGTCTGGTGGACCAGGGTGCTTTGAAAAGGTTCCTCTGGAACGAAATGTGTCAGTGGGTGTTAGCAGAGGAGAAGCTGATTGTTATATATCGGATTTGCTTTGTCTTGTTATATTTTGATGTGACTGAAAAAGTCTAGCCAGCGTACAAAGTACTGGTATATACATCTGTCCGCAGCGGAAAGGAAAACACTATTCAGTGGCTACTAAGATCTATTACTGCTGTTAAGAGGACTTCACTACAGCTTATTGGAGTGCAGTACCAGGATTTGGGTAACATAAGCAGCTGATCTTGTAATAAGATACAGAGACTGTTGCATTATTTGAACATATACGCCATTACTTCAATGTTTTTGTGAAGTGATTGATTTGGATCTGTATATGTTTGGTGACAAAGCACAAATCCTATGTGGGAGGATGCTCCTGTATGTAATAACTCCAGCTGGAAACATTTTCCCTAGATTTACTAATTGGGAAACAATCTCTGTGAAAGAATTTACTATGCTGTTCAACTATAAATTACAAAAGTATTGCAAAAACCTATTCGTTAGCTTTTTGCTAGATGTGTTAGGTTATTTAGCTGATTTTTTTTTAACTTGTATGTATATTTTAGGAGGTATTTGTAGTATTTTAGAACTAAAAATTGTAACATAGATTTTTGCAGCTTCTGTTGCTGCCCTCTATATTTCAGATATTAGACGTAATAGAGCGCAGTATGACTTACTGTCTGTAGTCCATAAGGTCGGTAAGGCTACAGGAAAATTTGTCGTATAGAGGTTATGTGGGGGTGTGAGGAGTTTACCAGAATGAAGGCAAGTTTGCAGGTCAGAGGGCATGAGGAGAAGGATATGACTTTAGGGTTGATAATAATGAATGGGGTGGGGTGGTGAGGGCTTTGAAGTGGACTGTGAATAGCTTAAATAGGATTCTGGATGATAACAGCTTCCAGTGTATGGCTCTGTATGTATATATTGGAGGGTGAAGATCAGTCTTGCTATTGTAGCAGGAGTAGAATGGTGAGGGGAAGGCCAGAATAGGAGGAGGTTGCAGTAGTCCAGCTGGTAAATGAGGATTGATAAGTGTTTTGCCAATGCCCAGAATTAGAGGGGGTGTATTATGGCAGTGTATCAAAGGAGGCTGTGACATTACAGGTCTGGATCAGGATGTGTATTAAAGCTTAGGGCTAAGTTCAGGATGACACCAATATTGTGACCGAGCCTAGAGAGGGAGTTGTGTAGTGAGGCTGGGAGGAGGAAAGATGGGCATGTTGAGCATTAGGTAACTGGCTGGATTACTTATAACTTATTGTATAGATTTATTTTAATAGTGCAGTGTGCTAATTTATAGAACTACAATTGTACCGATTTTTGTGTTTGTATGTATTTTATATGGAAATATATATATTTCTGAGACAGTGTCATAACTTGGTTTTGTAACTTTTCTAGAAGAAATCCCAATTAGGCATATGTGTTGATAAAGTGTGTGTTTGCAACTGTCTGAAGGCAGGTAATCTCATGTTAGACCTTTTCATCTCTGACGAACATGTCTATCTCCGTAAGACTATGGAAATCAGATTGTGAATTTTGTTAAAGCTTAAAATTGCGTTAATTCCAAGTCTGGAGAATACATTGCATCCTGATGTTAAATTCAGATGTAACTTCACACAGATTACCCACTGCCAGGCTAAGGGGCAGATTCAACTGTAAAAAACTGGTGTGTAGTGTACTGGATCGGCCACAAGACACTATGCTGCAATGGCGCTTTTTTCTGTGTGAAATATCCACTCCCTTCTGCTCGCGCCCTATAGAGATGTGAGCAAAAGTGTCAAACTGTATAAAAAGATCATTGTTTTACCATCTAATGTATCATTCCATCTGTAACTTCTGGATGATCACCAGTACCTCAAACTAGTGTGTAAAAGTCTTTGCTAGGACTCTTGAGCATTAAACCATCACTGCTTGAATATTCTGCCTGTCACTATTACCTGCTATATCCAGTGACCAACAGATAAGAGCTTAAATTCGAATCCGTCTGTCGTATGTTGAACCCAGCGTCTGTCAACGCTCTGCCTGCTACCCAGCAGTCCTGACCCCTAGTAAGCGGTCAGGAGGTACCATCCAGCCCACAGCAAAGAGGCATTGCAGCAGCTATTACAGATTTCCAGAAGTAAGCGCAGTGGTAGCAGCTGATTTCTCCTACAACTAGTGAGCAGTTGCCCTTCTCAGTCGGTGAGTGTCTGGTGGTAAGGTGACACCAGTAGGAGTGTTACTGACTGAGAAGGAAACTCGGATAAACTGTGTAGGAAGAACATCCCTCTGTTCCGCCTATCTCCCTACAAACTGGGTGGTGAAGTAAGCCCATCTGGTCACTGTAACATTCTAGCATCTGAGTGGAGTGATGTTTGCGCACACACTTATACCTGTACATTTTTGGCATAAGGCTTCCCCCTTCGTTAAGACCAATATTTCGTTTTAATGCCACATACATTCGTGATATTTTGTAGACCATATAGTGATTAAGGGAAGTACATTTTTTAAACTTAATGTTTACAGTCAAAGCTGATTCTCAGCCACCCATTCAGATCCTGTTTATAACCCTTGCCCGCTTGATTAGGTTGTGGAATGAAACATTCTCTGGGATAGTTTTCTTTGTGTGCACCCCCACTCTTTCCTGCCAGTTGTGGTACATATATATCACACTAGGGTGAGTGGTTAGTAAAGTGCTTGCTGTTTATTTTAATGCCAGATGTGTATTCTGGTACTTGTGTTGAAAAGACTGGAGTCTTTTTAATGGCGTAATCCTAAAAATTAAGCTGAATGCTGTGATTTTGTTCAATCCACCCATAGTTACCCCGCCACACAAATCTAGCTATAGACATACTCTTTATTATTGAGTTTCCTGTGTGCTGGCACAAGTTTTAATGTCAGCCGAGCTCACATAGTAACTGCTTGTATATGTGGTTGGGTTTTTTTTTGTATTTTTTGTTAAAGATACTCTATTTAATTGAGTGAATTCAGCCCATTTCCCTTTCCGATTGGTAATTAACATCTGTGAAGCGTGCAAAGGCTGCACAAAGCATTCTCAAGATACAGCAAAGCTGTATTCATGTGCAAGCACAGAAATCTCTTGGAGACTGTGGATGTTTCTGGGCAGCTGGGGGAGTAAAGGCATCGCTCACAGGTGCTTTAGGGAAAGCAGACACTTTATTTATTTTAAATTGCCTGATGTGTGTTGTACATTTGTATGAGATGTGGATATATAACAATATATGGATCTTTCCATTGTTTGCAGGATTTTTATGCTACAGACCCTGAATCTTAAACAAATTTAAATGGTCAGTTCAGCTATACCAACAAACATCTTGCTTTCACCTCCAAAATTCAGTCTGCAATATATATGGAATAAAGTTTGACTTCAACTGTGATGTCATTGTCTTTTTGTGCATATGGACAGGAAGTCTTATGTAAAAGAAACCTTCCTTTTACAATTACTTTTGCAAACATCTTTATGATACAATTCTGGAAGTGTTATGCTGACCACACATAGGGCCAATCCTACCAGCGCTGCCAGTGTAACAGGATCACTGTCCAATGTGATCACAGGCATATTTTGTTGCTAGACTCTGAGCTTGTGGATCACACTTGGACCACATGGTTGCTTGTTAGTGTGGTTGTAAGATGACTGCACACACAGGCTGATTGCAATTCTCTGCCATTGCTTTTCTAGATAGTTATATAGTGACAAAGACCATTAATTCAATGTGGCACTCCAGGCAGGTAGTTCTTGTGATGACCTCACTCTGTTCACAAATACGGTTTTATTTAAAACCTTTTTATTTAATATGCAGCTCTACTGGTGCATTTTAAACATTCAGTGGACACTTTGGACAGTTTGGTGTTTTTAAAACACAAATAAAACAAATATTTGAAACCGAAATATACATGTTTATGTAATCTGTTGTGCTCTCATGTCTCTGAAGCCCTTTGTTACTTTAGGACTTGAGTGTTTCTATAAAGATGTGTTTCAAGTACCCCTCTCCATTTTAAAATAGGTGGTTTCATGCAAAGGGGCATAGACTGTAATGACTGGACTCACAGTAACTGATACAGGTCAAAAAGACTAGAACCAGTCATTTGTTACTGTTTGAACACTATCCTAAAAAAGTCTGTAATGAAGTGAGGAGGTAATTGGTATACGTTTTATCAGAGCTGCAGTGAAATGTCAGGCTAACACTGAACAATGTATTTTACCTTCATGGCAGCACTACATCTTGGGCATCCAGTGTTTTTTCTTTAAACATTTGAAAAGCAAGAATATTTTGGAAGCCTAACCTTTTAATCTGCTCTGTTCCAACGTGTTTTCTGGGATTGCCAGGCTAATGAGATGAGATTCCAAGCCGGCTGAACACCCTGTGTGTGCTTTTTCTGGTCTCAATCAGTCTGTTTTGTAATCATGTAGTGAGGAGGAGAGGGAAAGCAGAATTAGGACAAAGTGAAGCAAAGGCTGACTGGCACCTCCCCTATTGCATGATACGTGGGCGTGTGGTTACAGCTGCTATTGCTCTGTGTGCAGCAGATCAGAGAATTGCATGGCCTGTTTGTTTATGGGTTTGGCTTTGGTAGAAGAAATTCCCATTCGTAATGAGTTTTCTGTTTCCACGCACAGATTAAAGTTTAACCTAGTCCCAGGAGCTAGTATTTGCTTTGTCATCGTGTTGCAGTATTGTGGTGCTGCACTTTTTCTGTAACACATCTAAGATGAGTATCAGTATATAGATAAGTTGCTGCGTTAATATTTGGACATTACTGGTTTATACAGTCTCCCGCGGTCTGTAAATACACCTTTATATGAATATGAACATGTTCCCCACATCATTCATAAGGGACTGACCTTTCTTCTTCCAAGCAGGAAGGTGTTCAACACCGCATTATTCCTTCTATAGTAATGGCTGGCATCAGAATGTTGCCCTAAATCACAGGGGGCACAAGGTTGTGGGTTTTTTATTTACTTTTTTTTTAAACTTTGTTGTAATGTTTTCAGATTCCTATGTACATGCCTACACAGGTATATTTTGTCACTGGAATAACCCCTCCCCCATCTACATAAAGACCTCCCTCTGTGCTTGCCCCAGCACTCAACCAAAAGAATGTGGTTTTCAAAGCAGGCCATCTTCCTAACTGGAAAGAAACAAGATATTCATTTTGAATGAGCCATAACATGTGAGCATCCATAAGCTCTACATCCATATACAAAAGGTGCAGTACACCAGCGAGACAAATAAAGCAATTTACTTATGCACAGCGCCATAAATTACTTTATAAACTTTTAATGCATATGTTTTTATATAAGATTATGTATCCTGCATCACGTGTGAGGAATGGGGGACCTGCCACATGATGATTTCTAATAGAAGTATTACAAATGCTTAGGACTTTAATTGTATTTAAGAAATTGTTTATGCCTCTGTCCTGCCATGGGACAAGAATAGAATTGTTGGCTCTCGTTCAATGTTCAATAGAGATCTCTTACAATGCTTAATAGCAAGCTGGCCACAGGATGAGTGATAGGCGGAGGTAGTGTATTGGGGATGTAGGGATGCAGCTGATATTGCAGATTGTTGAAAGTGTCAATGTGTGGATCTGAATGTAGTGTCTATGTTGGTGTGAAGGTATAGAATGCCAGGAATATCTGTGCATTGAGGAGGGAGCATTTGAGATTTCAAGGAGAGGCGATGCAGCTATCATACATGATGGGTCATTAATAAAGATGTTATTACTTTCCCAAACGGTTCATAATATCTAAAAACAATCCTGTTCTACAGGGAAAAGCTAGAAGATTTACATTATTATTCATTTATAGTGTAGCAAATGTTTTTCAAGAATAGGTGGCCTATTGATGTTTGGTAATGTATAGGGCTGTGGGCTTTACAGAGAATGATTTTGGACTCCACCTTTCTCTCCATAATTTGACAGGGAGACTTTCTTTGAACTGGATATACAGCATTATCACGCTGTAGTCATTAGGGCCTGTAGAGTTTAGCTCTATGTATTTTACATTGATTTGGAATGTGTTTTGTGCTTGATCAAGAATGAACTATAAACATGTGTATTAAATTTCCTTATTGTAATGCAAAAAAATGTTCTTTATGTATGCCACGTTGCGTGTATTAGTTTCTTAAATGTAAATCATTCACAAAGTATAAACTTTAATCATTTAACTTGGAGATGAGCAACCGAATATACTTAAAGGGCCTCAAGTCTGACCCTCCAAAAGGGCAGCACATTACCCTTAATTTCCAGAATAAAAAAAAGCAAAATTGTGCCAAAACTGACACACCCACATCGCTCATTCCAAATTGCATCCACGTGCCCACCTGCTTCAAAATTTCACCACTTGCTACAAAATTGCCCCATATGCGCTCAGACCCACACTTGTAACAAAATGCCCTCATGTACCACATGTATTCTGAATTCCCTCTGCCGCACGTGCCCCAACTGGAGCCTGCAGAGGAAAGGTTGTGGTGCCGAGGCACTGCACGAACTTCTCCCTTCTGATTGGCTGTGCTACTGTGTGCAAAGGAGGTCACATGACACAGAAGCCAACTGCTCTATTCAGACTTATTCTCTGGAAAGATGTGTAGCCAGGTTTGTCATGTGCTTTCTTCACTGCAGTCTAATCTTGTTGATTGGCCAAGTGCATAACTGAATCACTGTCGAAATTGTGTGCACATTGTATGATCACATTTGAATAAATGCAGCTGTTCATCAGGACCACATAAAGGCCTTACTAGCGTGGTTAGATGATGACTGCAAGAGGTAATGTCTGACAAATGCTTGGCTACGCAACTATCAGGCAAACAAGTTGTACATTATTCAGATGTCTTATTTCTTAGCGCTCAAAGTTAATGTGTGGCACCTAACCAATTATCAAACTGATTTCATCCAGATGGATAAGGAAGACTGTGAACTGCATAACCCAATATCTGAGGACCTTCTGCACCCCTTTAAATTATGTGGTGGCAAACACTTATCAGAAAATGTATGCAAATTAATTTTGTTTACATACAGACTGGCCAAATAGCATAACTAGAGAAGAGGCTGTGAGAGGAGTCAGGCGTTTGGGGCACTAGACTGCTGAAGTTAATCTCTCCCAATCCTGGCTGTTTGACAGACTGTTTGTTTTTCTCCAAACCATCTGCCTCACCATGACTTGAAGGAACGCAGACCCTTCCCCATATATCTGTAAAATAACCGTTAGCATTGGTTCTTGGAATTTACTACTCCCGTGCAGTGTTATAAGGTGATTTGCTATTGCAGTGGGAAGAGCAGCACTGTTATACGGAAATCCCAGTCATGATGCAACCAAGGCTTCCTGTGAACCAAGCAGTGTGGCTCTGACGGCAGCCATAGCAGTGTTGCTTACAATATTGCCTGGGAGTTGACATTTCCAATGAATTTATACTTATGCATTGCAGGGGAATGAGGGGCCAACATGCATGGTATGTATTGTGGTGGTTAATGGGCAGACATTGTGGACGTGAGATTTTCATGCAGGCTGTTATGTTGGGCTGTGCAGTTCTGGTCAGTTTGCTGTAAGTATATAGTTAAGGAGACTCTTTCATTGGATGTTATGTTAGCATGCAGTATCTGCTGGCTCCCAACATGTGGGAATCCAAAAACAAAAAACTTTGCCTGGCTAAGCTTTTCCAGATCTCTAATGCATTTAAGGTGGTCATTCCAATAATTATTCCTGCCCTATGCTACAACAAATGGGCTCCCCTTGTTAGTCCGTAAAGCTTCCCATACAGCAGCAGCACTGCACTTCAGTAGAGCTCTGTAGAAGCGCTATGGACAGATGGAGACCTCCAGTGATGAGGCGGCTCTCTGGGTCTAGTAAGGGGGCATTTGCTTATGCACAGAGCTGGGGTGATTAAGAAGGGTTTTCCCAGAGAAAACATTTTTACGATTAGTTGGCATTCTACAAATAAAAGTCAGTGTGTACAAGGCCTTTACACAACCATTTTACTAATTTGTCACAGCCATCTTCAGTTTATTTTATGTAGACATGATGGCTCTAGAAGTGGAAACGTATGTATTCAATACGTTTCATTATTTCCCCTGCTAGTGACTAGTTAAATGAAGGTGGGAATAACATAATAAACTGACAAGTTACAACAACAGCTGTGTCCAGATCCAGCATGTTTACCTCTGGTTCTCCCCCTTCCATGCTGTATGATAGAAGAGACCATTACATATGGACTTGTGTGGCAAATATGAAATGGGGTAGTGTAGAATAAGGAAAATGGAAACATACTGGTAAATCTGTTTTAAGGTGACATTCACATACTTGGGTAATGGTAGGTGTGTGTGTTTATCTGTCCACTGTGTTCTTGCTCTCCACCTGTAGGGCTCGTTCACACCTGTTACCACCTGTAGCTAATATACAAAATAAGCTGAATGGATTATGATGGGTTTGTTCCCACTCTGCTTTCTATGTCTTTAGAATATGGCCTACCTATTTCCCATACATTAATATGCACTACCAATACAATATATTATATAGTATCAGTAAACACATGTTTTTAAAAAAATACCCCACTTAAATGGGTCTCCATCAGTGCTTACTAATTTCCCAGTGCATGTGTGAGTTCTGGATCATTCTTGTTTTTGCTATTAACAGTGCAGTCTTTAAATTATGCCAAATTTTGGCAACTTTTGTTAATACATATTTTGACATGTAACACTACTTGGACAATGCAACTAAATGGTCTTTAGTGCAAATTTAAACCAACAACTGCAAACACCCCCTGCCCCCTCTCTGTGGTAGCTTTTGTGTGTTCAGTAGTAATTTTTCATGGACCACACTCTCCTGATAGGTCAGAAGAAACAAGTGATATCTGTATCACCTCTTTGCTGGTGGCTCTTGTTCCTCTTGAACACTTGATTAGATCAGAACTGCAGGGTAGCAGGCAGAGCGGTCTCATGGCACTGGCTTTAACATAAAGGTGGATTTGAGGTTTAGCTTTTTTTCTATAGGTCACAGGAATGATGCAGCCAATAGGCATCATGCAGGTTCTTGTAAGCAGTATGGTGTTTTAGTCCTTGCAAGGATTGCAATAATACGGTACTGAGGATGAACACAGATAAGTATGTACATATGTAATGCAGAGCCAAGACCATACATCCTCGCCATAAATTCAAACAATCACTTGAAATCACTGATCCCAGTGGATGTTTTAGCAGAATGGGTGTAGACAACATGGCGTAATCTTACCAGGTCTAGATTTGACTGGGCCAATGGGCGAGGACTTGTACTCATGCTCAGTTCTTCTCTTATCTGCGTGAGGGCAGACCTCCCTCTTGCATACGCTGTAATTGTCACATAATGTTTAGCATCAAGGCATAGTTCTAGCTGTAGGAAGCAGTACATTATCTAAACTTGCAAATACAATATGCAGTAATCTGTAGTTAACAGAAATAACGATATGCTTCATCATTGGGACATTTGCACAGGACGGGCGCGTAGGATACAAAGGTATGAGAAAGTGCAAGGAAGTTAATGAAGTGGTGAAGGTAACGCCAGCCACCTGCCTGGCCTTAAACCATATGCTAATTAACATTTCTGCATTTACAAGAATATATTAGGTGCCAGTAATAGAGAGAATGGAAATGCTCATTGATATTTTTTATATAGCACCAGCATGTTTCAAACAATAAGTCATCTTTTCCCATGTTTGTGTGGATGAAGGTGGATGTACCCCAAAGATGACTACAAAATTGCACTCTGGGATAGTGGATAGTCCCTGTCTTGATTTCTGCTTCATGTGTTGGTAAAGTCTTATTTGATCAGATCTAATACTTAGCCACACATGTTCTATATTTTTTCAGCTCATTTAGTCATTGCACAGTTTGAGGCTATTGGCTGACCTGGAAGTTTACATTTTTAACTTTATATGGTCTGTCTCCTTAAAGGCTGGCTCTGTGCCAGTTTACTCACAGATCTAGCCGTTCAGTGACCAGATTTCAGTCTGTATTACCAGCTTTAAGTGATGCAACTTTTTTTTTTTTTTTTTAATCCTACAAAGATTGCAGTGACTTCTGGGCAAACTGTTGCATCCGCCTAGGTGGCTGTTTAATTAGATTGTTTCTAGTGTATCTGAAAGCTTTATCACATACTTTAGATGCAGCAAAGTCTGTAGTCATTTTGAGTCAGGGGTTGCACTATGAATAGCTAGTGCCTCTATCACTGTAACGTAGCCAGGGACCAATCTGAATTCGTTCTGTTATACATTGTTTCAAGTACAGAAAAAGTCAATCGAATGTTTGCCCCTTTGTATGAGTACACAAAGCCCAGTCCTGCTTTGTGGGTGGTCTGACCTTTACAAACTTTTTGACCACATTGTCAAGACTATTGCAAATCTTGTATTCCTTATCAGCATGCTGTCTCCTTCCTGATGTCCTGTCTGATAACCTTGCCCTATGTTGTAGTGAGAAACCACCAGATCTACATTTAAAACTGTAGTTCAACTTGAGGTGACTTTTATTTTTTTCCTTTCTCCTGTGCCTTTGTAGAAGCCTTAATCCCCAAACATTGTTTTGGCACACATCTATCACCACTAAATGTGCTGTGAGGATTTATGCCTGGCCAACCTGTGGCTCTCCAGGTGCTGTGAAACTACATGTGGGCAGCACTGTGGCTTAGTGGTTAGCACATCTGCCTCAGCACTGGGGTCAGGAGTTCGATTTCCAACCATGGCCTTAACTGTGTGGAGTTTGTACGTTCTCCCAGTGTTTGCCTGGGGTTCCTCTGGGTGCTCCGGTTTCCTCCCACACCCCAAAAATATACTGGTAGGTTAATTGGCTGCTATTAAATTGCCCTTAGTTTCTCTGTCGTGTGTGTGTTAGGGGATTTAGATTGTAAACTCCAATAGGACAGGGACTGATATGAGTGAGTTCTCTGCACAGCGCTGCGGGATTAGTGGTGTTATATAAATAGATGATGCCCCAGCATGCTTTACCATTAGTTTCCCAACGTCTGGAGAGCTACAGGTTGGTCGGGCCTGATTTAGGTGTTCCAGTTCTGTCCCAGGGGAATAGTCTGTAAAAGAGAAGGAATAGATATTTGGCCTTAACTTTAGGATAGTTCTTGCTTTGATTCCGTAGTCTATTAATATCATGAATTTGAATATCACCAGCATACTCTCCAGACCTTTGGGAACAAGCACTGTAATAAAACAAGATTGGGTATTGACACAAGTTAAATGAACCGGCTTACAATCCATAGGGAAACAGGCGTTTTAATATAAGAAGGGTAAAAGCCATGGAAAGCTTATTAGTCAGCCAGAAAGCAATGGGAAAATGCAATGTTTGTTTGGGTGTCCATTTGTTGGGAGTATAGAAGAACAATGTAGATTTTCAGTGAACTGTGTAGAGGAGAGGTAATAAAGTAAAATATCTTAGGGAGGTAAAGGAGGTTGTTCGGGAACATGCTAAGTTTGCCTAAATAGGTGGCTATCAGGGAAGGTTTGTAGGCTGTTGTGCAAGGGATGGAATTCCACATAGTGGATGCAGTTTGAATAATTCTGTAAGTGGGAATGGGAGCGAGTGTGAAGTGGAGAGTGGTCGAGGTAAGATCTATTCAGACCAGGGTGGAGATGTATGTAGATGTAGTGGTTTTGTATTGGCTGTTTGTTAGCAGTATTTTTACATTGGATTTGGTGGGGACTGGCAGAGCTGCAGTTTGAGGTAAAATTAGTTATGCCACTAAGTTCAAAATAAATGGTCTTAGTTAAACTCTGGCATGGGGGAAGTACGAAGAGAATTGCAGTAGTCTGTATGGGCGGCATGCGTTCTGGAAGGGTCTCATAGATGTATGTAACAGGGTTTAGCTCAAGATTGGATGTAAGAAACAAGGATGTCGCCTCTGTAGTGAACTAAAGTGTTAGGCTTCATGTCAACAAAGTTGGATGTCTGGTAAATGGCTTCTGTTGACAGATTAATCACTTATGTAAGAAAAGGGAAAAATAAAAGTTAAAACGTTTGAGGTGGGGGGGGGAGAATGTCAGGGTGAAAACAGGGATTGGTCTGTGGAGGTCTGTTGCTAGGTGACCGATTGTTTGCCTGGTAGAACCAAACATTAAGCGCTGAGGCTTCTGGGACGTAATGCATCCGCAGTGAAATGGCAGAAAGGCACTTGGCAATGTGGGAGGTGGTGAGTGTTCTGGAGATAGATGTGGATGTTACTTACATGTAGGTGATACTGATAAGCAAACTTTATCCATTTTCAAAGAAAAGGGGTATAAATAGAGCCTAGGGTCCATCCTTGTGATACTCCAACTGATAGAGGAAGCAGAGAGAGTTGGTGGATCCCGAGCATCAAACAGTGAAAGAGCATTGACAGTGTCCTGCATTTCGTGGCTCTCTTCCTAACCACATAGATAATGCAGTATTTATATGAGAAGTGGTCAGCAGGAGGAGGATTAGAAGAAAAGTGGCCTCTACGCCAAATCAGTGGTCACCTTAATCAGTGTAGTCTTTGCTCTATAGTTATGCAGATCCTTTCGCCTTTTATACTGGTTTAAAAATTGGGTGTGGTTTAGCTCTATAATATAAAGCCGCGCATGAATAGTATACGCAATTAAAATTGTTATATTTTGCCTCAACCGACCAATCTGCACTCTACATTTAAAATTTTGGAATCTACCCTATCTGGAGAATGGGGAAGAACTGTGAAGTATTTTTCTTTACCTAGTGCATACTTCCTAATAGAATGAAGAGACTGAAGTCCTATCAGACACTTGTTAGAACGTTTCAGGTTCCTCCACTTGTATAGAACCCCCACAAGTGAAATTGTCCAGATAGAGGTTTTCATTTAAAACCAAAAAACTGCTGAAACTTATGTATTTGAGGATTCTGGTTTTGCTTGTGAGAATTTTAACATTGGTGTGTGAAGAAAAAGAAACATCAAAACAGCGAAATGGTTGCGAATCGCCAGTTTCAAGAGCGTTTAAGGGCAGTTTCTGCACCGCTCCAACGTGACCCATTTTGCTCTGTAAATAATCATACTGGTCATAATCCTCTTTCATTTCAGTGAATGAATTCAGTCCAGGTTACTGCAATAGGAAATTAAGTAGGTAGAAGAGAAGCCCTTTGATATGGGCGATGATGTTGTTCTAAAGTGAATGTGAATATCTTAACCACTAGTTCCAGTGGGACCTGGGTTGTAAATTCAGTGGGTTTCCTATAGCCTCTTTCTGATTAGCAACGTTTGTGTTCATAGACGGAGCATGGAGTATAAACCCCTGCCTGCTACAGAGACTTGTACAGCTAAATGTGTTGTGTGAGTGGAGTTGTAATGTGCAGGGGTCACAGTGGCTGAGAAGAAAATAAACAGCAATGGCATTGGTGGATATAGCAGTAGGAGGAACGAGAAGCTTTTGTACCATTAATAACAGATCTGGCAAGCAGCCAAGGCTCAGAGTGTGGGATTAGCCTGAACAATCAAGACTGCAGGATCAAAACAAGGAGGCAGGAACAGCGAGGTCACTCTGCTGCCATCTGCGTTGCCGCAGTGGGGGAGGATGAAGACTGGGAAGCGAAGGAGGTGGGGGTGTGATGGAAAAAGTGGGGGCTGGGTAGGAGTCGTCTGCTCCCAACAGCAGCCTGAATTTATCAGCAGTATATCTTTAGAAATCCTGCCTTTAGAACAGAAAAACAGATCCTGCAATTATTTTCAAAGCCATACAATTGCATGTGTAAAATTTTCATTGTCCTTTTTTTTTTTTTTTTTTTTTTTTTTTTTAAAAAGCTGGTAAGGTGTGCATTGCATTGAAGTTTAAATAAACCTTGCTGGTCTGTTCCTCAATGTTAGGGCTAAAATTAAATTTGGCAGACAACTAATATACACACCCTCCATAAACTAGTTATACCAAGTCAGACTTTAACTAGTTGCTGAGCAATGCATTTAGTGGAATTTCAAGAACAAATTAAAGTTGTTTGCAGTAATGAGGCTCAATAGACCACCATACCAATACTGAAGTGTGTGTGTGTATAATATAATATGCCCCACGTCACAGCAGAAGATGAATGGGTAGCATTTGGGAGAAACAAAACTTGCCCTAATAAGGCCCTTGTTTGTTACCAAGTCAAACTTGGGTTAGGAACAGTGCAAGGTGCTGTTCTGATGTCTACAGTCTCTTGTTTCAACTGATCTTGAATTTCCATTTCTGATTAACCTAAAGCAATGCATAGGACTGTTCCTCATATCTGTTTTTCTACTATTGTGATTGCTATAATTTCAGACTTTTACCTTTTATGTTTGAGAAGTAAGGTTTGGAATGACAGATCCCTATGTTGACACATTCTGGACAGGCTCTGACAGATTTCCAGTTAATAACTGTTAACTGCACAGGATGTGGTTTGTTCCTTCCTATGAACAATGTTTTTATTTATTGACAACTGTCTTAATTGCAGCAGTTTCTCTTTTTTGTCCTCACATTTCAAGGGAGATCACATGAACTGCCAATTTTAGTGTGTATAAGTGATTTGTTTACCAATCCTATTATATCTTTAAATTTAATGCCACATGTCTGATGCATATCTAGACATGAACTGATCCTTCACATTTTCTGTTATCTAGTGATCATTTTAAAATGATCACTCATGCCCAAAGTGCTAAATAAGAGAATCTAATTGGCCCATTCCTGCAGGTTGGTAGTTGGATGAGATCCTACCATTCAGCTTTTGTTCCAAGTGGTTTGATCAATACTGGAACACATTCTGGCCTTGTAATATGAAGAGCACCACTCACAGGCCAATGGTGACAATCTTACTTTTGCATTTTAGATACATGTTTGAAAATCAGACCTTTTATCAGATTATCAGTCTTGTTTTATATCCCCATGCTCTGCTATATTGGATTGTGACTGGATGGACTTTGCCACGTTGTCAAGTTTGCAGATTATTTGGATTTTTCCTAATAAGAGCCTCTGATTTAATCATCCCTTCACTGTCTGTGAGCACTATGTTGGTGAACAATTGACATAATTATAGGAGAACATTCAGTTTTGGCTTCTGGGTGGTGTAACTGCTGCAGCACCTCTTTGCTAGTACTCTGAAGGTTCCTGACCACTTACTTTAGATCCGGGCTGCTGGTTAGCGGCTTGAGCTTTGACTTGGGATCCTGGGTTTGGCACAGAACAGTGGGGAAAGGGACATATTTGAGTTATTTCTGTAGGTCGCAGGAATAAAGCGGGATCTTTAGTAGAGGATTGCTCAGAAATGGCTCTTTAAGTGCCACAGCATTCTACTTTTTATATAGAGCTAAAAGCTTCCACCTTTATCATAAATTCAAATAGGCACTTGAAAGACTAGACCAATCCTAGGAGATAATGCAAGTGGGTTGCCAATATGGTAGAGGGGTTAGACTGTACTGAGCCAGTCATCCAGAACTATATTTATTTGGACCAATGGACAAGGACTCTGCTCATGTGCAGTTCATGCCTCCGGTGGTTGGCCACAAATACAGGGACTTCACCTTTCAACACAGCAGTAGAGCATATAGTTGGCAGCATGATGTAGCTCTGAGTGTCGGGGAATCCTGGGTGTATGAAAACTGCTCTACAGTTTGTTTTTAAATTAATATTTTCATAGGGAATTCCCATAACTGCTTATCTGTAAACAGGGATAGCTCCTTCTGTGTATGTGTGTGAACAAGAGAATAGGGCAGTCAGTTAAACACAACCTTCCTAGGCTTGGAGCCAGTGGAGGAGACAAGGGGGTCCCATTGCCAGAGAACCAAACAAAGCTGAAAGCAGATGTTCGGATTATGTCGTTTCCAGGACCTTACTGAATGTAGCAAATGCTGGTTTCAGGGGATCGATTATAGGGAGGTGATTTTAGTTGATTTTTGTTTGTTTTTTGGTTTTCTTTACCCCTTTAACACTAGTTTAAAAAAAAAAAAAAGACCCTCTCAGCCCCTAATGTGTTTTTCTGAGTTAGAAAAAGATTTTACTTTGGCCTCCATCAAATGTTTTAAACCATTGTACAGTTGTCAGCGGGAGATTGGTTTGTGTCCTTGATTCTTTGAACGCCTATAGTGGCTGATGTGTTTTGCTGTTTGGACTTGTTCATGTAAGGTGTAGTCTAACTGCCTCCTGAGAAGTACATTATGGGAGCACAGAGAACAAGGTGTAGATTTTCATAAAAAGGATTTAGGATATTCCATTTAGAAGGATAATCACTGAATAAATCACATGGGAAAGAAATTATCTTAATGTATAATCTAGTATATATTGACATGTGTTGTAATGCATGCTCTTGCCAGTGCTTTTTGTATAAAATTAAGATTGTTGTATAGTTTTATTTTGTCAGACATTACATCTGTTTCACTGCTGGGATAAGTTTTTGATACTCCAAAAGCCCTTGTCCAATGGTCTCCTGTCTACAGCTGTTGTCTTTTTGGTCTTAAATGAATTTGTAAGGGTATACTTCTGGTACATGTTTAGCTTTGTAGACATAGACTTTTAAAATGAGCTTTGAATGCCCAAGTGGCCTTTATCAATAAACCCCCAAAGGTAATGTAAGTAAAACAAGGTGACGCATACCTTCTGACAAGGGTTTACCTTCCATAATTTTCAATGTTGCATCCAGAGTTCACGAGCGTCAGCGCTTCATGCTTACAGCCTACTGCTGAGACACCGAGAACTCTTTTGAATGTTCTGTTTTAAAAGTGAAGGTCAAAGTACAAGGTTTTGTCTTCATTTTTAACAGGTGTTTTTCAAGCTGTGTTTATATAGGGCTTAAATTCACAGGCGAAAAATACTTCCATTGCATAGTCTTAAATATTTTTTGTTTTGCTATAGTGAAGGCATTTTAATGACTGAGTGTATATTCTGTGTAAAATGCTTTCAGTTTAAAGCAAATAAATGACTGTTGGTACTATTGACTCTGAATATCAGAAGTGCTAGAAATGGATAATATAGGAAGTGGCTGCAGGCTGCATACTATGAAAGCTCCAATCAGTCCAGAAAACAGAGCTTGAAATGTTTGCTGCTGTTTTCTGCAAATCTCAGCACCAAAGATTTGACTGTTAACAAGATGTAATCATGGGAGAAGCTTTAGAGCAGGGGTGTCCAACCTTTTAGCTTCCCTGGGCCACATTGGAAGACAAGTTGGTTTGGGCCGCACATAAGATACACTAATAATGATAGCTGATCATCCAAAAAACCATAGAAAACATAGTTAACATATAATATATGAGAAAAAGATATATATATATATATATCTATATCTATATCTATATCTATATCTATATCTATATCTATATCTATATCTATATCTATATCTATATCTATAGTCTATATCTTTTTTTTTTTTCGAATCCCCCTATACTTACCTTACAATCACCCTGAAATCCTCTCCAGTTATTATACTATAATCACTTTTTGTATTGTTTCGATGCAATATCAATAAAGTGCATTTAAGCCAGGCATTGTATATCAGGGTACCCTGACCAGGCCTGCGGTACCTGACATATACACCACTGTGACCCCAAATTGTCACCTGTTTTGCTAATTACACCACTGTTAGTTAAGGGATAACTTATAATGGGCCAAAGAGAATAATATATAATGCCCCATTAGTATTACAAGTAGAAGTATGTAGCAGGGAGATAAGGTCCATGATGCTCCAGGACCAGGTGACTTTTATTCACTGGTCAGCGTCCCTTGAAATAATAAAAAAAATCCCCCTTAACTTACCTTTTAATCGGCTTGTTCTCCTGTCCTCTTCTCTTCTTTTCTCCAATTCTGTGCTGCTGATTGTTCTTCTCGCGCGGGTGACTCCTCTGTGCTGCGCTCCGCAATGGATGTTGGGCGTGATGACATCACGCCCGACATTCACTGCGAGCACCGCACGGAGGAGGAGACAAGGGAGGGAGCCGGAATACCCGCTGACGTGACCGCGTGGTAAGTATTTTCTTTTCTTTCTTTTTTTTTTTTGCAGGATTTTTTTTCCCCATTAACAGTGCTGCCCCCTTGCCACAACCAAAACTACTCCTGGGCCACATTTACAGGCGTGCTGGGCCGCATGTTGGACAACCCTGCTTTAGAGGGTAAGTTTCCAAACTTGGTGGTTCTTAACATGGACTTTGTAAAGTATTGTCAGGCTATAGGAAACATTTCTAATGGAGGCTATTTTGCAGTTTTCCTGGAAGCAATTAATCGCTTTTTTTTGTTTTTGAGGGTGTTTTGTTTGTTTTTCTTTCTGAAAATTCTTTGGGTTGCTAATCATGGCGCATATGGTTATATTTATCTAAATCAACAGGTGGCTTTCACCTCTTTATCTCCATTTAAAATGTAACCATCAGATGATAATGATCATAGAAATGAATTGCAAGTTTTTTTTAAATTTATTTTGTTGGGACAGATAAGGATTCCTAATTAAGGTTAAAAACAATAGGTTTTGTTTAATTTATTAGGGAAATGGGCAAAAATAGGACATTTTCCAATGTGTGTTCTTCCTGTAGTTCCCCAGAAATTTCCATCTATAATTTAATTTGTTAGCTTATCTGCATACAGTGATAAAATATCTAAACTGACACTTGTTAGGGCCTAAAGACGAGTGCTATTTTAGTTCCCAATGGTATCTGTGTAACAATCTTTAGGGTGGATTTAAAAGCGGGTAATACTGGGTTTGAACAATTTGGGGGGGTGGGGGGGATGCAGCATACTCAGAGAAGGGAGTGACATTTGCACATTACTGCATAAATGTGTGACACTCATGCAACATGTTACTGGGTTTCCATGACAACAGAACACAATGTAACAAAAAATGTCTCAACATAGGGGTATCCTGATTGACAAACTGGTTCCATTACTAGTGTGACACATTGCAGGTTGGTTAGCGGAATCCTATCAAAATACAGTTTATTTTGACGCTGAAGTTGATACTTGCACTATGGAAGTACTTGCACATGAACTAGTGACATTTCAAACTTACATTTTTTTTTTTTTTTAATTATGCCTTACCTCCTTGATATCTAAAGCTCCCGCTCTTAAGTTATGTAAACTAATGACCCTTAAATCTTGGTGCGGGCACTTATTTAGCTGGCTTGGTTTTCAAAATGAACACCCTTCCTCCAAAGAAACGTAAACAGCAGTCTCTCTTCTCTTGTGCAGAGTCTGGGTCATTATGTATATGGTGCTGATGAGTAAGCCTCAGACTAATGTCTAATATCCAGCGTGGTTCTTATGGTTTTACTTTGAACAGCACTGTAGCAAAAGCTGCACAGAACACAGTGCCATTAAATTGCTTTAAAATAAATGCAAATATTGGCTTCATTCTTGTTTCTACTAGTGTGAGGGTAATTGGAGATCACATAAACTTCTAAATACATTTACCTGCAGTAAACACAAGTGAATGGAGCAGGAGACTTTTTGTAAAACACAAACTTAAGTAACATGAGAGTAATTGCGTCTTTGGAAACTATCCACTGTCAGACCTGTTTACATGTGTTGAAAACGCTAATAAACACATGTAATTTAGTACATACAAGTATAAGGCCTTAATCGGTTACATTGTCCAGAAGACCTCCCGTTTAATTGTTGCTCTGCAAGCCATATACTGCAGAGAAGAGTTTGAACTGTGTTTTGCACCAGTGTCCGGTCCAGCATTAAGCCATTGGCAGGTTACCGCATTCCACTCACAGGAAAACTCTGGACAAAGGACATTCCAGTACTCAGCCAGTAAACCGCTGAACTGAGCACCTTTGTCTTAAAGGCTGTTGCTGAGGACATAGTGCTTTATTCTGAAATAGACAAATTCTGTATATATCTATATAAAGACTTTTTCTATAATCCTGTAGATATTCATCTTTAGTGCTTAATACAATGTTTATGACCCCTGAGTAAAGTTAATTTGTTTTTTTTTGCACACCAGTTGGTTTGAATGGGCCAAGTAGGTTGAGTCCCACTGCAATGTATAATTTAAAACTATAAAAAAAATAATAATGCAGTGCTGCCGAGCAGAACAGCAGTGATGTAATGGGAAACAGTACTCTGCTGTATGTAAGCCCTGTACATTAGTGTCTTGGCTAGGATGGCTGCTGCTATCAATTATTTATAGTCTTCTGGCTCCTCGCGTTAGTAAGGTCACATCATTGAAAGCTGACTATCCTTATTGTTCTCTACCTCCTGCCCAGCTGCTCTTTTCTTTTGCAAATGTAATACCAGTGTAAAATATGAGCCTAGTGCCCCGTCTTTTTGGTTGTGACTTGTATGTATCTCAGATGACTTGTATACGTCATCATTTCTGTCTTTCAGTTTGTATAAAATATTTAATATGGTGCTTTGCATCAAATGTGTATCGGACATTTGCAAGAGTCCTAGAACTAAGAGTGCCCTGATTTGTGCTCTGTATGTGACTGAAGAGGGTTGTGGTATGACAGTGTTTTGTCTAAGGCATTTGTAGCTGTTAGAGCTTTATTTGAAATGGATGTCTGTACAGACATTATATAAAACAGGTCTGTGGATCATGTGACAACTGGTTATATATCCAGAAAAATGATGCAAGCTGTAGCTCTTATTGAGGAAATGATATACTCCCATGTTTGACAGCTATAAAACTAAACTGTGAATTCATTTGCAGCACATTTACAACAGATAGGGGCACACAGTTCCCTTTGCTCCATTACTACTTATACATTCACCCCTCTCCCCCCAAATCCTCCCTCTAGGCAAACACTTCCTTAAAAGTGCATGCATGGGCTCTATATAATTTTTTGGGGGAAAACTTTGGATCATGTTTTATGTAACCTTAAATATTGCTCCACTTTGTTACATTTTCACACATTTTGTCATAATTATATTGATGGTTAAAAAAAAATCTGCTGCTGATCATATTTGGCCCATGGGGAAACAGTGTTTAATTGTGGGACTTGCATGGGTACTACCATGATACAGCACCTTTAGAATGTGTTCTGGGAACTTTCCTTCCTTACTCATTCTTGGTGTTTGCAGCTTTTTTTTTTATATATTTGTTTTGTTTAAATACTTGATTATTATGCCTAAGTTGTTTACATATGTATTCATGTGTGTGTAGCCAGTATCGACTATAAAGATAATAAGCAGCACAGTGGCTCAGTGGTTAGCATGTCTGCCTCACAGCATTGAGTTGACCGTGGCCTTATCTGTGTGGATTTTGTATGTTCTCTTGGGTTTCCTTCTGCACTGCCAAAACATACTGGCAGGTTAATTGGCTGCTCTCACAAATTAACCCCAGTCTGCATGTGTTGGGGTATTTAGACTGTAAACTTCAATGGGGCAGGGACTTAAGTGAATGACACATTTTCTGTACAGCGCAGCACAATTGGTGGGGCTATAAAAATTATGATGCTTTAGTGTAGCTGCTCCTCCCCCCAAATGACAATAGAGCCCAGTGATTTGTGGCTTATGCGCTACCCTTTATCTAGGAAATAATCTTTACAGTTTACTTGCACTTGTGTGTTACTATACACTTGGAATGTATCTGGCATAGACCAAACAAAATGTCACGCTTGATCTAATGTTGGTGTCTGGACAATGGTGAGATTAAGGACTGTTTGAATTTTAACCAGCATCCACCACCCACCGATTTTGTTCTACAGTCATCTCTTAATATCTGTAGTATGAAGCTAGTTCTCTACAGTTAAACAATTATTGTATCCTTTTCTTATTTTAATACAAATTTAAATCTGTTTTTGTCTTGGTGATTCTGGGACACAGATCACTGGCTTTTTAATGGACCTCATTTTAAATTGATTATTTAATTCTGTTGGGCTATTACCTTTTCATTTTGTTATGGATACGGTAAGAAACTGAGGAATGTATTCAAATCTGAGAAGTCTTGTAGTATATAGTAGTCTGTAAAAAATATTATACATGTTCATATTGTTTTTTTTAGAAAGGCAAAGGGGGTAAAATAAGCTTTATAAAGCAATGATTGTCCAAAACACTGCTGGTACCTGTTTGTAGTGTATAATGCAGGTGGACATTAGGAAATGAATGCATCAGTAAGTTAAGTACATGTTTCCAAACTTATACCCAATACATTACAGCTGCTCTACCACCTTCAGGATCACTCTTGCTAAGCCTCTTCCTTCCGTAGCCGGAGCCCCAGGAAAACCTGCTGCCGCCCTCAGGCTCTTCTGGTACATTCCCATCGCCACATTAAAGAGTGTGTGTGGGGGAGTGAGTGCTTGATTGCGGCTTATGATTGCTCTATAGGACGGTCTTATAACGAAGTACAGAGCTAATCATGTATGTCAGGAAATTGCAACCAGTACATGTTTGATTTGGATAATGTGACCTCAACGTCCATATGATTATAACTTCAGCTAATCTTGAAAACATGTAGAAGTTGTCTAGGAAACTCCCACATTTCTCTCTTCAAATTCTAAGAATTGTTTGGTATATAATTGTGACTAGTTGTAGTGTTTTTTGGTTTGTTTTTCTCCTTTGCTTTAAATATACCCCCCTTCCCCGGTTTTCCCCACTATACAGTTTGGACCACCATAGTTTTCAGTAACTTGACCAGATCCTACTGTAGGATTTACACCATCTGTCTTGGCAGCTGTGCTTCAAATCTTTAAAGTGTTTCATGTATGCAATGAATGCTTGGCCCAGTGCATGTGACAAGTCCTAGAGTAAATCTGTATTATGTATATAAAAATATTAGTCTACATGTATTTGTCCTATTTTTTTTTTTTATATCTCCTATGGAGAAATATCCTTTTATGAGCTTTTATGAGCCACTGTGTCACAGGTACATTTTAGTAATTGTATAGAATATGCTGGGACTGGGACCACACAGCGATGGGACCTCCTTATGTTATCCCTCCTGGTTATATTGCTAGAGAAAAAAATACCTTGTCGGTAACAGGTCAAGTGGGAAACCATTTGTTATAGTAATGTAAACCCCCATACACGTAGGCAGAAGTATATCACTTTGGGAACTTTTGACAGCCCCAAACCGAACAGAGGTTGAGTTAACCTGCGACTCGTTTGTTTTGAGTGTTTCTGTATTAGAGACAGCATCAGTATGTCTGAAAGTCATTTTCGGCTAAATTTATTACAGTGACTGTATAAAGCTAGTTGAGAACAGTTGCTGTGTGCTCACGTATTTAAGTCCTAAGGGCCTGATGCTTACTCTCTTTGCCTGTAAGTGCTAAAATTTCAGTAATCACTCATAATCCACAGCAGATTCCATAGCGCTAGACAGTCTTGCTGATATCACATGCGTGACTGCAATAAACCCAACAGATACATGAATGCATGTAAGCCCAGTAAAACACATGAAGTCATGAGCTAGCAATAACAAAGTACGAAGAAAAGTATGAATGACATGCGCGAGTGGATAAAAAGCAGAAAATTCAGAATAAGACTTGATCACTAGGTTGTCTGAGGTAGACAGACCAGATGACCATGCCTGTGAGCGCTTACAATCTAGAGGGTGGGTGTAATGGGAGACAGTGTATGCAAAGGGAGACAAGTGGACTGGGGAAGTAGTGTATGTGTACATGAGGGTCTAGGATGTCTGGGGGGGGGGGGAATAGTGTTATGAGAGGAATAGAGGTGAAGGTCTGCGGAAAGTGGTCCAAGTGGTGATCACTAAAATTATATATACTCAAAAATGTATTATATAAACTCGAACCTATGACCCCTGCGTTTAAGCAGCAATGCTAACCACTGTAAATTAGGTCTCATAACACTAGTGGAAATTAAATGACTAGGGTGAGCTCTTCTCTTAAAAAGCAAGAGCTGCTCTAGTATATGGTATCCCTCCCTAATGGATTAACAAATCATAGATAGAACTAAGCGCTCAATTGCCTTAAAATTGTCCTCTAATAATGTTATGCAGGATATATATATATATATGATGAATGGCCTATACAATGATTGTGATGTAGGAGTTCCTAAACAATTGATTGGCAGGACAAGTAACCATGAATAACATGGAACAAAGAATAATAATGTAAATGCAATATATCAAAAACAAAAAACCCAGGATAAAATCAAATACATAAACGATGATGCTAAAAATCAAGGCTAAATCCATATACATAATCAATGGTGCTAAAAGTCCCAAATAGAAAAGGTGGAACATTGATTGGAATGGTGGATAGCACGTATAGTCTTGGTCCAGCCCAACTCCTGTCTGACTGATATAGAGAGGTCCAGTGATCCAGGGTTGCCAATAGCTAACAATGATGGTGGAAAATGAGGAATATATATCTGTATTTGATGGTAGTCTGATCGCGGGATCTAGGTCCCTAATGTAACTCATGTATAAATGGTTGAGTTCTGTTGTGGTTAGAATAATGCAGCTGAAGATACGTATAAGGGTTCTCGCTCACTTTACAGACCGATCATTGGAGGAGCAGTCGGAGTCTTACAAATAGGTAGTTGAGGGGGTAGCATGTGTTCCACAGTGGAACGCAAACAAAACCTGGTTAGTTCCTGTGTGTCGGTAAAGGGGGCGTATCATTATTGTATAGACCAGGGTTTCACAAACCCAGTCCTCAGGGCTCCCCAACAGTGCAGGTTTTCTGTTATCACATGTGACATAATTAGGACCACCTGTGGATCTGTTACAATGTGTCAGTTAGTAATGATTACACCTGTGCTCCAGCAAGGAGATATGGAAAACATGCACTGTTTGGGGAGCCCTGAGGACTGGGTTTGGGAAACCCTAGTATAGGCCATTCATCATATAGAGATATACAGAGATATATCCTTCAAAACTTATTAGAGGACTATTTTAAGGCAATTGAGCGCTTAGTCCCATCTCTCATGACACTAGTCTAAACACTTAACTTCCTAACCCAATCTTGAGGTTTCCTTTGTAGAATGTGTGGCACCTAATCCTATTCTTGCAGCTAGAGAGAACACTTTGTAAGTCTCTGTAATGCATTCTTAGGATATTGTTGCAGCTCTGCTTTCTTATGCTTGGGCAACTCATTTGTCTAAATATATATATATATATATATATATATATATATATATATATATATATATATATATATATATATATATATATATATATATATATGTGTGTGTATATATTTATTTTTTCTCTTTAAATTGTTAGTGTTTATATAAATAACCATGACTCCTATTCCTTAATGTCACAATGTAGATCTATACAGATTCTCTTAGATGTTTGAAGATGTGCACAAATGGAAAATATTTTCCTTTTCAACTGTTTTAAATGTTTTGGATATGCAAGTGGTTCTCTCCTCTGTATATTTCCTGCTTTGTGATTTGCTTGCTCAATATATCTCAGACCATGGTAATTACTATTTAACCTGTGACACTCTTGCAGGACCACTAAGCATTATTTTTATAAACTGCACTGTTCTAGTAGTGTTTGCTCTCTTCTCTCTAAAATAAAGACTAAAATTGGACCGTTGGGGTCCACATGCTTTGGGGATATTCCACATGGTCTTCCAGTACTTTAGCCCCCACCCCTTTCACTGCTGCTTCCCTCTTGTATAGAAACCAGATGTGCCTGTATGTTATAAGAGCAGCACATCGGTTTCCTGATCCATCACTGATCAGGAGTTATTAGGGGAGATCCTATAAAAATGACAAGGGCTTCCCCAAATAGAACCTTCAGGGGACCCCCACAGCCCAACGCTCCAATATATGCATCAGGAAGCATATGCTCTGCTCTCGTAACTGACATGTATGTATGGGTGTTAGGGGGGATTATATCATTGCTAAAGTGCCAGGAAAGTGAGGAAGATCCCCAAGTGCTGAGGGAGAGACATGATTAGTCAGAGGGTGTCTGTTTAGTGAGCAGGGTGGAGGATTACAAAACAAAATTAAAACCCTGGTCTATCTATACCCTCACATCACCCTATAATAAGACATTTTCTGTGCAGAAATTAACTGAGTGAAAATGCCGCTGTCTTACTTTAAAACTTGAGTCTGTTTTTAGACATGCACCTATATCTCTGGGCAATTTTTTGACAGGGTTTTTTCAGTGATGGGCTTTCCTTAAATGTTTAGGTGTTTTTGTGGGGGGGTGGGGGTTCTTCGCCCTTTTTGAGCTAGAAAACCATTTTTTTTGTTTGTTCCCCCTCTCCTCTTCTATCAGCTGATCTGGCAGCGCATATGTTTAGAGCAGTTGCTAAGGTGATCTGTTGAGAATTCAACACCTACGCAACTAGTGAGAGAGGCTGAGAAATATTTAATAGCTTCTGTTCTGCTATATCTACAGCATTGACCTGTTGAAAGCACTGAGTCTAAAGTCTTGTTTATAGAGCGATTACTTTTTTACATACGGGATTCTGGAATTGATTGTCTAAGAGTTATAGTAAGAGTTAAAATAAATGTGTGCGTTCAACATGATCTACCAAGGGGATCCAAATTCCTAAGTTTGGTGTTTTCACATAAAACATCTGAGTATCATAGGGGTACCTAATTTATGCTGGAGATGTCTCTAAAGAACCGGCCAACCCGCTTCATATTTGGTGGGGCTGTTTTTCTAAGGATCTGCTGTTTTGCCTCCAGGATTGGTGAAAAATACCAGTTACCAAATATAAAAAAAAATCCTTTTAAAGCACCTTAGCAATGCGACTGAAGGGGTAATCCCCACCTATTGGTGCTTTCTCTCCTCCAGCAATAACCGAATGTTTTTTTTACGTATATGGATGACATCACTTCTGCTGCAGGCGACAATTATGAATCTTTTTGTGATACTTGGTTGTCAAGGTTAGATTTCAAGGACTGCGCTCTACAGAACCTGCCTCTCCTCACACCGGTTGAGCTGTTCATACGATTTTGATGGTTCGGGATGTGTGATATGCATCCGATAGTGTCCCACTCTCCCCTCTTGCTTCCTTCCCACTGTTCGATAGACTAGAACCTTATCTCATCCAGGTGAAATGGCTATTACTTTATATTTTCTCTTTGAACCCTTCTGCCGCATTTATTAGGCTTAATTCCTCCCCCCCTTTCTAGCCTTCTCTTGTTTATAGGGGTTAATAATGTTTTATACTTTGCTTACTAGCAACTGTATTTTGTGCTCTGAATTCTGAGTTTAGGCCCCGCCCCCTTTTTCACATTTGACTGCCGGCGGCTGCATACTATGTGCAGGTCCGTTCAGTGACAGGCAGGGACAGTGTGCTCCCCGGATGCTCTGATTGTGTTTAAAACACCCCCCCCCACTCCCCCCTGGATCCGCCACTGGTCTTAATCAGAAAAATAAGAAAGCCACATGCAGTTTGTCACCAGCAACAATTGTTCCTCATGTATCCATTATTTCCCACACCACTTAGATTGTAAAAATGTGGGCAGTGCCATCATTGCCTTCTTTTAGTCATTGTACATCATTTTTGTTTTGATCCCCTCCATGTACAGTTCTGTGTAATGTCAGAGCTTCAGAAATAAAACCTAATACTTGTGTAACTATTGAATGAACTGTATTGTATATCCTTATCCTATACAACTAAGCCAGCCTATGTGTTAACATTGCCAAACACACTTTTTTATTTATATACATTTATTTTATTTATATAGTGCTAGTGTAATCTGCAGGGCTTAATAATTGGTAGCAAACACAGTAATAAAACATGATTAGGTATCAGAAAAGAGATAAGGTAGCCCTGCGTAAAATATATAGGAACATAGTTGTTTGATTAAATGTATTAATATAACCTCATGTATCAAAGAAACACACCCATTGGTAATCTATCAGCAGGCATTTTAAACAAGTGTTGTAAGCTACAGTAGAACAAATTTGACAAAGCCGGAAGGAGCTGAGTGCTGTCTGTTGACCATCACTATGCTACATGATATTGAACCTCAAACATGGGTGTGTAATTGTAAGTTGAATATAAAGAGAATGTAAGCTTGGTGTGTATAGTGGTAATTGAGTGGAATATCTTAGGGAGGTAAAGGTGATTCAAGAATTTGTTTAATTTGAAGTGGTTTGTTTTTGGTGAGCACTTGAAGATTAGGAAAAAATCTTATTATACTAGAAAAGAAAATCCACACAGTGGATGCAGCCTCTGAAGTCCTGTAATCAGGAATGGGAGCGATTTAATGAGCTTGTATGGGAAGTGGTGGGCTCAAGTTCAGAGATAGAGACAAAGGAAGAGATGTATGTAGGGGCAGTTTTCTTAGTATTTTACTAAGTGCAGGCAACCAGTGTAGGGATTTGTGGACCAGCAGTAGAATGTTTGGCAAGGTCGAGTGCTCGAGATTGTTTGTTGTTTCCAGCATCTTGACTGAACTGTGAGATATTTATAGATGAATGTAATGGGATATGGAGACAGATTGGAAGTGGAGAATAAAGGATGGTTAGAAGTCAAGGATGACATCTTGTCAGTGAGCTTGATTGGTTGGGTTTGTATTGTAAACAAATGTTTGGTAAGTAGCTTCTGGTGGAAAGATTGATGGATCTGTTTATGAAGCGTGATGGTGAATGGATTACCAAGAAGAGATGGCAGAAAGATATTCAGTAACACAGGCCCAGATAGTTGTTGAGACCCAGAGAAGATGTATAAATTTGGTTGTCGTAGACATGAGGGGATAATGAAACCCAAAAGAGCGTATTTGCTTTCCAAGACAATTATAGATTACAGTTTAGATTACTTTTCACTTTGCAGGGGAGTTACCTGCATGTCCCACAACTGAGATGATGGCTGACACTTGAGTAGTTGGAGCCATTTTATCAGACTGATACTAGAGTGTGATTAAGATGTAAGATTGCCAGATCAGGACAGCTGACTGTAGAAATTTGGTGAAAGCAGTTGCTGCAGAGGTGAAAATGAATGCAACTGATATTTATGTGGGTGTAAGGTGGCTTCGTTAAGTTAGGCTGGGTACACACTACAGGTTTATCACGCCAATCGCACGATAAACAACTGTTAGGTCCGATATCGCATCAGTGTGTGTGTTCCCACGATCCTGTTTTATCGTTCCAAAGCACATTGTATAGTTTTGATTTTATTAACTAAAAATCTTTATAAACAATGGAACGATGCCGGGCAAATTGTGAAGTATGTATGCACTCATGGACAGCAGTGTAGGCAGATCTCTGTAGAGCTTAGAGTCCCGATCTTTTCAGGCAACTGTTATGACATATGAAGAGCACAGATCTGAAGGTAAATCTTGTAAAGTTTTATAGTGTGTACACAGGAATCGGCTGCTGATCAGGACTTTCAGTCGTTGGTTAAATCGTTAACGATATTGCGTCAGAAGAAAATTTCTGTAGTGTGTATCCAGCTTTAGTGTGAGGGTTAAAGTGGTTGACAGATTACACATGGTTTTCTGATGGTCTGTGAAAGAAAGGAATATTAAATCTGAAACTGTAGAAAGTCGGACGAAAACCAGACTAAGGTAGTGTCCTTAATTATAAGGTTAGAGGCAGGAGGAGAATGACAATGTAAACACACTGAATGACAATTCACAAAGATGATGGGGTTGTTTTAGGGATAAGAAATGAGGATTTGCAGGCTGACTGGATTTAGTGATATCACGGATTGCTAGATTCCATAGGATTGATAGGTAGATGATTGTATGAAAATTAGTTTGTGGTAACTTTAGCACTCAAAGCCTCTCTTGCAATATCCTTAAAGGGGAGTAGAGCAGTAGAAACGGGTAGTAGATATCTCCTAAACGTAAAATGTAGAGTCAGTGTAGAATACACAGTGATTAAATGAATAAGAAAACCCAAAACTTAAATTTGGATAAAGGGGTGTGTGGTGGAGGTGAAAGAAGATGTAA
Source organism: Mixophyes fleayi (assembly GCF_038048845.1). Lineage (NCBI taxonomy): Eukaryota > Metazoa > Chordata > Amphibia > Anura > Limnodynastidae > Mixophyes > Mixophyes fleayi. Next base: position 88,442,100 of record NC_134411.1, on the reverse strand, counting down.
GGATTGTGCCATAGATGCCGTAAAAATGACAATTTAAACAATGTGGGTGTTTGAGAATGAGTGGTAAGCGGCAAAAACAAACACAAGTACGTAGTCAGAAATAATATTGGCAAGTTGCATTGTCTGGGCAGTGAAGGTGGTGAATGCAGCTTCTGTATGTAAGATTAAGCTTGCTTTACTCTAAATGCTGGTTCAGCTGTCTTGTAACTGAATTCTCATCACTTTAAGTGAATTACTTGGGGGGGAAATCGCAAATTCATCTGCCCTCCACAAATGTATTGTCCTAGTCTGATTTGCAAGATGTAAAACCTGTTTGACTATAGGTCCATTTTAAAAAATATGTAACTGGCCATGTATTTTAATTTCTTTGTAAAAGTTTTAAAGTGAAGATGAAAACAGGTATGGCACCGTAAAAAAAACAATTGTACAGTTAAGGTACCTGTAACAGTTAACACAAACTGGAGGGACATAAGACCTTCAACAGAGGGAAATGTTCTGACCATTTTAAGTTTTTGGCAGCCATAATGCTGGTATTTAATATTCAGTTCCATATTCTCTCTTTGGCCTGCTCAGTTGTGGGAATTTAATCTCATTGACGAATGTGCACTCAGACCAAGGCAGCTTATATTGTACGTGTGTATGGATCTGTTCTTGAATAGCCTAGTATTTGTGTGTAACATCTGTTCTAATGTAGATTCTACTTGTAGCCTAGTATTTCTATAACTTTCCACATACCATTTTCATAGCCATTGTGTTTTACAGTGTACAATTACATCTTTATCTTGAGACCTTTTGAAAAGTAAATGCAACCTCCTTGTGTAACATGAGGTCTTGGTAGGTCATTGTTTCCTACCTTCTACAATGTGTTCTTGTAGCAGAGCCTGTCACTTTGTACTGTAGAGGCCCTGTGCGGCATCTATCCCCCACTATGAATAAGCTGTTCTGCTTTATTCAAAAGCTGCATTGAGTGAGGTAATAGGATCCAAGCCTTGATGTGAAGAGCAACATGATCCAGTGTTGTGCTTGGGAGAGGGGTGATTTGAGAGCAGGAGTTTCAAAGTGGGGGATGGGAAGATGAATGGCTGGGGGGGAGAACGCTTGGTTATGTCACTACCTATGTGAGGCTACATTCCCGGGTTACATTGTCTTTTGTTCTGCAGTGTTAATGAGGTTATACCTATGTAACATCTAGAGGCATCTGTTCATGTTTTATGTTCAGTGTTAATCTGAACATTAGTTTAGGTTAATGGAATTCTTTAAGACCTTTCCCTTCAGTCTCACATTATTGTGACATACAAGTGTGTCCCAAAACAATATTTGCTATTGGCAAAGTGCTGGGATAATCGCACACAAGCTTGTCAACACTTGTGGTCTCTAATTCTGTACACACGGGAACAGGAATACAGCATTCTGCACAAGCAATAGCCTTAGGGGTGGACAGTAAAAACAACAAAAAACAAACCTATGGTTCATATTAGCCGCAATGTCCTTTTACAAATCCCCAAATGTCTATTATAAAGCGTTCTCGCACACCTTTGTTTTATTGGAGAACTGTAGAATGAAAGTTTGTCAGATTGTCTTTAGCGATTCTCAATATTAGTCCTATTGATTTTGCTTCGTCCTTCTCCCATGAACTGGTAGGCAATTGATGGCAGGGTGCCACGAATGTTTGTGTGTATGTAGTATCAGGTGACTGTCAGTTTTTACACTTCAGAACAGACATACAATGTCATACACCCTCACGCACTATTTGTTCTATTCTCAGTAGTCTGTGTGGAAACATGCTGGGCTGCAATTCCCAGCATTTCTCAGTAATTGAGTCCAGTCAGGCCTATGCAAGCACTCTGTAGGAGAGTTTGTTACTGTGTTCAAACTAAAACACATCTCATCAGGTTGCAAGTCAGACTTTCTGCCTTCTCTACAAGCTAAGTCTTCATGGCACTTCTGTGGATAGGTAGATAGCTTTTGATATGGTTATGTGATGAATACTTTCGTGTCAAAAAGACAAAAGTATTATAGGAGTGATAGTTATTCGCTAACCAAAATAAATTGTTATATTTGCTAGCTTTCAGAGCACAGAAGCCCCTTCATCAGGCAGGTTTGCCATAGATTTTTCTGGTACTGCAATAAAAAAAACTTTATTTTGCTTCACGTTCTGATATGGTTGTTAAATATGTTCTAAAATTGTTGCCTTGGATAGATCTCTTTTCAAATTTCAGTAGATATTTGATAACTTGTAACCCATGGAGAGAAAGCACAGTCTGTTTGGAGATGATCTGTATATTGTATGTCCATATCCTTATTAGACTGCCATTGTCTCCAGATGTTATGTATCTAGCTAAGTGCATGTGCATTTAAATATATTTAAAGTTATGGTCCGTGTAGGCAAGGTTAGGACCGCACAAACAGTAGGGACTTTATCTCCTATGACCTGATCAAATGTAGCTCATTCTCCATGTTGACTTGTGTACACACAATAGTGTTTTCTGTATTGAAAATCATGTTGCAGAATAACTTCACTTTAATTTAAAGTTGGGGAATTTGCCATAAAATTTAGTTTAGGACATTTATGAAAACTGGTCGCAGGTAGCTGGAAAAATACCTGCTAATCTGTAGTACAGACGGAAATAATTATGGTGCCACTGGGATACAGCATTTTGGGGGAATGGGGTGTGTATGTGTAACAGGTTTTTTTACTTGTCTATTTTTGAAGTTTTGATAAATGCAACTGAGGACCATGAAAATAGTGTGAATGAACCCTACATGGGAGAGATTAGAGTTACAGTTCATTACATTGGTTTACCAAATCCGCATTTCGTGCAGAACATTTGAGACTATTAACGGCTTATAATTGTTCTGTAATGAATGAATTATGGTAACACTTAGCCTCCTTTTAAATTAGTGTGGCTAAACCTAGTAGGACAGAGTCTATAGTTAATGCACACAACTGTCTCTCATCTAAACTTTATATGGCTTGTCACTTATCCATCTTTTGAGTGGCTGCTGTCTGTCACTGAATACCAGTAGGACAGGTTGGCTGTGTGGCTGAAGTAGGAGCTCTTCACCATAGTCTTGTGGAATGGATGCAATCACACCTGCACATCTTAAGTTATTTTTTCCTGCTGATATCGGCACATTTGCTAAAGCATAAAAATGTAGTCTTGTCAGTGTAGAATACAACGTGGTCATTAAATGACTAAGAAAACCCAATGTAAGCTTTTCATCTGTAGACTTACTAATATAGAAACATAGAATTTGATGGCAGATAGGTTAAAAAAATGGGTAGACTAGATGGGCCAAGTGGTTCCTATGGTAACCTTTAAACCCTCTGTGATCCTTAATCCTTTGGAAGGATATCTATCACAAGCATGTTTAAATTGCTCAACTGCATTAGCCTCTACCACCTCTGATGGGAGGCTATTCCACTTATCCACTACCCTTTCTGTGAAGTAGTGTTCCCCTCACACTTCATCTGAAATCAATCATGGTTTTTCTTCCTGTTTCCAATATTAAGTCCATACATTTATCCTACATGTTTGTTCATTTCCCACTTCTAAAAGTATTTTAAAAAGTAAAGCATTGCTTCTTCCACTACATTACACGTGGCTGAAGGGACCTCCCACATCTTTAGATCCTAATGGAATCTGATGCAGGTCAAAATTAAACTGCAATCATTCAGGCTGTGACACCGCTGCCGCAGTATGAATTACCAATTTACAGTGTTTCTGCAGTGGAAGTCTGTCATTCACCCTGTCCTCTGTAGGAGAAGAAATACCCTCTGAATATGGCGGACATCCATGGGGGACTTTTATAGATTATATAATATAGACTATGTAGTTTAACCCTTCAAATATTGCATATATGTTACATTTGTCCCAGAAATGTGTGTTGTGTCCTGAGTGAAAGAACATAGCACCAAATGGAAATGTCCCCAAAGTTGCATAGAAGTGCTCTCTGCCCTGAACAGCCAAATTAAACAATATTACACTGCTGATTGTTAAAGTATATATCTATATCGTTTTTTAAATGTTTTGCTGCTATTTAATGGGAGCTACTTGTTTAAAAGTAGGATTCCTGTTTGTTCAGTTGATGTGACTGGGGCTGGAAGATAATAAAACAAACGGCTTGTCTGTGGTAACCCTCAGATTGATTATTAGGTGGTCAAAGATGGACTTAGTAACAGTGATGGCTGTATGGGGCCCTATTTCTACAGTGTTCACAAGTGACTGTATTTGCTGTGTGCAAACAGTGCTGCTCTCATTTAGCAAAATACCCCTAAAGAGGTGGTTTCATTATCACAATTCTTGATGTGAGCAGTTGTCGGTCTTCTAAAATATCCAAGTCTCTCTCAATGGCCTTTATTTTATGGTGATTCATCAAGGGGAAGAGCTGGTTTTATACATTTTGTTAACTTGTAAGGAGGGGGACAGCAATCCCTACATCCTGTAATGTGTTTTATTCTTCTGTGCAAATAAACAATAACTCATACATGCTCCCCCGGGGGAGAAGTCATGTGACATGGGCTAGGAGGAGGGTGTGGTGGACATTTCAACATATCCCCGCCCCCACTATAGGAAAGCCGAAATTCACAGCATTGAATGGAGGTGGCGGAGCTTAATGGCACTATTAAGCCCCGCCCCTCCGTTCACTGCCGTGAATTTTGCCAAATTTCCGGAGCTTTGCCTACTCTTTCGGGAGCCTGTGACGACTCCCCGAAATTCGGGAGCCTCCCGGAAGAGTAGGCGGTTATGCAATAACTGCATCTCACATTAGGCCGGCCCACAGGCCTCTGTGTGTGGCGCAGCATTTGTTTATTTTCAGCAAGTCCTTTTTTATTTTTTTTTATTTTTTTTTATTTAATTTAATCTGGACATAAAGTTTTGTAGTAATTACATTTTTTTTTTCTCTGTATAATCAAAGCTCCCTTCTTTCTAACTATATTTTTTCTAACGTGAGAGTTGGATTAGTGTATGTATGTATGTAGACTCACAGGAGGCAACTCGATGGACAGATACACAGTAGCACCATAGAGATTCTACCAGTCCTTCCTGTGCTGTGGCTCTAACCTGGGGACCATTGAGGAGCTTTCCAGGGGCTCTTCAGGCACTGGAGGACTGGCCACACATTGCTGGATTTACCTCAATTTTTAAGTACATATTACATTAATTGTATTTTATACAGACACTGCAATTATAAAAACATCTCCTGCAGCTGTGGAAGAGGGTAAGGGCCTCAGATAGAATACACTGTGATCCCTATGTGATGTATATATGACCGTTTACAGATGCACACACATCCTGCCATGTTACGTTGCATACATATAGCAATGAATGAGGGTCTTCATGTGCTCCAGATCTGTTCCGTTCAATACTCCATAAACACCCATTTACTTAGTTTTGATTTCTAACCTGTCTCTCGCTATGTCACAGGAATTTGAGTAACTGGAAAATATGCGTTTAGAATGAAATATATTGGCCGTATTTCAGTTTGCTTTTCAATGCTACTCATTTACCCATATTTGTGGGTTTATGTTAACACTTTGTCACATGAATCATGGCATCTGTCTACAGAGGCTGCTGTCCAAAATGTTTATGATCCCACTGACAAAATAGTCTTGTTGTATGACCTATGGATTGTATAGGTTACCACGTTAGAGGAAATAGAAGAGAATTTCTTGATTTGTGTTGAATTTCTCCACCTACTTTTTTACTTTGAGACGTGAATGAAAACATCTATCCACAAACATGAGACTGTTACTAACTGGCTGGTTTCCCTTAGTGGAGCCCTCCCTGGTCGAGGCATTTCCCTAGGCCCTGTGGCTGTTCAGACCAGACTACTGGAAAGTTATGCATTGTGGAGCGTTTCAGCAGACCCACAGTTTAGACTACAGCCCATGTCTACAGGAGGCTTGTGCAATGCCTGCAGGATTTCTGAATAGTTTATTCGGGAACCTCATATAGTGCTCACTGATCTGGATGTTAGGTTGTTTCCGTGTAGGTTTATTTTCACTTCATGACCAGATATTTGAAAGGCTGGAAACTGGCCCTGTTCCTCGTTTTCATATTGCATACTTTCATTTTGGGCACAGATTTAAAAAATTAAATAAGAAAACATTGGTTGTGGCTATCGCTATACTGCGTCCAGTCTTGCGTAGCTAGTGTTTGGTGCTCATATAAGGGAATGCAACTGTCTCAGGCTCATTTAGAGGGATGGTTGTCCTGTACTTAGTGATTTAGTTATGTAGGTGACGTGAAAGACTCTTCCCTATATTGAAAAAATAAAAATAGGAACTTTTCATTTGTCTTTTATAACTTAATGTTAATTGCTTACACTTCCTGCCATCTGTGTTTTCTAACACAAACATCAGAGTGAATCCTCCGCATAGGAACAGTGAAATTCTCCAGGTAAATCCTGTAGGCCACAGGTTGTTTTTTTTTTTTTGTGACATTTTGCAAGGTTAATTATTATCCCTCTGCACTCAGGTTATTTGGCTTTCCTCTCATGATGTGCAAGAAAGGATAATGAAATTAATTTGCACAGATCACAGGGCTGATAGCCATCCAGTTGCCTGGATACTGAACCAGAATAAGCAAGAAGCATGTGCATGTGTGTAAGGCATCCACTGCTCGCTAACACTTGTTCTGCTGCAGGATATCTGGAAATATAGAGATGATGTTTATCACACAGGAGATAATGTGTGTGAGGCTTCATTGTGGTATTGCTGATTATATGTGTGCAGAATGGCTTAGTCCTGTATATGAAACATATTGTAGCATAACTGTTAAGCTCTCCTTCAGTCTTCCATGCATGACTATATGGTCCAGATTCCTACCTGCTATGTTTTGTTAGTCCTACTCTACTTTGCTATTAAAATGATAATTGTGTTGTATGTAAAACTGAGCAGTATTTCCTGCAGTGTTCGGTTGCGCAGCAGTGTGTGGATGCTTCCAACAAGCAGAGACTAAAGCTAAACATGGATCTCTATCACATGCGAAGATGAAATCGCCTCATTTAAATTCCAAGGTCGCTCGGGGAGGTTTAAGAGGAAATGTGAACCAGTCTTATCTAATGAAAGTGATGCAAGAGATTCTTTTTTTTTTTTTTTTTTTTTTTAATGCTGGCTTTTCTTACTGTTCAGAATCTGGCCTCCTGCATTATGTGAATCCAGGCAGAAGTGGAATAAAACCACTCTGTCTTCCAGCAGTTTTCATTATGTAACTGCCCACGGTTCAAGGCTGCTCGCCTTCAATCTATGTGGGGTGACATGGTCTTGCCCTCAGGCAAGTCTGGTATGTTAAAAGCACGCACATAGCTGTATTTTACTAGCAGTGTTTAAAATGCTTTGCATCTGCTGGTACTTTTTAAGAGTATTATTTCTTAACCATTTGTCTACAACATATGCAAATTTTGACATGTAATTGAGATGAAACCTCCTGTTTTTAAGCAAACCTGCCATAGTGTCTTTGTTGTGCATTAAATAAAAAACATCCTATCTGGTACAATTTTTTTTTTTTTTTTTTTTTTTTAAATAAAGATATTGGGACAAAACTACATTAAATTTTAATCTGCTTTTGCCAAGTCTTTGATTCATGATGGAGTGAAACTAGTATGTCTTTCTGTGACTTTAAAGGAGAAATTGCTGACTGATTAATACCAGCTTTCAAGAGCATTAAAGGGATCAATAACACAACATTAGGACATAACTTCCTGTAACAGGCACAAATCCTGATTGCTTCATAGTAGCAGCCACAAAGAGAAAAATAGGTTGGTGTGGTAACATGGTTTGTCATTCAGGATCTGCTGTAGTGTCTTCTGTTCTGACTCCTCTTCTGTTCTAGTTGAAGTCTTAGCTTCGTGCTCATTTCATATTTTGTAACTACATCAGGTAGTGCTTATGATGATGGAGGGGGGGGGGGGGGTTATAAAATATTGTTTACAGCCTCCAAGACTGCTCTGCCTATCAAGTTTAACAGAACAGAGATGATTGCTTAAAATTGTTAATGCAATTTAATGTTCTCAGGTTCCATAAGGAGAAAAAGAATCTGTATTAAAGGTTGGGGGTTAGCTGGAATCTGCGCATGTTTTGGCCTTTCTCTGCCGAGCCGCTTAAAATAATAATTTTATAGAAGAATCCTTTTATTTTAACAAAATGTTCTTCCTGATTAGATACTTTTTGTGGACAGGGTGGGCAGATTTTGCCAACCTGCCAGAATAGGAAGGATGTTGTTTGGAGCTTTGCTTAATGTTTGTAACCCCTTGTTTTTGATCCCAGAAATTCAAATAGTCCTTTAAATATGTGAGCAGAGCAGCCAATCTTGGAATGGGAGAAATTTACTCTGAGCCAACCACTCACGAATGATTTCTCAAACCCCCATATCTTCAGACAGCCTTGTTACATTTTACATACTTACCAGCCCGGTGCATTGCGTCAGAAATACAAACAAAAACGTTCCATTATGCACCATAGTGCTGAAACTACTATTGTCAGCATTAATATACATGAGCCTTATACAAGGCTATGATATAGATATTACACAGATACCCCAAGTTGTCTGTACAGACACTTCATGTTCAGCACTCCCTCTTTGAAACACCAGCTTATACAAGGCTGTCATAAGTAATATTGACTTAATGGAATTGATTCTTTTGACTACACTTTTGTGCAGAGGAATAAGTGGTTGTAAGGGCAGCACACTGGCCTAGTGGTTAGCACTTCTGCCTCACAGCACTGGGGTCATGAGTTCGATTCCTGGCCATGGCCTTATCTGTGTGGAGTTTGTATGTTCTCCCCCTGTTTGCGTGGGTTTCCTCCCACACTCCAAAAACATTCTGCTAGGTTAACTGGCTGCTATCAAAAATTGACCCTAGTCTCTGTCTGTCTCCCTGTCTGTCTATCTCCCTCTTTGTCTGTCTGTGTATTTGTGAGTGTTTGTCTATATTAGGGAATTTAGACTGTAAGCTCCAATGGGGCAAGGACTGATGTTAAAGGAGCTCTCTGTACAGCGCTGCGGAATTAGTGGCGCTATATAAATAGATGATGATGGTAAGAGGAGCACTGTACACTGACTGGTGTATAATGCTTCCCAAGCACTTGGCTTATTTTGAGGTTAATGCCTTAGAATTTCTGGTTGAGTTTTGCGGTTGGCAAGTTCTAGATTCTGCTTTTCTTATATTATATTGGTGGACAGGTTCACAGCTAGTGGCTTTGAACTTGTCCAAATAAGACTCTACCTAGCCTGAATTCTCTTTTCCATCACCCTTCCTACTCAGTCATTGCTTTGGAAATTGAATGGTATATTGTGTGTATCAAGTCATCCTGGCTGTCAAATACCTTGAACAAGTGACAGCTGAAGGGGGGAAAAAATACATTCCAAAATCCCTTGGCCCATCCATTTATTTACATAATCATTTTGCTGAATAAGGTTGGAAGTTAAGGTGAGGAATGCCTCACAAAGGCATTTACAGGACTACTGCACGTCTAATGATTGCACACTGTGTAGGCAGCATTCTCACTCTATCCTGTGTTTTTATTCCTTCTCTGTTTCAGCATCTATCCCTGTTCTCCTATTGGTTGCTTAGCAACCGTTTCTAACACTTTATAAACGTGTGAATGATCCCTGTATTGGAAGCATTTGAATCATGACCCCAATCTCCTGATGTCCCCATATGACACTAAAATCTCCTCTCATGCTTTGCAATAACTGTACAGGGCAGTACCTCAGCCCCCCCTCCCCCACTCTGTGCACAAACTGTCTTAAATAAAATGTAGAAATCAGTAGGCAGTTATTGTCTGCTTCCTAAATTTGCCAAGATTGTTTTGAGAAGTTTTGCTGAGGGGGACTATCCACTTAAGAAGTTGTTGTTGTTATTATTATCATTTATTTGTTAGGCGCCACAAGGTATCCGCAGCGCCACACACAGTACTAACAGTAGACTATACAGGGTGAAACCATACAGAACAATGAACAAAAAGTACCAATACTTCAGAAACTCCGGTCAGTCATATGCAGTAAAGACAGAGCGGAAGAACAGTAATGGAGACAGGAGGGGAGGGGCCCCTGCTCATACGAGCTTACATCCAAAGTTGTCATTGGAAGCCCTTAGAAATTATGTCCAACTGGCAAAACAGTCTAGTAATAGTGTACACATAATAAATGGTTGGATATTCTGACGAACAGTTTGTAGGGGTCTTGATTGTTTATCAGCACCCCCTACATTGTGTTCAACATTGGCAAAGGCACAGGAAGTGTGGGGTTTCTCATGTTGGGCTATTCATTGGTTTGGTTGAATAAGTCAGCATTTCGCTCCTGGGACTATACATGTAATCTAGATTTGGCCAAATCCCAGAAGCACCTTTGTAGCCAATCTGTATAAGAAATGAATGCATCCACCTGTCATTTGATGTCCATCAATGCACCTGTACCTTAAAAATATTCTGCTGGCTTCTAAATTTGACTATCTACTTATTGACACAAGAAGACCCATCTGGGTGTGATTGTGAATAGGTTAATTGAAACCTAACTACCTGGTTGATCTAAAAATTGCTAAAATCCCTCAAAATATCTCACACTAGCTGTTAGACACAATACTGCCACCTCCAAGATTTAGTTCAAGAGTTGACACTCGGGAAATATTCAGTCTCTCCCTGACATCCCAAAATTCAATATAACCTAGGTTAGGTGACAAAGCAGGTCCCTGAGGTATGTCTAAAAAATACATTAACCCTTTGCTTAGTGTATTGCTGGAAACTATTTTGACTAACCAGAAGTTAAATATGTAGTTCATGACAACATTACTATGTTTCATAATTCCTGCTTAGACTATAATCCTGACTATTTTGCTCACTCTTGGTGTAATAGACTAAATATTTCGATTTTTATCTTGGATTACATTGGCTATTAGCAGAGCTGAATGTTTGTAACTCGCATGTCTTGTGGGTCAGTTTGCACTTTTTGACCCATAGCTCTTTACTGTAATAGTGTTGTACAGTGTTCTCCCCAGAAAATGTTGCCAGCCAGGTGTCATTAAGAAGTAGCTGGGTGGGGCCAGCTGTAGATTAGTGCCCACACCTGCCAGGACTGGTCAGACTGGTGGTCAGGGGTCTAACACACTGCTGGCTGTGCTCATTGTGCCTGTTCTAATAGGAGAAACAATGGTTTATTTTATTATAATAGGACTCTTTTGGGCTCCCAATAGCTGGAGAGCAGGTAAAAACAGCCATGTGGAGCCCTGGGGAGAACACTGGTTGTAGGTTATTTGTAGGGGTTAGTGGTCTTCTGTGCCTGTTGCTGAATCAATGCATTTTAAGTCACTGATATCAGGAGACAGATGTCTGGCATTTGCTTATTCTTCTGTTGATTTGCATATTCTTGAACTGGTGTCTGGATATGATATACATACATTCAGGGCCTGTTCACACCTTTCTGGAGTGTTTTTTTTTTTTCTTCTTTTTCACATCATGTATGTTTGAAAAGTGCATTAAGAATAAGTCAGGAACCAATGAGCTCAATGTTTAGCACTCTTTAAATCTATAGTTGCACTCCAGGTTCAAAGAGTGTTTTTGTCCATTTAGACAAGTATTTAAGAAACATGTCTCGATGTACTTCCCTGGCAAGAATCTGGGAACTTGGATTATTTGTACTTTTATTCTCATTTTCTGGGGTTAATGCAAATAGTTGTTGTGACTGTCTTCAGCAACATCTTGTGCCCTGGTAGAGAACTGGAATTTGCAGGCTTATTTCATCATACTAAATCAAGTAATCTCCGCCCTGTTAAACAGGTCTGTGGAAAATAGAATCTAGCAATGTGCTGCAGATGTCTGTGGGAATAGCTGTGGAGGGTGTTGGTTTAAAATGTCTGCATGCAATTTCTCTGTGGGGTAGGGTCTGGCATTCATAAGACTAGCTAGCTGCCACATGCTGACTGTCCTGGGTGCCCAGAGCGTTTTTCTTTTTCTTGGGGCTTGTACACATGGGCATTGATGGAAGACAAAATCTTGCACTTGTACCTTGTTTTTTAATGTAGCATTCCTGGAGCTAGTGTACTGAGCGTTGCTGGCAATGTTAAAATTAATGCGAAAGAAACTCTTGTCAAAGTCTGTACAGGTCCATTCAGTTACAGTATGTTGGCCTTTAGCAGGCTTTAAGAACATGCATTATCGCCTGATTTCAACTGGATATATTTCTATAGATGAACTCGCAAAACGTTCTCTATATGTAAAGTATCAGAGCTTAAAATTGCTCCTGTGATCTATCTACATAACCGGTTTTCATGAACTCCTTTTTTTTCATAGATTTTCTTTACAGAACTCTTCTAACATGTCACTTTCTGTAAAAAAAAATAATCAACAAACACAAAAGTTACATTGTTTGTAAACTCAATGTCTGATATAAAAGCAAAGGTCATTTTGTTTTCAGTGTTGACTTATGGCAAATTGACTGTGATCTTAAACAGTATGTGTGCACTGTATAATGCAAAATACCTAACCAAATGTATTGTATGTATTGAAGACTGACTTCAACTTAGGACACCAGACAACAGGAAAAGTGGTCACTTTGTGTAATAATTCTCCAGCAAGAGAGTAGGTTCCTATGCTACTTAATCAAAACTAGAGTGGCTGAGTAGATCAAGTACAAAGAATATTGAACTGATCAGTTTATGCACATAGATTTTGACTTTGTGTTTTCACATCTGTCCCATCGATCGGATAGCTGCTTACCATGGTTCAGGGGTAAAAGCTTCCCCCTTCCTCGGACAAGGAAACCTCAAATTTAGTGGGTGGGAGCCACAATGCAGATATGAGCTTGGATGCACATGGTTATATAATCAATAAAAGTGTTACAACTTATGTATGTGAACTAAGAGGGAACATAAGAAAGAGCTGACTAAAAACAAATTAGACTAGTTTTAAAATAAAAAAAGTGTGTATGTTTGTGTTAATGTCTGTGTGTGTTTGTGTGTGTTAATGTCTGTCTAATTATCAACCAGTACTCGACTAATCTAATATATATAAGCCTAGCGGCGTGTGTTAGTTTTTTACACACACACACACACACACACACACACACACTATTTTCTCAGAAAGGGCTCATCCAATTGACATGAAATTTGGTATACTGACATTATTTGACAAAAAAATTATAATAATGAAGTCCGTTAACTTCCATCATCCCCCCCTTCCCTCCGTGGGAGGGGTAGTAAAGGCTAAATTTACCAGTTGAGGGCTCATACTCTTGACCGTGTGGGTATTTATTTACCAGAGCCTGTGTTTGGTCATGGACAATTGTATGTCGCATTTTCACGAGTACGGAGAAGCAGTGATGTGAAAGTGCAAGTTATGAATACTGCCCTTCAAGGAAGACTGATTGAGCACAGCGATAAGGTGTTTAGCAGAAACGTTGTGTATCGAGAGGTTTTAGAACAGTAAAACGATGGAGATTAAGGATGTGGCGATGAAGATGAAGGATGAGGTGATGGAGAAGAATGATTAGGTGGTGACATGTGGACAAAACCACGTTAAAAAAGGGCGCTTACGTCGGGAAGTAACGCTCTTCCTCTGAGGAGGCCTGGCCTAGCCCCAAATGCATGACAAGAACCTTTTTAACACCCTAAGTAGCTTGATTTGACTAGAATGCATGAGTATCATGCACGGGTTAACTTGTAAGGAATAATTTACTAACGAGATTAAATACACAACAGGCCTCCATAGTCCATACTTTCGTTGTCTTTGCATTTTAACCAACAGTTATGTCTGGTACATGTTGACATCCTTCGCTTCCAAGATGTTGTCAATATAGTGAACGTTTCCCCTGTTGTCTCTCCATACCATAATCTTAAGAGTTTACAAGTGCATAACCGTTCAAGACAGAACCTGTATTAGTCTTAGTGCCGCTATTTACATAGTAGCCTCTGTGGAGATTTAGTGGATCAGCTTATAAAACCTTTGCACCACTTTCAAAGAGCTTACATGTGTTGTGTGGCAAGTGCTAAAAACAACCTGGTGAAGATTGTCCCTTTTGTGTTGTGTGCAGTTGCAGTCTGACTAAGGTATAGAATACACACTTGTTGATGAAAGGTCAGGTGTAAATGTAGACATGTCAGTGCTGAAAGGAGAAATTAAACTTCCAATATGTCAAGTGGGTTTGCATCAAGTTGATGATAAATACAAATGACACTTAAAAATCTGTAGTAAAACAAGCATGTAGTGGGTAAACCCTCTGTGCCCTCCTGCTTCGCATTTTGTAGAGGATCCCCTTCAACAGGCAGTGTTCTCCATTTGTCTGTTGACAGGGATCATCTCCGAAATGCTTTGCACAGACTACATGCTTGGTTTACTATGGATTTCGTAAGTTTAATTTATGTATTATGTTTTTTTTTGGTCGGCCCACTTGATCTATTAAAGGTTTCTTCCTGCTTCAGTGCTTCTGCCTTTTCTTCATATTGTAAATTTCACTGTGGCAGTAAAGGGGTGACCCCGCCGACCATAGGGCCTCTAACCATTTGTAAATGAATGGTGTGACCGCGCTCCCCCCCTCTCCTCCTACACCAAATGGAAACTGTTTTGTACAGTTGTGTGCTCACAAGCACTAATTTTAATTTGGCCACTAGGGGAACTGACCAACTTTAATATTTTTAGATTAAGTTTCTGGTTGGCAGCGGAAGTAGCGTGACTGTATATTTGCATTCATGTACATGAGTGAAAGCAAAGTCATTTGGTTCTATGCTCTGAACAGTTCTGAAAGTGAAAATAAACATTTGATGTTTTTTTTTTGTTTTTTTAGAAGTCTATTGTTTTTAGAACAGTAATTATGTTGCATGGTGTGTGCTCTGTACTGTGACTATGTTATTGGAGGCACTAGAAAGTGGTGACTTTGCCCAAGGTCGTGCACAGAAAGATCTCTGGATTAGAGCCAGATATTTCTGCTGTAGTGTCAGATTGAAGACTGCATGTGTGATGTGCAATGTGATAGTTGTCCAATACACTTCCTACACCACTTAGCCATTGTTATCAAGATGGCTGCCGTTTTATAATACATTTTAAGGATGCAGAGTTGGACCTGTGAAATAAAAGTTGGCTTAGAATTGAGTTTGTCCCCCATCCCATCATGTTGCTATTCTGAATGCCAGTCGCACATCTGCATACTGCTACACTATGTAGTTCCATTTGTGTTTTGATTTTTTTATTTATTTATCTTAAGTTAGTTTTTAAATGTCATTTGTACATGGCATTTCACAAAATAGTTTTACGTCAGTGAGTTTGTTACAAAAAGATGATTTGGTTTGTATTTATGCCCAGATTATCTTTTTCTAGAGAGCTTGCTGGTTAACGCTGTTCCTTGTTACCCAAAGAACAGTACAAGTTGCCTTGTATAAAGTCACATCCAATAAGGATTGGCAGTCAATCCCATTAATGCCAAGCTCATGCCAATGTGCCTTATTCTGGAATGCATTGATAACCAACTGTTGCAGCGTGCCTGGAGCGGCATTATAAATTGTGTTAAACCTCTCGATTTACCCTCTTAAAAGGACTTGCTCACATTTAAAATTCTAGATCACAAGAACTGTAATGTGAGAAATGATTACCTCTGGGTCAGTCTGCTTTGGCTACAGTTGTATGAGAAAAGCAGGTGTCTCTTATCCCAGGGTAATGTAAAAAAAAAAACTGCCTGATCTATGTCAGACGAGGCTAAAAAAGCATGACATGAATAAATTGTTTACACCTTGTATTCCCACCTCTTTGTCTCTGAATGAATTTATCTACATGCAGGTTTTATACTGCTGTTTTTATTTGTCCTTGTATAAGACCTGGTTATATGAATGCCAGTTTTATAGGGTTTTATTTTTCTCCACATAATTTATCCTGTAAAATGTGACCATAATAGTGACAGGGCAATCATTAAAACTATTAAATGTTGCATGTCTAGTTATCCGATGGTTGAAGAGGAGTATAGACTCGTTAATGTAATTTGGTGCCTTTATTAACAAGTTTTGTTTGGTAGCCTTTTATATTGTTATGATGCTTGATGGTACACCTTCTGTTTCATTATTTCATCATTCTACAATGGACTATTTTCAAAGTAATATTCCTTTCAATAGCTTTTGTACCAGTAAAATGTTCTGTAAAGCACAGGGGTTCGGATTTGTTTCGCAAAACACCTGCCGAAAGGTTTTGGATTCGGATTTTTTTTGAAAAAAGCATAAAAAGTTCAAAAATCAAGTTTTTGAGCTTATTTTCACTCCTACGCTATTATTAATCTCAATAACATTCATTAACAAGCATTTCCACTAATTTACAGTGTATTCTGAACACCTCACAATATAGGTTATAGTTATTAGTCCAAAACGTTGCAACGAGGTATCTTTCTGGACTGCGTAGTGGAGTGGTCCCCACAATATAATAAGAAAACCATCAACTGGTCTTAATCGCACCAAAAAATGTACCTGGACTGCGTAGAGGAGTGGGTCACCACAATATAATTTAAAAACCCTGAACTTGTATGATTCGCACCAATAAATGTATCTGGACTGCGTAGAGGAGTGGGTCACCACAATATAATAAGAAAACCATCAACTGGTCTTAATCGCACCAAAAAATGTACCTGGACTGCGTAGAGGAGTGGTCACCACAATATAATTAATAAAAAAACCTCCACGCCTCTGAATTTCCCCCCAAAAAACTCTGGACTGTGTAGTGGGGTGGCCCCGGTACTAAATTTGTTACCGGGGCCACAATACCTCCTCCAAGTTCCAAGTGTAGTGTTTAGAACATATTAACACTGCACTATTTCTAGCACGTCAAACCCTCTTGTTTTAAATAATGACAGGGCATTTAACTTTTGATTAAATTTTTTTAATTTGTTGACATTTTCTTTTAATTTTTGAACGTGGCAAATGACTGTTGAATGGTCACATAATGCCCAAAAAATAGTTGCAAGATGGAATTGTTCTTGGGCCCTCCCACCCACCCTTATGTTGTTGAAATAGGACATGCACACTTTAACAAACCAATCATTTCAGCGACAGGGCCTACCAAACAACTGTGGCTGGAATGATTGGTTTGTTTGGGCCCCCACACCAAAAAAACAATTCATCTCTCCCTGTACAAACTAAACAGGCTCTACTGAGGCAAGATGTCGTCCTCATCCTCAACCTCTGATTCCTCTCCCCCTACAGTGTGTACTTCCTCCTCCTCACACATTATCAATTCGTCCCCGCTGGACTCCACAACCACAGGTCCCTCTGTACTATCTGGAGGGCAGTGCTGTACTTCATTGAGGAATTGATTATTCATTTTTATAAACATCATTTTTTCAACGTTGTGAGGAAGCAACCTCCTTCTCCGCTCACTGACCAGGTTCCCCGCTGCACTAAAAACTCTATCCGAGTACACACTGGAGGGGGGACAACTCAGGTAAAATAGAGCCAGTTTGTACAGGGGCTTCCAAACTGCCTTTTTTTCCTGCCAGTAACAATATGGACTGTCTGACATGTCTATTTGGTCGTGTTTTGTATATTTTTTTTATTAACTTTTTTTTTATTTTTTAAACACTTGGGAATATTGGGGAAATAACTATGCCCTTAGAAGCACAGAGCACAGCACACAGCACCACTGGACTGATACTGCAGAATGTGTGAACTTTGTAATATTGCAGCAGTACCACTGGACTTTTACTGCTGAATGTGTGAACTTGGTAATATTGCAGTACCAATGGGCTTATACTGCAGGATTGGTTTGGCAAATTTTGTTGTAATTAAATTTTTTTTTAATTTTTTTGTATTTTTTTTATTAACTTTTTTTTTTAAACTTTTTTAAACACTTGGGAATAATGGGGAAATAACTATGCCCTTAGATGCACAGTACACAGCACGACTGGACTGAACAGGGGACAGCACAGGACCCAGCAGCACCACTGAACTCAAAATTAACAGAGCACAGCACCACTGGACTGATACTGCAGAACACAGCACAGCACAGCACAGCACTAAACAGCACAGCACGAGATCTACCAGAACAGAGGACCACCTAACACACCCTCCCTCTACCCTAATCAATGCCCGAGTGAAGATGGCGGCGACTAGCGGGGAATTTATAGGTTCCGAGTATCGCGAGATCCGACAACGGGATTATGACTCGGAGCCTCAGTTTCAAGTTTTCATTTGGCGCCAATACCCGGATCTGTCTCGGATCCGACTCAGATCGGCAACGTTCCGGTGGGCTACAGTGAAAGCTCTGTTTAGTTATGATTTTCTTATATGCTTAAAAACCCAGTTTGGACATATTCATATATAGCTGGGTAAGATGGTCTATTGAGTAAGCAGCTCCTGCTTTAATATTTGGTAGCTGGATGAACAAAGGAAGGTTAGAAAGGTTTTTAAAGCTGGTTTGGAATGTGGTAATGTATATTCATTACCCACCAGGTCAGACCTGGATAGGGGCTGCTCATGAGGGGAACATAAAAAGAAAAGTGCACTTCTTTTTATGTTCTCCTCATGAGCAGTTGGTAAAGGTTTCCAGGAGTAGGGGGCTAGTGCATTTTGATTTTTGCAATTTTATATAATGCTCTAAAATCCAATGTTTGTAAGTAACTAATAACAGGGAAAGAACAGCCTATGCATATCTTTAATATGTTTCTCTACAAGCTATGACAAGCTTTTTCAGTTAACTACTTTGACTACAACATGTGGACGCTCAGTATTTCAGACTCTGAGCTTATCTGCTCCGTCAGTGTAAATATAGGCTTCCTGTCACGAGTGCCGTTTCAGTCTCGGCTCTTCCGGCATCTTGACATCAGCCTTAGGAAATTGTCTGCCACAGATTTCTACTGCCTTTTTGAACTTGGTCTCTCATTAATATCATACCCAATGCCCATTTATCATACCAGCTGCCTTCGTTTTGAATTTCATGCAATAGCTAATGTGAGCAAGACTGACGGGGACTTTGAAATGAGATAATTGAGACAAAATAACAGCCCACTGAGAGGTGCGCTGATGTCGTATTCATGGAAAATGGGCAAAGTAGTGGCAAAATTCCCTTTTTACATTGAAAGAACCAGCTGTGTATCAGGTGACAGTGGTGAAAGTTCTGTATTCGCTTTGCATTCTTAATTTTAGCAGGATTTCCTGGTTCGGTATTGACAATGTTAGTTAATCATCATCACCATTTATTTATATAGCGACACTAATTCCACTGCGCTGTACAGAGAACTCACTCACATCAGTCCCTGCCCCATTGGGGCTTACAGTCTAAATTCCGTAACACACACACTACAGTCAATTTTTTGTTAGCAGCCAATTAACCTACCAGTATGTTTTTGGAGTGTGGGAGGAAACCGGAGCACCCGGAGGAAACCCACGCAAACACGGGAAGAACATACAAACTCACAGATAAGGCCATGGTCGGGAATTGAATTCATGACCACAGTGCTGTAAGGCAGAAGTGCTAACCACATAGTTAAGGCAACAAATGTTTGAAAGACTGCCCTCTTGAGTTGTCTGACATTAGGTGCCCTGCTCTTTCTGGGCAAGCTTGATTGTAACTATAGTAACTCCAGTTATAGCATCAACAACCATTCTGTAATTTGTTCTGCAGGTTAAACTATATGTAATGTTGTAGAACCTGCAATCTGTGAATTTATACTTCTGCTATTCATTTAAAACTGAAGTTCTTTTAAGAACGGCAATGCTGCCAGACAGGGATCGGTTTCCCTTTTTCGATGAGTGCACTGGCAAAAATATTTTCAAGCCCACATGTGCTAGGTGTTTGTGTGTATGTATGTGTATATAAATTAGTGGTCGAAGAGTACTGTTATATAGTGGTATGCCATACACCACTTCTTTAAAAATTTGACTACTAAATTCTATTCACTTACATTATCCAAACAGTCAATTTATAAATTTCAACTTTGACCACTGTAAATATAATTATAATAGTAATGGAACCACCAAATAAACGTTTGTTATACCACAGTTGTGCCCCAGATCATATGTCTCAAACCTGTGCCTCTGTTCATGTCATCCCTCACATTTACCTTAGATGCTGATCTTCAGGAGCTTCACGGGAGCTGTTCACTAAAGCAGCTGAAGATGACCGAAACGAAGCAGCTGCGCATACAGTGCAGCTGCGCATGCGCAGCAGCTACGTTTCGGCCATCTTCAGCTGCTTTAGTGAGACAGCTGCAGAGATCGGCGTGCCACAGAAGTGGTCCACGTGCCAAGTATAAAGGTATTGGTTATATACTTTGATACCTTTCACATGGTCTCTAATGGTGACTTCTGCTATTCTGATTTTGAGCACATTATCCCATATGTAACGAATGTTTGAGTCTCTGTGGTGCCCAGTGTCTGTTTCTGACACGTGAATAATTTGTCACGCTGATACAGCAATTCCTCAATTTTTGAATTTAGGTTTTTAATGTGCTATTTGTAGTGTTTGGCTCTAGGCAGCTGAACCCAGATGTATTGTGGTCAGGATTTAGTTTCAGGGAATGGCAGGATGGTAATCAGGCTCCAGCTGTAAATGCCCACCCATTCCTGGTGGTTTATTAGGCCAAGAAGGAGTGAAATGCAATCTCAATTGGAAATTTAAAGTATATACAGATTGCTGTCTTAATGTCTGAATAACTGTGACTCTCCTATTAAGTTTTGAACACATATTTCTGCCTGCTAGATGCAGTATATTGGATTATCACATTGAAGTCTTTCAGCAGCTAGTTTCAGATGTTTTATGGTTATTTGTTTCTAGGTGGTTTTTGTTATAATTGGGGTTTAATTGCACTTTGATATTACTAAATAAGTGTAGATTAAACTGGGGATCCACTAGGGCTCGAATAATCAGGGTGCTGTTTGATTTCAGAAGTGGGGGTTCACAGTAGTGTATCAGGGTGCGCGCCACTGAGCTAAATGCCTGATCATTTTGTCCTTAACATAAATGCATTTACTCGCACTGCAGCTGTAACCACACATATACAAATGCACATTCCTTTATTTAAAGTATGATGGCAGCTCTATAGAAATGGGACTAATTACCCTTCACCTTTTACTTATCATAGGAGAACAGTCAGTGAAATGTTTAGTGACCCAATGGGATAATACTGGTAAAATGTCTGGTCTAACTTTCCTTAGTGCCAGACAGCACTTCAGCATGTACCTGAGTGTTTGAAGCAGTGTTTGTTCCTGACCTTCTTTCCTGGCCCCTCTACCTGGGCTGTAATGTCTCTGGTTGTGTTGCTGTGCAGCAAATTACCCAAGAGAAATAATTGATACTAAAGGCAGCATGAAGAGGCTACAAACTTAGAATGCAGGGCCTGGTTAACCATGTATTTAATAGAAATCATTATGTAAGGAGTGGAAAACATAGGACACAGGAGCCCTTTAAATCTTGGAGCCAGTAGTATCTTGGCTTTGGACAACACCTTAAGTAAACCTTTGACCTACTTATAGTAAACGCACCCTCCCTCCCCCACTGCTAAAGCATAGATTTGACTCTTGCTTTTCTCTGCTGGCAGACCAGATCTGTCCACACTTCACAGTAGAACTCTTTGGGGTCTCTTCCATAGAGCTTTGGACGGCCTGCAATGCACTTGTTTTTCCTATTTACTGTATGCAGAGGGAAAGCTAGATTAACAAGGGTTGGTCACAAACGCAGCCAATTTCGACTGCCAGTTTTAAGGCGTTTTAAACTGAATTTGCTGCAAATCTGTTTGCATGGGTACAAATTGTTTGCCAGTCCTCATCAGCATTAAGGCCAATGGATGCACGGGTACTTTCACATGTCACATTAACCAATGCTGCTGGTCTTTCCCTCCTTTGTATGGATTACAGCTGTATTTACTGTTAACTTCATTGCATAAACTGGTCTTTGCTGAAAACCAGAACACTTTTTTCTGGTGGGGGGGATTAGGGTGTAAAATGAAATGCGGGGTTGCTGTGCCCTCCCATATTTTCACATCAAATCTGTGCAAATATAGCTGCAAACAATCTTACTCTAGACTCCTTTTTAGTTGGTCAATTATGAAATCTCTGCAAGGAAATACCCTGGCAGTATGCCTGGTGTGTAGCTAATAGAAGCCAACACATCTTACCAAGATGACTGAGCAGATTTTGCAGTTATTAGGATGGGATTTAATACTGCGCATGCAAAACAAAAGTCTTTGAAGGCGGTGGTTATTGGTTTGTTGCCAGTAAGGTTTAAACACATTGGCTGAATTTTTAGGGTTTTTATTCTTTTTTTGTTGGAGGGGTTTGCTTGCTGCTATACGAATAGGTCCATGTAAATGATGCACTTGCTAAGCTTTGTAGTGTAACTTCCTCAAGGGTTTGAAAGGTGTGAAATTCCTTGCAAGCTTTCATGATATTGAGTGTTGTGTACATCTCTAAATTGTGTATTCTATTGTGGCAACTTGCTAAATGATTTAAATGTTGTTTGTCATGATTGTGTGCCCCATAGCTCAACAAATTGGATGTCTGCACACCCCCAATAAACTAGCATTTAGTAGAAAGTGCTTTCTAGTGCCCAATGCTTTTTGATTATGAATTTGCCCACCCCTTCATAGTGGCCTGCAGACTGCTTTCATTTATAGCAAGAGCAACATTTTTTTCCTAGTGCTCTGTAAACTGTGGTGTGACTAATGCTTCAGTGTTCCACGACGCTATCTATATATTTCAGGGAGACTTTCCAACTTTACTGGGCCAATTTGTAGTAAAATATATTTCTCCATTACACTTGGTTACTTCAGGTACATCATTTGGTTTCCCAAGGAGTTGAAGTGAAGGTTTTAATGATGCGTTGTGTGGCAGCAAACCACCTTGGTTGGATTATTTTATTCTCATACCCTGGTAAAGCTTTCTGCTATGTGTGCACCATTGCATATTTGAGTGTCTAAAAATGCCGCCCCTTTTCAACAATTATATAGGACACCCCTCAGCTGAACCTATGGGTAAAGCAGGGGGACATAAGGCAGTTTATGTTGAACTGTACAATCGCATGTATACCTTACTAGAATGAAACTGGATTACACGTGTAACTGTTTGAACATGACTTTGAAATGTTCATCAGTGGAAGGTGTGTGTAGAGGTCCCTAATTTACCACCTCTGCACAGTTCTGATATAGTACAGATCACTGCATATTTGTATAGCACTTATGCTGGCCCCAGAAGGGCAGACTCCATTTTTCTTCCCAATCCCCACATGATTTGTGGCAAGTTGTACAGGTTTAGTCTTGTGATGTCTCCGGCTGATGAATGCATGCACTCAGACGTGATGGCCTCATTTGTTTTTCTTCTAGTGAACAATTACTGGATGCTGCTTGTTTAGCTACCACCAGATACCCAGTGTCAGCCCCACTCATTTGGAGCATTCACCAGGATGTGAAACCTGAAGAATATATAAAGTACATCCTGAGTGTGACAGGATGGGCTTACTCTCCCGCCCTGTCTGGGGGAGGGGTTCACAGATTTGTCTTTGGGTTTCTCTTACCCATCTGTATTCTGCTCTTACCCACTTCTGCTAGTGTTACCCAGCAGACACTCGCCAACAAAGTGTCCGCTGTATGCCCCCATGTTATCCCCAGCTGTAGGAGCGTACCACCACCAGGCTCTGTCAGACAACTATAACCACTTCTGGTTGGTGTGTAGCTGCTGCAGCACACTGTTGCTGGTTGCTCCTGAACATATAATTTGGGATCAGGTCTGGAGGGAAGCAGGCAGTGTGTAGGCTCTGGGTTTAACACAGGGCAGCTGGGGGATGGGATAACAGTGGTACTTTGTATCTGTAGGTCATAGGATTTGAGCTGATGATCAGTCTTGCAGGAATAGAGCATGGTCTTTAAGAAGAATTTTCTTTGTTGATGAACAGTAGATCTTAAACATCACAGAATGGTTGAGACACACACCAACGTCATATAGGTACAGCCGAATACACCACCATATATATTATGATTTTTATTTTATTTTTTGGGGGTTTGTAGTGCGATTTAAAAGCAGTTAGTATCCTGCCATTAATTCAAGTAAGCACTCAAAACACTAGATCAATCCTGGGGTGGACAAATTGGGAGAGGGTAGACTGCACTAAGACAATCAGTCTGTACTAGAATTGACTGGGCCAATGGACAAGGACTTTCTGCTCATGTGCATTTCATTTCTCCCTTGACTAGTCATGAGGACCGGCCTATCTTTTTGCAAAGAGGAAAGCTTTAAACACAACATTATTACATATTAATGGTGTAGCTATGGGCACAGGAAACAATGGGGTGTAAAATTGGTATTTAAATACAATTTCCAGAAACCTGTGAATTCCCTGCATATGCCTGCACAGGTTTGGTTCACCATTTGTACAGTTTCTATTACTAGCCCTAATGCACAGGAAGACTCCCTGGAGTTTATTGCCAGTCCTTTCATCAAAATGTGGTTGTCGGGTTGTGTTCTACCCCCTACCTGGGCTCAGGACAGATACTTCAGTGACATGCAGTATCCTGTCTCGTGTAATTGCACAAACATGTTCTACATCAGAAATGTCAGTATCTTAATACATTTTCTAACACTTTCTCTGTACACTTACCCTTTGTTTTTCCAACCACTGTTTTCTCTGCAAGCTATCTTGGGAAGACCATTTAATTTACTTTTTGCTTTCAGTGCTTTGTAATATTCCTGGTGTCTGTTCCCACCACCACAACTCTGCTTACAGATAACCTTGTGTTAGTGTATTGTCAGCTAGAGCTGCATGAAATACTTGTTCTTTGTCATTGTGCACAGTAAAACATCACTGTTGATCCATAAACCTATTTACTCAGTTTAACTTGTGAAATTGCATTAGTGCTTTTCTCAGCAAAATGCAAAAATCATACAGAGCAGAGGACTCTAAAGTTGCATTAAATTGTGGTGAAAAAGACTCCACTAACCGGCTTTCCTCTTCTTTCAGACTGTTGATGACGAAGCGATAGGGGCATAAATGAAGGCCAAGTAAGGAAGGCAAAACGATGCCCAAGGGTGGGTGTTCTAAAACACCACAGCCAGAAGAATTCATCAGCTACGACATGGTGGAGAAACAAACTGGGAAAAAGGTATAGTATATTTGTCTGCTGCTATCTGGCTGTTACTTGTCCATATTAACACCGGAATATAAAGCTGTAAGTGTGCGCATGTTATAGTATCATAAGCTGCTGCTGCTTTAAGAGGGCGTTGAAAGATTTATTTGCTATTGTCTATGTAAATGGATAGCTTTAGTTAAAGTTCCCGGGAGTATATTTTGCTCAATTTTATTTTGGGTAATTCATAAAGATTGGGGGGGAAAAGTGTTGCCCCGTTCCCAGAGGCTCTGCACTCATTTCTTATTAAGGTGCAAAATAAGTTATTCATCTCTATCCTCCTCCCATGAGCTTCCATTGGCAGTTATAGGAAGTCCATTGATTGTACCACTGCCTCTTTGAACCAGACAGGTGGTTATAGAAAGGATCCGTCAGCGTATCTGCCGGGCCAGGATGCCGCAACTATATCCCTGCATGTTTTCCTACATTAGCTACCTAAAACTACCTCTAGCCAGCATATGGTATGAGTTGTGTCCTGTTGTAATCGCTCTATCTTTGGGCCTGGTCTTCCCTGTAATGCAAATGTTTTATTATGTAAGATCAAATATGGGGAAGGGGTATACTGGAATATTTAAATGGTAAAGCTGATAGCATGGACGATTTGAATTCTTACATAGTGACTATTTTTACTGCTGTGATGCAAAAAGGTTTCTTGTTTGTTTTTCATATTTGTGGATATTTAGTTTGTTTTTTTTTTAAATAAAATATATAAGCACTGATATTTTGCATGTTTGTTTCTACATACCAGTTGCAAATGTTACTTCTGAATAGGCTTTAATATGATGCATAGTTTTTAGTGCTGCCTCAGGCTTTATCATTGTCAGATTTTCACATTCTAATGTGGTAATCAAAGCCCAAAAGTTTGTTTACAACCTCACAATCTAGGTGATGTGGTTTAAACTTGTGCAGTCAAGTTGTGTTCCGGTTAGTTATGTTAATACTTTCATTTCCACACACCAGGGATGGTTGACGGTGTGTTTTTAAAGACGTTTACTGCAGTGTGATAAGTTCCATTGACTGAAAAAAATCTCGATGGTAAAAAATTTGCGTGCTAACTAGTCATTGTAAGATTGCTAAATGTTCAGGTGGTAGCTCAAGTAACATTGTAAATCAAATGTAAGGTCTAAACTAGGTTAACTTTTTTCTTTTCTATTGAAGTGTAGTCAAACAGTTTGAGTGAAGCAAGGTAGTAAAATTTGGATGACCATACATATTTTGGGCGTTCTGAGCGCTTTTTACAGTAACTACATATATATTTACCTAATACAACGGAATGTATCTGTTTAAATATGGTTCATAGTTTTATGGTTATACGTTGAAGGGTAATCCATTAGCTTAGTGTAGAAGCCCTTTACATACCATTATTCTTACTCCCTACATCTTGGTAAGCAGCTGCCTGGAAGCGTAGCACAGTTATGGACCAGTAAAAGTACTTTTATACAGAGGGGACCGTTTCCTTGTTTATAAGGCAAGTTTCTAACATTTCGGCCTCTCTTTTTCGGTTCATCTATGTCTACCTCCCTGATTTCATCCCACCTTCCTGACACACTTAACCAATAATATCAGACTCCTCTCTGTTGTTTGACCACACCACTAATATGTGCTGTTGGACTGCTTACATAAAATTGACAGGAGTAATTAGGGAGGAGTAAACCGGGTTTGAGACAGACAGACTAAGGTGATACAGCAGTAATTACATATTTTCTTATTTCTATTGAACATCAGTTGAAAAATAAATGTGCCCTTTAAGGACACCCTGAAAGAGCGTTCTCATTGAGAATCGTTAGAGGTGGCATGAAAAAACATTAGCCTCCACGGGTAAATTTGTATGTGCCCATCTCCTGAGATTTATCCAGGCATGGTATAAAGAGAATATGAAAAGATATCGCAGGCATTTTAGTAGTGGGAAAAAGAGAGCACCCCCTACCCACTGTCTCTGGGGAGGAGAATTGGAAGGTAATGAAGAGACTAGGCTCTTGCATTGCTTAATAAAGCCTTGTTTGATGTAGGTGAAGTGCTTCTGTGGGGGATGACACATTGTCTTCTGCTTCAGTCTGTCCCAGTTGAAAATATTTTTGTTTGCAAGACATGCTTCATTGGTATGGAGTTAATTTTAGTGGCTTGTTGTCGACACTTGAGTGGGTAGAATCGTGATTTCTGCAAAATGTTAAATAAATCGTGCAATAAGGATATTTCAGAACACCTTTGTAAAACTAGAATATGCTTTTCTATTGGACATGAAAGCCTTCCTGTTAAGTGTATCGCATGCCCTGGGCTGTGCTGCTGTTTGTCTGAGACCTTCCATGTTTTCTGCTCATGTTTGTCCATCAGTATTCTCTATATATTGAAATGACAGCTAGAAGACCTGTCGTATCCTAAGCAGAAGTGTGATTTGTATCTGAAAATGACAAACTGCAGTCGGCCACAAGGTCATACATCTACATTGGGCCTCAAAATCCATTTCACCTCTGCGTTTTGAGTTATTGCCTCCATCCTACGGTTATGTAGGTATCATTTTAAAGATCTCACTTGGTGTGCAAGGTTTGTTTGTCTTGATCAGTGCTCCCACGAGGAGCTGGCAGATGTAGATCCCCCTAAGTGTAGATTTATAGGATGAGACTATTCCCTGCTCACACCAGACCTCCAGTAACCTTACTGAAGGATAGGAATAAAGCTGGTTGAGTGTAAATCGTATGTCCACCTTTTGTGCCTCCTGCCCTCCCCCCATATCCTAACTTAATCTGGAATAATTTCTTGCAGTATGTCTATAAGATACTTGTTACACCAGTCTGTCCATTCTCTGATAGTTTCCTTCTGATAGTTTCCTTATGTTTGATTACTTTAGGAAATGTGTTCCCTGGTGACAGTAAATCAGTGATGGGCACCAGGTGGCCCTAGGAGCTTTCACCTGCGGCCCATGTTGTCTATCATTGCAGTAAATAGCTTGCATAGCTGACTCCATACGCTATAGAACATGTAACCGATCAGTAAGTTTCCCACAGCCAGCAAATCACTAGTGTAGCTCTGCTTAATGGATGATCCGTCTCAATTACTGGAAGTGTCTACAAATTGGAGCTTTACTGTATAGTGTATGGAAGTGAGTGTAAACACACATTAACCTTTAATTTGCCAGACAATCCATTGTAGACCTAAAGCTGGGTACACACTACACTGTTTTTGTCCAATAATCAGCTCAAACAGCCGACATACGACCGCTCGTTCAAAAGTCGGGTCAGTGTGTACAGTGACACGATGGTCGAAAGTCTGCCCAAATGGACGATTGTCGCCTCATTTAGTTGGTCGTACCGTTTAATATTTTCGTTCCAATCTTGTTTCCGTTGTGTAGTGTGTATAAACTTCCGACCGATCCACAACAGTGAGTACGAAATTAGTCCTTGCTCACGACAACATGGCTGTAAAAAGTCGCTAAAGGGATGTCTGCTCTTCCCTTTATCGTCCTAAACAAGGCTAGTGTGTATGCAGTCCATGGACCGAGCGATCGGACCATCGATCGTATGTAAAATCGCTCGGTATAAAAACTTGGTTGAAATTTCTGTAGTGTGTACCTAGCTATAGGGACTGCAATGGCTGTAATGAACACAATCCTAATGCTGTGTTACAGCAAGGACAAAGTACAAGGTTCTGTGTAGGCTTTTATGCAGCATTATTGTTCTGTGCCTGTGTTAGAGCCCTAAGTCAGTGCTTTACTGCAGTAACAGCAATAATAAAATGCCTGCAAATAAACCTAAAGGTGCTAGAACATAGAAACCCATAGTCACACAGATTGTCTCTGTACCATAGGGCAAGACAAACATTTAATCAGATGTCTGGGAGTAACTTGCAAAATGTAATCTTCAAAGCCCTACATAACCTGTTATTATAGCTTGTTTAGTAAACTCAGGAAGGGAAGAAGGTAAAGCCCTTTGAAAGGTGTTGTAAACTTGCATTCCAAGGCTTGGCGTTATGGCAAAGTAATCCTTTTGTCATCTAAAACACTTGTAAGGCTGGGTACACACTATAGGAAAAATAAATGATTAGCGTTTTACAAACGATTGGTGGAAAAAATCCCGATCAGCATGCCGATTTCACGTGTACACGATTACCTTCAGATCTGTGCTCTTCATCTGTTATACCCATCGACTGGTTGTCAGACCGCTGCTTAGCAGGGTCCGCCACCATGTTCTTGGCCTGCTTTTCAATGTATGTGTTCCTGTCCCCCCTCATCTATCGTATCCATTCTGCAGAGTGCATACACACTGCAGAACTGTAACGACGTGGTTCCATTGCTGAACAAGATTTTCAAGTTAGTTTGAATATCTCAATCAACTATTTCAGTGGCTTTGAAACAACCATCTGTCATCGTTGACCCAATCATAGGTTAGGTACACATTAGTGTTTTCGGCTGTAGTCCAGCACATACTGTTTGAGTATTGAGTTATGGCACAGGATCCTGAAGACACAGAATCTGGTTATGTTTTGTTCCACGCAATGTTGATGAAATACCAGGTAGCTGAACACCAGTGTTTTGGTGTTTTTTTTGTTTTTTTTAAATGGATTTTGAAACCCCCTCCCTTTTTAATTAGTACTTACCTTTTGGATCCAGAGATCCCTGGCTTTAGTCTGTGATCCCTCTCACTGTCATGTAAGGTGGCAGCCTCTCCCTATGGAATGTTTCTGAACATTTGTTCTCTTGCAGCCATCCTGCTTGTGAGATGTCTTGGTCATTCACATAAATAGGTGCCCAAGAAGTTCACAGAAGAGGAGCTGAATTCATGTCTGGATTTGAAGTTGTGATCATTACTATTGGTATAATTGCAGTAATGAGTCCGCTAAATATATTGATTGCTGCCAAAGCACCAGGTTTCCGCAATTAGACAAAATATTCTGCTCCCAAAGAGTCTTGCGACTGCCAGAGAGCGAGTCTCTGGAAAGATGAGAATCTGTAAACAGTTAAACCCCTAAAAAATTAAAAATGCTGGATAATTCCTCATGAAACGTTACCGATGATTGAGACACTTATTAGCTCTTCAGAAGCATAAAGTTCTTAATTGGGGAACAAAGGCACTTGATTTAAATTTAAGGCCTCACAGGCTTTCATTTTAAGGATTTAACATTTCCTTGAAGCACTTTGACGTTACTGGTCTGAAAATAATCACCTGGACCTGTCCACACACGTGAGAAGCAGCCAGTGTAGGGGGCAGTATTAATATGGTTGTGCAAGCTGAGATTTATATACCACACTGTGCAATATGCTTAAAAGGACGAGGCCTGTACATTGGTCCATACAGCTGTGGTAGCTGGATGTAAGGTGTGATAGTGTGAGAAGAATTTGACAGTAAATTGGATGAAATACAGGTGACTGTGGCATACATATAAATTGTCTGTCATTAGTTTGCTCTCTGCCCATTGTGTGCTTTAGGCCACAGGAAATAATTTGATTTCTTCTTCATTCTCCCAGATGGATGTAGCTGGGTTTGAATGCTGCATTGCTCCCTTTTCAATATGAGGAATTAGTCTAGCTAATAAACTAATGGTGCTCCCCTGTGCTAGTGGGGATGAGCATGATGTGTATTCCCCTATGGGGGAAGGTGGATGGTTCTATGTCTGATGGAGAAAGAAGGAAGCTGTGCTATTATGTGCGTTTTTTTGATTACTTTTATTTCAGACATTTCCATAAGTAACTTCTTACATATACGCCTTGTGTGTATGCTTTATCTTTTGGGCATGGTCTTCCTCCAATTACGTTCTGATTCAGAAGGCCCAAATATCTTCAATTTGCTCACATCCTGGTCTGGTGCAGCCTTGCAGTTTTTCAATCTGGACATTACAGCATGAAAAGGGTTAACTGGGGGCACGGTCACATGACCTAGTGGAATGATGCTGCAGGTCGGGAAGTGAGCAGCTCTGCAGCTTCCGGGATCTCTGTGGTTCTGCAGCTGAGATCATGCGGCACAAGGGTGGTCTGACAGCATCCCACTACCTCCAATCACACGGACGGTGCGAGCATATATGGAAAGCATACAGCTTTGGTTTGGATGTGTGATTGCAGCATTATCCACTCTGCCTATGCTTTTTCATTTAGTAATTTTATAACCTTGCATACAAATCCACCAGAATACTGTCACTTATCCGTTTAACTGTATCGTTAATGACCATTGCAGTCGTTATTTCAACAGCTCTAGTACATTGGCCTCTGCAAATTAATACCTCACCGCTCCGCCCAAAAGTACAGATCTTGTTACTCCTATGCTTTATTTTATTAGGTAAAATGTAACCACCTTTGTGTAGTATAGCTGTTCATAGTTTGTGAAAACATTGATGCATATCGTAATACCAGACACAATGCACCTGGAAACTTTTTTCCAGAGCGCTAAATCTTGAATACAACCTAAATAAATAACTTTTTGGTAGGGGGAGGGGGTCATTAATCCCTTTGAAAAACCACCGGACAGTACACACGTGCGATCAGTGCTAGTACAGGGTGATTATTAAACATACAGAAATCATCAATGCGTTAACTTTTGTTTAGGTACCACCCTGTGACGCGAGCACAGGAGGCTGTTGAAATGTTCTTGCAAATAGAAATAGTCATATATCGTAATAGGCCAAGTAGTGGCTTTATATTATAAAGTGCTTAATTACAGAATTATTTTCCCTGCAAACCGGTCTGTGGTCATATTGGTAAATTATCCTGTTTGACACTCGGGCAGTGCTGCAGGATTAGTCTTTGTGTAGGGCTCCTAAATACAAGTATGTATGATTATAATCCAGGGTTTCCCAAACCCAGTCCTCAGGGCTCCCCAACAGTGCAGGTTTTCCATATCTCCTTGCTGGAACACAGGTGTATTCATTACTGACTGATACATTGTAACAGATCCACAGGTGGTCCTAATTATGTCACATGTGATCCAGAAAACCTGCACTGTTGGGGAGCCCTGAGGACTGGGTTTGGGAAACCCTGTTATAATCTAATAGTTATATTCTTTGTGCACTCTGTCCCTGCCAACCTATAGGGAGTATCCTGCAATCAACATTTATTTATATAGCGCTAGCATATTCTGTAGCACCTTACAATGGATGGGTGAAATTACGTGTGTTTCTGGAGCCTTTGAGACTTAGTGTTTGGGAATAGTTGCTCTAAGTGCCTTGGCTTGTCTCCTTGTGTTGTGTATAGCCTGGTTGGTAAACAATTCAGCAAAGTCTTGATTTGTAATTGCTATGTATGCAGGTCCACTTTGTCAAGTCTCAGTTGGTTGTAACCATTTAATAATTTAGTCTTTCTCAGTTTAAGCTTTTTAGAAAATGCTGCTGCATGAGTTTATGTAAAACTATCTTGCTTCATGGTGAAAAGCAACAGGCTAATGACATTGCCCATGTGTGCTGCCATTTAGACAGACGTTCAGACTGTTTTAGACCTTACCGGTAGCAATTAAGTGTGAGGAGACTTTCAAACCTGGGCAACTTTTGTTTGCAATGTTAAAACGTAGATTGTAGGCTGAAAGTGTTTGCGCCTGACCCCACTATATCGCAGTATGTGTTGTAGTCCGACTGCACTAACAATGCTTGGTGGGATCCAGTTTTACACTTGGTCAAACTAGACATGTATCTGGTCATTCTGCACTTGTGTTGTGTCTGACAATATAAAATTCTTTCTGCACGAACTGTGGCAGAGATTAAGTATCCTTAGTATTTGTGTTCTTGGGTTCAAGTGTTATGTTTTAGGCTTAATATCATAGTTAAACTGTATCAAAGGAACTGAAGACATTCATATTTGTAATGCTTTAATATAATGTCAACATATTAAAGAGTTGGTGTGCTGGAGTATATATCTGTATATATACTAAAGTATTCCTTCCCTTTGGCTGTTTGGTCAGCACAAAATACTGTAATGGCAACATTTTATTTCTAATTGCAAACTAAAAAGACTGAATATTTGAATACATATACGCTTAGGTAGGAAATGTAATCTGGGAGGGTATATACAGTTAAGTAATTTGTCATGCAATTTTTTTTAATAATAGTACAGCTTAATTACATTACTTTAAGCACCTATTCAGATAGGACTCTTATAAATGGGGGGTTGTGCCCCACAGTGCAAATTATCTTGTAAAAATCTGTTTATAAAAGACTTATTACACGCACAGTTAGTGCAGTATTCGGAAAACTAGTCGAAACGCTGTCACCACAACGTTCTGCTAAAAACACTTTAGTCTGTCCTGTGGGCCGGAAGACTAAACCACTACATCGAATGTCAGAACCCAGGTGTGGAAAGCTGGTTAGTGTCCTTCAGTTGTCACCAAGTTTCAGGAGTACAGTGAGTCTGCTCCTGTAGGCTCTGGGTGGCCTTCGCTCATTAATAGTAAGTGGTGTTGTCAAGGCCCATCCCCAGCTCAGTCATGAACAAGTAGTAGGAGTTTCTAGCTCGGGTGTAAGATCAGGGAAGCACAGGTGATTCGTCTTATTTCTCGAACCCGAAAATACTTTTTAAATCATTTAAAATTTCTTCAAGGTGCCAATTTTTTTATAGAGCTTTATGCCTCATAAGTATTTTCCATTGCTGAGTATAATTGCACAAATGGCTCTATTTGAGTGTGCTGCAATTGTTATCTTGGCTTTTATAAAACCATTTCTTTTCTTTTTTTTTTTTTTTTGATCCGCTTAAACAGTATCTGGACTACTGTCCCTCTATCCAACTTCCTGCTTTTATGCTGGGAGGTTTTCTTGGGGAAGAGTCAGTTTGGGCTGTTCTAAGAACAATATGGTTCCTGTTTGTCTATTAATAGAGAGCCATTGTCTGTGGCTGAATTGTTACTGCTATTGAAATTGTTTATCAGAATGAGTTGCAGCTGCGCTAATGAAGTCACCAATATTTTCATTTGACTTTAGCATGGTTTGTAATGTAGGCTCTAAAGTACATACTAACTGAAACCATATGGCATACTGTACAGTACTGTCTTTTAGTGGTTGGCTCATTGAAAAACCTTTATGCCCTGGAAAATAACTCCCGAGTAGTGACGTAGTTGCCATCTCTTGGGAGGTCTACTTTGCTTTTTGCTGCACCAGGTTTTGAAATTTGAAGAGCTGGGACTGTTGCCTCTTATTTGGACCTCTTAGGCCAACATGAAATAGCCTATTGGCTGACTGCTGTGATTGGAAGGAACTAATATGCTGTGTATTGTCAGTCATGGTAGAAATCCCAGGTTGTTTAGTGTAGAGTTCTTTTGAATCAGTTCGACCTTGTGGGCATTTTTGCCTAGGAAATAAGGGTCCTGGAAAAGTAAAGTGGTTGCCACTTCTTGGGAAGTCCTCTGGTTCCCGTAACTATAACAGCAACAGATTGGCTGGAACGAGCCCCTGGACTTGGTGACTGGAGTTTTCAGCTTGTAGGGGAATCTACCCTTTCCAGGCCTTGTTTATTAAAGTGTATCGCTGCTCTGACCACCCTGGGGACTGGTCACTTTAATGTTATAGGTTTCTACAAACTCTTTGAAACCAGCACAGGAAAACAGATGAGGCCTTCAGTCCCATAATACTAGCCAAAATATGGTCCAATGTGGCTATGAAGATCCTCTATGTACATATATATGTGTAATGAGTGGTCATAGGTGCGACAGACTAGCTCTGGATGTGGCTGCTATGATGAAAAAGAAAACAATCAGGTGCTAAAGAGCAATATGGATATTACAAATAGAGTGCCGCCTGATGATGATGCAGCTGTAAAGGGGAAGTGCTATTGCCACAAAAAGGTGTAACCAAAAGAAAGCAAAAACAGCGCAAAACGGGTACTAAGGTATACACACTAAAAAATGAAGTGCGGAATAAATTGCAGTATGAAATAAAATGTACCAATATTGATTAAAAATTAGAAAACTAAAGGCACAGTGGTCTTAAGTACTATTGAATATACATATGTCAATTATCAGTGAGTTGAAAATAAAATAATCATAAAACATCAAGAACAAACAAATGCACAACGTTGAAATAAAGTTCTATAGCCTATATATATATATATATATATATATATATATATATATATATATATATATATATATATATGGTTTGCTAAAATATATAGTGGATTAATAAGATTCAATATCAAGTTCCATGTTTTCTGTGTTTCTTCTAGGAACAATTGTAATGTCAGTCATTCATTTCTTATGTAATAACTTATTTCACTATTTTGGCAAACCATATGTATATGACTATAGAACTTTTTTTGAACTTAGTGCATTTGTTCCTGATGTTTTATGATTATTTTAATTTCAACTCCCTGATTGATGTGTATATTCAGTAGTACTTAGAATACTGTGCCTTTTTATTGTCTAATTTTTAATAAAGGTACTTTTTATTTCATACTGAATTTGTTCCGCACTTGATTTTTTTAGTGTATGCCTTAGTACCCTTTTTGCGCTGTTTTTGCTGTAATTAAAGCAGTGTTCTACTTGAACATTGAGGTTTTATAATTGCCACCTCTTAATCCACCGAATAACGACCAAAGAAACTGTAATTTATGGTGCTTCAGTTGGCTTGTCTTACTCATACAAGGGACACATGCACGTTTTTATTATGCAGACTATTCCCTTAGCATGTAGTTTTCCTGACAAGGGTCTTCAGATATCTTTTACTATTACACAGGGTTGTTGAAGGGTTTGACATTGGCATTTGACAAGCTTTTTAGTCCAGGAACAGATCATTTAAATTGGGCACAATCTTAATTTGTGTACACCTAAGAAAAGTTTTATAACCATATTCTTGATAAAATGACGTTATAAATGACAAGGTCATGGACTCCATAGAACATTGTGCACATCCATAAAATATTCTAGGGTTTCAAAGTACTCATGGCAAGTGATGGATTTGTTTTAGTGATACATTTTAGTGGGGGTCCAAATCTAAACTTGGCAATGCCAACCCTTAACTGTGTTTTATTTACTTTGGATCCAGTATTTGGATCCAATCACCGGCGTCGAGTGACAACTGCCCACCAGTTGTAGGAGACACTGCCACAACTAGGCTCCTTCACCAGCACCTGAAAGCGCTAGCTTCTGGATGCTGTGTAGCTGCTCCAGCACCTCTCTGCTACTGCCAATGACTGCTTACTTGGCGTTACACCTGCAGGGTAGCCAGGTGAGCGTTGACTCGGGGAGCTGCTTACAACACAGGACAGTCGGGGGACAGAATTAAAGTGTAATCTCTTGCCGATAGGTCACAGGATTTATAGCAGATAATAGGGATCATAGAGCATCTTAAAGGAAGTGTCTATTTGCATATGTAGCCCTTAGGATGACTGTTGCTCATTGCTGTGTGGTAGTGATTATTTCACCCAGGTGGAATACATTAGTACACACACAATACAGCAACATGTGCTCTTTATGTAAAGCCAAAGCTAGTCTTGCACCACTGCCATAAATTCAAATAAACACTTCAAACATCCTCTAGGGTTGGTACAGGATTTTAACAGTGTGGCCAATCTGTGGCAGACTGCACTGAGCCAACCAATCGGGACTAGATATGATTGGGACATTCTCTTGTGCAGTAAATGTTTCCATGGGTTTGCAAGAGGACAGACCTCTTGTGGTTGCATTCCAGGTGAGCTTGCAACACAAGGATGTCACATTTTAATGTTTAGCCTCAGTCAGGAGCTCTAGACATAAGGAATAAGGCTAAAGTCTAAAATGTGGTTTAAAACACAATTTACAGTAATCTGAGATTCACAAATAACTGGTTATGACCGTTACCCAAATGTTATAAAAATTTAGAATTTGTTTCAAACAAATCTAATAAGAGACATCCTCAAAACATGTCTAAACCATTTTGATGCAATCCCTCTGTATGGGCTATGAGTTAACATCAGACATGACCTCTGAGTATCTGTGCTTGGCATATGTTCAGCCACACATCTTGCCACTATGCAGGGGTATTGTGTTAGAGTTAATGATTGACACTCCATGTCTGGAGCTAGATATGGTATGGAGAAAAGTCAAAGCAATAAGAATTGACTAGTGCGATCATAGAAATTAGTGAAGTCTTATAATAACCCTATGGTTGTGCTGGGAAGAAACACCGGATATCTTCAGTGTACTCATCAACTCCCTTTTTCCCCACTCCCTACAGACTTTACTTTGCTCTGAAATAAATGCCAGGATGCTGTTCCCTATGTCCACTAATGACACTGCACAGGAGAGTAAGCGCATCTTTGTGAACTTACTACAACATGATTATTGCAGACACCTTCTAGTTTTCATCCATCATCTCCATGTTGTGTTTTTGTACTGTGCATTACCTTGTATACCCATCAGTAGAATGGGCTCTGCTTTGTGTAGTCTGCATTATTTGCTGGTATAAAATGCATGCTTCCAGTCACTGATTTACTGCTGTGGTTTTTAGCCTGTCACATTCTCTATTTAAATTTCAGTGCATCTTAAAGCTAGCTTTTATGGAGTGTTTTCTGAAAAACTATAAGGTTGACGCACTGTACTGGCTGTTTTCCTGGAGCAGTAGAAGGGGATTGTATTACTTTCTGTTGCTTGTAATATGGGGTATGGTTTGTTTTTCACAAACTAGTTTTATTGGCTCAAATACTAATCTCTGAAAAGTTTTGTTAAGCATTTACCTCAGACAGCAATAGCCGCTGACAGAATAAGAGCAAGGTGTAGCATGTACTGATAACAAGAACACATGAGGTTTCTATGCTCCATCCTGCATGGAAGCTGTGTGACTGGTTTATTGCAAATATCGTTTGGGTCAGTGATCACCGTTTAAAGATTTCTTTTGATCCTGCTGTCTCTTGTTTCTGGTATATGGTGACTTGTCTAATATATTTCTATATTTTTATATTTAAGGATAAAGATAAAGTTTCCCAAAGTAAAACTCCAAAGTTGGATCGAAGTGATGGAGGGAAAGAAGTGAAAGAGAAAACTACAAAAAGAAAATTGCCTTTCTCAGTTGGGACAAATGGAGATCAAAAAGATTCAGACACTGGTAACGTCTGCTCTCTATAACATTGTACGCAAATGATTCTCTGGTCTGTCTCGTCCAAGGAGCAAGAGCCCAAACTGTTTGTTGTTTATATAGGGTTTTGCTATGAACGTTTATTATGCTTTTAAAGAATTGTAGAGTTGAGCAATGTGCAGTAATCAGTCTTTGCCATAAGTGCAGGAAAATAGAGCTCTTGATAGGAATGAAAAACTTGAAATTCCTGTTTGCTTCTAGGTTGTTTAAATTCTAATTTATGAGTGCTGTGCGGTCACTGGAGATCTGAGTGTGGTCAATGTCCTGGCGCTCCACTGTTCTCATTCCAACACGAAGTGAATGGAGAAGCTGGGCGCATGCACCTGTTCGTAGTTACTCTTGTGCTACAGAGGAGGAGCATTACCATTTAACCTGTGTCATCAGGAAGCAATTGAGCTCTGTGAACGACACATTTCTTAGCTGGGAAAGTCTTAGACTAGGTACACACTGCAGCAAATATCTCCCGATGCGACCTCTTTAATGATGTTACCAATGACAGGGGGAAAAAAGTTTTCCTGCTCATCATACCGATTCATGTGGACACACTATACAAGATTTACCATCAGATCTGTGCTCATTGTATGATTTAAAAATGAAATCATACGACGGGCTTTGGAGCGATAATTGTTCATCATGGCAGCGTACGCAGTAATGGTCATGTGATTGGCACGATGATCAGCTGAAATTCCTTTAGTGTGTACCCAGTCTTAGATCGACCATTTGACATCTCCCTCAGGAAATGGTTTCACTTTGCAAATTTCATGTTTGTGTCAAATACATTTGGCAAAACAATCCTAAGTCCTCTTTATCAAAACATGAAAAGTATTGTCGAACCAATGATCCTTCAGTTAGTGATTGTTGTTTCACATTACTGGCAAGGTGTAAGAGGCATAATGATACTTTGTCAGCACAAGGAGTGTGTAATATGAGTAGTCCTAGGTGTGTCCGTAAAGTACATACGTGAAAAGAACTTTTAACTTGTGTTTGATCTAATTTCCTTGTTTACATCATGTGTGTACTGGTAGCAGCAGTTCCCAGGAGCTTATAGGTCAAGTAACGGCCTCAAGTTACTGCATTGTAAGCATCTGTCTGGTTTATAAACCTGGATAATTATTACCCCACCCTTGCTCACCGCCAGGTAGATTCTCTGCGCAATCATACATTTCAAATGTGTGTCTTCTATTGCCAGAGCAATGCTGAATATATTCTGGACAATTTGGATAGAACAGTAACTGAAGAACCAGCTTAGGTTCAGGATGAATCTGTTGGCGGTTGAATTATTTGTTTAAAGGTTGCTGAGAAAAATTAAAGTTTAGGGTTCATTTTATTTGTCTTTTTCCCCATACAAAATATAAATTATGGAGAAAAAAAACCAATGTATTTCTTGGCACAGCGGGCATAGCGCTAATGGTGAAAACCAGCTCTCAGCGGCACATATTAGACCTGAGGTGGTGGTTATATCTGGGGACACAGAAAAGCTACGTCCGTTGTGTTAAGAGTATGAGAGGTGGAACAGTTGCAGGCATAGCACTGAGCATTGGTTATAGAGTGGTCATGGCTGCCTTTCAGTACTTGTTCTGGTAATAGGAAAATACACAGAAAACATTACTATGTTTTACAATTTACTATTCAAAGGTCATGTGAATATGCTATTTGTATGTGATGGAGCCTAACATACATTTGGGCCACTCTCTACATTGAGTGCCAGAATGCCTGGCTTCATAGTACGATTGGTGAACAAGTTGTGAACCGTAACGCAGATGCATAAGGGCTTGTATTGGCTTCATGTACGTTGGTTATTTGTTCGCTATATAAAGCTAAATGAAAAAAACAGCTGCCAGTGCTCACACAGATTGCTTTTAGTGCTGCTCTGATATCTACATAGTACGGGAGAGCCAACACAGCCACTTTAAGACTTTCGATTGGGACGGATACATCAGATCTCAGCTTACTGTATCTAGAGACCCAAAAATCATTGAAGATGATCAGCAGAGGTTCTCTGATATGAGTGAGTCATGCTATATAAAGCACATAGTGGGAGGAGGGGGACCCTGTCATACACCCAGTGGGCGTGGAAAGTCTTTAGAGATGTAATTGCAAGCTTACAGTCTGATATACGGACCAAACAGAGGTTCCCTTACCTCTTTAATACCTAGCCTTGTTCTATTACGGTTTGTTCCCAATTGTAAAGTGCTTCAGTGTATGCTGGCGCTATTAATGTTACTAAATTATAGCTGCCAAGATGGTTTCTCTAATGTGGTGACCTAAATTCTCCGACAAGCCAGGAGAATTGTCACATCTTGTAGATGGATGCATTGTGTACTACATGAATAGCAGAGATTGGAATAGATTAAGCTATTCATACCTTTGTGCTGACGTGCACGAGCATTGTTCTGACTATTTACAATGCAGCATTGCAAATGGATGAAAATGCTGCCTGTTTTTCTGTTGATCATATAAGACATGATGTCTTTGTTCCTGTGGAACACCATAGTCCCATTATTAAAGGGGTGGCCATTTGTAACCCAGGGATAAACTGAAGACCTATGCCCGGGAGACAGCTGATCTTGCATGACCTCTAACTGTATGACCTATTGACGGGGTGTGAATATAAGCTATAGAACAATGTTTTATTAGACAAGTATACTTATCTTTGTGGCTTGGGTTAATATGGATTGTTTGCGTTATCAAATATTTTCCCCATAATGCATTAACCTTTTCACTGCTTTATTGCATGAATCTGTGAGCGTTGGGCTTTTATTATATATATATATATATATATATATATATATATATATATATATATATATATATATAATCACACACACACCTTAAACAACTGTATTCATCATGTACCTGGAAATCTATAGCATGTGTATATATTATATCATTATTATTTATTATTATATATTATTATTTATTATGCAACGCTGACAAAAAACAATCCAAGACCATTTGAATAACCCAATGGAGCTACTGGTCTTGCATCAAACGAAATAACTTTTCATTATTAAATGGATTAAGACATTTGAAGCGTTTAAGATTTTATTGATAAAGAGCTATAAAGATGAATAAACTAGAAATCCAAAGCATATACAATTCCACCTGTAATGAACCTATTAAATTAACAGCATTTCAGATATGACATTAGTGCATAAAAGAAAACCACGCTCCCCTGGTTTCAGCCACACCCCTGTTTTCACAGGATACACACTTATTCCACTGTATGGGACATATTTATTAACCAACACATTATAAATGCTCACAATCTTTCATTCCTTATCACTGTGATAAGGAATGAAAGATTGTGAGCATTTATAAAGTGTTACATAGAAACAGAGAATTTGATGGCAGATGAGAACAGCTTGGCCCATCTAGTCTGCCCATTGTTTTATTAACCTTTGGTATCCTTAAACCTTATTTGATCCCTTCTTTATAAGGATATCCTTATGTCTATCCCAAGCATGTTTATATTGCTCTAATGTATTAGCCTCTACCACCTCTGATGGGAGGCTATTCCACTTACCCACTACACTTTCTGTGAAGTAGTTCTTCCTCATATTTCCTCTGAACCTACTCACCCCCCCCCCAGTGTCAGTACATGTCCTCGTGTTCTAATACTTCTTCCCCCCCAGTGTCAGTACATGTCCTCGTGTTCTAATACTTCTTCCCCCCCAGTGTCAGTACATGTCCTGGTGTTCTAATACTTCTCTTCCCCCCCAGTGTCAGTACATGTCCTGGTG
Source organism: Mixophyes fleayi (assembly GCF_038048845.1). NCBI lineage: Eukaryota > Metazoa > Chordata > Amphibia > Anura > Limnodynastidae > Mixophyes > Mixophyes fleayi. The sequence goes on along the minus strand of NC_134411.1, from coordinate 88,400,267 downwards.
TTCTAATACTTCTCTTCCCCCCCAGTGTCAGTACATGTCCTGGTGTTCTAATACTTCTCTTCCCCCCAGTGTCAGTACATGTCCTCGTGTTCTAATACTTCTCTTCCCCCCCAGTGTCAGTACATGTCCTCGTGTTCTAATAATTCTCTTCCCCCCAGTGTCAGTACATGTCCTCGTTTTCTAATACTTCTTCCCCTCCAGTGTCAGTACATGTCCTCGTGTTCTAATACTTCTCTTCCCTCCAGTGTCAGTACATGTCCTCGTGTTCTAATACTTCTCTTCCCCCCCAGTGTCAGTACATGTCCTCGTTTTCTAATACTTCTTCCCCTCCAGTGTCAGTACATGTCCTCGTGTTCTAATACTTCTCTTCCCTCCAGTGTCAGTACATGTCCTCGTGTTCTAATACTTCTCTTCCCCCCCAGTGTCAGTACATGTCCTCGTTTTCTAATACTTCTTCCCCTCCAGTGTCAGTACATGTCCTCGTGTTCTAATACTTCTCTTCCCTCCAGTGTCAGTGCATGTCCTCGTGTTCTAATACTTCTCTTCCCTCCAGTGTCAGTACATGTCCTCGTGTTCTAATACTTCTCTTCCTTTGTCGAATGTTTCCCTTCTGCACCTTGTTGAAGAATGCAGTAGAAACCTATGGGAACTACTATTGCTTATGATAACCGTGGGACAGCAGCAGATATCTGCTGCGATCTCAGTTATAAAGAGGGGATATTTAAAATTGACCTTGTTCTGCAAAAACTGACGTCAGATTTATCCATAAAGTATCCGACGTGGTCATGTTCTTTATGCATTTAATTTATGCCAACACCTTTGAATGGAGAACAAATATTACTTGGAAATAGGAACAAGGTTTGTGCCAAGCTATTTGAGTTGGTGGGAGGAACATGCTGTCGGGGGTCAACTTCAACTTGGGTGCAGACCTAGTCCTATAGCAGAAGTCCCATAGACACACACAACCAAAAAGTAAATTTAAGGGGAAAATATATAAAATATGCAGGTTGGAATACATATTTAAAATCTGTGAAAGGTAATTTAGTTTTAGTAAAGTACAAAAGCACTAACAAAACCAGTCTCATGAAACTCATGTTCTACCATTCATAACCAAATATTCAAGTCCTGAACTTAGGTAAGGTTCGTTATTCTAAATATTGTCTCATTCTTTTAAACTCTTTTCACTTTCCCTGATTCACCACAAATCCTATAAAAAGGCACCAAATATAAATAAAAATGAGCTCCTCCTAGACCACAAACGACGACCTAGGTATTCACATGAAAACACTTTTTTTTTTTTTTTTCTTTGTAACCTGAGACTAAAAAGTTTGCCTGTAGTATTGAAGGTGTCATTACATGCTTTACATTTCTTGTGGGCTGCGGTCTATAGGATGGACTATTCGTAAGCTAAAAAAACCATGTGCCCAAACATAAGGATATTAGTTTACAACTAGAAAAGCAACTTTTCCAACATTATAAAAGCAAACACAACTGTGGTCATTCCATCCTCAAATTTGTAGGAATCCAAATGGTTAAAAGTAAGTGGAAATCTCAATGGATGTGTGGACTGAGCACTGATGCCAACTGGTCTGAATATACAGCAACTTTCCTCAGTTTTAGTTTATTAATTACTGTTGTACGGCATTTCTAAATTATTTTTTTTTTTTTTAAATCAGGTAAAATTTTATTGCATTTTACTTTTTTTTATTTTTTATAACATTCTAAACAACAAAAAAGCCCATAACATTGGACTTAATCCCCAATTATAACCCACACAGTGTTACAGGTATTATCAAGTAACCATACACAATAGTATCACAAAAGAAAAAACATTGACATTCAGATATACAAGCCAAGGTATGCACACCTCCCACCATTTCAAAATGCAATGAAATAATATTAGTTTTGATAATACAGAATATAATCGTTGACCTTAATGACACAACAATAGTCTAATTTTATTTTTATTTGAAAACACAACCATTTTTATACTAAGGTCTAAATGTATAATCCAGCATGGTTTCTACCCATCAGCTGTTAAAATACTTAGTGGAAAGACAAAATGTAAAATATAAAATGAACAATGACTGGAAGAAAAGTTCCCATGCCTGCACGCACGGAGACTGTGTGTGATTGACAGGAGTGCAGTGTGTAGGGAAAGACCTCTCTCTAACACATTTCTCATATCTGCAAGGGCGATCCCATAACTTATACACTGGGATGTGCCCTGGTGGAACCCGCCAGGAGGGCATTATACAGCGTCCACCACAGACAGTTTGCTAACTTCCTTATTCTATCAAGTCAATTACAGCAGTTTCTATCTTTAGGAGCACATTTTAATTGAATCAGCCTAATGGATTTGTGCAGACCAGAGGCAGCAGTGTCTTCTGGGCAGGGTATTGATCAGTTTTCCATTCAGCCGTAAGCTGTTAACCAGTTGCTTTAATCCGGCCACTGAAGAAAGCTATCTGACTTAATGGTGTGAGCCGATGGGCTGTTTACGTTGTGCTGTTTTATGCTATTCACATATATTTCCAGTCGGGACTGATCACATCACTGCTATGTTCAGAATATATAGCTTTTGTAAAGCGGTTTGTTTGCAAACTTTAATATGGATGTTGATTTGCATATGTGTCATTTCACACTTGTAATTGTAAATATAACCTTACATTGCCGCAAGGCCAAACAAACGATCAGGTTTCTGAAGACAGTGACCTTTTTACAAGCTAGGAGATGAGTACACTGTGACATTACTTTGCCACCTTGTATGGAGGAGGTTGTTTTGAATTGGGGTTCTGCCTGTAGTGCAGTGGTTCCCAAACTTTCACTTCTAGGCACCCTTAGTTTACATTATTTTTTCAAGTCACCCCTCCAAAATAATTACCGAGCAGTACCGTTTTATAAGTAGTTGGGTCAGGACAGAAATACTTAGTAAGTTGTTTACAAAAATAATGCACATAAATCCAAGGGAAAATAATATTTTTATATATTTTTTTCAATTATATTTCTGTCAAAGAATAATTTACAGCCAATACTAAGAGGAATAAGATCAAACAAAAGAAAACATGTACAAAAACCATCACATTGTGCCCCTTCACGATCACACTGTGGCCCCCCCCTTCACGATCACACTGTGGCCCCCCCCTTCACGATCACACTGTGGCCCCCCCTTCACGATCACACTGTGGCCCCCCCCCTTCACTTGGGAACTGCTGCTGTAGTGTAACCTGTCACTATTGACCACTCCTACTAGTGACACCCACGCACGGTAAATGCCATCTGTAGGAGAGTAGTTGGCTTCTACACTGGCACTTGGATCTGCTTGTGGGCGCTGTATGCAGCTGCCACAGCACTACTTCGTTGGGTACTGTGGCTGTTTCCTCCCGACAACTTGCTTTGGGTCAGTGCTGCAGGGTAGCAGGCAAAACTTTGACACTCTCTATGCTAGGTTCTACACAGGACAGACCGGAACGTATCCGAACAGCAGCTTTTATCTGTAGGTCACAGGATTTCCTATATAGGTGTCAATATCAGATATAGGCCTCTTGCAGAAATAGGAACTATGAGAGTAGCAGCTCAGGCATCATTGAAGGAGGTGATGTTAGATACAGATGGAATACACCAACAAATGCTCTATATCAGGCCTGTCCAACCTGCGGCCCTCCAAGTGTTGTGAAACTACAAGCCCCAGCATGCTTTGCCAGTAGACAACCAGTTGATGGCTGAAAGGGCATGCTGGGACTTGGTAGTTTCACAGCACCTGGAGGGCCGCAGGTTGGACAGGCCTGCTCTATATAGAGCTAAAAGCCGTTTCCACCCCTGCTTTCAATTGAAATAAGCTCTTAAAATGCTTTACCAGTCCAAGTGGGTCATGTGATCATGGTGACCAATTTGCTTATCTACCCTTTCTTATCTTGGCTAGATTGGACAGGACAAGGACTTCCTGCTGATGTGTAGTTTATTCCTCCTCGGGTTTAGTCTTGAGTAGAGATGCTCGGTTCCTCTGAAACCGAACACACCCGAACTTAGGGGATCAGAGTACGGTATTAAAAACGAGGCAAAATGTCATTGTGACGTCGTTGGGTGTCATGAGTTTTGGATTCCTTTTTAAACTCCCAACATCACGGAGGGTGGGAGGGAGGGCGGACCCCCATTTTTCTTTTCTGCCACTGCTGTGTGCCAATGTGTCCTAGATGTGGTAGGAACTGCCGTGTGTTTGTGTCATTGCTCTGTCGCTTACCATCCAGCCAGGTCGCTGCAGTCTTTGTCCCAAAGTGTATGAAAATGTGACCTGTGAGGTGGTAAAAAATAACTGTAAATGACTTGATATTGGTGTTATTGAGGTTAATAAGAATGTAGGAACAAAAAAGAGCAAAATTATGTGATTTTAGCATATTTTAGGTTTTTTCCTAAAAAATCCAAAAGCAAAACACACGAGGGCGGTTTTGCCAAAACACAAAGCTAATCCAGATCCAAAACCAGTTCACGGGGGTCAGTGAGCATCTCTAGTCTTCAGGGCATCGGAAGATTCCCCTCTGAGTTAAAACAAAAGAATGTGGTGGTCGGGGTAAGACCGTCACTCTACTTGGACTCAGCCCAGATGCTCAGTTAACATGACCTGTGTCACAGAAATATCCCTCAACAGCAGAGAAGTCAGTACCTTAATACACATTCTGCATTTACAGTAATATACAAGACATGCTGAACTAGATTTCAATAAGTTATTTTGTTTGCTCAAGGTGGATTCAGCCACAGGTACAGTAGTTTTCATCTGCTGAAATTGTAGCAGTGTCTCTTAGTGTGTGGTTTGTATTTTCATATGGTGTAATTTTTTTTCTTTAGAATCAGCTTGATAAATGAAGTTCACAAAATGTTTCTGCACTTATGTACACATGTAGAGTCCTTAGGGTTGCCAGGTCTGTCATTTAAAAGCAGACTTATGAAATATATCCACCTCATTACAATAAGTTATTTCCAACATGATCTATTTCACCTTTGTAACAATGACCTGCTTCAACCCTTCCCTCCTTCCAGTTGCAATAAGCAGGATGAACTGATTGTTAGTGACACATGTTCTGCTTCTTTTTTTTTTTTTTTTTTTTTTTTTTCCTGTAGAGTAAGTGGGAAAGTTGGAACAGGCTATTCTCACTAGTGAAGTGAGTCCTATTTGAAAGTTTGTACTATGTTTAGAACATAAATTGCTCTGGTTTATACCCAAAAAAGTGTAACGTAAAACTGCCCTCAGCCCACCCGTATTCAGGCAACATAACACATTTAGGGATCATATTTCTATTAGAACAGTGTTTCTTAACTGTAGTCTTCAGTGTAACGTTGCATTTTACAAGGTTTTTTCACAGGGAGACTGTGGCTGGGTCACTTATAAATAACTTATTTGTGGCTGGATCATGTAGAAATAATTTACTGTAGAAATGTATTTCAATTAGTGGTGCAGGCACCAATGTATATAATTGCAAATGCACTTATGTTACATTGGGACGTGTTTTGTGTGGAACTATCATTATTTGGGTTTGTGACTTTGCTAGAGGAAGTCTGTTTGCTGATGCCGGGAAATGCTCAGTAAGTGTTTTTATGTGAAGTGACAAACACCTGTTTAGCCTGTATACCCGGCAGGGGGGCCGCTGCCTTTCTGTCTGGTGTGGCTGTATCTCAGATAATGCAATCATCAAATTGTATCGCATAACAGTAGTGTAAATATTGTTAGCTTTGCATTGCATGGAAATCCATGTTTGGGAAAGCATATTGTATCCTAATACTAAAAATAGCTGAGACGTTGCGAAACCATCTCTGATCAGGGGCTGGCTTACCCCCTGCCAGGAGTTATGTCAGCACTGTATAAAAAGTGAGCAGTTTGAGCATGTATAGTATTATTCTTGTACCATCTAGAAAGATCGCTAGTACCACAGATTGGCGTGTGAACTGTCCTTGTTAGAACTACTTGAGCTAATAAACAATCTTTTGCTTCGAAAACCTGCTTTGACGACTACTTACCCTCCTGTAAATTCCTGTGACCTACAGATTAGACCCAAATCTAATCTGTTCTCCAGTTGATCTGAGGTGGACAATTCATTCCAGTGCCAACGTTTTGCCCGCTATCTGCAGATCTGGCCAGTGACAGGCCAGGTGGAAACCATCCACAGCAACCCTGATCTGAAGGCAAGAGGTCAGGTGTACCAGCAAGGGGGTACCCTAGCAGCGAGGTTACCCAGAAGGAAGCGGTTCTAGGTGCCAGTGTAGGAGCCAAGTGGTGGCAGCAGGCTCTTCCTATTGCGACAGGAGGGGCATATTTGGGAAAACGAAAGGGAACGGTGGCAAAGTAAGCCCAGCCGGTTTCCAGTGACAACAGATAGGGTAGCATAGGTGGTCCATCCTGTCACAGACCACCTGCAGTTTGTCAATATAAAAAAAATTGTATAATGGTTTCTTCCCATTTTGTGGGGATGGTGGGTCCAGCTATGGGTGCATTAAAATGCATAAGGGAGTGGCCTGATATTCAATTGCTCAGATTAGAAGTATTTAAAATAGATTTGCTTATATTAAGGAGTACTTTGTATTTATGCCCAACCACTCGGTGGTAAAGGTTGGTGGAAAGTTGAGGGTCATTGTTATAGACCACATGGAAAAACTAGCTAGGTAGCCAATATACATTTAAGAAAGATTTATTGACTACCTGGTCGCATAACTTTGTGCAACCTTCATCTGCTCCTGAGTGACTGGATAGCATGACCTGGAACAACACAGCACTGAGAATGTAATGAGCATAATATTGCCCAGTCTCTGGAGGCTGCTATTGAATGCCTTGCGCCAGTTGTCATTTTGCCAAAGCTTTTATAAACTTCCTGTTTGACTGCTTAAAAATATGACAAGCTGGATAAGTTGCACCAATAAGTGCCCAAGAACCACTAGACATTTTTAAAATATCTTCATTCCTTCCTCATAGTCCCTTCTTCCCCTGACTTCAGTCAGGAGCTTGAGAAACATTCTCTCCACCAGGACACCTTTCAGCAATATGGAAAGTTATTGACGTAACTTTTAGAAACAGATATACAAAAGTGTCCATGTTATTAGGGTTACCTGTTCGCCCATGCAAATCCATAAACACACTGCTGCATTGCTGTTAGTACCTGTGTGCATCCTACTACAACCTGCAGCTTCAGGGCTCCAGTTGTAGGTCATTACAACGAAAATGTATAGTGTAATAACATAGGCTATAGTAGAGACTTCTTTGTCTAAGTGCACTTTTAGTTTCTTAAAATCTTAGCTTGTTCCCTTTTGAGGTGGTCGGCACCTCCACAAACCATGAGCCATTTCTGCAGAGACAAGCTGCTGGCGTTTCTAATTTTTTAAAGGATTAGTAAATTTAAATATTTTCTTTTTACGGAAATTGTATACATTACATAAACTAAAAGTAAGCATAGCATGAGAATCATTTTCACATACTTTTTTTTTTGTTTTTTGCATATTTGTAAGTGAACATCCATCCCTGCCTAACCAAAATGATGTAGCTGTTATGATACAACATTGGTTCTGAATGTACTTCTTGGTGTCCTTCATGTTATCTTCAAGTTTTTAATTTACTTAGTTCTCCGGTGTCACAATAGCAATAAGAAGGAAATTATTTTTTTTGTTCTGTTCAGTATTTGGAGCAATGTTTAAAATTAGTATTGCAGCAGTATTTTGAAGTAAATAGTAGTCTCCTAAGTGTATCCTAAAATGTAATTTCCTTGTTCCCCTAAGTATATGGACACCAAATATTTACAATTCTAGTCACGTTCTGATGTAGTTGGAAGTTTTACTTTTATTTCTAGTTCCCCAACTGCAAACTCTCAATGGGCTGCCAGGGCTGTGCTGATGTGCTGATCTCAGTAGCTGCTCGGCAAGTTGATGAAACATGCCTGAAACAAAATCAGATTGGTGACCTGTTCCCACAATCCTTAGGGAAAACCCTTAAATGACAGAGAGGCTGGTATTGGGCCTCTGTTGGTACTTCCTATATTTAGTGCTGGTTTGCAGGGCAGGCCTGATCTGGTGTCTGAAATCCTCAGCGCTCACTACAGTTGAGGGCTTCCCAGTGACCTCACCACATTTTTATATTGGATGTACTGATTGTGCTGGTTTTACCCACACTCTATCAGGCTCTTCCTACTGCGGCAGGAGGGGCGTATTCGGAAAACCACAAAAGGGGACGGTGGCAAAGTAAGCACAGACGGTTCCCAGCAACAACAGACAGGGTGGCATCGGTGGTCCATCCTGTCACAATGTCCTTGTGTTCTAATACTTCCTTTTAAGGATGTTTCCCTCCTGTACCTTGTTCAAACACTTGATATATTTGAAAGTTTCTATCATGTCCCCCCTTTCCCTTCTCTGCTCCAAACTATACATATTAAGATCTTTTAGTCTTTCCGGGTAAGTTTTGTGCTGTAGACCATGCACCATTTTGGTTGCCCTTCTTTGTACAGTCTCTAATGTATTTATATCCTTCTGGAGATACGGCCTCCAGAACTGAACACAGTATCTAGATGAGGCTGTACCAATGACCTATACAGTGGCGTTATTACTTCTTTCTTTCTTCTACTGATTCCTCTCCCTATGCAACCAATCATCTGACTTGCCTTCCTCATTGCTTTGTTACATTGCTTACCTGCCTTTAGCTGTTTATTTTAGGCCTAAGTGTATTGTTCCAAATGCATTGAAACATGGCCCAAATACAAATGGAATAAGCCACATTCTGAATAACATGTGAATAGACCCAGAAAACTGACACTGCCCTAAAGGATTCTTCCAAGTGACCTATTTGCCTGAAGTTGAGCAGTTCCACTATAGATAGCAATATGTTGGTCACCATTTTTTCTTCACGACCATGAAACGCAATGATGTTTTCCAACAATACAGCTCTGCGTTCCAACAAATATTCCGAAGTGTCTGGTTAATTTGATTGTGTTCCTTTTAAGTAGCTTATACGATCAGGTGTCCTTATACCACATGGGTGTTGTACCCATCAAGGTTGACTATTTTATTTTTATCATATCAATGCAGTATGTCTCCTCTGATCTGTTTAGAGACTATAAATAGTGCATCAGATGACATATTAGTATGGCTGTATAGTCTTAACACTAAACCTTAGATTTACTAGTGACATTTATATTTAATATTGAATCTTTTTATTTTATGAAATTCAAATGATTTGCTAACATGGTTGTATTTTGCTGTCTTCTAATTGAACAAACATTGAACTTTATACAGATAGCTGTAGCATTGCTGCAAAATATAAAATAACATAAGTCCTGGCTCCCTGGCAAGATACACTGTAAGAAGTTTGAGGTCTGCCTGCTGACACATACACAGTAATCTGGAGATGTCGGCTGATCAGGTCAAACCTTTGACAGCTGCTACTGTCCAGCGAAAAGAAATAAGCATATAACTGTTTAGGGGTGAAAACAAATTATGGCTAAAGATCTTTTTTGATTATAAATGTAGATAAATGCACACATTAACCATGCTGATTCTTGTTGTTGTTGTGTGCTAGAATGTCACTAATGTTTCCCGTTTGTATTAGAGATGCGTTTCTCTACTGGAGAGAGTTCATCCATTGGTAAATAGAATATAACCTTAATGTTCTGTCTATTCACCAGTTCTCCCCCCGCTGCAAGAGCAGCTTTTCTTAAACAATGGCTGGTAGTGTATTGCTATAATGCCCACAGTGAATCTAATGGCTAATTATATTCAGCACTTCGGGTCTATATACATGTTATGTAGGTCTGCAGTACTCTAATATGTGCAGATAATTATCTGTGTACTTGGATGTATTAAGTGTGTAATGTTACAGCACTGTTACTGGGGTATAGTTACTGTGTTACTATGTAGTGAAACCAATATACTTTTGTTACCCAGTGGCTACATTATTATGAAGCATGGTGCAAACAGCTTGCCTGTATGTTAATCAGTAAACATTGTAACTGGTAGGTCTCTTATCACTGCCAGGTTTGTGTTGAGTATTAGTCTATGAAAACTCTAACCAGAAGTCATTTACTTCTCTTTTTGGCATAAAGCTATTTTACATGGCAGGCCTGTGCTTTTATAGTGACTGGTGTGTACCCACATGAAACCTCTTCCTACAGATCTCTTTGGCTAGGTCAGTGCAGGTTTCTCTGTTCAGCATGTGAAGTGCGATGGAAAAATAAAATGCAAATAACTTTGTAAAGTAGAAGTAAGTTGTGACTATAGCAGTGACTCAGTGGTCGAGTCCCTTCTCCTTTTACTGTGAGGATTTGCACGTTTCTCCCTAACTAATCTCATAGTTTTAGCGATGCTGTTGCTTGATGAACTTTAGTCATTGGCTCATGCTGGTCGTTGTAGTTTTATTACAGTGAACATACCTTTTCAAACACAACCTTTTGGAAAGCAGAGCACCTCAGCTACTTACATTTCCTTTGTGTCAGAATTTTGTTTTCGCTGACCAAAAAGGTGTTCTCCCATCCTCCTTTGATTCCGTGGTTTTGCTACTTTTCATAGTTTCCACTTTGAAACGTATACGTACAGTGATCCCTCTCCAGGGCCAGAAATACATACTTGCCAACTTTAGAAAGTTTGTTTCTGGAAGCCTGTTATGTTGAGGTGGGCGTGATGGGGGCGGGGCTCCAAAATATGCATCAAACGCTGCGATTCACCGGGAATTGCGGCTTTTGGGACCTAATTCTGTGGGGCACTTCCTAGTGAAGTGGGCAGATCCGGGAGATTGCCACACTCTCCCGGGAGTCCGTGAGACTCTTGCAAAATGCGGGAGTCTCCCGGACATTGCGGGAGAGTTGGCAAGTATGCAGAAAGATGTTTATCCCCAGCGGGGGGTGGTGGTTTGTTTGTCATTGACCCTACCATGATGTTCAAAGCAAGTTGAGGACTGGGCTCATTCTTCATTTGCCAAAAATCCTCACTTTAAAGTTTATACTGTTTTTCATTATTATAGCTATACAAACACTTTTGTTACCTATTAGTGTGCAAGATTATAGTTTCTTTAAAATGGTTTCTTGTTCTCATGGAGCTGGATATATGTATAATTTGTTAGTAAGATCAGTCAGACTGCTTCTTGTGAGCAGTAACCTCCAGGTAGTGCTGGCTTTGTCACAGTGATTGCTTTTGAACACGTACATGACATTTAACAATGTATGTGATCTGTCTTGAAGTTCCCCTAAGGCTGCTTTGTAAACTGACTTGTAGGCCCTATTGGAAGGCAAGCGAAGCTGGGCATCAAAGTTCTTGTTGTATAATTATAGTGTTTCACTCCTTTCTACCCACCCCATCATTTGCCACACTCATGGGCGTCATTCATGTGGTTGTAATTCCAAACAGTCGTTCTCTTCCGGGTTTGGTGTGAGGTTACTTGCTGCAGGCTTTTCCTGGAGTACCACACATTGTGGTGGTGTTACTTTTGCAGGCTTTATGACAAGGCCTTGTAATTAGTTTTTGCCTTGGAGGAAATTGATGAACAAAGTAGAGAAACCAATATTTATATGTATGTAGATCATTAGAAAGCATGTGCTGCCAAGCCTGATCTGAATTCTCTTCATACAAAAACTGGTGCAATTTAGAGTCTGTGTAGAAATTGGCAATACCTAATGGTAACATCTGTTCAGGATCTTTCAGATGTCCATCAGGGCTGGCGGAAAATCCAGCTGGTTAATAACTATGATCTGGGCAACTTTTTTTTTTTCTTTCCCCAACACAATCTTTATTTTCAGTGGACAAATCAGACTCTAACACAGTAAAACACTGGACCGATCTACAACAGTCATCTGGAAAGGCAGAACAATAAATAGGTGAAGAAAAACCTAATTTATTTTGGATAATAAGTTGCAGTGTGGGGGGTGGGGCGGGGGGAGGTAGTGCAGCACTTGACTATAGATTCCTTGTTGTCCTCCATCAGAGAGATGAGGAAAGTACACCACACATGGGTCAGAGAGGAGAGTTGATCGACAAATTGGGGGGGGGGGGGGGGGGGTGCTGCTATCTACAAAGATCCAGGGAGCACATACATACATACATACATACATACATACATACATACATACATACATACATACATACATACATACATACATACATACATACATACATACATACATACATACATACATACATACATACATACATGGCCCTGTCGTGGAGATAATTAATGATTTACTCCATTGCCGCTCTTTGCCAGCTCCATAGAATTTTATTTCTACAATCTATTTGTATAATTTTGTTAGGAAAATAATTACTTCTGCATTATGCTTCACTTTCTGCTGGACAGTTGCTCTGACATATTGTACAGGGCTCTGAATTTTTGGTTCAGACCCACTGATCAGATTCCAAGGAGTACAAAACAGAACCTGTTATTGGATAGTTAACTTTTTTTTTTTTTTTTACATTTTTAGAAGTCAGCAGATACCAACTTAGGCTACATTGTGCCATTTTGTCCGTTTTAGACTGTTATGGTTCTTAATACTGTTGAAAGAACAGATGAGGTACAATACAAGGGTGTAATGGCAAGTTATTTCCTCTACCGCAGTAGAAATACTGTAAGCTTATATGTGGTTGAGATTTACTGGATAGTAGCGTTCAGGTAAATGTCTGTCTTGTAGAGACAGACCTCCTTCTATGCAAAGCACCTTTCTTACACCTCATCCCCGCTGGCGTTAGTTTCATGCATGATGGGGGTGTAACACTAGTGCATTGCATGTAAAGTGAGCAGACAATAGAACCTATTGTTTCTAATGTCACCATACCCACTTGTATTTCTCTAGCCTTCTGATATGTTACTTTTTTTTTTTTTTTATGCAAACTTCATTGAAAAAATTTACACACGTGTAAATGATGCAAATATCCAGCACTTGATGTGGTATGTAATTTTCCATACAGATACTTCCTTAGGTCTTGCCAAACTATAACTCCATAACATTGTAATAGAATCAATGTTTCCTCTCCGGCTGGGACTCTAGGGAGTTACGTTTATATAAACACATCTTGCTCTATCCATATGCATTTACTGCAGATAGCTGCCTTGAGAAAGCCTTCAATGACCTTAAGATGCTATTAAGAAGGAAAGTTAAACATGTTATTGAGTATCTGACTGTTCACAAACTGCATGTGGAAGGCCTATAAAACTGCATCACACAATTCTTTATCCAAAGGAGAAATGGCGTTGGGAATAGCTTTGGAAATGGTGACAGTTTCTCTGCCCTTTTAGCATGTGTGGCAGGAAAATACAGAGAATATAGACTACATGTTTCTTGAAGCTTCATCCAGCATATCCCTAACGGCTCGATCAGTTTGTATCTTCCTTTTGGTTGCCATGGGTGCAGTCTAATTGTGAACTGAAAGGATAAGATTACCTGTCCTTGATCTGACTGGATGCAGTGTGTTGTTTTCTCATTTTAACAATGTTAAAAGGAATTATAATGGACACTGTTATTAAAGATAATCTGTTGCCATGTTTTCCATTTTCTTTTTTTCCCTTCAATACATAACGCCTTGTACAGTGTGCCTGCAGCGTACCCTACAGAACCTGGTGAACATGCTCTGATGACTTGTGCTACCCCTGGATCAAACCTGGCACATGGAGACGGCTGTCAAGCTGTATATATCAGTGTGATTTCAGTGTAGACTATTTACATAGAATAGCATAACTTGGTCTCTAATGATGGGCTTGGGTATATAACTACTCAGAGGTTTTGAGACTATTATCAGACTCTGGTGTTTTAAAGGGATTTCAGAGCTGAATATTGAAAAACACAGCATACGTGGGGTGAGATGGCAGAGTCTTATTGGACAACCAGCCCTTTCATGAAATCTGAAAAAACTACAGTTTGCATGTAGGTGGAAGACCAAATACACCACATAGGCAGCTGTAGTCATGGAATATATCCATAACGAATGCACCGCCACCTAGAGGGAGAGTGGAGATTATAGCTGCGCTCTCTTCCCCAGAGTCTAGGGGGCTCCTTGGTGTGGTAGTTTTCTCCTGCTCTCTGACGTTTTGGAGGGGATATGAGCGGGGAAACAATAAAAAGCTGCAATTGCCAACAGTGCAGCTCCTCTGTAGTCCTTATCAAGTGAGGAATAAAACTGTAAAATAGAACCCATATAATACAATGCAAATGGTAGAAGTGTTCAACTGATAACTATTAGGATAGTGTTTCTTGAAGGTATTTTTGTCCATGTAGTAAGAGCTGCATGAATTGCAGTGTCAGAACTTATGCTGTAAACGTGCACAAAGCTGCATCGTCCATATCTTCCTACTTCATGCAGCTAGTTCCTCTAGAAGGCTGGTGCTGCGTGCTGGTCCTGTCATGTGCTCACTGCATATTATAAGCACTATTGCAGGAAGCCAGGCCCTTGACCCACATCCTGCAAGCTCTAAAAATGTGCATCACTGTTTATGTACACGAATGCACTTTAACCCTGACTGCTGCTAGAATGTATAAAAGAATACTGTAGGCATCGCTGTAAGTGCCATGTGTTAGTCCAGTAGGTCTATGCAGCAGACTGCCCCCCATGTTGGCAATTTTTATTTTTTTTTTATTTTCTAAACTATATTTAGTCATGTCAGGGCTTCCATGTAGAGCACAGTTTACCTTGTAGCTGTATTTTGTATGACCAGTCACTACTTAGACACTACAGCTTCATACCCACAGGTGTTTTTGTTTTCTTTCACGTTTGACATGCATTTATTAAAAGCTTTCAGAGCGGACTTGTAGGCTAGCAAATTTTAGCCTGCGGGACAAGACTCTGCTCAGCAACATTTTGGTAACATAGCTGATGAGAAAAGACACCGATCCATCAAGTTTATTTTATTTTGGATCTCCTGCGATCCCAAACTTATATTTGAAATTGATCCAGATTAAGCAACCGCCAATCTGTTTCAAACGGGAAAAATACAACCAGACCCAATATTGCAGTCCTATATTTTCCCTATATCCACTACTGTTAATTTTAATTAACATTCATATCCCTGGATACACTTTCCTGCTAAAAAATTGTCTAATCCTTACTTAAACATATCGAATCTGCCATCACAACCTTCCCTGGCAATGAATTCCATATCTTGACTGCCCTTACTATACAGAACCCCTTTCTTTGCTGGTTGTGAAACTTCCTCTCCTCTAACCTCAGGGGGTGACCGCGTGTCCTGTGTATAGTCCTTGGGGTAAAACATTCCCATGAAAGTTCTCTGTATTGACCCCTAATGTATTTGTACATAGTAATCATATCTCCTCTTAGACGCCTCTTTTCTAAAGTAAACATGCCCAACTCCGCTGCTTGGGTGTCACCCTTGACTCCTCTCTCTTTTGCCCCCCACATTCATTCTCTTGCCCAAGCCTGTCGCTTCCAACTACGCAACATCGCCCGCATCCGTCCCTTTCTCTCTCAGGAGGCCACCAAAACCATCATACACGCACTCATCATCTCCCGCCTGGATTACTGCAACCTCCTCCTCACTGGTCTCCCCCACTCCCGTCTCTCCCCCCTCCGCTCTATACTCAATGCGGCCGCAAGACTCATCTACCTCTCACGCCGCTCCTCCTCTGCCTCCCCTCTCTGCCTTGCCCTACACTGACTCCCCTTCCCCTACAGAATTCTCACCACCACTTACAAGGCTCTCTCCCACTCTACTGCCCCTTATATCTCTAACCTCCTCTCCATTCACACTCCCACCCGCTCCCTGCGCTCGGCCAATGACCGCCGCCTCTCCTCCACTCTTATCACCTCTTCCCATTCCAGAATCCAGCAGCCTGCCTGGAGTTTCTGAAGTATTGGTACTTTTGTTTATTGTTCTGTACTGTTATACCCTGTATAGTCTACGGTTTGTACTATGTGCGGCGCTGCGGAAACCTTGTGGCGCCTAACAAATAAATGATAATAATAATAAACTGGCTAACCTTTCCTCATAACTTAATGACTCCATACCCTTTATCAATTTTTGTCGTCCTTCTCTGAACCCTTTCTAGTTCTAAAATCTATTTTTTAGAGTGGTGCCCAAAACTGTACTGCATATTCAAGATGAGGTCCTACCAACGATTTATACAGTGCCAAAATTACACTGTCTTCCCTTGCATCTATGCCTCTTTTTATGCATGCCAATACATTATTGGCCCTTGCAGCTGCTGCTTGACATTGAGCACTATTGCTAAGTCTACTGTCTTAGGAACATTTTTAAGGAAAAACATGCAGGTGACCCAGCCCAAGGTAACCCACTAGGACACCTGCCCGGTCCCCACAGCCCAGGCTTCTCCTGCCCGTAGGCTTGCCTGATACATTTATCTGCAGTTAATGCAAAAAAATAGAACAAGATGCAAATCTAAACAACTGATCTCTGATGCACCGCTGCCTGTGGTTCTGGAGACACTAGGGGGAAAACTTTTAGTATTGCTTGTTTTACATGTATTTTTACTTAAAAGGTCAGTGAAACGCATGTAAAAGTTAAGACTCCTTGTGGTATGAGCCTTTTTTTCTAAACTTCTTATTGCCCACGGACTAACCACCCATTCCCTCTTAACATTGGTACAATTCTAAGTTTATCTTCAAGTATAATAATGGCATCAGGTCTACTTTCTTGGTATGACTTGCTGTATCCCAGAACCTTTGTAGACTCCCCTCTCCTGTCCATCACTGAGGTGGAGCCACTTCCATCTTTATCTACAACAGTTTGAATAGTTTAGAAGCAACACAGTTAAGGCTTTAGTAAGAGGAGTAGCAGCCTTTCTTGATGCGTCTTTTGCCAAGCTTTGCTATTTATATACTGCATTTATTCATTGCTAAAATGCTGTTTTTGTGTGAAATGTTAAGACATGGGCTTAGTATATGCCAAGACAGCAAAGTAATTGTTATTGATTTTCATGTGGTCTGATTGTCACCAAATCCTTTTAAGTCATCAGACAGTGTTAGAGAGGGCTGTGTGTATTAACTACCAGTCAGTGGCATGTTGGCACAAATTATCCTGTAATGCTAAAGGGTTCAAAGCATATACTTATGGTTCTTGTGTTCACTGCATTTTAGTCCCTGTGAGTCCATGACGTGCAACTTTTTTTTTTTTTTTTTTTTGCTGCTGTAGAGATGACCATCTGTTTTTGAACAGACCTTTAATTACAAGCAATGGAGTTTAGGGGTTTGGTACAAAACTGTAAGTTCACAATGCCCAGTACAGTGTGTGCTTTCATTCCTGTTACATCAAAATGATAGATTTAGTTTTTAGTCATCTAGTAGTGCTGGTATAATCTCTGTGGAAAATAGCACTTTGTATGACACCTCACTGAGTGTTGATTCTTGACGGGACTGTCCAGTTTCAGGCATCACCCTCTCCTGCCTCACCATCATCACACATCCCTCCAGCCTTCCCTGTCTGCTCAGTTGAAGTGGACTGGACAGATTGTGTTTTATGACTTCTGGGGGATTAGTACCCCATTTATCAGATGGGCTGAGGTTGGAGGCGTGTATGAAGTTAAGATTACATATCCCTTCTGTAGTTTTGTGAAACTATAAATGTCTGTTTTTGGAAATGTTGTTCTTGCCTTAAAGCTACTTACGTCAAAGTCTTTATCACTGAGTCTGTTTGTTTCTCCCATAGAAAAGCAGGGTCCAGAAAAGAAGAGAATCAAGAAGGAACCTGCCAACCGGAAGTCCGGCTTACTTTTTGGTATTGGGATTTCGGGAATTCGGGCTGGGTACCCTTTGTCGGAAAGGCAGCAGGTTGCTTTGCTTATGCAGATGACGGCAGAAGAATCTGCAAACAGCCCAGGTAATGAATGATGCTCTCATTATGGCAAGATGTTCTGCATTGTACGCTGTCTAAGGAAGTATGACATGTCATGTGACCTTAGAATTACAGTGCTATCTGTTTATACAATCTGCTGACGCAAAAACTGGTATTGTATTAAAAGGGTTATGTATTATGGAATGAATACGTCTAATGTACTTTTGTGCTGAATATATTTGATGGCAAATAAAGGCGACGTTGCAGAAAGTGAGCACTGTATATGTAGTAATGTGACAGGTCCTCTCATTGTCCTCATGCAGCTTGCGACATAGCGCCTGTATATGAATGAATGTAAATTCTATGACCTTTACCTAATATTTCATCATCTCCTTTTCACTCCAGGAAGTGACGCTGTAGTACTCAAATTATTCATCTTGCCACATCCAATGTGTGTAACAGTGATCTGTTTTGTATTTCTTTCTATGTGAGTGTTTGGTAATGGTGGACTGAAAAAAAAAATAGTAATAGTCCCTAGTGGTCTACTTTGCAAATAGAATTACCTACCTTAAACAGTTTGGCTGGGTGTGGTGTGGGCAGCATTACGCTACAACAGAACGCACCGCACAGAATGAATCTGAAGCTCCTCCATATATTACACCCACACAATATTTATACAGTACATAAGACAAAAAGTAAGATGTGTATATTCGGGGCACTTAATGACTTGAATTATATTAAAATAACAATCTTTATAGAGATATATTAAAATATGGGTATTCTGTCCAACAGTATTCAAGATGGTTTGATATTTCCCCGTTATTGTATCTAATATGGGTTACAATGTGTTAAATGTTCAATAACCAATTTGATGAAATGGTAAAAAGGTAGTAAGGGGCTACCTGGCTACGTCGCTCTTAGGAGTTTTTATAAGCGTTTCATACTAGCTACTTTTTATTTGTTTTTGATATATTGCTCCTTATTATAGATTTGTTCATACACATGGCAACCATTAATAAAGGTTTTACACTTATTAAAAATGTCTGCCTGTTTATTGACATTTCTTTATTAATATTGCTGGAGTTTGGGTGTATTGCTGGGTAGATTTAGTATTTCAAGTATAAGGGATTACTCTACTGTGGCATCACTGTTATGTTCCTTTTTACACATTATGCCATATGTATTCTTGTATGTCGCTTAAAACATTTTATATGGATTCAGCCACAAAGATGAAGAATTTAGTATAAATGTGTGTCAGCGTTCTAAGAACATTAAGCAGCGAGCGCAGACGTGCGTTTCACTATGAGCTTTAATGAGGCAATTTGGTTATCGATCATTAAACACATTTTAATATTTCGCTATAAGTTATTTCTAATGTGGGTTTCAAAAAAAATCTATATACCTATATCTTAGTATATCAATACAGATTTTTATTTTAATATAATTCAATAAGTCATTTAGTTCCCCGAATATACACATAATCCTTGTCTTTGTCTTATGTAATATAGCCTTTTTCTGAACAGTTCAGACCTGCTGGTCATGCAGTAGGGGCAGATGGCTCAGTGGTTAGCACTTCTGCCTTACAGCACTGTGGTCATGAGTTCAATTCCCAACCATGGTCTTATCTGTGTGGAGTTTGTATGTCCTCCCTGTGTTTGCGAGGGTTTCCTCCCACTCTCCAAAAAACATACTGGTAAGTTAATTGGCCGCTATTAAATTGCCCTTAGTCTCTCTCGGTCTGTGTGTGTACTTTAGAGGATTTAGATTGTAAGCTCCAATGGGGCAGGGACTGATGTGATTGAGTCCTCTGTACAGCGCTGCAGAATTAGTGGTGCTATATAAATAGATGATGGCATACAATGTGCACTCCCCCATGAAGACCTAGCTCTGCAATGTCCCCACTTTCAGCTAGATACTCTACTAGTAGAGTATCGAGGGTTTAGGATAGGCTTGACTTGGCTCGCGTTTGCCTGTATTTCCACTGACACTTTGAAGCTCTCCGAAGTTTCACAATTATACAGTTTTTACACTGAGTTCAAGCAATGATTTATATTGCTGTTCCTTCTGCTTTTACTTCCTTTTCTTGACACATCTTGTGAAATGCGCAGCAAGAAGCAAAATCTTTCTGACATGTTTTTCTTTCTATAAGTTATCAATTCAGTTGACAGATGCCCAGTATTTAACACGGAAGAGGAAGTGACCGTTAGTGTTGTGCAAGCCTTTGTTTACCAATTTTGTGGCTATTCCTCGTGACAGATTTGTGACATTCCCCTCCTCCTAATGCAGCAAATGTTTTTGATTTGAAATGTTTTAGTATACCTGTGGGAAAGCTGTATGTATGGTCTTTATGGTGCAAGTGCTCCCTCTTGTGTCCGATCTGGTAATTGTGAGTGTATTGAACATGTTTAATGTCCTCTGATTCTGTATTTTTGTTAATAGTGCAGTACAGAGCTGTCAAGTGTTTTTGGGTCCAAATGCCACATATTTAGAACATAAAATAAATCTAGCATGGTTTAAATGTGCTAAAAGTCCAGTAGACGACATTCCTTGTGTATGAGGACTACATATAGTTTCCTTCTCATTTCTCTGAGGCTTTCATGATCAACTATTCTCTGATTTTATTCCCCCCCCCACACTGGCCCGTTGTAACGACCATCATCATGTTAAGTGTAATTTTAGAACATGTTGCTATTCTGTGCCTATGGACAGCTTTTATTCTGCGTACCAGTTCACCATGTGAACTTATTTTGTGTTTACTAAGTCTCCATGAAAATATAAGTGTGTAATATATTCGTGTTCTCCCAAGAAAATTTTGCCAGCTGGGTGGCATTAAGAAGCAGCCCGGTGGGGGCAGTTGTAAGACTTTGCAATAATATTCAAACGTGTTGGAGGTTATTGCCCACACCTGCCAGGACTGGTCAGTGGTGTAACACACACTGCTGGCTGTAGTGATGATACAGTGCCTGTTCTGTTAACGCATAAATGAGTCAAAAAAAATATAAGTATTTGAAAAAGCAAAAGTTATCTTTATTCTTGCAAATTGCATATGCAATGGTCTGTATTCATCATGAAACACGACAATATCCTCCATGTAAGACACAAGTTATATAGAAGTAACACCACCCCTCTTACATACGTCACTAACCACATCACATACTAAAGAATATACCTCAAAAGGACAAAGTTAGTTATATATAATCTCTTCATAGTACACAGATTTCTTTGCCTAAGCAGGTCAAAGGGCATATGTGACCTCTTACACTCTTCTCTCTATATAGCATGACAGCTGCTGACCATTTTAACATCCTATGAATAGATGCCCTATTGTAGAGTATAACATAGAAAAACAATTTAACCATTTCACAGAATACAGAAAGAAATCATTTGACCAACAGATTTTATACACATCAATATTGTTTTATCCAACATATATTTGTACCATAATTTTTCTATTACAGTTCTAATAGGAGAAACAATGGTTTATTCTATTATAATAGGACTCTGTTGGGCACCATGAGGCGGGTGGCAAGTAAAAACGGCCCAGTGGAGCACCCATAGGTGCTGGGGAGAACAACTGCCAAAGACTGACATAGTATGCAGTATAACTTCAGAAACATTACTCTATGCCCTCTGTCTGGGAGGGTGATGAAGCAGCTGAGACCAATGCGTAATACCCTTTATTGCATCTATCTGTAATGCAGGATATGTTAGATGTCATGTTGACTTTATTAAACTGTCTATAAAGTTTTATATGAATGCTGAAGCTGAACCTATACTCATCTGTACTCTAGTTGACACAACACCAAAGCATCCTTCTCAGTCTACAGTCGGTCAGAAGGGGACGCCAAACTCTGCCTCCAAAACCAAAGACAAAGTTAACAAGCGTAACGAGCGGGGGGAGACTCGTCTTCACCGGGCAGCCATAAGGGGTGATGCGCGGCGCATCAAAGAGCTGATAAATGAGGGAGCAGATGTCAACGTTAAAGATTTTGCAGGTAAGTGACGTAAGCAGCGCAGCTTGGTCAGGTTTTCTGTCTCATGCATTTTGGCATCGGCCATGTACGGTTTTCTGATTGGAGTATATTCATCGTAAGTCTTCTGTTCCAAGTCATTAAAAAGACTCCCACGTGGATGTGGTGTTTGAGTGCAGCACTGTTGGAAAAACACAAAATAAAGATTTTTGACAAATACCCTGCACTGTACGTCATTGAAGGTCTGTGACGTGTAAGTCTTATGAGTGACATAGAGTACTTGCATTGTCACTGTCCCTGAACACAGTTTTTCTAATGGATACTGGCGCAAGCTGCCAGCACCTTCCATTACAGGCATTAGAGCCCATTGTGTGTTACATACCAACCTACTGCAGATTGTTTGAATGGAATATACCGGTGTTGGTTTTGTTTGGGAATGGCCATGTCCTAGCTCCATGTTTTGGCTCAGACATGTTTATCTCTTCAGGATGGACGGCCTTGCACGAGGCATGTAACAGAGGTTATTATGATGTTGCAAAACAGCTGCTGGCTGCCGGCGCGGAGGTCAACACCAAAGGGTTGGATGATGACACCCCCCTGCATGATGCGTCTAACAACGGTCACTTTAAGGCAAGTACATGTTGAATCTGTTCTGGGTGGAGGCGGCGCTGCTGCCAACAATGTCCTTTGGTATTACGGCACTTAAGCTTAGATCTGTGCCTTTAATACAGTAAAAGGTCTCTTGCTGAATATAAGGGCAGTGACGAGAAACCAATAGTCTAGAACAGTGTTGGCTAACCTGTGACACTCCAGGTGTTGTGAAACTACAAGTCCCAGCATGCCCTTCCAGCAATAAGCTGCTATATATTGGCAAAGCATGCTGGGACTTGTAGTTTCACAACACCTGGAGTGTCACAGGTTAGCCAACATTGGTCTAGAAGCTAAGATCACAGTGAAGGGTTACCCGAGTGTCCATTGCACCGTGACTTTAAGTGGGATTTTGCCGGCCTTTTAGGGTTGATTCCCCCCCCCCCCCCCCCCCCCCCCCTGCGTCTGGAACTTTCCACTACACTCCTGATATAGAGACAATGACTAATCAACTGTGGTCTGTAGAGTGCAGGAATAGGGCTTTGGAATTGCAGCATGAACACTAAATAATGGCAGGACACCTTCTGCAGATGTGGTCTCACAATAAGCAAGTGATGTGAATATATGTATAAACTCCTGTTAAAAATGAAGATAAACTCTGAGTCGTCCTCTCCATGCTCATTGTGAAAACTGTTGTAATAACTAGCACACCCCACTTTGGAGCTCCATGACCTCTATATAAGCACTCTTGCCTGCTTTCTTGTGTCTTTATATGGTAATAGAACTTTCTTGGGGACCTAGAATATCCTTATAGTTCCCAGTGCATTGTCCCATATACAATAATTGCTCTTATCTTTCAGGTAGTAAAATTACTGTTGCGTTATGGAGGCAATCCTCATCAAAGTAACCGGAAGGGAGAAACTCCTTTAAAAGTTGCGAATTCTCCAACAATGGTTAATCTTCTCCTAGGAAAGGGTACCTACACGTCTAGTGAGGAAAGCTCAACAGGTAAGCCGAATTCAAATATACATTTTATTGTCCATATTTCTTTCTCATGGTTGTGATCATTAAAGGAAAACGGTTATACCACTAACATCCATGTACATCCTCCCATATCATGGATGTTGTGGAGATGTAACCAAACTAGAAGAGGAAATTGTCTCCAGTTTTAGTTTGTTTACCACCTTCTCCTGCAAGTGATGGGAATTCAATTTCTTTTTGTAAAGGTGCAGTTACCAACTACTGATAAGACAAAGCATCAGTGCTACTTGTTGGCTTATACATCAGATTGCAGTCTGGTTTTGTACATAATTCATATATTCATAGGATTTGGCCTATGTTATGTTCACATTCTTCTCACATTGCTGCATCTAATGCAGCAATGTGACTTTCCCTCTTTGATTTGACTTGTACTGTTGTCAGCGGTCCTATCGTTTACTTGAAACTGTTTTAATTATAACCTGCGTAGAGTGTATACTATAAAAGCAAACACTTGTACTTCGATGTCTGTCTTCCCGGTTATATTTTAGCATCCTCATCTTGGTTATCAGAGACGTTGTCTGATGCTCCAGTCAAGCTTTGACCAATAATCTTTCACAAATAAGCTCAAGTTTTTAAGTTTTCCATCAAAACTTCTTACTGCTGCCTCTATAAAAAAAACCTTGTATGTGTTTGTTAAAACTTTTGTGATTTGTTTTTTCTTGCAGAAAGCTCAGAAGAGGAGGGCGCACCTTCATTTGCACCTTCCAGCTCGGTTGACGGCAATAACACAGACTCAGAGTTTGAAAAGGGGTCCAAACATAAGGGTAAACGCCACTCTGCACCCAAAAGCACGCCAGTGAAAGACGAGTACGAGTTTGACGAAGATGACGAAGAAGACCGCGTGCCTCCAGTTGACGACAAACACCTGCTGAAGAAAGAATTCCGAAAAGAGGCGAAAGCCGCAAACAGTGTAATTGCTATTCCTAAAATGGAAGTAAAAACTTATTCTAAAAACACGACTGCACCAAAGAAAGCTGCTCGCCGTATCCTTTCCGATACTTCCGAGGAGGAGGACAATTCCATCTCTGCGGGGGCTGAAAAACTCCTTTTGACGGCTCACCCCGTTCTACCGAGCAATAAAACCAGGGAGCAGCCTATAGCCAAGCATAAAGAAAAAAGTAAAGTAAAAAAGAAACGAAAGAAAGATACAAAAAATAAGGAAGTAAAGTTTGGAAAGAAAAACGTTCTTTGTTCCTCTGAGACGGAAAGCGAAAATTTGGAGAGCGATGTCGAAAATAGGCTTTCCTTGGACAGTTCAAACTGTGTTAAAGACTCTGCCTTAACTTTGAAGGAAACTTCTTTGTTTAGCTCTTTATCAGCATCTTCTCAAGGGAGTTTAGCATCACAGAAGCACAATGCTAATATCCCAGACCAGCACTCTAAGCACTGGAGGACAGACAATTGGAAAACTGTGTCTTCTCCCACCTGGTCAGATGTTAGCTCGTTATCAGACTCCACAAGGACACGGTTGACTAGTGATTATGATTACACATCTGAGGATTCCAGTTTGGAGTCTTTGAAACCAGTTAAAAAGAAACACGAGCACAAAAAGAAAAGTAACACGCATAACAGCATATATGAGAAGAACTCTTTCCACCTTCATGTTGAAGGTGCGATACCCAAATTAGACAAGGAAGGTAAAGTAGTGAAAAAGCATAAAACGAAACACAAACACAAAAGCAAAGAAAAAGGTCAAAATCAAGCTGGCCAAGAAAAGATTCTTAAAAGCTTTTCCTTTGAATATGAGGACTCTAAACAAAAATCAGAAAAGTCATTAAATCTGGAGGATGTTCCAGAAAAATTAAAAGTATTAAAACACGACCATGAACACCTCAGGAAAGACGACAAACTCCCCAAGATTAAAACGGAGGAGAAAGACTGGTCATTCAGGGAGGAGGGCGGTAAGGTTGCCAAAGAGGAAAAGTCATCAAAGAAAGCGAAGGATGGCAAAGACAGCAGTAAAGGTTTCAAAGAGGACAGAGACCGCTCCAGCAAAACGGAGCGAGAGAAAACGGTCAAAGAGAAATCTCCCAAAGACGAAAAACCCAAAACCCACAAAGAAGAAAAGAAGAGGAGTAAAGATAAATCGTCCAAATCGGAAAAGAAAAGTGAATTAAAAGAAGAAAAAAATTCCAAAAATGATAAAGAAAAGAGTTATAAAGAAGAGAAGGTAAAGAAGGACAAGTCCCATAAAGATGAAGCACCTTTTGAAGAATTCAATAACAAAACTAAATTTTTAGACAACGAGGAAGCAAAGTACAGTACTTCAGATGACCAAGGGTTATGGGTTTCTGAAATGTCCTCAGATTCTTCTTTTGATTTTAAAGCAGAGGATAGCTGGGATTCTTCATTCACAGACTTTAGAGAGAGCAAAAGTGATGTCATCACAAAGCTAATAGTGGAATCTGTTAAGGAAGAAGTCAAGGAAAAGGATTCCAAAAGCAAAGATAGGAGAGAATATTTAGATAAGCAACCAGAGAAAGAGATTGTCCTAAAAAGGAAGGAGAGAGACTCTTTAGACAAAGCTTCTGATAAAAAGAAAGACCAGTCGGACTTACACAAAGGTCCCCCAGCGTACACAGCGGAGCGGGAAAAGAAACGGAAAGACTCCCTAGAATACACTAAAAGCCGTAAGGAGAAAGACGGCGATTCTGTAAGAAGAGATTCTTTGGTAACCAAGGAGCGTAGAGATTCTAAATTTAAACAAGAACAGTATAAAGAAGATTTGAATGACTATGGCTCAGAGACTCTCTGTAAAGACAAGCCAGAACCAGAGCCTGTTCCCAAAAATTCAGACACACGAGAGCGACATCATTCCGGCAAAGAAAAGGAAAAGCGAGAGACTTCCGAGAAAAAGGAGAAGCCAAAATCTGAGAGACATCGGGAAAAATCGAAGGACTCCGAGAGAGAGAAGGTGGAAAAATCTACCGAGAGAAGCCAGAAAGAGAAGGAAACGGAGAGGGGGTCCAGAGAGAAGAAAGAGGCAAAGGAAAAATACAAAGATTTGCACAAAGATAGAAAATCTTCCTCCGACCTGAAAAGTGAGAAGAAAGATAAAAATTCCTCTCTAGATAAGGATTTTGGTGACAAAGAAGAGAAGAAGGCGAGAGGCAAGAACTGGTATAGCATTGCTGACATTTTTACGGATGAAAGTGAAGAGGAAGAAGAGCGCTATGTGTCTGGGTTGAAAATCACTGAGGCATACGGCAATGATGTACACAGATTAGACAGTTATCATGAGCGGGAGACCAACGTACAAGACAAAGAACCTTCCCAGTCTGACAAACATAGGAAATATTCCACTGACAAGCAGTCTTCAAGTGAGAAGCTGAAGGAGCGGAAGAAGGATAAAATACAGGGAGAGTCCGGGAAGGAGAAAAAAGAGAAGAACGCAGAAAAACACAAAGACCGGAAAGATAAGGATTCTCTTGACAAGTACCGCAAGGACAGGGTGTCGGTGGATTCTAACCAAGACAAGAAATTTAAACTAAAGGGACAAGCTGAGAAAACTGACAAGAAACATTCTAGTGAAGAGAGAGCCAAAAGCAAACACAAGGAGAAGTCTGATAAAGATCATTTTAAAGATCGAAAGTTCTCGAAAGGTGAATCTGAAAAAAGTCTTTTGGAAAAGCTGGAAGAAGAAGCTCTCAATGATGATTCCAATGACAAAATTAGCGAAATCTCTTCTGACAGCTTTACAGACCGAGGCCAAGATACAGGCCCTGGGAATACGTTTGAAACGGTTTTACTACCAAATGTAGAACCGGTGGAGGAAAAGTTTAAGGATTCCGTCGCTGTGCCTTGTTTAGCAGACAAGCTGAAAGAGAAGGAAAGAAATAGACACTCATCCTCCTCATCGAAGAAAAGCCATGAAAAGGAGAAGGTACGAAAGGAGAAGTCCGATAAAAAATCTGAAAAATTGGAGGATGTAAAGGACACCTACACCAGGAGAGAGTCTCTGCAGTATGACAAAGAAGCATCTGCAGTAGATGGGGACGTATTTACTGGGTTCACCGTTAAGACTGAGACTGAAGAAGAATTGGACAGAAACACAGACTACATGTTTACCATGGACAAGGAGAAGCATGATTCTGAGCGAGAACGTTTAAAGTCTGAGAAGGACAAAGTCTACATTGTAAACTCTGCTGTGAAAGAAAAGAAAAGGAAAGATAAACATCGAGAGAAAAGTAAAGATGACAAGCACAGAGACAAACAATTGGAAGCGTTCTTTAAGCTTCACAGAGATGAGCAGAAAACAACGGGTAGAGATAAGGAATCCCCTGCCCTAACTTTAAAGGAGAAATCTAAAGAAGAGCTGGTGAAATTTGGGGAAAACAAACTGAAAGACCGCATAAAGGAGAACCCGGAAAAATCGGAGACTGTGAAAATCAGCAATGGAAATGAAAAAATAAGCTTGATTAAGGAAACGAACAAGAAAGACAACAGACCAAGGGAGAAACTTTTGGGCGACGGAGATCTTATGATGACCAGCTTTGAAAGAATGCTTAGCCAAAAAGATCTGGAAATAGAAGAGAGGCACAAAAAGCATAAAGAGAGAATGAAGCAAATAGAAAAAATGAGGCATAGATCTGGCGATCCAAAGCTAAAAGAGAAAATAAAATCTGATGAATTGCGCAAGAGAAGTTTAGACTTGAGCACCAAGAAATCCGTTGTTACAGATTCCCTTCAAAAGGAAAAGAAGCCAAAGGAGCTGACATCCTTAAATACATCCGTGCCTGAAAATAAAACCCAATCTGTCATCGGGAACGATTCTAAAGACTGGCTCAATGGTCCACAAATTAAGGAAGTGCTCACT
Organism: Mixophyes fleayi; assembly: GCF_038048845.1. Lineage (NCBI taxonomy): Eukaryota > Metazoa > Chordata > Amphibia > Anura > Limnodynastidae > Mixophyes > Mixophyes fleayi. The sequence continues at coordinate 88,372,105 of NC_134411.1, read as the reverse complement.
GCTTCCCCAAGACCAGATCAAAGTAGACCAACCGGTGTCCCCACTCCCACTTCTGTGATCTCCTGTCCAAGCTATGAAGAGGTAATGCAGACCCCAAGAACGCCATCGTGTAGCACTGAAGACTATCCAGAGCTGATGTTTGAATGTTCGGATACCCAACATTCTTTGCCCGTGTCTGCAATGTCAATGAATGCATGCTCGCCAACCTTCTTTGACCGATATTCAAATACATCTGGAGGAGTACCTGAAAACCCAAGCCAAACACCAACTAAGCTATCTTCCTCCATCAATCGTAGCCGTTCAGTGTCTATCGATGTAAGAAGAATTCCTGAAGATGAGTTTCCTGCTTCCGAGATGAAGTTTTTCAGGCAGCAGAGTGTTCCAGCATCTTCTAGTTTCAGTTCACCAATGCAAATGATGATAGATGATAAGGTTCAACCTCTTTTACCTGCAGAGAAGTTCCCATGTTTGTCGCCAGGTTACTATTCACCAGATTACAGGGCAGCATCTCCAAGGGTTGAAGACGTTACTTGTGCACCTGTTGACATTGCAAGTATTGCTCCTTCTCCTGACCGTGTCTACTCGGGTGTACAAGCAAAATCCTCACCATCAGAAAGAGATGACTTGCTGGAGCCTTCTACAGAGAGTGCTCTTCCTCCTGAACTTGGCTTGCCCTGTGATTCTGCAGAAGCACAACAAGCTACAGAATCCATCCTTCCCCAAGAACAAAGCTTATCGCCACCACAGTCTAATTTTATGCAACAAGAACCTGCCTTTTTACAGTCTGAAAATAACTTTCTTCCGAATGACGATAGCTATCCTGCTGAATCTGACTTCATACCACAAGAATCAAGTTATTTACACCAGGAACCTGATTATATTCCTCAACAGACAGGTTTTCTGCCACCGGAATCCGAATTTCTACCCTCTGAGCCACAGTTTATACCACCAGAACAAAATTATGTTCTTCATGCTGGATCTAGTTTTCCATCCTCAGAGGCTACTTATTTGTCTCATGAATCGGGGTTTCATGCCTCACATACAGAATCCACTTTTCTACCTCCTGAACCTGCCTTTTTACCACCACCTGCAGATTCTGGTTTTCTTCCACCTGTTGAAGAAAATACTTTTGGTTCCACGATTTCTGAGCAGAATCTAGGATGGGTTAGTCCAGCTGCTAGGAATGCAGACTCTGTCATTCCATCCAGTCTAATGGGTAACAATTCAGAGCAAACGGGAAGCTGGTCAATCGGATCTGATCTCTTAAAGTCTCCCCAAAGATTCCCAGAGTCACCCAAGCACTTTTGCCCGTCTGAAAAAGCGATTGTTGCTTCAGTTCCTTTCATTTCATCAGATTCACCTTACCCAATTTCCCCCATTTCATATCCCATGTCTGAACCAGCCACTGAATTGAAAGAGGATGAGGAGGAATTGGAAGAGGTTATGCCCCAGTCTAATGACCAAGGTCCATATATGTCCCCTACTCCACTTGCCACTTTCTTCAGTGACTGTAAGGCTCTGCCAGAGGAACCCCAGACTGTGTCTATAGATGCCCCGTTAAATACAGAACCTCTTACAGACCCTATGCCCTCTGTCAAAGAAAATTATGTAGAACCTGTTGACATCCACCCACCTAACCAGGAAGATCCAGAGCCATGGTCTGACCCATTTTCTTCAGTGGTCGATGATTTGGACCTTGGGCCGTTCTCTCTACCAGACCTCCCACTTCCGGTCAAAGAGGAAAATGATTCTGAAATCTCTGAACAATCAAACATCATCGCAGAAATTCCAGTGGTTCCATCTGATGTCCCTAATGACTGTGGCGCAAGTGAAATTGATCTTCCAGAGCCGGTGTCTCCTAAAGAAACCGGTACAATGGATGTATCGGTACAATCGCCTCCGATCCAGGAGCAAAAAGATAATGTTGAAGAATCTACAGTGGAAGCTGCAAGTCTGTCTCTTGGTTCTAAGCCAGTCTTTGAAATTACAACCTTTCCGCTTCCCATTGTACAGCTCAAACATCTTGAAGAGATAGAAGCTAAAGTTCAGACAAGCCTGAGTTCTACAGAGACCAATGCTCAGGTGTTGCCAAAGAACCTCGACTCTGTTGATGAGAAGGAGACTGAGGGTACACCAATGGAGATCGTTAATAACGGCGAGACCGTTGTACAAGTGGAGCCTCCTCAAATCACCCCCACCGTAGAAGTCCCAGAGCAGACGCCAAAAATTGCAATTGATGTTCCAAAGCCACCCAAAGTCGAAGAGATACCTCAACGTATGACCCGCAACAGGGCTCAGATGCTGGCCAACCAGAACAAGCAAAACTCCTTCCCAGCAGAGAGAGAGCATCCTGCCGTCACTACACCGACGACCCGCGGCAAAGGTAAAGTTGTCGAGGAGGAAGAATCTCAAACACAGCATCCCCGTAAGAGAAAGCTGCAGAAGCCAAACCAGCTTCAGCAGCAGATAATCAGCAACACCAGTCAGCAAACTCGAGAGATGATTCAGCAAACGTTGGCAGCAATAGTTGATGCCATAAAATTGGATGACATTGAGCCATATCACAGTGACAGATCAAATCCATACTTTGAGTATTTGCAGATCAGGAAAAAGATTGAAGAGAAGCGGAAAATCCTGTGCTATATCACTCCTCAAGCCCCGCAGTGCTATGCTGAATATGTGACGTATACGGGCTCCTATTTACTGGACGGCAAACCTCTTAGCAAGCTTCACATTCCAGTGGTGAGTGGCTGCTAGCAAAGTATCACGTTTGGGGTCTTTGCTCTGTCTCTTCCTAATGCATTTAAAAGTTAGATTTTTTTAAAAAAAAAATTATAGTTTATTTGCTGTGGATACTGCTTTATTTAAGATCTTTTTATTTGCACAATAATCCGGCGGCATCTTGCTGCCAACTGAATCCCCCCCTATACTTAACCTATTTTATAACATTTGTTTTGTTGTGCCTATAGATTGCACCACCTCCGTCATTGTCGGAGCCACTCAAAGAATTGTTCCGGCAACAGGAAGCTGTAAGGGGGAAGCTTCGCCTGCAACACAGCATTGAAAGAGTAAGTACACTTGGTGGCTTATAGTCTCCCTGATTGCATTTAAAAGATGTTTATTGCGGTGTGACCTTAGTGTATGGACTCTTAACAGAGCTTTCCTCCCAATAGGAGAAACTCATAGTGTCTTGCGAACAGGAGAATCTCAGAGTTCATTGCAGAGCAGCCAGGACAATTGCCAATCAGGCTGTGCCTTTCAGCGCCTGCACCATGCTGCTGGACTCAGAGGTTTATAACATGCCTCTGGAAAATCAGGTGCGTTTTCTCAATGATGTGTGCGGAGGGGGGATTCTCTGAAAAAGCAGTTGATTAAAGATATAGGATATGAAGATTCTCATCGCATTGTTCAAGTATATGCTCAAATACTAGTTGTGAAGGGCAAACTAATGGGTAATTTGATTAGTGCAGCGCCTGCTCTGTGTCTTTCCTATGTTCCATCCTGGTCCCTCTGTGGCTCTGTCTTGAGATCACCTCCACTGTTTCTGTATATAATAGCAGTACTATTTAAGCTTCCCAATGACACAGCTGAATGTGAGAGGACTATAATCCCTGTTTGCATACTTGCCTAAATGTAATCTAAGAAATGTCCTTTGAGAGCCACAAAACTTTGGTTGCTGTCTGGGAGTAGGGGAGACTTAATAGATCAAAATGCTTAAGCTACATGTGCCTAAAATATTGTAAGTCTGTCTGTTAGACATGTCAATATTTTGCTGATTACTTTTAACGGAACTATGTGTGTTATATAATATATAATTTGACCTATTTTAGTGTGGAAAAAGCCATTAAACAGTTTTCCCCTGCCTTGAATTTTTTTTTGCAAGGGTAATAAAAATAAGTTTACAATTTTTGATTAAATGACGCCACAAAATTTGTATAATTTGTTTAATAAACACTGATTGAACTGGAGGTTGCAGTGTGATCACCATACAGTTGAGGTGACGGCTCTACTGAAGAAGCAGATATAACCTGGTCGCTGCTTTAGAAGAAAAGCAGGATCCAATGTTCTGTATGACAGGCAGAAAGCCTTGTATTTGGTGTGGGATTAACATGAATAAATTGACATTTCTGTCAAAACTGGTTTATTACGTAACACTTTGTTGGAAGATGAAGGCTAGGCATATGGGTGTATTTAAAAAAAATTCTTCTACTTAGAGCGGTTTATCATTAAATATTTACCGTGGGTGGACAAATCCCTTAATACTGATCATTGGAAGGACGCTAAATAAAGTAGATTTTTCTTAAAGTAGCGCGCTCTCTTTTTCGTGGCACTTTCCATTCTACTCCATGTAAACCAGTGTTCTTCAATCTGTGCCTTGCAGGGAGACGAAAATAAATCCGTCAGAGACCGATTCAACGCTCGCCAGTTCCTGTCCTGGCTGCAAGATGTTGATGATAAATATGACAGAATGAAGGCGAGTATTGAACTTTAATCAAGAAAAGTAACGAACAAGAAAATCAGAGCAAAGTTTAATTATCCAAGTCTCATTTATGGAAAGGATTTATTTGCCTAGTTTCCCCACTGACTTCTCCATGTGACCATGCTGGTTTCGATATTTCATTTTTCTTTTGTAGTGACATAAGATCCCGTCCCTTTTACTTTTCAGGACATCCTTTTTCCTATTCCATTGTCCATTATTTACAGAGAAGTTGAAACTGGTTGTGGTTCCAGTCTAACCTTTCTTTCTGTCTCCTGTAGACGTGCGTATTAATGAGACAGCAGCACGAAGCCGCAGCCTTGAACGCCGTGCAGAGGATGGAATGGCAGTTAAAGATGCAGGAATTGGATCCCACTAGCCACAAGTCTTTGTGCGTTAATGAGGTTCCCTCTTTCTATGTGCCAATGGTGGACGTTAACGATGATTTTGTGCTCTTGCCAGCATGACAAGGCGGACAACCGGGTTTGTTTGTTTTTACTTAATGCGAAACTGGCAAGGGCCGGCCCCCTTGGCTAAGAGGAGCTCAGACTTCACTTGCATCTTATCGCTTGCTGATGAATCCGCTGCTTACAAGAGGAGGAAGCATTTCGATTTACTAGTATGGAAACCCTAAAGGAATTGCACTTTCTTCACAGCTTAAACCCACCACTCCTCAGTAGCAGTCGGGGGGAAGACCACCATGGGAGGAGCACGCACAGGCAGAGTGCCGGGGAGGAGAGCAAGGGATCAAGGACGCCACACACGTGTGTGTATTGGTATACACACGTAACTGCAGTCTGCTGAAATGTGCTTCAGAGACATAGCGGAGAACTGAGTAATGGGGAATGGTGTCCCCACGCACCATGGTCATTTTCAGTTGCAGGTCTGGTGATTCTGTGAACTTTTACAGACCTAATTTCATTTGGCTTTTTTTTTTTTTTTTTTTTTTAAATCCCCTTCCCCTCCAATCTCTTTGGGCCATGGTGCACGAGACAAAACAGCCTTCAGCCGCTGACTACCTCAGGTCAGCATTTAAATCGCCAGGTCTCTTACAAAGCAGCAGTGGCCTGTTTTCCCATTAACCTTAATTAGTTTGTTCCTGCTCCTGTAACCTCCTTGCAGACCCTGCATGTGGTTAATACTGGTTTAGGATTCTCGCATCTCCTCCATGCTTGAAGCCAGCGGTGGCGAGCATGACGGTTCTAAATATTGTTTTTAAAAAAAAAGGAGACGAACACTCAATTTGTCACTTCTCAACCCCTCCCCTATTCCCATCTTTTAATCTCTTGGGCATTTTGTTTCTCTTGTTGGAGAACTTAACTTGAAACACTACAGAGCCAATACACCTATATGTATGGAAAAGACAAAAAAAAAAGTATCTGGTAAATTATGTACAGTTTTTTATACACATTACCCAATGTACTTTGCTGCCTTCTAGATAAATTATTTTGCAAACACATTACTGCACAGTTGTAAATAACTTATGTACTGTAACATCACTTTCAGTTTTGTGTAAAGAAATAAATAAATTTAAAAAACTTTGTAATATATAGTTCACCCTAGGCAGCAGCTTCATTGAAGAGATGGATTCTGGGAGTGTGGGCGACAGACAGGCCAAAAAAAAAGTTATGTTCAGTATTTTGCTCATTTTTGTCTCCATGTGTGAAGTTTTAATTTTGTCCACGTCTGACAGTCCTTGCTAGACTTGGCAGGGGTTGCGTTAGACCCTTTGTCCTGCAAAGGGGGACTTACCATTTCAATTCCTTCACGCACTGAAAGGGTTAATGCAGGGATTTAACTACTTCATTCTGTTCTGAAAGACCTGGTGAATCCTTTCCGGTTATCTTTATATTGTCTTGGTACTTTTAGCTGTTGTATCTGCAAAGGCTGTTGAGGTCTGCCTTAGCCAATTTTAGTTTTCAGTAATCTGTTGTGAATGTATCAGAAGTTCTCATGGAGCCCAATGAGAAGATTGGGATATTTCTCATTTGGTAGTTGCCAATTTTACCCAGACGTACGTGTTACGGTCCAGTGACTTCTAACGTTTCTAATGCCCCAGAGCTATGTGCTGGTTCTTTGGTTTATCTATAATTTGGAGTAGTAAGACACGGTTGTCATGATTCTAGATTGGTTTACCATAAGCTCCTCCCATTATTATTTTTTAGCCCAGCTGTCAAAACGCCTTGGACTTGGCATACGACCTTACTAGAATTTAACGTCGACTTTCAATGGAATAAAACTTGGGTTATCCAGCAGTAAGGCTTTGAGGCCTGGCATGGCTTTGTAAGTGTCGGTCCAAGTCTTTATAATACGGCTTTTCAGTGTCGTCCTGTGGCATTAATCGATTTCTGCCTTATGTTTGAGTAAGTGGGTAGCAGTTGATAAAGTGATCATTTCAATTAAACCCATTCTTGGCATATATATATCTAGCCATTTCCCAGCAGCCTCTGTACTTCTGTTATGAGGAGTAGGAATTAGTGTCCATAGTATGGGGGTAAACCCAGTGTAGTCTACAGCTTGCTCTGAAGTCAAATAGAAACACAAAGGTAATGTCTTTTGGGTTTGTTTTTCCCCTCCATTTTGTTTATAAAAGGTCTGTATGGCTTCACGCCAGCTGAAGAAATGTAACTTGTCCACTTAGCATATTGTAAAGAATTCAGAATGACAATGTACCCTGTTCTCTACACTATTCCCCTTTGTTACAGGACCAGTTTATCTGCCTGTCTTGGTGATTTGCTTAGTGTCTTCTCTGCTGCAAATCTTGTGCATTTCTTTTAGTATAGTTTTCTTGAATGTTCGGTTTTACTAGTTTCTCTGAGGCTTCTTGGATTACATTCCAGGCGAGGACCTTCAGGCGGGGAGTATACAGGTAGCCGTCGGTCTGAAACAGATTCATGCAGCCGTGCTATATACTCAGTGTCCCATCATGAGAGGGTACGCACGGGCTTCCAGACCTCTCCTGCTATCTGAGCAGGCATCAGTGCGTTGGAGATGGTTCTGGGATGTCCGTGATTACCCTTTTGTTACCAGCACCATGTAGACATGTGGTTGTTGGGGTTTTTTTTTTGCTAATCAGAGTGGAAATCAGAGTGTCTAAGCAGGTGGAAGATTATGTCCATTGCACAGTTTCCCTTCATATGCTTATGCTTAAAGGACTAATTAGGCTGTATACAGACAAGTAAATGCTGCAGGTTCGGTAGTCACTTAATGCTGCTTTGGTCAAGGAATCATTAGTGTCATGAATCCCTCCCAGACTTTGTTAAAAGTAATTTGCTGTTAAAGTGAGGAAAAGTTCATTCTAATTATAGTTGTCAATTAGTTTCACTGACCCTTCTGAAAATAAGTGTCTGATAGTGCTGCCAGCAAGGGGTTGCCTGGAAATTAGAAGATGAGCTTTAGTTAAACTGATAGCTGACTTCAGTGATCTCTCAACCAATAGATGGTCCTGTGACAGAATTTGGTTCTTGATCGTCAATAACAAAAATGTCCTTACACAGGCCCAAGACACCCACTGGAGGAAACCGTTTGTTGGCCTAATTGATATTTCTGCCTCAGTAATCTCACTAGTTCCTTGTGATATTGGTTCAGGCCTCAATGTTCACCGTACGTAGACGAGCGTTTCACTCTAATGTGCTGATCTGTTATATAGAACAAGTTTCCACCCGTTATACATATAATTTAGCAGACCTCTATCTTTGCTATGTTTGCCGGTTTTTAACAGTTTTCTTTCTTTGCTGTATTAATAGGACCCTTTTCTCTTAAACATTAGTTGGAATATACATTTCCGCCAAGTCTTTCAGCGCCGAGGCACGAGTCCTTCCCTAATCAAAATTGAAATTCAAATTATTTATTCTTTGTAACTGTAACTCACCTGTGGTATGTTGTTCCTTCATGTCTCAGCAGATTGTAAATTTCCCTCCTGTTATGGTTCTACGAGACATTGTACATAGATGTAAATATCAAGCTAGCCGATCCACACCCTTTTGTTACACTTCACTTCCGTACAGTGTGTGGATTGATACAGCAGCCAGATTTCTTGGTAATGTAACAATGTAACTTTTTTTATTCTTTTTATTTTCCACTTGTTTGTGTACATATTGTTTTGGCAGTGCTGGTGCTGCCTTTGCACTGCGCTGCCCCCTTTTTTGCGGTTCAATCATTCAGCTGTATACAACTTCCTGCGGATTACACAAAAATGTTATTTTCTACAATTGCATGTACAGAGAGAAGGCCAGAAAATGCTGTTGTCCCTCAGAGATAATGTTCGTAAATAAATGAAACAAAATAAATTCAACTGTTTGTGTAATTTTTCTACATTCTTCTTATACAGCTATGTTGAAACAAGAATGATAATGTCGGGATAATGAGGTATCCGGGCCTAGACGCACTGAACTCTAGTCTGTATGGTGAGACTCCTGTCCAAAGCATGGTCAGTACTGTGGTCTAGTGGAGCCTGGTTCCTCTACACATTACGGCAGGCCTGGACAACGTGGCTCTCCAGGTGTTACGAAAATAGAAGTTCCAGCATACCCTGCCAGGTATCAGCTGGCAAAGCATGCTGGGACTTGTAGTTTCACTTGGAGAGCCACCGGTTTTCTCAACCAGTGTTGAGGCTTATAGTGCGATGACCAAATGCTAGCTTCCATTAGTCTGGCTGCACCAGACCTTGGTCTGTATTTCCATACATGGATTTAATTGGTAGAGAACCCTGGTATTCAGTCTTACATTTAGATTAGATGGTGTATAAATGTTGGGACGATTTAGTTCCACATATGGAACTGAGGAGGAATTTCAGGATCTTGGAGTCTAGTAAGTGGGAAGTCAATGGGGTATATTTACTAAGCTGCAGAAAAAGTGGAGATGTTGCCTATAGCAACTGATCAGATTCTAGCCGTCACTTTCTTGAATGTACTAAATAACTAGAATCTGATTGGTTGCTATAGGCAACATCTCCACTTTTTCAAATCAGTGCTTAGTAAATATACCCCAAGGAGTTGACTAGAGATGACCCGTTGTCCTTATAGTGAAACATGTTCTCCCTGAGTCAGTCTGCCCATGCTGTCTCCCATGTGGTGGAAGTGTTCATGGGGAATGATCATTATATCATATACAAAACATTATTCAGATGAAATATGCCAGATGCTTCCCTTTTATGTGTCCCCTTCCTCTGTACTGAAAGGCTCCATAAGGAACCATTGGAGGGCCTTTTAGTAGGCCACAAGTAAGGCCTTCTGTTGGCCGTACTCTCTGCTCCCATCATGCAGCTCTGAGCCATCAATGCTGTGGTGCCAGTACAATAACAATTCTCGCTGCTAATGTGGACATTGGCCATAGCTAGTTAATGCCAGTAGCATAGGGCTCTGCTTGTGGCATACTCCATATCTCTTCAGGGAGTGCAGAGAATGGAGCTTCCATAGGGGAGATCTCCACATTTAAGAAAATGTTTACTGCCCTCCCTTTAATCTATACTTTTGAAGTTGATTTTATCCTTTGAAGCATTTTTGGTTTATTGCTAGTTGGCAGCTAATGTTTGCATGCTGACCTTATACTGGCTCCATTCTAACTAAAAGTGCACATTTGTGCTAAATCTCTTGCAAACAAATTGTCTTAGCTTTTCTCTGCCTGATGCAAGGTAGACAAGGAGAGCAGATGACTGGTTGCTATGGTTTAGTGCAAATCTTCACCTTTGAACGGTATCGCTAATTAATCTTCTGTGACTAACTAACTTCCAAATACTTCACACACTTGTAAGAGGTTATTTTTGGCTGTGTATAGATAACATTGTTTCAAAAGAAGTTGCAATTAAAACACCAGACGTTCTGGAACTAGGACTGAATTTAATAATACGTCTACCTATAGGATCTGTAGAATGGGCGCGATAGGAACTGTAAGCCAAAAGCAAATTTAAAATGGTGAGAATAAGGTCTTTGCATAAAGGACAAGTTCTATTTGGCTTAAAAATTCAACAAATATTTGACTATATATTTTATTTGCATCCGTTCCTATTGTGACGGAGCCAACATTTCTGAGGAAAATTTGGGGCTTCCATTTTTCTGCTGGCTGCATATAGCAAACCTCTTCCATGTGACCCTTGTATCCCAGCTGATATAAAAAGGAAGGAACTAGCATTGACCCAGGAATAGACATATTGATATCCATGCGTAGAACTAGATTACACAGATCAGGTCATTTGGGTGTAGGTCTGATTAAGGTTGTGGAAGGTGGACAGTCCGTTGGGTCATTGAGTGACCACACTTGGAATTCTAACCAAACACAATTGATTAAAGTGTGTGGATTAGCTGGGCATAATTGTAAAGCGCTACGGAATTTGCTGGTGGGAAGTGCACAAATGGGTCACTTTTCACATTTTATTTTCTTGGAACATGTGAACAAAATAGGGTTTGAGAGTTTTTACTACTGATCAACACAATAGTCTTATAAAAAGTAGTGAATACTAACTAAACCCGGGAGCAATGTGAAGCCTTTTTTATTGATTGAAGTCTGTGTACATCAAATCAATTCAAAATTAAAACCTGCCTGAGATGTCCCACAGTATTAGTGTTTTACCAAATAGATTCATCTGGAAGATTAAATAACATTCAAAGCAAACCTAAGAAAATGTATTGAAAGGCGGCTACTGAGCAACTGTTTGCCTAGAACAGGCTGTCCTCCCAAAACTGAGAATCTGTGAGAAGGGGGCAGTTATTACGCCTATGGCAACCCAGACAGATGGGGAAGCTGTTCAATGGGACAGTAGCCTGGGCACTTCACACATCTGCATTGTATGGGAGAAGGGCTACAAGGAAACCACTTAAGAAAAGTCACATGAAATGTTACCTAGCGTAACTGAGCTTCCTCGTAAGAACACGGAGACGGGAGCATAATGTTATGCAGGCGCTTCAACGGCTGAAAACATGGCTAGATATATACAAATCTTTGCAGAAAACCTGCAGCAGCCTGCAAGAGACCTGTGACTTGGGAGAAGATTAATGTTCCAGCAGTAAGATGTCTCAAAAAAATACAGCAAAAGCCACATTGGAGTCTCTCTAACAAAGAAATAAAGTCCAGAAGTGGCCCAGTCATAGGAATACAAGACCACAGGGAGGTTACGAAAAACTTGTTAGCCACCCATTTCACATGCACGTAAGCCACACTCACCCAAATGCTGCAAATATTTTGACCAGTTGACCAAAAACCTCATTTAGGTTTGTATGTAGAATGTTGGCACACTAACATCTGAAATACTTTGTTTTGAATCATTGGGCGTTATTCTATTTAAAAGAATTATATTTTTTTTTTCCAGATTTGGTGTTTGTTAAATTAATCTTGGACCTGCGATTCTGTAAAAATAGCACACTTAATTTTGAAAGTGTTTTTAAAATGCTTTACCTTCAAGAAGCGTGTGTGCCTTCAACATGTATTGCTGCAGTAGATAATGTAATCTCCTTTGGATTGCAAACAGGATGGAGGCTCTTTTATTACAAACAGTGATGTCCAAGGCTCCAGAATACTTGTGAGTGTGGATGAGCTTTGACCCCCAGGATGTATTAATGAAATTACCCTAGGTTTGTGGTCTGCTTCCAGCCCCGACAATCCTAATAGTGTGTATTGATGTGATTGGTCTGGTATTTACAAAATAGTACACGGCTCTTTGTAGACAAGCATTTTGCCTAAAGGAAGTGGGTATCTGACCTCTTCTATTAAAAAAAACAAACACCGTTAGAAGCCTGACTGAAGGTTTGATACTGGATTGTAATCAATAGTGCAGTCTAAAGTGGGGTGCATCCAGTCTGTCGGCCTGTGATTTTTATGATCCATTTTAGTCAGAGCCCTGGTACATGTGCTTTTATGGACGTCTGGTGTCAAGAGACAGAGGACTTGTTCCTCCTTGACCTCTGCTGCACTGTGGACCATGGGATTCTAATAGAACTGAAGAATTGTGGATTGCATGACAGTCCTTAATTGGTTCAAATTGGTTTTCACTGGCAGCTTACAAAGTGTCACCAGGAGCACAATCGTCTGTACCACACGGCATGTCATCCCATCTCCCAATGCCATTTGCAATGTACATGCTCCCACTGGGTGAAATAATGTCATTGCCCAGACTACCACTGCTATGCAGATGATAATCCACTCTACCTTTCCTTTGCTACAATTACTGAGAACCCAATATCAATCCATAATGTCTGTTGAGCTGAGCTTCAATGGATGATTGCCTGTTGGTGGATAAAACAGAGATTCTTCATGGGAGCTCATTGCCAAATGACAACACTGCAGATGGGTCAACCCACTAAGTTTAAGCTTGGAAGGTCAGATGTGCAGAATTTTGCTGTTGTCCTTGATTGTGGCTTGGCACAAAAACATCTGAGGAACATAGCCAGAGTCAAGCTTTTGATCTCCCAAAAGGTCTTCCTAAACTCATACTTGCATTTGTGTCCTCATGCTTGGACTACAGCGATGCACTTTACCTGGGTCTCCCAGAAAATAAATTGCACTGTTTGCAGCTGTAGGCAGAATGTTTTCTAACCAGCCCTGTTCCTGTCACATAACACCTATTCTCCTTTCTCTTCACCGGTTGCCTGTAAAATGGAGAATCCATTTCAAGATTGGCTTATTGACAATGCTCTACATAATCTGGGTCCTAGATACTTGAAGCAGCTTTTCATTCCCCAAAAACTCCCTCTTGCTCACTTCAATCCACAGGTGGAGTAAAAGTACCTAGAATCTCCCATACCTCACATGGGCCCCAGCTGTTAGCTTTGTGGCTCCCAGTCTTTGGAACCCGCTCCCTTGCACAGTGACAGAAGCTTCTTCTCTGCAAATCTTCATAAATACAGTTTACTTAATCATTTCATTAATGCACCTCTGCTCATAATACCCAATTCCGAGCCCTCTTCTGTGTTCTTTTATGTTTTCTTTTGCATCGTATGTCTGCAAATGAAAAGTGCTTTGAATCATATTATGAGAAAAGTTCTATATAAATAAAATTCAGTATCATTTTTGGTGTGTACTTTATTTTTAACTTAATTTTTATTGCATTGGTAAAGATTATTTGTATATTAACCTTAAGCATAGTCCATTTGCCACTAGCGCACATTTTAAAGGACGTTGATTTGAAATCCAGGACTACTGCTGGAGAGAGATACTGGCGGATAAGGTAGTGCACACCGATATATCTGTGTGCCAAAGGAAATAACTAGATTTCTTCTGCAATTGTTTCAGCGTTGGAGACTTCATGTGCTATATAAGGGCACAGACAAAGAAAAAGATGTTTATGATTTTGACTGTAAATACAGCCTTGCCGTAAAATACAAAAATGTACATCTTCCTTCCACACTACCAATAAGGTCAAAGGTCATCAAGAGCTACCAACAGTTCATGTTTCAGTATTTCTTTATTCATGCACAGGTGAGTTACTGTATATACTCGAGTATAAGCCGGGTTTTTCAGCACATTTTTTGTGCTGAAAAAGTCCCCCCTCGGCTTATACTCTGCTTATACTTGGGGTGAGGTAGGTGAGCGGCATCCCTAGTGGGGAGAGAAGGTGCTGTACTCAGCGCAATGCAGGCTGCAGCAGAGCGGGCAAGGTGGGTGGTGCAGATGCGGCCTGTGCAGAGTGACCTCTGACACCGCGTCGGGAATAGCTGAGCACTCGCTCAGAGACGCTGCCCGGCATTAGACTGCGCATGCGCAGCAGTTCTCACGGGTCCCGTTACAGACTGCTGTTCCCGATCGTCTGCGTCTTGGGCTCCTGGTGATGCTGGGAAATGTCCACCTTTCACTGCAACTTCGGCTTCCAGATAGACCCAAAAGGTGAGTGCAGTGCCTGGGACGCATCATTCTCTAGTCCCCAAGCACGGAGCGCTTACTTATATGGGGGGGGGGTGTTAACAAACTTTATTCATTCACACCTTAAAAACCAGCGAAGGAGAAGTGTGGGTGACAGGGCATTATTTACCCGAATTTATTCAGGCTGGGAGGGAGAAGAGCAGCGCCAGTAATAGAGAGCTGCTAGTTTGGAATAGAGCTGTGACTGACTCTACCCGCCCTTGGTTCTATACCTGCCGCGAGTGTCATATACAGTTTAAAGTTGGAATTGATCTTTGACACTTACCTCTTTTGCGCTCGCATACATACTCGGCACACTGTAATCTGCTACTGCCGCTACGGAACACCGGAGCTGAGATAGACCATTCGCTGATCTCTCTGACCTAAAATACCAATTATCCACTGAAGACGCGACATCAGTGAAAAATTGCACAAACCTAGCGGCACTGATCAGCCATCCCACTGTCGGCCATCATTACTAGATCGGCACCTCTGCTGATTCCCCGCAGAGACATAGTTTGCCTAACATCAGAAAACAGATAAGAGACTGCAATGTATCATCATTTATTTATATAGCGCCACTGAATCCGCAGCGCTGTACAGAGAACTTATTCACATCAGTCCCTGCCCCATTGGAGCTTACAGTCTAAATTTCCTAACACACACATGTCAAAATTTTTTTTTATTATTTTTTTAGCAGCCAATTAACCTAATAGTATGGTTTTGGAGTGTGGGAGGAAACCGGAGCACCCGGAGGAAACCCACGCAAACACGGGAGAACATACAAACTCCACACAGATAAGGCCATGGACGGAAATTGAACTCATGACCCCAGCGCTGTGAGGCGGAAGTGCTAACCACTGAGCCACCGTGCTGCCCAATGTCTGGATTTACATTACCATTTACTCTACAGATGGTTCTCTCTCAGTATAACTAAACTTTGGAAGACACTTTATAAAGGAATTACAGAACAATTCCTGTGTTCTCATAATTACGTCCCCTCTTTATGTATGCTGTCCAGACACTATTAATGGCAGAATTCTGTAAGCTGTCATGGAGGCATTTATCAGGTTTAGAGAACTTGTAGCACCTGTTGTACAAGTGTCAGCCTGTGGCAGCTGCTTATGGTCCAGAAGAACTGGAGAGCTGAAGGTTGCCCAAACCTGGAACATAGGCTTACAGCTCATTGATTAGCAAATTGGCATAATAATGGTGTGCCAGGTAGCCATTAGCTTAATGTGATGAAATCTAGGTAAAGTTAAACGGTATGAAAACATCTATAAAAAGTTAAATTTACCAGTAGCTGCTGCATTTCCCACCCTAGGCTTATACTCGAGTCAATAAGTTTTCCCAGTTTTTTTAGGTAAAATTAGGTGCCTCGGCTTATATTCGGGTCGGCTTATACTCGAGTATATACCGTAATCTATTTTTCTGGTAATTATCCCATCTGTTTCTGCAGATTTGATTATTTCTACAAATACTGAAAACATGATCTCTTTGTAGCTCTAGAGGACTTTGTTTCTGCCCTGTGTAATCAATCGTTGTGAACATTTCTATAGCACCAGCATATTCTGTAGCTCTTCACAGCTTGTGATTGGCCTTCCTGTATAGAGCAGCCTTCTGGCTTCTGCTAGAGTAGACAAGGAGGTGGCCGTGATGGTGCACATTTATCTTATGCTGTTTATTTTATGGTGTCGCTGTCATTTTGTGTATACATGACATCTGCATAAAGGGATACGATTGTTTCAGTTCTCGTAGAAATTATAGTTCCCATGCAATGTCTTAACCTCCTAACAGCTCCTGGAACAGCCCAGGGTAGGAACTTACTAAGCTGAAATACTTGTTGCACAAGTCTGTTCTCATCACTTAAAGTTCAGCATTCAGCACTTGTGAACATATTTGGCTCTTTGTGCTAACACTTGTGATGTCAGGTTGGCCTGCAGAATGCCAGCGTTACTTGTGCTGGACAAATAATCGCTTACGCATTTCTCTAAAGATGTTTGGCTGTGACGCTGGTAACAGTAAAACAATGACACTTTCAAGTCCGTCCGTCCGTCCCCCTCTTAGACACAGGTTTTATCCTCCATGGTAACATATAGGGGCATATTCAATTAGCTTTTGGATTCGCGGTAACGCGCCGGAACAGCCGCGAAACGTAATACACGGTACCGCAATAACGTGGATTTTCGTTCGCAGCCCATAGGGTTGCGAACGAAAATCCGCGTTAATGCGGTACCGTAATACCCGCAAGAACGCGCACTTTTCGCGGCAACGCGCGTTACCGCGAATCAAAAAGCTAATTGAATATGCCCCATAGGGTCTTATTTAGAGTGACGGGTAAACCCAGCTAAAGGTTGCAAATTTGCAATCCATGTCACAAAGGGCACTAAAGCTATTTTTATGTGCGTGTAGGGAGGTTGCTGGCAGCTTTTGCATGCAGCACCCAAGTACTGGGCAGCTTTATTTCAACACTGATTTTGAATTGGGCTAGGCACGTCCCCTCCTATCTCTGACACTGTACATTTATGCCCATCAGGACCCTTTCTTTTAAAAATAGCCAAGACATGTTTCTCCCTTTTTATGTATATATGTTATGTACACTGAATGAGCAGCAGCCACCCCGGGGAGACTGATCCTGCAAAGACTGGACCAAACGCAGCTTGCCCTAAGTACGCCACGGCAGGTAGTGTGACTGTGCATCCAGAGGGTTAATCCTGAGAGGGTGCCATTGATTTGTGGAGCTGCCTGCAGTGGTCCCAGAGTGAGGTGGGCAGCATCTGGTTGAACCCATGAAACACAAGCGCTGCCAATCTGAGTGCCCGTTATGGACCCAGAAGACATAAATTGGGGACAGCAGGGGGAATTACTGCTGCTGCTGGATTACCAAGAAGTGGAGACTACAGTGAAGGATGGCGAGGACCAGATATTGTCTTTAGTCCTCATTCTATGCAGGTCTGTGTTTGCCCAGCAAAGGCAAAGGTGACATTGAAGCAGGACCTCCTGCCTTTATGGCAGAAAAGAGAGGGGAACCTTTATTGCCACCAGACTCTGCCGCGGTGGATAACGCAGTGGTTGGCTATAGAGAGTCTAGTAATGAAATATTGTTTCCCTGTATGTTATATTGCAGTGATAGAGGCCCAAACATCGCTGATTTTCCTGTACACCTCTATAGGGTGCAGGCCAAAAACCTGCAATGTTACATGGCCACGGAATGCCCGTCACCGCTCTGAAAGCTCTCCGTGGCACATCGGTGTGAATCGGATCTGCCTGTTGTTGTCACTGTTTTAACCATTTCATAAAACTATTGTTCTGTTGGTGCACTGCGTTATATATAAACTTTACACAGTCTCTCTTTTAGATGTTTGCCTGGGTGTGGAATACTTGTGGTGGGTGATGGGCTAGAAGGCAGTCGTGTAAGTGCTGCTATGAGGCCAGAATCATTGCTGGTTCATTTAGAGTACAATCGCCACTGGTTGGTGCAGGCAAATAGCCTGTAAATGCCCCATTATCATGACAGACTATAGCATAGACCAGTGTTGGCTAACTTGTGACACTCCAGGTGTTGTGAAACTACAAGTCCCAGCATACCCTTCCAGCAATAAGCTGATATATATTGGCAAAGCATGCTGGGACTTGTAGTTTCACAACACCTGGAGTGTAACAGGTTAGCCAACACTGCCATAGACAATGACTGAGACATAGGGGGACCTCTGCCAAGGTTAAATGTTTATTTTATTTTTATTATTATTATTTTATTTTTTTCTTTAACTATTTTTTCACTGAACCCCCACCAAGAGTGAAGAATTTCGACAGCACTACATTTTGTATTTCCCTTAGAAATCTAATCTGAGGATTCTTAAAAAATAGAGTATATTGGTATGAAATGATTTAGCATTGGTTTTAAGTATGGCAGTTGACACAATTTAAATATTTGAACAACGGATGAATATAAATACAATTGTGCAATACAGGCCTTTTGTATGAATATTAAATGTAGTAACTATCCTTGAGTGCTCTACATGAGTGCAACTTCTTAAACCTTTAGTCTTTGTCAATACTCAGTTGTGCAACATTTAATTGAAAACTCAGTTGTTTGGTTATATGAACACAACTGTGCAAAAGTTTGAAATCACTAAGATGCTTCTTGGTTTTTGTTTTTACAGAATTTATACTTTGTTTAAAAAAACAAAGTGCCATTAAAGTGAGTTAAAAATATTGGTAAGAAACGACTAATGACTTACTGCTTGAAATGACTGATTTATAATTTATAATTCGCCTATGACTGCAAAGCCCCATTTTCAGCAGCCATTAGTGTCCTAATTCTGGGTTCAAAAATGGACGCACATCCATGTCTTGTGGTTTTGAGAAATGAAGGCTATTCTATGAGTCGGATTGCCCAGAAACTTAATATTTCATACTAAGTTGTCCATTACGTTTTGAGAGAAAAGGGCAAATTGGATCTAACCAGGATTGGAAAAGAAGCTTAAGGCCCAGATGTAAACCTGCCTAAGACATACCGCCCAACATCTGAATACCCCCAATCTGGAAGGCTCTTGGCCACTCTCCCCCAGGAGGTTGTCTAGCGCTGTGAATCCTTACAACCACTGCAGCACAGACCACTAGCTGCGCCTGTTCACCGCTGCTCTGCTAGCGGAAGATACCTCCCAATGTCTCCACCCACAGGACAAACATGTCCAAGGGTGGGACAGCGGGATCGAGCTCTAAAATCGGGACAGTTGGAAGGTATGACTAGGATAAGTACATCGGAGGCCTTACCAGTCCGGAGTTGGCAGCTGCCGTAGATAGTATACGCTGAATACCAGTGCCATCTACAATTATACAAAAACTCCAGGATGCTGGTCTTATAGGCAGAGTGACAAAGAAACGTTTAAATCTGCCAAATAGGAAATAAAGGTTAAAATAGGCAAAAGAACAGACATTACACAATGGATGACTTGAAAAGAGGGTTGTGGAGTTTAAATTTGAGGTGTTTGACTTGAAGTGGAGAATGTATGTGAGAGCCAATGAAAGGAAGCTGTGGTGTGTGTTGGGGAATTTAGACTTTAAGCTCCAATGGGGGCAGGGACTGATGTGAGTGAGTTCTCTGTACAGCGCTGCGGAATTAGTGGCGCTATATAAATAAATGGTGATGAGGAGTGCTTGACCCCTTATATCAATCGTTTCGGATGAAATGTAGTGGTGTGGGGGCTGGTAAAGTGAGAGATTTACACAGAGCGCTGGAATAATGAGCCACTTATTTTACAACGTCATCCCGGCCCCTGTGGTCAGCTTCTGATTGGTGCAAATTTCAGCGTGCAGCGGGACAATGGTCCTAAGCATAACTCTAAGCTATGCAAATACTCTTCATAGAAGAAACGGGGCTGGCGTAGTGTCTATGATGGCTTGGCTGGCACAAGCGCCAGATCTGAACCTTATTGAGCTGTTGTGGGATGAACTGGACCGTATGGTTGGAGAAAAACGCCCTACAAGCCAGCGCACCTCTGGGAAGAGCTGCAGCCGTCTGGGAACAAATTTCCCCTTAACATCTTCAAAACCTGACACCTAGGGACATTCAATTAGCATTCGCGCCCACGCTTACGCATGGCCCCTGATCCCACAAAATCACGGATTTCTGTGCGCACCCCATAGGCTTGCGAGGGGAAATCCTCGATGTTGCGGTGCCGTAATGACACCTTACACGCGCAGCCGTGGATCCCAATTGAATATCCCCCCCCCCCCGAGGTTAAACATCTGTAAAGCTGTAATTACTGCAAATGGAGGATTATTTTAATGAAAGTAAAGTTGGATGAATAGAACAGTTATATAAAATAAGTTAAGACATTGTCATTGTATTGACCATGAAATTATAGTCAATTTAATGGTACCTGGATTTAAAAAAACAAAAACAAGCAGCAGCCGGATCTTAAGTGATTCCAAACTTTTGCACGCTAGTGTGTATGTATATAAACACAGCCCCTGACATGCTTAGCATGTGCCTGACTATTCCAGTTATTAGCAGAAACAATTCAGATTAAGCTGCAGGCAGTTTCCACACGTTGGTCCAATGTGGCTGGAGATAGAGAGGACTGGGCCCAGGAGTGGAGGGATCTGGAGCCATGTGCGGGTGTTTAACCCTTAAGGAAATAATTCTATCTCTGAGGAACTCTTATGGTCCACACAAAAATCATTACAATAATAAAACTTTAAATAATGCTTCACACAATATAATATTGGATCAAAATACAAATAGTGTGAACTAAAAAAATAATGGCTCTAATTGTGGTATAGGGATGTATGCTAATAGCTGTATATAGCTGATCAGACAGCTGTGCAGCTTGTGCATTTAATGCAGTAGTCTGGAATTGTATATTTGATAGCAATTAACATCCCTTCCTATACCACACAATATAATATATAAGTAGTATGTTTAAGAGACAGAGGGGTCCATTTACAGATCCAGCATTAACCCCGGAGAAAGCAGCTGTTTTATACGTGTCCTGCAGGGCGAGGCACCAGGGAGCTGACTGACAGCTCTGTTACCAAGAGGTTCTGCAGCAGCAGAGCTGTCAATCACTTCTCCAAGCAGCTGACTGACAGCTCTGTTACCAAGAGGTTCTGCAGCAGCCAGAGATGTCCCCAGCCGGTACTCCCATGCAGTATAATGTCCCTGACCCCACCTCCACCCCCTCCCTCCTCCCCCGGCCTCCTCCTTCCTCCCCCCCGGCCACTATCCAAGTCCTCCCCCCGACTGTCTGCTCTGTCTCCGCCGATCTCGGGGCCGCCGATCCACATGGACTTTGACGGCAGAGTGTGGCCCTTGGCGGGCGGCTTCGGGCGCTACACCCGGCTGGTGGCTGCCGCCTCTTGGTTGCCCAATGTGTTGGTGGCTCTGGGCTTCTTCTCGGACAAGCTGTTCACCAGCCTCCCGGAGTACAGGTGCCCGGGGGAGCCCGGGGGTCCCTGCAACAGCTCAGGGGCCACACTCAGCAACAGCAGCTGCCCCGGAGGACGGGGGTATCAGTCCCAGGGCTGGCTGGAGAATACCATCGTTACCCAGGTAATAGCAGCTGGCAGTGCCAGCACCATGGCACATAATACCATCGTTACTCAGGTAATAGCAGCTGGCAGTGCCAGCTCCATGGCACATAATACCATCGTTACTCAGGTAATAGCAGCTGGCAGTGCCAGCAGCATGGCACACTTTGGGGCACTGGCACAGGGATTTTCCTGGTTGTTCTCACCCGCCTTACAAATACAGCAGGTGATTGTAGCTGAAAAGCTAGTCTTGGGCAACCTGTGGTTTTCTAGCTGTAGTGGAACTACAGGTCCCAGCATGTGGCACAGGATGTTTACTTCTGAACTACAGTGTATACATGTACTGGGTATCACATGTACCATCTAGGAGTAATGCCCCAGTGTGAAATGACTAAGCTGGACCTGTCTCTGGATATCTCACTGGGGATGAGATCACCCTATAGAGATCTGTATGTGATTGTCTAAAGTCATCTACTCAGACAGCTACAGACTAATATAAGTGAATTTAAATCTTCAAACTTGTTTGTGAAAATGGTGTTAAATAAATCAGTCTTTGGAGAGTTACTTGCATATAATGCTAGAATCTTTTATTTTAATCTTGGCATTACTGTCATCAAATTCACAATAGTTATCTGTGTTGTTGGGAATTTGGCTATTAGTCTGTCATTTTACATGATATTTAAAGCTAGCTTTAACATCTGTCATTTTATTTTTCTTTATAGTCATTGGTCTCATTATGTTTAAATGTAATTAAATGCTAGAGGAGGAGTGTGATAGGGGTCTGTACACCAGGCGCAAATTTCTTCTCCATACATATTTGTATTTGATTCCTGTGTCTGTATAATTGATAATTAATAATCTGTGTGTTACATGGGTTTGGGCCTAGAAGGAAATAGTTTGCAAGAAGTGAGTTTTCAGACGTAGCAGAAGAGTTAACCTCGGCCAAGTTGTCCGTATATCCCTGGTCTCTGTGTATCAGATACTGTGTAACCTGTATCTGTATGTTTCTGTCCATTTGTAGTTGTCGTTGCCCTCAGTGAAGACATGAGACCACTCGTTTCAAAGGGCTATTTATCAAGACCTAAACCGTGCAAAAACATCTTTTTCCGCATGGTTTTGGCATTTTTAAGTAAATTGATTATTTAAGAAATTCCTAACGTAGGAGATCTCTCCTGCATTGCTCAGATTACCGCATAATACCGCAGCCCCTATAATACTGAATGGGGACTGTGGTCTGGGAAATGTATCAAGCTTCGCTTTTTGGAACTTGATCCTCAAAGGCTAAAGCCATCTAACGATAGTGTTAGCCATTCAGTCCTATGGGGAGAAGAGGGATCTTGGAATCCGCAGCCTTTCTGCTCTCCCTTGCGTTAATTTACGTATATGACCTTTGCGTGCGCTGGCCCTAGGTCACCTGTGTGGAGTATAGACTCCGGCTTAGAACCTGCAGTTAACGTTAGAGAGAAGTCATCTCAGGGTTGGCCTTCTATACTGACATGACTTCACTAGTACATTGCCCGATTAATTCACCCGTCATCGCTGCGCTGGCAGATAAATTAACAGGGCAAAAGTCAGATGGATAATAGACACTTAAATTAGTTGATTTTGACTTCTCCTGGGTCAAATTAAAACAATAACTCTAAGCGCAAAACCTGTTTTTAACCTCAACCTTTCAAGATAACTGAAATACTTAAACAAGTGTTATTAACAGACACAGGTGAGAAGGCCCTGCTGGAAAGCTTATAATTCAATAAGTAAATAGGAGTTTGATACCTGAAGGTAACTTCCACCTGTTACACATTGGTCCAGCCAGATTGCAAGGGGCAAAAAGGTGCTTATATGATCCAGTGACTCCAAATCGCCGTCTGGGGTCAGAGGTTTGTTTGGATTTAGAAATAGGATCATTTAAGGTCTGTGTGAGCAGTGTAGAGGGGAGGTAGAATGTCTTAGGGAGATTATGAATGTGGTTCTGGATTTTGATAAACTTGCCGGAATAGGTGAGTTTTCCGGGAACGCTGGAAGGTTTAGAGATTAGGGGGATGTCTTGTTTTGAGGGTGGGTATGGTGCAGAGTGGGTGCAGCCAAACAAAAACTGGAGCAAGTAATGATGGAGTATGAGAGGAGGGGGGGGGGGGGGGGGGGGTTGGGGGCGATCTGGGTGACTTTAGAAGACATATGGTGCAGTTTTTTTTGTGTATAGTAGTACAAGTGTTTCTTAGCGTTTTCAGTTAAGTACAGGCTAACAATGCAGGAAAACGTTTTGTGAGGAATACTATGTTCATATTGGATTATAGGAGTGAACGTCTGATTTGGAGAAAACTAGTAAGAAGGGAAATGTAATATGGGAGGTTTAAAATCAGTGGGGGGAATTCAACTGACCTCGTTACTCGTTAAAGTAACCCGACCCGCGCACTATTACCGTTAGTACGTTAATTTCAACGCTGATTTTTGCTTGCGGCTCAGGGAACCACCAGCACAGATCCCGTAGTAACGTAGTTACTTTGGGCAGTAACGCGGCCAATTGAATCTGCCCCCTTGAATGAATGTCTTTGCTGTGTCTTGTGAGCGATACGTATGTGTCCCGGAGACCTTTCATACATCCCTATAATGGGATTAGGAGACAGAATGAATACGGGGCACAAATGACGGCTCTGAGGTTAGTCCGACACCCAGGCAGCAAGCTTCTAGGGACGGGTTTATTATTGCGTTCAGAAACGTTAGATATCACTTCTGTTGACTGGTGGAAAGATTAGTAGCTCAGTTTTTGACATATTAAGTTTGAGGTGCAGAGAGGACATCTGAGGTGACATGACAAACATTCATAACACAGAGGTCAACATAGACACAGAGAGGATAGATAAACGTGTCGGAGGTGATACAGATCTTATTACAATGGAGGTTATTGTATTCCAAGAGAAGGGTTATATACAGAGAATAACAGTGTATTACTCAGTCCCTGAATTAAAAATTAATTCACTCTATTACTTACTTGGTGTCCTCCGATGCGGCCTAAAATCTCCTCGCTGTTTCCGGAATCATGTTACCAATTAACATGTTTCCTGTGTAGGATCCCCGCAGCAATGGAAGAGGAGATCATTGCTGAGCTGTGGCTGATACTACTAGGAACAGGTCTGATCTGCTGGAACCCTGTGTACGTTATCTTGTACATTAATCTTTAATTTTATCTACAGTGTTGGGTGGAAATCATAGATTTCTGCATTCACCTAATTACCGACCCTTACCGCTATGGGGACAGTGGTGTTGGGTAATTAGGGGGCACATTTATCAATATTAACATAAAGTGAAAAATAGTTTTCAATCCTTATCGCAATGATAAGGATGGAACTATTTCTGACATTTATGTACAACCCTGCACAGAAACAGCAGTTCCGAAAAACTGCTGTTTCTGGGATAAAAAAAAATCATACTTACCCCCCTCTTCGGAACGCGATGTCCCTGGATCACCTCATCGTCCTCTTCAGTCTTCTTCTTTTAGCAATTGCGCATGTGCAGGTTCAAAGACCTTCACATGCGCACAAACATCTCGCTCGATCTCTGCAACTACAGTTGCAGAGAGAGAGCGGTGATTGACAGGGAGGGATCACATGATCCCTCCACACATGCGCTGTCCAACTCTGCTTTTCGGAGCAGAGTTGACAGCACTGAGATTTCTCATTTATGATAATGTACGCCAGCTCCAGCTG
Organism: Mixophyes fleayi; assembly: GCF_038048845.1. NCBI lineage: Eukaryota > Metazoa > Chordata > Amphibia > Anura > Limnodynastidae > Mixophyes > Mixophyes fleayi. The sequence continues at coordinate 88,347,061 of NC_134411.1, read as the reverse complement.
GTACATTATCAAGACAAGTTCCCGAAAAAAAATTTTTTTCGGAACATGTTAGATTGCAAGAGGGAGCAGTCACCATACTGTTGAATGGTGACTGCTCCCCAAAACGAAGCAGAATGCAAAGCAGCAGATATCCACGATATCTGCTGCGATGCACCTTTAATAAATATGCGGGGGGACACATCGGGGCATGAATTGAACGTTATGTGCACGATAGTGCACCTTCACAATTTGTTAAATATGCCCCAAGGTGTTCACAGCAATGTAATGCCATCCCAGGTTGGCGTTACTGGTATTTTCATATGGGATCCAGCTAAAGCCTCTCCGGATTCCTCCCGGGAGGAAGCGCCGTGCGCTGGGCACTTTAGCCGTTCGCTGGCAGCGGTACATATTGAGGGCTACCGATCTGGGGTCGTAAATGTACCCCTAAATCTCAATTCTTCACAGCTTTGATCTTGTCGTACCACAATGTACAGATGTGAGAAGCCCTCCCACAGTGTAATATACCAGAGGGAGTGTAAAGATGAACCTGTAATTATGTCCTGCGTTCTTGAGGAAACTTAATGCGTTCTACGTTAGGATACAGGGAAGATCCTTTCTGTCCGTTTAATAAATAAAATGTGCAAACTGCAAATTTTGCACCTGTAAAATAAAAAAAAATTGGGCAATATAAATATGGAGCTTTCTCGCTGCTTCCTGGATGAACCCCATGTCCTCCGACACTCTGGTCTGCGGTTGGGTTTGGCGCACCTACCAGATGGAGCATATTAACCGTTACCAAACCAATGGCTGGACTTACAATCTAGAGCTCTTCTATACTTTCCTTGCGTGAACTTATTCCCACCTACCGCTCATCTAATCCTCTTTTCATCCCCCACAACCATGTACTTACCCTCCTTTGCTTTCTACACTATAACCTCCCCCCCCCCCCCTCCCTCCATGTTTAAAATGTTAAAATTATAACATCATTGTGATACAAGACCGGCGCACAGTTGATTTCATAGTATGAAGGTGTCATTGGGGAATGTTTATTACTGGCAGTGTATATCGCGCTTTGAAGTGCTACCTACCCTATGGGGCATATTTAATAAAGCACGATAGTGCTTTTAACGGGTCATTAAGGTGTCCTCCTGTCCTCCGCAAATTTATTAAGGGTGCATTGCAGCAGATATCATGGATATCTGCTGCTTTGCACTCCTCTTCGTTTTTGGGAGCATTCACCATTCAACAGAATGGTGACTGCTCCTGGCCGCAATCTAACAAGTCCCGAAAAAAAATTTTTTTTGGGAACTTGTCATGTTAATGTACAGCTGAAGCTGGCGTACATCATCGGAATTGAAGAACTCTAATGCTGACAGCTCTGCTCCGAAGAGCAGAGCTGGACAGCGCATGTGTGGAGGGATCACATGATCCCTCCCTGTCACTCAGCGCTCTCTCTCTGCAACTATCGTTGCAGAGACAGAGAGGGGATCTGTGTGCGCATGTCCAGTTCTTGGAACTGGAGATGCGCAATTGAAGAGTGAAGAGAAGACCCGGAGACAGCGCTTCCGAAGAGGGGGGTAAGTATGATTTTTTTTTTTATCCCTGAAACAGCAGTTTTTCGGAACTGCTGTGTCTGTGCACGGCTGTACATAAATGTGAGAAATAGTTCAATCCTTATCATTGCGATAAGGATTGAAAACTACTTTTCACTTTATGTGAATATTGATAAATGTGCCCCTATATCTGTTCATATGTTTTTGCTGGACTTCTCTTAAACTCGCTATATTTATGTATTTTTATGTACTTGATGTTACTAATAAAACAGTATTAAAAAAAGAAATAAATGAAAAAATATGGCTTTCTACCTGGGGGCAAAACATGGCATCTCCGGGTACGACAGCAAAATTGGGGCGAGGAGCTGGCGATGCTGCCAGGCCAGTACCACCAACCCCCCTTCTCCTGAGGTGCCGTGCCCCCTTCCCCTTCCTCTGTCCCTGTCAGATTGGGGGTATGGCGCTAGGGCTGTGACATCGTAGGTCAACTGTCATAGACCTCAGTTGTGCTTTAAATGCCTCTTTGTTATCTATTTTGTATTTCAGAAATAGTGTGTTAGTAAACAGAACATTTTTGAAATCTCTCTGTCAAAAATATTATTTATGGTTTGCAGGTGACTGTTTAAATCTTTCATTTCCAAACCTTAGAAAGAACATTGCGTTCACCACTAGTTAGAAAAATTGTGTGGCGGCCTCCAGCCCGTGGCACAGACGTCCTGATCATTAGTGGGACTGAGTAAATGCAGGTGCTCGCTGTCATTGTGCCAGTGTTATTTAGTGGTAGTGGAAGCACATTTGACATGTGTTTGCTGCTAGTGTTTTTACTAGTGTTTAAAGCTTATTGCAGCTTTCCACGATGCATTTATCCACAAGTGTGGATAGGACATGAGAAGATTTGTTCCTAAACCTGGAAAACAAATGTACCACATACGCTAATAACTGTGGTAGTGGTATGAGGCCTGACTGATGGTGCACAATGCCTTGGCATTAATTACGGGGTCATATTACCCTTTGATTCGGCTCCAGTTCATTCTTGGCATAGTTTGGTAAACAGGTTGTTCAGTGTTTGTTTTTCTGTCTGCTGAGGAGAGAGCCCGAGGCTTATGAGGTGTGTACGTACCTGCCACGTGTACATCTGGCCATCTACCTGCTCACAGTCTCTTCTTCCACGCCACGTTGCATGTTCCCCACTAATTCTTGTTGCTTTATTCAGGTCCGGCCAACCTGTGACTCTCCAGGTGTTGTGAAACTACAAGCCCCAGCATGCTCTTCCAGCAGATAGGGAGCCGATAGCTGTCAAAGCATGCTGGAACTTGTAGTTTCACAGCACCTGGAGAGCCACAGGTTAGTCAGACAAAACTTTATATAAGAGAGAGTATTATAACATACTTATTATGTACGGAAGCCTATCAGGATTGTATATAAGAACTAAGGTTATCTGAAATTAAGATCTAGGGGTAGATTTACTAAACTGCGGGTATGAAAAAGTGGAGATGTTGCCTATAGCAACCAATCAGATTCTAGCTGTCATTTATTTAGTACATTCTACAGAATGACAGCTAGAATCTGATTGGTTGCTATAGGCAACATCTCCACTTTTTCATACCCGCAGTTTAGTAAATATACCCCCTAGTCTCAGTACAGCAGACTCTCTGAACATCTGCAGGCAGCCTGTTGACCTGCCTGCGTCATATCATCCTCTGAGGGAGCTGATGATGTAATGTGCGTCATAAGGCACCGCCCACCGCGCAGACAGGGAGCAGCTGTCCCGCAGAATTCTCTGTTCTCTTCCCAAAGCTGGATCATCTATTAGGCAACCTGGGGCCCTAGGGGCTCTGAGGGCCCAGATTACAATAACCAGTTTTGTCTGGTATTTTTTTTTTGACAGAGTAGAAAGGAAGAGGACACAAACCAGCTACACGGGGTCTCAATCACACTCTGGGTCTTTCCCTAATTAATTTCCATGTGCACAGCTTGTATAACAAGATACAGGTCATTTTTAAGACTTTAGTTGGCTCAGGGCAAAGATCGTAATAATGTTCCCAATTTGCAGAACAGGATGTGTAAGTTGCACCTGAATCCCAAAAAGAGTTTATCAGTACTGAGTATCCGGAAGGGCGGAGGACGTAAACCAAAATTGTTGTTTTGTTTGCAGATGACACTGTGACAGGGATTACACTGGAGCCTGCAGGGCCCCGGGCCCCGTATGTTCATCCTCCCATCTCCTGTTTTACATAGAACATTCCGTCCATCACTCGTATTGTTTTACAGCAGCTCTGAAGTGAACCAGACAGTGATGGTGTGGGCGGAGCTATAGCCGCTAGTACATGTCATTATCTGTACAATTAATATATCCGTACACACATACACTGATCAGCCACAGGGTTAAAACCACTGACAAGTGAAGTGAATAACATTGATTATGTTGTTACAATGGCACCTGTCAAGGGCTGGGATATATTAGGCAGCAAGTGAACAGTCAGTTCTTGAAGTTGATGTGTTAGAACCAGGAAAAATGGGCAACTGTAAGGATCTGAGTGACTTTGACAAGGGCCACATTGTGATGGCTGGAGGACTGGGTATGGGGCTGCATAGCCGCAGACCACCAGATATAGGAAAGCAACAATGAGCAATGTGTTCAATATGAAAGCAATGTTTCTTTATTTTGGTGATAATGTCCATTTAATTACTTCACTGAACGGGGTTTACATCTATTAGTGTGGGATCTGTATACCGGAGGATTGTAGCTCTTAAGATTTTTGTAGACGTCAATTCTTTTCATTTTCTTCTATTCTGTCACAAATATCCTCTTCTGTAATATAATTACGGTCAGGAGACGGTTATGTGAGTGACCCAACCGCACTTCTGGACCACAGAGCTTGCCATTTAATTGTGTGCATCAGAACTCTTTACACCCTTTAGCCCTCTTTCTTTAGACCAGGTCTGATCAGAGGCTAGCAGGGCATGCTGGGATTTGTAGTTTTCAAAACAAATGAAGAGTCACAAAGTGTCTACTTCTGCTGTAGATTGTAAGCTCTTGTACCAGCCGGGACCACTGTGATTATTACAGCTATTCAGCTATTGTTGGTTTACATAGTGTTATGTGCTTAATCCTGACATGTTGTTCTCCTCTCAGTGGGACCTGGTCTGTGGCAATGAATGGAAAGTGTCTCTGGAGCAGATCTGCAATCTGATTGGCTGGCTGTTTGGGTTCATCATATTCGGGTCCATATGCGACCGGTAAGAATGAAGGGATGTGCTCCTATTACGTGACATGTAAGGCCATAGCAACGTATGTTCCCAAACACATGTAGTAGTTCTAGTGTGATGTTCATTGAATGTTAAAGTTAAATTAACCCCCACCTGAAAATAAATCGAATATATTGTAGAATAGGGTGAACTATACGATCTTTTCCTTATTTCAGGGCTCAGTGACACTAATACGCAGGATACAGAGAGCATGAAAACTAGCAGACACTTGTAATGCATTGTAATGTCTTTCATGTGTATTCCAATATAATCTATGGCGTTGTTAGTGCGCATTGATGTGTGAATCATAGGATAATCTAATGTTATAAAATATTAAACACCATGCTTAACATTTTAGGACGCAGTTGTGGGAACAGAACCATGGAGTCTTATTTCTCCTATTGTTAATGTGCTTTTCATACGTTTATTGTGTGTAAGGAGCGATGAAAGCGAGTGATTAACACCTGAATGTCAAAAGAAACTCAAAAAATTATTCACTGAGATACACTGCACCCTGCCATATATTTGTCAAAAGTCTGTCACGACCAAACTTGGAAAAGATGATTTCTGTCCGGATAAAACATCCATTTATCACATGTATGAATGTATGGGGTTTAAAAGAAGCGTTGTTATTGCACTATAAGCTCTCAGGACTGTCTTGCAGGTTTGGGCGACGCAATGCGTTTATTGCTGCGTTGGTGGTTGCGCTGCCTCTCGGAGTGGCGCTGTGCTTCTCTCCTGGGTACCTCAGCTTCCTGTCCATCAGAGTCGGCTTCGGGGGAGCCCTGGCTGGGATCTTCCTGGCTTTGTACATAGCAAGTGAGTGCAAGTGTTTGTTACCATGAAGGATATTAACCAGCTTCCTGCAGGATTTGGGTCACTGTCTCTCTCCCCTCCCCGTGTTGTCTCCTGTTGTTTGCTGTGGGCGGCTGCTGTGTTTGCTAAAACTTTGTGACTGAGATGTGAGGGTGGGGATGGCCAGCGCACTGTCTAGGAATGGCTACAGGGTAAACAACACTAGGCCTGGAGCTACTAATGACATAACTAACATCTATGGAAAATGTCAGGAGAGCTGAAAGTATTTGAGGTAAAGTTGTGAACATGGGGGAAGATATTTTCCTGCGCACACCAGACTTCCTGTCAGTAATCCTATAGAAGGACACTGCAGCCAGCCTCTCCTCAGACTAAACTGCCTGATAACAGAGAACAGTAGCCGGTACTCGTCAATTGTTAATATAATGTGAAATATCTCGAGTTCTGTCAAGGTAGGGGAACTTTTACAAATATGTTTTGTAGGCGGAGCCACTGTTCCTGAGAACGCAGCCTGCCCAGTCACTAGGACCTTGTGACCTGGCACTGAGGCGCTTTGTGCTCTTGTAAAGCCACAAGTTCCTGGTAAATTGTCCGGCTACATTCCCATGAACATTGATCCAGCTCTCGTTTTTAATTTTAATGGGTTGATCATCTTCTAGTAGGAGGATTATACAAAACCATAATGTACTGTGTACTCATTTCTGTATAAGCCCCCCATAGGCCTATATAACTCCTGATAACATTTTTGTCATATCCACCTTTGTTATTTGTTTATTTTTAATTACAAGCTGGCTCAGGGCGTAACAGTCTCAGGTAGGTATCACTAGCGCCCTCTATCTGTCACTTTATCCTATTCCTACCCAATACCACAATATATAATCCATTGACAACTGCTCTCTTCCTCCCCCCCCCCCCAGGGCTGGAGCTTTGCCCGCCTGGTCGCCGACTAATGATAACAATGATCGGGGGATTTTTCTGGCTGGGCGGTGAGCTCCTGCTGCCGGGTCTGGCTCTTCTGTGCTCAGACTGGAGGGTCCTACAGGGGGCAATAACTGGAGTTTTATTACTACTAGGGGGCTATTGGTGGTAAGTGACTTTTACATGATAAAATATCTACTATGTTTAATTATCACTACCTCTGTATACTAATTAGGGTTAGTCTTGTGCTTTATTCCTTCTACACATATACGATCATATTTAAATATTAATGTACCTTCATTTAATGAACCTGCAGTACAGGCCTGTGTAAGATCACAGTTATTATACTGATCATTATTATAGGATTTGGGTATTTATTATTGATAATCCTGATCTTGTTGTGTGTTAATCCCTACTTTTCGTACATTCAGTTGCAGGTTGCTCTTCCCGGAATCCCCGCGTTGGCTCCTGGCCACGCAGCAGCTGAATCGGTGCAAGTCGGAGCTGTCTCTCTTCTCCAGAGCCAACGGTATAGACATAGGAGAGAATATCTCCGAGCGGGACAGTCTGTTCACAGGTGAGGGCGGCCTGATGGCTTTTGGGGGGTGGTCCATAGACAACAGTAGCTTAAAGCTCACAGGCTGTAAGAGAGCACTGTAACAACTAATGTGAAAATGTATGCCTGTACTGTATATAGCAATACCAAGGAAATGTCTGTCCCGGTGTCTTGGTCATGGACAGAGGGATGCAGAAAACAAGAGATACAAAGGCACTCGACCACAAACAGAAGTACAGTGCCCCTAGTAGCTAGATTATGAGTACAACGTATGAACTGTGCACCCATCTAATAACACTGCCAGGACAGATTGACAAAACATGTCCAGTTTGTAGACTAAACCATAATTGAATGGCCCTTTAGCCACAGCGGCAATGCTCCCTCTATGTAAACATGGGCTTTTGTATCTCTGCGTCTTACACAATGACTCCCAACGTTTCATGTCCCACTCTGTCTTACAGAAATAGACTCTTTTTGGGAGGTTTTCCCCCGTCCTCGTTATTACAGCATCTGCAGTATCTTTGGGACCCGCCTTATTTGGCGAAACGCGCTGATCCTCGGATTTGCTACGTAAGTCGTCCCCCCCCCCCCCCAAATCTCAACCATCTCATTCCTCCTTCTTTGAAGTGTGTTTTCTTATTTGCGAGATCAGGACCAGTTGTCCTATCAGATCTACACGTGTGTGGTCTGAGGAACCCTGTGATCTGATAATGGTATTATGATGTCCTTATAATCTACAATACAGGGGATATTATCCCATATATTACTCCTGTCTCTTAAATTGCATCCTTATGTATTTGCTTTCTTTTATTAACTATTTGCTTCTTCTCCATCCCTTCCACACAGGTTCATCGGCTGTGGCATCCGGCCGTGCTTTGCTCGGAACCTCATGGTTCTAGGCGGCTCAATCCCCTATTTCCTGCAGACCTGCAGTGAATTCCTGGCCTGTATCTTCCTCTGCATCACCGTGAACCACTGGGGCCGCCGCGCGGTTCTCCTGATCTGCACCATACTGACCGGGTTCTGTTCTCTGCTGCTCCTGGCGCTCACGCAGTGTACGGCTCACTCACCCCAACTACCTGTCCCACGTCTGTTCGCCTAATCTCTTCCCTAATAACCGACCTCTCCCTCTCCCCTTTCAGATCTCTTCAACGGAGCTTCTATTGCCATATCTGTGCTGGGTTCAGTCAGCTCACACGCTATGGTGATGCTGAGCATCTTCTACGCCAGCGAGGTGTTGCCGACGGTAATCCGGTGAGTAAGTTTTACCGCTCTATTGTTAAGAAGCAACGTTAAAATGCCATTTTAATTTATATTTACGTATATAAGTAAAGACGGCTAAATATTTACATTTACCTTACTAGGAAATAAAATGTATTTGGGGTCTTGCTTTTTGATTATTTTTTTTATTATGATTTTGATTTTAAATTGGAAATAATACAAATAATACACCCCATTACACACCGGTGGAAATCCGATGAAAGGACATCACGACACTTCCAAATGAGGTCAGTTGCGTGCGCAACTTGGAAATTTCGGCTTTTAAAGCGGCAACGCACGGGCCCAGCTAAGTATTACCTTTACGTTGGGGTTAGGAATAAAATTAATATTACCATAGTCCGTGCGTTGCCGCTTTAAAAATAAAAGTTGCGCACACAACTGACGTCATTTGGAAGTGTTGCGATGTCCTCTCCTCGGATTTCCTCTGTGTCTCCTTACTGGTAAGTAGTTATTTTGTCTATGTCGCTCTGTTCATTATCGGAATAATTATGTAGGAGTAATCAGTGTTGGTGTTTACAGCACCGATAACCTGTACTACACCCTTACACACATTTGCCAGGAGCTAGTGTACCTCTCGGTTACGTACACAGTGGAGGCAAAAACATTGTGGGCTGAATACAAATTCAAGTAGGCGATCGGTTCACTAGGAATTAGCTGTGTCATTGACGGCAGACGTTCATGAGTATCCAAGCCTTCACCCCTAATATACCAGGCATTAGTGATGTCAATAATCAATAGTCTTATGACTGTTGGGTCAGGCCAATAAATGTCTGCCTCCACCGTGTGTAGATGTGTAGATGACCGGTGTTCTTTAAAGCCACTAGTGTGCAGGTTAATCTGCTAAGAGGTGACATTGTCCAGGTGGTATCAGGGCTACTTTCATTACCAGGCCTATGTCCTCTCACATGATGTTATGTATGAGGTGTAGAATGTTGTGTGACGTCTCCGTATCATCTCTCGTCCTCCAGAGGTTCCACATTGGGCCTGATTTTGGGGATCAGTATGTTGGGTCGTGCTGCCCTCCCGATCATCGTCCTACAGCAGAAGTCCGGCTTCTTCCTCCACCACGTTGTCCTTTCGTCCTTCTGCATCCTATCGGTCCTCAGCCTCCTCCTGCTTCCTGAGACCAAAAGGAAGAATCTCCCAGACACTATGAGACAGGGAGACAGCCTGCGCCGACCTCCTCTTGTCCTGCAGCCTACCCAGGATTCAATGCCGCTGCTCTCCCATGGCAAACCCCGGGCGGATTACAACCCTGACAGCTATGCCCGGCTAGCCAGCTCCACCAAGAAAATTCTCAGGACTGGTCCCAAAACTGGGGAGGACAACAAAGCACTAACCAATGGTTAACCAGAGCTGCCAGACTGGATTATACACCTGGTAATGGGCACGATGCAATGTAAAGGGCACTCCGAGCCTTCCCATAGGCCTTTGCAGTGACGGGAAATAGCAGACCACAATAACTGTTTTCAACAAAGACAATTTTTATTACATGTACAAAATGTGGAATTATCAGAGAGTGTCTGAACCACTGAACCGTTTCCATTAAGTCTCATGCTGTAGTTATAACAGTCCCAGAATCTGCATGTTCAACAATCCACTCCAGTTCCATTGTGTTCCCTCCTGAACCCGGTACATTAATAACTCCATCGTTAGCCAGTGTCTCCAGCTCTCTGCTCTACCTTCTCACTTTATATGGTCCACCCCAAGTCTACACCCTAACATCCCAACCCTCCATCTGCCAGGTGATCACCCATCCTTTCCTCCACCGGCAAATCCAGTTGTCTGCATCACTTTCCATCTCGCTGTCACAGGATGGTCCCCGCTCTCAATTGTCCTTCGCATCTTACAGATTTCAAAAACATTTTGATTTTGTACCTACTGTAAACATTTTTTATTTTTTTTTAAATACGCGGCTTGGTCCTCGTTCTGTGGACCATGTAGACGTTCCGTGTCTTTCCCACCAGCTGATTGTGCTGCAGGTAGTTCAGCAATACAAGAAATAAAATAGGACGTTACTGAACCCGACCTGGATATATACAAGGAGATTGTTGCGGAAAATCTTCACCCAGGCTGTACGCAACCAGTAACCAATAGAAAAAACTTCTGTTGTGTCTCCAGTTTAAGCGTAGACAACGGTTTAAAGTCTTATTGTGGCAGTCTTTGGGGTGGTCCTACTAAAGTCACTGGTGGCCGTACATGTCTGCCAGCCGGCGGAAGCGTGGCCCCCAATCTTGCAAATAGTCATATTCGTGGTCACTGTCGCCCTCGCTAGATAAGATGGAGCTCAGGGTGCCGGCCACTGAACCCTCTCCTTCGTAGTCATAAATTAGCGCTGTGTCGTACGGGGGGATGCTGGGATCTGTATCAGCCGCTTGCAGCCCCTGTGAGGAGACAAAAGGGGGTTTTACCAACCAGTCACGGGGGACCTAGAAGGGAGAGAAATCAGGACCCAAGAACTCACATCTTGTATGAAGTCTCCAATGTCAGAGGGACGGTCAGAGGGTCTCCGGGGGTAGCGGGGAATCGTCTGGCTATAAGGGGCATCTCTACGGATTGGGGGCTTTAGACGTGGCGACGGTGGCACTGGCATGGCCGGGTTCCTTAGGCGATTCATATCATAGGCGTCCTGTGCGAAGCAGACACAACATTGCGTTAATATAACAATAGAAAGGGGTATTGACGGCGAGTAGGCAAACTGAGATAATTCCTATGTACCTGGTCCTCTTCTCCTCCTCCCTGCTCATTGTAGTTGAATATATTGTCCCGTACGTCGTCCTCTGACTCGGAAAGTAACCCCTTGTGTGCTGCGGTACCGGAGGTGCAACGGAACAGAAGGAGCAATAGAGCCAGTACTGCAAGAAACAAGGGCAAAAAAAATGAGCGTTGCACACGGAACCAGCACAAAGTAATACACAGATTTATTTTATGTTTTTCCATTATTTAGACATGTTTTCTAGTATACGAATGTTATCTTTTCTTTAGCATTTTGGAAACAGTTCAGTGGTTCTCTTGCCATGCCTCACTGGTAATCACTGGGCATACAGTCCCTGGTCACTGGCAGGGTCGGTGAGCCGTAGCGATGGGCACCGTGACATAGGAGCAGAACTAACGCTATTGTTTATAAAATACAGATGTAAATTCGAAAACATGTTCAAAGTCTGGTGCCCACCTTATGACAACCCTTAATATAGGTGTTAAAAATGGTCTATTAGACGACCTAAAGAGACATTGATTTTGTTTTTGTTTATGTTTTTACAATATACGACGCAGTCCCATCAGTGTTACATTAACATTTCAAGTTAATATTTAATTTCTGCTTTATTCACTTGGGATCACTGTGGCTGCAGCTCCCGATAACCGCAGAGGCGCTGGTAGGACTCCTGCAGGCCGGCTCAGACTAACCCAAACTACAGCCAGTTACCTCCAACAGGTTGTACAGAAACCAGCGCAGCAAAATTACTGCCAGAAAGTGCAACAAAGAGAACGTTGATGTCATGTTATAGAATTAGGTTTTGTTTTTATTTATTATTTTACCAATTAAATTTAATTGGAGAGATTGTTTAAAATCATTTATATGCTGCAGTAGCCTAATTCTCAAAACAGGTCGAAGAAACCGTTCACTCCGGGGGTCTAAGAAACCTGACAGTCAGCTGCCACCAAAGAGAGAGGGAGGGGTAAATAGAGAGTGAGGAGGGGGGTAAATAGAGAGAGAGAGAGGAGGGGGGTAAATAGAGAGAGAGGAGGGGGGTAAATAGAGAGAGAGGGGGTAAATAGAGAGGGAGAGAGGTAGAGAGATGGCCATTTATCTACTGGCAGAGGGGGGGTAAGATGAGGGGGGCTGGCAATGCTCCACTGCCATATTTTGCCACGCACCCGGTGACGTACTGCCCACCCCTAGTTGCTAAGGGTTACAGCAACTTTCTTGTAGGCCAGTTTATAGAAATGCCCCTCATTATGTATACGTAGGGATATTTTCCTGTATATAGTAGGAATACACAGGACATGAATGGAAAATAAAATCACAGCTTTACTTGATATCTTCATGAATAGATGTGTCAGGAGCCAGCGGGGCTGATTTCACCAGCGGATGGGGCTGGTCTGATGTTTTCCACTCATGTTCTGACCGAATTTGGCTCCCGCGGTGGGAGTCGCACACTGCGCCCTCGTGTTCAATGCGAGGAACGTCTCCTAGATTAATGTGTCACTGTGGAGCCACGTTAGGAATGCCACGTTGTTTTCTTAGCTGGGAAAGTGGAACATTCCGTCACTACCATGTGACCCCTTAACCTGGGCTCAGGTCATTACCTGACAATGCTCAACGAGCCAGTCCAGGTGAATTCGGTCAGACGTCAGATGGGAAATATCACTCCAGACGGATACCTCCCAGGTGAAGTAGATTTGTGAATGTGATACAATTCTCTTTCACACATAAATGGTATACGTTTTATCTATAGATCTCCTTCAAATAAGGCTGCGGCTCTTCAGCTGTTGTGGAACTACAAGTCCCAGCAGGCATGTTAAGCCGTTGGAGAACCACATGTTACCTACTTCAACTTAAAAGGGATATGATAAAATTAAAAAAGTCATTTTATTGACCTGTACACAAGATATTAAAAGCTGTACAATGAGGTCGTCTTTTCCTTTAAGGTGCACCCGTTACCTCCACCGTGGAGGCAGCCATCTTGTGTGACTGCAGCGTACCAGACAAACAGGAAGCCGTACCCTGACGGAGGCATCTTATGAGGTACGGACAGGCTGCTTGCTCAGGAATAACAATATGGCTGCCTCCGTGCCGTGCAGGAGACCGGTGCCCTGGAAATCCCGCTACGATATAGAACTTTACATTGGTGATATTTGTCGTTTTTGTTTTTTGTTTTTCAAGCTCTTTTATAAATGAAAATAAATCTCCTGTCACACAGATGTGTATGTATGGAGTTATCCCTGTTGTTTTGAAAATTAAAATGTGTCAGAAAGACCTTTTTAATGTCTCCTCTTAAATTATTAAATAAATGTATTTTATTGTACCTGGTTAAACCTTTGGCTACTTTTTTTCCCAATGGCAGAAAGAACATTTTAGTGGATAAACTCCAGCTTATAATATAGTTATCGTGAAGGATTGTGGTATCGGGGACTATGAAACGTGGTATAAACATTGCAGCTATATATTTTCTGTACTGAGCTACGTTCGTATATAGAGCAACGGATTTAGTTTGATGTGCAGTTCCGGTGCCCATAGCTATTGTTCTATTGTAGCGCACTAATAAAGTATCTGGGGCTACGGGCTTGTGGTTGCCCCCCAGGCTCTTCCCTGAACATAATGATCCATCTACGGGCAGCACGGTGGCTCAGTGGTTAGCACTTCTGCCTCACAGCTCTGGGGTCATAAGTTCAATCCCTGACCATGGCCTTATCTGTGTGGAGTTTGTATGTTCTCCCTGTGTTTGCCTGGGTTTCCTCCGGGTGCTCCGGTTTCCTCCCACACTCCAAAAACAAACTAGTAGGTTAATTGGCTGCTATCAAATTGACCCTAGTCTCTGTCTGTCTGTCTGTGTGTGTCTGTGTATGTTAGGGAATTTAGACTGTAAGCTCCAATGGGGCAGGGACTGATGTGAGTGAGTTCTCTGTACAGCGCTGAGGAATTAGTGGTGCTATATAAATAGCTGATGATGATCTATACAAAGTGGACATCTAAAGTAATAGTCACAATCTGCATCGCCTACACATTGTCATTATTAAATGTAAAGGTGGGAGACGGGTTCAGTGTAAGGATACATGGACCTGATGTCCTTTTGTTCAATGCTTCCCAACATTCCATAATACAATATTGTTACAACATTCATATTATTGGTTCTTCCCATCTTCTCTGCTGGAGACGGCAACTGATGGGGGTATAGACACCATTCTAGTTTTATATACGACAACCTGATTATCAGTATGCACCAGTTATATTCACACTCACCCAACAAGAGCGCCACGCTGCTCAGGATAATGATGAGGGCGCTTAGACTGATGCCCGCTCCCGAGCTGAGGAGAGCAGCCGCGCTGCCGCGGCAGACGCCCGCCACGTCGCAGCGGCACACGGACACGTTCAGCGCATGCAGCTGCGCCAGGGGCGGGTCGCCGGAGTCTGACACCAGCAAGGGCAGGATGTAAACCCCTTCTTGCACCTCATTCAACAGTTCCAGCATGGCATGGGTACCTGGGGAGGGAGGGGGGGAGAGAGGATTCAGTTGGTGAAGCAGAGAGCGTGGCAGAACTTCGTGTTCTAGGGCGCTGGTCTTTGAAGTGGCAGATGTGCTGCCAACTCCGGTTATAAATATTCTCTCTGTAAACATCTGAGTTCTCTAGTGAGAGAATAAGGTAAGACCATCCTGAAACCTGACACATCCACCTGGAATGCTTTGCAGTTCTATTCACGCCCCTGTGTGTTTTGTAACATTTTCCTGAATTAAAATGATAGAACCTTATCCAGGCGGACTTAAACCCACCAAATACTAATGTGAATACTTATGCAAACAATAGATTTCGTCGTTGTTGAAATATAACACATCTATTGTTTTCTGGATGAAATGTAAATCCTGGCATTGTTAGCTCAGAAAATAATACCAATGGGTGTGAATACTTTAGCAACATGCTATATCTGTGTTGGTTGAATGATTTGCTCCTCACCATTGACATCACTGATGCTCCAGTTTAGTGTCAGCGCTGTGGAAGACTGATCCAGCTGGAAGTGGAATGGGTAGGACTGGGGGGGCAGGTCTTCGTCCGTGGCGCTCAGCAGGATACCGTGGCCGTGGTGTGGGCTGCTGCACAGCTCCCCGACATGCTGCTGGAGCACTGGAGCGTGGTCGTTCAGCTCCAACACTTCCACGGATAGCG
This sequence comes from Mixophyes fleayi, assembly GCF_038048845.1. Classification (NCBI taxonomy): domain Eukaryota; kingdom Metazoa; phylum Chordata; class Amphibia; order Anura; family Limnodynastidae; genus Mixophyes; species Mixophyes fleayi. Next base: position 88,331,830 of record NC_134411.1, on the reverse strand, counting down.
TCCCCGTGGAGCTCAGTGGGGGAACGGCTGAGAGACGGGAATAACACAGATGGGGGTGACACAATGAAGACAGAACTGTGACCACACTGACACATCATTGTGTATTTGCCTGGAGCTCTCACCGTTGTCGCTGGCAGTGATAAGCGCTGTGTACCACCCTCCCTGCAGGAACGGTGACCTCCGGTCCACGGTGAATCTGGTCCCGATCTGTCCAGACTGGGCGTCTAACAGCAGCCAATGTGCCGGATCAGAGACCAGCGAGTATCTGTCAAGCAGGAATAACCTTTAACAAACAGGACGAACACCCAGAAGACAGCGAATCATGTAAGATAAACTGCTGCTTCACTACTACTTCATCTGATATCTTCATAAACCATCAATTCCATCATTTTCTCCTAATGAAATAACAGTACAAAGTCCAATTGTATTTAAAAAGGACCGTCAGGGTCTGGTGAAAGGATGTTTTGTATAATTCCTTCTGTACGGTCAACATCCTGAAGAGAACACAGTCCTACAATAGCCCCCCATGGACTTCTCTGTACGTTATTGTCATCTGCAGAAACTGCCTCATGTATATATCCCGTACTGCGCTCATTAGTCAGGGGAGCTGGGACGTAAGATTTTATTACACAGAGATATTTCATAATCCCTCCAAGGTGGAATTATGATGTTAAATGGGAACAGGTTCCTATATTAATACCAATTAATTCTATTTCGCACACAGAAGAAAACATATGGGGCCGCACGGTGGCTCAGTGGTTAGCACTTCTGCCTCACAGCACTGGGGTCATGAGTTAATTTCCCGACCATGGCCTTATCTGTGTGGAGTTTGTATGTTCTCCCCGTGTTTGTGTGGGTTTCCTCCGGGTGCTCTGATTTCCTCCCACACTCCAAAACATACTAGGAGGTTAATTGGCTGCTATCAAAATTGACCCTAGTCTCTGTGTCTGTCTGTCTGTGTCTCTGTGTGTGTGTTAGGGAATTTAGACTAAACTCCAATGGGGTAGGGACTGATGTGAATGAGTTCTCTGTACAGCGCTGCGGAATTAGTGGCGCTATATAAATAAATGGTGATGATATGGTGACTTTTATTCCCTGAGCAACTTTACAAGTCACATGGATAGCCCAGATTTTCCTTTCAAGATTACAGTGGCTGCAACTTTGTAAGAACCCCTGGGTAAATGAGGGTCACCAAGCATATTGACAGCAAGGTCTTCCACTCAGATGTAACTCATGCGTTAATTCAGAGTATAACACCCCAGCATAGGCAAGGTCATGCACTGGCGGCAGGTGACGGCCCAACACCTCAAGTGACTTTATAGTGGAGTTTGGCCACTGCCTGTTCCAGCAAGATTCTAAGTTCAGCAATCTCTCAAATACTAGCGAACCGCGCTGGGTCCCTGCACCATGGGGTACGTTCCTGACTTCTAACCCTACCACCATCCTGCTCCCAACCTAACCATCCAGGAATAAAACATAAATGAAGAAAGTGGATAACACAAATGTCTCACCGGATCTCCTGGACCAGACTGATATCTGGATCTACCGCAGTATAATCGGCGATGATACTTCCCGGACTGATTCTCTCTCTAACTCTCACCACCATGGGGTTCTCCGAGAAGATCGGGGGTTCGTTCACATTCTTTACGATGACCTTGACCCGGGTTTGGGAGCGGAATGTGTGGGGGACGGAGGCGATCAGCTGGGCCTCGTTCTGGGCAGTCACCGTCAAGTTATGTATGCCCTTCGTCTCGTGGTCTAGAGGCTGGAAGATACCAACGTTTTGGGACAGTAATTATCGAGTTTCGTGGCATTGGATTACTTACGAGCATTGTAATGTATAGAACTCCAGAAGTAAATCTGTTGTGTATCACCCTCCTCCCCACCCCCAGCGGGACCGCACAGCTCCAGAATCCCGGCCATTTGTGGCTACCTTGACAACGGAGAGAATTCCCTCATTGGTCTGTGTCTCCGTGCGGATGGAGAACGCACCCTGCGGGTCTCCGCCGATGATGGAGTATTGGACTATCCAGTTGGGGGAGCCGCGGAGGTCTCTGTCCGTTACGCTCAATCTCCCGATATCCAGACCACTGCTCTCCTCTGCGACCTCCATGAGGAACTACCAGGGAGATATTAAGAAATTAGATAGTTAGTAAATACAGCAAACCAATGATCGAAACATATTACATATACCATGGAGCAGGGACTTAGATTGTATGGGAGCTGATGGAACTGCTCCTCCAGGCCCCGCTCATAACATAGGCCCAACAAATTCCAATGCAATCAGACACAAAGACAAACATAGATGGTACATGCTGCTGCTGTACCTCGTCTTGCGTGAACTCAGGCGGGTTATCATTGAGGTCTCCTATGGCGATAACCGCTCTGGCGGTGGTGGATAGCCCCTCCCCCATCATATCGGCCACCTGTACAGTAAGGTTGTATGATCCCACCACCTATATGTAGGGAGACAGGTATCTGTGTTATATTCCATTACACGTAACACTAATAACTGCTCTGTACAGCTGGACGCTGCATTTACCTCTCTGTCCAGACCCACTTGGACCGTCCTGATTTCACCGGTGTCCTGGTTAATACTGAATATTTCTGGTCCGTCTTGTTGAATGATGGAATATTTCAGAAGAGCGTTGTCTGTGTTTGTGTCATCCGCGTCTGTGGCTAACACCCTCATAACCAGGGAGCCTGGAGAGTATAGGACACTAAATAGTCACAATGCCATATAAAGTGTTACCGGGCCATCATTTCTAGTAAAATAAATGGTATGTAACAATTATTTTGCACATAGAGCATATTTAAGCAACTATTTTATTGAATTCTGATGATCTTCCCCCAAAGATTAAATTTGACAGCCCCACAATTGCTATTTAAAGGAGGCCTGGCCAAACTGTTGCTCTCCAGGTTTTGTAAAACTACAAGCCCCAGCATGCTTAGTCAGTACATAGCCTGCCGCTTGCTGGCAGGACATTCTGATACTTGTAGTTTTACAACAACCAGAGAGCCACCATTTGGCCAGACCTGGGGGTGTATTTACTAAACTGCAGGTTTGAAAAAGTGGAGATGTTGCCTATAACAACCAATCAGATTCTAGCTGTAATTTCTTTAGTACATTCGACAAAATGACAGCTGGAATCTGATTGGTTGTTATAGGCAACATAACCACTTTTTCAAACCTGCAGTTTAGTAAATATACCCCTGGTCTTAACACTCTCTGTCTTATAAGCAATGGCCAACAGAGTGGAGAGATTACTTATGGGAACAGTGAATAGTTAATAAGACAGCCCTTTTATAGGGACTCTTGGTAGAATCCATCCCATGCTTCCTATGGATGTCAGGTGCATAGGGCAGTACAAGGTGATTTGCCATTATAAATTGGGAAAGAAGACACCCCCGTCACCCCCTTCCCCAAATACCAACAGCTCCCAATATGTAACCTCAATGTACCAGGCTTTGCATTCTCCATCACATATCCCTTGAACACTGGCTGTAAGAACACCGGGCGATTGTCATTTTGATCAAGAACGACGATCTGTAGGTCCGTCTGGTCTTCAAGGGGCACTCCGTCAATGTCCAACGCAAATGCGCAAAGCTGATGAAGACAGGAGAGAGACAACCTTATATGGAGGGGGTGAGGAATTCTCTACAGTGTCTAAACATACATCCTGCAACAATAGGGTTTGGGCATTGGAAGCAGAACAATCAGCTTGTTCGGAATCGTAGTTGTCTAATCACCGGGTTCTATAGGTTAATCAGAGCTGGGTTCACATGATAGCAGAGACTGGTGCACTATATAATAGTACTAGGACATATGTATGTAGTACCTTAAATCGCTCTATCTTCTCGCGATCCAGCACTGCGTTCAGGTATACGATTCCAGTTGTTTTATTAATCGAAAAGATTCCTTTGGGTTCCTCATCCACACCGGGCCCCTTGATGCTGTATATAATGCTACCTAGGTGCTTCTTGTCCGACTTAATCTGGAAGAATACACATAAATAAATGATGATGATGATGATGATGATTATGATTGATGAAAAACATGAGCAACACAATATTTGTCAGTCATTTTACTGTAACCATCACACGCTATACCAGTAGTGTCCACTAGATGTCAGCGTTGTCCACTGTATCAGGCACACTACATAAATGTGCTTTTCAATATATACCTGGGGGGTCAGAAAACCAATGTGGGGGCTCACAGAATAGTTTTGTTGGGGTCCTATGATTGTTGTATATACAATCGAGTGGTTACCACCACTTAGGGGGTCCCAGAAGAATATCACACTGACCATAGACAAATGGTGCTTAAACTATTTATTTATTTATTTATTTATTTACAAAACATCACTAGCTGAATATCAGGGAAAACAAACACAAATCTGTTCATAAATATTGTTATATTTTCTAGATTAAAAAATAAAATAATGCTTTTCCTAAAACCTCTACATTCTGAACTTTAACTGGAGCTAAACAAATGAAAAATATTTATTTTTTAAACTCTATATGAAAAGAAACTATTCATACGTGTTAAAGGGATAAATGGCCATTTAATATGGACGTGTAACAGCCCCGACAGGGAGCAGCCATGATGACCTCTCTCAAAGTGAGCAGCACCGTGTTGTACGATAATTAAGTGGCAAATTCTATCATAGAATGCAGGTGAGACATGATTGTAACCAGTGAAGAGGGGGAGGGGGGAGAATGTGTATGTGTGTGATTATATCCTCCCAACACGTAGGTAATGTTGTCACAGTCTGCAAGGTGCAATACTTAACAGGTGTGCAGACCAGGTTTTCACATATATATGGAAGTGTGCAGTGTGTACCTACATTATTTTAGCTGCTCTGATATTCAAGGAAAGATAAAATAGGTATAGGTCATTTACTCCCTTTGTTTTCTTATTATATCCACTCTAAAGCACTTGGTTGCCTTAGATCCATAAGATTTAGGGGTATATTTACTAAACTGCGGGTTTGAAAAAGTGGAGATGTTGCCTATAGCAACCAATCAGATTCTAGCTGTCATTTTGTAGAATGTACTAAATAAATTATAACTAAAATCTGATTGGTTGCTATAGGCAACATCATATGCATTCATCATACTACAGATTTATATTTGTAACACCGGCATTCATACGTTAGATTATTGTGAGGGTCTTACACTTCCATATTGTGTTACTCTTTAACCACAAAACATTCTCAGAACTGTGAATCCTATTGCACAATAACGTAAGGAAATGTATATCCCCAATATGAATAAAACATTTTAGAAGGGACGTGGCCACATTTCATTTAAATTCTTTCACGTGGCCGACAGTTTGAATTAAAAAAAATTAAAATATATAATATTATTAACTGGATGCCATGTAAAATTTATTCTGATTGACAAATGTCTTCACTTTTTCAGCTTATTAACCTGTGTCAGTAAGCAACGGACACAGGTCAATAAGCTGCAGAAAGTGAAGACAATGAATATTTAAGCTTAGACACTGAACTGACAAATACCTGTGCCTCAATACTCACATAAAGGAGAAGCAGAACTACAGTAGACACTTTGAGCCTGATTCATTAAGGAAAGGAAATTAAACATAATGAGTAACTTTGCACCTGGGCAAAACCATGTTGCATTGGAGGGGGAGGTAAATTTATAACGTGGGGACAGATTTATAGTAGGGCATGTTCTAGATCTATTTTAAGTTTCACTGTATAAAGCTATCAAGTATTTGTGTTCTACATGACAAAGCAGCCAGTATTTATCTTATGTGCAAAATAATCAACTAGTTTACCCCCCTTGCATTGTAACATGGTTTGTCCCGGAGAAAACTTACTCATTTTTTGCCTTGCTCTCCATAATGAATCAGGCCCAATATGTACACACACACACATATATATATATATACACACACATATATATATATATATATAATTACATAAGCTCCTCCTCCTGCGTTCCTTACCTGCACTACTTGTGAGGGGATGTTTTTTAAATTCTCGGAGACGGAAATAGTAGGAATCACCCAGGCTCTCCTAAACCTTTGCATCCTACTGGGCACGACCTCCCGCTGTCGCCATGGATACAAGATGCGGACGTCTTGTGTGAGGTCATCCTGTGATGTCACGCTCATGACCTGTAGAAGGAGAATAACTTTATTCAAAGAACAGCCTGAGACGCAGAACACACTAAACAGACATTGAACCCTGCACCTAACAACACTGCAATCCTAGAACATTTTATATACTCCTTTTTACTCATCCGTATAAGTCTTAGGTAATGTTTGTGTTGTCTTATATTTCATTACCTACTCTAGAAATCATAGGAGCATTAAAACACTTGAATTTTCCTGAATACATGAATTTGGCAATATAGGTGGAAGCCCTACTAAAATAAAATATCATACACAGACAAGGTATAGCGCCACCTAGCGGCTACATTATCATAAAGTTCAACCCGGACAGCGCTATCTGCAGCCTGCGGCTCTGAGCTTTCACTTCTAAGAGCAACTGTCTGATATCAACAGAGACTGTGTCTGAGCAGCTAAATGTGGCCACATATTCTGTTACTTTCATATCATGCAGTGCGTGGTTCTGTGCAAAGATATTAATATATTTATGTATATAACCGAGACAGCTGCTTGGTGGCAGGAATGGACTAGGAGGAATATATACTCCTTTTACTCTGTTTTTCTGCAAAAAGTTAAAGCGTATAGATATAGTCCTAGGGGTATATTTACTAAACTGCAGGTTTGAAAAAGTGGAGATGTTGCCTATAGCAACCAATCAGATTCTAGTTATCATTTATTTAGTACATTCTACAAAATGACAGCTAGAATCTGACTGGTTGCTGTGCGGAGACACTTTTACAAACCCGCAGTTTAGTAAATATACCCCCTAGTGTGTGCTACTACACATCACTGCATGCTTGCTTTACAGTGAGTGGAGCAGTGCCCCCTGGTGGTCAAAAGACCACATAAACCCTTGTTTGCTTTATATCAAAGATTAATGTGAATGTAGAAATCAAACAGATTATCATGGAAGGGCAGTTAAATAGTGGAAGTTAGGTTTTTTTCTGCACGGTTATTCTAGACTAGTCCCCCACAGGCTTTTTTTTCTTTTCACAATGCATTTTGGGAATGTTCTAATTTTTCAGCTGAAATCTCTAGCTCACAAGTAGAGATGTTATAATCAACTTCATTACATGCTTGATTCCCAAGATTAATATTTTTTAATCGTCTTATTATGTATAGCAGGCCTGGCCAACCTGCGGCTCTCCAGCTGTTGTGAAACTACAAGTCTCACCTTGCCACCTATCGCTTGGCTATCTTCTGGCAAAGCTGGGACTTGTAGTTTCACAACACCTGGAGAACCACAGGTCGGCCAGGCCTGATTTAGAAGATATCATCATCATCATTTATTTACATAGCGCCAGCAAATTCCGTAGCGCTGTACAATTGGGACATGGTTAAATTACGTTTGGAGTTCCATTATTATGCAGAGTAGATTACATTAGCCTAACTGTTGAGAGCCCAATGATCACATAACCGTATATTTCTCTTATAAAAACAAAAAACTTTGTTACCGTACAATACGTAACGAAAGATGGAGTTAAATAATGTGTCTGCTGATCAGCAACGACGTTTGCCTGTCGCCACGTGACCGGCGTGTATCACGGTGTCTCTGAGTGAGCGTCTTGTGTTACCTGCAGACCATATGTGAGCACACAGACGCTGCCAGTCACTGTAATCTGGCTCAGGGAGCAGCTGCTTGCAGCCGGCAGGTGTGACAACTGCAGCAGCCCTGCAGTCTCTGTGTCAGCTTTACTATGAGACTGGCCAGGTGTTTGCAGACAGCGTCCCTGGGGTGTACTGAGCACGGCTGAGCTCCCCTAATCCTACCGAAGACAACTGGGACAGAACAGGTGCAGACTGAGGAGAAAATGAGTCTTACTAGCTATAATAGAGTGGTCCCACTGTGCTAGGATTTCTACCAAGGTGTCTAACAGTCATATTACAGCACCTATAACCAATACTTATTAATATATTCTCCTACCTAACATAATCTCTAACCTTCAGGCTTGGGCAACCTGTGCCTGGGAACTACAAGTTCAAGCATGCCATGCTAGCTATTGGTTGGCAGACCATGCTGGGACTTTTAGTTCCACAACAGCTGGTCAGTCACTGGTTGTCTAAGCCTGCATTGCTGCCTTAATTTTTTCAATTCTTAACGAAACGCCAAAACTGCAATAATTGTTTCTGCTTTTCCCTCTTACTTCCCCTCCAATAGCTAGTTTACACGAGCTTTGAGCTATACACATATATGCCTCTTGACTAGTTTCACGGTTACCCATTTGTATAAGATTAATAATTGCAAGAAAATGTTTTTGATTTTTTGCTACACAGATTATCTCAGGCTACTGATAAACTAGATCAGAACACTGTCCTGGATGAAATAAGTCTTTCTAGGTGTCATTCACATTCAGCGATTGTTGTGCAACCAAACAGAATCAAATTCACACAACTATGTACACACCAATCAGCCACAACATTAAAACCACCTGCTTAATATTATGTAGGTCCCCCTTGTGCCGCCAAATCAGTTCTGATCCGTGGCAGCATGGACCCCACAAGACCTCTGAAGGTGTCCTGTGGTATCTGGCACTAAGACGTTAGCAGCAGATCCATTAAGTCCTGTAAGTTATGAGGTGGGGTCTCCATGGCTCAGACTTGTATTTCCAGCACATCCCACAGATCGGATTCAAATCTGGGGAATTTGGAGGCCGAGTCAACACCTTGATCTCTTTGTCATGTTCCTCAAACCATTCCTGAGTAATGTTTGCAGTGTAACAGGGCTCATTATCCTGCTGAAAGAGACCGCTGCCATCAGGGGTGTACCTGGTCTGCACAATGTTTAGGTAGGTGGTACGTGTCACAGTAACATCCACATGAATATCATGACCCAAGGTTTCCCAGCAGAACATTACCCAGAGTATCACACGGCCTCCGCCGGTTTGTCTTCCTATGGTGCATCCTGGTGCCGTCACTTTACCAGGTAAACGGCGCACACGCACCCGGCCGTCCACATGATGTAAAAGAAAACGTGATTTGTCAGACGCCGATTCACCGGTTGTCCTTGGATCATTTTTGGTAGGTACACCGGGAACACCCCACCAGACCTGACCTTTTGGAGATGCTCTGACCCAGTCGTCTAGACATCACAATTTGTCTCTTGTCATGTCGCTCAGATCCCTGCACCATTTTTCCTGCTTCCAACACATCAACTTCAAGAACTGACTGTTCACTTGCTGTCTAATATATCCCACCCCATGACAGGGGCCATTGTAACGAGATAATCAACAGTATACACTTCACTTGTCAGTGGTTTTTATGTTGTGCTGATCGCTCTATGTAATAGTAAACATATAAGGAGCTGTCAACAACCAGTGACGTCTCAATGGGCCAGTTGTTTATTATTTCTGCATTTCATTGTAGGATATTGTTCTTCGATCCTCTATCCCCATCATGACCTGCTGGTGTAACGGAGGTCGTCCTTCGACTACGCTGCTGTGGAACGAGTGATGTCACACAAGTGGGCGGGGTCTAAGCAGTAAGTGCTTGTAAGCAGACATACAGGCATCAGTATAGAGCGCAGAGTGTATTCGGGTCTCTACCCTCTGTCTCGTGTCTGCCTCTTCTTCATCTACCTGGTATGTTCTTGTTCTGTTTTTACATAGGATTTATTATACCCCAGAGTTTTGTGACCCCTTACAAATAAACGACAGTGATGATGACGATGACGAAGGTGCAAATCTGCGCTAAACCCACAACAACCAATCACACGTTTTGCTTTCCCCATGTAATCTGCGATAGATAGATAAAGCTAGTGGCTTGCTATGGTAGTTAGAATAGTCATTTGTTTCTCATTAGAGACACTCAAGCTGTACTTAGCTGCCGGAAAAGCCAAATGGTGTCTGTCAAGGGGTCAACAATACATAAAAAAACATCTGCTGAGGTTCTCCACTCTGCTTTCATTGGACACTAATTGAAATCACCAAAAGCTATTTATCTTAATAAAATCAATACAAGTTAAACAGCTTGTCGCCCGAATTGTGGTATTAAAATACTTTTGATGTTCTAAGAATACCAGGTCACCTAAAGTGCGTCCTGGTCAGATATTACAGTGCTGGGGCGGACTGAGGGAGGGGAGGGCGACAGTGTACAAATCCAAATGGGTAGAAGAGAGCGTGGGGAAAACAACGGGGAGTTGGGGGTGAGATGAGAGCCAGTCGTGTGACACTAGTAGTCTTGTGGGGGGGAACAGATGCTGACAGCTTTACTTATATCACTCGTACCACAAAGTAATACATGTTAGATGGTGTAACTTACTGCAAGACTAGTACTAAAGCAGTAGTGACTCACATATAACTGAATGTGACTATCCTAATAACCAATATACAATATACAGTATTCTACTGACCCATATACAATACAGTGAGCATTCTACATACCAGTATTTAAGCAGGAAACACTATACAATACATTCTAGTGACCTATATACAATACAGTGAGCATTCTAGTAACCCAAATACAATTCAGAGAGCATTCTAGATACCAGTATATAACCAGGAAACACTATACAATACAGAGAGCATTCTAGTGACCCATATACAATACAGAGAGCATTCTACTGACCCATATACAATACAGAGAGCATTCTAGTGACCCATATACAATACAGAGAGCATTCTACTGACCCATATACAATACAGTGAGCATTCTACATACCAGTATTTAAGCAGGAAACACTATACAATACATTCTAGTGACCTATATACAATACAGTGAGCATTCTAGTAACCCATATACAATTCAGAGAGCATTCTAGATACCAGTATATAACCAGGAAACACTATACAATACAGAGAGCATTCTAGTGACCCATATACAATGCAGAGAGCATTCTAGTGACCCATATAAAATGCCGAGAGCATTCTACTGACCCATATACAATACAGAGAGCATTCTACTGACCCATATACAATGCCGAGAGCATTCTACTGACCCATATACAATGCAGAGAGCATTCTACTGACCCATATGCAATGCAGAGAGCATTCTACTGACCCATATGCAATGCAGAGAGCATTCTAGCGACCCATATACAATCCAGAGAGCATTCTACCGACCCATATACAATACAGAGAGCATTCTAGTGACATATACAATACAGAGAGCATTCTAGTGACATATACAATACAGAGAGCATTCTACTGACCCATATACAATACAGAGAGCATTCTACTGACCCATATACAATGCAGAGAGCATTCTAGAGACCTATATACAAGACAGTGAGCATTCTAGTGACCTATATACAATACAGATAGCATTCTAGTGACCTATATACAATACAGAGAGCATTCTAGTGACCCATATACAATACAGTAAATATCTTAACGACCAATATTCAATATAGAGAGCATTCTAGTTGTCAGTATATAACCAGGAAGCGCTATACAATAGAGTGAGCATCTTTGTGAGTAGTATACAATACAGAGATTGTTTCACAAACTATTACACAATACAGCGAGTATCTTAATGACCACTATGCAATAGAGCATTCTAGTGACCAATAGAGCATATCAGTAACAATTATACAATATTGACTCTATTTCTGGTGGTTATATAATGCAGACTTTCAAATCTCTGGTGACTATGCAGGAAAACCACACAATCTTTATGGCTATGCAGACCCCCAAATCTATGGATGTGATACAACACAGACCCCCAAATCTATGGATATCCCAATTGTAAAGCGCTACGGAATTTGCTGGAGCTATATAAATAAATGTTGTTGATGATGATGATGATGATATGATACAACACAGCGCAGACCCCCAAATCTATGGATATGATACAACACAGACCCCATATATCTGGCGGACTCTCATCACTTCCTCAGTGGGCTGGTCTCTGTCTAGCTCCCAGATTGGTGGATTGATGGTGCTATCCACCAATCAGAGTGCTGATTGATTAAAGTAGAGGGTGGGATAGTGGAGCTAATATTATTATTCCTATATATTTTATGTGCTCTCTTTCTAATTAAAATAATGCTAGCATGTATGGCTATGTCCATGGATGAGATTCTACCAGCTAAGCAGGTTGTCCATTAAGAAATGTGTTTATGCCAATAGACATAGTTTCTTGTGTAGGATAACCTATATTTCAAAACACAATTATGGAAATAATTCTTTTTAATAGGATTTCTATTTTTTTTTAAAGCCTATTCCATCATTGTGCGCTCTGTAAGGATAATACTGACAGGTCCCTGCAGCCAATCTGGAAGTGATGTTGTGAACATATCATCTTAGTAGTTAGTGATCTATATTCTGTGCACAACATAAAACACCTATTAGACCGTTTTACAGCCAGAGTTTAACCCTGCGTGGACCGAGCATCCTGTAGCTATGGACAGGTGTCAAAGTTTTAATGTGCCCCCGCTGAGTGCTGTAACTGATTATCCAGCTGCCCACTGGGGGAGGGAAAGGAGTGTGGGATTAACTTGAATTTAGCAGGCCCCAGAGGACCAAAAATGTACCAGTTGCTGCCTCCTCGCCCCCCTGTATCTCTGGCCGGGGTACGATCAAGTTACAGACATCCAAGGAATTTACCTAATTCCTAAACAACACAGAGTGTTAGGCATGTACCGCACCCACAGGAGTTATACATGGACTCACACCCAGCCTGAGATGCCTACAGTGTATGCATCAGTGTCATCAGGTGGGTTGGAACGTAGTCCTGGGGGTATATTTACTAAACTGTGGTGATGTTACCTATAGCAACCAAACAGATTCTAGCTGTCATTTTGTAGAATGTACTAAATAAATGATAGCTAGAATCTGATTGGTTGCTAAACCAGCAGTTTAGTAATTATACCCTCTGGAGTCCTGTGATAAAGTTATGGCATGCGTGTTTACTTGTTAGGCTCTTACAGAGAAACATAGAAATGTCACAATTGCATCAATAATTGACATCATCCTGGCATTTGTCTGGGTTACAATGTTAAATTTGAGAGGGGTTATTCATCTACAGCAGTGTTGGCTGACCTGTGACACTCCAGGTGTTGTGAAACTACAAGTCCCAGCATGCTTTGCCAATATATAGCAGCTTATTGCTGGAAGGGTATGCTGGGACTTGTAGTTTCACAACACCTGGAGTGTCACAGGTTAGCCAACACTGATCTACAGCAACTTATAATTTACTGGCTTGTACAATACATGGCATCCTACAGCTTTTACTCTATACTTTGTGCTATTTATTTATTATGTCTGTGCTTTTCAGTCAGGTATGCATATCATCGGGAAGAGGTCTGGTTCTGTTTGTGTTGCTCTTGGATACAACACAGCTCTGCTCTGTTGTATCCCAAGTTCAGCTTTGTGTCAAGTCACAGGTCAACACAATGAAACAACTCAGCTGATGATATGAAGACATGGCGGAAAAGCAAAGAATACGCTAGAAAGGTAAAGAAATATATTCAATAATAGGTGGAAAAGAGATTGTAGAAGTGAACCAATTAAAGTGATAACTCTTCATTCTTTGAAGGCACAGCGAGGAATTATAAATGCTATGCTTCATACATGATTTGCCTTACATGCCTCTATAATCACCTGACATTTACAGACTAATTAAACATTCTGAAACAACACTAAAAATAGTAGCATTTCCAAAAATGGAATCCAATGGCAAGAAAGGACACTATTCTGTATTTGTTAGATGGCAGTACACCAATATACACAGTGTATTCTTTATATAATAATGTAAAATAAGCATAAGTGATATAACAGATGGGACAAAGCACTGATCAGAGGTGCTCAGGAACGGTGAACCAGCTGTTTTGGGGTCTGCTCCGTGGAATGTTTAAAACATGAAAATAAAGCCGGTGCACTACAATTCCCAGCACGGCCTTCTCTTTGCAGAGCAATATGATTTAGATCCTTTTTAGGGCAGGAAACGTTTGCATGTGATATCAATTTAAAATCTGTACATTGTACATTCCATTATACATAAAATTGCCTGAGTGTGGAAACACAGTGACCACCAATTTTGATATCCGAAATTGGACTGGGATGGACTGGATTTTGATAATAGAGTTGAACCTTACTTGGGTGCTGGTAGGACAGGGTTCTAGTAATCATGGTGGGAGATGCTTAGGGCGCGCGTTTTAGTCTTTAGTGAAGAAAAAGTGAGAGACGCTTGTAATGTTGACCCTGAACATTGACAGTGATCAAATAACAGCAGTGAAAGGCAGGGCAACGTCCAAGATGTACCTAAAATAATAATAATGTGATGGGTGGGGTAATGTACAGAATTGGAGATTACAGCTGAGGGTATCTGAGTGGGAGATGGAACAATTTAGTGTTAAGCAAGTTCTGTTTTAGTAATGTGACTGCTAGATCTCTGATTTCAGAGGGAGACCACTGGGACACGGAAAAGACACAACTTCTTACACTGACGGGACACACGTGTTATGTGTTTAGACCTTGGGAAAACCATGCGTGTATATTGTAATATTATTACACTCCTCCTCCCCTCTACTGTCCCCGGCCGGGGCACACGTGGACGGGCAGGGGGGAGGGACTGGCCATCTGATTAGCTGCTAAATACATAATTCCCAGGGCTGGTGCCAAGGCGCCCAGCACAGTGTCTGATAATATACACCGCTCATGATATTATGTGCTGTGTCTGGGAATGTGCGCAGCCTGTTAACATTATACAGACCAGCCATTACTGTAATAATACTCCTGGGGGCATATTTGCTAAACTGCAGGTTTGAAAAAGTGGAGTTGTCGCCTATAGCAACCAATCAGATTCTAGCTGTCATTTATTTAGTGCATTCTACAAAATGAGAGCTAGAATCTGATTGGTTGCTATAGGCAACATCTCCACTTTCTCAAACCCGCAGTTTAGTAAATATACCCCCTGGTCTGCGAAGCGTTAAATCACTATGTTGCCCCCTATTTTATTTGTTTATCAGCCTGTCTTGACTTGTGGACCAAAAAGTTTATAAACCTTTACTGCAGGGTCGCTTTGAGTGACAATTGCATATTGCATCATAGAATAACACAGTGAAAAGTGTAATAAGAGGCGTTAAACAATTGCAGCGCAGGATTATTGAAAGATGATCGATTTTGCACAGTCTGCCCGGCTTTCAGTGAAGCACGTTCTCATTGTCTGTGAGTTAGATGGAAGTGATTTTTCATCATTGTTGGGATGGGAGAGGATGTGGTTCCCAGCTCCCCCCTCGCTTGGGCTATTCCAAATATGTCCAGCTGTCTGCCTCTCATATTTACAGTGCGTTGTAGGAGGGGTGGTAGAAGGTTAGAGCGATGGGCAGAACAATGTGGAAAGAGGGGGGGGGGGATCTCAAACCACATCTCTCCTCCAACATCCGACAGTATAAAGATTCCCATATAAATCCAGTGTAATATCTGACCACTTTCTAGCACAATTCATCATCATCACCATTTATTTATATAGCGCCACTAATTCCGCAGCGCTGTACAGAGAACTCACTCACGTCAGTCACATTTGTGGTTTTATTTGGGAAAAAGGCGATTGTTTGGCAAACATTCACTATTCAGAAAGATGATTGTTTGTAAATATCATCTGATCAATACATTATGTGAATAATCAAAGCTTAGCCAAGCAACTTCGGATAATGTCAGATAGAATGAACGTTTTATTTTTAGGTTGTTTTCCTATTCTGAGGACTGAAGCAGATTAGAGTCCTTCGTCAGAGCCTTATTTTCTTTAGCATTTTTCTTCGTCTGGTTTTACAGATAGTCCGACAGAAAAAAATAGTCGTAAGTGAATAGACTTTCTTATAAGTAAAGCTCCATTTGTTCACATATACCGTCCTGCCATTTGTGTTCCTTCCCCGTAAATTCTCCCAGGAGACTGTACCATACCATGTCTAAATGGAGACACGTTTATAGTCCTCACTGAGTCACAGATACAAAACATTCCTGGCATTTTACGGCTGTCATGGATTCCTGTCCTGGGGGGTGGGGGGGTCAGGGCATCAGGGGAACCAGAAAATAATTAGGACTCTCATCCAGGGGGTTCTAGGAGTATATAATGTGACACACGCAAGATAATAGATCTCACAATACTGTAATAAGCCATTCTGGATTATAATGATTCAGTTTATAAAGACCGCCAACAATATCATCTCTTCGTGTTTGCCTGGGTTTCCTCCGGGTGCTCCGGTTTCCTCCCACACTCCAAAAACAAACTGATAGGTTAATTGGCTGCTATTAAACTGCCCTTAGTCTCTCTTGATCTGTGTGTGTTAGGGAATTTAGACTGTAAGCTCCAATGGGGCAGGGACTGATGTGAGTGAGTTCTCTGTACAGTGCTGCGGAATTAGTGGCGCTATATAAATAAATAGATGATGATCATCATCATCATCTAATATACATCATATCTACAGAACTAAAGAGGAAGTCACAGGAAGTATACAAGCGCCACAAATATAGTTTAATAAGTAAAAGAATATGAACTAATAAATGTTTTTCACAAACAGCATAGTGAATATACATATTATGTTCATATCTATGTCAAGTGCAAAGAAGAAAAAAACAACAATGCCCACATAATATATCACAATATATAACATTACTCATACTGCATCAGTATAAAAATAATGTATGTCAGTGGATTGGTCTAGAAGTGCTAAATGATATACTAAATCCATCAATAAACAAGTAAGAGAGTGAAAAGAACAAACCAACCCCCCCCCCACAATTTGTCCCCCATAAAAATGTATCCCTCTAAGCCCACAGGGAACATTCACACAAACAATGGAGGTAGCAGTAGTGATGTCTGTGAATGGACAGTGGTCCCATCGTTAAGTAAGTTGTGGGTAAAGCCCTCATATAAACACCACCTTCAAAATGTACCTGATGATTGCTCACATTGGAGGCGGCCATCTTGTAGGCTAAACCAACATGCATGTGCACGAAGCCCACCAACTCACGGGGGACCGGAGACCCATGAAGAAGGTGCCTCAGTGATGGTACTAATCTGTAGTGAGCTGATGGGCTGCATTCTAAAGAACTTTAGGTTCAGTCCAGAAAATGGCTGCCTCCATCGGTACACTATAATAGAAAACTAGAACGTAAAAGCTTTCCAGTCGTTAAGATCTCAGGAAATCTACCAGAGAGTCCTTACTCTGCCAACACGAGCTGCACCCCAACTAAACGACGGCCGCTAACATGCACTGTCCGTTCTCAGGTGACCAGCGACATCCAGGCCTATACAGGTCGTCAGCTGACCAGGTCTTACCTTCCAGTACAGCAATCGGCCCTCCAGAGCCGTAACTTACAATTGTAGCACCCAGGGCGAGAAGGAAAACTACCGCCCCCCCTAGCTCTCAATTTTAACCAAATGAACCTAAAATATTCATAAACTGCGCCCCCTTCAGCGTTGCGCCCTGGGCTGTCACCCCTCTCGCACAGCCCTAGTTACGGCCCTGCGGCCATCACCTTTATGCTACAATATATTTTTTATTTTAAATTAAGAAAAGTGCTTCATTCTCTTAACTAAAGAGATGCTATAAATCATAATATTTGACAGCATTTTAAATTAATCCCCAGAGGACACCATCGAATCTCTCGACATTCTGTCACCTCGAAGCGCCACTATCCTGTCATGTCAGATTATAATGTGCGATTTTACATTCTCCTCTTCAATACACCTTATAAAGCTCAGAGAGCAGACAGTGAGAACTGCAGCGGAAGTACAGAAAAAAGAGGAGTTTTATTCTGCAGCTGATTAGTGCTGAAGATTAGGGACATTTTCAGGGACCAATGTATAGCCCAGGACAGTCCCTGGATATTAGGGGCAATTGGCAGCTGTGTGTCCTCCATATAACAGTGCACGTTATCCATCCACAATACCTGCATGTGCCCAGGATGTAGGGATCAGCGTATAATGAGGGCGCACTCAGGTGATCTGTTTTGTGGGAGTAGCCCTTGACCTTGCGGAAGGTATAAGTGCACTTTGGGAGAAGACCCCATTTTCTCGTGAGGTCCCTGCAGGATTTATAATGGTCTCTATAATACATACAAAGGTATAACTTTAGCTGCTGCCTCACGTAGTAATCATATAAGGTCTACGCTATCAGTTTACAAAATTAAAAGAAATTATATAATGAGATTATAATAAACTAAACTAAAGAGCAGATATTAATGTACCCGGTTACACATTGATGTCCTTATCCTTAGAATACCGAACATTCCTATGGACAAACCTTCATATCAGCCTGGATGCAGCTGCCAAAATCACAGAGTTGATTTTCAGTCCTAGTATAAGGAACAGGGATAGGACACATATAAAATGAACCAGATATGGTGAGGATACTATGAATGTACTGAGCCCACAGATGAGGATATGTATATGTATATATATATATATATATATATATATATATATATATATATATATATACATATATATATATATATATATACACACACCACTAGACTGCATGTCTTACTAGTATTACAGAATACAGACTGTGATATAATGGAGACTTAGGATAATATCACATAGTGCTGGGTAATCCCAAGTATACAATAATGTGCCATTATCAGGATAATATCACATAATGCTGGGGAATACCGAGCATACAATAACGTGTCATTATCAGGACAATATCACATAGTGCTGGGTAATACCGAGCATACAATAACGTGTCATTATCAGGATAATATCACATAGTGCTGGGTAATCCCAAGTATACAATAATGTGTCATTATCAGGATAATATCACATAGTGCTGGGTAATCCCAAGTATACAATAACGTGTCATTATCAGGACAATATCACATAGTGCTGGGTAATCCCAAGTATACAATAACGTGTCATTATCAGGATAATATCACATAGTGCTGGGTAATCCCAAGTATACAATAACGTGTCATTATCAGGATAATATCACATAGTGCTGGGTAATACCGAGTATACAATAACGTGTCATTATCAGGATAATATCACATAGTGCTGGGTAATCCCAAGTATACAATAATGTGTCATTATCAGGACAATATCACATAGTGCTGGGTAATCCAGAGTATACAATAATCTGTCATTATCAGGATAATATCACATAGTGCTGGGTAATACCGTGTATACAATAACGTGTCATTATCAGGATAATATCACATAGTGCTGGGTAATACCGTGTATACAATAATGTGTCATTATCAGGATAATATCACATAGTGCTGGGTAATCCAGAGTATACAATAATCTGTCTTTATCAGGATAATATCACATAGTGCTGGGTAATACCGTGTATACAATAACGTGTCATTATCAGGATAATATCACATAGTGCTGGGTAATACCGTGTATACAATAACGTGTCATTATCAGGATAATATCACATAGTGCTGGGTAATACCGAGTATACAATAATGTGTCATTATCAGGACAATATCACATAATGCTGGGTAATGCTACATTATCAGGCAGTGTTGATGAGTCGATACTTCAAAGCAATGACCCGAATGAACAATATCAGGCATTACTAGTGGCTATATAATGCACAGCGATCTGACTGAATGTTATCAGGCATTACTAGTGGCTATATAATACACAGCGATCTGACTGAATGTTATTAGGCACTACTAGTGGCTATATAATGCACAGCGATCTGACTGAATGTTATCAGACATTACTAGTGGCTAATCATGGTGAGAGATGCTTAGTGAGATTGTCCTATACACAGCTTCCAGATAGTAATGCCATTCCATTACACTGCATTTCTTTCCTCGAGGTATGGGAATATATATACCTCCCGACTGTCCTGATTTGAGGTGGCTGTCTGGCCAATTCCGATTCCAGGACAGTTGAGAGGTGCGCCCTTCAATACGCTTACCAGCGGCAGGTGGGTGCAGCATTGAAGGGGTGTTTTTGGAAGAAAGGAAGCCAGCTGCCCAAGGGTTATCCATGCCTTTGGGCAGATGTGGTACAAACCATAGTGACATGACAACTCCCCCTCTCTGTGCACACCTGGCCCCTAGTCCCTGAATTACATTGTTGAGAGGTATGCATTAGTAGCTCTTTCTTATGGGATCATTTATATTTTTGGCTTAATGGTCCCCTAATAATCTACTTTCTTAATCAAAAAGTAACCGGATAGCTCCGGTATCCTGCGTGGGCAGTCTGTCCAATTACTGATGTTGGTTGGACTTCTAATCAGACTGGGGAACCTACTGGCTGTTGCTCAGGTCCTTAGCTCTCTGCTTGTCTTCACACTGAGGCCAACGGGAGAGAACTTGAGCCCAATAACTCTGCATCTGCTGCACAAACCTCAATCCCCACCTGTACAATATGTCTGCGGTCTGCGTATATATTGCATAAGCTCTGTTTATAAGAAACTATTGTTACATTTGGATAATATTTATTTCATCATGATAATTAAAGCTGCGCAGTCCTTTAATCATTACAATGATTGCATCGTTTCACCTGCATAGTTTTCTTTTGGTCTGTTGATTTTATATTAATAACAAGATATCATTAATCTATTCAGACAGATAAAAGCTGGGACACATCTGTTTCAGATCAGAATACCATGAGATACACCGGAATTATCATAAAAGATTCCCATTCATCAAACTGCTACCTCCAGCAGGGTTGGTTATACCTCTACTGTCTCTTTAAAGACCTATTATAGTCTGGTAACTGTTGCTGGTGACTTATTATGGCCGACATCTGGACACACTCAGCAGAGTTCAGACTGCAGTATCCACTATTTATTAATCAGCTGAGGTAGAAAATTGGTCTATATAGAATCTGTATTATGGAACGCTTAACTTTAACAGCAGCCAATTTCCTTGTATCCGTCCAGCACAAGTTAGACAATGAAAGATAATCTCTGATTGGCTGCTCTGGTTTTAGTGCAGATTTCATCCTTTGTGCAATTTTAGCAAATAAGCCTAATTAGGGCTCTTTTACTAATATTTAGATGCAAGATGTGCACTAAATAATACCGGCCAATCACACACTTACTTTAATTGTCTGACTTGTACTAGACAAATTAAAGCTAATTGCTGATTGGTTGTTGTGGTTGAGTACAGATTTTGGCCCTAAATGCTAAATGTTGGTAAATGAGCCCTAATATAACGTACAGTGCCTGAAAAGCACATGTTCTCATCAGCACTTAGGGCTAGATTCACTAAACTGCGGGTTTGAAAAAGTGGAGATGTTGCCTATAGCAACCAATCAGAGTCTAGCTGTCATTTATTTAGTACATTCTACAAAATGACAGCCAGAATCTGATTGGTTGCAATAGGCAACTTCTCCACTTTTTCAAACCCGCAGTTTAGTAAATATACCCCTTAGCCTTTCAACTATAGTCGTCTACTCTGTTGGAATGCCCAGGTGACTTCCAAAATTAGGGCGAGACCTCCTGGACTAAGAAGAGAGCAGACGGCTCTCCTCGAGAACGCTTATCTGCCACAAGGTGGGTGGGGGACAGGATTCCCTGCCCACCTCAGTGATCCCTCAGTCACCATGCCCCTGCCAGTTAGTGTATACTGGTTGGGTGTGGCTTGATGGCATGTTGCCACGCCCGTTCAATGGCACAAACTGTGAATCCAAGCCCCGCCCAGCTCCACTCATCTCCCGAGAGGGAGGTAGGAAAAGTACTCAAGTATACTGTAAATTTTGGTAATCCACAAAATAAGGAAACGTGGTCTCCAGAGGCTGGAATGGGCAACCTCTGACACTCCAGTGTATCACGTGTGCAGTTACCGTGACTGTGAGCAAAGTTTTGTCACCTGTGGATCAGCATTAAGCAGAAGCAGATAGATCTGGATGTAACACACACTGTCCCATTATTAAATTGAAATAATTGTCTTATTTTCATGCTCCTTACATATAAATCTGACTCTTCAACATGTGTATAACAATCCCTTACTAAGAGAGGTTATGAATGAGAGGGGAATTACTGTACAAACCTGTGCAACATACACATAATCTATGGGCAAAAACACCCAGTGAATCAGTACTGTCATCATCTATTTATACAGGGCTACTTGTAAAAACTCACAATCTATAGTCAACAAATGGGAAGAAGTGGTAAGACCATATGGAGGAGAAAAGGTGGACCAGGATAGTTGGGTAATGGCTTCTGTGAAGGCATTGGTATTTATGGTAGGGATGAATGGAAGGATGAGAGACTGGGGGGTATATTTACTAAACTGCTGGCTTGAAAAAGTGAAGATGTTGCCTATAGCAACCAATCAGATTCTAGTTTTCATTTTGTAGAATGTACTAAATAAATGACAGCTAGAATCTGATTGGTTGCTATAGGCAACATCTCCACTTTTTCAAATCCGCAGTTTAGTAAATCTAGCTCTTGGTATGATTGAGCAGCTAGTGGATCCCAGAGATGGGAGCAATGCTAGAGAATGGCATGCATAGGCAACAGGGGAAGACCACTAGAATCTAGTTGTCTGCTGAACCCAGTAATTCCATTTGTCGGTCGAGACCTGCAGGTTAGTATTAGTCGATCTCTGGATGTTCTCTGTGCCTCCATGCTGTTCTGAGCATGTGCAGTAAAAATAGCAGAGTGGGGGGACTATGGTGAGCAGGGGCTTCAGAGGGGGAGGGGTTGACCCCTCGGGTGGGGTTAACCCCTCCCCTCTCAGTGCCTTAGCTGCCATAACTACCTCCTACCCAAAACACAAATTATAGATAATTCTCTTTTATACAAATCAAAATGTATCAACAATATAACATCTAATAGGCTGTTTTACTAATAGACAATGAAACACATAATTAATAATTGTTAACGTTACTATGGAGAAGGATCGGATATCACTGTAGGATATAGGTAAACACTGAAGAATTAGACGGATATCAGTAAATCAGCAAATAACTAAACCTCTATTAATATCTCCACTCGTGTTAAGAAATCATTGTCGAATTTTACAATCACATAGGGAGCGATCTAAAATAGTATGTGACCAACTGTTTGTGACGGCCATATAGCGTTAAAGATTAATTGGTACATAGTTATTTTGGATTTTTGGACTGGTTATGTAAGATATCCTTTGGGTAAATGAAAGAGCTTGGGGATTTATTATCTGTAAGTCCACCAAAATGATATCACTGATATCTAACTGATGTGGGATTGGTAGAAAAAGCTGCAAGTCCCAAGGATAAGATTCTCCTTCCTTATCCATCAATTCAATAACAAACTGAAAAATCCAAAACCACAAACTTTTCTCATAGAAACATAGAAATAGAATTTGACGGCAGATAAGAACCGCTTGGCCCATCTAGTCTGCCCGTTTTCTAACCTATGGTAACCTCAAACCCTATGAGATCCTTCGTTCTTTGTAAGGATATCCTTATATCTATCCCAAACATGTTTAAACTGCCTCTCATCAGAGGCAACTCTTTTGCAAAATGCAGCAACATTGTTTCAACAAACTTAAAAGAAAACAATAAAACAAATCTAATATGTTGTAATGGGGGAAGAGGGGAGGATGTCAGAACCCAAACTGAATTGAAATAGATCTCCAGCAAATAGGTAGATTCGATTCAACTGTAATATATACTAGATTATCCCCTACTGTACATTATATGGATATTAAAAGCCACGGAGGAGTTCTGTGGCCATATAAAAACACGATGCTGTAGGCCGAGGACTTTAATACAGGTAACAGAAATCCCAGGCGACTTCTAATATCTGCCATGATTAAGAGGGGGGGGGGGGGGGGGGGGAAGGGGCACTAATCCCTAAAACACACAAGTCATCCTAATGAACACTGAATCGATGGCATCAGAACGGTTTGCACAGATATTCTATACAGGAGTTTATACACTTATTGACATCGCTTGTGTATTACGTTATTATTTTATCACAACGCAACAAACAAAAAAGTCTGAATCTTGTTATCAATTATGGGAAACTAATTTTGAAAATTGTGCTATTCTTTTAAATGTGATCTTTCCATTTCCTTGTACTACATCTTCTACAAGATTTATTGTGCAGTTTAAAGGACCAGGCGATATGTGTTATAGAAGAAATACTGGGCTATAGTTGTAACGATGGCCTTTTATCCAAACAATTACAAATTATTGGGGCAGCATAGTAGACCCTTTGAAAGGTCATCTGAGTATCCTCTACTTGGAATCTGTTCTTTAAACTCATTACTTCTAAATGTATTTATTTTTTTAATAGGATAGCAATAGGGATAGCAAATATTTTTCTCTATTCTGTAAGGACTTCCTAACAAACGTTTCTCATATACCAGAATTGTCCCAGAAAAGGGGGCACTGTAACAGAGTTTAGGGGGTTGGCAAAATAAATAAAAGCTTCTTACCTGCCACCAGAAGGGCACGAGAAAGCACATGGCCAGCGGCACCCTGCTCTCCATTCTCTCTGCAGCGATGTTCTCTCTGTGGGAAAGGGATGAGGGTCTGTGTATGTCTGGCTCTGTCCCAGAGTCCTTCTCACTGTCTGACTGACAGCACAAGTGTGGGGAAATGTAACTTTACTCCACTCTGAGGGGTGGGAGGGGGATTCACAGGGGTGTTGGGGGGGTGTATGTTGTGTGTGTAGAGGGGGGGGGGGGAGAGGGGTCTGCAGCTGTGCCTATTACAGACTCTGCTCTGTTCAAGGTCACTTCCCGGCTCCTGGACCCCTGTATTCTTGGGGTGACCCTGTAGTAGGGGGATGCAGTTTTACTCTAACAAGCCACCTGTCTCTAGATCAACGTTATCACAATCACATCGAGTCTTATACCCTGACGTGGGGTTATAAGAGTCCTGTGATGAACTGTGGTCCTTTATTACTAAGCCCAGAATTGCTTCAAATCTTTCATCATCATCTGCGAAGTGTGCGCTGTAAATCCACCAAGGATGACTAATGGTCCAGATAGGACAACAATATTTAGAATTACAATGTGGGCTTTTTTTTAAGTAAAGCAAAGAATCACTGCAGATAGCCAAAACAATCTCACCGCAGTAACTTATAATGGCCATAACAATTTCACCTATTCACCAAAACCATTTTAATCCTCAGACATAAGTGCGAAACGTCACAAATATAAAAGTGACATAAAGATCTACGGAAAAAACAAACAAAATGAAAACAGTGTAGCGCTAAAGGTTCCTTTGGACGTGAAGGGTTAAAGCCGTGTGGGCCCGTAAAGTGTTAACATCCTGCTGTTTAAATTTAAAGGGAAAATAGATATTTCAGATGTTATCCAGGACAAACTCCAGATTTTGCCATTACCACGATATTCAGATGATATCACCGTGGCTGGTAATGTTTAGTCATTTAACTCAGTCAGGGCCGGACACAGATATATTCTGGGGGTACACGGCGGGATGGGGCCTGTGGCTATATGTTTATTGTGAGTAAACACCAGGAGAGGCTAATGAGCGCTGGCCCGGATCTCAGCATCCGTGCCACCCCTGGCACGGTGGTGCCCGTTAGCAATCAGAGAGTGACGCACACCAGGGAGATGGGAGAGGTTGAAACAGCTGTTTCGAGTGACTCACACTTACTAAGCACTAAGATCAGTCAGCCGTAAACAGCTTGAGAGAGATAAAACATACTTGCCAACTTTTGTTGGCTTCAGGGAAATCCGGGGGAGTTGGCCGTGCGGGGGCGGGGCTTGATGAATCGCATCATTTTGGTCCCGCCTCCTAAACAATTGTCACAATTTTGGCCAATTACAGCAGGGGGCAGGGCTAAGATGTCGCAATATTTTCGTCACTAAGCCCCGCTCCCACCACTTAACTATTGCGGAGACGAGAACCGGGAGGTTGCCCTGCTCTCCCGGGAGGTCTCCCAGAAATGCGGGAGTCTCCCAGACATTCCAGAAGAGTGGGTAACTATGCGTTAAAGAAAAGCAGCTAATGAATCTCTAGAGACTGAAGTGTCTTTTAAATTTTTGTCTCCATTACTGAAGTCATATTGTCTTTCCTGTCAGTCTTTTATTAAACCTTGGTCTCCATGAAAATGGCCACCTCCATAGGCATCAATACATGGACATAGGACACAATTTCTGAACAGTGTCATCATGCCACAGATGGCGAAGCCAACCACGTCTTGTACTGGCTCAGCATCAGGGAGAATGCCAGACTCTTCAGGGAGTGAGGGAGGTCACCCCTATTTCAGGGAGTCTCCCTGACATTCAGGGAGAGTTGGCAAGTATGAGATAAAGGTATTGTTAATTCAGACTCCTTACTTCATCCTCAATCTCCGTTTCATCAAAAAGGGTTTGAAAAGCTGCACATTACTAAGGTTTTAGAAGAAGAAAGGTGAATCAGTATATTGTTCAGGGTTGAGTAAATGTATGTGCTAATGGTACCCAAATACAGAACAATTTGATTGTTCCCAATTTGACTAATATGATTCCCACACAATCACATCTGTGACCAATTTAACCATACACAGGACAACTGAACAGTAATAGTTACAGCGAGAATATCTCTCACACACAATCAAGTCATTCCACACAGGCAATAATCTGATCTGTTTATCCTCCTGTATGATAATGCTACCCACATAGTGTACCGGGGAGATCTGAGCAGTGGCCAATGACTGCACTCACTGCCACACAGCGATTATTTGCTGTGCAGATTTTTGGCAAACCTGAAGAAAAGTGCACCAAATGTAAAAGGCATGTAAAGCGCGACACCAAAAAAAACCCGTTTATTCTAGGGTCATGCCTAGTGGCGTTTTTACGTGAGTTTCGTTTGTGTTCCATTTTCCAGAACGCATCTTGTTATATTTTTTGCATATACCGCATTTGCAAATTATTTGGTCAGCCAGATATATTGCCAGGGGAGGAAGCTGTTCTAAAACGCAAGTCAGATGTAGCAGGTACATTTTGTTTTTTCTTTATACGTATTTATATAAGGGTTTTAAAGTAGGAGTATAACAAATCAATGACATAAAGTAATTCAGAATGGTGAGAGACCCATTTGCAAAAACTGACCATGATGGCCTGGATTGGAACCAATGCTTCTTGCAAATTATCTAATGATAACATTGACAGTTTAAAATCTAAATTGTAATTCATGATGCAAAATCAGTTCCATAGTTCCCATTCCCATTCTATTTCTAATTTATTAATTAAGTTATTTAAGTTATCAGTTATTTTAATAGCTTACAAGGGTGCTATGCATTGTGTGGCGGTCACAAGGGTTCTATGCATTATGTGGCGGTCACAAGGATGCTATGCATTGTGTGGCGGTCACAAGGGTGCTGTGTATTGTGTGGCGGTCACAAGGGTGCTGTGTGGTCTTCTGCTGCTGTAGCATCCACTTCAAGGTTGGATGGACTGTGCATTCAGAGATGCTCTTCTACATACCACCCATGGTTAATTGAGTTACTATCGCCTTCTCTCATTAACAAGGCGTTTCCTCCCACGGAACTGTTGCTCTGGTTTGAGCACCGTTCTATGTAATCTCTAGAGACTGTTGTGTGTAAAAGTCCCAAGAGATCAGCAGTTTCTGAGGTACTGAAACAACCCGTATGTCACCAACAATCATTCCACAGGAAAAGTCACTTAGATCACATTTCTTCTCCATTCTGGTGTTTGGTCTGAACTACAATTATAATTTTTGACCTTGTCTGTAAGGGGAGGGCTGGCAAATTTTAGCCCAAGAGGCAAGACTCACTCAGCAGCCTATTAGGAGCATTTTAAAGGAAAAAAATGCAGGTGGTCCAGGTACCCCCAGCCCAGCCAGATCCTGAAGTCTGCGTGCTTTTCTGCCACATAATTGACTGATTAGATATTTGCATTAACCAACAGATGTTCAGGTATTAAATAATAAAGTGGACAGTGAATGTTTATATATTAGGATTAATATAGATACATACAATAAACCCTGTACTTTGTTCAATGTTAAAAACCTGAAAATTGGCATTTTTCATGCATGTTTTTTGTTAAAGCACATTAAAAATAATCAACCATCGTTTGTATGTTTGTCTTCAATGGTCAATAAAATAACATACCTTTACCTCTCAGCTTTCCCGATTCCATCAGGATAGTCCTGATTTTAAGGGACTATCAGCCAGGAGATCGTCCGGGCATGAGGGACAGCTGGGACGTATTTCAACTCTTCACTTTACATACATGCCGTGTGATCCAGTTAGTGGTCTACTCTTTATATAAGGGAAGATGGGAGGGAGATGTAGGTGGTTGGAGGGAAGGGCAAGCTATGCCCTCCATGGTGCTGGCCACGCCCACACACAGATGGCCACACCCACACATCACTGGCCACACCTCCGGTGGGATGGCACTTCTCACAATAGGACCTTTATAATTTTCAGCCCAGGGAACATTTCCCTCAACACTCCGAGCGAACGTTGTGCTGTGTGAGCTGTGGCCTTGTTCTGTTAAACCATGTTCTGTATCCACATTGTCCAGTTTGGGGCGCAGAAAGGTCTTCAACATTTCAACATACCGGTCATAGGTCACAGTTACTGTTGCACCACCTTCCTCAAAGAAATATGGGCTGATCACACCAAAGTAGACAACTACACACCAAACAGTTACGCGTTGAGAGTGGAGTGGTCGTTGGTAGAGTTCACGAGGGTTACCTTCAGCCCAATAACGAAAATTCTGCTTGTTTATGGCTCCACTGATATGGAAGTGAAGCCTCATCGCTAATTAGAAGAACGGCTGCAGCAGGAACCTGTTCAAGAATCTTCTCACTTAGGGCTTTGTGCTTGGCATAATCTCCCTCACTTAATTCTTGAACCAACATCATTTTGTAAGGATGTAATTTTTAAATCGGCATGTAAAATTCTGCAAAAACTCCGACTTGATATCCCCAGTGCCATGGCATGGAGGCATGGTGATATCCCAAGTACCATGGCATGGAGGCATGATGATATCCCCAGTGCCATGGCATGGAGGCATGGTGATATCCCCAGTACCATGGCATGGAGGCATGGTGATATCCCCAGTACCATGGCATGGAGGCATGGTGATATCCCCAGTACCATGCCATGGAGGCATGGTGATATCCCCAGTGCCATGGCATGGAGATCTCCCCAGTACCATGGCATGGAGGCATGGTGATATCCCCAGTGCCATGGCATGGAGGCACGGTGATATCCCCAGTACCATGGCATGGAGGCATGGTGATATCCCCAGTACCATGGCATGGAGGCATGGTGATATCCCCAGTGCCATGGCATGGAGGCATGGTGATATCCCCAGTACCATGGCATGGAGGCATGGTGATATCCCCAGTGCCATGGCATGGAGGCATGGTGATATCCCCAGTACCATGGCATGGAGGCATGATGATATCCCCAGTACCATGGCATGGAGGCATGGTGATATCCCCAGTGCCATGGCATGGAGGCATGATGAAATCCCCAGTACCATGGCATGGAGGCATGGTGATATCCCCAGTGCCATGGCATGGAGGCATGGTGATATCCCCAGTGCCATGGCATGGAGGCATGGTGATATCCCCAGTACCATGGCATGGAGGCATGATGATATCCCCAGTACCATGGCATGGAGGCATGGTGATATCCCCAGTGCCATGGCATGGAGGCATGGTGATATCCCCAGTGCCATGGCATGGAGGCATGGTGATATCCCCAGTGCCATGGCATGAAGGCATGGTGATATCCCCAGTGCCATGGCATGGAGGCATGGTGATATCCCCAGTGCCATGGCATGGAGGCATGGTAATATCCCCAGTGCCATGGCATGGAGGCATGGTGATATCCCCAGTACCATGGCATGGAGGCATGATGATATCCCCAGTACCATGGCATGGAGGCATGGTGATATCCCCAGTGCCATGGCATGGAGGCATGGTGATATCCCCAGTGCCATGGCATGGAGGCATGGTGATATCCCCAGTGCCATGGCATGGAGGCATGGTGATATCCCCAGTACCATGGCATGGAGGCATGATGATATCCCCAGTACCATGGCATGGAGGCATGGTGATATCCCCAGTACCATGGCATGGAGGCATGATGATATCCCCAGTACCATGGCATGGTGATATCCCCAGTGCCATGGCATGGAGGCATGGTGATATCCCCAGTGCCATGGCATGGAGGCATGGTGATATCCCCAGTGCCATGGCATGGAGGCATGGTGATATCCCCAGTGCCAT
The DNA here is from genome assembly GCF_038048845.1 of Mixophyes fleayi. Taxonomy (NCBI): domain Eukaryota; kingdom Metazoa; phylum Chordata; class Amphibia; order Anura; family Limnodynastidae; genus Mixophyes; species Mixophyes fleayi. The sequence continues at coordinate 88,301,631 of NC_134411.1, read as the reverse complement.
GGCATGCTCATGAGCGGAATGCCTTGGTGATTGCTGATAGGATGCTCTCACTGCTTCCACATTTTCTGGTGTTCTAACAGGCCTAGGTCTGCCAGGTGATTTTCTTTTCAGTGTGGATCCAGTTGCCCAAAGATTAGAAATCCATTGCAAAATTGTTTTCCGATCAGGCAGATGCATTTCGACCTAGCGCGAAGCGTGTACGGAACGCTCTCTGAGTCGTTATCACAGAACGGTTGTTCTCATAATACGCTTGAACAACAAAGCCCCGATCTTCACCGATCCAATTCATGATGGGTACTAAAAACGGCAGAGCCTAACCTACCAAATTAAATCTACCCCACCTCTTTACCCCCACTACAGCTCACACAGTGCCCCCTCCAATTATGGGAGATCTTTATGCCCAGTCCTGTATAAAGTCACGCAGAGAAAAAAAATTCAATTAACTCACATTATTCATGACAAAACATAAACAAACAAAAAAAAATCCTCTACATAAAATACATGTATTAGGATGTTATTAATGTCTACTGTACATAAAAAAAAAAAAATATTCAGTTGCTCCTGATTGCAAACACATGTTCTAGCATATGCGACCATCATCGCTAGTAATTGGTACTTACCCCAGACCTGTAGCTGGTGCAAGTGATATAACAGAGAAACACGTACCTTTGAGAGGCCCAAAGCTTGAATCGGACGCTGCTGATTGCGCTCAGGCTTGGCACGCCCTTACTGTACAATGACTACCTGCATACGCCCATTTCCCTCCCTGATTCGCCCCTGAAATTGTAGTGTGTAGAAGGGTTTGCGCTCAAAGATGAATTGGACGTTGCTGCGTTCTCTGACGTATGGTTTGTTTCTGGACATGCGCAGAACGATTTTACGCAAAATACAGCACATATCGGCATTTATGTTCCTTAATGAATTAGGCCCTTTGTGTCTGTCTTACAGAGTAATATCTGAAATTAATCACACAGTAAGGTATTTTTAGGTTTGTTTCTAACTTAGTTAGAGAGACAAATATTTAAGTTAGGTACAATAAAGTTATAACTAACTGCCCCAAGTATGAAGAGGCCCCAGAGGTCTCTCTTTAACCACTACCACAAACTGCCCCCAGCCACGGGTGCCGAGAGTTGGGGGAGAGGCCACACGGGGCTAGTGTGGTGGCTGGTCTCCTGCTCTGTGTCACATGGGACGTGCACCACATGACAGGTGCCGTCCCATGTGTGAAGGGGATGAAGACTCCACAGCTCCTAGATGGAAAAAGGTAAGTTGGGGGAGGGGTAGGGTAGTATATTATTAGTGTGTGTATTATGTGTGTGTGAAGGGCCACTGCGTGCATGTATTATGTGTGTGTGTGTGCGGGAGGGGCCACTGCATGCGTGTATTATGTGTGTGTGGGGAGCCACTACGTGCGTGTATTATGTGTGTGTGTGCGAGGGGCCACTGCGTGCATGTATTATGTGTGTGTGAGGGGCCACTGTGTGTGAAGGGGGGGGGCCCAAACCGATATCTTGCCTAGGGCCCCATGAGGTGTAAATCCGGCTCTGCGTCATTGACTGAAATCTCTAAAGGTACCTATGTAGAAATATAAGATAATCAGATAACAAAGGCTTTTCAGAGAAATAGATGATTCCAGTTGTGGCTGGACTCTCTCCACTGATGGTCAAACTGAGGCTTATTGAGTTTGCTGGGATTGTAGTTCAGAGACATGGCCCATTCCTGATACTAAGTTACTGATCGAAGACAGTGAAAAAAGTCTCCTAACTTGCTTAAGGAAAGGAATGGCTCAACAGGCTAGTAGTCAGGTTCTTTACTTGCAGCAATAGACGAGGCTCAGGTTTGAATCCCATCTAGTCTCCTTTTAGTGAATTGAATGTTGCAGCAGGCTGATTAAAGACATTGTGAAAAGTATAAGTTAGCTCAGTAGACAGTAGTGAGGTGCCCATGTGGACAGTCATAGTAAAGGTCCTGCTTTAAATTCTGTCTGGCTTCCTTGTTAGCACATTTCATGTTGCAGCAGGCTTGATGAAGTCCATGAGAAAAGTCTCTCCATATCACAAACAGATGTACCAGCTTGGTGGCGCAGCAGGCAGGTGATCTGTTTACAGTTTATATGGATTCCCTGTTTTGAATCCCCAACCAGATAACATTTACAGCTCCTTTCATTTTGCTCCAGGACCCTTGATGGTATTGATAATAGTATGACTGCTGCCTAGATATCATGTACTGGCTTGGTTGGGTCAGTTGACTAGTAGCCAGGTTGCTGGACTGTAGTGTTGGAGGTCCCTGTTCAAATCCCCATGACAGGCTTGATGGTCTTTCCTCTCTCATCAACCTGCTCAGTTGGGTGGTTATTGGGTTCTTTCCTAGCAATGGTGTGTTAAATTGTTTGTCTAGCATTCTTTAATAAAAGATTCTTTAGTCAAAAGAACAGCCAACTTTCTAAAATACTACTCTTTCTTACATTGACTTGCCACTAAACTACTCCCTATTGATCACAACTCTGCTGTCAGTTGAGCATTTTACTGATTGCCCACAAACTTATGCCCTTATGTGAATGAGGCCAGACCATCCATTAGGTAAGTAGGGCTCTTCACAATGTAATGAACCAGCCAGGTGCACCAACCGATGTATAAAGGGAATTTGAACCAGGACCTCAGGCTACTAGTTATCTGAGCCAACACATGGTGCAAGCAAATGGGAGGCTTTTCTCAATGTCTTCAACAAACCAGGTGTAAAATTCAAGGTACAGAAGTTACAGCTGTTTGTGGATTTGAACTAAGACCTCAACCAACTCTACAAGCAGATAACCAGGGTACTATTCCTCTGAGCCAGCTTAAGCTAGTGATTTGTTTTGCTGTATCAGGCAAGGTAGTTGAAAGAAGCCTGTCTTGGGGTTCAAACAAGAGGCTCCATCATTAGCTGTGAACAGAGAATCTGGAAAAAAGCTTACTTACCAAAGGAAATGGCTCAGCATGCTAATATCCATGTCCTTTGCTTACAGTGATGGAAGAGGCTTGGGTTTGAATCCCCTGTCTGCATCTATTTTAGTAAATTGAATGTTGCAGCTGATTGAAGACATTGAGAAAAGTCTCTCCATATCTTCAACAAATGTTCTAACTTGGTGGCCCAGTAGACAGGACATCTGTTTATAGTTGATATGTAGTCCCTGGTTCAAATCCTGAGCCTGGTATCATTTGCAGCTCTTTTGATTTTGCTCCAGACCCCCTTGATGCCATTGATAAAGGTCTTACTGCTGGTCATTATCATGTACTGGCTTGGATGGCTCAGTTGACTAGTAGCCAGATTGCTGACTGTGATGATGGAGATCCTGGTTTGAATCCCCAGAAAGGCTTGATGGTTTCTCTGTCATCATCCTGCTCAGTGGGTTCTCTCCTTGTAAGTGATGGGTTAAATTGTTTGTCCAGCATTAAATAAACATGGCTGTGGGGTTCTAAAAGAATTAACAGCTACTTTATGAAAATACTACACTTTTCTTACATTATTAACTTGCCACTACTCTTCTCTCACTAGACTACACTTTTCTCAATATTGACGGGCACTCTTCTGTCCAATGAGCACTTTACTACTTGCCCACTAACTTATATGACTAAAGACTCCTCAATGTCATGAGTCAGACAAGTCCACCCAGCAAAGACATATACATTGACATATACATTGACATATACATTGACATATACATTGACATATACATTGACATATACATTGACATATACATTGACATATACATTGACATATACATTATCTTACTCATCTGAGCCAACATCATCATTTATATTGCACCACTATTTCCACAGCACTGCACAGACAACACACTCACACAGATAGGGCCCTGTTCAGGAACTGAACTCATGGCCCAAACACTGTGAGACAGAGGTGCTAACCACTTAGCCACCACCCTGCCCACATATTTTGTAAGAAAATACGGAAACTTATCTCAATGTCTTCAACAAGTCAGGTGTGAAATCCAAGGTACAAAAGCTACAGCTGTTTGTGGAGTTGAACTAAGACCTCAAACATCTCTACCAGCAAACAAGTTGGTTACTAGTCCTCTGAGCCAAGGTTTCCTCAGTGTCATAATTCATCCTGGTGCATCAGGAAAGATAGCTGAAAGAAACCTGTCTTGGGGTTCAAACCTGAGACACCACCATTAGCTACAAACAGAGAACCTGGACACAAGTCAACAGAGCCAGCTTGTTTGCTAGATATGAAGGGAGATTATGCTCAATGTCATCAACCAGCCTGGAGCAACATCCAAGCTACTAACAGAATGTTGTCTGGGGGAACATAAACCAGGACTTCAACATCTCTGCTAGTAGAGATGTTGATCCAGCACAGTATATTTAGGAGGTAAGAATTTTCAGTAGACAGTAGTGAGGTGCCCATGGACAGTCATAGTAGAGGCCCTGCTTTGAATTCCGAGTTGCTTCCTTATTAGCACATTTCATATTGCAACAGGTTTAATGAAGTCCATGAGAAAAGTCTCTCCATATCGACAACAAATGTACCAGCTTGGTGGTGCAGAAGATATGTGACCTGTTTATAGTTTACGTGGGTTCCATGGTTTGAATCCCCAACCAGATAACATTTACAATTCTTTTGATTTGGCTCCAGACCTCTTGATGCCATTGATAAAAGTCTCACTGCTACTCACATTATGTACTGGCTCGGATGGCTCAGCTGACTAATAGCCAGCTTGCTGACTGTGATGTGGGAGGTCCTGGTTTGAATCCCCAGACAGGCTTGATGGTCTTTCTCTGTCATCAACCTGCTCAGTGGCTTCTCTCTGTGTAGTGATGTGTTAAATTACTTGTCTAGTATTTAAACATTGTTGTGAGGGGGGGTTCTAAAAGTACTAACAACCAACTTTTGAAACTGTTACTCTTCTTACATTATTAATTTGTCACTAGACTACTCTTTTATCAATATTGATTGGAACTCTGCTCTCAGTTGAGCAATTTACTGATCACCCAGTAACTTATGCCCTCAATGTGAATATAGACAGACTGCCCTTCAGGAAGACTTTTCTCAAAGTCATGAACCAGCCAGGTGCACCAACCCATGTATGAATGGGGATTTGAACCAGGACCGCAGGCATCTAATGCCAGTAAAGCACCAGGCTACTAGTCATCTGAGCCAACACATGGTGTAAGTAACTGTTGAGGATTTTCTCAATGTCTTCAACAATCCAGGTGTAAAATCCAAAGCACAAAAACTACACCTACTTGTGGATTTGAACTAAGATCTGAAACACACAGGGAACCAGGTTACTAGTCCTCTGAGCCAGCTTAAGCTTATGTAAGTGTTTGTCCTCAGTCTCATAATGCATCCTGGTGCATCAGGCAAGGTAGTTAAAAGAAGCCTGCCTCAGGGTTCAAACCAGAGACTCCACCATCAGCTGCGAACACAGAGTCCAGGCACAAATCCACTGAGCCACCACTCTTGCTAGGTGTGTGGAGGATGAGATTATGCTCAATGTCATCAATCAGCCTGTAGCAGCATCCAAGGTACTAACAGAATGCTGTCTGAGGAATTCCACCTGGCTTCCTCTTTAGCACGTTTCATGTTACGACAGGCATGATGAGGTCCATGAGAAAAGTCTCTCCATATCTTCAACAACTGTTCCAGCTTGGTGGCGCAGTAGGTAGGTGATCTGTTTATAGTTTATATGGATTCTTTGGTGTGAACCCCAAAGCAGGTAACTTTTACAGCTCTGTTGATTTTGCTCCAGGCCCCTTGATGGCATTGATAAAAGTCTCACTGCTGCCTAGCTATCATGTACTGCCTCTGTAGGCTAGTAAACAGGTTGCTAGACTGTGATGGTGAAGATCCTGGTTCAAATTCCCAGACAGGCTTGATGGGCTTTTCTCTGTCATGAACCTGCTCATTTGGGTGGTTATTGGGTTTTCTCCAAGTGATGTTGTGTTAAATTGTTTGTCTAGTGTTCTTTAATAAAGTTGACTGTTGTGTTCAAGAGAACTAAAAGCCAATTTATGAAAATAAAACTTTCTTACATTATTAACCTGCAACTAAACTACTCTTTTGATCAGAACTCAGTCTGCTGTCAGTTAAGCATTTTACTGTTTGCCCACTAACTTATGCCCTTATGTGAATGAAGGCAGACATAGGAAGACTCTTCTCAAAGTCATGAACCAGCCAGGTGCACCAACCAATGTATAAAGGGGATTTGAACCAGTACATCAGCCATATAATGCCAGGAGAGCACATGGCTACTAAACATCTGAGCCAACACATGGTGTAAGCAAGTGGGGGAGATTTTTTCCAATGTCTTCAACAAGCCAGGTGTAAAATCCAAGGTACAAAAGCATCAACTCTTTGTGTATTTGAACTAAGATCTAAACCATCTCTGCAAGCAGAGAACCAGGCTACTAATCCCCTGAACCAGCTTAGGCTTATGTAGGTAGTGGTCATCAGTGTCATAATTCATCCTAGTGCATCAGGCAAGGTAGTTAAAAAAAGTCTGTCTTGGGGTTCAAACCAGAGACTCCACCATTAGCTGTGAACAGAGAATCTGGACACAAGACTACAGAGCCACCTTGCTGACTAGCTATGAGAGAAGATTATGCTCAATGTTATCAACTATCCTGAAGCAACATCCAAGGTACTAACAGAATGCTGTCTGAGGAACATAAACAAGGACTTCAACTTCTCTGTTAGTAGAGCACATGGGTACTAGTCCAGTGACCCAGCACAGTATCTTCAGGAGGTAAGACTTTTCTAAATGTCACCAAGCATGTGCAATATCCTACGTATTAAAAGGAAAGCTGTCTGCAGATTCAAACCTGGGACTCTACCATCACTGGCGGTGACTTGCTGGTCCAGCTCATGTACTTTTCTCAGTATCACAAACCAACCTGATGCAACATTCATGGTAGTAAGAGAGAACATACCTAGGGTTTCAAGTAACAAGCTCCACCATCACAGCCACATGAGTACCTGGCTTCTAGACATCTCCATCATATCCAGGTGAGTACTGGGCTTCTAGACAACTAAGTTAGCTTTTGCCATCAGTGTTTCTGGATATTTTTCTCATTGTTATCAACTAGTTAACAATCATCAACATTCAAATGCCTAAAAATGAAAGCTGCCTTAGGACTCAAACCAAGAACTTTCCCATTGCTGTCAGCAGAGCACCAAGCTACTAGTCCACCAAACCTGCTTGTTTGTTATGTTACTGCAGAGACTTTTCTCAATGCCATCAATGAGCCTAGTTTCTCAATGCCATCAATAAGCCTAACTTCTCAATGTCATCAGAGACTAGTGCAACATGCAAGATAATAAAAGGAAGTTTTCCTACAATATCAAACCTGAGCCTCTACCACTGCCTGTGTATTCAAACCTGGACAGAGTTACCTTACTCCTTTCTGCTACTCAGCTAGTCGCTCTCCAATCCCCAGCAGAGATACAGCTTCCTCAGACACAGTTCACGGAGTTGAATATGGAGAGTAAATATATGGGTCAGCTGGTACAGCGAGAGACAAGTTGAACACCTTGAACTCTTTGTCATGTTCCTCAAACAATTAATGAACAATTTTTGCAGTGTGGCAGGGCGCAATATCCTGCTGAAAGAGGCCACTGCCATAAGGTAATACCGTTGGAATAACGTTACCATGAAGGGGTGTGCTTGGTATGCAACATTGTTTTGGTAGGTGGTATGTGAATGTCATGACCCAAGATTTCCCTAGCAGAACATTGCTCAGAGTATCACACTGCCTCCGCTGGCTTGCCTTCTTCCCATAGTGCATCCTGGTATCATCTCTTCCCCAGGTAAACGACGCACATGCACCCAGCCGTCCACATGATGTAAAACAAAACGTGATTCATCAGAGCAGGCCACCTTCTTCTACTGCTCCATGGTCCAGTTCTTGTACTCACGTGCCAGTTGTAGGCACTTTCAGTGGTGGACAGAGGTCAGCATGGGCACTCTGACCGGTCTGCAGCTACGCAGCCCATACGTAGCGAGCTGCGATGCACTGTGTGTTCTGACACCTTTCTATCATACCCGGCATTAACTTTTTCAGCACTAAGTTACATAGTGGTTCTCCTTTATTTAATTTTTGCTTAAAACCGGAGGAGAGGAAGGGTAATGTGTTCATAAGGAGGAAGTCCAACTAAAGTCCTCATTGTAGGTAGTTGGGGTTACAAATCATCATTGTTACTCAGATGTATATATGTGTAGTCTTAGGTGCCAAGTTGTAAGTTCCATATAACTACTGTGTGGCATATCCAACTAAAATGTTACACCTAGCCTCAATAAACTATCTTGCAACCGTGCGCCATTCCATTCCCACTAGAACGTTTCAGGACGGCTACTGTTCCAAAGCACCTAGACGGAGATTTGCCCAAGGTGGTCCAGCTCGATATTATCTTATTGAAAGGATTGCACCGCTCCGTGACGTCTTCTACCCCAGGCGGCTGCTATTTTCTAACAAGTGATCGGGGTTCTACATAGGATGATCAGAGCCTGATAAATACATCTAATCCACTCATTTTGTCGCAAGAACTATGACTTTTATGAGGATCATTTCAATATTATTATCTCAGTCTGTCATTATATTACTGAATCATTACAGGATATAATACTGATTAATTATATCGGTCTCTATATGGAAATTTAATTTTTATTATGTATACTATATGTTTTTGATTTTTGCATTATTCTTTTTTTACCAGTGAATTACTTATACCATAGCAATAAATATTTTTATATATCAAATAATCTATGGGGTGGTCGACTATTATGTATCCTGCCATGATATGAATTGCATTTTTTATGAATAATCCCTGTAATACTAACAATCAACGCTGCTCTTTGTGTTTCATTTCTTAGGACCTGAACCCTAAATATCTTTAATGTAGGTTTACCTTTGTGTAATAAATCTAAGTCTTTTATATTAATAATAAACGAATGTAAGTTGGAAACTTTATTATAAGTGAACTATTTAAAAATGTAGGTGTGACTGTAAGTATATTTACTTTGTTTACCTATGCGGTTGCGTAATTAACCCTTGTACGCCGGTGCATACTATTTGCAATTGTACAGGAAACTATTACAATCGGTATTTATTAATCTAGAACGATTTCATCCAATATTTTGACTTCAGTATCTGGAAGCTACTTATATAGGCATGAACATGTAGCAGCATATTATTAGTCCATGCTGTGATGCAGGTTTACACAGTGATGAAAAGGATGCAACAACTTATTAACCGAGTCTGTGTTTCACTGCACAGCAGAGTTGTACGGTGATACGAGAAACCCTGTGTCTGTGGATCAGTACCGTCATGCTGGAAAAAAGGCGCAAACCCAAATGGAAACCCCATTGTGCAGACAGTGAAGATGTCAGAGCATATGAAACTTGTGGACCAACTGCAGGGTAAGTCAAGGACTGAATAAGCACAAGACCTGACAGCTTCTGTCCTCTCATTCGATCCTCAGGCTTCTGTAATTGGGCTTTCACCATCTAGTTTCCACTGAGACTGTCCCCACTAAAGTGACCAATGAGCTTTATTTTGTAAGGGTTATATCTTTATAAATATTGTAAAGCAGTTTTTTTGTTTTTTTTTAAACGGGCAGAAAACCTCAGCTGCAACTGAAAGTTCCGATCAGCATGCCGATTCATGTGTACACACGATTTTACAAGATTTACTTACCTTCTGCTGAAAAAAAAAATCTTGACTCTCTAAACTCTACGGAGATCTGCTTACACTACTGGTCGTGAGTGCATACACACTGCAGAATTGGCACAACATCATTCATAGAGATTTCTAGTTTTGTAAAATCAAACTATACAATGTGCTTTACTACAATAAAACATGATTGTGGGAGCGTACACACTAATGCAATATCGGACCTAACAGTCGAACAACTGGCATGATAATCCGGTAATAAACCTGTAGAGTGTGCACAGCTTAAGTCCTAGAATACTACAGAAATAATCAGTTTGAAAAGATTTGAAATTTAAACTAAGGATTTGATACGTTTATGCCCAGGCCATCCGCATAGGCAGAGAACTTAAACCCTGTGGAATCTGTTTTGAAATCCTTTATATTATGTATTTTTGATTGAAAAAATATCTTTATTTTGCCTAAAGGTACAAAAAACATGAGACACTACATTCAAGTATACTGCGTCGCAGCACAACTGTAAGAACAATACACTGTGAAATATAATCATTCATACTTTTTAGTACAATACATGACATAAGGTATAAGATATAATACTGTACATCAAGTACTGCACTAACCATGCAAAGCTTAAACAACATGACAGTTTCAAATAAGGATGTGGGGGGACGGTAGCTGAGAGGGGGGAGGGGGGGGGGAAATCACAAGCCCGAAACTTTATTGAGAGACAGAAACAAATATAGGGAATGGTGCATAAATTAAGGCAAGACATTACAGCAAAACATCAAACAATGATGGGGGAATGGGTTGGATGGAGTAAGGAAGGGGGAGACACAAGCCCAAAGCTTTATTGAATAAACAGACACATGGGGGGAAGGGGGGGGGGAGAAGGAGAAGAAGGAGACAAATATCAATCATCATCCTCAGGACTGTCCATGGTGTTATAGCAGTGATGGCTAACCTGTGATACTACAAGTGTTTGTGAAACTACAAGTCCCAGCATGCTTTGCCAGTAGATAACTAGCTGATACCTGGCAAAGCATGCTGGGGTTTGTAGTTTCACAACACCTGGAGTGTCACAGGTTAGCCATCACTGTGTTATAGTCTCTTAGCAGGCTGTGGATCAGCCTGCGACAGTCCTGGATGGTCATCTTCTCCCGCTTCAAAATGAGGCGATTCCTGGCAAGCCATACAGCACCCTTAAAGCAATTGATATGGCGCCAGGCTTCCTGGAATGCCCCAAAAGTGTGGGTCACAGGAAACAAACTATAAATGTCTTGGGAACACTGGGTCCATTAATGAAAGTTAAGCAAAAGCAAGTAAGGAAAAACCAAGTTGCATTGGAGGGGGAGGTAAATTTAAAATGTGATGCCAGATTTAAATTTGGGCTAGATCCACTTTACGTTTTCAGTGTACAAATAAGCTATCAAGTATTTGTGTGTTACATGAAAAAACAGCCAGTATTTTCCTAATGTTCAAAATAATAAACTTATTTGCATCTCTTGCAATCCAATATGGTTTTGTCCAGAAAACTTGAGTAAAAAAAATAACTAAATTTAATTTAATAATAATAATTGCTTAATTAATGAATCAGGCCCACTGTTTCAAGGCACCCAACAGTGCCTGTGCAGTGGGGCAGTCCCTAAAAATATCTTGTGCAGTTTCTCTTCTGATACAAGAGTTAATATATCTACATAGGTTCTGGGAGTGCATGAATGCCCTGAGAGGCAGACCCCACTGGATAGCCATCCATGCAATGTCTTTATGTCTATTAGTCAACCTCTTAGAGGCCACATTCTCCCACACGTGTTTTGCTGTTGCAGCAGACCCCATGACGTTTTGGAACAGACTCAATAACGTTTTTAACTCTGATGAGCTTGTGGATAGTTTTTGGCTTCCACAAGTCTGGTTTAAGTCCCTCCAGATGGTGCTCCCTCACAAATTTCCAAATTCCAGGTAAAACTAAGGTATAGTCCAGTTGTAAGGGGAGAAGCTGTCCCACTTGTCCCAACCAAGGGTCCTCCAAAGAGTCAGAAGAAAAAAGCGGGATATAGACTTCCCAGCAGAGCAAGTGTTCTTTTCAATAAAAGTCCTGCGGATACAGTTACAAAGAAGGCTTGCAGCATGGTGGGAATATCAGGGATCTCTTTCCCATCTTTGTGGGGCTCCTTGTACATTACCGACCGCTTCACTCTGTCCATTTTGGAGCCCTAGATATAGTGGAAGACTGTCCTCGTGATGGTCTTGCAGACGGCAGCAAGAGGTGGCCGACCTTGGGCCATGTACTGCAGAACGGGAAGGATCTCGTTGTGCAGCACCAGTACTTTCCCTTCGATGGTAAGGTCTCCGAGGCTCCACAAGCCAAATTTCTGTCTGACTGTTGCCAGTCTCTCTTCCCAACACTTCAGGGCCGTCTCCTCTCCACCAAACCAAACTCCAAGGATCTTGATGAAGTCTGACTTGATTGTGAGGGGAATGCAGAGGGGGATGACAGATGCCACAATTGGGAGGGAAGTTGGAAGGGGGGTGGGAAGAGAGGGGGTTTGGAATGTTTCTTACCTACACGTGGCTGCGGTAGGGGTTTCTGCTGCTTCCTCTTTGCTGGCTTGGGCAGCAGATTCACTTTCCAGCAGGCCTTTCCCAGCTGCTGCAGCGTAGGTTCTTCCCCTCTTGGAACAGTCCCTGTAGATGTGGCTGGCCAGGCCACAGAAGTTGCAGATGTCTTTCTTGGGCAGTCTTTGGTCTCATGCCCTGCCACTCTCCAATTCCTGCAGACTGAAACTTTGCAGCTTCTCTACATATGGTCAGCTTCCCCGAAATTCCTTGGCTGATCAGCGTAGTGAAGGAGGATAACAGAGCCAGCCAGAGAAAAGCTTGATGACTCATGTTGGAGACCGTCTATTTTTCCTTAGTCTAACAATGATGGACTGCTTGCCTGTCCAGAAACCATTGGCATCTAGGATCTTGTAGGAGTCCTTGATCATGATGCAAAATCGGTTCAAGAAGGTATCAATATCCTTGCCAGGGGTATGAGGATTCCTCATGGAGACCATCACTGTCCTCTCTCTGGATGGGACAATTACCCACAAAGTGAGAAAATTGATTGCTTACTGACTTCACCGCCTCCCAGTATGTCTTGCAGATTGCAATGGAGGCAAAGGTGACATAGAAAATGCCCTTGATGTAGTTCTGGGTGCTGAGGGTTTCCGCCTTTGAGAAGCCTTGATCAAGGACCATCTTCTTACCAAAGGTCTCAGGTGTGAGGTCTGGAATTCTTCCCTCCTCTTCCTTCAACTTGAAGACAACAGTCTGCCCCATCCAGGGAGAGGCTTTAAAGCAGGGGTCTTTTCTCCCTTCTTCCTAGGGACAGGAGCAGGGGTGGAGGCAGGAGCTGTAGCAGCTGAAGCTATCTTCGTGGCTCTTCTTCCTGGAGCAGAAGGGCTTGAAAAGCTGGTCTGGAGGAAGGTCTTCAAGGGGGCGGAGCTATGCAGATTTCTTCCTGCTGGGCAGAGAAGAGCAGGATCTTCCGCTGAGAAGAACAGTTCTTCCGCTGGGGTTGATCCCGAAGTTTTCTTCCAGCAGACAGGATCTAGCAGAGCTCCTTTACGTGAAGTTGATCTTCCTCGTCATCTTCTTGCTTTCTCAGCCAGATGTTTATAGCAGTTTTGTCACAGAAGTGGCTATAGGGGATTTGAACCTGCCTTGTCCTCTAATCACTATCCCATTGAGCTATAGGAAAATTTTAACTGTGTGAGTGTAAAAGTTACAGCTGAAAACAAGCATACTTACAATAAACACAGGACTTGGATCATCCGAGTCTGCATTGAAACGCCCATAATGTACATGGCCTATATTAGTCCACCCTTTCCCTCCCCCCTCGCGGAGAGTGGCAGGTGTCATTTGCTTGCTAATATGAATTGCCTGTAATTGCGCTCATAGGTGTAATGTCCATTTCTGAGCTGCCGCAATACAGAATCATGAAAGATACGCAATGCAAACAGACATAGGTCCGAACATGAATCAGGCCCTTGTAGTGTATCTGACAAGGCCTCTGATTGGCAAATACCTTGGGGATAAAGTACAAATTAGCGGACCCATTGCTTATTAGGAGGACTGTAATCTGTGAGCCACATGAATTTGCAGCATTAATTATTCCAACCATTTTAATACCATCAGAGATTTGACTGCCTGACATGAAGCCTGTCTGTTTGGGGTGAATCAGCCAGTAGAGATGTGGATTAAGGCCAGATGCCAAGATTTCCAAGAGTAATTTTATATCTTTATTATTAGCTTAAATCTGTCTATAATTATTGACTAAGGGATGGTTTCTTCTAGATTTAGGGATTATAGAGATGTTTACTGCAAATATTTCAGAAGGAAGAACATGGGCCTTTGAGATGTCATTAAGCAGGTAAACTAGATTGGGGATAAAGTCTGGTTCACATACTCTATAATACAGACTTGAAGCCCGTCTGGGTCTGGTGTCTTACCTTTATTCACATTCTAAATGGCTTGTATGATTACCTCAAAGGCAACCTCCACAACAGGAACAGCTAAGGTCTGAACTTGTTCTTCATTTGTTGCCCAGAGTATCGGACTTCCGCATCACATGGCCTCCTCTGCATCACGCAGTGTCACATTGAATTATGACTTGTTTGCTACAGCTAATGACACTTATTTATCTTACATCAAAAGACCTGCTGATATGTTATTACAGATTGGTGCCTTTTTCTTTTAATAAATGTATTGTTTTAACTTACTGCTGATATTAAGGGTTATGTGATGCCCTTTAGAAGGTCCTGAAGAGTATAAGGTTACCCTTGACAAATGTCGAGGATTGGCCTTGAAATGCCCAATTTGCATTTTAGCTGTATGAATAGTAGCACCTCATAGCGCATTTACTTAAGTTACAGGGCAATAAGATATTAAAATTATCTGTGAAATATTGTTTACTTCTTTTCGAACATTGTTCAACTCTATGCAATGAAGAGCGAATGTCGGTCTTCATAGTCCGGATATCCCGCAACATGAGTTCTCAAGCGGTCTGATTATGCAGTTTCTCCAGTGTAGATATTTGTTGATGAGCTCCATATCACACTGTAAAACTTTATTTTCCTTATATGGGCTCATTTTAATAAATTAATCTCTTGCCTGCCTTATGAGCCACCCAGATAATAGAAAATGATACATCCACCGTTACATTTTCAAGAAAGTGATCCTCTAGAACATTATTAATCAAGAAGATCACCATTAGGTCATTAATTATCTAATTTGTTGTGTCACCCGGTGTACTCTTAGGATGCACCATCTGCAGGACAAGGCGACCTCTACAGAATCCTGGACAATATCATCTACAGCAACCTCTACAGGGTCCTGGACAATATCATCTAGAGGCAACCTCTACATGGTCCAAAACAATATCATCTACAGCAACCTCTACATGGTCCAAAACAATATCATCTACAGCAACCTATACAGGGTCCAAGACAATATAATCTACAGCAACCTCTACAGGGTCCAAGACAATATAATCTACAGCAACCTATACAGGGTCCAAGACAATATAATCTACAGCAACCTCTACAGGGTCCAAGACAATATCATCTTAAGGCAACCTATACAGGGTCCAAGACAATATCATCTATAGCAACCTATACAGGGTCCAAGACAATATAATCTAAAGCAACCTCTACAGGGGCCAAGACAATATCATCTACAGCAACCTATACAGGGTCCAAGACAATATAATCTAAAGCAACCTCTACAGGGTCCAAGACAATATAATTTTAAGGCAAACTATACAGGGTCCAAGACAATACAATCTATAGCAACCTTTACAGGGTTCAAGACAATATCATCTACAGCAACCTCTACAGGGTCCAAGACAATATCATCTTAAGGCAACCTATACAGGATCCAAGACAATATCATCTACAGCAACCTCTACAGGGTCCAAGACAATATCATCTACAGCAACCTCTACAGGGTTCAAGACAATACAATCTACAGCAACCTCTACAGGGTCCAAGACAATATCATCTACAGCAACCTCTACAGGGTTCAAGACAATACAATCTACAGCAACCTCTACAGGGTCCAAGACAATATCATCTACAGCAACCTCTACAGGGTCCAAGACAATATCATCTACAGCAACCTATACAGGGTCCAAGACAATATAATCTACAGCAACCTATACAGGGTCCAAGACAATATAATCTACAGCAACCTCTACAGGGTCCAAGACAATATAATCTACAGCAACCTATACAGGGTCCAAGACAATATAATCTACAGCAACCTCTACAGGGTCCAAGACAATATCATCTTAAGGCAACCTATACAGGGTCCAAGACAATATCATCTACAGCAACCTCTACAGGGTTCAAGACAATATAATCTACAGCAACCTCTACAGGGTCCAAGACAATATCATCTTAAGGCAACCTATACAGGGTCCAAGACAATACAATCTATAGCAACCTTTACAGGGTTCAAGACAATATCATCTACAGCAACCTCTACAGGGTCCAAGACAATATCATCTTAAGGCAACCTATACAGGATCCAAGACAATATCATCTACAGCAACCTCTACAGGGTTCAAGACAATACAATCTACAGCAACCTCTACAGGGTCCAAGACAATATCATCTACAGCAACCTCTACAGGGTTCAAGACAATACAATCTACAGCAACCTCTACAGGGTTCAAGACAATACAATCTACAGCAACCTCTACAGGGTCCAAGACAATATCATCTACAGCAACCTCTGCAGGGTCCAACACAATATCATCTAGAAGCAACCTCTACAGGGTCTTGGATAATATTATCTATTCTAGAGAAACATTCCTATGGACTCTAGTAAAATATATGCACTCCACCCAAGGGGAAGTTATATAGTCAAGCATTTATCATATAATAAAAGGCCATATCCAGTGTTCAAGGCCACAGGAGTATCATGATGCCATTAAATCTGCCCATAATGTGGTCCATGGCTGTGTAGAAATCACCTAATATCAACTGACCTTCTAAAGGATCCACTATAACCTTAAAAAAAAAAGACATTTGGCCAGTGGAAATAAAATCATCAGTTTAGTATTATACAAGAACACTGAAGGACACTGTCAGGGTCACAAGAAATCACTTTTGAAAAAAATTTTGGTATATGATTTCAGATATATTTTTATCTGTATTAACTGAAATATCTGTCTTGGAAGCTGAGGATAATCTGCCTCAAACTCGTAAAATTCTTTCATCAATAGTCTACATTTTCTAGGATGATAAAGCCCATGCAAACTGTCCTTAGACATCCCATCCCAGAAATAGGCTAGGCAGTGGGGGACCACTAATTCTGGTTAAAGTACCAACCTTCTAAACCTTCACTGAGGCACCATATATAGAGCAAAAAAACTATATAAACAATCTACAACGTAAAATTTGCATCCAAATCTAAATAAAAAAACTTTATTGTTCAGACGACATCACACCTGTGTGTCTCTTTCTAGGATTCTCTGCCTTTCTGGATGCAAGGTCATGGAACCTTGTCCTTAGATCTTTGCTCTAGTACGACACCCTCATTTTAATTAGTAACTAGAAATCTACAACATATATACTTATATATTACCTGACATATTAACAACCTTCCATGTCCCAAGCGCGAACCCTGATTCCCACATGTAACAGGCTATCAAGACTAAACCATCTTATCAATTTACATCGCTCAGGGGGTGCATCCTCTTCCCTGCTAAACATCTTTCATATAATCACTTAAAACTACCTTAAAAAATTACTCAAGGTTGGTCATTTGATGAGCAAAACATGCACATTCCCGGAAGCTGTGGGAATCAACTACAAACAGTACATCTGTTTTGATAGCTGTCTGGAAGATTCACAGTTTGTCATCTGTTAAAATCCCAAAGATACGCTTGGACAGCCCAGCTCTTTAGAAAGCTTGGTATTAAAATTTGTAAAGAAAGCTGCCAACCATTGAAAAAAAAAAAAGTGATTACCGAGTTCTAAACATTACGATTTATTTTTCTAAGCTTACACAGCTTTCCACTATCATAATCATCATCATCATCTATTTATATATTCTCCTGTCTAAACAAATGTGCTGCATACATTCTAATGTATATAATCCTGAAAGTACTGAAATTAATGCATGTAAATATAACAAAATAATTTTCATTGCATAACGTCAATTTAGTGGGTGGCTATATTCAATTTGGGCTCCAAGCAATTGGACAAACTGATTAATGAAAACAGTAAAATATAAAATATATTTAAAGTCCCATATCTCCCATATCAATTTTCTATCAAATAAATAAAGGAAAAAAGATTGGACAAAAATGAAAGATTATATGGCATTGATCATTGACTGTTTTCGCAACATACAGTAATAGGCTTTGTCTAGTCCGAGCATTTTGTTTTTAGCAATGCTTGGCAGAAAAGGCTTGAAAAGGTGTTCTGATGCTTAAGGAAGTTGAACATGTCTCATGTGAAAGAGATCAACAGTGTGAAACCTGATCGATGTTTGCAAAATAATTAATACATTTTTCTAATGGCAATATGATTTTTGGGGGTATATTTACTAAACTGCAAGTTTGAAAAAGTGGAGATGTTGTCTATAGCAACCAATCAGATTCTAGCTTTCATTTATTTAGTACATTCTACAAAATGACATCTAGAATCTGATTGGTTGCTATAGGCAACATCTCCACTTTTTCAAACCTGCAGTTTAGAAAACTTAGAATGGAAAGCGTGGCAATTCACCACTTCCATACCTTTTATATAGGCCCTATGAGAGGCTCATTGTATATATCAATTAATAGCCTTAAAGAAAGGAAGTCTACAGTGCATAAACCCCCAAAAACAAAGCATTATAACCTACTATTTGTCTGTACCCTCTAGAGGATTAGGGGTCTCCTCTCCAACTGGAAGCTTACCCCTAACACCATCCAATGGGAACGCAGATAAACTAACCCATTTTGTCTCTACAAAACACGGACCAGAGGGCCATAGTGTGGCACCGAAACATAGAACGGAACAACAGAAAACAACTACAGGCCATGTGGACTGCTCTTATTTTGTGTGTGTGTTTTTTTTATTTTGCTTATTTTTTTATGGGTGTGGAGGAAGCAGGGAATGTCTAAAAAAATTTTTAACAAATTTCTATTCTGTAGGGCCCAGCTCGCCACTTTATGCCACTATTTCTTTGCCCCAAGATAATGACACATGAACGTTCCTGTGCCAATAATAACCATGCCAGGGGAAGCCCCAGCGCTATACAGGTACAGGGGGTGGGGAGGACATTTCTGGAATTGGAAATGTCCTTTAAACCCAGCTTCATTTAACTTAATATATTTAAGAACAACAGGATTATACCATTATCTATCAGCAGAAAAGTTGAGTTAGTAGCCACTGCTGCCCCCTACAGATGGAATTCATAATATCCACTCAAGTACTGCATCATGGGTAATCAGTCATGTGATCATAGCACATTCATTTAAAAAAATAAATGAGTTTTGGAGATAAAAGAACGTAGATAGTGGAAATATTTACTAAACCAGACTTTTACATGTGACATTTTCTGGTATCACTTTTCATGTATTATGATTTATGATATTTTGACGCACAGAACGGAAAGGGAATAAAACTACTAAATCCATTAGATTCCCCACCAGCAAGTTATGACACTTAGCGTCTTGATGCTGCCAGTATGCAGGTGACTTGGAGCTGGAGCTTGTACTGTGAGGTCATCACCTTACGTGTTCCGCTGTTACATCACAATGGTCTGAGCAAGCGATGTTCCATACCTGCAGGAAGGACAGTGTCTAGAGGCATTTACTGTGCTACTGTCTGTGCGTCCAGCAGCTTACAGAGTACAGTGCTCAATACAGCCAACGTATACGGGCACAAGAGTTTTTTGAAGGACAATGGCACGTGGAAAGAGACGTGCAAAACGTAACCATCAAATTGGAGATACAGGTAAATGATAAACCACTAAACTACTCTCATCCTGCATCGCATTTGCCAGTTCTGTCCATCAGGTGTTGGTTTTGTATTCTGGGGGTAATAGTAGAATTGGGCATACAACTGGCCAAAGGTGGAAGATCTAGTAGGAGAAATTTTGGTGATAAACCATTACTCCACCCAAGGTTCAGACATAGACATGGATCAGAATACACAGGAAAGCCACATACATGATGTACTACGTTCCACACGTGGGTGTCCAAATTAGACAGATCCAACTTTCTGTGGTGAGAGAATCTTTGGTCATTGGTGGAGCCCATTTTGGGCTGGTTTTGTCCAACCAGATCCCCATATGTCCGGATTTACTGTACTTGGAGACTGTTCTCTCTCTGTTATCCAGTCTCTATAGGTGTATAAAGTGTATTGTAATGCAGAAGGGTTATTTAAAATGGGATGTACAGCTAATATGTATCTTGGTTGTATTACTACATGTTGATCTGTGTATGGTATCAATGTTATGTGCGGTTTCTGTGTCTGTGCCGTATATTAAGATACATTCCATACAAAGTAATTACAAGAGTAAAAGAAAAGAAGCAGAGCATCACACCGCTTCATGTAGTAGCAAAATGTATAGAATTTACCAAGAGGACTCTTCAGTAACTGATAATTAAGTAGTAACACATTGTGATTTGCTTTGTTAGCAGAAGGATCCAGAGATGATAGAGGAGACATTGAGGTCTCTAAGAGAACACAGAGATCCTGCAGAGATAGAAGCCGCTCTCCAATACGTAGGTCACAGCAGCCAACACCCAGCATTGCTCAACCTGGCGCTCAGTCTGATCAGCCCGGCCTATCAGTGACAGTACCACCATCAGTGAGAGTACCACCAGCATTGACGGTACCACCATCAGTGAGAGTACCACCAGCATTGACGGTACCACCATCAGTGACAGTACCACCAGCATTGACGGTACCACCATCAGTGAGAGTACCACCAGCATTGACGGTACCACCATCAGTGAGAGTACCACCATCAGTGAGAGTACCACCATCAGTGAGAGTACCACCAGCATTGACGGTACCACCATCAGTGAGAGTACCACCAGCATTGACGGTACCACCATCAGTGAGAGTACCACCAGCATTGACGGTACCACCATCAGTGAGAGTACCACCAGCATTGACGGTACCACCATCAGTGAGAGTACCACCAGCATTGACGGTACCACCATCAGTGAGAGTACCACCAGCATTGACGGTACCACCATCAGTGAGAGTACCACCATCAGTGAGAGTACCACCAGCATTGACGGTACCACCATCAGTGAGAGTACCACCAGCATTGACGGTACCACCATCAGTGAGAGTACCACCATCAGTGAGAGTACCACCAGCATTGACGGTACCACCATCAGTGAGAGTACCACCATCAGTGAGAGTACCAACAGCATTGACGGTACCACCATCAGTGAGAGTACCACCAGCATTGACGGTACCACCATCAGTGAGAGTACCACCAGCATTGACGGTACCACCATCAGTGAGAGTACCACCAGCATTGACGGTACCACCATCAGTGAGAGTACCACCAGCATTGACGGTACCACCATCAGTGAGAGTACCACCAGCATTGACGGTACCACCATCAGTGAGAGTACCACCATCAGTGAGAGTACCACCAGCATTGACGGTACCACCATCAGTGAGAGTACCACCAGCATTGACGGGACCACCATCAGTGAGAGTACCACCAGCATTGACGGTACCACCATCAGTGAGAGTACCACCATCAGTGAGAGTACCACCAGCATTGACGGTACCACCATCAGTGAGAGTACCACCAGCATTGACGGTACCACCATCAGTGACAGTACCACCAGCATTGATGGTACCAGGACACCCGGAGATCATTTTCAGGCCGTTGACCATCAGGCTGGAGAGGTACCCAGTCTACGTCTGGGAGAGAGAGGAATGAACAATGCTCACCTGATTTTTATAAGAGTTTTGTTTAGATTTTTATATTTTTATTTTACTGATCTGTTTTTTGTTTTTTTTTATTTTCATATAATAAAAAAATTTATGAATTTATTATTGTATTTGATTATTGTTCATCATATAAGTTAATACTAATCATCAAATGGTCAGCTGCTTGGCCGTTGTGTTGGTTATGAAAGTGATTGTGTATCTGTATGTGTATGTGTGTCTATATGTGTGTGTGTGTACGCAGGATAATATCAGATAACACGCTGTCACCCTCAGCTGCTGTAGAACCTCTTGCAGATCAGAGCTGCCATGTATGTGTCAGTAGCAGTAGAAGTCACCAGGCTTTACACACACTGAATGCTCAACACAAATCACTTTGTCTTTGCACTGACACAGCTATAAGACCCACCTAACACACATGAACAGAGGTGCCGAGAGGGGGGCAGAGCAGGAACAAAGTACTAGGGGGTGGTCCTGCCTGTGTAGTGGGAGGAGCCACCAAGCTGGTGTGGCCACACCTCTTTCTGCAGCTATGAAAGGGGCCTTAGGAGTTGCTGCACTGCATAGGAAAGTGTACCCTCACTGTCTTCTCTTTGGAGGCACGACTAGGTTTCTGGGGAGGCAGAAACATCTCAGCTGGTACAATAGTGAAAATATAACACGAAAGATGGACGTCCCACCGCTTACCATCCACCTCCTGCATTAAATTGAAATGTGCAGTTTTTCTCCTAATATAGGGCTTGTTTTAGCCTCGTGTATGACTTATATTAACCATTAGAGTGAGGGAACACTGGGACAGTCCTTATTACAGGTGACACTTATGCGTTCGATGATGATGCGGAGCAGCGAGAGAGGAAGATCAGTCTTGCCGCAACATTTGGGACAGACTAAAGCGAGAATAGAGGGGAATGCAAGATAGGGGGAGCTCCTGTACAGAAGGTAGAACTAGGCACCTCAGCGCCGACAGAGGCAAGTGACACCAGAGAGGATTAGGCAGAAATGACCTTCAATGATTTCTTCTGGCTGTTGGTTAAATGCAGGCAAATGAAATGCAGTACTTTACTGTATTTGATATATCTCTGTATGCAACCTATACTCTTCCTTTACTGCCAGGCAAGTAGGCAAAAGCTTCTACCTGTACAAATGGCATATATACATATGTATATCTATATATCTATATATATATCTATCTCTATCTATATCGACTAGGTCTATATGTCTACAGTACAGCAAGGTTACAATCCTACCAGTTAAATTTTATTTTTGTTTGCACTTTATTTGTTTCATAAGACACAAATACTACAAAATAAAAAAAAAAGAACAATGAATAACTGTTGATGCTATTTAGGTCTGTCAGAGAGTTTGATAGGACTTTGCTATAGTGGGTGACGTTTATGAAAACTGGTGAACAAAAATAAAGTTTTAGCTAAATAAGGATGCCTTAAAAACAGACGTGCTCAGTGACAGTAACCGCATAGAATACCAGGGGGCAAATGTATCAAGCTGAAAGTTTCCGGCGGGTTTGAAAAGTGGAATCAGATTCTAGCTGTCATTTATTTAGTACATTCTACAAAATGACAGCTAGGATCTGATTGGTTGCTATAGGCAACATCTCCACTTTTTCAAACCTGCAGTTTAGTAAACTTAGAATGGAAAGCGTGGCAATTCACCACTTCCATACCTTTTATATAGGCCCTATGAGAGGCTCATTGTATATATCAATTAATAGCCTTAAAGAAAGGAAGTCTACAGTGCATAAACCCCCAAAAACAAAGCATTATAACCTACTATTTGTCTGTACCCTCTAGAGGATTAGGGGTCTCCTCTCCAACTGGAAGCTTACCCCTAACACCATCCAATGGAAACGCAGATAAACTAACCCATTTTGTCTCTACAAAACACGGACCAGAGGGCCATAGTGTGGCACCGAAACATAGAACGGAACAACAGAAAACAACTACAGGCCATGTGGACTGCTCTTATTGTGTGTGTGTGTGTGTGTGTGTGTGTGTGTGTGTGTGTGTGTGTTTTTTTTATTTTGCTTATTTTTTTATGGGTGTGGAGGAAGCAGGGAATGTCTAAAAATTTTTTTAACAAATTTCTATTCTGTAGGGCCCAGCTCGCCACTTTATGCCACTATTTCTTTGCCCCAAGCTAATGACACATGAACGTTCCTGTGCCAATAATAACCATGCCAGGGGAAGCCCCAGCGCTATACAGGTACAGGGGGTGGGGAGGACATTTCTGGAATTGGAAATGTCCTTTAAACCCAGCTTCATTTAACTTAATATATTTAAGAACAACAGGATTATACCATTATCTATCAGCAGAAAAGTTGAGTTAGTAGCCACTGCTGCCCCCTACAGATGGAATTCATAATATCCACTCAAGTACTGCATCATGGGTAATCAGTCATGTGACCATAGCACATTCATTTAAAAAAATAAATGAGTTTTGGAGATAAAAGAACGTAGATAGTGGAAATATTTACTAAACCAGACTTTTACATGTGACATTTTCTGGTATCACTTTTCATGTATTATGATTTATGATATTTTGACGCACAGAACGGAAAGGGAATAAAACTACTAAATCCATTAGATTCCCCACCAGCAAGTTATGACACTCAGCGTCTTGATGCTGCCAGTATGCAGGTGACTTGGAGCTGGAGCTTGTACTGTGAGGTCATCACCTTACGTGTTCCGCTGTTACAGCACAATGGTCTGAGCAAGCGATGTTCCATACCTGCAGGAAGGACAGTATCTAGAGGCATTTACTGTGCTACTGTCTGTGCGTCCAGCAGCTTACAGAGTACAGTGCTCAATACAGCCAACGTATACGGGCACAAGAGTTTTTTGAAGGACAATGGCACGTGGAAAGAGACGTGCAAAACGTAACCATCAAATTGGAGATACAGGTAAATGATAAACCACTAAACTACTCTCATCCTGCATCGCATTTGCCAGTTCTGTCCATCAGGTGTTGGTTTTGTATTCTGGGGGTAATAGTAGAATTGGGCATACAACTGGCCAAAGGTGGAAGATCTAGTAGGAGAAATTTTGGTGATAAACCATTACTCCACCCAAGGTTCAGACATAGACATGGATCAGAATACACAGGAAAGCCACATACATGATATACTACGTTCCACACGTGGGTGTCCAAATTAGACAGATCCAACTTTCTGTGGTGAGAGAATCTTTGGTCATTGGTGGAGCCCATTTTGGGCTGGTTTTGTCCAACCAGATCCCCATATGTCCGGATTTACTGTACTTGGAGACTGTTCTCTCTCTGTTATCCAGTCTCTATAGGTGTATAAAGTGTATTGTAATGCAGAAGGGTTATTTAAAATGGGATGTACAGCTAATATGTATCTTGGTTGTATTACTACATGTTGATCTGTGTACGGTATCAATGTTATGTGCGGTTTCTGTGTCTGTGCCGTATATTAAGATACATTCCATACAAAGTAATTACAAGAGTAAAAGAAAAGAAGCAGAGCATCACACCGCTTCATGTAGTAGCAAAATGTATAGAATTTACCAAGAGGACTCTTCAGTAACTGATAATTAAGTAGTAACACATTGTGATTTGCTTTGTTAGCAGAAGGATCCAGAGATGATAGAGGAGACATTGAGGTCTCTAAGAGAACACAGAGATCCTGCAGAGATAGAAGCCGCTCTCCAATACGTAGGTCACAGCAGCCAACACCCAGCATTGCTCAACCTGGCGCTCAGTCTGATCAGCCTGGCCTATCAGTGACAGTACCACCATCAGTGAGAGTACCACCATCAGTGAGAGTACCACCATCAGTGAGAGTACCACCAGCATTGACGGTACCACCATCAGTGAGAGTACCACCATCAGTGAGAGTACCACCAGCATTGACGGTACCACCAGCATTGACGGTACCACCATCAGTGAGAGTACCACCAGCATTGACGGTACCACCATCAGTGAGAGTACAACCAGCATTGACGGTACCACCATCAGTGAGAGTACCACCAGCATTGACGGTACCACCAGCAGTGAGAGTACCACCAGCATTGACGGTACCACCATCAGTGACAGTACCACCAGCATTGACGGTACCAGGACACCCGGAGATCATTTTCAGGCCGTTGACCATCAGACTGGAGAGGTACCCAGTCTACGTCTGGGAGAGAGAGGAATGAACAATGCTCACCTGATTTTTATAAGAGTTTTGTTTAGATTTTTATTTTACTGATCTGTTTTTTGTTTTTTTTTATTTTCATATAATAAAAAAAATTATGAATTTATTATTGTATTTGATTATTGTTCATCATATAAGTTAATACTAATCATCAAATGGTCAGCTGCTTGGCCGTTGTGTTGGTTATGAAAGTGATTGTGTATCTGTATGTGTATGTGTGTCTATATGTGTGTGTGTGTGTGTGTACGCAGGATAATATCAGATAACACGCTGTCACCCTTAGCTGCTGTAGAACCTCTTGCAGATCAGAGCTGCCATGTATGTGTCAGTAGCAGTAGAAGTCACCAGGCTTTACACACACTGAATGCTCAACACAAATCACTTTGTCTTTGCACTGACACAGCTATAAGACCCACCTAACACACATGAACAGAGGTGCCGAGAGGGGGGCAGAGCAGGAACAAAGTACTAGGGGGTGGTCCTGCCTGTGTAGTGGGAGGAGCCACCAAGCTGGTGTGGCCACACCTCTTTCTGCAGCTATGAAAGGGGCCTCAGGAGTTGCTGCATAGGAAAGTGTACCCTCAGTCTTCTTTTTGGAGGCACGATTAGGTTTCTGGGGAGGCAGAAACATCTCAGCTGGTACAATAGTGAAAATATAACACGAAAGATGGACGTCCCACCGCTTACCATCCACCTCCTGCATTAAATTGAAATGTGCAGTTTTTCTCCTAATATAGAGCTTGTTTTAGCCTCGTGTATGACTTATATTGACCATTAGAGTGAGGGAACACTGGGACAGTCCTTATTACAGGTGACACTTATGCGTTCGATGATGATGCGGAGCAGCGAGAGAGGAAGATCAGTCTTGCCGCAACATTTGGGACAGACTAAAGCGAGAATAGAGGGGAATGCAAGATAGGGGGAGCTCCTGTACAGAAGGTAGAACTAGGCACCCCAGCGCCGACAGAGGCAAGTGACACCAGAGAGGATTAGGCAGAAATGACCTTCAATGATTTCTTCTGGCTGTTGGTTAAATGCAGGCAAATTAAATGCAGTACTTTACTGTATTTGATATATCTCTGTATGCAACCTATACTCTTCCTTTACTGCCAGGCAAGTAGGCAAAAGCTTCTACCTGTACAAATGGCATATATACATATGTATATCTATATATATATCTATCTCTATCTATATCGACTAGGTCTATATGTCTACAGTACAGCAAGGTTACAATACTACCAGTTAAATTTTATTTTTGTTTGCACTTTATTTGTTTCATAAGACACAAATACTACAAAATAAAAAAAAAAGAACAATGAATAACTGTTGATGCTATTTAGGTCTGTCAGAGAGTTTGATAGACTTTGCTATAGTGGGTGACGTTTATGAAAACTGGTGAACAAAAATAAAGTTTTAGCTAAATAAGGATGCCTTAAAAACAGACGTGCTCAGTGACAGTAACCGCATAGAATACCAGGGGGCAAATGTATCAAGCTGAAAGTTTCCGGCGGGTTTGAAAAGTGGAATCAGATTCTAGCTGTCATTTATTTAGTACATTCTACTAAATGACAGCTAGGATCTGATTGGTTGCTATAGGCAACATCTCCACTTTTTCAAACCTGCAGTTTAGTAAACTTAGAATGGAAAGCGTGGCAATTCACCACTTCCATACCTTTTATATAGGCCCTATGAGAGGCTCATTGTATATATCAATTAATAGCCTTAAAGAAAGGAAGTCTACAGTGCATAAACCCCCAAAAACAAAGCATTATAACCTACTATTTGTCTGTACCCTCTAGAGGATTAGGGGTCTCCTCTCCAACTGGAAGCTTACCCCTAACACCATCCAATGGGAACGCAGATAAACTAACCCATTTTGTCTCTACAAAACACGGACCAGAGGGCCATAGTGTGGCACCGAAACATAGAACGGAACAACAGAAAACAACTACAGGCCATGTGGACTGCTCTTATTGTGTGTGTGTGTGTGTGTGTGTGTGTGTGTTTTTTTTATTTTGCTTATTTTTTTATGGGTGTGGAGGAAGCAGGGAATGTCTAATTTTTTTTTTAACAAATTTCTATTCTGTAGGGCCCAGCTCGCCACTTTATGCCACTATTTCTTTGCCCCAAGCTAATGACACATGAACGTTCCTGTGCCAATAATAACCATGCCAGGGGAAGCCCCAGCGCTATACAGGTACAGGGGGTGGGGAGGACATTTCTGGAATTGGAAATGTCCTTTAAACCCAGCTTCATTTAACTTAATATATTTAAGAACAACAGGATTATACCATTATCTATCAGCAGAAAAGTTGAGTTAGTAGCCACTGCTGCCCCCTACAGATGGAATTCATAATATCCACTCAAGTACTGCATCATGGGTAATCAGTCATGTGACCATAGCACATTCATTTAAAAAAATAAATGAGTTTTGGAGATAAAAGAACGTAGATAGTGGAAATATTTACTAAACCAGACTTTTACATGTGACATTTTCTGGTATCACTTTTCATGTATTATGATTTATGATATTTTGACGCACAGAACGGAAAGGGAATAAAACTACTAAATCCATTAGATTCCCCACCAGCAAGTTATGACACTCAGCGTCTTGATGCTGCCAGTATGCAGGTGACTTGGAGCTGGAGCTTGTACTGTGAGGTCATCACCTTACGTGTTCCGCGGTTACATCACAATGGTCTGAGCAAGCGATGTTCCATACCTGCAGGAAGGACAGTATCTAGAGGCATTTACTGTGCTACTGTCTGTGCGTCCAGCAGCTTACAGAGTACAGTGCTCAATACAGCCAACGTATACGGGCACAAGAGTTTTTTGAAGGACAATGGCACGTGGAAAGAGACGTGCAAAACGTAACCATCAAATTGGAGATACAGGTAAATGATAAACCACTAAACTACTCTCATCCTGCATCGCATTTGCCAGTTCTGTCCATCAGGTGTTGGTTTTGTATTCTGGGGGTAATAGTAGAATTGGGCATACAACTGGCCAAAGGTGGAAGATCTAGTAGGAGAAATTTTGGTGATAAACCATTACTCCACCCAAGGTTCAGACATAGACATGGATCAGAATACACAGGAAAGCCACATACATGATGTACTACGTTCCACACGTGGGTGTCCAAATTAGACAGATCCAACTTTCTGTGGTGAGAGAATCTTTGGTCATTGGTGGAGCCCATTTTGGGCTGGTTTTGTCCAACCAGATCCCCATATGTCCGGATTTACTGTACTTGGAGACTGTTCTCTCTCTGTTATCCAGTCTCTATAGGTGTATAAAGTGTATTGTAATGCAGAAGGGTTATTTAAAATGGGATGTACAGCTAATATGTATCTTGGTTGTATTACTACATGTTGATCTGTGTACGGTATCAATGTTATGTGCGGTTTCTGTGTCTGTGCCGTATATTAAGATACATTCCATACAAAGTAATTACAAGAGTAAAAGAAAAGAAGCAGAGCATCACACCGCTTCATGTAGTAGCAAAATGTATAGAATTTACCAAGAGGACTCTTCAGTAACTGATAATTAAGTAGTAACACATTGTGATTTGCTTTGTTAGCAGAAGGATCCAGAGATGATAGAGGAGACATTGAGGTCTCTAAGAGAACACAGAGATCCTGCAGAGATAGAAGCCGCTCTCCAATACGTAGGTCACAGCAGCCAACACCCAGCATTGCTCAACCTGGCGCTCAGTCTGATCAGCCTGGCCTATCAGTGACAGTACCACCATCAGTGAGAGTACCACCATCAGTGAGAGTACCACCATCAGTGAGAGTACCACCAGCATTGACGGTACCACCATCAGTGAGAGTACCACCAGCATTGACGGTACCACCATCAGTGAGAGTACCACCATCAGTGACAGTACAACCAGCATTGACGGTACCACCATCAGTGAGAGTACCACCAGCATTGACGGTACCACCATCAGTGAGAGTACCACCAGCATTGACGGTACCACCATCAGTGAGAGTACCACCAGCATTGACAGTACCACCAGCATTGACGGTACCACCATCAGTGAGAGTACCACCATCAGTGAGAGTACCACCAGCATTGACGGTACCACCATCAGTGAGAGTACCACCAGCATTGACGGTACCACCATCAGTGAGAGTACCACCAGCATTGACGGTACCACCATCAGTGAGAGTACCACCAGCATTGACGGTACCACCATCAGTGAGAGTACCACCAGCATTGACGGTACCACCATCAGTGAGAGTACCACCAGCATTGACGGTACCACCATCAGTGAGAGTACCACCATCAGTGACAGTACCACCAGCATTGACGGTACCACCATCAGTGAGAGTACCACCAGCATTGACGGTACCACCATCAGTGAGAGTACCACCAGCATTGACGGTACCACCATCAGTGAGTACCACCAGCATTGACGGTACCACCATCAGTGACAGTACCACCATCAGTGACAGTACCACCATCAGTGACAGTACCACCAGCATTGACGGTACCACCATCAGTGAGAGTACCACCAGCATTGACGGTTCCACCATCAGTGACAGTACCACCAGCATTGACGGTACCAGGACACCCGGAGATCATTTTCAGGCCGTTGACCATCAGACTGGAGAGGTTCCCAGTCTACGTCTGGGAGAGAGAGGAATGAACAATGCTCACCTGATTTTTATAAGAGTTTTGTTTAGATTTTTATATTTTTATTTTACTGATCTGTTTTTTGTTTTTTTTTATTTTCATATAATAAAAAAATTTATGAATTTATTATTGTATTTGATTATTGTTCATCATATAAGTTAATACTAATCATCAAATGGTCAGCTGCTTGGCCGTTGTGTTGGTTATGAAAGTGATTGTGTATCTGTATGTGTATGTGTGTCTATATGTGTGTGTGTGTACGCAGGATAATATCAGATAACACGCTGTCACCCTCAGCTGCTGTAGAACCTCTTGCAGATCAGAGCTGCCATGTATGTGTCAGTAGCAGTAGAAGTCACCAGGCTTTACACACACTGAATGCTCAACACAAATCACTTTGTCTTTGCACTGACACAGCTATAAGACCCACCTAACACACATGAACAGAGGTGCCGAGAGGGGGGCAGAGCAGGAACAAAGTACTAGGGGGTGGTCCTGCCTGTGTAGTGGGAGGAGCCACCAAGCTGGTGTGGCCACTCCTCTTTCTGCAGCTATGAAAGGGGCCTCAGGAGTTGCTGCACTGCATAGGAAAGTGTACCCTTACTGTCTTCTCTTTGGAGGCACGACTAGGTTTCTGGGGAGGCAGAAACATCTCAGCTGGTACAATAGTGAAAATATAACACGAAAGATGGACGTCCCACCGCTTACCATCCACCTCCTGCATTAAATTGAAATGTGCAGTTTTTCTCCTAATATAGGGCTTGTTTTAGCCTCGTGTATGACTTATATTAACCATTAGAGTGAGGGAACACTGGGACAGTCCTTATTACAGGTGACACTTATGCGTTCGATGATGATGCGGAGCAGCGAGAGAGGAAGATCAGTCTTGCCGCAACATTTGGGACAGACTAAAGCGAGAATAGAGGGGAATGCAAGATAGGGGGAGCTCCTGTACAGAAGGTAGAACTAGGCACCTCAGCGCCGACAGAGGCAAGTGACACCAGAGAGGATTATGCAGAAATGACCTTCAATGATTTCTTCTGGCTGTTGGTTAAATGCAGGCAAATGAAATGCAGTACTTTACTGTATTTGATATATCTCTGTATGCAACCTATACTCTTCCTTTACTGCCAGGCAAGTAGGCAAAAGCTTCTACCTGTACAAATGGCATATATACATATGTATATCTATATATCTATATATATATCTATCTCTATCTATATCGACTAGGTCTATATGTCTACAGTACAGCAAGGTTACAATCCTACCAGTTAAATTTTATTTTTGTTTGCACTTTATTTGTTTCATAAGACACAAATACTACAAAATAAAAAAAAAAGAACAATGAATAACTGTTGATGCTATTTAGGTCTGTCAGAGAGTTTGATAGGACTTTGCTATAGTGGGTGACGTTTATGAAAACTGGTGAACAAAAATAAAGTTTTAGCTAAATAAGGATGCCTTAAAAACAGACGTGCTCAGTGACAGTAACCGCATAGAATACCAGGGGGCAAATGTATCAAGCTGAAAGTTTCCGGCGGGTTTGAAAAGTGGAATCAGATTCTAGCTGTCATTTATTTAGTACATTCTACAAAATGACAGCTAGGATCTGATTGGTTGCTATAGGCAACATCTCCACTTTTTCAAACCTGCAGTTTAGTAAACTTAGAATGGAAAGCGTGGCAATTCACCACTTCCATACCTTTTATATAGGCCCTATGAGAGGCTCATTGTATATATCAATTAATAGCCTTAAAGAAAGGAAGTCTACAGTGCATAAACCCCCAAAAACAAAGCATTATAACCTACTATTTGTCTGTACCCTCTAGAGGATTAGGGGTCTCCTCTCCAACTGGAAGCTTACCCCTAACACCATCCAATGGGAACGCAGATAAACTAACCCATTTTGTCTCTACAAAACACGGACCAGAGGGCCATAGTGTGGCACCGAAACATAGAACGGAACAACAGAAAACAACTACAGGCCATGTGGACTGCTCTTAGTGTGTGTGTGTGTGTGTGTGTGTGTGTGTGTGTGTGTGTGTGTGTGTTTTTTTTATTTTGCTTATTTTTTTATGGGTGTGGAGGAAGCAGGGAATGTCTAAAAATTTTTTTAACAAATTTCTATTCTGTAGGGCCCAGCTCGCCACTTTATGTCACTATTTCTTTGCCCCAAGCTAATGACACATGAACGTTCCTGTGCCAATAATAACCATGCCAGGGGAAGCCCCAGCGCTATACAGGTACAGGGGGTGGGGAGGACATTTCTGGAATTGGAAATGTCCTTTAAACCCAGCTTCATTTAACTTAATATATTTAAGAACAACAGGATTATACCATTATCTATCAGCAGAAAAGTTGAGTTAGTAGCCACTGCTGCCCCCTACAGATGGAATTCATAATATCCACTCAAGTACTGCATCATGGGTAATCAGTCATGTGACCATAGCACATTCATTTAAAAAAATAAATGAGTTTTGGAGATAAAAGAACGTAGATAGTGGAAATATTTACTAAACCAGACTTTTACATGTGACATTTTCTGGTATCACTTTTCATGTATTATGATTTATGATATTTTGACGCACAGAACGGAAAGGGAATAAAACTACTAAATCCATTAGATTCCCCACCAGCAAGTTATGACACTCAGCGTCTTGATGCTGCCAGTATGCAGGTGACTTGGAGCTGGAGCTTGTACTGTGAGGTCATCACCTTACGTGTTCCGCTGTTACAGCACAATGGTCTGAGCAAGCGATGTTCCATACCTGCAGGAAGGACAGTATCTAGAGGCATTTACTGTGCTACTGTCTGTGCGTCCAGCAGCTTACAGAGTACAGTGCTCAATACAGCCAACGTATACGGGCACAAGAGTTTTTTGAAGGACAATGGCACGTGGAAAGAGACGTGCAAAACGTAACCATCAAATTGGAGATACAGGTAAATGATAAACCACTAAACTACTCTCATCCTGCATCGCATTTGCCAGTTCTGTCCATCAGGTGTTGGTTTTGTATTCTGGGGGTAATAGTAGAATTGGGCATACAACTGGCCAAAGGTGGAAGATCTAGTAGGAGAAATTTTGGTGATAAACCATTACTCCACCCAAGGTTCAGACATAGACATGGATCAGAATACACAGGAAAGCCACATACATGATATACTACGTTCCACACGTGGGTGTCCAAATTAGACAGATCCAACTTTCTGTGGTGAGAGAATCTTTGGTCATTGGTGGAGCCCATTTTGGGCTGGTTTTGTCCAACCAGATCCCCATATGTCCGGATTTACTGTACTTGGAGACTGTTCTCTCTCTGTTATCCAGTCTCTATAGGTGTATAAAGTGTATTGTAATGCAGAAGGGTTATTTAAAATGGGATGTACAGCTAATATGTATCTTGGTTGTATTACTACATGTTGATCTGTGTACGGTATCAATGTTATGTGCGGTTTCTGTGTCTGTGCCGTATATTAAGATACATTCCATACAAAGTAATTACAAGAGTAAAAGAAAAGAAGCAGAGCATCACACCGCTTCATGTAGTAGCAAAATGTATAGAATTTACCAAGAGGACTCTTCAGTAACTGATAATTAAGTAGTAACACATTGTGATTTGCTTTGTTAGCAGAAGGATCCAGAGATGATAGAGGAGACATTGAGGTCTCTAAGAGAACACAGAGATCCTGCAGAGATAGAAGCCGCTCTCCAATACGTAGGTCACAGCAGCCAACACCCAGCATTGCTCAACCTGGCGCTCAGTCTGATCAGCCTGGCCTATCAGTGACAGTACCACCATCAGTGAGAGTACCACCATCAGTGAGAGTACCACCATCAGTGAGAGTACCACCAGCATTGACGGTACCACCATCAGTGAGAGTACCACCATCAGTGAGAGTACCACCAGCATTGACGGTACCACCATCAGTGAGAGTACCACCATCAGTGACAGTACCACCATCAGTGAGAGTACCACCATCAGTGACAGTACCACCATCAGTGAGAGTACCACCAGCATTGACGGTACCACCATCAGTGAGAGTACCACCATCAGTGACAGTACCACCATCAGTGAGAGTACCACCAGCATTGACGGTACCACCATCAGTGAGAGTACCACCAGCATTGACGGTACCACCATCAGTGAGAGTACCACCATCAGTGACAGTACAACCAGCATTGACGGTACCACCATCAGTGAGAGTACCACCAGCATTGACGGTACCACCATCAGTGAGAGTACCACCAGCATTGACGGTACCACCATCAGTGAGATTACCACCAGCATTGACGGTACCACCATCAGTGAGAGTACCACCATCAGTGAGAGTACCACCAGCATTGACGGTACCACCATCAGTGAGAGTACCGCCAGCATTGACGGTACCACCATCAGTGAGAGTACCACCAGCATTGACGGTACCACCATCAGTGAGAGTACCACCAGCATTGACGGTACCACCATCAGTGAGAGTACCACCAGCATTGACGGTACCACCAGCATTGACGGTACCACCATCACTGAGAGTACCACCATCAGTGACAGTACCACCAGCATTGACGGTACCACCATCAGTGAGAGTACCACCAGCATTGACGGTACCACCATCAGTGACAGTACCACCAGCATTGACGGTACCACCATCAGTGACAGTACCACCAGCATTGACGGTACCACCATCAGTGACAGTACCACCAGCATTGACGGTACCACCATCAGTGACAGTACCACCAGCATTGACGGTACCACCATCAGTGAGAGTACCACCAGCATTGACGGTACCACCATCAGTGAGAGTACCACCAGCATTGACGGTACCACCATCAGTGACAGTACCACCAGCATTGACGGTACCACCATCAGTGACAGTACCACCAGCATTGACGGTACCACCATCAGTGACAGTACCACCAGCATTGACGGTACCACCATCAGTGACAGTACCACCAGCATTGACGGTACCACCAGCATTGATGGTACCACCATCAGTGACAGTACCACCAGCATT
Source organism: Mixophyes fleayi (assembly GCF_038048845.1). Lineage (NCBI taxonomy): Eukaryota > Metazoa > Chordata > Amphibia > Anura > Limnodynastidae > Mixophyes > Mixophyes fleayi. Next base: position 88,266,181 of record NC_134411.1, on the reverse strand, counting down.
GACGGTACCACCATCAGTGACAGTACCACCAGCATTGATGGTACCACCATCAGTGACAATACCACCAGCATTGACGGTACCACCATCAGTGAGAGTACCACCAGCATTGATGGTACCACCATCAGTGACAGTACCACCAGCATTGATGGTACCACCATCAGTGACAATACCACCAGCATTGACGGTACCACCATCAGTGAGAGTACCACCAGCATTGATGGTACCACCATCAGTGACAGTACCACCAGCATTGATGGTACCACCATCAGTGACAGTACCACCAGCATTGATGGTACCACCATCAGTGACAGTACCACCAGCATTGACGGTACCACCATCAGTGAGAGTACCACCAGCATTGACGGTACCACCATCAGTGACAGTACCACCAGCATTGACGGTACCAGGACACCCGGAGATCATTTTCAGGCCGTTGACCATCAGACTGGAGAGGTACCCAGTCTACGTCTGGGAGAGAGAGGAATGAACAATGCTCACCTGATTTTTATAAGAGTTTTGTTTAGATTTTTATATTTTTATTTTACTGATCTGTTTTTTGGTTTTTTTTATTTTCATATAATAAAAAAATTTATGAATTTATTATTGTATTTGATTATTGTTCATCATATAAGTTAATACTAATCATCAAATGGTCAGCTGCTTGGCCGTTGTGTTGGTTATGAAAGTGATTGTGTATCTGTATGTGTATGTGTGTCTATATGTGTGTGTGTGTGTACGCAGGATAATATTAGATAACACGCTGTCACCCTCAGCTGCTGTAGAACCTCTTGCAGATCAGAGCTGCCATGTATGTGTCAGTAGCAGTAGAAGTCACCAGGCTTTACACACACTGAATGCTCAACACAAATCACTTTGTCTTTGCACTGACACAGCTATAAGACCCACCTAACACACATGAACAGAGGTGCCGAGAGGGGGGCAGAGCAGGAACAAAGTACTAGGGGGTGGTCCTGCCTGTGTAGTGGGAGGAGCCACCAAGCTGGTGTGGCCACACCTCTTTCTGCAGCTATGAAAGGGGCCTTAGGAGTTGCTGCACTGCATAGGAAAGTGTACCCTCACTGTCTTCTCTTTGGAGGCACGACTAGGTTTCTGGGGAGGCAGAAACATCTCAGCTGGTACAATAGTGAAAATATAACACGAAAGATGGACGTCCCACCGCTTACCATCCACCTCCTGCATTAAATTGAAATGTGCAGTTTTTCTCCTAATATAGAGCTTGTTTTAGCCTCGTGTATGACTTATATTAACCATTAGAGTGAGGGAACACTGGGACAGTCCTTATTACAGGTGACACTTATGCGTTCGATGATGATGCGGAGCAGCGAGAGAGGAAGATCAGTCTTGCCGCAACATTTGGGACAGACTAAAGTGAGAATAGAGGGGAATGCAAGATAGGGGGAGCTCCTGTACAGAAGGTAGAACTAGGCACCTCAGCGCCGACAGAGGCAAGTGACACCAGAGAGGATTAGGCAGAAATGACCTTCAATGATTTCTTCTGGCTGTTGGTTAAATGCAGGCAAATTAAATGCAGTACTTTACTGTATTTGATATATCTCTGTATGCAACCTATACTCTTCCTTTACTGCCAGGCAAGTAGGCAAAAGCTTCTACCTGTACAAATGGCATATATACATATGTATATCTATATATCTATATATATATCTATCTCTATCTATATATATATATATATATCTATCTCTATCTATATCGACTAGGTCTATATGTCTACAGTACAGCAAGGTTACAATCCTACCAGTTAAATTTTATTTTTGTTTGCACTTTATTTGTTTCATAAGACACAAATACTACAAAATAAAAAAAAAAGAACAATGAATAACTGTTGATGCTATTTAGGTCTGTCAGAGAGTTTGATAGGACTTTGCTATAGTGGGTGACGTTTATGAAAACTGGTGAACAAGAAAAAAGTTTTAGCTAAATAATGATGCCTTAAAAACAGACGTGCTCAGTGACAGTAACCGCATAGAATACCAGGGGGCAAATGTATCAAGCTGAGTTTCCGGCGGGTTTGAAAAGTGAAATCAGATTCTAGCTGTCATTTATTTAGTACATTCTACAAAATGACAGCTAGGATCTGATTGGTTGCTATAGGCAACATCTCCACTTTTCAAGCCCGCTGGAAACTCGCAACTTGATACATTTACCCCCAGATCTGTTTCCTGCCCTCATTACCGTTATAACAAAGTGCTCTTCTAAATCAGCTAAGAAAAATTATTGAAACAAATGCATGATTTACATGTATCGTCTTCATAAGTCCAGAAATGGCATTTACAAGTCTAACATATGTTTTGCTTAGGGCTCGATCAGAACATATGCGCTGAGAAAAATCGATATAAACGCATGGAAACTAATGCAAAACTAAACACAAATGTTTCATGTATACACATACACACACAATATAGGTCATCATCATTTATTTATATAGCGCCACCATTTCTGCAGCGCTGTACAGAGAAAATCTGTCACTCACATTAGTCCCTGCCCCATTGGAGCTTACAGTCTAAATGTACTATATTTTATATTACAATTTATTTAAATATAAAAGAGGGTATAGATTAAAAATGTAGGGATACAACTGAGTACATGGTAAGCATGTAATAAAATAAGGAGGTATTTAGCAAACCTTTAAAAAACATAAAGGGGAGTTGGTAGGCATTTAGGCATCGTACCCAGTCTTAAAGCCTAGGGGGGCTTGATATGTATTTAAGGAGAGGAGTACTCAGTATAATTATCTATGCGTAGATTGTAAGCTTACGGGCAGGATCCTCTTACCTCTCTGTCTGTATTATCAAGTATTGTTTAATTACCGTTTGTTCCCAATTGTAAAGCGTTACAGAATCTGCTGGCGCTATATAAATAGATGATGATAATCTTTCCTGGGCCCTGGTGCAAGATCTGATACATGACCAAATACCACTCCTCCATCAGCTCCCTCATTACGGAGAAAAAGGGCTTGTTGCCCAGGCATCGTGTGTCCCAGGTACCAGATATCACTGTGACACCTAGGGGTATATTTACTAAACTGCGGGTTTGAAAAAGTGTAGATGTTGCCTATAGCAACCAATCAGATTCTAGCTGTCATTTTGTAGAGTGCACTAAGTAAATGACAGCTAGAATCTGATTGGTTGCTATAGGCAACATCTCCACTTTTTCAAATCTGCAGTTTAGTAAATCTAGCCCCTAATCCTGTTACAAAAAAAGAATCATTATAATCCTTACAAAGAAAAAAAGGAATTACCATTGGTATGTGACCACATGTACATGAGATTTCAGTGAGATTTAATTTGATTGATTAACAAAGCTGGCCACAGCGGAGACATGCTGACTTCAAAATCACTGCTCTGCTAGAGCAAGTACTCTGCCATTTTCCATGCCACTCCTAGAAGCCACTTACACTTGGAAGTAGACATTTATTCAGAGGAACAGGTTATTCATGAAAATGCAGACTGAGGATACAGCCAATCAATTCCCAGGGAACTAGGGACACCACTTATACTTCTCCCGTGCTGCTCCCCACTTATGGAATTCCTTACCACTCCCGATCAGACTCTCTCACAGCCTTCTAAGCCTCTGACAACCATCTCTATATTAGAGCTTACCCTATTTCTACCACTAATACCCACAATTATTGCCCCAATCTCCACTCTGAGCCACACTCGCTCCTCTTGTTTCAGATGTGCCCTCTCCCACTTAGAATGTAAGCTCTCTAACGAGCAGGGTCCTCCGTACCCCTTGTTTTCATGTCTGCGTTTATTATGTCTACATTCTATGTCCCTGTTTTATACATGTCCTGTGTTATCCACTTTCTGGTGCTGTGTAGTACGGTGGTTCCTTACAAATCAATAATAATAATAATAATAATAATAATAATAATAATAATACTACAGAGAAAGGAGTTCCTTTAAGGGGCAGTGACAAATGTACACTAGAAATGCTGTTTTGTGATATCACACCCCTATTATTGTGCATCTGCAAATTTTTTTTTTATGGCGTATGGATTTGATGTCTCATTATTAATCTATTAATGTAGCTACACTGAGGAGTATTTTAGAAGAAAAACTTCATTTTAATCTAATGAAGGATGTGGTCCGAAAGTGTAAGTAAACTGGACTTTGTAGCGACATTTTTAACGATTTCCACCATTCACATTTACCAGACCACCAGCAACCTGCAAATGAGAGAACATACCTTTTTATGGGGCTCTTTCAAAGATTGGGAAGACGGCGTGCAACTTGACATCATTATTATTAATCTTTATTTATAACGAGCCACAAGATTTCCGTTGTGCCATCTAAAAAACAGACAGTGGATCATACAGGGTAAAACAGTACAGAATAATAAACAAAACTACCAGTAGTTCAATAGCGCCAAACATAACCTGCACAGTGGAGTTGGAGGAGAACAATAGGTAGAGAGACAGGAGGGAAGAGGGCCCTAAGAGCTTACATTCTAAAGGGAGGGCAAACAGACAGGAGGCACAAATACACTCAATCATCATCATCATCATCATCTATTTATATAGCGCCAACATATTCCTCAGCACTTTACAATTAAGGACAAACATATTAAACTAATAAACAAACTGGGTAAAACAGACAAAGAGGTGAGAAGGCCCTGCTCGCAAGCTTACAATCTATGGGACAATGGGAGTTTGATACATGAGGTTAAGTCAGCCCAGCCAGACTGCAAAAGTAAAAGTGACTCATAAGCTAAATGATCCTGTCACACCACAATGTTGGTCAAGGGGTAGTTGTATAAAGGGTGGAAATAGGGTATTGTAGTGAGGTTAAGAGGGTGGTTGAGGAATATTATAAGCTTGTCTGAAGAGGTGGGTTTTCAGAGAATGCTTGAAAGTTTGTAGACCAGAGGAGTCTTATTGTGTGAGGGAGAGAATTCCATAGAGTGAGTGCAGCCCGAAAAAAAGTCCTGTAACCGGGAATGGGAGGATGTAATGAGTGTGGATGAGAGACGCAGATGTTGTGCAGAACGAAGTTGCCGAGTTGGCTCAATGGACATTTAGACACTGTTGTGTAAAAAGAGAAGCTTTGTGGGTCTGGATTGGTTTAGTTGTAAAAGACATATGTGCAATATTATTCTTACATACTGGTAGTGGTGTCACTGGCTGTACTGCACCTGTACCCAAAACTAGAAGTGATCATTTGGATGTATTCTCATTGCAGTACCAAATACAGCCAGAAGGTGGTAGCAAAATATGCTGTATTTTCCAAATACTCTTATCTACATCACAAATGGTTATCTTACTTTTTGGTTGCAAATATTATCTTATTATAATATTAAGTTATTTCATTAAAAAAAAAATATAGTGTCTTTTTTTGGCGATACTTTTTTTGTTTAACACAATACCGAATACTTTTCTTGCCATATGACTAAAAACAACACTCACACCTATTTAATCGTGATGCACTTTCCAGCTTCTAACTAATGGCTTAAAACAGCATTTACAAATAGGATGAATGGTTTCTCACGGGCTTATTCTGCCATATTAATGCTGCATTTAACCTTGATAGAACACGCCACAACTTCTTCCTAATGCGTTAAGGCGAGCTAGCGCATTGGAAAGGTGTTAAACACGAATCACCAAGCGCCTAAGTGCACATCAGTCGTCATGTGTTTTTCCAGCCCTTATCAGCCTCTCGAGAACACTAAGGGGTAAATGTACCACACCTTCTAAAAAGGAAAAGTGTAAGTGTTGCCCATAGCAACCATTTAGAATCTAGCAATCATTTATTTAGTTAATTCTAGACAATGATAGCTAGAATCTGAGTGGTTGCTATGGGCAACGCCTCCACGTTTCCTTTTTAGAAGGTTTCACCCCTAAGGACTAACAGTTTTGCTTAGTGTAGCATCATTCCCACAAGCAAAAGAAAAAGTTTCAAGCCGAGTTGAAATCTTCAGGTCACCTCTATAGATCTGAAACAACTTTAATATTTGCTTATTTTTCCCCATCAGATGACAGCAGGTAAGTTAATAACAATCTTGGAATCATCGCAGGATATGATTTCTTTTGTGTATTTTGTCATAAAGAAAAACCGCACTGTAGTAATAGCCATAAGTTTAACCATATAAAGGGAGTAAGGAGGAATTGTCATTGAAGATGAATGCACTTATGCAAAGTCTATTTCAGTCCTTTTTATCTGATTCCCAAAGGAAACATGTAAATATTTGGCGACCGTGAAGTCGATGAGACACAAAGGTAAAATGACTGTATCCCATATCTCTGCTGCAGGTAAAGGGTTAACGAGATTACAGTCAGTGGTATTTACGTCAAATAACTTATTTAATCCACATGTATATTGCCAATGCAGATAGAGAGGACGGGAGCTTGTCAGCCGCAGGCTGTGGCGCTGTAGGAACCCTCTTGGCTCCAGCTGTCACAGCTCATACAGTCACAGAAGCTGTGCCACACAGGGTACCCGCAGGCTGTGCCGTCTTGTCAGCCCACATATGCTCAGCTCGTGTGACAGCAGCTGGAGGTGAGAGGCAGTGTTTACAACAAACACACAGCCTGTGTTGTGCATCCCACCTGACTGGCCCAGTCCCCGTTGGTCTCTCGGTCTAGGCCGGAAATCTTACCAGGTTCTACGTAGTGCCAGACAGGCCGACAGCTGTGAGCAAGACGGAAACCGTTCTGTTTCACCGCCGTGTTATACAGTACATATGGGCAGCCTCTCGTACAATATCACACTTATACGGTAAAGTGATTCTAGTGTTACGGTAGTGAACGGGCCTCAAAACAGATTTTATTTATTAACCATTATTTACATAGCGCTTCACATAGAATATTTAATCATTCATACCAGCCCCTGTCGCACCACTAAGATTTAGGTACAGAGATGAAGACTTCAGCTACTTCCTGTCGGATCCCTGATTGGCATCAAAGCCTAATTTAATTAGGTAAAGTATATCAAACAATCGCCTGCCTTATCTGTAGCGTTATAAAACCCAAGGGCTAGATTTACTAAACTGCGGGTTTGAAAAAGTGGAGATGTTGCCTATAGCAACCAATCAGATTCTAGCTGTCATTTATTTAGTGCATTCTACAAAATGACAGCTAGGATCTGATTGGTTGCTATAGGCAACATCTCCACTTTTCTAAACCCGCAGTTTAGTAAATATACCCCCAAGTCTGCTCACAGCCAACCAGAAATAGATGGTTATGAACTTAAATGGAAGGAGGACATAGAGGGGACCTTAGAGCTAAACGATTGGTCCAAAATTAAGGGAAAAATTGTTCCATCTGCGTCCAGATTAAAGTAAAAGCTTATAAACTGCTTTACAGATGGTACCTTGTTCCTATCCGACTTCATGTGATTTATCCCGATTTTAGCAAATCTTGCTGGAGAATCAGCAGCTAGGACAGTTCTTTCTTATATGGTGGAACTGCACCAAAATTGCAAGCTTCTGGCAAAGTATTCATGACTTAATACGGAATACCACAGATTTGATTCTTCCACGCTGCCTCTCCTATACCCTTCTACATCGTTCCCTTCCAGACACTGACAAACACACAACTGCCCCGATCGGACATATTCTTAATTGGAAGCAAAGAAAATTTCCCTCGTTCAATGATGTAATTATTAGAATATGGCAGATATATTGTTTTGTATTTTATAATGGGTATATTACATGACCACCCTATTAAAATTCAATCTATCTGGGACTCCTGGCTTAACTACTGTCAAGCCCTTATTTAAACTCTTCCTCCACATACTACCTGGTGCTTCTACTTTGTCACCTAGCAAAGAGGACCTCTGGATAAGTGAGTTGGTAAAACTGATCCGAACCCCCTTAACCATCCCCATCCCACCTTTTCAATGTTTTTGAATCCTGTAAGATGTTTGCGATTTATTAAGTAGTTGGATTTTATCTAACTTTGTGCATAAATGTGTAATAGATCTCAAGTTTGCTAAACCGACAATGCATCCCATTATGTAATATTCTGTTGTATTGGAAAAAATTGTTCACCTTCTCTTCCTATCCTCCACCTTCCTTTATGTACTCCTTTCTCTCAGATTGTTTTTTGCAAAAATATTTAATAAAGTATATATTTTTTTTTAAAAAATAAGCCTATCTGACACATGAATTATTTAACACAAAGACAGAACATTACTAATGGAATTGAATATGACCAAAAAAGGCACAATGCTTATTGAATAAAAATTGTTACAAGACATTGACATACACAAAATATAAATGCAAAACAGTTTTGCTTAGAATACAATAGGAATAAAAGCAGAAATGGTGACAGCACACTTATATTATCTGCTGCCTGTCTGGAAGAAAAGAAGGTGTGGACAGTAGAAAGACAGAGCCCCAATTTCTAACATCAATTCAGCACTTTTTTTTTAATCAAAATTCTTCCTCTTCCTTGTGAAGGGGGGGTGCTGGTATGCTAATTTCTTTTATTACCCTTTTGTTTAACAACACTTCTAGCAAGGAGTTCTATAAATAGCATAACTTTTCTCTAGAACATATCAGACACTTAATACTAATCCCACTTAACACAGTATGATTTCCGCACATATGCATAGGAAACATGATTATAATGTATGGATTGCTTAGGGAGATGCGTTATCTTCATAGATTCCTTATGGGCTACTATTTATCAATGACACATGTCATGTGGCTGGTTACAAATTTGTAACTTAAGTCTTCACATATATGTATTTTGAACAGTATTGGTTTGGTGTATTATCCCTACAGGATAATGATATTATACCTGCATTCAAAGGGTCATTTTTAGCTGATTGTATTTCCCAACTTTTGACTGGCCCATAAACCATAGTTAGCCATCTCTGACACTAGAGCATCTTGGTATCAACATTAAAGCTAGGTGATCCAAAGTAAGTGCATAAAGTAGACATCACCATACATTAACCCCTGGTTTACCTACACAGAGTGACTTCGCATGTTAAAAACAATATCTTTGTGATGAATCAGGGCCACATTAATGTATTATTTTCCTAATTCCTGATTAGGCCATAGACATGACATACTACAACCAAGTATAGGTTGGAGTATCATTTATAGGTATCCAGTAATCACTTCAGAACAATGCTACCGCACTAGTCATGGATCAAGCTTAAAGACAAACTAAAGCCACTATTTGATATTCATACACAAAGTTTGTGTATTACTGAGCATAGGCAAACCAAGGGGGGTTTCCTAGTGCCTGAAACCCCCCCCCCCCTCCAAGCCTGGGGCACTGTATAATTGAGGTGGCTGGACCCTGCCCCCGCATCACATGGCTCTGCTTAAAAAGGGAGAGCTGCGTGCACCTAACAGTAATGCATGCAGCATTACCCATGTATATTATGGGGATAGGAAGAGTTGAAGAGCAGCCAAGCACTGTCTAATATTATAGCCACGCCCCCATGCATGCTGGTCAGGGCCATCTTTTCCATTGGGCACGATGGGCAGCTGCCCGGGGGCCCCACGGGCAAGGGGGCCCCATAGGCACGGCTCTTAATGAGAATAAATAATCCTGCAAAAGAAAAAAACCTGCAAAAAAAACCTACAAGGGTCACTGAGCAAGTACATCTATCTACCTCTATCTCTATCTATATCTGTATCTGTATACATCTATATATCTATATCTAGGGGCCCCGGTGCACTGCTTTGCCCGGGGGCCCATAATGTTGTTAAGATGGCCCTGATGCTGGTCACGCTCACTGGTGGCGTGGTGTGGAACCCCCCTCTACAAATCCTGCGTGTGCCCCTGCTGAGCTGAATAGTATAAATTAAATAACTGGAGTGTTTATACTCAATTTGCCTCATTTAGAGCTAAGAGCAAATCCAGCTAAAGAGTGCGCCACAAAACCTATGCAAAAGTATAATTTCTCCATTCTGTGCTATATACTTGTACGCTATTAAAATTACTACATGTACCTCTGTATAGCCTGAATTCCGTCCGGGGTGCCTCTGGCAGGAGGTAGGTACTAAAAAGACAACTTTCCACCCTTGTAAGTTGCACCTTCTGGCATTAACCTCTCAGTTACAGAGAGAGAGGATCTCCTTCACGGAGTTCTTGTAGTATAAGATATTCCCTGCTGATTAAAACATAAGAATAATATCATTCACAAATTACGAAAATACTGTGTTGTACCTTTCTATAGATAGGATAGCAACAATGATATATTAAAACAAAAAAAATTGTAAATTAAAGAATGTTAAAAGGGTAACTCTACTCAGAAAGTATGTTGCCTAATTTAAGTCATTATACTTGGTACAAAGTCTTAATGGAATATCTCTTAATATTTGAAACAGGACGAAAAATTACTGCTGAAAAATACAGAAACACAATTTCTATAATTTAACAATATGTGTTAATAACTGGCAACGGGAGTACAGTCAACAGTTTATTTCCATGGTTACAGATTTTGCAGAGGACCAGTTCTATAAAATATGTCCACTGACAGCAACAGTATGATTTTACATTTCAACAAGTCATTTTAAACAGATGGCCTATTTGAATCAGAAGTTACTCAATAAATTATGGGTCAACTTGATATTTGTTGTGTGGCATTACCCTGCAAGACCTATAGCAGGGTGTCTCAATTGGAGTTGGGTTAATCACCGTTGGGTGCCATGAATATATTTTACTCAGGGATCCCAAGTCTAAAGCCGGTCCCATTTCCAATAACTGGGTAAAATCTCTTATCCATTAAGCCAAGATTCCACAGTTTCTTGCACTTTCAAGTCTAATTCTTGGTGTCTGAGATACAGAGAGATAAAGTGATTTGTCCAACATACAAGATCACACTGAGCTATCACTGGGATTATAACAGGTGAATCCATGAGATATCTAGAGTAGAGTTTGCATAATCTGTATAAAACTGTACTGTATTCCGTATACATCAACTGCAGGAACACAACTTGGCACAAATCTATCCTGATAATACATTTGAGACCACTAAAGAGACTAAGGGGTATATTTACTAAACTGCGCATTTGGAAAAGTGGAGATGTTGTCTATAGCAACCAATCAGATTCTAGCTGTCATTTATTTAGTGCATTCTACAAAATAACAGCTAGAATCTGATTGGTTGCTATAGGCAACATCTCCACTTTTTTACAATAGTTTAGTAAATACCCCAAGGAGTGGAAAGAGTGGCAATTCACCACTTCCATACAGGCCCTATGAGAGGCTCATTGTATATATCAATTAATAGACTTAAAGAACGGAAGTCTACAGTGCATAAACCCCCCCAAAACAAAGCATTATCACCTAGTATTTGTCTGTATCTCTAGAGGATTAGGGGTCTCCTCCCCAACTGGCAGCTTACCCCTAACACCATCCAATGGGAGCGCAGATAAACGAACCCATTTTGTCTCTACAAAACGCGGACCAGTTGGCCATAGTGCGACACTAAAACATAGAACGGAACAGAAAACAACTACAGGCCCTTATTTTGTGTGTGTGTGTTTTTTTTTTAATATTATTATTTTGTGGGTGTGGAGGAAACAGGGAATGTTTAAAAAACTGATTGCAGTTTAAGGGCAGTTGTCTGTTGCAGCACATTAAGAATTATACAACTAGTGCTGGAATAGCCTGTGACTGTCATGTAGGCTACTGAGAAAAACCTTGTTAGAACATACTTTCTGCAAGTTCATTTAGCCACCAGCAGAGGGAGCTGTTGAGCTGGCACACTATTTGGTGGGTAGAGGTTGGCAGCTGTGAGTACCACACTGCAGAAAAGAAGAGGGGGGGGGGGGGGTGTGCAGCCATCATAGACCCCTGCAGTCTCCCTGTGGGAATGTCAGTTCGGCAGCAGTGTACACACAGTCAGCCATAACTTCAGATACAGCCGAGAACACACGGTGCTCCTGTGATACAATAATGTGGGGAAGGAGAGAGCTGGCATTAACTTTACAACTTTATCCCACCGCTGGGGATAATATGCCATGTCTACAGATGTATGGATGGGAATTAGTTGCTGAGTGTATTAAAGTGTTAATGGCGATGGAATGCTGAGTGCAGAGTAGTGTTAATTGGTGTAGAATGCTGTGTGCTCAGTGATGGGGTGAGCACAGAATGTTACACATACAGAGGTGTTAGCTGTCCTGCTCAGATATAGGCTCACCAATGTATGGTGGCGTAGCTGTATAGGAGCTCCTATACCCGTCTAGAGGTATCGCCAGTGGTTTGCTCACGAAGGATCAGTACAGTATTATGGTTCATGTACTAAAAGATGGCTGTGTTTGTATATATGGATCAGTATTGATGTCTTATGTATACTGAGATGGGTTGGTACAGGATGTGGTATGTACAGATGTATAGCTTTGTCTCTGTATATTCCACCCTAGACTAATATAAACTAAAGATGTTGATGAAAATGGCTGATCAATTTAATTTTAAGAATGTAGCTTATTATATATGATAAAAAATGGCGCAATTTGATTTTTCTATGCACACCATCAAGCGCCTGAGTAATTTCAGCGTTTACCTACACTCGATTCATCTTTGGAACTAGGTTCCTCATTGGAGTCTAGAGACACGCCTCTCTGTTCCGATTGGCACTTCAGCCTATATATGGCGAGTGTGCCCAACGCCAAGCCACACCCACTTATGAAGTCTTGATTATTGCATCAGTACATGGTTGCACAACAGGATCAAATAACAGTGGTTCATTTAATGCACTTGTTTTGTACTACCACAGCGACTTGAGGAGCAAGTATATCATTTATTCTGGTACGCAAACCAGTTGCAAATATCTACTCAGCCAATCACGTGGCAACACCTCAATGCATAAAAGCATGCATCCACGGTCAAGAGGTTCAGTTGTTGTTGCGACCAAACACGAGAATGGTATCTCAGAAACTGCTGCTCTCCTGGGATTTTCACACATAAGTCTCTACAGAAAACGGTGCACAAAACAAAAAGCATCCAGTGAGCGGCAGTCCATCATCATCATCATTTATTTATATAACGTCAGCGCTTTACAACTGGAAACATACAGCAATAAAACAACACTGGGTAATACAAACAGACAGAGACGTGAGAGGGCCCTGCTCACAAGCTTACACTTATGGGGGAATGGGCACGGGCAGGCTGGTTTGGGGGGCAGCTGCCCCCCGGTCCGGGCCCATAGTGGGCTACCTTGGGCTGGGTCACTGGGCCAGCTCTATTTTTCTTTTCTTTAAAATGTTCCTAATGGGCTGCCGATTTGATTCTTGCCACCCGGGCGAAAATTTGCCAGCCCTCCCCTGACAGTGGGAGTTTGATACATAAGGGTAAGTGCTACATACAGAATTCAAATAAAAAAGTGCTTAGTGGGCTGTATGCTCAGTCACACAGCAATGTTGGTCAGAGGGTTGTTGTCTTGTGTTAACTGTGTAGAGGGTGGTAATAGGGTAACCTAGAGAGATTAAGATGGTGGTAGAGGAATATTATAAGCTTGTCTGAAGAGGTGGGTTTTCAGAGAACGCTTGAAGGTTTGAAGACTAGAGGAAAGTCTTACTGTGCAAGGGAGGGAATTCCACAAAGTGGGTGCAGCTCGAAAAAGTACTGTAGCCAGGAATGGGAGCAGGTAATGAGAGTGCATGAGTGACGCAGATCTTGTGGGGACCAGAGGTGTCGAGTTGGGAGATATTTTAATTTAAGGATAAGGCAATTTCCAGAGCAGTTGGAGAAGAAGTGCAGAGTCAGGTTGTAGTAGATGTAGCTTATTTCTGGATAACTTCAGCTGTTGTTTGTCTGTGTTGGAGAGTTCTGCATCTTAAACGCCTTGTTAACGAGAGAGGTCATAGAGACTAGCCAGACTGGTTCAAGCAGGAAGGCAACAAATAACAATGCATTACAAATGTGGTATGAAGAAGAGCATCGCTGAACGTACAGCATGTCAAACCTTAACTTGGATTGGCTACAACAGCAGAAGACCTCACTGGGTTTCATTACTGTCATATAAGAACAGGAATCTGAGGCTACGGTGGGCACAGGCTCACCAAGATCCAACAGCTGAAGATTGGATAAATGTTGCTTGATCTAAAAAATATCGATTTCTGCTGTAAGATGCAGATGGTAGGGTCAGAATTTATTTTCAACAACATGAACCCATGGATCCATCCTGCCTTGTGTCAACGGTGCAGGCTGGTGGTGTAATGTTTTCTTGGCACACGTTAGGCCTCTTAATACCAAATGAGCTTCCTTTAAATGCCCCAGCCTGAGTATTATAGTTGACCATGTGCATCCCTTTATGGCCACAACCTACCCTACTTCCAGCAGGATAACGCCCTATATCACAAAACACACATCATCTCAAGCTGGCTCTACGAACATGAGTTCAGAGTACTCCAATCAACTCCACAGTCAACCATATCTCAATCCAATAGAGCAACTTTAGGATAAGGTGGAACGAGAGATTGCAGCATCGATGCGCAACCTACTAATCTGCAGCAACTGCGTGATTCTATGACGCTACCATGGACCAGAACCTATACGGAATGTTTCCAGCACCTTGTTGAATTCATGTAGCAAAGAACTCAGGCTGTTCTGGGGGCAGAGTGGGGTCCTACCTAGTGCTAGAAAAGTGTACCTAATAAAGTGGGCCCTGAATGTATATATATTTCTTCTTCAATCCTCCATGGCAGCCATAACTCTGGGTAGAGGCAGGTTAAAAAATACACCTTCGATGGTATATAAGATAGGTTTTTCTGTTTGTCTAAGTCTTTTAGATCTCTAGAATAGGTAGGGCAGGTAGTGTTTTGTTATTTTCTGTAGTGCACAGGCTTACCATGTGTCCTGGCAACACACCATTCCATGTTGCAAGCAGAGGACCGGCCTGGCTAACTGGGGGACACCAGTCTCATACCTCCGAGAACAGATCAGGTGTAACAATTTTGACCTTCGCACCTTTTTTGGCAGACGGAGACCAGGATAGCAAGAAGCTTGGAATTGCGCCAAATGTTCCCTGCCTCTGGGAAACGTTTTACCTGGATCCTAATCAAGTCACCTGGACCAAGGAGCATAATGGAACCGGAGTCAGCCCCAAACAGTGGAAAGAAACCTGTACTAGATCAGCCCCTAAGTTAGGGGTGCTGCATGCTATTGTTAGTGATGTTAGGTCTTGTCAGTACTGTTAGAGCCAGTGAAAAGATGGACAGCAGGATGCATAAAGTTTGTGGAGTCTGTGATAAGCTGTTTTTTTTAATTTATTTTTATCATTGAAAGCCAGCAACGTGATTCCACCCTAGTGCTCGAAAAAAGTGTAAAACTTAAAAACGTGCATAAGGGTACGGTTCAGACCCTCCTCAAAAGAGGAAGGGCCCCTTTATCCCCGACCCCCCTATGCCAAAAGGCCCCTTAGGGGAGCAAGGGTCTTCAGACCCCCTTCGTCGCAAGGCTAGGGGGGGGGTCCCTTTTGCCAAGGGTTCCGCCGAAGCTTTCCCTTTGGCATCGAAATCTTCTGCCTCCCCCAAGGGGAGACCTCAGATGGTTCAGGGAGGTGGGAGCCACTAGGACCACACCACCTCCCCTAGATTTTCGGGGATAGGACCCATAAGGGCTACCATACCACCTCCGTGAAAAAGTAACATAAAAATAAGGCAAGTGACAAAACAGTGAGGGTAAAATAAATAGTGCCGTGCATAACGGCCCCAGCCTTCCGGCCGAGATGATAAAAATTATTCCTGCCTAGCCAGAAGGCCGGGGCAAGGAAGAGTAGGTAGCTGAAGTGGGGTTTGTGCTCTGTGCCATCATCAAGTGAGGGTGCCAATCCCCAAGTGAAGTCGGGCACCCCTGGGTCACCACTCCAGGGGCACTAGTTCCCAGCTTTCAAGCTACAGGCCTTCTGGCCAGACCAAGCTTTCCCATGGCCCTTTCAGGTGCAGGAATCCTTACTCAGACAGGTACTCACTTGATCTTAGCCAAAAGGCAGAGAAGCGATGTGATAAGCTGTTAATGAATGTGGCTGAAGGAGTCATTTTCATAACACACAGTTCTCAACCCAAGAGTAAAACTCAGCGTCTGAGCAGTATAAGGAAGCTTTTGTGACTTAAGGAGATTTATGTGCCATTCAGGGTTTACAGAGAACAAGCATAAGATAGAAGACAAGTTTTCAATCAGAATGATCTCCCAGTTTATTTGGATGATTTCTCCAGTGATCAATCCAAAGAGGTTAAGAAGTCACCTAAGATGCTTAATTTGGACAATGTGGAAATTCTGTTTAAAACATTTACAAATCTTGTGGATCAGAAACAGGTTTCCAGAGGTTCATAAATTCTCTTTTGAAGACTGTCATCCGTTCAGATGTTGAAGGAGCCAATTTCTAAAGAACGAGCTCAGGTGGACAAGAGTCACTCTAATTTGAAGAACATACGTATCCATCAGAGATGATGAGGCTCAAAAATGGAGCACAGCTCTAAAAATGGATGCACCTGTTGCTAGTATGTCATTTAGAAATACTATCCGTATTGAAGATGGGGGTCCTACAGAGATGCCATGCATAGGAAGAGTGTTGTTTTAAGATTCTTTATATATTGTACGGAACTCCTTTGAAATTTGATGCAGCCAGGGAGGGACTAACCAATGGGAAGCACTGCAATGGTGGGACCTGCTCTCTTTAGGACAGGGCTGGCTGTGATAATGGAACTAGAGAAGCCCAAAGTTAAGGATAGAATGAGTGTCAATTTTGGAGCCAGAAAGGAGGGTTTCACAAGAGCAACCAGTATCACAGACTGGGACGATCACCTTCAGGATCAAGTAGTGCAAGGCACAAAACAAGACGTCTTCATGGAAATGTGATCAATGTGGAAAGCATTTCAGTACTTTCATCTTTATCTAAAAGGCAAGTATGTCAGAATATTCTGAGAGAGCAGGACATTAGTAGCCTTCATAAATAGTCCTGGAGACACTAGAAGCCAGACTTTGTAACAGACATGGGTGGAGAGAAACCTGAAGTTACTGGTTGCATGTACCGAGTAATTAGGATGTATAAGCAGATGACCTCAGCTGACTGCAGATTCACAGAGAAAAATGGTCCCTTCAAAAGGTGGCGTTCCAGTTGTTGATAAAACAAAGATTTGGGGGTAAAAATGTATCAAGCTGAGAGTTTCCTGGCGGGTTTGAAAAGAGATGTTGCCTATAGCAACCAATCAGATTCTAGCTATCATTTTATAGAATGCACTAATTGCATGATAGCTAGAATCTGATTGGTTTTTCAAATCTGCCGGAAAACTCTCAGCTTGATACATTTACCCCTTGGACTTCATCAAGTGGACATCATTGCAACCAGCAAAAGATCCCAGGTTCTTCTCTCAACACAGGGAATAGATGTGTCTGACAATTTCATGGATATTTTACCTGGGGTACATCTTCCCTCAGTTTTCATTCATCACACACATGCGAAGAAAGATGGGAAAAAAAGGGTAAAAGTAATAGCAATTCTTTCTGTTTGGTCTTGCCGTCTGGTAGCCTGGAAGATGCTCAAAGAACAACCTGCACCAATGCCCAGTTCTTTATCCAAATCCAGAGGGGCTAGCTTTGATGGCATGGATACCGACGGAAAAAGGGAAAAAGGGGATCTCAGAACAAGAATAAAGCACACTGTTAAAGGCAATGAAGAAGAAATATTCTATCTATTACAGGATTTGGAAGAAATGTATCACATGACATGATTCTAAACTCAATCCAGCAGCAGCAACCATTCCACAGATCCTTGACTTCCTCCAGGATAGTTTCAGCAAAGGTCTTGCTTTATCTACACTAAAAGGTACAAAGGTCTATCTTGATTGCTGTATTAGATAGTAAGTTAGCCACAGAAGATTTGATTATTCGCTTCTTCTAAGCTGTGAAGAGGATTCATCTCTCCATCCAACCATTTGTGGCTCCATGGAACCTTAATTTAGCTCTAAACATGCCGATGTCTGATCCTTTTGAACCATTGCAAGAAGTTTCATGGAGACGTATGACACCAAAGGTGATTTTTCCGGGTAGCAGAGCTGGAGTATTGTAGGCACTGCAGTGCAAGGAGCCTTTTCTCAACGTCCCTGTGGACTGAGGGGTGCTTAATGCCAATCCAGAATTTCAATCTAAGGTAGTGTCTATATATCACATTAATCAAGAAATCCTGAGTGCCCTTGTGACAAGCAGCGGCAACATTTTAAGGAAGCAAGGCTCGGGCTTCTGCACTGAATCTTTGCAAAGTAGCTGGATGGTCTACTATTCATACCTTCGCTAGTCATTATCATCTAGATATCTTATTCGCCTCAGATTCTCAGTTAGGGAGACATGGGGGTATATTTACTAAACTGCAGGTTGGAAAAAGTGGAGATGTTGCCTATAGCAACCAATCAGATTATATCTGTCATTTATTTAGTACATTCTACTAAATGACAACTAGAATCTGATTGGTTGCTATAGGCAACATCTCCACTTTTTCCAACCTGCAGTTTAGTAAATATACCCCATGGCCTTGGTTCACTCAGAAAATAAATTTTTAATTTGCAGCATATATGGTCGATTTTATTTTCATTGTGTGGCCCTGCCTATTGTATTGGTTTGGTACATTCCAAAGTTAGTGACAAATTTCAGAAAGAAGAGATTTAGTAAAAGATGAGATGTCATGGACAAGTGTGTACAGAGGGATACATAAACAGAGATCAGGGGTGTACAGAGTGCTGTAAACTACAGAGAGTTGACTGGATTTAAGATTCAGCTTGTACACAGGTTATAAATTATATGGTAGATGTTAACGCATAAAATCAGAACAAAAGCTTCTACGTAACGGAACGTTTCTAAGCATTTCATGTATTTAAGTGAGAGTAACAGAAATTCCAGAGCTGGGTGACCAAGTGTCTCATTAGTTGTCACTCTCCTTCCTCTACCTGTCAATGCAGCTGTCACTATAACTCTCTGACTGTCACCACGGATGTCACTCTCCTGTATATATCAGCACAGCTGTCTCTGTTCCCTCTATCTGTCATCACTGCTATCTCTCAGCAAGTCTTATAAAGTCTCTGTGCCCTTGATGAACGTCAGCAGGAGATCCTGTTTACAACACCCCCACATCTCACTCTGCGCTTCACATCGAAGCTCGTCCTATAGCCACAGGCACCGGCCCTCTCCTCCTCGCTGACCCGGCTGCTGCCCAGCAGGATGGGGGTAACTGAGCAGATGTTGCCTGCCACTGGCACTGCTCCTCAGCCTGGGCACGGCCACATCACATCACATCATGCCAGAGAAGCACAAAGCATATTCTGTCTGTCCTCCACACCAGCTGAAGGATTCACGTGGCCCTGGGCACTAACGCCACAAAAGGAAAGACAGAACTGCACTGCTTACCACCCCCTGCCTGCTGCTAGACTAGGAAACAGAACATACCATATATCCAGCTCAATGCAGCACAGAGCCTCTAATAGCGCAATATTATGTTGCGATTCTGCAATACATCGCTGGTTGTGCTTACGGCTGAGGCTGATTAGTAATCCAGTAACGTCTAGGTGCCAGATTCTCCTGTACCATTAATGTGCCAGTGCCACCTCTACCATCTAGGTGCCAATGCCACCTGTATTATTAAGGGATACACGCTTGCAGAACCAAATAGGTGGCAATGCCACGCTATCCTCAAGGTGTCCACAATTGCAGAACCATGTAGGAGCCAATGCCACCTCTATCAAGATTGCTAATGCTTGCGGAACCAGCTAGGTGCCAGTACCACCTCTACCATCTAGGCATCAATGCCACCTATATCAAGATGCCCATGCTTGCGGAACCATCTAGGTGCTAATGCCACCTGTATCATGATGCCCATGCCTGCTGAACCATCTAGGTGCCAGTGCTTCTTGTACGTCTAGGTGGCAGTGTCTCCAGAACTATCCAGGTGTTAGAACGGACAGTAATGCCCATGTTGCCTGGACCATGTAGGTGCCAGTGTCTCTTTTAGCATCTTGGTGCCCATGCCTGCTGACCCGTCTGGGTGCCAGTGTTTTAGGTGCTACATGAATGTCTAATACAGTCTAACTGCCACTGTATTTTGTACCACTGAGATACTATTTACGTGTAAATGACAGGTCAATCTTCTTGGCGTCACCACCTCTGGCACCATCACGGCGTCAGGGCAAATTAATAGAAATAATAATTTGCACAGAGAATGCAATAAGTTTATCGGATGGAGAATAAAGTGGTCATTTCAGACATCAGTGTATTGACCAATAATCACATGATCTGATCTGCAATATTTTCATCACTTGTGCAAATGATATGCTATATTTATTACTAGTGTGCATTGTGTATTATAAGTATGCCTCGATTTTTTTTTTACCTTTTAAATAGTTTTATGACATAATAGCTCATAATGTGTGCCTGATTTTAAAGATACCCCTTTTGTGTTTATTCCTTGCTAAGGTTACAAGATCAGATGACACGTTTCATACCTTGTGGTGTTGGTGGGTAATTAGGGGGACTGGCTGTAGCTGTGATACGATGCATATAAATATAGATGAGGGTCTGTGTCCTAATAAAACGAGGTTGAGGGACATTCAGCCCCCCCATGGCAGAGTAACAGAAGTGTACAGTGCGTTGTCAGGGGAAAGAATCCTGCGAGGATCGGATGAGCTGCACATATAGCGGTAATAAAACCAGCCGAGCCTGGAATTTTTATCTGGCAATAAAAGATAATGTCAGCTATAAAGAAACTTGGAAGCCCAGCACCCCCCGGGCACACATTCCACCGTCTGCTGATTGCTTCAAACACAGCACGGGCAGGGAGCTCACACAGCACAATACAGAACGCATGCAACATTATAGCGGGCACACAGCACGCAGGGCAGGAGGCAGTAGAGGCAAAAGCAGCTCCGACCTTTGGGCAGTAAGGTTTCATTTTACCAAGGAAGTACAGCAGTGGGATCACAATAGGTACATCATAGTATATAGAGAGCGGAGCTGCAGCTTACAGAAGACCAAGCTCCAGAGACTCCTTGTGATAGTGTCCAGAGCAATAGACAAAACGTAAGATATGAACAAGACAATACAGACACAGGCAAGGAACGTCAATGGGCACAATGTCAGAAATATATCATTGAGCGCAACAAGCACACAGGGTAGAACACCAGAAAACAAAACACCAGACTGGGCATACAAATCCGAGATGGTCAAGACTGCAGAGAAGCTGCATATCTGTATCACATACAGTATTGTCCACGGTTTTACAATACATTACATACATGAAGTAACATGAAGACACACGAACATGGTTTGCTTTTACAATCAAAGTTAAACATTCGGATTTTGCGAATTTCAAAAAAGTGCGCATGCAGCAAGCTTGTATCCTCAGTTTAATTTTTTGCAAAGTATTGGAAACTGTGGAAGACTGTCTCATACTGTGTAGACATCCCAAAGATCATCATCATCATCATTTATATAGCGTCACTAATTCCGCAGCGCTGTACAGAGAACTCACATCAGTCCCTGCCCCATTAGAGCTTACAGTCTAAATTCCCTAACACACAGGCTAAGGTCAATTTAATAGCAGCCTATTAACCTACCAGTATGTTTTTGGAGTGTGGGAGGAAAAGGAAGCACCCGGAGGAAACCCACGCAAACACAGGGAGAACATACAAACTCCACACAGATAAGGCCATGGTCGGGAATTGAACTCATGACCTCAGTGCTGTGAGGCAGAAGTGCTAACCACTAGGCCACCGTGCTGCCCATGACATGCAATACATAAATTAGCACAGCCCCATGTGGACTGGATTTCTGCCAATTACAGGGAGGGTCCTTACTGTTATAGATAGTAGTAGACCTATAAAGATCAATACTCAATGATCCTGGGACAATTTCTCAGAAAAATGGCAGTGTGACCACAGACAGTAGCTGATAGTCAAAATAGACGCATACCACCACCAGAGAAATTATACATATTAATACTGAACCATCTTTGTGTAGTTTGTGCAAATAGCCATATCACTGTAACCATTAAACAGGACATTAGGCTGATTTCAGTCATTTTGATAAAATATTAATGTGCACCAGAAGCCTACACACCGTGGTGACAGACATTGGGTCATCTAGTCAAGATTTCTGTGAATAATTTATCATTTCGTTAACAATTAGTGACATCACAAAGTGCATCAGTCACTAGTTCCTAGTGAAAGGCTGCATTTCAATAATACTTCAGTTCACAAAATGGCCGCCTCCTTCACATAACGCACGAAGAGCTTCAGCGATGTCAGTACTTCCTAAATAACTGATAGGTTGCATTTCGGTATTGGTCCTTCCCACAAAATGGCTGCCTCCTCTGTGTACCTGACAAAGTACCTCAGTCACTGATTCCTCGTGAACTGACCACATTCTCATGAATATTTATTCAGTTCATAAAATTGCTGCCTTCATGGTATGTAGGTGATGGGTACACTTTAAATAACTGACTCCATGTATGTCTCTTCTTACCAAGGCCTCTTACCAACCAGCGTCATTGGTCCCAATGACTCTATACCGGGCTTGGCTAACCTGTGACACTCCAGGTGTTGTGAAACTACAAGTCCCAGCATACCCTTCCAGCAATAAGCTGCTATATATTGGCAAAGCATGCTGGGGCTTGTAGTTTCATAACACCTGGAGTGTCACAGGTTAGCCAAGCCTATATAGAGTCTATACCCACCAGCATTTTCTCTTTCGGTCGGGAGCGTTTGCGTTGTGGTGTCATATTTCCCACACTGCATTCACTCGAACCCATTGGCATCCATGGAATATTCTCTATTGAACCTGCCAACCGGAGACGCTCCTTACCACAGCCATTGCGCTTGACCGTAGGGTTACCGGTTGTGTAACGCAACGCCACACAACTAAATACAAGGATCTATTTAGAGGAATAACCTGTACATCTTTTGTGGCTGCTCCTTCTAGTTAATAATACAGGGTTACAGCAATTAGAACATTCTTTTATTAGTTTATAATACACAACTACAAAATGTACATCAGAGAGGGTTTAAGTGTTGCGGTTCTGCTTCATGTATTAAAAGCAATGAAACGGACAAGTCGACAAACCTTTGCCGGGAAAACAAGGAGTTAATTGTTACAACTATGGATCTAGTCCTCCTTTAACGCACTGAAATGGGAGTACCGTCTTATCTGCTAACCATGCACAAGTATGCAAGTCCTTTCGTTACAGACTGAAGCGATCTATACACTGACCCCATCCAGAACTCCTAAGGTTCCTCCGGTAGCTTACTTGCGCATTATAAGCGCGCGGCTTTATGAATCACTGACCCTAGACCCTGCATGTCATTACTCTTATAGGAATTAGACTTGTCATCGCTCTACTGGGGGGAAGTGGCATGTCACTAGTCCCGTGGCTAGGTTAGAAGGTTAATTGCTGTGCGGCAAGCCCCACACGCCTCATTTTAGGTCCCATTTATCAAAACAGATTTCTGTGGAATTATATTAATGATTTAGCACCCCCCCCCCCCTCAGTCTCCACCCACCCTCCTTACACACATTCTCCTTCATTACCTACGGCTGGACTGGCCCAGAGATGGATCGTTAGTGGCTGGCCTGCTATTAATTCCCTGCTGGGTCCTGCCTGTCACAGGAACAGTTATGAATGAGCCTCTGCTGCGCTGTATTGATCAGGCTGCCAAGTCCGGGAGATGTCACTGAAATCAGGGGCCACACTGGGGATGGGAGCCCTGGGAAAAACCCTTCGTAGCACACAGAGTAATTAAAGAGTGGACCTGCTCCTCGTTATATATCATTCATCTTTATACTGTAGTATATATTATTTTTTACATATTATATAATAATACAATTTTATGTACAATATATTTAACATGTTACATCAGTGCTCTACCAGTAAATACAGTATGAGGCTCGGCGCATCATAGGACTGCTCTGCCGATAATCACAGTATAATGTTCTCTATGTTATAAGATCGCTCTGCAGATAATTACAGTATAACGCGCTGCGTGACATATGACTGTTCTGCAGATAATTATGGTATAATGTTCCTCATGTTGTATGACAGGTAGTATACTCTATAAGTTATATGAAATGCACTGCAGGTAGTTACAGTATAATGCTCGGTTGATAATTATAGTATAATGTTCCTCATGTTGTATAACTGCTCTGCAGGTAATTGCAGCATCATGTTCTACATGTCTGACTTCTTCACCAGTAATTACAGTTTAATGTTCTGCATGTTATTTGATTCTCTGTGGGTAATTATGTATAATGTACTTCATGTTGTATGACTTGTCTGTAGGTACTTACATAGTATAAAGTTCTGCATGTTCTAGGACTGCTCTGCAGGTAATTACATAGTATAAAGTTCTGTATGTTCTAGGACTGCTCTGCAGGTAATTACACAGTATAAAGTTCTGCATGTTCTAGGACTGCTCTGCAGGTAATTACACAGTATAAAGTTCTGCATGTTCTAGGACTGCTCTGCAGGTAATTACACAGTATAAAGTTCTGCATGTTCTAGGACTGCTCTGCAGGTAATTGCACAGTATAAAGTTCTGCATGTTCTAGGACTGCTCTGCAGGTAATTACACAGTATAAAGTTCTGTATGTTCTAGGACTGCTCTGCGGGTAATTACACAGTATAAAGTTCTGTATGTTCTAGGACTGCTCTGCGGGTAATTACACAGTATAAAGTTCTGCATGTTCTAGGACTGCTCTGCAGGTAATTACACAGTATAAAGTTCTGCATGTTCTAGGACTGCTCTGCAGGTAATTACACAGTATAAAGTTCTGCATGTTCTAGGACTGCTCTGCGGGTAATTACACAGTATAAAGTTCTGTATGTTCTAGGACTGCTCTGCGGGTAATTACACAGTATAAAGTTCTGCATGTTCTAGGACTGCTCTGCAGGTAATTACACAGTATAAAGTTCTGCATGTTCTAGGACTGCTCTGCAGGTAATTACACAGTATAAAGTTCTGTATGTTCTAGGACTGCTCTGCGGGTAATTACACAGTATAAAGTTCTGTATGTTCTAGGACTGCTCTGCGGGTAATTACACAGTATAAAGTTCTGCATGTTCTAGGACTGCTCTGCAGGTAATTACACAGTATAAAGTTCTGCATGTTCTAGGACTGCTCTGCAGGTAATTACACAGTATAAAGTTCTGTATGTTCTAGGACTGCTCTGCAGGTAATTACACAGTATAAAGTTCTGCATGTTCTAGGACTGCTCTGCAGGTAATTAAATAGTATAAAGTTCTGCATGTTATAGGACTGCTCTGCAGGTAATTACATAGTATAAAGTTTTGCATGTTATAGGACTGCTCTGCAGGTAATTACACAGTATAAAGTTCTGCATGTTATAGGACTTCTCTGCAGGTAATTACATAGTATAAAGTTCTGCATGTTCTAGGACTGCTCTACAGGTAAAACAAAAATTGTTGAATTTTTTGCAATTACTTTAAAATGTAATTAAAATCTTTCATAAAATAAACAATGTAAAAATATCTCAGCAGGAAGATGCATGGCGTTTATGGTTTAAGAGACTTGTGCTCAGACATTTATACCATCTGCATAGATTTTGGTGCCTTATTGTGTACGTATTGCAGTGTGCGCCATTCGATGCAGACCGCCAAACACCTAGGTCCGACTAGCGCACAATAAGGATGGCGTCTACTCTCTCCTCTCGGGAGACGTCTTCTCAAACTAAAAGTGCGCCTAGGTTTGCAGAAAATCTAGTTTCTGCACTGCCCCCCCAACACTAGGTGCACGAGTATGCCTACTCGTTAGTTTGGAAGCCTCACTCCACCACTGAGCCTGTGCACACACTGCCATATTTCTCTACTCCACCACTGAGCCTGTGCACACACTGCCATATTGCTCCAACACACTAATGCACCTTGGCAGAAATCTAGCACTCGTGCAAAATGAGGAACACAACGAGACCAGAAGCTGGTTATGCCCTGTCCAGGACGTGTTTTATGCTTTGTAAATAACCTCCTGTGTGTTTACAGCGCTCATTTGTATCCAACCTGCAGTTCACCAGACTGGTACAAGAAAATCACATTTCTCAAACTTTTTCTTACCTAAAGTGAGGTTTTGAAATCAGCATTTTATGTTTATAAATGCTTAACGATTACCGATCTCTGCGTTTATTTCACTTACTCTTATTTGTGTGTGTAATCTTTGCTTTAGATCTGTATTTTCTTGTACAGCTCCATGGACATAAACAACAGTGTGAAGATTGAGAAACTAGCGATGAAATACCAGCGAGCGTAGCATAGGTGGGAGTAGGGTTGGAGTAAAGAGGAGGATTCTATGATCAGGTGTCACAGGGTTTTCATAAGCTGGTAGCGGCACAAGAGAAGTCTAACAGGCGACAGTGAGAGCTGGTTGGAGAGTAAGCGAGGTTCAGGTTCCAGGTTGATCTAAGAAGGAATTGTAATAAGGTTTGAAATGTAGGACGGTGTTGTGTAACCGAGGGCTCTGCAGACGACAGTGACTAATTCAATTGGATTCTGGGGATAGAGGGAGTCAGTGTGATGGGGTGTATATGGAGCATCGAGAGAAGCATCTGTCTATTTAGGATAGACTGAATGAGGCCAGATAGGAGGAGGTTGCAGTAGTCAAGGTGGGAGATGTTGAGAGTATGGATGAGTTATGTGGCATCGGGGGGTAAAAAAAAAAAAAAAAGGGGGATAATCTAACCATACTTTGAAGGGGGGGGGCGACAGGATTGGAACAAAGACTGGATTTGAGGAATAAAGCAGAGGGCAGAGCCAAGGGACAGCAAGGCAGCGGGCTTAAGAAACTGAGGACATTTTGGTGTTGTTGAGGGTGAGTGAGATTTAAGGGGAGGTGGTGACTACGAGAGGAGGGAAGATAATAAATTCTGTTTTAGACATGTTGAGTTTTAGGATAGTGTTGGGATATCCACGTGGAAATAGCAGAGAGACAGTTGGTCACATGAGATAGTACAGAAGGGGAGAGGTAAGGGGAGAAGAGATAAATTTGATTGTCGTCAACATAGAGGTGGTGCATGAGGTCAAACGAGCAAATTAATTCATCCAAAGAAGAGTTGTACAATGAGGACAGCAGAGGGCGGAGAACAGAGTCTTGTGGGACCCAAACGATAGTGGGAATGAGGGATGTTCTAAAAGGACAGACACTGACGGAGCGGCTGAATAGTTAGTAAGTGAAGCAGGAAAGAACTGGATCATGAAGTCCAACGAAGGTGTACAGAAGAGGGTGATCAACAGGGTGGAAAGTAGCAGAGGGTCCAGGAGGATGAGTATGGACATGTGAAACGGAAGACTTTGCAGTACGCAGATTGTTAATCACTTTTATAAAGTAGTCTCAATGGAATGTTGGGGGCTGACGTCTGATTACAGAGCCAAGATGAGAGCGGGAGGAGAGAGTCAGACAGGTAATGGTACACAAAGCGCTTAGGTAGTTTGGAGGCAAAGGGGAGGCAAGACGATGGAGAGGGAGGAAGGGTCAAGAGATGTTTCCTTTAGGTTTGGCGAGATGAATGCATTCCTAAAAGAGGATGGGAAGGTGCCAATTGAGTAATACAGGCACCTTCCCATCCTCCTTTAGGCTACAGACCCCATTCCTTGACCTAGCCTCCCTGTCCATGGAGACGTGAGCCCGAGGCGGGCAAGCAGTGACGGAGAGGGAACAGGCTGTGGGATGAGGCGATGAGATGATTGCAGAGACTTCATCCTTGGCTATGGGGGACACTGAGCTAAAGGTGGATTGGTATTATTCCATCTAAGCTCTGCAGGACTGTGGATAGTGTAGAGAGATCCTGTATTCAGTGTGTGTTCAGGCCGGTACACTCTCACTGTGGATAGAAGTCAGCCAGTAGTTGTTTTTTATTGATTTTTCCCATCTGGTTTCGGGGAATTTCTTCCACCTGGATGAGCTCGGCAGGGATGCAGTACGGATCCATGACTGCCCTAAATAAGAGAAGAGAGCAGCTAAATGACTTGTATCACACGCATGCTGGGTCTGTACAGGAAGCACAGAGTGTTATAGGACACAGAGAGCGGTGGGAACATTCACAAACATAGACGTAAACCTTTTCAGAACCTGCTGTTAGAACGGCACTAAGAATATAGACCAGAGGTGGGCACCCCGTGGCACACAAGCTGTTGTGGAACTACAAGTCTCAGCAGGCTGGAATCTGCTATAAAAGGACTACTGCCCATTCATTCCTGTATGTGATCTAGATGATGCTGTTGTAACTATTGTATTGCATGAGCTCTATACTAAACCCTCTACCCATAGGATTTACATCCTGCACATCCCCATCTTACTGTGCACTATGGGATTGTTCTTAACTAGTCATCAGGATTTGTAGATCTCTCTGTTTGAGATATAATGGGATGTGTGATCCTGGATGGATGGATGGCGGTCTATATTAATTGTTACTCTCCTCTCTTCCTCTGTGTCTAGCTCACCTCTACCTGCATCTACTCACCTCGCCCACTCCTTCAGCTCCTTCAAAGAAAGGGTATGGCCGTCACGCAGTGTCACAATGGCTGCCACACGCTGCCCCCAGGTCACGTCCGGAGCTCCAATCACAGCGACATCTAGGCCACAGGAGGACAATTAATGCAGAAATGGAAACTTAATAGGGGGCATCTGTGAGAGCTGCTGGGGCAGCTTGTTCCAAATCCTGCCGCTAAAACATTGGAGTGTCTTGTGCACGACTTCGTGCTGAGCTTGTTGCATATTTAATAAAAATTATGTCTAAGATCGTTTTGCAACCTTTTCAAGACCCAGAAAAACTGTACAATTATATTCACTGTAGACCTGGAGTACGGCCGGTGCAGGAGGCTTTAAATACAATAAAAGGCACCAATTTATAGAAGCCATTTAACATGAGTGTCGTACAGGGAAGAAGGTCATTTAAAAAGAAAAAAAAGAAAAAGAAAAACCTGTCTGTAACATTTCTACTGTGCCCCTAATTTGTACCGATACTTTTTTCTTGGAAGAAGGGCTTTACACACCTGTAATGCCAGGATGAGCCAAGAGGTGGCGCTCTACCTCCAAGGCGCTGATTTTGTAACCTCCGCTCTTTATGATGTCGACAGAGGTTCGGCCAAGGATCCAGTAAGAGTTGTCCTTGTACACTACAGTGTCCCCTAAAGAGAAACATATATGAGAACAGACAGCAGCATTTACATCTACTCCATAGAGAGAATGGACGGCTGATCTTCAGTCACTTCTACTTAGTAGAAGACTCACAATTATCTATGTTGAGTAGTGACAAAATAATTTACTAATTCATCAAGTAGGAGGTGCATGGACCAACGCACTTTACACTCCGAGTACTGTAGACCCCAGACGCTCTGCGCGCACAACCGTCCGCCCCCAGAACCTTCTGCGCGCGCAACCGTCCGCCCCCAGAACCTTCTGCGCGCGCAACCGTCCGCCCCCAGAACCTTCTGCGCGCGCAACCGTCCGCCCCCAGAACCTTCTGCGCGCGCAACCGTCCGCCCCCAGAACCTTCTGCGCGCGCAACCGTCCGCCCCCAGAACCTTCTGCGCGCGCAACCGTCCGCCCCCAGAACCTTCTGCGCGCGCAACCGTCCGCCCCCAGAACCTTCTGCGCGCGCAACCGTCCGCCCCCAGAACCTTCTGCGCGCGCAACCGTCCGCCCCCAGAACCTTCTGCGCGCCCAACCGTCCGCCCCCAGAACCTTCTGCGCGCACAACCGTCCACCCCCAGAACCTTCTGCGCGCACAACAGTCAGCCCCCAGACAGTCCTGCTTACAACAGCCTGAACTACATAATCCATTCACAACCGTCCGCCCCCCCAGACCCTCTGCGCGCACAACCGTCCGCCCCCCAGACGCTCTGCGCGCACAACCATCCGCCCCCAGACGCTCTGCGCGCACAACCGTCAACCCCCCAGACGCTCTGCGCGCACAACCGACCGCCCCCCAGACGCTCTGCGCGTACAACCGACCGCCCCCCAGACGCTCTGCGCGCACAAACGTCCGCCCCCTCATATGCTCTGTGCGCACAAACGTCCGCCCCCAGACGCTCTGCGCGCACAACCGTCCGCCCCCTCATACGCTCTGTGCGCACAAACGTCCGCCCCCAGACGCTCTGCGCGCACAAACGTCCGCCCCCAGACAGTCCTGCTTACAGCAGCCTGAACCATATAGTCCATTCACAACAGTCCGTTCCTAGGGGTCCCATACACAGCTATCAGTCTCTGGCTTTCCTGTTTACAGCTATAGCTCCCTGTCTGCCCTGTACTGTGCACTGCAATCCATTCTAGCCTGTAAAAGGCACAACGATAATCTATCCCTCGCCTCTAGTCTCTGAGGTAGTAAAACACAACAGCGCTCCCCAGGGTAGAAGGAAGGGGGGCTCAGAATGAATTAAGAGACTTTCACATCATTTATTTTCCTGGAGTTGTAGACGTAACTGTGGACTGGAGATAAAGCCACTGGGATGTGTCTGAGAAAAACAGCTTTTCCAACTGTACAGACAGTTCTCTTGTAGACGTGCAGATCACGCTGTAGATCGCTGTTGTCTATGGCAAGCTACCGCGGGAAGCATACAGTACAGGCCTTTATCACACCTGAGTGACAGGTTGTAATACCAGACTGTGTCCTAGTCATTAAGTTACATACATGAGGCGACAGACAGGAAATACCCTTCACAGATAGACGGGTCCCACATGTCACCACTTGGATCACCCCGTGACGATGGACGTTACCGTGTACAGCCGTCCGTGTCATGGAATCAGCAGTCTCCACAACTGGAATGGATGTGGCCCTACACCCCCAATCAAGTAAATGTAAAAACAATTTAGGGTAAACTTTTTCTCTGTTTTACATGCAGGAAGGTTAATTTAATATACGGTTTACACAAAGTTGGTGGGCACAAGTCTTCCCAGGTTGGTCACGTTCCATTGTTTTTATCCCACCGCCCTAACGTCTGAAAGAAAATAAGGTATTTCTACCGGCATAAGTGAAGCAGACGTGGGGCAGGAAGAACATTTATTACCTAAAAGAACAATGCACAAATGGGCAATTAGGACACAATGTGGCATCATTTTCAGAAAGTATATATACCCATCTAAAGACAAAAAAAGGACAGCTGTTCTGAGAAAATAGCAAGGAATAGAAGATAAAGAAAACTTATTAAATATCAGGACACTTAAAGTGCACCCTTTGCTACACACATTAAAGGCAGCCATTTTGTTGTCAGATCCAATGTTTACAAAACATCAGTTACCAGAGAAGCAGTGACATCACCGAGGCGTACACTGACGGCAGCCATTTTGTTGGTAGATCCAATGCTTACTAAACATCAGTTACCAGAGAAGCAGTGACAACACCGAGGCGTACACTGACGGCAGCCATTTTGTTGGTAGATCCAATGCTTACTAAACATCAGTTACCAAAGAAGCAGTGACAACACCGAGGCGTACACTGATGGCAGCCATTTTGTTGGTAGATCCAATGCTTACTAAACATCAGTTACCAGAGAAGCAGTGACATCACCGAGGCGTACACTGAAGGCAGCCATTTTGTTGGTAGATCCAATGCTTACTAAACATCAATTACCAGAGAAGCAGCGACATCACCGAGGGGCACACTGACGGCAGCCATTTTGATGGCAGAACCAAAACTCTTGAAAACTAGCAAATCGCCATGAACCACCGACAGGACTGAGGCACAAGTCGTTGCTAGTCTGTCTTCTCAGACATATCAGTTTATCCATTAACATGGCAGCCACAAAAAGAAAAAATGTGCATCATGGCACCTGAAATATACTTTTTTTTTTTTCTTTCCTTCAAAACATAAAAATGAGTATGTTTTATTATAAAGCTGCTTTTAATGTCAGTCAGTTCAACCCACATTTTTTCCCCACGAATACCAGAACTCACCGTTTGGCCGTCTTCCAATTGTTAAAGAAATGCTGCTATCAATTATGACAACGAGCATTTTACAAAATGATTAATGGCCTACCCTATACCCAGGTGCACGTTAGTGATGCATCATAGGAATAGGCATTTTCCCCCCTGTATTTGGTAATGCACTGGGGGGGGGGGGGGGTGCTCGACCTCTCTCGGTCTTTACAGTGGGGAGCAGGATTCAGTTTGACTGTCTCTCTGGTACGTGCGTGTGGCATCCACCCTCCCCTCTCTCACACATAAGGAGCCGCATCGATACTCCTCCATCTGCTCCCATACATCACACTCTTCATTTCAGTTTATTAGCCGGAATAAATCATAAATATTTCATTGTACATCAGCGCGGCCGGCGGGGGGGACTGGAGTCATCCATCTCTCGCCCGCTCCCGGAGACCTGACACCCAACAATAACCCTTTCACTCTATTAAATAAGATTGATACAGTGCTGGAATCTGCCCGGAGAGGGACACAGGGGGGGAGGCGGTACCTCTGGGGACCCCGGCAGGTCAGAACTACGCAGGAATCCATGAAATACCTAGTGTGATAAGAGGAGCACACTGCAAGCTTATTCCATCACTTACATAAATCGGGTGGATGTGGCAGAATACAGTAATGTACTATATTAGCATAAAATCCAAAAAGATCTATCAATACTTTACCACGTCACGGAAACACTGTACACCTCGACTTACACTCATTTATGACTTAAATTGATCATGAGAATGAGGGGACATCATATGGGCGTCTACAAATATCCTCTTTTTGGACGGAAGGTGCAAATTGCTCGCTATCATAAGTACGGGAATGAGAACCGATCCTTGGGACCTCATGATCATCATCATCAGTTATTTATATAGCGCCACTAATTCCGCAGCGCTGTA
This sequence comes from Mixophyes fleayi, assembly GCF_038048845.1. NCBI lineage: Eukaryota > Metazoa > Chordata > Amphibia > Anura > Limnodynastidae > Mixophyes > Mixophyes fleayi. The sequence goes on along the minus strand of NC_134411.1, from coordinate 88,233,398 downwards.
CAGAGAACTCACTCACTCACTCCATTGGAGCTTACAGTCTAAATTCCCTAACACACACACACACACACACACACACTTAAAAGGGCAATTTAATAGCAACCAATTAACCTACCAGTATGTTTTTGTAGTGTGGGAGGAAACTGGAGCACCCGGAGGAAAACCACGCAAACACGTGGAGAACATACAAACTCCACACAGATAAGGCCCATGGTCGGGAATCGAACTCATGACCCCAGCGCTGTCAGGCAGAAGTGCTAACCACTAGGCCACTGTGCTGCCCAATGATGGCACAGAATTCTCCATCAGGGAGGAAAAGACTGTGCGCCCTCCCGGCAAAGCCTTTGTAAACGTACCCTATCTGCCCTTTATCTCATTTAAATAATCGCGCCCCACAAAATGAAATGTCGTTACGGCACTAGCGTAGAGATATTTCACTCAGGCACCTAATCTGGACTTTGCAAGGAATGCCCTTGATCTGTTCACTTGGCCAAAAAAGCTTTTGCGCTGCGGTTCTTAGGTACAAAGACCCTCTCGCTTATATGCCTCAACCCCCTGCTGAAAGCTGACATAATTAAGGCAGTGAAGGTGGGAGGAGTCACTCTGCAAGACGGAGGCCTTTAGTGCACTGAAGCGGTACGTTTCATAGATTCCAGTGACTGACTGTTTAATGAAAAAACACATCGTGCAGGCTGGGCAATTGACTAGGCTTATAAGCAATGTCATTGCAAGTTTCAAAGGGAGTAATAACTGACATGTTATGCTTTGTCATTTGAGCTTATTGACCGATATCAGCAAACTCCAAGATGTGGGATATGTATCCAGTGGTTTGAACCAAGCTGCCATGTAAAGACGGAGTAAGACCGAACAGTGACTGCTGCTATCATGCTTCATACATGAAAACTCCACTTTACTAATTGACCTTTTGATGTTGCCATGACACAGTTATAGAATGTAAAACAGAACAAACATTAGAGATAAACCAACTACTAGAATAGTTTGGGGGAAAAAAAAAAAAGTTTATTTTCTTGTATTTTATTTTCACAAACGCCACAAAAAATGTGAGAGAGATATAGGGGTATATTTACTAAACTAGGGGTTTGAAAAAGTGGAGATGTTGCCTATAGCAACCAATCAGATTCTAGCTGACATTTTGTAGAATGTACTAAAGAAATGATAACTAGAATCTGATTGGTTGCTATAGGCAACATCTCCACTTTTACAAACCCGCAGTTTAGCAAATATATAGACTAAAACATGTGCAAGGTGAAGATTCAATAGCAATTTGCTGTCTATGGAGATATTTCATCCTTCATGCCGTAGTGAGTCACGACTTCTCCCTAGTATAGCCGCTCCAGTCAATGCATTCATAAACACAATTATAAATGTATATATGCAGAGAATGGATCTTTGTGCAAAATTGATGGCAATGGCTAAACACTAACATTGCTCGAAGGTTCAATATTCAGATTAAAACCAATAACAACCAATCAGAGATTGGTTCTCAATGTCATACTTGCACTAGAAAGATGAATGCTCATTGCCGATTGGTTATTGTAGGTTAATGCATAATTGCATCATTGAGATATAATAGTACTATTTGTATTCATTCACTGCAGTAAATTGAAGGGCTATTTATTCACTTAAAATATCAGAAGAAGACAAAAGTACAGTTACAGGTCCATCATTACTGCTCTGTCTTATGATCGGTCCTATAGCTCCATCATTACCTGTTCTGAACCAGCCATCTGGAGTGAAAGCCTCTCTGGTTTCCCGGGGTTTCCTCCAGTATTCCCTGAACACGGCTGGGCCACGTACCTGCAGCTCCCCTTCCTTGTTCTCCAAACCTGGGGAGACCTTGAGAGCAACACCTGGAATTAACCTATGCCAGACAACACCCGCCCGCCCCAGCCCCCCACCACCACCATCACACACTCCCTTTATGCAGCTGGTGTTGACCTCGCACAATTCCTACAGTTTTGGTAACGCTCCCACATCCTTTAGGAAAACATCTGCTGCCGCGCGGCATCTGCCAGTTGGGAGTCTTGGCACAGGCTGGCGCCAGTTGGCAGAATTAGAAGGGTGAGGGTTGGAAAAGGAGAGGCGAGAAAACAATAACACAAAACTCGCATCCCGTATGTTGGCGAAGGATCCCGTCCTCCCTCTGAGTTGGCGCAGTTAACCCCTTCCCTGCCAGCATTAAAAAAATAAAATAAACAGAGCCTACTGTTTGTTTCTCGTTCCAAGGCAATAGGACGAGAGGCGCGTAATACAATTGCTGCGGTTTTTTTTGGTCCTGCTCTTTAGACGTAAACATAAAATTGCAGCGAAGTTTTATTTTCAGATTAATATTAATGCTGCAATATTTCTACAGGGGGGAAAATAAAAACGAATCAACAAGTTTCAATAGTGTCATTTCCTTTACAGCCATCTGTTGAACGAATAAATAAAATCAGGAGCTGACCTCATTCCCTGCTGAGTTTTACACGCCTCTCAGAGTTACGGGAAATGTCTAAAATATTTGTATTTTTTTTATGAAAGACTCAACTCGCCTGGGAAACCTTTTTACATTAACCTCAGCTGAACTCCTCCTGCTTTGCTTACATCTGGGTGTGTGGCTCTCAGCAAGATGCTTCTTCATTCACAGATTTAAGTCTCGGAGTGAAATATCACTGGTGGGTGCAGTAATAGGACAGCCAGGGGGGGACACTGTGATCTCTCTGGTGTGAGCGATGTGCGTCACGTACCTTTGTACCACACACATCTCCTTGAGCGAGGATCGTATAGGAGCTGCCTTCTTTCGGAGGTACCTCGGTGGCGATGCGGACCTCTACTCCAGGCAAAGGGTTGCCCACCGACCCTGGTAAAGAGATAAGAAGCTGCGGTTGACCAAACATCATCCATCTTTGCAACCCTGCTCTGTTCATCGCTGACTATTGCGTCATTGAGATGCATGTCATCTCTGCGACGCTATACTGTGCAGTATAGGACTAAGTGTATACCAGTGCTCAGGGTGTACACGAGTGATATACTTAAATGTTAGTCTATATCAGTGTTGGCTAACCTGTGACACTCCAGGTGTTGTGAAACTACAAGTCCCAGCATACCCTTGCAGCAATAAGCTGCTATATATTGACAAAGCATGCTGGGACTTGTAGTTTCACAACACCTGGAGTGTCACAGGTTAGCCAACACTGGCGTACATCATTCTATAACTTTATTAAGTTAGAAGTGCTTAACGGTGCTCCTGGCCAACCTATGGTTCTCCAATTAAAACTACAAGTCCCAGGATGCCCTGTCAGCAAACGGCAGGCTATCTACTGGCAAAGCATGCTGGGGCATGTAGTTTTACAACACCAGGCCGGGCCTCAAGCTTCATTCGTAGTAATTCAGCCTCACATAGTCACTGCCACGCCATTGGCAAGTTTGTACCCTAACCAATAAAATCCTTTATACCCAGGGCAGTGAGAAGCAAGGGCATGACATAAAGATGCAAAATGCCAGCTCTGTTCACTAAAGATTTGCACGCCGGTTTTATTTAGTAAGCCGTAAAGGTTTGTGTCATTGGGCTTATGACAATTATACACTGAAACAATGCATGTATAAACGGTAACATCTACAAAAGTCATCACACGTTCAGAGATCCACAGCATAAAGTGAGACGACACAAACATAAAAAAATAAAGATATAAACAAGACAAACAAATAAAGCTCATTGTAATTATAGGGCGAGCACACAAACGACTAAATCCTTAATATCCAGCGCACACACACAGCCCCTCAGTAAACAGAACAGACGCGCGCCCTTGGTGCACGCGGCGTTCGGAGGCTGCTTGCGAGAGCAGAGCGGTGTAATTGAGGATGCTGCATGTGCTGGGCTCAGGGGGGTCCACATGCTGCTGTGTACTGAGGGGCCCTGGGAGGATAGAGACAGGCCGGTGATAAGACACACTGCGATCCGCCTGTCACAACGCGCCAGGTCCCCGCTGGAGCAGCCATTAGCCAACTGTGATCTAAACCTCCAATTAAAGCGCTGATTAGACCCGACGAGGCGTGAGCTGCCCATGAATAATTCATGGCTCTGTGCGTGAACAGAGAGGGAGGGAGGGGAGAGAGACTCAAAATGCAGCAGAATTAACTCCTTCCGCGCTCCAAAGCTCAATTACTAACACAGAGTAACAGAGAGAGAATGGTTATTTGATCTTCATTCTTCAAAACCTTGGGCACCGTAGGTGGTGCTGTACCCAGACGTGGCACAATCACCTTGTAACCTACAGAGCGATAGGGGCATGGTCCAAGGTCACAAGTATCTGCAAAGAATTTCAACCCGACTCTAAACTGAACTTAAGAGTCAAAAATAAGCGGGGTACTGGCTTAACATTGTTCAACTTTTTAAAACAGCAATCCAACATTGTTTTTTCTTTCTTTAAATAGCAAGTTAAGTAGATTTTTAGCATGTATCATATTGTCATTTTTCTTAGTCCTTTTCAAAATCTCTCTCTGGGCCGACAAACATGGCTGCCATTCACACACACACAGACTCTCAAGCATGGGAGAGGGGAAGGATTTTACAGTGCACAGAGCTCAGAGGCGTGCTCCGAAGCCTCTCTGCTCACTACATCATGTGACTGTGGTCACCATGGAAGTCACGTGACACTGTGAAAACCGTGACGGCTTATAAATCATGAATAGCTGCCTCAAGAAACAACCCAGCCTGCTTCTTAATGTCTGCAATAATGATTGATGTATAAAAAACACAACTGCTATTTTTCATGGGATTGCTGCTTTAAAAATGGAAGCGACGCAGGTTCTACATATATTTCCTTATACATCACAATTTAATTAATGGGATTTTACACTTTCCAGCTTTATTTTTTAACATCCCCTTTTCCGCACAGTAGTAATTCTGTGGCGTTCGTTCCCCTGAGACAAAGAACGGGGACCCCTGCTGGCCAACCTCTGTAATAATTCTTGAAGAGCCAGGAGAGGGGATTATCTGACGTTTGACTAGAAATGACAGCCAACTCATTGACTTAGAGCGCTGCAGCCGGCCAATCAGAACCAGGCTGTTATTTTCTAGCGCTTATTCAGATCTTCTAGCCGTCAGAGACTGTTATGGACGTTGACCAGTGAATTAAAAAGGGGTGGGACGATTTTGGGGGAAGAGGGGGGGGAGTTTAAAAGAGAACAAACTTGAAGATGTAAAACCATACTTGCCAACCTTTGAATAGTAAATTCTGGGAGATCCCGGGCAGGGGCGTGGTTGGAGGTCGGGAGGGGGCGGGGCAGTCAATCGCATCATTTTGCAACCTTGCTACAAAAAAATGTAATTTTGTCTCGGGGGCGGGGCCAAAATGACTCGATTCACAGCAAATTGCGGCATTTTGGCGAGTAAATTACAGTATGCGGGATACTTGCCTGCTCTCCCGGGAGTCCGAGAGACCTACCCGGATTTCGGGAGTGTCCCGGACATTCCGGGAGAGTTGGCAAATATGTGTAAAACCCTTTTCACGTTATAAAGACATACAGTTAAAGCTTGAGGGTAAAAGCTGCCACAATCAAGGTGGAAGAACACTGAAGCAGATTTCGGTACCTGGCACACGTGGTCCTTGAAGTGGGTTGGTCAGAGCCATGCCAATTTCTGTCATGCCGTATCTCTCCAGAAGGGTGTGACCGGTGATTTCTCGCCACCGCTCCAAAACGGGCACAGGAAGTGCCGAGGAGCCCGACACCATTAACCTGAGGTAGAATGGAAACACGGTTCTCAGTACATTGATAAGTGGCATTCTTCTGAACATTGGTTCATTCCACAAAATGGCTGCCTCCACTGGGGGCAGATAACTGTAAACCTCGCTGTTCTGGTCTGTAATTAGTGGCAGTACCTGAGGTTACGCTGGCACATCGTCCTCACAGAGTCCTGAATGCTTGGCTCAATAAAGTGACGATCGTAGTATTCGATAAGTTTACTGTAGATCGTGGGAACAGCCATGAAGATATTGATAGTGGCTTCGGTGCTAAGGAAGTGCTCCCAGACCTAGAGGTAAAGAGGTAGGAGTTAGACGACCAAAACAAGGTCATGGGGAAATATAGATCAACAATTATAACGAACACTTGTTTGACTTTACATACAGTGGACTGTGTACATACTGTTTTTTTAGAGAACATACCTGCTCTGCATATACCAATTCCTATATTTAGGTGACAGCTGTCAGACTAAAGACCAAATGCTAGACTGCCACCTAGAGGATCAGCGTAAAATGACACCCACAAAATCCCAAATAAAGACATTTTGCATAATATTCAATGAGGGGCGTTCAATTGTCTGACCTTTGCTTGTGTCTCTATGGGGCGCAAACAACAATCAGTGGTACGTTCACTAAAAAACCCCCCAAAAAAAACAAAACAAGAAAACAAAATCGCCACGTAGTGTCTCGTTAATTGAATCTGCCCCAATATGTCAACACATGTGATTAGTAATCTAAAAACACCTTATCATATATGTTAAAGGTTAAAGTGGACTGTTCATCATAAATGATCATTTTAGGATTGATAAGGACATACAACTAATCTATAATTACTCTTTTTTATTTTTCAGGTGAGTTTTACAACAGGTAAGAGCCACTTACTGCATTTAGCGTATAGTGCAGGCAGCCAATTTGTGCAGCCTGTTAATTAGAATTATTGACATCACTGAGCCATAATGCTCTATACACCCCTTTGCATTTGCATCTCCATCACTGCCCTGAGCCTGCTAGTGGCGCCTACACTACTGGGCACAGGTCAACCTCCTTCCCTTCCCATTTTACCTGTTCCCTGGAACTCACTTTTACCTCTTTGCCCTGTGCACCTGTTCTCAGCTGAATTTCTGCTCTATGTACGGTGCCGCGGACCCTTTGATAATAACTAGAGAAAATCTTGTCCAACATATTGGGCCTGATTCATTACGGAAAGTTAAGCAAAAAATTTAGTAAGTTTTCTTACTCAAGTTTTCTGGACAAAACCATGTTGCAATGCAAGGGGTGCAAATGCCTTTACTATTTTTACACATAAGGAAAATACTGTCTGGTTTTTTCATGTAGCACACAGATACTTGATAGCTTATTTGCACACCGAAATTTAAAGCTGATCTAAGACATGCCCTACCCCAACTATAAATCTGCCATCACATTTCAAATGTACCTCCCCCTCCAATGCAACATGGTTTAGCCTTACATTAGTTAAACTTTCCTTAATGTATCAGTCCCACTATATTTAATACTGTGGATTTATGTGGGGTGACAGTCCACTGTTTTTTTTCATGAACGATAATTTAACTGAAAAGAGGACTTTTTACCAGGTTACTCCTTAGCTATTTCTTTATAACATACTTGCCAACATGGGTAAGATGATTTCCGGGAGATCCGGGGTGCAGTTGGGTGTGGGGGGGGGGGTCGAAGAATTGCGTCATTAGCCCCGCCCCTAAAACGGACATCACTACTCTGGTCCAATAAAAACAGGGGCGGGACCACGATGACGCGTCAATTGTGTCACTAGGCACCACCCCCTCTATTTAGTTTACACGGCCGGTGAGGATCAGGGAAAAGTGCCTGCTCTATTGGGAGTCCGGGAGGACTCCCAGAAATTCGGGAGTCTCCCGGACATTCCGGGAGAGTAGGCAACTCTGCTTTATGATATATACTGCCTAGATCTCTGTGTATTTATGAATACATTGGGGCTCCTCCACACCTCACAGAGAGATCTCTTCCATGTGATTGGGACCTCCGTTTATGTTCCCATAGTGTACAAGTTGTTAGAAAATAAAAAAAACTGATCAATATCCTGTATATAAAAGATTTTCAGAGGAAATAAGAAGCGATGCTTGGATTTAAACTTTAATGTCTTTGAAAAACCATTTATCCACAGTTCTGGAACGTGAATACCCCCTTCATTGAGTGATAGTGTTTAATGAATGAGCATCAAGATTAAAACACTTGTGTTATCATTAGCTCTATATATACAAAGACCATCCCCTGTTACAAATATCTAAAGGACACAGGAACACAAAACACCTTTATGATATTATGTAACATATACAGTAATACTCTATGGACAGTCGAGCAGTAGTAAGAAATGTAGTGGGTATATATTTAAGTTGCAGAAAATAAAAAAAAAGGCCAGGTTGACTATAATGTGTTGGGATGTACAGTGGATATATAAAGTCTACACACCCTTATTGAAATTGCAGGCGTTAGTGATGTAAACCTGGAAATCAAGATAAATCACCTTTAATGTGACCTTGCAGCCAACAAAATTCAAGAGAAAACATATAGTCGACTTATGCAGCCAGTGTATTGTGGGTTTATTTTTTCAATTCTTTTTCCTAAAATGTGTATTTGATTTTCACTTGACATGAGTGTGTAGACTTTTACATCCCCTGTACAATAGATATTTTAGGTAATTATATGGTGATCAACATTGGGCAAGATGTTAAGTTAGTATAGCAATCATCATCATTTATTTATATAGCGCCACTAATTCCGCAGCGCTGTACAGAAAACTCACTCACATCAGTCCCTGCCCCATTGAAGCTTACAGTCTAAATTCCCTAACACACACACAGACAGACATAGAGAGAGACTAGGGTCAATTTGATAGCAGCCAATTGACCTACTAGTATGTTTTTGGAGTGTGGGAGGAAACCAGAGCACCCGGAGGAAACTCATGCAAACACAGGGAGAACATACAAACTCCTCACAGATAAGGCCATGGTCGGAAATTGAACTCATGACCCTAGTGCTGTAAGGCAGAAGTGCTAACCACTGTGCTGCCCAATGAATCAATCAATATGAAAAACAATGTACAAAGCATTACAGGCAAAATCGATCCTCACAACAGCGTTGTCTCCTAACTTTTGGAGACAAGTCCAGGCCTGGACTAACCCAGGGATGTGCCTCTTATAAGGGAAACACTGCAGGCACCAAGTTTTGGTGGGCACCGCAACGAAGGTCATGTATTAAAGAAAGTACATTTTCTTAATGCAAAACATTTCTCGATTTGTCATAGTTACCCCGGTGGTAAATCTAATAATGCTTTATAACACGCACGCAGCTGATGTACAAATGTTGATACTTTACATAAAGCATGATAGGGGCATCATAGCACAGAAATGCAAAATATATATTATTTATAGTGTAAAACATTTTCCAGGGAGACTTTACTATTATTTTCTAGTCATTTTATTTAAGCTCTTCTCTGCCAAAAGATATAAAATGTTATTAGTGTGAAATAGGAGATTATTTTGTTACTGGAGTTACGGTCTCTGTTTTGACAGTCTTCTCTGTGTCACCCGGGCTAATGCTGAACATTGCGTATAGAGCAAGTAAGGAGTATGTAATAAATAAATATATATATATAGATTGCGTAATAGTTTTTATTTGGTAACCGGAACGTCCATTTAAAACCAAACTCCCATGGAATACACATGTTCCCAGGCTGCATTGAAGCTGGTAGGTTCTGTCTAGTTGCAGTCATTACATTCACAGCATTAGCACTTAGAGGTAGATTTAATAAAACCTCTTAAAAGGAAAAAGTGGAGGTGTTGCCACTAGCAACCATTCAGAATCTAGCTTTCATGTATCTAAAACATTCTAGAACATGATAACTAGGGGCCTGATTCATTAAGGATCTTAAATGAAGAGGATCCTTATTTCAGTCTCTTGGACAAAACCATGTTACAATGGAAGGGGTGCAAATGTGTGTTCTGTTTTGCACAATGGTTAAACACTAACTGTTTTTTCATGTAACACACAAAAACTTGATAGCTTATTTGTACACTGAAATTTAAAGTTGATATGTGTGTGTTACATGAAAAAACAGTCAGTATTTAACTTATGTGCAAAACAGAAGACACATTAGCACCCCTTCCATTGTAACATGGTTTTGTCCAGGAGACTGAAATAAGGATCCTCTTCATTTAAGAACCTTAATGAATCAGGCCCTAGAATCTGAATGGTTGCTATGGGCAACACCTCCACTTTTTCTTTTTAGAAGGTTTCCCCTTAAGTGGAAAGTGGAAGTGGTCAACGAAACAGACCAAACCGATTATTCAAATCTGAAAAAAAAAAAAAAAGGGGGATTATCTGTACCAGTCACATGACTACACCTGTAGGGTAGATCGACAAATGTAAATTCTGGTTTGCGCTGCTTGTTGCATTTAAAAAAAAACCAACAAAATAAACTTGTCATCACCTTGCCCCCCCCCCCCCCACCGTGCTGATTTATGTGATTCCTAACACATCCTGACAGGCCTCCCCATTCCTACACTGTGCCACGAGCAGAAGCCTTCACAGGGGAAAGGAGCGTGGACTGATTAAAGGTGAATCTCTCACTGCCTGAGCACACAGACGCCCTCAGTGCTCTTGCAGAGAACTCCGGGCTTCATATTCCCAGGAGCTCTTTATAGTCTCCTCTCCCCCCCCTACAACCTCCTCCTTGTTCCTCACACCGCTGCTCCTGAACAATTCTCTCCAAAACACTGCAAGTATTACCCTGCTTTACTGCAGCTGAGAGAGACATCAAAACCGCCCAGCAGCCATTTAATTCCGCGCAGCTGGACCAGGAGACGAAAGTTGGAAAATCTACTTAGCGTGTTTTCGACAACAATGGCAAATCTATAGGTCGCGGTCGTCAGACATTTAATTGGCAGAACAATTCCAAGGCACATTATAAAGAATGTAAGTTAGTGTCTGCAACATTCTAAAACAGAACGGGGAGATGATGTGAAAAGATTGGATCTGTGCAGAGAGACAGTAAAATAATAAATGCAGAATGAAGGTGTAAGCGTGTCCTGTGTTTGAGGAACATTAAATCATTTCACTACAAGATGTATCTGCAATTCAGACTTCACATGGGGTTCAAACCTTTTAGATTATTGGTCATTAACGATACCATCTGACGTTTTTTGGGTTGACTTTCAAATCCCCCCCCGTGACGGCAGATCAAAGATCTCCTTCGCCGTTATGCAGAAATAACGGCGAAGGAGAACATGAATTCAATTAAACACCTTTTAGTAACCAAATGCCGAGACCGGATGGTTTTTGGGGGCTCTACTATAAAACATGTCTGATCAAAGCTTTCAAAGAGCTATTAGAAGGTGATAGATTTCATTCATAATCCTTACCAGCTGAAATTTCTGTAGTCGCCAAACCGGACAAGGATCACACGGATTGGAATCATTTTAGGCCTATATCACTAATTAACATAAATATTAAAATTCCAGCTACAATTCTTGTTGATCTTCTGGATGCATTGATGTCCTCCCTTATTCAGAAGGATCTGGGGGGGATTTGTTTGTAGGACACAGGGCGATACATGGGATACCGGCTGCCACACATAAGAACACTCCCTCAATGCGGTTATCTCTTCATTTATACAAAACGTTTGATTCCCTCTCATGGGACTGTCTTTATTATGTGCTACAGAGATGGGGTTTTGGCTATAACTTTATTCCTTTATTCTTCTGCCTCGGCTTGTGTCTGACATATGGGTTTCTTGTCACTCAGCCCTCCCGCCCGCTTTGATCCTGAGGGGTCCACTCTACGGCTGTCTTCTAACTCTGTTGCTATCTGTGTCAGCTATAGAGCCATCGGCAATTCAAATTTTTGGCAATACCAATATCTTTGGTGCGGAGATCCTAAACCGTGTCTATATGGGGATGATCTTCTTTTATATCACTATGCCATTATTTTTCCTACATAATTTATTTTATGTTTTAATTACATTGTCTACGATATCTGGACTGAAAACCAAAAACGGAACATCACCGGTCTTCTTCATAATACCACTGTCATTCAATAGTGGGAACCATGGGCTTTATACTTTCACATACACCTTCCCCTTCTCAATATAGCTCCCTAACCTTCTAGACGTGGTCCCCACTTTCTTTCCTACCTCTTCTCTCCACCCCAGGGCACTAAGCCACACCACCTCCCTAACTTAACTTACCTATTTTATGTTGTCATTGCACTTTCTCCTTCTTATTTTTCTTCTTCTTTCACTTATTGTTAAAACATGAGATCAGCAAATTTTGCCTCCCAGATAGATGATAGATATATAATTTTGTGACCCTTTGCTTGTACTATACACATATATAATAACTCCAAGGACACAATAGTGTTCTTGACATCTTGTCTACCCTTGTTAGTAGCTGTACTACTGCTGATCCCCGAATAAATAAAGCCTTTAAAAAATAAATAAAAAAATTCCAAATCAGAGGCCCTTAAATTTCTTTACCGGAATCTATGCGTAAATTATTACGACTTAATTTTGGTTTTCAAATGGTAGCCATTACCTAGGCGTTAATTTGTCAAACATGCTAATTACTGTACAACATAAACAATTCTAATATGTTTAGGTCTACTGAGAAGAACTTGGAATCATGGTCAAAGCTGCAAAAATATTTTATTTTATTTAATACATGTGTGTGTGCCTAATGCTTATATGTATGCAGTACGGTGTGAAAATCAGAGAGCGGTTATAATGTAGTTTTCGGCACAGAGCGCGGTAGTAACGTATTCAACCAATGTTTAATGAAAGTAATGTAGCGCTTAGGCTGGTGACCCAGTGGCGACTCGGTGGAGTGAGGCGCCGCTCTACGATCCCAACAGTGGTGAATAAAAGCGTGAAGTGTCGTGCCCCACTAGCTTTCATGAACCCACCAGAACGAGAGCTGGAAGAAGGGCTCAGCGGACGTCTGGTTGCTGAACTACGATTCACCGGGCGAAAATTAGGTAAGTCTGTCCCAAGTGGCGGTGATGGAGCCTGGTGGTGGCAGCTAAACCTACAACTGGGGGCACCAAGTCAGTGTGCAGTTGACACTTGCATTTGGCAAGTTGCCGGCTTGGCCAAGTGGTGCCAATAGGACTGATCACTAACTGCAAGTTATTGATGTCGGGGGAAACCCCAAACACACTGGTAAATCTACAGGGTGGAAAAGTACTGTTATAGTCATTTCCATGCCCTGCGCATGACGACTCTCCCCAGGTTCCTTTATCTTACTTGACCCTTTCATATTGTTGTACAGAAATCATCTGTAGATATGTCACAAAGTAAAGTATATCAACTGTAAATTGCAGCCTCTTATCTGTAAACGAATTTGGGCCCCTTGGCTGATGGGCGATCTGGGTGTATCATTGATTTAGGAGAACTCTACTCCCATTAGTGTGCATACTCTTCTGTGGTTTCCATATAACCGACCCTATAATGCAGCATTCCAGTAGGTTATCGGATTCATACAAAGCTTCATATTGTTGTGTCATCTCACCATCCAGGACCATCTTTGTGTGATAATCTAGGATTTGATCTGTAATCAAATGTGTGAGTGACAAAATAACTGGGGGACAGCGTTGGTATATTGTCCCTTACAGAACTACTAAATATCTCCCAGGTCATAGTTCTCTGTGTTCCGAGGTCACACACTATTCCACAATTGGTGGACTTCTCCCAAAGCCAAACAATTCTTGGTCTGAGTTTTTACTCTGGTGGATTCTGTCCTCCAGACTCCCACCTGATCCTTTTCACTAGTCGATTTGGCTAATAAGTTGAAAAAGAAACAAATCTCTTGTGTTTTTTTCAGTGGCCAGTATTGTTCTTGTGAGATCTTTTAGGAGAAAGTGACTCTAAATGGCTCAGTTTGACGTTGGGTGGATTCTGAGCAATAAAAATCTTTTAGGACTCAGGTTCAATTTCTATCCTTGGACACATTTTATACATGACATTCTCTATAAGTGCAAACAGTGCTTTTAGTGTAAGTAAAAAGGTCCCGGAACTCACATCTTTCTGCCCCCCCCTCATTTTTCTGTAGCCCACTCTTTCTGCCTCCCTCATTTTTCTCTAGCCCACTCTTTCTGCCCCCCTTATTTTTCTGTAGCCCACTCTTTCTGCCCCCTTCATTTTTCTGTAGCCCTCTCTTTCTGTCCCCTTCCCACTTTCTGTAGTCTGTACTTACCTTCTATGCTTCTTTTCATGCTTCTCTGGTTGATCGCGGCTCTTCTCAGAGCCAGAAGCAGGACACACACTAAGATGCGGTGCTAGTTCAGCACCGCAGAGAAAAAAAAAATGTTAAAAAGTTAATTAAACTTTGAAAACCCATGGGTGCCGGAATGTCGTTCTGAGCGTTCTATGACAAAAAAACCTGAGTGCAAACATTTGGGGGGGAAGGTAAGGGGGGTGAAGGGGATTACAATTACCCTTAGTGTAAGACATACTGTCATATTAAACAGAATTATGCAGTTGACCTGATCAAAGGTGAAACAGTGGATAGGAATCTAGAAATGCTTCCTCTGGATCTCAAACATTGATATATTGATTTCAAATGTATTTTGAATACTACACCGTGATCAGTCCCAAGTTTTCACTGGGAATACCTCCAAAATATCTGAAATACGGACAATACTGCCGGTCGGTCGGTCGGTGGGTATTCATCCCTACAAAAGACTTCAGAGAAAACTATCACATCCAAACCAATTTGGAAATAGTCACACATCAAACAATTATGGAGTCCTAACAATGTATTAAATAGAGAAAAAACTCCTTTTGAAATGCTCACTGTGCCATTTATAGGGAGCCTCAATACTCTATCTCCTGTAATTACAAATTAATCTTAGAGAACTATCTCTCTTAATCTTTGGCTCCCTCCCGAGATAGGAGGTCTGCAACAAGAACTTGGGGGAGAGCCAATGGCTAATGCTCTTTAAATTATCACATGCTTGTTCACAAAGAATCCCTATAATATAGACACAGTTCAAAATTATTTTGCCTTGGTACGGATGCCCTAGCATACCGTTTAAAATATTTCCCATCATCTCAGAGATGTTTTGGTGATCAAGAAACTGGTATTTGGTGGGTTTGCCCCAAGCTCGCAGCATTATGCGGAGAGGCTATATGATTTATGGAGAGGGTCTGGCTGGCTCTAAAGTTTGTCTTCTAAAATCACCATTAAAATCCCATAGTAACTCAGATAAAGCAGTCATACCTGTACACTAGAAATACCCCCCCCTCCCATACATTAAAAGAGTTGGTGTAAAAATATTGAGACAGTGGAAGAGATAACTTCTTCGGTCTTATATCAACATAGATAATTAATATCTACTTGTCTAGAAGTCAAGGGGGTAAATAAATCAAGCTGAGAGTTTTCTGGCGGGTTTGAAAAGTGGAGATGTTGCCTATAGCAACCAATCAGATTCTAGCTATCATTTTGTAGAATGTACTAAATAAATGATAGCTAGAATTTGATTGGCTTTTCAAACCCGCCAGAAAACTCTCAGCTTGATACAT
Organism: Mixophyes fleayi; assembly: GCF_038048845.1. Classification (NCBI taxonomy): domain Eukaryota; kingdom Metazoa; phylum Chordata; class Amphibia; order Anura; family Limnodynastidae; genus Mixophyes; species Mixophyes fleayi. The sequence continues at coordinate 88,218,089 of NC_134411.1, read as the reverse complement.
TTACCCCAAGGAAACATCCAATTATAGCCACCTCTCCAGCTTCCTGCTAAACTTGATTCATGTTACCCCCTTGGCGTGAATGACAACTTTATACAGATAGATAGGTTCTCTCACAGAACACAACAATAGGTCATCCAATTATGCAATAGGAACTTGCCAAACTATGACACGAGCACATCAAGCTATGCCCCAACTGGAGAAGGTCAGAGCAATTGCAGACTCTATCCTCCCAATCATCTCTTCTTCCCTACCCCTGTCCCATCCACCCCAAAATATACTTTTCCCCACAAGTTCATTTTGTTGACTTTACAATTACCCATGAAATGACCCTGCCAATTATAACGTTAACAGATGTATGCTAGGGTCTCTGCCTTAATACGTCAACACTCAATAAATAAAGATTGCACGAGTGAGTTCTCTGTACAGCGCTGTGGAATTAGTTTCGCTATATAAATAGCTGATGATGATATCAGTATAATGCAGGGAAAGAAACAAGAGTTAGTTTAACAAGGTGCACAGAATATCCCTAAATTACCATCCACTAAAATATAACTTTTATTAGTTAGTCTAAAAGAAACCAGCGAAGTATAAAATGATATGAAGCTAATAAAAACAAATAATGTGCAATTAAAATGACTGGGTGCACTTATTGCTTTCTCCTATATTGGCAATACAAGGGTTAATTGTAGGCTATAACTTAAGTGGAGAGCATGCAAATTAATATACTGAATCAATGCTCAATTAGCTGCCTCTTATATAGCCATAAATGAATATGCCCCCGAGTATAGCAGGAAAGAGGTCTAGATACAACAATGTAGCTATTCCCTAATAATATAGCTAGATTCGTAAAGTCTTGTAAGGTGATCATACATAATCTAAGGGGGTACTAAGCTGTCTGCCTCCTAGGTGCTCAATACTAACTGAAGTATAGTAGAGCTAATGGTCACACAAGCAATCCTTTCTACAGTCAAGGGCAAATGCAGGATTTGTAGAGGGGGGTTTCCACACCACGCCGCCAGTGGGCGTGACCAGCATGCATGGGGGCATAGCTATAATTTTAGACAGTGCTTGGCTGCTCTCCAACTCTTCCTATCCCCATAATATACATGGGCAAGCAGAGCCGTGGGAAGCGGGGGCAGGGTCCAGACACCTCAATTATACAATGCCCCAGGCTTGGAGGGGGGTTTCCAGGCACTAGGATACCCCCCCCCCCCTCTGTTTGCCTATGACAGTGACTGTTTCAGCTCAAGTGTGCTGTATATAGGATCCGTGAGCCATAATATTAGGCTATGGGTAATGCAGTGCTATCTGCCTCATATGCCCCTAACTATCTCAGGGCTTATAGGAGCGATATTGCATAGAAGATCCCTTTCATGCATCAGAGAACCAGGTGCACCCAGCGGGAACGCCAATGTGATAATAAGGGGAAATATTTTCCCTATAACTTCACAAACTTAAGCAGGGAAAGAAATCAGTATAGATAGATCTTTCTCAGAACTCTCCTTACCTTTTCTGGGCAGAATTTTGGAAGCATAACACAAGTGGCACCTACCCACAGAGGGCAGAGCAACTTGTTGACCACTCCGTGGACGTGGTTAAGAGACAGCACATGCAGAATGCAATCTGCTGCAGTCCACGACCACTCTTCCACCAGAGCAGTGACCTGTGTGGGAGAATAAATGGCAGATGAAAGAATCTGCGGCAGAGGGTAAAAAAAAAAAAGCAAACTTTTTTTTTTTAATGAACATTTTTAATTACTGCAGGCTTAACTCACAAATAACATCGCTGTGAAATAACATGTCATAACCTGCCTAAGCCAGTTCGGTCTAACGCAAAACAGACAACTACCGTATTTCCCCATGTATAAGACGCACCTTTTTCCCAAAAATTTTGGGTCCAAAACCTGGGTGCGTCTTATACAGGGGTAGCGATACAGGGGTAGCGTTACAGGGGCAGTGGGGGGGGGGGGGTAATCCAGGAGGAAGGGGACAGGCAGTGTGTCAGCGGGGATGCAGCAGGCGGGGACAGGCAGCGTGTCAGCGGGGATGCAGTAGCCAGCAGGCAGAGTGTCAGCGGGGATCCAGCAGGCGGAGACAGGCAGCGTGTCAGCGGGGTCGCAGTAGCCAGCAGGCAGAGTGTCAGCAGGGATCCAGCAGGCGGAGATAGGCAGCGTGTCAGCGGGGATGCAGTAGCCAGCAGGCAGAGTGTCAGCAAGGATCCAGCAGGCGGAGACAGGCAGCGTGTCAGCGGGGATGCAGTAGCCAGCAGGCAGAGTGTCAGCGGGGATCCAGGAGGAGGGGGACAGAGGCACAGTGGCAGCGATTGCAGGGAGAGTGTGCTGCCCGGCTGCTCTGATCACTATCAAAGCAGCCTGCCATTACACTCTACCTGCCTTTTTTGACATCTACCGTAATATTTTTTTTTCAAATTTCGGGGCCAAAATTAAGGTGCGTCTTATACATGGGAGCGCCTTATACATGGGGAAATACGGTAAATGCAAAAACGGAAACTTAGACATGAAATGCAATATTCAGTTTAACGCTAACATTCTACGGCTACTAGAAGAGTGATGGCGTATTTACTTCACATCCATCAACCACATTCCACGGCCCTTAGATAGCAGATCAAGAGATGCTTAAATGATGCCAGTTGTGTCTGTCACACTAGCCATGAAGTATGTGTTGCTCCAAATTCTGTACAAAGCATCTGTTTATTAGGATACTGCCAACCAATCACACAGTATTATGCTTTAGACCTAACGATGCACAACAGAAAAGCACCACAATCAGAAACGTTTTTTTAGATGTCTCCTTTCTGCAAAGTGATGGGACAATGAGCTTGTTGGACGCAGCTAGTTTTAAAAAAAATGCTGCAGAACGCCTCCAATTTAAAAGTACTATACAACAAATATTTGTTCTTGACAAAGAATACTTGTGGTGTAAGCATCCACCCTTCTCCAATTCTACTCCAGCACACCCCCTTCTCCATTACGACACATGCCCTCTTATGTTATCTAATTCCTTCTCACCATGGCGCTTAGGTTGTGGTGAGTGCTGAGGACACCCTTTGGTCGTCCAGTGGTTCCGCTGGTATAGACAATCATAGCTCCCCTCTCCTTCCAGTCCAGGTCACAATGCACGGCTTCTGCTTTTGGCTTTTGGTCCAAGTTTGGAGAACTAGGCACAGTGAGCTTAGCGATGCCCAACTTATCAGCCAGAGGTCCGATGAAACCTGCGTAACTTCTCTCTGTCAACACCAGTGCACTCTGGGAGTCCTGCAAAATGTACTCTAGCTCAGGAAGTGGGTGATTGTTAAACAGCGGGACTGCGATGGCGCCACTCATCCAAGCAGCCCACTGGCACACCACATATGAGGAGTCATTGGGACAAAGGAAGGAGACTCTTTCTGGGGGGATGTCGTTTCCAGGGTTACCCAGGAGTTGAGTTATCTCTTTGGACAGCGCACAGCTCCGGAGATATAAATCCTGGTAACTGTGCTGTCCATGATGATCAACCATTGCCGTCTTGTTACCAAAGGCCGGTGCCTTGCAAAACACCGGAGCCCAAGGTTGAGCATGGCTGGGGACGTGTGTGTGAAGGGAGCAGGAAAGTCTACGAAGACAGTGCAACCTTAACTGGGATACTAGTAGACGGCATCCCGCAGCCATTACCCAACCAGAGGACAGAGGCTTCAATCAGCTGAAAGAACAGATCCAAAAAGGAATAATGTCAGTTCTTAATAGCAAGATCATTTCATCTTTAGGATATGTGGTTCCAGTGGGCTGATGAATCCAAGCTGCAAACACAAAAGCCAAAAGTCACTTCCTGTTACAATCACTGTCTGTTTGTAACATTACCAAAGTATCACAAAATAATACATATTTCAATATAATTGAACGCTGACATTTTTCTGCAGTAAGCTGGCGTCAGTCTGTACAGCCCCTTTATCCACTGGTGTAAACAAAATTTTCACTACTTTCTATTGCTAATAAAAGCATATAAACAGTTATAGGAATGATGTCTATTGCTTTTACATTTGTTACCTGCTGGGTAATCAGCCTAAGTAAACCATACATATCTAATTTTCATTCCTCCCTTCCTGGAGAAAGTATGAAAGTGGTTGTGGGCGTGGCTTGATGGTGTCATTTGCATCAGTGAGTGGGCGTGGTAAAATCTATGACGCAACAAATCACATCATCGCGTCTGATTATGAAACACTGCTGTCCACTTGGCTGTTCAGTTAGTGATCTTCAGCGAGAATTTCATAGCTCCCTGGGAGGTCCGTAAATAATCCGGGAGACTCCAAGCTCGTTCCAGGAGAGTAGGCAACTATCAAATAATCCTATATTTTACTGATGTTTACGGATGCTTTGCACACAAGTTTTTGTTTTTTTAACATAATACTCAACAGTCTTATAGGGTTATTAGGGGGATAATACACTTTATTTCTTTTATAACATAACACAATATATCACCCAATATTAATAGTAGTAATTCTTCTGTAAAATTATTCTTATGATCTTTTTTTTTTCATTTTAACAAACACAAGAGAGTTCAGCAGTGAGGAAAGCAAAGAGTACACAAAAGAAAGGGAAAAAGAGCGATATTAAATATATACACATATACACGTTAATAAACATGGTTAGAGTACCGACTACTGCATGGTGTGGCAGGATTACATCCATACTGATAGGACAGGGTTACATCCACACTGATAGGGTTAGAGTACTGATATTAGCCTTATACGAATGAAGGAACAATGCACTTTTACTAGAGGAAATAACTGAAAAGGATTTTTGTTTGCAAAATTGGTGACAATGCCGAGTCGTATCCTACCATTTTCCAACATAATTAAGTCACTTGGTGCGGGTAAACGAGCAGGAATCTTACAAGGACGAAACAATTTTATAAGGCAGAGAAACCTGAGAATATTGCAGGGAAAGAAGGGGATGAATTTTTAATTGATGTTTAGTATATTTTATGAATGGGGCTTTAAATTAAGGGAAAAAAGCCAAGTCCCAAGCATTCGGAATAATAAATCCAATACCTGTGTATACAGTGGCTATAAAAAGTATCCTGACATTTTATTTTCTTATATTATGGAATCAAAATGGATTTATTGAGGAATTTGTACCACTAACAGATCTCTACCATAGTTGCGCATCTGGACAATGCAATTGTCATTCACTCTTTATTGCAATATTGCTCAAATTAAATCAGGTTGGATAGTAGAAGTTGGTGAACAAAAATTGTTGTATCATTCAACAGATCCTCAATGGGTTTACAGTCAATATATCAGTCACTCCAATGTGGCTTTTGCTGTATGCTTTTAGCCATTGCCCTACTGAAATGTAAATCTCCTCTCATACAAGGGTACTATCAATCAATATTAATGGTCCATGCCGATCAACTGCACAATACAACTTTTATTGAATATAGCGGTCTATTATCTATTTGTGCTTATCCGTTGGTCGCCTTGAAGCGCTCTATAGAATTCCTTGATGTCCCAAAAGATGATGTCTGGAGTAGTGTCAACCTGAAAACTAGGTAAATTTTATGTCCACTAGTGACAGGGAATCCTGCACCTGCTGAGCAGCAAAGTCACACCAGAAATTGTGTTTATATTTCGGTATCAAATTGCCTAAAAAATTTACTTCATGGCCAATTAAAGATGCACTAGGGAACAGGGAATCCCTCACATCCTCTTATCATGTAAGAAGTAGCAGGTTACATCCACACTGAGGGGACAGGGTGACACCCACACTGAGGGGCCAGGGTGACACCCACACTGAGGGGCCAGGGTGACACCCACACTCAAAGGACAGAGTTACATCCATACTGATAGGATTGCATGGTGTGACAAGGTTACATACATACTGACAGGATTGATGGTGTGACAGGATTACATCCATACTGATAGGGTTGCATGGTGGGACAGGATAACATACTCACTGATAGGATTGATGGTGTGACATGGTTACATACATAAATATGATTGCATGGTGTGACAAGGTTACATACATACTGATAGGGTGGCTCTACAACTTTTCGTGTTCCAATAAGCAGTGAGCTAGATGATACATACTACATATGTAACGAGATATCTTTTTAAAATGCAAGTTTGACAGCCGTTACCTTTAGACCGTCACAGGGGGATCTGTCCGTCGCCGCACAACTCCGATGGAAACAGTAACCCGGAACACTTAGTTCCGCGCCTGGAGACTTCCATGTGACCTGTATCTGTGACAGGGGGAAGCTCCCACGTGTTCTTTATTTCAGGGGTACAATACTTATTTTGCAATCATGTCCCTTTGTGCTTCATTTCTTCCTCATAATCTGCCATTTTGGTCTGATAAACTCCTCAAAGGTGTCTGTCTGCTAAATATATGACAGACTGCACACAGTACAGGCTGAGATTATGACATGTCTGGTACCTGTGTATTGTAAACTATATTTTATGATAATTTATTTCTCAAAAGTCTGCAGATGAACGTGTTTATTTATTACATGACTGAAAAAAATCTTACATTTTCTAGTGCTTTTTGCTATGTTTTCATCATCATCATCATGTTATGAGGTATGCCAGTAAGTATATGATCACTGTAATGGATGCAGTAAAATGTCACCTTCAAAATTATATGCAATATAGCTCCAATCATCAATGGTAAAATGTTGACTATTGTTGAGCTTCTCATGCAGATATATAATAAGTTTTTGTGTCTTTTTATTAGACTTTCATATAATATGTCAAAACAAAACCTGTCAGGAAAGAAAATAATGTAATGGAACGCTGCCTGGCCCATGCATATTATTTCATATAGTGAATCTGAGTCACTTTAATTGCTGCAATTCATGTTTGATATATTACTTGTAACCCATTTGTCCTATTACAAGAATAACTCAACCTCTGTCATTTTTTCAAATTGTACATCTCTTTTTTTTTTTTTTTAATTCCAAAGCTACCATAGAAAAGATGTTGGTGAGAAGAGGCAGGTATATTAGTATTAATATGCATAGATGTATTTCTCTTTACTTATATATGTAGTGTTAACGACTGTTCTTTTATGTGAGCCATGAAGCCAAAAGCATTATTTTACACAGTCAGAAATAGTAACAGGTACATGACATTAAAAGTGTACATGAAAATCACATGTAATGCCAAACACCTTCTTGTTCTGTGACAGCATGGGGAATATTATTTTGATGTATGTAAATGAAACAACATTTTCTTCAACTTGCAAATTAGCTATAACTTTTCTTTACAAAAAAAAAATAGTATTTTTTTTTTTTACTACACTCCAGATATCTTAATAAACTCTTCAAAGGAAGCCAACCAAACCGGAAAAAAATCAAACTCTGTTTTTGCCTAATTCTTGCTGTACATCGTAAATTTGCAGTACTCTGTCAGTGGAGGGTCTAGCTGTGCTATGGATCAAGGGATATGTAGTTTAAGAACAATTACTAAAGTTTCACCCCCATGCTAAACCATGTGCTTAAAACAGAAGCTAAATCAATAAAGTAAGTAAAATTAAAGTAAAAACCAATCTAATAAAAAAGTTATTTTGTTATATTCTCAAATATATGTTAACATGAGTTATGAGTTTAGCATTCTACGTAATATTGTTATCCACCACACTGGATTAGCCATCTTAGACTTCCATTGGCTCAATGTGGTGTCAATCATTCGACATATTGGCAGTGCATAATAAAACAACATGCCCTATGATCAAAGTCTTATATTGTCTATCGCGGTTTCAGATAAGATCCTGAGACTTACGTATATCTGTGAATATTATTTGGGCAGCATGGTGGCTTAGTGGTTAGCACTTCTGCCTCTCAGCACTGGGGTCTTGAGTTCAATTTCCAACCATGGTCTTACCTTTGTGGAGTTTGTATGTTCTCCCTGTGTTTGATTGGGTTTCCTCTGGGTGCTCTGGTTTCCTCCCACACTCCAAAAACATACTAGTAGGTTAATTGGCTGCTAACAAATTGACGTGTGTGTGTGTGTGTTAGGGAATTTAGACTGTAAGCTCCAATGGAGCATGGACTGATGGGAGTGAGTTCTCTGTACAGCACTGTGGAATTAGTGGTGTTCTATAAATAAATGGTGAAGATGAAGATTATTTTATATAATGCAACTTGCATTTTAAATTTAACGGTTGTTGAACCAGGGACATTTACGAACAGTGTATTTTGTAGATTTATAGAAATATGAATGAATTAATCCATAAGTAAAATGTCACTATTTTTAGAAGATGCCAAGGTTGAACTGTGTGTATCGGTGTAATGCAGTACACCAACTCCAGCTTCTACCAGTGGGATCACCGCGGATTTCCCAGCCCCCCCTGTTGTGTGTGTAGTATGACATACATTTCTGTATGGGGCGGGGGTGTCAGCTGCAGATGAGCAAGCACTTGGCACAGCGCACCGCTTTTTAAGATGAGGATCTACTTGGCACACAGAACACGTCGGGCACATCTGCCTCTTCCGATAGCAGCTGTGCCATGTGTTGGCACACACAAATATGTGTGTTGTTATTATCCCAGCACGGATTATTGTGTCACCTACCTGTGGCTTTTGATTACTGTCTCCCTTATGTAAACATTGCATAAGTATACCAGCCAGTCCTTATGCTGATAACATTAGGTGATAGAACAGCTGCAAGATGCTTGCCAAGACTGATTCAACCTATCCCTATTGCTGTCTGCGTTGTTCAGTGAGTGCTACACTCCTCTTGTCCACTTACCCCACTATTCAAAACATAATTAAGGAATAACATTACTTACAGACATTCACAAGAAAATAAAAATTTTGACATTAGTAAATAAATCTGCTTTATTTCTTCAACCTGCTGTAAATACATAATGGTTTGCAAAGTATTCGTATCTAAACTGGATGATGTCAACATTATTATTATTACCATTTATTTATATAGCGCCACTAATTCCGCAGCGCTGTACAGAGAACTCACATTAGTCCCTGCCCCATTGGGGCTTACAGTCTAAATTCCCTAACACACACACACACAAGGGTCAATTTGTTAGCAGCCAATTAACCTACCAGTATGTTTTTGGAGAGTGGGAGGAAACCAGAGCACCCAGAGGAAACCCATGCAAACACGGGGCGAACATACAAACTCCTCACAGATAGGGCCATGGTCAGGAATTGAACTCATGACCCCACTGCTGTGAGACAGAAGTGCTAACCACTTAGCCACCGTGCTGCCACATTAACCTAGCACTCTTGGAATATTGCAATTATTTTGACATCTGTAAGACTTTTTCATGGTGAACTGCAGCCAGTATGTGTGTTGTCATTAGGCTATGTCATATAGACTTTTCAACTTGGGTACGGAGCATGAAATATGATGTAAATATATTTTTTCACACTTCTACACGCTCTATACTCTGCTGAAAAGCCAAACAAACTCCATGTGGGTGTAGTTTTATGGCCTAATGCCAACATGTTAAAATAAATACTAAGGACACTTTGCTTGCTAAGTGGGTACATCTAATCACGCCCTGCATAGTGCTGTCTAGGTTGGACCATGGTGACATGTTTGCTGAACATTTTTATAATGTCATTTCGGATTGTATATTCCTGTGTTCTTCTAAGGCACCAGTAGAGTCGCTGTCTAGTGATGTTGGGCCTAATTCATTATGGAAAGTTAAGCAAAAATAAGTAAGTCAGGCAAAACTATGTTGCATTGGAGGGGAGGTAAATTTTAAAATGGGATGGCAGATTTATATTTGGGGTAGGGCATGTCCTAGATCAACTTTAAATTTCAGTGTACAAATAAGCTATCAAGTATTCGTGTGCTACATGAAAAAACAGACAGTATATATCTTAAATGCAAAATAATAAACTAATTTGCACCCCTTGCATTGCAACATGGTTTTGTCCAGAAAACTTGAGTAAGAAAACGTACTCAATTTTTTGCTTAACTTTCCTTAATGAATCGGGCCTGTTATCTTTATTAGGTGAGTGGCTCTCTTGAAACACTGTGGGCTAGACTTGCTAAACTGCAGGTTTGAAAAAGCGGAGATGTTGCCTATAGCAACCAATCAGATTCCAGCTGTCATTTGTTTAGTGCACTCTTCAAAATGACAGCTAGAATCTGATTGGTTGCTATAGGCAACATATTCACTTTTGCAAACCCGCAGCTTAGTAAATATACCACTGTGTGTATTTTGGGATATTATAATCGTACCTATGTTTGAATGATATTATCCATAGCACTCATATTAGTCTGGTTGTCATACAGCAGTGTGGGAACTAACACACTTTAGCTCACTGAGTCTACTTGCGTCTTGGAAGACCATAGCAATATAAGATTTACTTTAAAAGACAAATTTTTCTACCACCCTCCCAATTTTTGGCAGCACTTACACAGACAAAGAGGGGCCGCAGGTTCAAAAGAACTGTTTTTCTATAATGTCATGTTGGGGATTTTAAATGTTCCAGTTTGTTAAACATTAATGTATAAAGCCAAGGGCATACAAATACATAATAAGGATTACATTATTGATACTGGATCATAGGGATTGCCTTGTGCTGTTGAACCAAACTGAAAAATAGGGACAACATTTTCATGTAGTTAAGGGTGAATATGTGGGACTCTCCCTGGAAAATAGGAACAGTTGGCAAATATGTTTTAAAAGACATTTGCTATAATTTTGTAAAAATGCCTTTCATCCACAATTTATTATGTGGGGTGGGGGGGGGGGGGGGGTGGGCGCGTCCTCCTATGAGATGAACAGCCTTCTTTTTTTTTCACTGAGCAGCGTCCTGGCACTTTCATGTAGCTGTGATCTCTGCTGTTCACCTTTGAGAGACTTTGGGCAGCTCCGAAGTGGTTATAACCTGGCGCGGTGTCTGAAAATGAAAGATGACTGCTGATTGGAGGACTGGGTCAGTGCTCTTTTATTTTGCCAAATTTACTAAAATGCATAAAGCAATTAGCTGAGTCTTTTACTAACCCCCACCAGTCCCTCCCCAAGTGCTCATCCTCGCTGTGGATAACCTAGGCCAGGGTGATGTAACCTAAATATGACTCATGTAAAGTTATACTAATAACAATCCCTGTACTACAATTTAAGATCGCAGAAGCAGCAAGGCTTACTTGTGTTTTTTTTACATAGGTTATACTTGCCAACTTTTCCTCACTGGCTTCAGGGAGATCCCGGGGGAGGTGGGCGTGCGGGAGCTGGGCTTGACGAATCGCATCATTTTGGCCCAGCCCCCTAAACGAGGGGCTAATATAACGCAATATTTGCATCATTAAGCCCCGCCATTTATCTAATGTGGGGGCGAGAACCGGGAGGCTGCCCTGCTCTCCCGGGAGCCCGGGAGGTCTCCCAGAAATGTGGGAGTCTCCGGGACATTCCAGGAGAGTAGGTAACTATGCGTTAAAGAAAAGCAGCTAATGAATCTCTAGAGACTGAAGTGTCTTTTACATTTCTGTCTCCATTACTGAAGTCATTTTGTCTTACCTGTCAGTCTTTGATTAAATCTTGGTCTCCATGAAAATGGCCACCTCCCTAGGCATTAATACATGGACATAGGACACAATTTCTGAACAGTGTCATCATGCCACAGATGGCGAAGCCAACCACGTCTTGTACTGGCTTAGCATTAGGGAGAATGCCAAACTTCAGGGAGTGAGGGCGATCACCCCTATTTCAGGGAGTCTCCCTCACATTCAGGGAGAGTTGGGAAGTATGATATAGGATAAGCACAAGGTGGGGGATTCTAGTTGTGTATAATGCCACCAATAGACCAGCGTTAAAAATGGGAACATTCCCCAAGGCTTAAGGGATGCTGCTTCTTCCTTAAACGGAGGAGATCTAGGATCTGTCACGTGCATGATTGAAGATGTCAGAAGAGCAGAACGGGAGCCTTCAGTTCTAATGCAGATTACCTGATTTATAAGCTGATAGTACAAGGCAGAACATGTGGGGGGGGCGGCACCCTACATCTACCTTTCCAGAAGGCAATTAATCATAGATAAGTTCTGTGTATTAGACCTGAGTGCTGCCACTTCTCACTTCTATGCAACAGAGGCACTGAAAGGACAGTTTTAAAGACCAGCGCTGTTGCACGACCATTTCTATCTTTGCTGAGTTCCATCAACTCCGCTTCTCCAGACAGTGCCATTTGTAGGCTTTTCCTGGGCTTTCTATGGAAATGTAAAACGTATATGACATTTTAGATGAACACACAATAATGGAAACTCCATGGTGAAAAATCCTGCATTTGTCCCTGTTTTATACTACTGTTTTTTGATGCGGCAATAAGTACGGGAATGTGAATTATATTGTTTTTTTTGTAAAATATCATCAACAGCCAGATATAAAGAAGCATCACCTGTATGCTTACTAACATGGTAATAGTTGATAATATATCCAAATCAGATTCTCAGCTATGGCTGTGTTTTTTCAATATTGTATTCAACCAGGACACTTTTCTTTATATATAGACATGTTCATTTTCTGGCACTATAGTACAGAGAAAACTATTTATAAATATCGACTGCTGATTATTATTATTTTTTTTTTTTTATCTACCATGACATTTCCTAGTGAATGCAGGCGGCACCCGAATGTCAATGAGAGGTAGAAGAGACATTCAGCGGCATTCTGTCTAATATAAAAATAAAATATGGCTGCTGCCACTGAGAGAAGATGAGAAAACACCAAAGAGGTAACAACAACTAGTACTATTTAAAATGCACCCGTCCCCCTATACACAGTATAGTCACCCATTGTGTGTGTTTCAGTGATGTCACTGGTTCCGAGCTAATTGATAAACTGCATTTTCATGTATATATTTTTTCCGCACACATAAACCGGTGGGTTTGAAAAATGGGGATGTTGCCTATAGCAACCAATCAGATTCTAGTTATTATATCAGTTATTTAGTATGTTCTACAAAATGGCAGCTAGAATCTGATTGGTTGCTATTGGCAACATCTACACTTTTTCAAATCCACGGGAATCTCGCAGCTTGACACATTTACCCCTTGGTGTATTTTCTCCGTTGAAGCTGGTAATGACTTTAAAGTAGAGTTGCTGGGACTCGGTTTTCTGAAAACCGAACCCACCCGAACTTAGAGGACCCGAGCAGGCGCTTGAGCTGGCTCGGTACATTTGCGCATCCTCGCATTCGAATTGAGGCAAAACGTCATTGTTGCGTTGTCGGATCTCGCGGGTTTTGGATTCCATAGGTACCTCCCTCCCCAGGAGATTCAGCGCCATTGCTCACACAGAAACAGGAGGGGTAGCAGTGTTCTTGTCACTCTCCAGTCTCCAGTGACATTGCTCAGTGCCATTGCTCATACAGAAACGAGAGTGTTCTTGTCACTTGACAAAAATTGACTGAAAATGACTGGAAATTAATCTTATTGAGGCTAATAATAATGTAGAAACAAAAAAAAGAGCCAAAAAAACTTTTAGCAAAAAAAGATAGGGATCCAAAACACGGGGGTCAGTGAACATCTCTACTTTAAAGTGCACTGCTTATAGAAACAGCCAGCTTAATGGCATGAGGGTACAGTGCACGTTACAATACACTGTCACCATCTTCGCACTTCCTGATACAGTTACCCATATACAGAACACGTAATCCATATAGATAGAACACACACAGGAACTCTTCTTTATCTGCTCTATATAAGCCGACCTAAATCCCCCGCTTGTTGTTGGGAAGAACATTTTGCATTTTGAACAGAGACAGGAGACAGTGAAAACATCTGTACATACCTTCTTTGCACTATAGCTAAATTAACATGCCATGAATTCATACATATCTATTAATTTTCACATTGAATATCATTCTGAAGATAATAAACTTACACACAACCCTGATTGAGATGGCTAATGACCATTATATATTAAACTATCATACAAACTGCATAATATGTGTGTGTGATTAATAGATGAGGATGGTTTAATTTATAATAATTATCAGATTTCTCTTGATATAGTTTTGCACAGTATTCTGGAATTTTATTGTTCTGTCTCGGTCTCAATGTCCTGTCACTTTTTATTGATCTGGAATATGATAGGTAAATGCATTATCTCCAATTAGCGTACTGCTGTGTGTTGCTCAATTCCCAGTCTGTGAATAGAGCAACTGATATCACCAAGTGAGACTTAATGCTGGCGATGCCTTATATTGATTGCCATTTATATGATCATTATCCGGCTCAGTATCTATCAGGGATGTTGGTAAATGTGGTTGTTAGTTGACGACTATCAGCCGTTATCTTCTAACTGCACAAACAGGCCCCAATGGCGCTGGAACTGATAGGGCAGGACGCCCAGCTTGGGCCATTCTTGTGTGTTCATCCTGCCTATTGGTCCCTGGCTGAGTGGCGGGATTACAGTGGGTGTGGCTAGCTGACCTGCATTGGGCCTGTACACAATGTGATTCCCAACAGGTAAAACTGAGATAAATACATTGACTAGAGCAGGCCTGACCAACCTATGGCTCTACAGGTGTTGTGAAACTACAAGTCCCAGCATGCCCTGACAGCTTCCGGCTGGCAACCTACTGGCAAAGCATGCTGGGGCTTGTAGTGTATAAACACCTGGGGGTAAATGTATTAACCTCCGGATTGTTGAACTCCCGCGAAGTTTCCCTTTACAAGGCAGCGCCGCTTTAAATTTAAGCACTGAAGACGGCAAACTCGCGGGAGTTCAACAATCCGGAGGTTAATACATTTACCCCCTGGAGAGCCACAGGTTGGCTAGGCCTGGACTAGAGCTTTAATTTTTTTGTCATAAACTACTGGATGCCATCCTATATTTCTTAGAAAACAACAACATTTTTTTAACAATTAGTCTAAATTAGTGTTTTTAAAACTCCATTAAGTGTTGTGAGAAAATTCACTATATGTGCTCTGTGATGCCACCTGGTGGTTACAATCAGCATAAAGGCTAGGCATGGCTAAGGGGTAAATTTATTAAGCTGCGGGTTTCAAAAAGTGTTTTGCGTATAGCAACCAATCAGATTCTAGCTGTCATTTATTTAGTACAGTCTACAAAATGACAGCTAGAGTCTGATTGGTTGCTATAGGCAACATCTCTATTTTTTTTTTTTCAAACCTGCAGCTTGATAAATTTACTCATAAAGGTGTACCCTCACCAAAGAGCACAACTGCTGAGGCACAACATAAAATCCTCTGCCGGTGTACACCCAGATCACGTGGTGTGCAGAGCAAGATGGCAGCGATTGCGCAGGGGAGGGGCCGAAATTTGCTTCGGCCGATGAGAAGAGTTGAGTGGACTCAGGGCGTTCCTTCCTCGGCACTCTAGAATCATCTGTCTTATTATTTTCCTGCAAACAAAAACAGGTAAATACCAGATCAGTGGGAGATAAGCTTTATAATAAGACGTGAGCTCATCACTTCGTATTTTGGTTTTAATGACTACAAAAGGGGTTAATTATTGGAGAGAACTATTAGTTGCTGGGGAGAAAAAATTAGTTTAACTGCGTAAATTATTTCAAACCACAGAATAGGCCCATATTTTCAGTTCTTGAACCTTGAGACCTATGAAGTGTCCTCTTCGCTTACGGTGACTGCAGTCATTGTGTGTGCTGAACCAACATTGATAAGAATTCAGCCAATCAAGAATTCATTAAGAGCTAGTGACATCAGTGACACACATTATGTCTCCTGCCTCAATGATCACACTAGTTCCTTGTTAACTGATAGGCTAAATATTGGTTCAGCCCATAACATGGCTCCCTCCACTGTGAGTAGGAGCAATGTACGATGCTATTGGGCATTGCCTACGTCCTTAACGTTCTTATTTCTTTATAAATGTGTCAGAAAGTGATGTGCTGGAAGCTATATATTAGTGGGCACACTCACAAATGGTTTCATTATCAGCTTTTTATTTGGGGTGGGGGCAAAGCTTTTGTACTGTTCTCCCCCTCTCTGTTCAGCCTGCGGGCACTGCTGTCCAGAGATCCTGATAATTGCCCATTCTCGGGCTGTCAAGGTGTCCGCCACTCTGCAGCGGGGTGTTAACCCGTAATTGGCCTCCCCCTGTAGTAGATTGGAGATTGGAGTCCCATAGGACTGTAATATTCATGTGGCAGGTTGACAGTAACACATTCTGTAGTCCTCACACACAAGCATTTTCTGGAGTTAAGTACTTTTCAGTCTACAGTCTAGGGTACTCTTTGGCATTACTATACCTCTTTCAGGCTGCTAATGTAGATGTCAATTGTCAAAAAGAGGAGATTTTGTTGATTTTACCAAAGTGGAAAAATACAGAGGAACCGCACTTCTGCTTTTTTGCTTTGTGATCTGATGTGCCTGATATCGTACTTTTGCACCTGTTTATAAAGATGGCAGCAAGATGGCGTTGACTACCGAATTACAAGCAAGTATTTGTACAGCACGATAGGTGAGCTTTGCCAGACATGGGGATATCAGGGCATACCATACAGAATGTGCCTGCTTTCACACACCGATACAAAAATAAGATATCATTTAGTAGAGTGAGATATTGTGAGATAGATCTGAAAGGAGTAACTTGCTCCTATGGAACTCGCTCCCACGCTCAGACTATCCATCAGTCTTTAAACGCTTCAAAGCCTACCAGCCCTCTTCCTAACCCGTCTCCCATTGCTGCCACTCTCCACACCTACTCACCCACTCCGTGTCACCCTCTTTTATGTCTGCCCCTCCCAATAGATTGTCAGCTGTCATGGACAGGGCCCTCTATCCTATTTCCCTGCCTACCCTTATCTAACCCACCTGTGCATTCCTGGCCGTCGCTTTGTGCCTGATCTCTGTCTCCCACTTTGTTTCATGCCCTGTACGTTGCACCCACGGTCCTGCACACACGGCTCCTTCCAACTTGTCCCCCCTCTTGTACCCCGCTGTGTTGCCTAATTCATTTTTGTTTATTCTACTCCCCACTGTATGGGACTGCAGACCTTTGTGGCTTCTTATAAATAAATGATAATAATATATATTTTTTTATAAGCAACACAAGCTACGGTAACGAGCAAATGACCTGAGATCGCTGCCGATATCGCTGTGTGTGGTTTATAAAGCAACCCCAATATTATTGATCAGAATTATTATCAGGCTGCGTGTACGGTCATCTTTCACTTGCTGTCACAGGTCCTAATACTTTCCAGAAGAGATCCCGCAGCCCAACCCCCTAAAGGCCAAATCTCATCCATTTTGGCCACCTGTGTATGTGGCCAAATTAGACACTACACCTGTGCATGTATCCGGATTTCCTGCACCAAGAAAACAGAGAATAGCGTTTTCTAACAGCATAGAGTGATTTCTTTGTATTCCACTCTGCAGCATTTTCCAGCTGTTAACACATTCTTCAATTCTGCTCAATGCAAAAAAAGTATGTTCTATTTTATACTTTTTTCATGCTGTGTATTCACGTCTTCTAAACACATTATTGGGTTTGTCACTGTCTCCCATTTGCATGTATAATCCCTATTTTTATCTTCGTTCAATCGATGTTTAAATATATGGCCATTCGGAACACTGACCTGTAACACGGATGCATAACTCGCTGTGAACACCTAGCCTGGGCTGCTAAACTGTGTACATGGTGAACCTAGAGATTGTTACACTGTGCGGCTCTAGATCTTTATTTCTGAGTCTTGACGATTCTTCATTTATGCTGTTTTGTTGTTTTTAGAGACATAATTAATGTCAAACCATAAAAGCCACAATAACAGTACAGAGGTGGGCAAGGTACAGTATGCATCCGTTCTAACCACAGCGCGGATGAGACCCTCCCTCGCCAGCCAAACAGAAAAGCGGGGTCTGCCTGCTCGGTGACTCTCCTTCATTTTCAGTTAAGGGATTCCCCGAAATCAGTAGGTTGTGAGCTGTGAACCAAAACATCTGCAAACTCTTCAACCTTAACATCCTTCCAGCTAACTTGCTATTTTATTTGTGGTTCTGTTTTCTGCCAATATATGAAAACTCACTAAAAATTGAAAGTTTAATGTTAAATGCACTTAAGTTAAGTATTATTTTATGCACAGCCGCTGTCTGTATGATTTGTGCTGGGTGTTTAAAGAGAGTATTAGTTACCCAGGCAAGTGAGATAGTTGATGTATCTCTCCCAGTCTTCTGTACCGGGCTTATGACCAATAAGGGAACGATCACAGTGAAGGGAAGGATCAGTCAATGGTGCCAGGTTAGTGGTAGTGTGTATATAAGGTATCGTAGAGACAACAGGGGCAGGGACCAAGTGGAAATCAGGTCAATGATGGCACCAAACAAAATATACTTTTCAGTTTTGATTGCAGTTCCTCTTTAATTCACAATACATTTCTAAAAATAGATATAGACCAGGGTGTGTCCCATCAAGAGGTAACCTGAGGCTTCTGTCTCCAGTAACAAGGTTTAGGGGGGGGGAGCAAAATTTTAAAAATCAAATGTTCTAGCTTTAAATGTCTGCGTTGGTTATTTTTTATACTTATGTTATATCCAATCATGGTTAAAATGACACCATTTTTCTTTTAAAGCAAAGATATCACTAGTAGAAAAAATCCTCCTTCCCATGATCAGCTCAATGACAGCCACATACTAATCCACACCCCTGTGTTGTATTCCCATGGACTCGGTACATCATTGACGTCAGAAGTTCCTGATACATTCATGGGTCGAAATCTATATCGACATCTGATCTATTGGCCATGGAATAACTTATCTGTAGAGCGAGACAGTATGTATTAGAAAGCGCAGATCAAGGGTGTGGCCTAGAATGCCCAGACTTCCACATTTGGAATGTTGGGAACTATGCAGATATAGCATAGCAGAAAGAGGGAGGAGCCATGGTAATATAATGGGCATACTGACATATACTGGATGGCTGGTAACACTACCTGGAGCTAATTACAACCAGATGATGTAGGGTATGATTATCTCTTGATATTATGTACAATTATGCATTGTTTGTTTATACCAGTGTTTCTCAAACCCAGTCCTCAGGACCCCTAACATTGCAGGTTTTCCAGGTGACCAGTGATATAATTATACCACCTGTGGATCTGTTACAATGTATCAGTCAGTAATGAATACACCTGTGCTAAAGCAAAGAGCTATGGAAAACCTGCACTGTTAGGGGTCCTGGGGACCAGGTTTAAGAAACACTGGTGTATTCAACTACCATAACATCTCACCCTCCAAATGCAGCACATGCAAATAGAATTTAGCACATCTATTATTTTTTCCCCCCATAAAGATCAAAATAAGGAACCGTTCAACGTCATAGAAAGCATGGACTGATAACTTTATATCATGGTGGTTGGGACACTTTAAAGTGGTACTACATTTATTTTAGAGGAGGCAAATGGTACTACCTTATATTTCTGTTTCAGCTCTGTTTACTCAAACAAGAAGATGTTGCTCACTACACACTTCCATCATATATTTTTATATAGATATATATATATATATATATATATATATATATATATATATATATATATATGTATGTATAGATATATTGTGTACAGCACTCCAAGCAAACAATGCTGACACAGGGATGCTGAGCTACTTTGCTGTAGTCTATTCAGGAATGTCAGGATGGTAGAAACAGCAACTGTTGTAGTTCCCAGCAATTCACAAAGCCAAACCAAAATATTTGCAATTCCATGCGACCCTGCTGCGAGCCAGATACACAGTCCACTCACTAGACACCGGCCACTGGCTGGCGTTGGTCGCTCCGGCCACTGGCTGGTGTCGGTCGCCCCGCCCACAACACAAGTCCAACTATTTAAGCTTGCTCCCCAGCACTAACTAGCTGAACCCTTAACCAATTAGTCTCATCCATGTGCTCCACATGTGATCCTGTGCTCTGTGTGGAGACTGCCAGAGAAGGGAGTTATTAGTCGCCCCCTTAATAGCCTGTGGCCAACTGCCCTTTTTGCGACATATAATATATCATTGCCTGTCACTGAGCACCAATGGATGATAATCAGATTCTGTTCTGTCATCCTTAAGGATTTGTCCTAATTTGTATCCTGTTAAAATATTGTGATATTTGGCCCATGGCCTAGGTACTTCCTTGGTAAAATAATAATAATAATAATAATAATAATATTTGCTTCTGCCATGTTTCCTACTTTCTGGAGTAAGGACACTATATACAATAATGTTTTCCCTTCTTGTTTCAAATTGTTAAAGTCAAGAATGCAATATAATATATTGTCACTGAATCCACTAGCAAACGAGTTATTAAACCGGGATATCTGCCTTGCTAAGCTCCGTGTACAACATGCTGATTGTCAGCTCTTCTGGCCAACAGGGGGCACACAGGCAGCAGCTGTCACTCTCACAGTGATATTTGTCCCCGGCTGAGAATGTGAGTGAACTAACACAAGCCCAGGACAGCAAGGTGCCGTGCGTCAGTGTAACCTCTCTGACAGCTGTCACTCTCTGCAGTGCTTGTCCTCCCTTAACACGCCATCTGTCCGCCAGCCTCTAGAGCAAGGGGAGGGCAGTTGTTAAGTTCCTTTTAGTTTCTTTGTGGGTGTGGGGTGTTATTATTCATTGACTGTGAAATGAGACAATACAATAGACTTTGCTTTTAACCATCAAGTGTGCTGCTGGTGTCACTACTGTTTTGTCTCCTTGGGGGGACAGGATTACACAGACACTGGATCAGCTTAACCATGGAGCTTGTTCTGTGGAGCTTAGACCTAGTATCTGCTCTTCCTGACAGTCAGTTGTGTGCTGTATAGACGTGCAGGCATAGATGCCACTGTCCCTAATTTCTAGGGACAGTTTTGGGTTTCTACAATTCGTCCATGGAAATGTCCCTGTTTTTCAGAATTGAAGTGGGCAGTAATTGCTCTTTTTCTCTATGCAGGATGCAGTTTTCGCTATTCATATTCCCAAGTCTCTATAATATTTGTAGCAAGAGAGTATTTAAAATTGGAAAAAAAGGACATTATAACCAAGGTCAGTGATGCAACAGCTCTACAGCAAGGAGAGACCCTCAGAAATTATATTAAAATGTTGCCAGTATAGAGTTCGGATGTTACCACGGTGTACGGATGTTACTATGATATACGGATGTGTATATTTCAGAGAGGTTTGTTACGCTTATAGCAATAAAGAAAACTCTTGCAAGGGGCTTTGGCAGCAAAGCTGGGTCCCTGGGCAGATGTCCGGCCCTAGTGTCCTCCACACACCCCCTGTCCGTGGCTTTATCCCTAAATGCACTTGTAGGCTGCAGCCATCTGCAGTTTAATTCCCTCCCCCCCCCCCCCCCCCACCCTCTCTCTACAGCCTGCGTCCGACAGAAAGGCAGAAACACACTTATATAGTCTATACACATATATTGTATACACACTGCGCTAGGTCTATTACAGGAGATACATTTTGCAGCCAGAAACCTTGAAATAAGTTTATTTTGCGCAATAGAGACAAAGCCCAATGACTGTCCAGACCATTGCACTGTGCAAACACTTTCTATAACTTTAAATTCTATACCTATATCTATTATAATGTAACCTTTATTTGTATAGAACCCATCATATTATGCAGAGCTTAACAGACCATATACATTCTGCATAATATTACTTTATGTGTCTATAATGATACATTTCTACATTGTAGAAGAGAGGTTGACAACAAAATCAGCTGTGAATGTGTCCCTTAATATGCTAAGAACATTAAATACAAAAATAAACTGTGCATTAGACAAGCTCTTAGTTTGCAGTTTTGCACCAGATTTCCATAAATAGTAAAAAAATAAAATAAAGGAATACTGTGGCAAGTCTTGGCGGTATATTTACTAAACTGCGGGTTTGAAAAAGTGGAGATGTTGCCTCTAGCAACCAATCAGAATCTAGCTTTCATTTATTTAGTGCATTCTACAAAAAGACAGCTAGAATCTGATTGGTCGCTATAGGCAACATCTCCACTTTTTCAAACCCTCAGTTTAGTAAATATACCTATTGCTGCTTTTACCATTAGCCATTAAACCGTTATGATGACAGTGGATAAGCAGTAGGGGACCTGGTTATTTGTTGTGTCAGTTGGCAAGAAAAATTAGTCTTTTTTAATTACTTACAAATCTCTACATAAAGTGTATTTTAGTAACTTTAAGTAACATATCACTTTATTTAAATATGGATCTATATCCAAATAATAAACTATTCATTCAGGCAATGGCAACTTGCATCTTTATAACAGATTGCCTACGACATCTTGGGTTATGTGGATGCTAATTTAAAATGTACTTTTTATCTGTGTTCTTCGAGGACTGAACTATTTTTCTTTACTACATGTTCTTACTGGCAGTGAAGAGGTCTCTTGATCTAGTAGTTGACAGGCTGTGGCAGAGTAAGAGTTAACAAATTAACTCCACTGTGACTGGGCCCCTTCTCTTTTGGCCCCGAGCCATCTGGAGATCCTTCTGTCCCCCCCCTCCCGTCGCTTCTCACACCTAATCCCCAGCCTAATAACTCGGTTGCACTTTTAATGATGATAATGAAGCGTCTGGGGTGTGAACACAGGGCATCTCACTAGGGGGTATCGGAGCTTATCCGTCCTCGACCCTTCCTCAAGCTGGCAAACGTCTCATCTCCCTAAAACCTGACACCCCAGCTGCAGTGCTGTAGGTCAGATCTTGTACTTGCATTAGAGAATACATGCCGCTGACACAATACGTAGCTCGTGCCTCAGTGATGTCAGGTTTTTAGCGAAACTGATCATCTGTGTACTCGGGAGTATTGGTTCAGACCAAAAACTGGTTGCCTCCGAAGTGTGTCTCATCTCGATGATGTCACTTACTCCTAGTGAATTGGTGGGACGTATTGTCATGAATATTGATTTAGCCCTCCTCTGTGTAGATGATGGATACTCTTTAACACATGCACTTGTAAAGACTGTTAGGGGTCAATCCAATTAGCCACGAGGCTCTGTAGTAACTTCATGGCTAAGTTATCTACGCTTATTTCTGCTCTCAATTTATAGAGGTGCAAGCAAAAAAATAAGCAAGGTTTTCATTATCGCAATGCGCGCAAAAACATACTCTTGTCGTTATTACGGAACGTTACGGATAATTGAATGGGCCCCTTAAGGTATACGAACATGTGTGCTCGCACTGAATCATTGCACAAGTGAGCTTTTTTTTCTGCTAAGCGCATTTGAAGGCGCACGGTCTTCATTGTAAGCCAAGATTTGCAGATTTGTGGATCTACCTGAAAATGCACATAGTGGAAAGAGTAAGAAAGTCATTTCACATTCCAACCTACTGCAACTTTAGTAACTGCCCTTTAATTCATTACAACTTTTAATTATCTTTCCTAAAATACTACATAGTTTAGGTTAATTTAATCGTGAGAGTGGGGGGATGTCAGGACTGTTTATTTTGCATCTCTTTTGTGTGTGAATGTTTGTATTACTTAGGAATACGCTTTCCACGGCTTGACGGTGCAAAAGCCATCCCATTAAAAGTATAGGATGAGGTCCAATCTCCGGTGATAGTAGAAGAATCCTTTTGCAGGAAGATAAAGGCTGTATGCCATGGAAATCCACCCTAAATGTGCCTTTCACACCCCTTTATCTAATACATTTCTTAAATAACCCCTGGCTGCAAAATCTTGTTTTTGCATTCTAGTGCAAAAGTAGGTACAGCCGTAGGACTGATCTGCACTTAGGAAGGGCGACCCATGGTCTGTCCTACTTCTTCAATGACATAGCCCACACTTTGAACCCCTGCAGGTGCAGCTATTTTGGTCTGTAAATCTATGCCTGTCAAACAAATGCTGTGGTGTGATGTGGATGATAACATGCAATGGCATTTATGCTGCCCTTTTTGCAGTTTTGTAAATGATGCTTCGTTACTCACTTGCACAGTAGGCGAGCAGTATAGTGATTTGTTAGGTGTGACATGCACTATCTATTGGGAGAGTGTCCATAACCTCTGTGAAGATTGTGAAGTCTTCTTTTCTCTAAAGCTGGGTACACACTACACTGTTTTCATCCAATAATCGACTCAAACAGCCGACATACGACCGCTCATTCAAAAGTCGGGTCAGTGTGTGCAGTGACACGATGGTCGAAAATCTGCCCAAATGGACGATTATCGCCTCATTTGGTTGGTCGTACTGTTTAATATTTTCGTTCCAATCTCGTTTCCGCTGTGTAGTGTGTATAAACTTCCGACCGATCCACAACAGTGAGTACGAAATTACAACATGGCTCACCACAACATGGCTGTAAAAAGTCGCTAAAGGGACGTCCGCTCTTCCCTTTATCGTCCTAAACAAGGCTAGTGTGTATGCAGTCCATGGACCGAGCGATCGGACCATCGGTCGCCTGTAAAATCGCTCTGCATAAAAAGTTGGTCGAAATTTCTGTAGTGTGTACCCAGCTTAAGTGTTTTGGAACTGACACCAGTCTGTGTCTGGGATTTTTTTCATTGGTGCTACTTTTTGGATCTTGGATTTCTTTTCAGCTAGATGACTTTTGATTCATGGTTTGTCCCAGAACTTACACATTGCTATCTCTGTACTATAGTACGATCGTTTTGATCTCATTTCCTTGGTCTTTCCCCTGCCATTTTTAATGTCTTCAGACCAAATCCATTTCTGAAAAGCAATCACACTGACATGAAACTAAGCAATATGCTTCAGAAACCAACAAGACAGGTTAAAGAAAAACAAAACAAAACGTAGATTTTTAGTCAGCAGCTGTGAATCTTCTATTGGTAGACTCATTGTAACCTTGACCCTCTTAATCTGGGCTAGGGTTTCCAGCTGGTCTAGGATTGTCACTAATCTTGTTCCTATTGTGTTACCCCTTCTATGGGTATACACTGCCACTGAATTTTAGTCTAGCTATGTGACATTAACTCTGCTCATTTTAGTCTACGACTTTTGATGTTGGGTTTAAACATTGACCCTGTTTTTCCTTGGTCTATTACGGTAATACGATCCAGGATCTTAGGGCTAGATTTACTAAGCTGCGGGATTGAAAAAGTGGGGATGTTGCCTATAGCAACCAATCAGATTCCAGCTTTCATTTATTTAGTACCTTCTACAAAATGACAGCTAGAATCTGATTGGTTGCTATAGGCAACATCCCCACTTTTTCAAACCCGCAGCTTAGTAAATCTAGCCCTTAGTGTTTTAGATTAGCTCTTTAATCCTATTGTTCTTAATATTTTTAGCTATGACTTGTATTGTTCTTGTGGGCTAAGGCTGTTGCCAGAATGTTTTCTCACCACATACTTTCTCCCTGGTTAAGGGGTAGATTTATTTAGTGGAGATGTTGCCCATAGCAACCAATCCCATTCTAGCTATTATTTATCTAGTACATTCTAGAGAATGATAGCTAGAATCTGATTGGTTGCTATAGGCAACACCTCTACTTTTCTTTGTTTAGAATGTTTGATAAATCTACCCCTTAAAGTTACAATTTACTTCCTGCTAGATATTCAGTGATATCAACTTCATTCATTTTTACCAAGCATATTGTATAAATATTAATAAAGAAATATGGCTTAAGTGCCTGTGGTATTAATAAATCCATGCCTATGGATATCTAAAACAGTTCTGTTCCACTGGTCAACTATAGGATGTATGGAATCTTCTAGGATTTGTTGCAGCCTTTCCCTATCTATCTCTATAGAGTAGTATATAATATACCTTCCTGCAAATATATAGTAAAATAATCAACGTGGTCCTCTTCACATGTTGGAGAACACTGATCTAAACTGTAAATCCATGCTTCCCTGCTTGTTGTTTTTGACGAAAGGATGAGCAGAAAATTGTATCCTACACTGATGAGCTTCCTCAAGAGTGAAAAAGTTGTTTTTGGTAGGTTGGATCTTGTCTCCACACATGCACTGAATCACCATGTAAAAAGAATTCCCAGCAAGCCTGGCAATTTGTCAACTAATAGTGGACTGGCTTAGGTTCCTAAACATTTAGCTTTTTATGAAATCGTTGCATGTTGCAGCCACTGCACAATCTTGCACTCGACCTTCGATACTAACTTAGTCGCTGTTGCACCAGTTGATGCAATGGAGCCTTCTGTGAAATCATTAGGCAGAGCAAAATTTTGTCTTAAACTTTCGGAGTGCGCAGGTGTTTTTTATATGTTAAAGCTGCTTTTTTTTGTCCCAGTCTGACCTTGATATCCTGAGCTCAGTTTATTCGCATATTTGTCCCTAGTTGTGTTCTCCTGATTGTTTCAGCGATTCTGCTTATATATAGCACTTTACGTGCTAAGCAGAAACCCTTATCCTTCACTGATGAGCTCCAAAAAAAGCGAAACAATCTTACGTCTTCTAAATACTACTTGACTGTATTTATACAGTTGATTTCTGTGATATGATTGAGTACTGTCCTCGCTTGTCCCTTTGCAGTCAGGTTATATACAAAGGATCAGAGGGGGCCAAGTGGAACGTCCCGTTATCTTTTTCTAGGGATGCGTTGCTGACAAATGGGGTTAAACAGACAGACAGGCCCGGGGTGCAAGGAGGAGAACTTTGTAACTTATTGCTTTGCTAGACCTGCCTGGCATCTGAGTGTTAATTAACGCTGCATTCCACCAGAAGGGCTCCTGGAAACCCATTAATACTCAATGCATTTATAGTCATTAGTGCTTCAGTATGAATTAATAATGAGGGAGCATCAAAAGCCACTTAAAAGAATACCTGTTAAAGGCAGCAGTCTGTTAACGACTCTGCCACCTCGCACTCACTGAATTACAAGAAAGACAATTTAAGTGAATAATTAATAATGAAATGAAAGGAGCTAACAGTTTGAACAGCCTGAAAACTGGAGTTAGGGCATTAACCCTTCACCTGCCAGAGCAACCACAGGAAGGGCTCAGATGAGGCTGCGGTTTTTTTTTTCGGGGGGGAGTCTTCATTAAAGTTCAGAATAGCAGAAATTAGCCAACACCAGGCCCTGCAGAGGCACTTAAAAGCCAGAAAACAAGAAAGCATTCCGTAGCTCCCTGGTTTTTAATGCTTGTTTGTTTTGTTGGGTATTTTTTTTTTTTCTCGCTTGCGGCTCACTGTTTTTAATGGCTTTCTGTTGTTGTTGTTTTTAATTGAACCATCCTCAATAGATAAAATCTGTGACAGTGGAGTTAATGAGCCTCTGGACTATTCGTCTGTTGAGGAGCAGTAATACCCTTAAATGCTCGACGCCTGTGTGCTCATTTTTAGGGAGCAGAATCGGGCTAAGGGCACACACTCAGATGGACCTTTCGTTTATCTATTTGCAGCATGTTGAGGCTTTTTTATATATTTTTCTAGCAACTCCCCATTCTCTTCAATGGGAATCAAAAGCAGAAAAATAGCATTGTCTGTAAGGCACCTGCATCAAGATATGTTGTCTCTTTTTGTGCAAAATGCACAAACAAATGCAGCGTATCTGTACCTTAAATTAGAGTCTCTAAATATAAGTCCTCATATAACAGCAACGGTGAATGTTGTGAGGATCTCCTTAGTCTTGTGCCTATAACGAATTTATACACCCGAGTTAGTAATCGTACAACCTGGTCCCCAATAGGGAAATCCTGAAAACTTGTTGGGGGTACTTGAGAACTACAGTGGAGAAATCCTGTTGGGAACAGTTCTGCATATCTCCCAACATCACAAGATAGAAGAAAAATTGACACATACTTGTCACCCGTGCCCCAGATCAGCAATACCCGGAACCCCATTAACAAGGCCGTGCCCCCGATCTGGTTCAAAATCAGTGGTTAAAATAATAGGAAATAACATCAGCCTGGGAAATGGCTTGGTCTGTAGCATTGTATGTCATACCTGTCAGATTTGTAATACTGTATATATTACTGTGTGTATATATATATATATATATATATATATATATATATATATATATATAATATATAATATATACAGTAAATACGCTTATATTTGCGCAAATGGCTTAGTGACCTCTACGAGGTTGTAACATTTTGCCCTTGCCCTGAAAGGAGTTCAGCAGGTCGGACCATTGTTTGCTACATCTTCCATGCGGCGTCTTTTGTAGAAGCCCGGTGTACTTAATCAGGAACGCGCATTTGTGTGGACAATATATATAAATAATTACATAAAAACATTAAAATGTCGGAATGTAACAAGAGGGTTCGATGTCTCCTCACTCTCATGACATGGATCAGTGTTGGCTAACCTGTGACACTCCAGGTGTTGTGAAACTACAAGTCCCAGCATGCTTTGCCAATGTATAGCAGCTTATTGCTGGAAAGGTATGCTGGGATTTGTAGTTTCACAACACCTAGGGTGTCACAGATTAGCCAACACTGACATATAAAGACCTGAACGTGGCTCCAATGAGCAAAATTGTAGGTGAAGAAATGTCATATTTAAGTCATAATAGGCAGTAACTTTCTTTTGTTGCAATGGGCATTCCCATCTTGGCCTTGACCCACATATGTTCATGTAGAGTGCTTACATGGGGGCACTTCTCAAAGTGAAAAATGGGCAGACAAATGGGCACATTTATGTAACATAATGCATTGTTGCACTAAAGTAGAAACTGTCGTCCAAGAGAATTCTATCTAAGATCGATAGGTTAAAGCCCTAGGGCTAGATTTACTAAGCTGCGGGTTTGAAAAAGTGGGGATGTTGCCTATAGCAACCAATCAGATTCTAGCTTTCATTTACTTAGTACTTTCTACAAAATGACAGCTAGAATCTGATTGGTTGCTATAGGCAACATCTCCACTTTTCAAACCCGCAGCTTAGTAAATCTAGCCCCTAGTGTGCATGCGGGGATAACCTGAAAGCATGGCCTGTTGGAGTAAAAATGTATCCACAATCATGGGTTTGCTAAATACAGGTTGTGGCCACTGGGGCACTGTGTTGCTCTCTTCCGCTATGATGGGGATTCCCCTTTTTAGGCAACAGTCACAGGTGTGGGGATCTGAAAATGCCCCTCCCTGCTCCGCTTTCTGCAGCTGCTGCCCTTGAAGTTACAAGAGAAACCACAAAGTCGAGTCACATGACTTAGCCCAGCTCAGGTGCCTCCATCACCAGGCAGTGAGCTGGAGCCTCTCTGCTTGTTCCTGCACTGCATATCTGATGCATTCTTCCAGGGTATATCTCCCCTTCTTGTCTGAGGTTACACGTTGGATACCTGTACATCACTAGTCTATGCACATTTGGTTATAAATATCTCACACTTAAAAAAACAAAAACAAAACATGCAGGAGTTAACCCATGAGTGGCCGGGGAGGTTTGCAGAAATACCGTTCCACTTTATCTGCACTTTGGACTGTGCGCCTGCTCTATGCTTGGACAGGTGCCCAAGTTCAGGGTGAACCATGTTTGTCCATTCTGTGACCGTGCTCAGCCAGGTGTCTCCTAATTATAAAAGCCTGATTATGGTCACTGGATAGGAACAGCGTATAAAATGAAGTTAGTGGGGTATTTTTTGTGTGTGTGTCTGCAACACAAGCTAAATTGCCTGCCTGTGTGATTATGTATTTGTAGCAGTTTTTTTTTATCTACACATCCTTCCTGTTCGAGCGACATGTTCCTGGTTGGATCGTAGCCTCCGTTCCTCCATTTCTGCCCAATTCTGCTGCTTCCTTTGACGGAATCCAACTCTCAGCAGCTGTGGGAAAACAACTTGGCTTCGTCGCTGCCAATTGTGCAGATAGCTGGCACTGGCACCGCAGGTCCGGAGGCGACAGGGAGGAGGATGGGAGATCACAGAAGCAAAGATGGACAGATGCCACAGAAAGCTGGAGCTGAGAAGGTGCCAACTCAGGCAGCATGGGGCCAGGGAAGCTGGCACGGCGAACCCAGGCAGGCGGGAGGGTGGTTTGGCACAGGCGCCATTGAGGATGACACAACATGCAACGTGAGCGAGACAGACAGAGGAGAGGGAGAGTGAGAGAGAGAGTTAGAAGGGAAGAAGAGAGTGACACAGAACGGAAGAGAGGGGGAGACGAAGCAGGTATATAATGGACATATCAGCAGGTAGCGGCAACCTACGTATACAAAGGGATTCTGCTTCAATCGTTCCTTGCAGCTGCAAAATGGATAAGGGCTTTCTCCACTGCAGACCGGCACGGTGGCGCCGACGCTTTTTGGATTCGGGGTGTCTGCTTTCTGTGGCCTCTTAAACACCCAGACAGAGGGATATCTCCGGATTTGGGCACTTTTCCCAGACATTCCCATCTGCCTCTTTGGTTCCCGTATCTCGACATTTTGTGTTGCACGGAAGCGCTGCGACTCACTGTGGAAGTGGCCGCATGTTCCAGATGCGAAAAAAGATAATTTCTGCATTAGGATTCACAGTGTATGGATATACCTTATTCCTCCGAGGGGACCATCAGTGGCTCGTCTTATGGATATAGATATCGGATGCTAGATTATAACAAGGATGCGTCACCCCCGTCGCGTCTCTTACTGGCAACCATGGCGGACGTGCCACAGCAGCCAGCTTTCTCCTTGTCGGGATTGCCTGTTACGCTCTTTTGCTCCCCTCAAAAAAATGACAGCATCAGATTTATCCTACCAAAAATTTAATTTTTAGATCTACTAAAATATATTTTTAGGTGATAACTCTGGTGCTGGTTTTTGTTGTTTTTTAGTTGTTGTTTTTTTTTTTTTTTTGCTATTACCCTTTTGCATTGAATCTTTAGAAAGAAACAGAGGATGGGGGAGACGTAAATATATTTTACCTGTAGGGCGGCAGAGCTGAGACTGTGGATGTTATAATGCAGAGATCTACTGTTTTATTATATCATTTCCAGCAATGTCTTTGTCAAATGCAGAAATGTCTGTACCCTACCCAGATGCATCCGTTGCATTCCATCTACATAGCCAATATATTTACTGCATGGTTGCTCAGTACCAATCTGCTATAGGGAAGAGGAGATGTTTAAGAATAACTAAAGAGTGGCTCAGTGCTGCCTGCAGTGCTCAGACCTAGCAGACAAGAGTTAGAGATTGCTGCACATCTTACTCTCAATATCCGTCTTCCAGGGTATCCGATCCCTCTGCCCCTGGCATACTGCCGACCCCCCCACAGCTTCTTCTCCTCTTTAAAGAAATTAGTTTGTTTGTTTATTTCACATTTCTCTCATTGACTTATCCCCAATCAAACAGTTTAGGGCTTGCGGTAAAATATGTGTTTTTAATATGCATTGTCTGGGTGCAGGTTGGTGTGATATAGTGCATGTAAGTTGTTATCTCATCCTCAATTTATAGGTCTGTAAGCATATAAAGTCTAGGGGTAGTTCTGCGAGCAATGATTCACTTTTTATATTAACGTACAAAAGTATATGACATTTATGTAATAGTGCTAGTTAGTAGTGAACGATAGATGATCATTGCAACCCAGAGATAGATTTAGGGGACAGTTTTGTTATATGTGTGTATAGGAGTATATATGTGTGTGTGTGTATATATATATATATATATCTGTGTGTGTTTACACATTACACTGCTCAAGCAATCCATGTTCATCTGTCTAACATTGAACCTTTCTTCTTCTCCATATGTCCCTTATTTATCCTGATACACACATCAGTGTGGATATTCTCCAATTAATTCTTATTTTTCTCATAGTACTGCATCTGCACCAGCTCCGTCTCTTGCTCCCCAGCTTCTATTTCCTTCTCCTGCCCCCCCTCTTTTTCTCCCCAACGTTAATTGCCCCCCCCCCCTCCTCTCTCGCACGCGCTGTTTGCCCTCTCAGCGAGTCTCTTTGCACTCTCTCTTCTACCTTCTTTTTTTCATACTTCACAGTTTCTGCCTTGCTGCACAGAGCTGGGTTCCCCTTGAGACTCACCAGATGTTGTGAGCTCCACGGCACATCTTCCCCCCCTCCTCATCTCATGTAATATTCATGAAGCTGACTGCGTGATGTGCCAGCGGCTGCTGGGGACCCAAAGCCAGGGCACGTGCCTCACACCGTACACCTGCCATAACCAAACCAGAATATCTTAGAAACAGTCAGGGAGGGGTGGGGGGGGGACAGATTTTAGGACTATGGGAAGAGACAGGTAAGGTTTACTGGGCGACGGAGGATTTAAAGATGGCTGCACAGCTGCAGAATTTACCAGCTATTTGAAATGCAAAATGTTCACATTCCACTTGAGAATGTTCTGCCACTGATTTAACCCTGTAGATACCAAAACAAGCCTGGTGTTAGTTATCAGATTGGTGTTATTCCTGCTCAGCTTGTGCATTTCAACGAATTAAACGTTTTTTTTATTTGGGATTCGTTCCAAATAGGGAAAATACACTATACCGTATATAGTGTATGTTTCTGACTTGCTGATATAGTGCATTTCTCCAAAACATTTTTCAAGGCCAAAGTGCACTGCATCTCTGACCAACTGTGCAAAATAGAACAGATGAAAGTGTTTGGGCATAAAGCAAATTGTATGCATTTAAATGTAGAAATATGGCAGTGCCCACAAAAGCACAATGCTGTTATCATATGTAAGTTCTGAGCTTTTGTTGGACAAGTGCATGATTAGCATAGCATGGCAGCACAGTGATTAAGTGGTTAGCACTTCTGCCTCGCAGCGCTGGGGTCATGAGTTCAATTCCTGACCATGGCCTTATCTGTGGTGAGTTTGTATGTCCTCCCCGTGTTTGCGTGGGTTTCCTCCGGGTACTCTGGTTTCCTCCCACGCTCCAAAAACATACTGGTAGGTTAATTGGCTGCTATCAAAAATTTACCCTAGTTTCTCTCTCCCTCTCTGTGTGTGTCTGTGTGTGTTAGGGAATTTAGACTGTAAGCTCTAATGGGGAAGGGACTGATGTGAATGAGTTCTCTGTACAGCGCTGCGGAATC
The DNA here is from genome assembly GCF_038048845.1 of Mixophyes fleayi. Lineage (NCBI taxonomy): Eukaryota > Metazoa > Chordata > Amphibia > Anura > Limnodynastidae > Mixophyes > Mixophyes fleayi. The sequence goes on along the minus strand of NC_134411.1, from coordinate 88,185,273 downwards.
AGTGGCGCTATATAAATAAATGGTGATGATGATGATGATTAGCATAGGTTTTGTTACGTTGTAAATGGCACACTGCGCTTCACGTCAATTAGCCTCGCTACTTTTCATATAAACACCACCCCATTTACATAGACTCATAGGGAGCACAAATCATAGAAATGTCTTCTTTTAAGAGAACATTCTTTACTGAGCGCCATTAGTGTAATATAATTATTTCTCACAATACTTTCACAAAACAGTATTTCTTAGGCTGGAACCCATCATCATCAAATTCCGTAGCGCTTTGCAATTGGGAAGAAAACACAGTAATAAAGCAATGCTGTGTAATATAGACAGACAGAGAGGTAAGAGGGCCCTGCTCACAATCTATGGGACCCATGACCTTTGGTCTATTATTCCATCCCAAAGGGAATGACATAACTCTTTGGGCTAGATTTACTAAGCTGCGGGTTTGAAAAAGTGGAGATGTTGCCTATAGCAACCAATCAGATTCTAGCTGTCATTTTGTAGAATGTACTAAATAAATGATAGCTAGAATCTGATTGGTTGCTATAGGCAACATCCCCACTTTTTCAAACTCGCAGCTTAGTAAATCTAGCCCTTTGCCTTATTCTGAATTCTTGTATTTGGCCACTAGTCTGCAGCAGTTATTATATTATATTTTATTATAGACCCTTCCAAAAATGATTTTGATTACCAATGAAAGGGGGTGGCCATTTAGGTCATAGAGGCTAGGTGATGGATATGATTTATTATAATAATAGGTGATGCCCATTAAAGCAGTGTTAGAGACATGCCACGTTAAAGAAACCACTCTAAAACACCAAATAATATGTATCCACATACCCCACTCTGCCGGCGCCACGATAACCAATCACTAGGAATTTCTCCGCTGCGTTGAGAGCCATTGGTTGATTGGCTGTAGCATATGTTTCCTGATGCAAATATTGGCTGCACATTTTCCAGCTCATACAGCATAGTATAGTTTAATATAATGTTCTCCTTATAGCAGAAATCATGATCATGACAGTATTACGCTCTCTTCACTTGTTTTATTCCTTGGTAAAGTTCTTTGCCTGATATTTTGTCAGAGCAAGTGATGTGGCAGCTCTAATTCAGCTAAATACAGGAAGATTTGCAGAGATTTAGCCTCTATATTTTACTGAACACTTATGAAAGAGCATACATGTAATATAACTCCATGTTTATAGTACTGGAGGATAATTGATTCCTTAATATTCCTTAATAAATAACAGTAGTTTTCCCGCTCACCCCCGTGCATGCAGTTTTTTACTTTCCTCTTGGGTTGATCTACATCCAAAGCGGCTAAATTGTCATTGTGGCAGAAATACAGAACAATTCCTCCTGCCGTAGGAGCAGTCCTTTGATGGTATGATGGCAGCTCAACACGGGCCTCCGCATTCCTCTCATGGGTATCTGCTCAGCTGCTCTCTGACCTTGTGTCAACCTATTTCCCCAGGCACCAATTTCTCCAAAAATCTATAAGTGTTATATATAGACTGGGTCTATTAGAGGCCTGCCATTCTGCCGTCCCATTACTAACACTCCGGCCTGTCCCTGCCACAAGCTTTGCTAAAGCAGATTTGACACTGAAGATGCCTGCTAAAGTTTGGGACAAATAGGAAGAGTTTTTTAATCAAGATTTGGGTTTGGCCAAATCAATTTAATCATCATCATCATTTATTTATGTAGCGCCACTGATTCTGCAGCGCTGTATAGAGAACTCATTCACATCAGTCCCTGCCCCATTGGAAGTTACAGTCTAAATTCCCTAACATACACAGACACAGACAGACAGACAGAGAGAGACTAGGGTCAATTTTGATAGCAGCCAATTAACCTACTAGTATGTTTTTGGAGTGTGGGAGGAAACCCACGCAAACACGGGGAGAACATACAAACTCCACACAGATAAGGCCATGGTCGGGAATTGAACTTATGACCTCAGCGCTGTGAGGCAGAAGTGCTAACCACTTAGCCACCGTGCTGCCCCATTTAAGACCTTTTGTTGTCAAGTTTGAGAGTTTTACACCAAATTGGTACAAAATGACCAGTTGTATGGACCATCACGGACTGGTAGAGCGATCAGCTAAATGGGTCTCCTTGGGTTCTAATCGTTTAACACCGCAACAGAACCACCCTCGTGTGTGGGCAGATTGGACATACATTTGGTTTTTCATCGCTCAAGCTAAAGCTTAACAAACTTAGCCGTCTTTAGCGTAAATCCAAATGAGCAGTTTATATGCACTCAATGTGTGCCTCTAGTAGTTGCGGATAGGCACAAAAAGGTACCATTATCTATATTATGTACACAGGTTCCCTGTCAAACTGCACTGCAGAACCTGGACCTCTACAAATAAGACAGGTGCTTTGTTTTTTTCCCATTCAGGTTCTATGTACACAGACTGTCTATTGCTCTGCGGAGATTGATGTTTAACTCCCATTGAATTGCATTGTACACCCCACACAATTCTCACTATGATCCATCTGACACAAAACACGGAACACATTTTGCAAATGCCTCTTTTATTCTACTTTGAGTAGTATGATTCGTGTACAGGGTGCTTGATATTAGTGATGTGAATTACACAGAGGATGAGATATGGTGTATACAGAAGGCCTGGATTTAGCACATAGTACAGGCGTGATGAGTGTATTCGTTCTGGAATCTAGATGTTAGATTTTCTGCTTTCACAGATCACCATCATAGAGGATCCTCTAGAGGTGAGAACCACATTAAATATTTAGTATTATTTTGTATGGAAGTTAGTCACTGTTACACACACACAATATCTCCATCAGGATATCATGGTGTAACTTATAGAACAGGGTATTATGCTGTGTGTGTCTAATTACTGAGATTTTGTCAGCTCAAGAGCATAATATTTTCTACATCTAATGTAACAAAAAGTAAGTTGCTATGTGTGGGGTGTGTTCTGTAGACCCTGAACCCTGATCTGTGTCTCCTGTGCCATTAGAAAAAGGTGCTGTGTGACCCATACACTACACTGAAGTGTTGTGTTATTGTGTGTCCTGTGTACTCAGGGGAAGGTGGCTGTGTGTCCTGTGTACTCAGGGGAAGGTTGATGTGTGTCCTGTGTACTCAGGGGAAGGTTGATGTGTGTCCTGTGTACTCAGGGGAAGGTTGATGTTTGTCCTGTGTACTCAGGGGAAGGTTGATGTGTGTCCTGTGTACTCAGGGGAAGGTTGATGTGTGTCCTGTGTACTCAGGGGAATGTGGCTGTGTGCCCTGTGTACTCAGGGGAAGGTTAATGTGTGTCCTGTGTACTCAGGGGAAGGTGGCTTTGTGTCCTGTGTACTAGGGAAGGTTGATGTGTGTCCTGTGTACTCAGGGAAAGGTGGCTTTGTGTCCTGTGTACTCAGGGGAAGGTTGATGTGTGTCCTGTGTATTTAGGGGAAGGTTGATGTGTGTCTTGTGTGCTCAGGGGAAGGTGGCTGTGTGTCCTGTGTACTCAGGGAAAGGTGGCTTTGTGTCCTGTGTACTCAGGGGAAGGTGGCTTTGTCTCCTGTGTACTCAGGGGAAGGTTGATGTGTGTCCTGTGTACTCAGGGAAAGGTGGCTTTGTGTCCTGTGTACTCAGGGGAAGGTTGATGTGTGTCCTGTGTACTCAGGGGAAGGTTGATGTGTGTCCTGTGTGCTCAGGGGAAGGTGGCTGTGTGTCCTGTGTGCTCAGGGGAAGGTGGCTGTGTGTCCTGTGTGCTCAGGGGAAGGTGGCTGTGTGTCCTGTGTGTTAAGGGGAAGGTGGCTGTGTGTCCTATGTGCTCAGGGGAAGGTGGCTGTGTGTCCTGTGTGCTCAGGGGAAGGTGGCTGTGTGTCCTGTGTGTTAAGGGGAAGGTGGCTGTGTGTCCTGTGTGCTCAGGGGAAGGTGGCTGTGTGTCCTGTGTGCTAGGGAAGGTTGATGTGTGCCCTGTGTACTCAGGGAAAGGTTGATGTGTGTCCTGTGTATTTAGGGGAAGGTTGATGTGTGTCCTGTGTATTTAGGGGAAGGTTGATGTGTGTCCTGTGTGCTCAGGGGAAGGTGGCTGTGTGTCCTATGTACTCAGGGGAAGGTTGATGTGTGTCCTGTGTATTTAGGGGAAGGTTGATGTGTGTCCTGTGTGCTCAGGGGAAGGTGGCTGTGTGTCCTGTGTACTCAGGGAAAGGTGGCTTTGTGTCCTATGTACTCAGGGGAAGGTTGATGTGTGTCCTGTGTATTTAGGGGAAGGTTGATGTGTGTCCTGTGTGCTCAGGGGAAGGTGGCTGTGTGTCCTGTGTACTCAGGGAAAGGTGGCTTTGTGTCCTGTGTACTCAGGGGAAGGTGGCTTTGTCTCCTGTGTACTCAGGGGAAGGTTGATGTGTGTCCTGTGTACTCAGGGAAAGGTGGCTTTGTGTCCTGTGTACTCAGGGGAAGGTTGATGTGTGTCCTGTGTACTCAGGGGAAGGTTGATGTGTGTCCTGTGTGCTCAGGGGAAGGTGGCTGTGTGTCCTGTGTGCTCAGGGGAAGGTGGCTGTGTGTCCTGTGTGTTAAGGGGAAGGTGGCTGTGTGTCCTGTGTGCTCAGGGGAAGGTGGCTGTGTGTCCTGTGTGCTCAGGGGAAGGTGGCTGTGTGTCCTGTGTGTTAAGGGGAAGGTGGCTGTGTGTCCTGTGTGCTCAGGGGAAGGTGGCTGTGTGTCCTGTGTGTTAAGGGGAAGGTGGCTGTGTGTCCTGTGTGCTCAGGGGAAGGTGGCTGTGTGTCCTGTGCGCTCAGGGGAAGGTGGCTGTGTGTCCTGTGCCCCCAGGCTAAGGTGGCTGTGTGTCCTGTGCTCTCAGGGGAAGGTGGCTGTGTGTCCTGTGTGCTCAGGGGAAGGTGGCTGTGTGTCCTGTGTGTTAAGGGGAAGGTGGCTGTGTGTCCTGTGTGCTCAGGGGAAGGTGGCTGTGTGTCCTGTGCGCTCAGGGGAAGGTGGCTGTGTGTCCTGTGCCCCCAGGCTAAGGTGGCTGTGTGTCCTGTGCTCTCAGGGGAAGGTGGCTGTGTTAGTTTTCTATTCTCAGAGGAGGTATCTGAGTTTTATATGCTGAGTTTTCTGTGTGTGTCTTATGCTCTTCCGAACAAGTAACTGTATCACTTTGTCTCTCTGCATCCTCATGGTTCTGTTTGGGATTTTGCTCTGTAAGCGTCTGTCTCTGCTGTCTATTCATTGTACTATTTATTAGGGGCTGTTAAGCAGCTTAACGTCTCTTCATCCCTATTGATTACACTGTTACTGTGCAGCCTCTGACGGATCTCACCAAGCAACTCATACATCACATACTGACAGATATTACCTGTTCAACAGGAGCTCCCAGGGGCATCCGTTCAATGCTTGGTGCTGGGATCTGCTGGTGATAGAAGCTGCACTTACTGATAGACATCTCATTCACACTTCTGACGTTTATGTCTGCGCTTCCTTTAATATTATTAATGTATTATTAATAATAGTAAATCATAGACTTTGTGCTAACTTGTACGCATAGAAAATAAATGATAACGACGCAGTCTGTACTCTGCAAACTAGAAGTGTGATTAGATTTGCAAACAGGTTGAAAAATTTGGAGCTGTACTGTGCAAAATCCAATTTTCCTAACTCTTTAGAACCTACCCCTTTAATTACATAATATCTTTTTGTTTTTCTCCTGAAATCTGCTTGTTTTATCCTTTATTGCAGATTAAATTAGTCCTGAGAGTGAGAGGACATCAGTGTCACTATGATGTGTTTGAAGCTATTTTCGGTACATAGGGAATAGTGTGCTTCAAAATGGGATTCTCCACCATGGCATCACAATAAAACTAAATTGGTGAATTAGTATATGTCCATTCTGGAGTGGAATTGTATGTGTGAACCACCAGTAAGGATCGCCTCCAAAAGTCTACTTTCTGCACCCCTTTATTATTATTATTATTATTATTATTATTAATTTTTATTTATATGGCGCCACAAGGTGTCCGTGGCGCCGTACAGGGACAAAAACGAATTACAATACAAGGTGAGACAGCACAGTACAGTAAACATAAAGCACAGTAACTCAGTAAGCTCAATGCACAGCTAGTGAGGGCGGGGGGAGTATCCGCAAATGACGGGGCCCAAAAGGAGGGCGCGGAAGACAGGGAGACCCCCAGAGGGGGGAGGAGGGCAAAGTAGCTGGAGAGCAGAGTTAGAAGTGGTGGAAACAGGAGGAGAGATGGCCCTGCTCAGAGGAGCGTACAATCTAATCTTTATATCATTTTACTAGTTTTGAACTACAAAAATAATCATATAGTTTTTGCACTACTCTGCAAAACTAGATATTCCAAACCTTCCAACTGTCCCGATTTCAGCTGGACAGACCTGGGATGACCTGGAGACATGTTTGTCCTGCAGGTGGAAGTGTTGGGGGGAAGGGAGGTTCCTAGTGGGCAGCCATGCCCAGTCTCCTGCCATGAAGTGGCCACGCCCCCATTGTGATGTGGCCACGCCTCCATCATGGTGTGGTCACGCCCCCATCGTGATGTGGCCATGCCCTCTGTCCCACTGCCAGGAACTGACAGGTTGGGAAGTATGGGTACTCCGTACTTTACAAGGAACAATATCACTCTGTCCAACTCCTTCCATTGACCAGTGAAATTATCTCTTCCTACACAAACACCAACATTTTACTTTACAAACCCTTGTACTTTGTAATTTGTAAATGAGGCCTTCTATGTTTAAATATAAGTTAACGTATACACAGTTGTTATGAATGCCATTTTAAATCCTATTAACGGAATTACTATTATGTGCATAGGGTCTGCATTTTATAGTGGTTATCACAATGGGCCCTGCATTTTATATTGGTCACTCAAAAGCTGTCTGTATTTTATGTTGGACACTAACATGCACTCTGTATTGTGTATTGGTCACTAGCATGCTCTCTGTATTGTATATTGGTCACTAGCATGCTCTCTGTATTGTATATTGGTAACTAGATGGCTCTCTGTATTGTATATTGGTCTCTAGAATGCTCCTTGTTTTGTATATTGGTCACTAGAATGCTCTTTGTATTGTATATTGGTCAGTGAAATGCTCCTTTTATTGTATATTGGTCACTAGAATACAGCTATTGTATATTGGTCTGTAGAATACTTTTATTGTATATTGTTCACTAGAATATTCTTATTGTATATTAGTTACTAACATGCTCTTTGTATTGTATATTCGTCGCTAGAATACTCTTATTGTATATTGGTCACTAGATTACTCTTATTGTATATTGGTCACTAGAATACTCTTATTGTATATTGGTCACTAGAATACTTTTATTGTGTATTAATCACTAGAATGCTCCTTGTATTGTATATTGATCAGTAGAATGCTCCTTGTATTGTATATTGGTCACTAGAATGTTCCCTGTATTGTATATTGGTCACTAGAATGCTCCTTGTATTGTATAATTGTCACTAGAATAGTCTTGCTGAAAATTGGTCTCTAGAATACTCTTATTGTATATTGGTCCGTAGAATGCTCCTTGTATTGTATATTGGTCACTAGAATGTTCCTTGTATTGTATATTGGTCACAAGAATGCTCCTTGTATTGTATAATTGTCACTAGAATAGTCTTACTGAAAATTGGTCTCTAGAATACTCTTATTGTATATTGGTCCCTAGAATGCTCCTTGTATTGTATATTGGTCACTAGAATGTTCCTTGTATTGTATATTGGTCACTAGAATGTTCCTTGTATTGTATATTGGTCACTAGAATGTTCCCTGTATTGTATATTGGTCACTACAATGCTCCTTGTATTGTATATTGGTCACTAGAATGTTCCTTGTATTGTATATTGGTCACTACAATGCTCCTTGTATTGCATATTGGTCACTAGAATGCTTTCTTTAGATTCTTTTCGACTTCCAGGAGAGCAGGCCACCCTCCCAGATCCCACCTCTCCTTCTTGTAAAGAAGGTGCTTCCTCACTAGGCGATCGCGTCACTGCAAAGTGGGGGCCCAGGCCGAGATGGCGAAATTCACATTGGAACATGTTATTTCCCTTTGGACCTCCCATGGAGGATCTCCCATAGGGGAGGTCCAAAAAGTAGGTAAGTTAGCAAAAGATTGAAAACGTCTGGGTTAAAAGGAATATTTTACCCCCTGGCTGCAATCCCATGGTTTTATGTGCTCATGGAACTCCTTGGTGACTTATAATTCACAGTAGATTATGCTGTAGAAACTCATTAAACCAAAGTGTCACATGCACCAAATTAGTTCTATGAGTCATTTTCTTACAGTAAATATATAACGTAAGCGAGAGCATGGTGTACAATTGCTATAGGTACTGGCAGCATATGGTCCCAGGACGAGAGGTAATACATGTCTCTAAGGCCTTTCTTGCTTCATATTGATTTATTCAAGCAGCAATCACATCTGGCAGGTATTCAGGATGAAAGCAATCTATATATAGTTCAGACACCTGTCAGGCTGGTAAAGATATAATTTATTTATTGCAATCCTGGGTATTGTCTATGATGAATGAAATCTCGGTAGGTGATTGGGTGTAACTTTAGCTATAGAGCTGAGCTGGTAGTAAGTTGTAGAAGCTAATACTATTGGCTATAGAAGTAATTATTACTCTTCCACATACATCCTGTGCATGCATATTGTTTTGTGCGTGAATGGACCTTGTACCTTTTGTGCAGTTCACGTAGGTATCAATGGTGTTACTGATGCCTATTACATACAGTCAACCTGTGATGGTTACATATAAAGTCTACACAGCATAATGTGCTCACAAACTTAAGGCTCACATGAGTTCTTGTTGGAGAAGTATATTTCCTAGCATTATGCTGTGACATTTACGTGGGTCGCCTCTCTGTGGAATCTGAGGACAAAGCTGCAATCTTAGTAAAATAAAGTAACTCCTGTCTTGAATGTATCTCTGGCATTTAAGCAATAGTGTACTCAGGACATCACTGTCTCTGATTAACTCAGAACACCAGTGTATGAGGTACAGTGTATGACGTACTGATATATCTGGCTGGTACCCCTATGCAATGGATGGCTGGGTTGGGGGACAGGGGGCCCATACTGGGCTACCTTGGGATGGGTCACTGGGCCGTTATTTCCTTTAATGTTCCTAATAGGCTGCTGAGTCGAGTCTTACCTTCGGTGCTAAAATTTGCCAGCCCTCCCCTGCCTCTATGTATGTACACAGCCCATATATTGACACTATACCCCATAGACAGCACATTTATAACACTATACAAAGTAGAGGCACATCCTGCATCATATAAATACCAATACCTGTATATGTTGTATTATTTCCCCTCAATCACCTGTGCACTTTCGCTTCATCTAAATTCTGTTACATTCTCATTTACTCGCCCTGCTGTGTCGTCCAACCCCCCCACCCCCCCCAACACAAAATCTGTGGTTGCTCACCCCCCAACTCAGTACCTCCTTTCCTCTTCACCCTTCCCCCCATCCCTTCAGACTCATTTCCAGCATTCCTCTTAATACCACATTAACGAAGGCTGCTCATTTGAATACATAATCAGCTTCAGCATTCTGCCTGGCTAATTTCGAGGTGGGGAAGAAAAAAACAAGGGCGGGGGTTGGTGGGGGGGGACCAGGAGGGTGGAGGAATTTGCATATTAATTTTCTAGAAAGAAAGAAAATGTTTGCAGCATTCTTCCGTGGATACCCAATGGATTTTTTTAACACCTCCTCTCCCAAATCACTATCTCGTCGTTAACCCATGGCATACCAGGAGCCCCAACGGGTGCCTTGGTAAAAGTGGTGGCTTGGCAGCAGCTCAGGCGACAGAGGGGTTAAAGGTATCACTCGAGAATTTAATCACACAAATTACAGAGCATCTGCTAACCTCTTTTATGTGAGCGTGCGCCTGCAGAGCATTGCAGAGGCAGCATCTCTCCACGGGGAAGACTGCATCGTGCAGCACATCTCGTACTGAACCAGAGATCCGCAGAGCCTTGTTTAACCTGCTCACAGGCACCGACGTACGTTGTGTACAGGAGTCTCTCTGTGGGATTCCTGAGATCTGGCTGGAAATAATAGAGAAAGATGTAGACAGTGACTGACATCGCCATATATAGTCCAAGACATATCCTGATTTTAAATAGGGACGTGCAATCCTTTGGGTTCACCCCGCCGTTTTATTGGAGAGAGAATTTTGTCATAGAGTAATCCACAACTTCTGTAACCCATTATACACAATACAGTGCGATATACTTAAAACCACTGGGGCCTTTCATTAAAATGTGCAAACTCCTGTATACTGTATGCATAATCTAGAAATCAAATAAATACATATAGTAGAAAACAAACAATTTATATATAATTGCAATAAAAAACGAAAGTTAAGTTGAAAAAAGGCTCCCAAAAAAGCTTGTTACCATAATTAACAGAAAATTCTTTCTGTCTATATCCTGGTCATCACACTGCAAAGAGAGGCCAGGGAAAGGGCTTCATCAGTGCTAGATATGGCTATGTAGAAACTTCTCTTTTCATCAAATTGTAAATTGACAATTCAGTATATCTGGTATGGAATACAATTTCATTTTTTAAAAAAATGAACTTCACACAGTGATTTCCAACGAGTGCCTTTCCAAGAGATCGCATGAAATCCGCTTTCAAAATGCAGGTGTCCTATAAAGTTATTAAATCCCTATGTTGTGGGAATGGCTCATGGTTCATAGACTATGGTTATCCATGTGGGAATGTATTCGTAGGACAGGGGATGATGTTCCCCAAATTAATCATAGGGTGTGTTTATTTAGTAGTTTATTTGTTCATTGGCAGAGAGCCTGGGTAAATATATAAATTAGAGATGCGCGGGCTCAGTTTTCTGAAAACCGAGGCAACCCGAACTTAGGGGATCTGTGTAGGCTCGCAAGCCGGCTCGGTACTTTTGCGCCTCCTCGGATCGAGGCAAAACGTCATCATTGCGTTGTCGGATCTCGCGGGTTTTGGATTCCATAAGTATCTCCCTTCCCAGGAGATCCAGCGCCATTGCTCACACAGAAACAGGCGTAGCAGTGTTCTTGTCACTCTCCAGTCTCCAGCGCCATTGCTCACACAGAAACAGGGATAGCAGTGTTCTTGCCAGTCTCCAGTGACATTGCTCAGTGCCATTGCTCACACAGAAACAGGGGTAGCAGTGTTCTTGTCACTCTCCAGTCTCCAGCGCCATTGCTCACACAGAAACAGGGATAGCAGTGTTCTTGCCAGTCTCCAGTGACATTGCTCAGTGCCATTGCTCACACAGAAACAGGGGTAGCAGTGTTCTTGTCACTCTCCAGTCTCCAGCGCCATTGCTCACACAGAAACAGGGATAGCAGTGTTCTTGCCAGTCTCCAGTGACATTGCTCAGTGCCATTGCTCACACAGAAACAGGGGTAGCAGTGTTCTTGTCACTCTCCAGTCTCCAGTGACATTGCTCAGTGCCATTGCTCACACAGAAACAGGCGTAGCAGTGTTCTTGTCACTCTCCAGTCTCCAGTGACATTGCTCAGTGCCATTGCTCACACAGAAACAGGGGTAGCAGTGTTCTTGCCAGTCTCCAGTGACATTGCTCAGTGCCATTGCTCACACAGAAACAGGGGTAGCAGTGTTCTTGTCACTCTCCAGTCTCCAGCGCCATTGCTCACACAGAAACCGGGGTAGCAGTGTTCTTGCCAGTCTCCAGTGACATTGCTCAGTGCCATTGCTCACACAGAAACAGGGGTAGCAGTGTTCTTGTCACTCTCCAGTCTCCAGTGACATTGCTCAGTGCCATTGCTCACACAGAAACAGGCGTAGCAGTGTTCTTGTCACTCTCCAGTCTCCAGTGACATTGCTCAGTGCCATTGCTCACACAGAAACAGGCGTAGCAGTGTTCTTGTCACTCTCCAGTCTCCAGTGACATTGCTCAGTGCCATTGCTCACACAGAAACAGGCGTAGCAGTGTTCTTGTCACTCTCCAGTCTCCAGTGACATTGCTCAGTGCCATTGCTCACACAGACACATGGGTAGCAGTGTTCTTGTCAGTCTCCAGTCTCCAGTGCCATTGCTCAGTGCCATTGCTCAGTACCATTGCTCAGTGCCATTGCTCATACAGAAACAGGAGGGGTAGCAATGTTCTTGTCACTTGACAAAAATTGACTGAAAATTACTGGAAATTACTGTTATTGAGGTTAATAAAAATGAAGGAACAAAAAAAAAAGCCAAATTATGTGATTTTAGCAAAAAAAGGGGGATTTTAGAAAAAAAATTGCGATCCAAAACACATGAGGGCGGTTTTACCAAAACACAAAGTTAATCCAGATCCAAAACGCAGCGGTCACTGAACATCTCTAATGTAAATACATGTTGAATTTGATGACATTGACCAAGGTCATCATGACACGGACATAGATGGCGGGGAATCCCCTGTTTCCACAGGGTGGCCCTATTTATTGACATAAGTCATAAGTCATGAGAGAGTCACTTATACTAGTAGGAAATCTCTACACAAAGACAACAAATTTTGGTCATGTTGTTCCAACTCAAGGTAGACACTCCATGCTCAGGTGGGTGAGCCGGATTGAGAAGTTTTCGGGGGTGTCCAGCCCTGCGCAAACTCTGTAATAATTTGTCAGGTGTACATATTATACAACACATGTTTACTTTCCTCGTCTCTATAAAGATCTGTTACGTTTACGTTCCATATTAGTGTTCAAGAGGTTGCTACAACTAACTGCAATTTTTTTTTCTCAATTCCTCTCTGGTATCATGATAATAGATAACTTAAATTAAACCAGATTATTTTTTTTAACCACATCTACACCAGTCTTCTGTAAAAAGATTCTGATATGTGTTGTATCTTAAGGTTCATAGTGATTTATTCTTTATTGTGTGTTTGTAATATTACTACTATGTAGGACGGCGTACTCAGTAGGTTACTTAGGTAGTTCGTTTTTAGTTTGCCGTTTCTGCTTTGTTTTTGTATTGTATGTTTTGCTTGTGTTTATTACTTATAAAACCTTTTCAATAGAAATAATTGATTTAAATTTAAAAAAAAAATGTAATATTGCTTTTACCACTTGAAAACCAAACGTACTTTGACGCTATTTTGGTGCATCTCTGTTTGTCAAATGTACAAGTGAGAACGGACAGTGTTTTTTTCATACTATGGCGGTGACTATGGCCAACGCCATTGTAAAATGGACTTAATATGGTCAACTGCAGGTGTGTGATCTTATGGAAGACGGGAGGCTAACTATTATGTAGAGGTAGCCATATATGTCTAGGGTTGGCATTCTGGTTTCAGTAGAATTGATAAGCCAGGCTCTATGTGTACATTATTATAGGTATTAGGAATGAGTGTTTATGATGGGTTATGTATTTGTTCTCCAGCTTACCTAGGAGTATATAAAAGCAGCTGTCGTGGCTCTAGCTTGAGAGGAATAAGGTTTGACATATCGGCTTTGGGCTCTTCATCCTTCAGGGTACGCTGGGAGAGCAGATCACAGCTGTACAATATAAGCAAACGGTTAACAGCCCTTGATCTTCAGTGCCTCCCTAGTAATGCATTCATTTGCATACTGCAGTGTGCGCGCAATTAAAAAACATACTTTTAATTCCTTCACAGCAAATGACTTCCAGTCTTACACCGTGCGCAGAAACACTAGAACATTTTCCTGAGTCAGGGAAAGGGGACTAGGAGATGTGTGACCATTGACAACCAGATCTGACATAAACTAAACAAATATTTGTGTTTCAATAGAACTGAAAGCCTAAGAGACTCTGGGTCATGCATCTTATAAAATGTATGTTTGCTTTCACAGTGCGACTCTATGGGGGAAAGGTCTGGCTGCCCACTAACCCATTTGTGGCTGAATTAGCTTCATTCTTTTATGTTTAATGGATAGTTTTGTTTTCATTTACTGGTTTTCCACAAGATACACTCTCATTCCTGCCACTACATATTTATAGATTCTATGGATAATTGTATAGACCACATCAGGCTCAAAATGCGGGTGTTTTTACTCATTCGTTTGTGCATTTAAATCAATGGAAACCGTGAACTGGCATTTGGTGTTTTAGTTAATATACCCCCTGATCTAGCTAAAGATTTAAATTTGGAGTCGGGCATAGCTGGGAGCTAGCATCCTCTAAATGTGATTTGCAAATTGAATAATTATCTTTATTATATCTATTCCTATTACTGATACTTGGGGGTTTATTTGCTAAACTGCGGGTTTGGAAAGGTGGAGATGTTGCCTATAGCAACCAATCAGATTCTAGTTATCATTTATTTAGTACATTCTACAAAATGACAGCTAGAATCTAATTGGTTGCTATAGGCAACACCTCCACTTTTTCAAACCTGCAGTTTAGTAACTATACCCCTTGATATAATTATGTATTGCTTGTTATTGCATATTGAAATTAATTTGTAAACATTAAGGAACATTGTCATTTTTTTGAAATGCCACGTGGAAATATGAAATGTACATTTTGCAAATACCTACATGGGATTTATTTTATATCCAGAAATGTTTGAAAACCAGACAGAAAATACACAGTGAATAATTATTGCTGGTCAGTGATGATGTCATTTAGGCAGACATCATCACCAACTAGTTCAGCGGGATAACACACCATCACTGAATTTGGGGGAATAGGGGTGGATTCACTTGTCTATTCACTCCAGAGTCCCCCTTTCTGGCCGCGTGACCTTGTGCGGGGTCAGTAAGTATTAGGAATAATAGGTCCAATACCTGCATTAGGTTTATGGATTGAGAGCATACTTGCCAACTCTCCCTGAATGTCAGGGAGACTCCCTGAAATAGGGGTGATCTCCCTCACTCCCTGAAGAGTCTGGCATTCTCCCTGATGCCCTGTGGCAGTACAAGACGTGGTTGGCTTCCCCATCTGTGGCATGATGACACAGTTCAGAAATTGTGTCAGATGTCCATATATTGATATGGAGGTGGCCATTTTCATGGAGACCAAGATTTAATCAAAGACTGACAGGTAAGACAACATGACTTTAGTAATGGAGACCGAAATGTAAAAGACACTTCAGTCTGTAGAGATTCATTAGCTGCTTTTCTTTAACGCATAGTTGCCTACTCTCCCGGAATCTCTGGGAGACTCCTGCATTTCTGGGAGACCTCCAGGGCTCTCGGGAGAGCAGGGCAACCTCCCGGTTCTCGTCCCCGCAATAGATAAGTGGCGGGGGCGGGGCTTAATGAGGCAAATATTGTGTCAGCTTAGCCCCGACCCCTGCTGCAATTGGCCAAAATTGTGACAATCGTTTAGGGGGCAGGGCCAAAATGATGCGATTCGTCAAGCCAAGTCAGTGGCGTCTCTATGATTGAGAGACGCCACTGACTTGATTTTGTAGTGGAGTGTTACACTGAGTTTCTACTCCTAGACTGCCAGTGATGATGCAGTGCAAGGGCTAATGTAAGGAGGAAGGCTTGTATTTGGAGGGCCACTAAATATGGGCCCCTAACAAGGCAACGTGGACAATGATGACATCTCTCAAGTTCTCCTCTCCCCAATGCAGTAATTATATGTGTATGTGTGTCTATATCTCTGTCTATTTACCACTGGCTCGAGCTGCCAGCCATTCAGCGTGATGGATGGGTTATTGTTCTATTACTGAGCGTATCACTGCTGTTTATATCGATCCAATGCGTCGTTAAACTACTTAAGAACTTTAGTATTAAAAGTAAAAGGACCTTGAGAGCCAAAGAAGGATTCCTGTTTGTTCTTACCCTGCCATAGGCTGTGGTGTGATCATTCTGTAGATTTGGGGACCTTACACAACCTCACAGGTTGTCTAAGAGGAGAACCCCCCCAGATCCTGCATAAACAGGATTTAGGGATCTTTTGCTGTGTATTGAATTGGCGGTATCCTTTGCAAGGGGCCTCCAGCAATACGCCATCCCAGGACGACGATTAGCTGGGGGTCCCCACAGGGAAAAAATGCTTTATTATTAAAATAAAGCTTTTTGTTTCTGTTTTAGTTTTTTAAATTATTTTATTATTTTTTAAAATAACTTTTTATTATTATTTTACTGTTTGACTTTTATTTTTCTAAATGACACGGTACAAGATTTTCCAATCGCTGCGATAAGCAAAAAAGAAAAGCTCAAAGCTTAATATAAAGAGAACCACATTTTTAAGTGCATTAGAATCTGCTGTTCCTTGCAACCCCCGCGCAATATATTTTCCAGTTGCTAACGCGGTTGTTTCCAGATCACTCGTCTTAGAGAGGACCGTGCCACTAACTGCCCCTCAGACTTATTTGCTATAACATAGTGCATCAGGCACAGGTGCATAAACCAGTTTAAAAGAAATTCCCAAATTCATTTAGAATCGAAAGAAGTAAGTTCAGTTGATGCGTGGACTGGTGGGGTTGGTTTAAAGGGGCACAAGATTACAGTATGGCGTACTGCACCGGGTGCGTAATCCTATCTATGTTCTGTCTGTTCATTCAGCCTTCCATTTTTCCGCTGATCAGCCCCGGCTGTGTTGCATTCTTTTGCATGGCCCCCATTTATCTCGCCTGTGCCTTTAAGTGAATGAATAATACATGGTAATATTTTATGCCAGGCTCTCTCTCTCTCTCTCCCTGTCTCCCCCTGGATATCTTCTGACAATTACCGCTTCCCTGGCAGCTGGCGAGTGTGTGCGTGCGTATGTGTGTCTGTATGTGTGTGTGTATATGTGTGTGTGTGCGCTACCTCCCTTGTGTCACACTCTCTGTATACATGAGCTCCACTCCCCTCTTCTCCCCCAGCGCTGAAATTTACACTGAACCAGAAATTAATTTCATAATTTTTTTCCTCTCTAATTATACCAACATCTGCTGTAGCACCAAGCTGTGCACATGAATTTTAATAACTCTGCTCTCTCCCTCTCTGCTCCCTCCTGATAATTATTGAAAAGTTTAGACAGAGCAGGCTCTTCTCAAGAATGAGTAATCTGCCTGTGTCTGCGACGACGGTGACTGCTGGTTAACTCCTCTCTGTCTGAGTAAACTAGTATTCTCCCTGATCTCTGGGTTATCAGGAGGTAAGCCACAAAAGGAGACGCATATTCTGCTAAGACCCCCCTGACTGTCATGGTTTCCTTCTGTCCTTGTGTCTTGCCTCCGTAGCGTAGCCACGAAAGTTCTTTAGTTACCTGATTTGACGTAAAGAAAAACTTTGTTTTTATTTTATTCCACGTAGGTTAGTGCTTAATATCAAGGATAACGTAGCTTGTACCTTTTTATGAATATAGCTGCGGGCAGCACAGGGGTTAGCATTGCTGGCTGGCGGCGCTGGGGTCATGAGTTTGAATTCCCACCTGGGCGGTATCTGTGTGGAGTTTGTATGTTCTCCCCAGGTTTGCGTGGGTTTCCTCCGGGTGCTCCGGAATCCCCCCACGGTCCAAAAACATACTGGACCCATGTTTGTGGTAGGAAATTTTAGATTGTAAGCTCTAATGGGGCAGCGACTTATGTGAATAACTACATAGACGCTCTACAGCTCTGCCTAATGTAATTGGCACTATATAAACAGACTATAATAACAATAGCTGTTGATTATATATATTTTTAAGGCATATGACAGCTCCATTTTTGTTGTGGTTTTAAACAGTATTGTACTTGGATGATCAGTCTGTCAGTCTGTATGTACCCAGTAAGCAGACCTTACTCATATGCAATAAGTCATTTAGATGTAAACATAATGTAATTAAATATAAACAGGAACACCTCACTCCTGTACCCTATCTCTGTGATCTAATAAATGCATAGCTGTCATTATTCCACGATCACTTTCTTTGTCTGTACTTCCCGGTCTTGTCATGTTCCCTTTACCAATATCATGTTTTGTCTTGGATCTCCTGCATTATAGCTGCAACCGATTATAATGACAAATAAAGTTATTTTACTTCTGTCAGTGCAGTGTTACCAATTGTCAGTATGTTCAAGTGTGTAAACTGCTGAGAACTCGAATGGTACAAGGACTTGTGGGGGTGGTCGCTGTATATTATACCTATGTCTTTCAGGTGTGGGGGTGTACTCTAAGCTCAAAATACCAGCTGCAGCCTAAATATTACGCGTGACAATAATAGGGATGTCACTGTTGCCAAGCAACCCTGTCCCTCTCTCATCCGTATACCAAGCATTCTGTCATCCAGATGAGGTGGGAGGGAAGTTTAATGGGGAGTGGGTGCACCTTGTCATTATATATATATATATATATATATATATATATATATATATATATATATATATATATATAAAATCTTGAAGTTAATGTTCCTAAAATTGCTCAGTCCACACCACAGGACATATTAACTCTACAGCTAATTTTACCAGTTTTTATAGTTTAATAATAATAAGCATTATATAGGCAGCATGGTGGCTCAGAGGTTAGCACTTCTGCCTTACTGCACTGGGGTCATGAGTTCAATTCCTGACCATGGCCTTATCTGTGTGGAGTTTGTATGTTCTCCCCATGTTTGTGTGGGTTTCCTCCGGGTGCTCCGGTTTCCTCTCACACTCTAAAAACATACTGGTAGGTTAATTGGCTGCTATCAAATTGACCCTAGTCTGTATGTATGTGTGTGTGTTAGGGAATTTAGACTGTAAGTCCCAGTGGAACAGGGACTGTTGTGAGTGAGTTCTCTGTACAGCGCTGCGGAATTAGTGGCGCTATATAAATAAATGGTAATAATAATAATTATCATTGTCGTAGGGCAGTGACAAAAGAATGTATTCATTTTTTTTAATTGCACAGATTTTGACTACTTCAGGGATTTTGACATACTTGCCCAGTCTCCCAGAATGTCCAGGAGACTCCCGAATTGCGGGTAGTTCTCCCGGGAGAGCAACCTATTCTCCCACACGCTGCCCACTTTCTAGTGAAATGGGCAGGATGTGGGCCTCCATGACATGATTAATTGTAAAGGACTTCATTTTGTTCCACGCCTGGGATCTCCCAGAGAGGAGAAAAGAAAAGTTGGTAAGTATTGGGTCATGAACTTGTCACATGACATTCGGAATGTTCATCAATAAGAGATTATTTTATAAAAGCTGCATTGGTTCAAATGGTCTTAAAGAGCCCCTGTTGGCTACACAGAGTAAAAGCAGCCGTTTTTATACACTTAACTTGAAATTGGTGACACCACTGAGGTACTTCATGCCCAAAATGCATGAGCAATATTTGTTAGACTGTGTGAACGTTAGTTTAGCCAACAAAATGACTGCCTCAGCCAGGTGTAGGCAACCAATCCACTTTAAGCTGTTGTTTTTAAATGTCATTTTTGAATGTCAAATCTTAAAAAACGCCAATGTTTATAAAAAAATAATGTTAAATTTACATTGTAAAAACATGTTTTTCCTCACAATCTCTCTTAAAATTATTTTTTTTCTTGTTCAAACCAATACAAATGATTATTAGAGTGAATGATTTGCTGAAAATAGAAGTACCAGACAATGGCTAGTCGTGGGAATTGTGGGACGTTCACTCATCTCTTGTCATGACTCACTGAAGTTTGGAACTCGGATATAATTAACCTTTATTTTTATAGCTCCAATCATATTATGCAGCACTGTACAGAAGATATTTATGAGTCACATCAGTCCCTGTCCGATTGGAGCTTACAATCTAAATTTCCTACTAAAATCACACACATACAGGCATTTTTGTCAGCAGCTAATTAACCTACCAGTATGTTTTTGAACTGTGGGAGAAAATCACCCACTGGAAACCCACACAAACACGGGAGAACATACAATCTCCACACAGATTGTGCCCTGCTTGTAATTCAATCCATGATGCCAACACAGTGAGGCAGCAATGCTAACCTTGGAGCCACAGTGTTGCCCTATATCAGTGGCACCTATAAGGAGCCCAACAGAAAACACAGCTCCATGGGGGATGTGAGTTTTTCACTCGCTATGCCAAGTATTGAACAAAGTGTAAACAAAACGTGGGAGAAAAACGACACTGTAATGTCAGAGACATTCTGCATTATATTGTCTCTAATATGAACAATGCATCGGCCATGTCTATCCTGCACATGTGACATACAGTGCTCTTACTGGAACATATTTAGTATGTATACAGTGCATGCTAATTTCATGCGGTCATCGATAGTGGCTACTTTATTCTGCTTCTCTATAAAATAAAATAAAATAAAATGTAAAGAGAAAAAATATAAAAATAAATAATGATAATAATTCCCTGGTACTGCGGTGGGAATATTAAATTAATAAAGCATGTTTTAATTCATTGCCACCTGCTATCCTGAGATGGCAATAGTGATAAGGGAACTGCAGAGGATCTTGTACTTCTACGGTCCGTAGTAAACTGTTTGCTGGCAGTAACACCTTTTGGTCATAGAAATGGGTTATCTCCATTGGCCGAAGTGGATATTTAGAAGTGGTGGTATGAAAAATGTAATGGTAATGTAAGTGAATGGAATTTTATAGTTTTACAATGAAAGCAGTAGGAGAAGTGGCAGTATGGAATTTCTGGGACGTAGAGAGCATGTGATTGGATGAGAGCCCAAGAAGACATGTGATCATCTAAAATCCAATCATGTGCCACCATTTTTGTCCCAGAACACCCATAAGATTCATTATCTGTTCAAGCCTCCAAGTAGTCATGTAAAATATATTGATAGGCTTTTGCTACAGGTGGTGGACGAACCAACCACTTTTAGAATATAGTTGTCAACTACATGAAGTTACTCATGATGTCACTCGCTCAATTTAACTACCACAATCTGTAGACCCCCAAAAAAGATGAATGTCTTTACAGTGGGTCCGTCTAAACTTCTAACACATAGTCAGTTTTGGGCAAAATTCTATGAAAATGGAAGAGTCGAATTTTGGGACGGAAATGAGCGGTAACCATGGTGATCCCTCAGTTCACACTTGGGGTGTTCGGCTCTGAAGCTGTGTGAGGCCTGAGCGTCAAGCTGACTTTATTAACGACATGCAGAGTGACTGATTATCCGTGGTGTTCTTCAGTAGCTGAGTCGGATGTAAAACTCAGATTTCTAATGCAGGGAACTTGCTATTTTTAAGTACAAGTTTCAATATCAATTTAACCCATGGTCTTGCGCCCCGTACTGTATGTATGCGAAAGCTAAATGGTACAGGTCATATAAAGACTCCTAGAAAATGGAATTATAAGTGTTTTTTCATGTAGGTCGCCTTATATCAGGCTTAAGCTACCTGTAACTCTCTAACTGGTGGAACTACAAGTCCCAGCACATGCAGCAAGCAGGATCGCTCCCACCTTCATGCCTATGTTCTAGCGGTTGTAAAGACACCAGCATGGAGCAGGGGTATCTAGTATAATTGCAATGCACATTCCAGTCAGCGCTTATATGCAGAGAGGAGATTTTATAGCTGATTGTTTTAGATATTTTTGCAACGCTGCAATACAGTAAAGGGGTTTTATTTCCGTGCCGCAGAACCCTCATGTAAAGCCAACAGTTGTCATGGAAGTCGGCGTAGTGTCTTTCAGGCCCGTAAGAGTCAAAACAAATCATTATTGATTATAAAACAATGTACAATGTGTCAATGTACTGCCTTTATCAATGTGGAATTTTAATGTAAATGATGACTCCCGATTTAGAAAGCAGCCAACGGCTGAACAAAGTTCCACCCATTACCCACCTCCACTCTTTTTTTCGTAACAATTATGATTTCCATTTGTTCTGTATAAAAAATATTACCAGAAGTATATAGAATGCAGTGGAGGCAGGTATATTATGCAGTACACCAAAGTTCTAGGAACTAGTGACATCTCAATGTATAGACATACCTACACTGGAAAAGGAATCATCATCATCATCAGCTATTTATATAGCATCACTGATTCCGCAGCGCTCTACAGAGAACTCACATCAGTCCCTGCCCCATTGGAGCTTACAGTCTAAATTCCCTAACATACACAGACCGAGAGAGACTAGGGTCAATTTGATAGCAGCCAATGGACCTACTATTATGTTTTTGGAGTATGGGAGGAAACCGGAGCACCCAGAGGAAACCCACGCAAACACTGGGAGAACATACAAACTCCACACAGATAAGGCCATGGTCGGGAGTCGAACTCATGACCCCAGTGCTGTAAGGCAGAAGTGCTAACCACTAAGCCACCGTGCTGCCCAAGGAATGAAAGGAAGACATGAGTGGGTCTTGGTGGTGCCATTTGCATCATGAATTGGGCCGTGTCCTTACATTCTAGCCAGCAGCCTTCAGGGAGAATTACCTGCTCCCCTGAGAGTCTAGATGTCCCAATAATCCAGACATTCCGGAAGGGTAGCGACTATATTTATAGGTAAAGGGTTCATATTAAGTAGGAACTATTATAATGACCTTTATTCTCTCAGCAACTCACTATGATGACAGGGGGCTTTCTTTTTTACATTACTAGAATTACCACTAGTATAACCTCCAAGGTTTCCTGGTGGGTGGTACTGTATTACTTCATTACATCTATCTGTAATACCGTTGGATCAGCCGTCCTGCTGTAGCTCAGTTTCTCGCCTCAAATGAATGGGCGCCAGGCCACTAGAAGAAAATAAATGTAGCCCCTTTCCACAGGGGTATGTAATGTTGGTGCACCTACCTCCCGTGTAATATTGGTGCACCTACCTCCTGCCCAGGCATCTACCCAGCTATCTCATCTCTACACATTCCTGGGCACTGTGGGTTAGAAGGGGCACTTTCAAGTTTGAAAACTTTCTCAATTAAGTCTTCCCTTTGATTGAACAACTCCAGCAATGAAACTCAACAGTGTCCTTTAGATGTTGCACAATATCGGACACACTCCACGTCTTGGGGATCATCACTCTTATTCTACATTGTCCTCTATAGCAGCTCTCCTCGTCTCCCAGCATCAGGTAGTTTCTGTAACACTTAAATGTCCCTTGATCTGTAGTATGCTCAGGCTTGCTGACTTCATAGTACTACTCACACGATAGGTTGTTTTGACAGTGTCGGGATTTCACAGCATTGCCATAAATGGTTGGTATAAAGTGGCACACACAATGTGCTGTATCCTGGCCTGAACCGTAACCCTTTGCTCTCTCAGATACCTCTCTTTTTTTGCTCCTCAAATATTTCTCGTTGCAAGCAGCTCTACATAATCAGTAAAACACAGTCCTTAGTGGCTCTCCTGCTTCTCCCTTGTGGCAGTAGGGGGACTGTACTTGATCAGTTCCACAACTTTGGGATGAGTCTCTCTTTCTCTCTCTATTGCTTCCACCATATATTAGGGTAAATCGTCACACATTCCTTTCCCAAGGACACTGCTACACTTCAAAGCCTCATTAAAACTTACATGTGGTAGGTTATCCCTCTTTTAGCAGCATATCTTGGAATTCTCTACTAGATTTTTGGTACCCCTGTTGTGGGGTGTAAGCATCTCGAGGTGGCCAAAGGAGGGAGACTGTAGCACTTTCTTCATGACACTTAACTCTGTCACCAACTTAGATATAGTACAGATGCAAGAGGCGTTACAGTCACCCAGGGGATCTTGCATTTGCATTAGGGAGGAAATGTTGTGACAGATATGCATAAAAAACAATCAAAACTTTAATTTTGGAACACTGATTAAGTGTCCAGATATACGAAGCTCAACATGGGCGGAGCTCACACAGAAGTGGGTGGGATTTGGGCATATGTGGAGTTGAGTTTATTTTGACCCAACTTAGCATGTATAAATGTTGAGAGATATGTTATAGGTAGTTTTGTATGTTCTATAGGTCATTCAGTGGGAGAAGAAAATTATCATGGCTGGCTAAAATCTGGAAAAACATACTACCACATCTGAGAGACCCTTTATTCTAATGCCTTTCAAACATTTCCATATTCATTTAACCAATGGGTCTTCTATTTCCATCACTCCAGCTCTTGAAATTTGGTGCAGCTCACAAATTGGCAGCCGCCACTCTTTGTAAGTGAAAGATACACTTTAAATTCTCAGGGGCACATTTTGAACACTAGGCGGTATATTACTAAACTGCGGGTTTGAAAAAGTGGAGATGTTGCCTATAGCAACCAATCGGATTCTAGCTGTCATTTTGTAGAATGCACCAAATAAATGATAACTAGAATCTGATTGGTTGCTGTAGGCAACATCTCCACTTTTTCAAACCTGCAGTTTAGTAAATATACCCCTAGGTGGCACTCTTCTGTTGAAATCTATGAATGATATATATTTATAGCTCTGTAGAGCAACCAAAATGGCAGCTCCAATGTATATCAATACATGTAAATGTGTGGAGAAATAAGTTTCAGTGTGCAGTATAGCTTACACCATTATGCTTTACCGAAACAGGGGATTTTGGGCCCAAATGAAGGGACCCGTCCATCTCAAAAAAAAAAAAAAAAAAAAAAGAAGAGGAAATGCTATTATGTTTGGTCAGTGCCTGTTTTAATTCCTTAAGTACACTAAACACCCCATTTACTATCGCTAGTCTGAGGTACATGGATAAGATAAATGCTTGTATCTGTGCACTTCCCTGTACAGACGTGAACAGAACTCCCAGCAGTTACTGGGTTAATAACACCTCATCGCCTGTGATGCATTCGCTGCTTTGTTTGTTGGCAGTTCCTCACCAGGTGTACCCAGAGCAGTTTGGGTTTTAATTAAGCGCTGGCAGCTGTTGTAGGAGAGAGAAACCGGAGAGGAGCTTTAAAGATACCATCACAAAAGCGAACAGGGCCAGAATTAAAGAGCACACCTCGAAACACTGAATGTGGGTCATCCAGCAGATTGCACTGGGGTTTTGCCACGGCTCAGGACATTTGCATCCAGCTGCCTCCGTCTGGATTTCTACTTAGCGGAGAGTTTGGCAACCTGGCACTAGCTTTTCTGCACCTTGTAACACCACAAGGAAAAATAGATCTAAATGTCAAGTTGTCCGCGTAGGAAAATAGCTGTTGTGCTGGATATAATTGTTATTATTTACTCTTATGTTGTGTCCTGTATTAAGGGGATTGTCTTATGGACATGTAAGGTGGACTGGTGATATAGTGATCATAATAAGTGCATTAGATATTCCTGCCCAGCAGAAAAGTGTCACAGGAAATTGGATTCATATATTGTCCACTTTGTGCTTTGGAAGGCTTTAAAAGAGATGCCCCCCCCTACCCCCGTTCTAAATATTTAGTAGTAAACCTCACTTCCCCCAACTAGCAGGGTTCAATGACCACCACACCCCAGGGCACAGAGTTTCTATGATACAGGAGCAGGTGTCTGTTCGATTTCCACCACCACTGGCACGCTCCTCAGGACCGTCACATTCTCTGGACTGGATGAAGGTCAAGTCTCAACTGCGAAATTCGCAACGACCAACCGTCATACCATGACGTTTTTGCACAAAGGCGGAAATCAGGACTGTCCTGAGAAAAACAGGCTCGTTGGAGCCTGTGCATAGTTGGGGCTCTCAAAATGTTGAATCAAAAATGCTGGACACTCGTAGGACCTAACGTTCTGTGTGTCCACAAAATCCACCACATACTCTCTTTATTTTTTTTAAGTTTATGTTCATTGAAGAAACAAGAAGATTCAATAAGACGATGAACAAATTATAACAACCCACAGAGTTGTCTCCACATAATTATGTAGTGTTTCAAGGGTAACTGGGATAGGGAGGAAGAGGGTGGGATTGCAGGTGCAAAACAGAATAAAAACTGAGGTACTATACTAACAATAATGCAAAATAACAGCAAACAGAGGTCAAACATAATTCCAGAACAGGAAAAAACAACAAGATAACTTCCTTTTGTAAGTTGTACATTGTATACGATTATGAATGAGCAGAGGAGGTCCCGGGGACACAGATACTGATTCTAATGCTGGTTAATTGGTAGTTTAAATGGTATGTAGTTGAAAAGTCGACCGTCAAATGTCAACAGTCAAAATGTGTAAACATTTATAAGGTCAACACAGTTAAATTGTTGACAGTAATTTAACTGTGTAAAGTCGACAGTATGTCGTCAAATCTATCCACTTATGTTTACATTTCGACTGTTGACTTTACAACCCTGTCTACATTTTACATGTCGACAATTTAATTGTGTCAACATTCCGAACCTGTAGACATTATGACTGTCGAATTTATAAATGTGCAGAGATTATGACCGTCGACCTTATGGTGTAGACATTTTCACGGCCCACATTTTGACTCTTGACTTTCCCTTCCCAACCCGTTTAAATTATGAGAAAATAAGTATTAGAAGTTAACTCTTTCAGCGCCATGGACGTTGCTTCACATCCCACTCTATGGGTGCCACTGACCGGCACTCTACGCTGCATGGCACTCATTGATCATTTACTGCCATACAAGAGTGCAGAACCGCAAGGCAAATGGTCTTTTGTGGTGGCTTGCGCCCACTGTGGCACAAATGCACCTGTTTTTTTTACAGGGAAGTGCATGGATTTGTGGGCCAATAAGGAGGAGTCGAATTTGTAGGGCTGTGTGCTTGCTATGAAATTGTTTAATGGATGGAATTATTTAAATGAGCTGGCAAGAATAGAAAAGGATGAATTTAGGGAGGCATTCCCTAGGGTACACAGATTTCTCCTCTCTGCAACATTTATTTAAATCTCCAGTTGATCAGAGGTGCCAGAAAAACAACCTTATCCCTATATGTATAATGGGAACTTAGACGTACAGAGTCTTCCTTTACAATGAGCACAGTTTTATTCTTCTTGCAAAAGGACTTGATTTTCCCACCACCTTGAAGATATCAAGTCTAGTCTTACACTCATAGTGAGAGGCATTTTGCTAACTCACTGCAGCTTGAGACTCTAATATTCACTTTATCTGCAACCAAAACTTTCTTTTATAACGAATTCCACTGTGCGCTTGTCAGTTTGGTGGTACTTCCTCTGGTGAAGATAACATTCTTTCCCTTTGATCTCAAGGGATGTCCTCTCGTCTTTATCAACGGGCTGGTGTATGGGGAAATCTGCTAAACACTTGTTGTATCTGACTGTAGAAACCTGGATTAGCTCAGCCATTCTTCATAATCCTTCTTGTTGTTGTCTTTCATGATGTGAACTCTGCACTTTGAGAACAATAATACTTGGATGGAGCACAGTTACGGTACATACCCTCTAGTGTTTGTAAATTGCGTTTAGAAATCACAGTTCCACCATGGCCATTTGTGTGTTTACTTGTATTGCGTTCCATTGCAAAGTGGGAGCCTTTTTCAGAACACTGCTTGTTTTATTTCCATGCGTGTCCGCATTTCAATGGATTGGAAAGAGTACAAACGCTAGTATAAACGTGTATCATTAGGGCAGCACGGTGGCTAAGTGGTTAGCACTTCTGCCTCACAGCGCTGGGGTCACGATTTCAATTCCCGTCCATGGCCTTATCTGTGAGGAGTTTGTATGTTCTCCCTGTGTTGCTTGGGTTTCCTCCGGGTGCTCCGGTTTCTTCCCACACTCCAAAAACATACTAGTAGGTTAATTGGCTGTTATCAAAATTGACCCTAGTCTCTCCCTCTGCCTGTCTTTGTGTGTGTTAGGGAATTTAGACTGTAAACCACAATGGGGCAGGGACTGATGTGAGTGAGTTCTCTGTACAGCGCTGCGGAATCAGTGGCGCTATATAAATAAATGGTGATGATGATAATGATATGCATTTAAAATGCATTTTTAGTAGCGTTGAAAAATTAATCTAAAATGCTAGTGGCCATGTACCCTTAGGGAGTCATTACATTTGGCACGAAGCACCCCAGTAATGTTACTAGTTTCTAGTGAATCGATCGGCCGCATTCTCATGGAATTTTGGTTCAGCCAACAGAATGACGGCCTCCACTGCGAGGTTGCTCTTTAAAGAGGTCAGAAAATAAGAATTTGTTGCAATTACACTTTGTACCCACTTCCAAACTCTCTGGGGCAGGTAACTTGCTTCTTTTTACACTAACGAGATGCCTGTAAGTCTGTTACATACCTGTCGCTTTCATACTGGAGCCAATGGTGTAAGACACAAAATGGTGAAAACAATAGCAAAAAAGTATTCTCAAGGGGGGAATTCAATTGGCCTGCACACTATTACCATTATTTCAGTAATAGTGCTCCTAAATACCTTTATTACGGTAGATTCAACTCCGGCTTTTTGCTCGCAGCTCCCTGAAATTTACCGTAAAATGAAAGTGAATATTTAATAAAATAAGTAAATATTTATTACAGTTTCCTCTCTGCCCCTCGTTCCTTCCAACATCCCTCTCGTGCGATCCCCTTACTTCTGTAAGGACTTCCCCTCCCCCCACAATCCTAATTCCATTTAAAATTTTGAAAAAAAGAACGTTTAGGTACCTAGTAACAAAGGGATTGTGTTTTATCTCGTTACCCCTTGGCTTTTTCTACATTTAACATTGCACCATTTGTTAACACTTCACTTACTGCCTCCGTTGCCATTCAGTTTGGATATGTACAAATATGTTATATTTTGGTTTACTGTATCCACATACTTGTCAATTTCAATAAAGACATTAAAAAATATGAACCTGCTGTGTGTTTTTTGTTTTGTTTTTTAAATGTAAGTTGCATTTTTCATATGTTTTGTATTTGTTTTTGTTTTTTTTCTTTTTATCCAATGTAATTGTCTGAAAAAACTAAGTAATGTCAATTACCAATTTTACCCAACAACCACAAAATGTCTAACTTTTCGAAACAAACCCTTCATTGGTTGTACAATATTAACACACGTGTCAGAGAGTATATATAGGGCAGATGGCGCTCAACTTGAAACCGCACCTCCTATGGGGGGCAAATCTATTGTCAGATAATTGTCAATTCTCCACATACTGTATCGTTGACGCTCGAAGGAGCCATTAGATAGAACATGGTGATTTTGATCCCCAATTAGTCTTTGGATAATAAAGAACTTCTTTTGAATTACTTTGCTGTTATCTACAAAGTAGGTATATTATCATAATTAATAAGAAATGTTGGACGTGTACAAAGTAACAGAACATCATTAGCAACTAATATTTAATATTACAGAATTAATTGTGAACTAATGTTAAAAAATTAAAGCCATTGTTTTCAAGCTCCATGTAAAAGATCTCTATTTATAGGGCCTAGACATAGACGTTTTTTGTGTTTTTACTTTTTTTTTTTTTAGTCTTTTCTGATCTGTTTTAACTAGCTGTATCCTCGGCTTCCTCAGATTGTAAGGGGACAGGGAAAGGGTAGAATATTAGTGAATAAATACAAAACAAACAAATACACTTGTGTTTGCCGTAGACTAATTTGTAGCGTTGACCATGTCCCGATTTATGGTGGTGAAAGGTTGGGGCCAATTTAGGGATTTTGATTTTAGTTCAATGAGGCTTTCACTGGAGAGACCAGAGGTGTGGCAAGTTTTGTCCCAAATTTCCTCCACCCAATTCTTGAGAGGTATATTGTTGCCATACTGTATGTTATTTTTTTTCTTTGCTTTAAAAAGTCAAACATGGCATACAGGCAAAAAGTATGAACTTGGAGGTGAACTGAGGATAGTTGCCAATTGTCTGTAGTTTCCATGGATAGTTGCAGGTTATTAAAGATTTGCTCCAGGAAAAGTTAGTCCACATTTTTTCAGCACTGACGAACTGCGTAATAAAGTTTATATTTTTTCCTGCATATTAGAGGCACTTCCTAAGTTATGATTTATTGTAGAGGGGTATTTAAAATAAAAAAAATGGCATTATAATCTAGTTCGGTACACATGACGGTAATTATAGTGTCCAAAGATCCACTGGGACTGTGCCTCACACGACGGGCTTGGATCCATCCACTCCAAAGCAACGCGTCCCTGGAAATGACTTTAAAATATTGGCAACGTTGAATGATGAGCCTGTCTCAAGGCTGCTGCTGTTCTGTGTATGCGGAGAGGGAAGATCATTGAATAATAATGTAAATGCTTTGCTTGTTTTTTTTCGTACAAGTGTGTCTGCAAACGGGTAAAGGGAGGGGAAACTGTTGTTACTCATATCAATCAAGCAAGTTACTCATTGAAAGCAAACGTCTGATTGGTTGCTATAGGCAACACCACCTTTTCTATACAGTCCCCTGTAGGATATTTTTTCACAAATGTTCCTCTGCCTATTCTGCAGCAGAACTTGCTTTTCTTGATTTACTTGTCTACAATCATACTTTAATGGGACACTGATCAAGCTTATCCTTGTTTCAGAGCACTGTGTTAAGCTGGGTACACACTACAGAATTTTTCACCAACTTTTTATGCCGATCGATTTTACATGCAATCGATGGTCCGATCGCTCTGTCCATGGACTGTAAAAGGAAGAGTGGACGTCCCTTTAGCGACTTTTTACAGCCATGTTGTCGTGAGCAATGATTGCAATTTCGTACACACTGAAGCAACATTCGCGGGAGATGTAACGATATACCAAAGACATTAGCATAAAGGGGCAGAGCTTTCGCTATAGTTAACACCCAAAACCGCATAAAAAGAGAAGGCAACACTGTCTCTTCATTCGTTCCTATTTATATATCTACAGGTTAATATGACTTGTTGAATAGTTTATAAAGGTTAAAGTTTATAAAGGGTAAATATGAATAGATTCACAACATAGATGCAAAGGGTAATAACACACGTGCCTTATACACATGTAATGGTCTGCAGCCAGACAGGTGCAATACACATCTATACAAAACACAAGTCAGTGATGTGCGGATACCGCACCATGTGGGACTGGTACAGGCATCACAAATTTACATACACACGCCCCCCAGGTTGAGGAAGTATCGGAGGATTGTCGTGGATCGGTCTGAAGTTTATACACACTGCACAGCGTAAACGAAATTGAAACGAAAATATTTAACTGTACGACCAACCAAATGAGGCAACAATCGTCCATTTGGGCAAACTTTCGACCATCGTATCACTAGACACACTGACCCGACTTTTGAACTATCGGTCGTATGTCGGCTGGTTGAGCCGATTATTGGACGAAAACCATGTAGTGAGTGCCTAGCTTAAGAAGGGGTAGAGGTAGAAAAGTTTGGGGAAGGTCAAGGTGACATTGGTCCATCCTACCAAGATGCACTGGGGTGGCACATGAGCAGCGAGCCATGAATGGTGGCATTTCTGCCACTGGGATAATGGGTCACATGGTCGTTTTAGAACACTGTGATTTTCTGACCAGGATAATTGGGACGTTTTAATTCAAGAATACACTCAGTCAGTTATACCCCATTCATACTGCACCAAAATACCGGGTTTTTGCCGGGGCGAGCTCAAACGACCCGGGTCTTGGTGCAGTATGAATGGTAAAAGTCAAAAATCCCGGGTCTAAAAACCCGGGTCTTCAACCCGGGATTTATCGAGGGGTAATTCCCGGGTCGGACCCAGGTTGCCTGCACTATGAATGGTGCAACCCGGGTTTTTCAACCAGGGTTGCAAAGAAAATAAGCTGATTGGTTGTCTGCCTGTCTCTGGAGGATGATGTCATCGGTGGGAGCCCGTGGAAGAAAAAAAAAACAGTCACCTTTCAATGACATCACCATTTTTCAGCCAATGAAAACTGCTCTGGTGATGACTCCCACAAATTGCCAGGGCACAGACTTGTGCAGTAAGAATGGGGTCAACCCGGGAAATTCCCGGGTCTGAGGTGCAGTATGAATGGTGTTTCTGAGCTGGGACGCTCCGAGCCCCGGCAAAAACCCGGCTTGAAAAACCCGGGATATTGCCGGGGCGGCAGTATGAAAGCGGTATTATAATGAATATGGAACACTTCCCATATCACACCAGGGCAATTCTGTTGTCGAGATGCTGCATAGGAGATAGAACAGCATTTTTCAAACAGTTTAATGTGATGCAGATTGAGCGTCTCCTCACTTTAGAATGCCACTATTTCCTGGACGGAAAGTTTCAGCACTCTAGAATTCCCGTTTCGTTTTGCCTTTAGTCTCTCTTTAGTTTTTGCTGTAATGATTTGCAGATTATTAGTTTTATGAACCTCTGTGGAGGTAAGAAGAACATTGCCCAGTTCCATCACTCTATTCTTAGTTACATATGCCTGCACATTATGTCGTACAGTTATCACCATGAAAACGGATTGAACTTCACTACTTGGTAAATCTATGTAGTTGTGTTAAATCAATTGAACCCTGTTATGTTATGTTACAAGATTTGTAGCTTTTTTTTTTTTCCATCCGACTCATGATACCTTGACGCACACTGGTGTGTGGCCCAATTAACCTTTTCTTCACCCGTTTACCAAATTTGACTTCTCAGATGTAAAGAAAATAGTTTTGTTCACATATTTTAACATATGAATCCTCTGACAATGGAATAGTTAACAGGATTGTATTCAACTGTATTGAGATAACATTGAATAATAGATGTTCAATGCAGGTTGATTTTTTCGCAAGACCTTGTTAACTGCTTCATTTACATAATATCTTGGAGTCCTGACCTGCAGACAAATTATAGGACCCAGGCCCTTATCAAATTTGGACAGGTTAGGTGATTCCATGGGGCTGCATTAGTGGGGTATGCTGATGATTACACTCTGTTAGTAATAGCTACTAGTGATTAATATTAATCGTTCTCGGTCATCAAGAGATCGATGAAACCTCACACGCACAGTGATTCCATTATAATAACGCCTAATTTGTCTGAATTAGCCAACAAAATTGCCAAAGCATCCTGCAGTGGAACTAAAAGCCCCAGCATGTCCGGGCCAGCCTCTGCGACATTTTTAAGACAGCTGGTCTGCCACACATTGCCATCTCTGAGTGAGAGGGATCAGTGCCAGATCTCTGCATACCAGGTACAGCTGCTGCAAGACTCCGTTGCTATTTAGGACAGTCTTTCCTGATAATTTGCTACATGCACAAAAGAGGTGAAGATATAGAACCTCAAACTCCATTTCATTTCCGTTCCATTGACAATCCGGAAATATTCTTAAAGTATTGTCTACTGCAGTATGAGCTGGTTACTGCCTAATTTAGTTTATGTTGATTGATTTTAGCTCTCCAAGGACTAGATCTGAGAGCTACATATAGGTCCTGAACCATCAAGGCACGCAAAACAAACGTAAAAAACGCACATAAATTGGGCATACGCACTTCTGCATTCAACAAGGAGCGGATGTAAAGATACGTATGTTGATGAATTCGGATCGAAGTGACGATACTCTCCAGGATATATAAGTAAAATATAAAGTCCCAATAATACGCAAAGAAATGTTTTTTTCTTCAATTCATTTTTACCTGTTAATAATATTAATAACAAAACATTAAAAAAAAAGTCTTTCTTTTTCCCCCCATAAAATTAATTTATTAGGATGTTATTAATGTCCACTATACATAAAACAAATTTTTAGAGTTGCTTCTAATTGCAAACACATGTTCTATCGTGCATACACATCCGTCATCACTATCACTCGGCATTTACACCTGACCTGTAGCTGGTGTAAATGATACGACAGAAAAACACATACCTGAGAGATGCCCAAAGCTTGAACTGAATGTTGCTGCATGCGCTAGAGCTTGGCACGCCCGTCCTGAATATTGACTACGTGCATACGGTCAGTTCGCTGTTCCGCCCATGAAATCATATGCTGTAGCAAGGATCCTTTGCTCTTGGAGACAGATTGGACGTGCTGCTTTCTCTAGCGTTTGGTTAGTTTCTGGGCGTGCACAGTGCATTTTTACGCAAAATGCGGCACATATATCGGCATTTACGTTCCTTAGTGCATCATGCCCATATAGTTTCTGAGTAAAGTAGATAGACTTAGAGGTCCATTTATTAATATCTGGTGATAAGGTTGATTTTCTTAACACCTATCGCCGTAATTTATCATTAATATCTCACCCAGGCAGCTGAGCGTTACTGGTCGTGGAGCGGCGAGGGTTAACTAACCACTCCGCCAAGCCAGTTGGAGAGGATAAGCGCAACCGTGATTCGGCTAGCCAAATTGGGCTTTCAGTTCAACGTAGTAAAAATAAACAAATAAATAATGGTTAAAAAAAAAAAGATTAGGATAAACAAACAAATATATAAAAAATATTGACCCTTGAAAAAATGCTTTAATCAAGAGTAGAGCATTTTTCCATTGATTTCCACTGTGGCCTAGTGGTTAGCACTTCTGCCTCACAGCACTGGGGTCATGAGTTCAATTCCCGACCCTGGCCTTATCTGTGTGGAGTTTGTATGTTCTCCCCATGTTTGCATGGGTTTCCTCTGGATGCTCCGGTTTCCTCCCACACTCCAAAAAAAACATACTAGTAGGTTAATTGGTTGCTATCAAAATTGACCCTAGTCTCTCTCTGTCTGTCTGTCTGTGTGTGTGTCTACATTAGGGAATTTAGACTGTAAGCTCCAATGGGGCAGGGACTGATGTGAATGAGTTCTCTGTACAGCGCTGCGGAATTAGTGGCGCTATATAAATAAATGATGATGATGATTCTATTATTGGTGATAATAGAACAAATTTTGCAGCATTGTTAAATAGACTTTCCCATGCTTTGCAACTATCGAAGGTCAGACCCAGCAAATCTTAGCGCCTATGAGCTGTGCTTTGCCATCTAGCATGACTCACCCTCTTGCATGTCACCGGGTTCAGCAGCCTACTAGACCATTGAGCGTTGAGAGGGTGACACGCTAGGGTTTGAGGACAGCAGCCCTGGACGGGCAGATCAGCCCGGCAGATGAGTGATTAGCATATAAGAGTGGTGCTGGGCATTGTTATATTCCTCCAGTACCCTCTCCCCTGCATGTCACCGCTCTCTATAGAGGTCGAGTGCCAGTATCTGTGACTTATGTGGGAAGCGATGGCAGTAATATAACAATAGGTGTAGCACAGTAGTAACTGCACCAGGGGCTCTGGGCGTCCTGCTATGACCCCAGTATGCTTAACAGGCTCAGAGATGCTTGGCTCTTTTCCTCCTCTTGTGACCACAGGATCACTGGCGCGACCTCTTTAGCACTTTATAGGAAGCTTTCTAAACCAGAAGCACTCCCGAGAGAGATCACAACTGGGAAGCCTCTGATATCTAGCTGACCACATCAGTGTTTGGGGGATCCTGTTGTAGATTTTACACAGGGGTGCGGGGGCCTTAGGGCTCATAACCACTGGTGTTTTTATCACACAAAACCTCATGTAAATGGATTTGATAGACCCATTGGCGTTTTTACTTGCATTGTGTTACATATTCTTGCAAGCACGGTGGCTCAGTGGTTAGCACTCCTGACTCACAGCACTGTGGTCGTGAGTTCGATTCCCGACCATGGGAGTTTGTATGTTCTCCCCGTGTTTGCGTAGGTTTCCTCCGGGTGCTCTGGTTTCCTCCCACACTCCAAAAACATATTAGTAGGTTAATTGGCTGCTATTAAATTGCCCTTAGTCTCTCTTGGTTTGTCTGTCTGTGTAAATTAGGGGATTTAGATTGTAAGCACCAATGGGGCAGGGACTGATATGAAAGTTCTCTGCACAGCGCTGCGGAATTAGTGGCGCTATATAAATAAATAATGATGATGATGTTCTGTTTTTTTTTGCCTTGTTAACGCATTGGGAAGAGTACGGTGAGCTTAAAACTGTGTTTTTAATAGCATTTTTTTTAAAATATAAAAGAAAACGCGAGGCTTTAAGGCACACATGTGTACTAGAGAGGTTAAGTGCCGCCCAATTTATCCGATAGCATACTCGGTACACCAAAGCAGGAATCTCTTCTGGGGGAATTGATTGTTTTTGAAAAGTAATTATCCTGTTTTAATAATGAGCATGTACCATCTCGTACTGATCACTGGCCCCCTTTACATTTCACCAGTCCTAGTTTTACCAAACCAATACGGTCGGAGGCCGCACCTGTTTCTATGATGTGTACTAGGATTCTGTACCGAGCCACGAGAGTGGAGCTCAAGCTTCTGTTGTTGTCAAAAGAGGGAGATGATGTGATTATCTCTGTTCCTAGAGGTTACAATGAGGATAATTCACTCTGTGTGGTTTTTTTTTTGTTTTGTTACTGTCTCATTCCCTTGCTCACTCTCCTAGCATTCCTCTTCCCCTCCTCTATTCTTCTGTTCCCTTTGGATCTATACATATCCCCTTGCCCTCCCCCCGCCTCCTTGCGCACACCTCTGACGCTCTTGGTATAGTGAACAGATGGCAGGCGACAGACGCTGCTGAGGTGTAATGCGATTATAGCGAGCTCATTTCAATCGCTTGCTCCCTCCTGTGCCTTCCACCTCCCCTCTCTCTGCCACCAGACCCCCTCACACCTGCCATGTGTCTCGGGGTTTTTGCCCCATGGCAGGACACACGTTAAAGGGAAGACACTATACTTGTTTTTTTCCACAGAAAAAATTATTTCACATCTTAACAGTATAGGGAAATGACAACTTGCGGGCATGGTCTTGTGATTGTATTATAGAGAACATGATCGTATTCTGGGAATAACAGACTGTATAACCTCTATGGGGTATATTTACTAAACTGGGGGTTTGAAAAAGTAGAGGTGTTGCCTATAGCAACCAATAAGTAGAGATGCTCACTGACCCCCGTGTTTTGGTTTTGGATCTGGATTACCTTCGGGTTTTGGTTTTGGATCTGTATCTTTTATTAAAAAAAAATGCTAAAATATGCTAAAATCACATAATTTTGCTCTTTTTTTGATCCTACATTATTATTAACCTCACTAACACTAATTCCAAGTCATTTGCAGTCAATTTTGACCACCTCACAGGTCACAATATTATTTTCATACACTTTATATTAGACCCTACACTTAGTAGTGCAAAATCAGAAAAAAAGCCTGCAAGGACTTGTATATTTGTATTTGTATTTCAGCAATGACAAATTCAGCAATGGAACTCTTGTCTTTGGGTGTATATAACACCATACACTTTTTGTACACTACACCTACCCTCTTTCTCAATCTATCCTATCCCTCTCTCAAATGGCGCTAGATCGCCGTGGAGGACGGTATTTATACATTCCAAAACTCGCAAGATCCGAGATCCGACAATGTCACAATGACGTTTGCCTCGATTTGGATTCTGAATTGGAGCGAAAGTACAGGACCGACTCGGCTCGGTACTCGAATCCCCAAAGTTCGGGTGGGCTTGGTTTTTTGGGAAACCAAACCCGCCCATCTCTACCTATAAGATTCTAGCTGTCATTTTGTAGAATGCACTAAATAAATGATAACTAGAATCTGATTGGTTGCTATAGGCAACACCTGGGGCTAGATTTACTAAATTGCGGGTTTGAAAAAGTGGAGATGTTGTCTATAGCAACCAATCAAATTCTAGTTATTATTTATTTAGTGCATTCTACAAAATGACAGCTAGAATCTGATTGGTTGCTGTAGGCAACATCTCCACTTTTTCAAACCCGCAGTTTAGTAAATATACACCTATGTCTCATGTCACACAGAGGACAGGAGATTACGTGGTATGGTCCAAACCCCCTAATAAGGGGACAGTTAGAACACAGACATGCATTCTCTTTTATATCTAAGGGTAGACACATGCCATAGGTCATAGGTCCCACCTGTCTCTACCACAGCCACTACGGACAATATCCAAAGCCATTTAAAAGGCCCCTTCTGTTCTTGTGTCATTGTATAGGGGGATTGAGTCCTCTAGTGTGCTTTTCTATGTTTTCAAGACCCCGGAGCACTGTACTGTGGTGAGAAATTGACCTTTTTTTCTCCAACACTTAATAATAGAAAAATTAGAACTTTAAAAGACATTCTCTCCCCATAAACCTTCCGTGTACCAGAGACAGGTCTGGCGGGCTTGGTAATGTTTTTTTTTGGGATAGGCGAGGAGGAGGTGTACGGCAGGGTCATCAATAGCAAAGTCTTGATGAAAATAAAATATGCTCCAAAGGACATTACAGAGAAGTAAATAAAAGAGATAAAAATGGAAATTTCAAGCTCGCTGCGTCTCTTCTGATAAAGGGAATAAGACGGAGAGGGGGAACAAAGCGTGGTGAGAAGGTTACCGTCACTTTAAGAGCTAGCCAGGGCTGCACAGGGCTGATAACACAGAGGATGAAGCCTGTTCTAGTGAGATAACACCAAATCCTAGTATGTGCTATCCCCAACTCAGCTCTGCAGGACCCAGCACCGCAGCCTGACAAAGTGCCATTTAAGATAGAATAAATACAGGCGGCTCAGCCTGTTACTAGAACCTTATTAATCTGCTGCTCACCAT
Source organism: Mixophyes fleayi (assembly GCF_038048845.1). Taxonomy (NCBI): domain Eukaryota; kingdom Metazoa; phylum Chordata; class Amphibia; order Anura; family Limnodynastidae; genus Mixophyes; species Mixophyes fleayi. Next base: position 88,147,084 of record NC_134411.1, on the reverse strand, counting down.
TTAAAATGTTGTTAAAAATACAGAGTTTAGCAGACAGAGGCTGAATGGTTTCGGAATCCATCACAAGCCGCCAGTGTTCCCCTATTGTCTACCGCAATTTTCTGTCTCTTAACCCTTCCAAGGCTAGTATCTTGCAGAGCAATTGATTTATTAACTTCCTGCAGCTCGGAAGATGGGTCCGCGGCAAGGAGAGGTTTCTGGCACAAAAAAGGGTCAAAAAGTAAATAAGTGTGTCTGAGGGGGTGTGTCTGTGTTTAATACAGGGTCTTTTCTGCCACAGGGAGGAAAATGAGCCTGCTGAGAATTAGCCTAATCAATAATGAGTACAGTTAGACAAATATACATGACAGCAGGCATGTAGGGCAAGTGCAGGGTTTAATGGGATGGGAGTCACTTAGGGGTAAATTTATCAAGCCAGGTTTGAAAAGTGATGTTGCCTATGGCAACCAATCAGATTCTAGCTGTCATTTATTTAGTACATTCTGCAAAATGATAGCTAGAATCTGATTGGTTGCTATCGGCAACACTTTCACTTTTCAAACCCGACGGAAACTCGCAACTTGATAAATTTACCCCTTGGTGTGAGAAGGAAGAATGTTATAAGAGGGTTATATGGGGACAGAATGATAGGATTTATATGTATGTAGTAAAGGAAATATATGTTCTGCTTATAAGTAATTTGCATGTTATGTGCAGAAAAATAGAGCATTTGTTAATCTACAGAAAAGATGTTATTATCCTGAATGGGAAGTGACATTATATATTACTTTTCAAGAAAAGGCAGCCTATCAGCTCGTTAGGAACTGATGACATCATTGAGCGGTGAGGCACATGCAAACCTCTCAAAATTTTAAAAGCAAAATCGGGAGACACCTAAGCCCCTCCCACAAATGACGACCAGAACCAATCAAACCATGTCTATACTATCATGATGTCACACCCCTTTCTGGGGCAGTAGACAGTCCCACCAAAATAAGGGCTTTAGAGAGGTGTCCACTTAAAACAGACGTTAAAGTTATTTTCACACATCTACCTAAATGCTGTTTTCAATCATAAGATAGCATTCAAATGAATTACAATGATTTGCAAATAATTCCACTATCAATTGGGGAATATATTAAAGTATAATTTAAAAATATATACTGCAATATATATATATATATATATATATATATATATATATATATATATATATATATATATATATTATACACATATAAACCTGTGGCTTTGTTATATAGATCATACATACAAATGTAGAATGTGACATCAGGCATACTGAACAATAGCAGTGTTAATCTGCAGTTGCCTATACAGACAAGGATGGCTCTCGCCTTTCTGCTGAATGAAGAGATTATGAGCCCCTCCCCTCTTTTTCACAACTGTCTTTTTAATTACCAAAACATGTACAATTACAGTGCAAAAAACATCAACTCCAACACAAAATGGAAACTGCTTATTTACAGTTTTAAATACATAACCCTTGAGAGCTGTCACAGGGGTAATAGGACTAACATGCTACAGACAGACACCTAAACTCAAAAGACCTCACACCTAAACAGTATCTATTTGAATTGACTTGTGCTTAATGCAGCCCCGTTTGATAGCCATCACAAATTGCAGAGCCGTAGAAACAAAAAGATTACTTTCGGGTGGCTTTTATATAAAGCAGACCCTTATTTGGTGACTAGAATACACAGCAGATTACATTTAGATAGCTAGCGGGTAATACAAATCAATTTCTAGTATACATTATAGAGCCCATTCACTGGTTGCTAGCATACAATGCATAGTCCAATCATTGGTTGCTAGAATATAATGCAGAGCTTATTCACAGATGTCTAGTGGACAATGCAGAGCCCATTCACTGGTGGCTAGTAGACAATACAGTGTCCATTCACTGGTGTCTAGTGGACAGTGCAGAGCCCATTCACTGGTGTTTTCAGTGGACAATGCAGAGTCCATTCACTGGTGTCTAGTGGACAATGCAGAGTCGGTTCAGTTTATTCACTGGTGGCGAGTGGACAATACAGAGACCATTCACTGGTGTCTAGTGAACAGTGCAGAGCCCATTCACTGGTGTTTAGTGGACAATACAGAGTTCATTCACTGGTGTCTAGTGGACAATGCAGAATCCGTTCAGTCCATTTACTGGTGGCTAGTGGACAATACAGATACCATTCACTGGTATCTAGTTGACAGTTCAGAGCCCATTCACTGGTGTCTATTTGACAGTGCGGAGCCCATTCACTGGTGTCTAGTAGATAATGCAGAGCCCATTCATTGGTGTCTAGTGGACAATGCAGAGTCCATTCACTGGTGCCTAGTGGACAATGCAGAGTCTATTCACTGGTGGCTAGTGGACAATGCAGAGTCTATTCACTGGTGGCTAGTGGACAATAAAAAACTCAATTACTGGTTACTAGTGGACAGTGCAGAGTCCATTCACTAGTGTCTAGTGGACAGTGCAGAACCCATTCACTGGTGTCTAGTGGACAATACAGAGTCCATTCACTGGTGTCTAGTGGACAATGCAGAGTCCGTTCAGTTTATTCACTGGTGGCGAGTGGACAATACAGAGACCATTCACTGGTGTCTAGTGGACAGTGCAGAGCCCATTCATTGGTGTCTAGTGGACAATGCAGAGTCTATTCACTGGTGTCTAGTGGACAATGAAAAACTCAATTACTGGTTACTAGTGGACAGTGCAGAGCACATTCATTGGTGTCTAGTGGACAATACAGTAGTGGATAATGGAGACCCCAATAACTGATGGCTAGTTGATAATGCAGTCCTCATTTATTCACAGCTAGTGGACAATGCAGACCTCGTTTACGTGTGACTAGTGGACATTAGAGACCCCTTGCACTCACTTTCCCCTGCTTGTAAAATCATGTTGCTGTGTCCAGAGGCATCTAGCAGCCTGAGCTATGACAGCCTGATAGACTACTGTTTCCCCTCCTGCTGTGAGCTCTGGCTGCTGAAGATCCCAGCAGGGATGGAAATGAAGCACTGTCAGCCTATGATAGCTCAGGATGATAGACATTCTGGTGTTACATGACATTCTCTTCCCCCTGTGTACAGGAGGGGGGGACAGGATATCTGGTAACACAGATGCCTGGTGCCGGTTTAGGCAGGGGTCGGCAGATGGAGAGACTCTCCGGCATTGCTGAATCTTACAGCCTTAAAGCTTTTGTGAACTGAAAGTGAGAGCATGTAAGAGTCTGTATATCTTCCGCCCCTGGCTTCTCCCTACATGACACCTTCTGATGAGAGGCATTAGAGATGCATCACTGCATACATGCAAAATAAAAACATCCTAAGAATTACACCCAGCACACATGGTACTGTGTAGTTTTCTATGCATACAGAATTAGAGCACATAGGACCTTATTTAGAGTTACACGTAAGTCATTTGTATGATGTGAAGGTGCAACTTGCACGCTCACATCTTACGTCTGTAGAGTGACACATTTCTTGCACTTGCAGCCTCTTGTGCTTTGAGAGGCGGATGAGAAGCATTAACATTCATGTCCAGTACACATGTATCTACTGTACAGCACAGGCATACCCTTTGAGATGTGCCTTATTTTCAATTACACAGATCTTGAAATAAGATACGTATAAGAAGTACATTTTCCACCCACATATTCCAGGTACAAGTTTTGGATGATGATGATTGTTGCATATGTGCTCAGGAGGCATCGATACACTAGATGTAAGATTGCACACATTTATAATGTGGAATCGCAAGTGTACAGACGCATCTTTGCACACACGCGCACGCTGCCTTTTATACGTTCAACTCTAGATCCGGCCCATGCTGAGAATTCTATCCAGCGTTCCGAATAAGAAACGTTGCACTGTGCAGTTCTTAATAAGTACAGAATAAGAGAAAATATATACGAGAGCATCAGAATTCACTGGCAGCCTCGTCTTGGAGACAGTGGTAGGACTTGGAGGCTTGATAATGGCTTCTATTTGTTCAGCCGAGAGAGCGGGTTCAATTGATGAATAGTCATCATCATCATATATTTATTTATATAGCGCCACTAATTCTGCAGCGCTGTACAGAGAACTCACTCACATCAGTCCCTGCCCCATTGGAGCTTACAATCTAAATCCCCTAACATACACACACACGCACACAGACTGAGAGAGACTAAGGACAATTTAATAGCAGCCAATTAACCTACCAGTATGTTTTTGGAGTGTGGAAGGAAACAGGAGCACCCAGAGGAAACCCACGCAAATGCGGGAAGAACATACAAACTCCTCACAGATAAGGCCATGGTCGGGAATCGAATTGACCCCAGTGCTGTGAGGCAGAAGTGCTAGCCACTAAGCCACCGTGCTGCTCATAGTCATGTCCTAAATGCTATAGGGGTACTTACACAGTTACATGGAGATTATTGCCCTATTGCATATTATAGTACACCCCTGGATCAGCATTATCTGCCTCCCCACCTTCTCTTAGGGCTGCTCCGCATGCTTTTTATCTACGGATGGAGAGCCCTATTGAAAGTGGCCATTTACCCTCTTGTCTACTCTAGTTGCTGAGTTAGTGGCCCTTCCAAGAACATGCACAACTGCTAAGGGAAATCTGTAAACATTTACACTGATTGTTGGTATCCCTCTAGAAATTCTTATAAGTATACATGGTGATGTTATGCAAGTAAGTGCTGAAGTTATGTCTATGTACTTGTAATTGTTTGCATGTACTCCGGTTGATTTGAAGCTTACTCATATGCAAAAGCAGATGCAGTCACTGGCAGCAAAATAGATGCTTAAGGGATTTATTTCAAAGTTTATAATACCCTTGATCATCAGCTCAGATCAAGACACCAACTTTAATGGACAGGTTACAAAATATACTTGTAAGGTATTTGGATCTTACTGTCAGGTAGAGAGGCAGGACTTAGGTGGCCTCATGCACTTACACTTATGAGACCCACGATTAACAGAAAGACGGTACTTAGGCCACATGAAATAATAATGGGAAGAAATGATAGCGCCGTCATTTCACCCTGTCCCTCTATCCGGCCTTGAACTTCAACTTACTGATCAACTGATTCTAAAACTATTGCAAGACCCTAATCAAATGTACTAGGGGCCTGATTCATTAAGAAAAGTTAAGTAAAAAATTGAGTAAGTAATCTGGACAAAACCATGTTACAATGCAAGGGGTGCAAAGAAGTTTTCTATTTTGCACCTAAGTTAAATACTTTTTTTTCATGTAGCACACAAATATCAACTTTAAATTTCAGGGTACAAATAAGCCATCAAGTATATGTGTGAAAAAAACAGTCAGTATTTAACTTATGTGCAAAATTGAAAACTAATTTGCACCCCTTGCATTGTAACATGGTTTTGTCCAGGAGACTATTTACTTAAATGTCCTTAATGAATCAGGCCCCTAGTGTTTCCATTTAGAAGTCCAATTTGCAATGCCTAAACAGCTGGCCCAACATTGTATTTTGATCCAGCAAGAGGATTGGGTATATGTGATGGTTCATACCAGGTACTGCTCACCACTCGTACAGCTGTCAAATTCAAGGCTTGAATACCTGGAACCAAGCATCAAAGTGCAAGAAAACACGACCCTTCACCCAGACAAGATGCTTGTGTCTGGATGTAACTCACACTGAGCCAGATCCTTAACGGCTTTAGTGTGTGGAACCCTGTTACTTCTAAGGTAGAGGCATTTTACGAACACACACTGGTAAAAAAAAAAAAAGAGGATACTCATCCTTCCTCCGCTTTAGTCACTGTGACCTTTGCTATCTAGAATCATGAGGAGGATTTGCCACTACTATGAAATTGCAGGCCATTATCTGCATCCTGTGGCTTGGCAGCAGGGCCGCAGCAAGGGCTGTGCGATAGGGGCGACCGCCCAGGGATCAACACTGAAGGGGGCACAGTTTATGAATATTTTAGGTTTGTTTGGTTAAAATAAAATTGAATGCTAGGGGGGGGGGGGCAGGCGCTAAAATTTTAAGTTGCTTGGTAGTCCACGTTTTGTGAAACTGATAGGTATTTTGCTACCTTATTCTTACTCTATGGAGACAGTAGGATTATCGAGGAGGTACGATTGTTATCTAGAGTGCTAGAAAAGTTTAGTAATGAAACTGCAAGCACGTTAGAAAAGATCACCGTGAAAAAGTCTGTCATTAGATTTGGGACCCTGCAGAACAGAATGTGTTGATTAATTGGAATAGAATGCTGTGCCTGTGTTTCTCATAACAACCAATCAGATTGGAGCTATTGTTTTCCTTGTACATTCTAGAGAATGATAGCTGGAATCCGATTGGTTGCTATGGGAAACGCCTACACTTTTCCTTTTTAGCAGATTTGATATATCTACCTCTTAGGGGTATATTTACTAAACTGCGGGTTTGAAAAAGTGGAGATGTTGCCTATAGCAACCAATCAGATTCTAGTTATCATTTATTTAGTACATTCTACACAATGACAGCTGCTGCTTCGGAGACATTTTAATAATAAATTGCAGCAATAAGCTGTGATAGACAACCTGTATTATCGTCCACATATTAATAAATACTATTTTTTCCCCTTTTCTTGCAGGCCTGCTTAAATAAAAGTGTGAATTTATTGATTCATTCACTGTATAGATGAATACAAGTTTTACCGGTAAAGGCTGCTTGTCTCCCCGTCCACATTTTCACCATCTGGTTACTTGGAGCAAACTCTCACTTCAGGGCTGCTGTAAAACAATTAGGCTAAGACCACCCTTTGTTTACTTTAGATTATAGATGGGCTGGAGCTGTCAGCGGACACAATGGGCGGCTAAACATAAAAGTATGTAAACCTTGCGCTGTTTACAAAAGGACGCAAAACATTATTTCACTTTCTTTCTTTTTTTCCTTCCTTTATTTTCAGGAAACTTATTTACAACATTGTTTGTGTGAGTTTCTCTACACATAGGAAATGCGAACCGATTCTAAGAATTACATTCTGCATCAGTAATAGAATACAAAGTTTTATCAGCGCTAAATGTATCCAGCAAAGCGTCTCTTGGACTTACCGCATCTATATGATTAAACTGACCTACTAATCTGATACCTGGGAAATGGTTTGAAACTTTTCCCACGTTTCTGATTGGTCTAGCCATTCCGACTGGGACTCAATGAGAATCTTCGTATTTTTTTATTTAGCGCCCGTCTGCTGTAGTGATTGGGGGTGTAGGTGTTTGGTTTTTTTTCTGGGCATGGGTGGGTTTAAAACACAGTCAGCGCCAGACCTCTTTGGATCAAGATCTGGAAACCAGACGATTAATTTTTATTGGACTTTTTTCCTTAAAAAAAAAAAAAAAAAAACCAAAACATTTTTTGATCGAGTGCAGTGGGAAGTGTGCATATTTTAGTCAATTAAAATGTATTTTTAGTTTTTAGGTATATTAAGAGGGGACAACCAAGGAGTGTTGCAAAATAAAATGCAAAATAACAATGTCTTTTTATACTGCATTCAGATGTTTAGTGAGTACAAGCCCTATGTCTGCCCATGAGATGATATCTTGGCGCAGCCCACTGTGACAGCTATTTGGAGTTTTAGTCAATATTGCAGCACCGATTCCTACTCTCTGCAGATGAGAACGTTCCTCTTATCTCCCTTTTTTCCCTTCCCAGTGTCTGATTCACCACACCTGCCAATTTCCTCCCTCTGATATTTGAAGTCGGATTCAGCAATTGGGATACTGCCAAGAAAAGTCCCCCCCACCCCACCCCCTGCACAGCTGGACTGTGTGTACATACGGATGGGCCCACGTGTATTGTGACAGGATGTGTAAGGATGGGAGCCTTCCTCTGCTATTTGAGGACAGCACAACCATGTGAGCTCAGTTTCCGCCGCACACCGCTCCTCCCGTCACTCTATACCAGTTGTTGGCTAACCTGTGACATTCCAGGTGTTTGTGAAACTACAAGTCCCAGCATGCTTTGCCAATATATAACAGCTTATTGCTGGAAGGGTATGCTGGGACTTGTAGTTTCACAGCACCTGGAGTGTCACAGGTTAGCCAACACTGCTCTGTACTCTACCTGCAGACAGAGTGATTGTGTTTCTATCTTAGGACAAAGGTGAATCTGTCCCTAATTCGCAGGGGTGGCCCCAGGATGTACACACTTGTCCCTGAAAATGTTTGTCCCAGGAAACAACTGCCTTATTTTTTGGGCTTTATAAGTTGATATTTATTAAAGATGAGTGTTTAAAATAATAAAACATATATAATCAGATTGCGGAACCATGACATGCTGGTGATTGTCAGGGGCCTCCCCGGCATATTTCTTTCCTTGTTGCTGACCGGTTGGTTTTCTGTTGCTCGGCCAGCTAATTGCGCTCTGCTTTTGACCACGCATGCGAATTACGTGAGCAGTAAAGTGACACCAGACTTCCCCTTTACATGCCACAGGCTGTGGGGATCATTTGGAGCTTATGGTGCTCTTATTGAGCACTAGGGGGTGAGATTGAATCACAGCATGATGCACTTTCTAGGTTGTTTTTAGGGGAGGGGGGGGGGCTAGGGTTTGGGTGGCCTAGTGCTTCAGAAGTGCTAGGCATGCTCCTGAGGGATAGGCAGTGATGTGGCCACTCCCACTTAGTGACACATCCACGCCCCACTTAATAACATTACCACGCCCCTACCAAGAGGATACCACACCCTCTTCCTGCAAAGAACCGATTCCAATAATTGGCGGTCGGGCTAAACGGCAGGATCAGCCTTTCTGAATGATCAGTTTCATGTTGCTACTAGAAGCTGTGAGACATTGACTAGCTCCCACTGAGTCCTTTAGCCACAGTATTCTCCCTTTGTAATTCAATATTTTCTTGGCGAACTTGTGTTGTCCTAACCCATCAGTTGCAATTCCAGTCCTCATGCACCCTAACAGTCCAGGTTTTAAGGATATCCATGCTTGAGCACAGGTATTTGAATTAAAATGACTGAGGAACTAATTAAACCACCTGTACTAAATTACATATATCCCTAAAACATGAACTCTTGGGAGTTTCTAAAAAGTGAAAGCTCTTTGAGAGCTTTATGACTTCCTCCAGTCCAACAAGCAGAGAACAGTAGAGTTGTCGTTTGCTATAAGCTCTTCTCCCTAATAGCAGTAGCCACAACATATTAACCCAACGCGGAATATCATCTGCTTCCTGCATTCACGCAGCTAACTCCTCAGAGTTTTCAACCAATACAATTCTCTTGCTAATTTCTTCCATATCTTTCTAGCAATGAGTGATGTATTATAAATGCAAAGACATTAATGTAATATAAATATTAATATTTCTTTACCACACTGAATCGTTTCCTACCTGGAGCTAGAGGAGACGCTCAAAGAAACACTCAACAAAAGATATTGTTTTATATATTTATTTTAAAAAATGTATTTACACTAACAATAAAATCACTAAGCACATTAGTAATACAGGATAAATTAACAGAAGTAAAATAAACTCTGCTCAACACTAGTCATAACATACAGCTTATAGAAGTAGCACTGTAATTACCCCTTCTACTGTCTTACCCTGGTCACACAAGCCCATCTGCGCCACGGAAAAAAATATGACCTTGCAGATATAATGCATATGCGGACACTTGCTCTTGGAGAAACGCGTCGGGTACGCTCATGGGTGCGTTCAGTATGGTAAAGGCGTAGAGGGCGCAAGTCAACCATGCTCCTTAGAGAGTCTGGCTTGGACGTATATTTATATTTACACCTTTTAGGAGACCCATTGGCAAGGTGTAAGTTTGATGAAGACGACGGTCACATTTTTGCATAGGATGTATCTATCTATATGATGAAAGCATACATCCCAACCTTTATAAATTGGGACAAAGTAAGCACTGCCCTGTTCTGCCAAGTTTCCACCCCCATTCTGCCAAAAGACCCACTTTGCAGCCATTCATGACCACTTTTTTGATGAGGCTCCATCCACTTCATTGTAAGATTCACACCGTTTGAGGTCCACGAAGCAGGACTGTCCTGATGAAAGAGGGACGGTTGGAATGTTCTTATTGGCTCATGGTCACAACCTCTTGTCTTTCCTGCTATATGGTCTGTCTTTCTATCTTCTGGCCTTCCTCTATTCTGGATCAGTCCCCCTACATTCTACTATCTACTTTTAATAAAGACCAAAGGAGTTACTAATTGGTCGACAGAAAAATACCCGGAAACAGAATTCTCAGGATAGTTATGACAACTCTCAGTTTTACTATATTGTAAGATGTAGAGCAGTGATGGGCAAATCGATACCCCATGGTGCGACCCTCTAACTTTCAGAAGGGCCGCAGTACCCTTAATCTCAGTAATAAGATAAATCAATACATTTAATCAAAGAAAGAGGTATCTATCTGTAATAACATAGCAGGCATTTTAAACAAGTGTAATAAGCTATAGCATACATATCTGACAATAAAGCAAGAAGGAACTGGGGGCTGCAGGTGAAAACTCGGGGCCGCAGGTGAAGGCTCGGGGGGCCGCAGGTGAAGGCTCGGGGGGCCGCAGGTGAAGGCTCGGGGGGCCGGAGGTGAAGGCTCAGGGGGCCCCCAGGTGAAGGCTTGGGCGGCCGCAGGTGAAGGCTTGGGGGGCCGCAGGTGAAGGCTCGATGCGCAGGTGAAAGCTCGGGGGCCGCAGGTGAGGGCTCAGGGGGCCGCAGGTGAAGGCTCTGGGGGCCGCAGGTGAAAGCTCGGGGGGCCGCAGGTGAAAGCTCGGGGGGCCGCAGGTGAAGGCTCGGGGGCCCCAGTTGAAGGCTCGGGGGGCCCCAGTTGAAGGCTCGGGGGCTGCAGGTAAAGGCTCAGGGGGGGCGCATATTGCCCATTAATGATGTAGGAGTCCTCCAGAACCGATTATTACCCTATTTAGCTAAACAGTTGGAATATCTCAGGGTAAAAAAACAATGAAGGGCAAATATAGTCACTAGAGAATTGTTTAAACACATTCTACCGCCCCAGGCATAAATATGCAGTAATTTCCAAAACAATAGGGATGTCACTAATCTTGCAGAACCCAGTATAGTCATGTTATAAGTCAAGTGTGTGTAGGCTGGATAGCACACTTTTCACACGCATGTGTCTGTGTGATTCTTCTGGGGGTGATTGCGTTATTCACTGATATAGAGAATCTGCCTAGAACACGCACCATCAACCTTCAGAGATAAGCAGATAGTTGGGGCCCTAGGACCTGCTCATAACATCTAATCTAGCAGAGACATATGCACACTTATATAAATAAACAGTCTTCTAACAATCGCACTTGTGTGTAAACATATACACGCAAACGTATTCAAGTAGTAAACGCATATATAAACTCAACACTGAAGAAGATACGTAAGTCGTTTAAATTTCAAAAGGTGTCTAGGAACATTGACAACGAACAATCCAATACCGTATTATAGAATATAGCCATGTGTCATCTTCTTAGGTTGGGTTAGGTGGCTTAGTGGTTAGCACTTCTGCCTTACAGCATTGGGGTCATGAGTTCAACTCCCAACCATGGTCTTATCTATGTGGAGTTTGTATGTTCTCTTCATGTTTGCGTGGGTTTCCTCTGGGTGCTCAGGTTTCCTCCAAGTAGGTCAATTGGCTGCTATTAAAATTACTTTAGTCTCTCTTGATCTGTGTGTGTGTATGTTAGAGAATTGAGACTGTAAGCTGCAATGGGGCAGGGACTGATGTTAGTGAGTTCTCTGTACAGCGCTGCGGAATTAGTGGCGCTATATCTCTGTATTTGTGTAGATGCTTTTACTAGTGTTAAAACACTAGTGGAGGATGATTTTTGACACAACTGAGTTATCTGCTTGGGGCTCTTTACAGGCAACCAAGGCACATCCCTGGGGCAGCACAGTTCACAGGAAGCATAGAATCAATTTTATTTACTTTTTTCTGCATTTTCTTTTTTTCTGTTCTTGGTTTTTACCAACCATCTATTCTTCTCTGTGAAATAATGGAAGAGCGGGTGCTGATTAGAAGAGTATGAGCATGTAGGATTCACATAGACTCATTAAGGGTAGCAGCACAGTGGCCTAGTGGTTAGCACTTCTCCTCACAACACTGGGGTCATGAGTTTGATTCCCGACCATGGCCTTACCTGTGTGGAGTTTGTATGTTCTCCCTGTGTTTGCGTGGTTTTCCCCCGGGTGCTCCGGTTTCCTCCCACACTCCAAAAACATACTGGTAGGTTAATTGGCTGCTATCAAAATTAACCCTAATCTCTCCCTCTCTGTCTGTCTGTGTGTGTGTGTCTATATTAGGGAATTTAGACTGTAAGCTCCAATGGGGCAGGGACTGATGTGAATGAGTTCTCTGTACAGCGCTGCGGAATTAGTGGCGCTATATAAATAAATGATGATGATTATGGGTATATTCACTTTCAGTGCCTTGGGCCCTGCTCCTGTGGCAAGTTGCACAGAGGGCCCTTGTCTCTATAAACTACCAGGGGCCTAAAGAAATCCTAATCCACCCCACTTATTGAATGTTTACAGAGCAATACGTAGACAATCAACTCTGTATATAAAGATGGTATTACTTTTGTTCCGGGGAATTGATGACTCCAGTCTTAATGCTTTTGGATTCATAAAACTACCCTTATGACCTGCCTATTGGTAATCACTGCTAATAATAATCTGCTTTTAGCCCCCCTCAAGTGAGGATCAATACTAAAAGTAAGGATGCATCCGCTCTAACAGTCCAAATAACTTAACCAAGGGAGAGTGGTAAGCCGCAGGAAAGAGCTAATAGGAGTTCACATAATACATGTACAATTACGGGGCAGCTCCGGTGCTCGTGTTATGTAACAGAGAAGTCCGAGCTGCAATCACTCACCCCTGCAGTGATTACAGCAGACAGATAAAAGCAATGTGGGTGACGGACTAAATCTATAGCAAAAGCACTTTCACACGCCTTGTCAAGGTATAGTCAGGCTATCTGTGGTGCCCTCCTCGTACGGCCCATAGTCATATAGAGCTCTGTGACTCCAACTTACACTTCATCCTATATGTATAAAATAAATAAATGTACTCTCTATTATAGTGTAGCTAAGAAACAATGTTGAAAGCCCTTGTCCCTGCAATTCTGCTCCAGTATTCCCAGGTATATTGGGCTTTCCACACGTAAGGGACCTGAATTTGATGGACAACTGACAACAGCAATTGGTTTAATTTGTTAACTCACAAAGGGGTCTCTGCATCAAGCTTAATTGAAATTTAAAAGATGCGGAATCTACTGTTTCTACATCTTTTCAGTATGTTTGCTATGTATTAACTGCCTAACGGAGGGGATTCCACAGAATGCTAATATCGTTCAGCATCGCATTCCCCATAGATTACTGATAAGCTGTGCATTGCGCAGACAGGTGAAACTATCTCAGGATAGCGTTACCTGTCATTTCATATGGGATTCTGCTGAAGCCTCTTGGGCTTCGCAGAATCCGATACAGTGTTAGCGCTGTGCGCAGAACACAGCACTAGATTAGATCGCAGGAGAGGGGATCCCAGAGTAGCCCCAGCATGATGCATTCAAGTGGTGCATCAATATGTATTACTGTGATGCGCAGCGATGCATATTTAGTTGCACTGCATCTAATTGATGCATAGACCCCAAAGTCAGGTGGATAAACAGGGGAGTGCTGGCAAATTTTAACCTGGGGGCAAAACTTGACTCACCAGCCTTTTAGGAACATTTTAAAGGAAAAAATGCAGATGACCTAGTCCAAGATAGCCCACTATGGGATCGGTCCGGGGGGTACATGCACCCCCCTGCCCCCCAGCCCGCTCCTGTGGGACACATCATTCCATTACAACAGATGTGGTATGATTGTAAGCTCTTGCAAGTAGGGCCCTCTCTCCTCCTGTCTGTTCCCATATCGTCCGCCATTGTGCTATTTTCATGTTCTGTACTACGCGTTTTGTTAATTTTTACAGCTTGCCTATTACGTCTTACTTATTGTTTGATTTGTTGCCATTATTACATTGACGCTTTTTGAACGTTGTACATTATGCCTTTGTTGGACCTTTGTGTTTTATGTACTATGCCTGATTTTCCCATTGCGGAATCTCGTGGCGCCACATAGAAAAAACAATATTAATAGAGACTTCCACCACTACCGAGGGATGCAGGTTGAATGTAAACTATACTTACTTTAGTCTGTGTATCTGTTTGATTTTAGGTGTGGTTGGTTCACTTGCGTTGTTATCGGAGGTGTTGCGCACATTATTTTAAATTGTTTTACTGTGTTTTTTTGTTTTGTTTTGATTTTTGTTTAATGGTATTTAAGTATTTTCCAGATAGCGATAATCTGAATAATGCTGTTTGTTGTTGTATCGGTCTTTGTACATGATTAGTCTATGTCCGCTCCGTATTACATATTGCGGTACGTAACCACCTGTCGGAGAATTGTTCTCTCATCATCACCATCTATTTATATAGCGCCACTATTTCCGCAGCGCTGTACAGAGAACTCACTCACATCAGTCCCTGCCCCATTGGGGCTTACAGTCTAAATTCCCTAACATACATACACACAGACAGACTAAGGTCAATTTAATAGCAGCCGATAAACCTACCAGTATGTTCTGTCATTGTTTAATGTTTGAAAATGCAAATAAAAAGTTTTTAACAAAATCATAGCAACTTAGCTCAAACTGGGTGCAGAACATCTCACCCTGTGGCATCATGTACATAATGGAATGCAGTGATATCTTAGATACTGGTATAGGGTGTGAGGGAGCTCCGCCTGTTTTGGACCCTGGGAGGGTGTTGGGCCTGTTGGCGGTCACATCTCCTGCACCCCTGGCAGTTACACCCTGCTGGCAGTGCATTCACATATACGGCAGGAACAGGTGTATAGTTCTAGAAGACTGAGCATGGTTGCAGATGTGTACAGAAATAGTCAGCCGTGTGTGGTGTGTGTTTCCTTGTGGCGAAGGAGGGGAGGTTTTGTGTGCAATGCGGGGGTTGTGAAAGTGGAACATCTGTCAGGGCAGAGTACTCAGCTGCAGCTGCATCTGGGCCTGGTAGAAATGTGCCGGACGCCTGTGCAGGGTTCAGGGAGAGGCACAAATCACTGCCCACGGGGTGGCTGCAGACACACGATGATCAGAGGCGGCGGGAGTGACCCTGTTACTGGCGCTGCAGCATGTTAGTGAGTGCGGTTTAGTATCAGAGTCTCTTGCACTGTCCTCGTTAATTTCCATTTATCTCATTTTACTGATGAGGTCAACCATTGAAAATGTCATTGACAAAACAACCTGCAGTATAACTGTGACATCGATTAATGCACAAATACACCTGTTTATATGCTTAAGCATGGATTAGCAAGCCCAAATGACATGAGTGGCATGGTTGCAAAATGCTGCATGGCTTTGATGAGAGGCGCTGAGCGGATTGGGGTGTTAGCGCTGAACGCAGGCTAAGCGCACTCATGCACCTTGTATTGCACCCACATGCAGAGTTAAAATTTCATTTTGCAGGACAAGATATTTAAATGAGACTCAATAGAGAAATGCTGGTTAGTGAGGAGTGGGGAATAGAGCCTTTATCTCCCCCCTCCCCCCAGAAGAAGAAGATTTTACAGGTCCTTGAAGGTGGCGAAGTTGGATCCTCAGCCTTTATCGGGCGCACTTTATATGGGAGAGTGCATTAAAGCAGCTCCACCCATATGATACAAACAATCAAATGGTGAATAGTGTTACATGTAATAAATGCAGTTCCTAACGTCCCCTGATCTCATGATTAATTTCAGACATACAAGGCCTGACCAAGCAGCATCTTATTAGAAAATGGAAAAGTGAATTGAATGGTGGGACAACTAAAGTGTACTGTGAGGGCCCCATTCTATCTTTGTGGATTAATGTGAGTTTTTTAGTAAGGTGTAAAGAATAGGGTGGATATGTATAAGTAGTAAGGGAAATAGTTACCTGTGACCTAAGCACTAATACTATACCTCCCAACATTTAAATAAGCAAGACCCACCCAGGATCCACCTATTCCATCATCATCATCACCATTTATTTATATAGCGCCACTAATTCCACAGCGCTGTACAGAGAACTCATTCACATTAGTCCCTGCCCCAATGGAGCTTACAGTCTAAATTCCCTAACATACACACAGACAGACAGAGAGAGACTGAGGTCAATTTGATCATGTAAGGAAAAAAAACAGTATGATTAAATGTGATTTTATGCGATTAATCAGTGAAATACCATTAAATTGGAATCTGCAATTAATCGCTATGGCCAAGATCAACCACTTGAGGCAATTAAACTACAACACTGGGCGATGGAACGAGACCGTCGCACTCTAAAGCGATTATAAATTGGTTCTATAAAGCAGACATTAGAAACAGTTACAAACGATCACTGTTATTGGATTAATGACTACAATATTGTGTAGCGAAATTTGGCAGTGCAGGCTGACACTGTGTTAGTACACTGGGCAGTCATCCCCAGGGATGTGCTGTAACCCTTAGCAGACAATCATATACACAACTGTTAGCAATCTAATGCAGTGACAAGCAACAGCCTTCACCCGGGAACCCCCAGCTCCTATACTCATTAATACCCAATTTGTTGTTATAGGTACTAACACTTGTTTAACATGACTGCTGGTATGTTATTACAGATAGGTGTCTCTTTATTTGGTTCATTTTAACTTATTAAGGTTAATGTGTGCCCCTTTTGAAGGTTAGAGGTTTCCACTCTTGTGGCCCCCGGTGTATATCACGTTACCTATCACTGGTCTAGTGTATCCAGACAGCTGAAAAGTGATCTCATTGCTTGCTATGAATTACTGCATTTTTGCGCCGTATTATAAAATAAATCCCACCGGTGGTATTGCCTATTCCCCAGTAGGACAATCCGCCCCTGAAATCCTATATGTTTCCATAAGCTTTCTTTGACAAGGCGAGAGACACTACGACTTACCAATGTCTTTACTAAGGTGATATAAATTGATTGAGCAACTTGCTTTTGGTGCATTGTTCCTAAGGCAGGTGTTACACCTTAAGTGCCCCTGCGGATCACAACAGGTTAATGTGCGTCAGGCAGCACGTGTTACACACTGTATATGTTGACACACTGGGTTGTGCACACAGATAGATGTTGACACAGATTCAGGGGAGCCTGGAGTAGACAGCTGGTAGATGAAGCTGCCTTTGGCTGGCACACGGATTCTGAGCGGGCAGAGTCCGGCAAGGGACAGATGGCAGGTGGTAGAGCCTTAAACAGGCTTGTTTTCTAAATGCGACATCGGGCACTCGGAGTGACCGTGGAAGGCAGGAACGTCAGTCCCTCTATTAAAGTACCAGGAGTAACAGGAAAACCCTAAGGGAAGTTTGTCAAGATTCACCCGGGGAGCTGGCAAGAGAAGAGCAGGAAACACAAACAGGGCGCCTGCAAATTAGTAATGCCTAGGGGGTTTTGTGGGTAACCTGGTACCAGCCCCCAAAATTATATAAAGAACCCTATTGTCAAAAGATTACTTCTTGTTTCTATATCGACTTGGTTTATTTTGTCTGTTATAGTTTGTTACTAAAACGTTTACTTTGTAGCAGAATTTATATAGTGTTTTGTTATGTTTTCTGTGTTGGCAATTTCCCAGTTTCATCTTTACTGTTTTCCCAGGTAATACAGACCAGTATTTGTGTGACAACCACACAGACCCAGACGTAGGGAGGCAGATTGTAAGGGCAAGTGCCCCTCATTTCATCATCCGGCCAAATTATTTTCTAAAGCCATCCAAAAAATAAATAATTGTTTTACTTTACTGATAGAAAACCACTTAGTATTTGTGTTTCCTTTATACAGGTGATACATGAGGGAGGGGGGCATGGTGGTGTTTGGCAATAGAGAAGAAGGGGGTGGGGAGAAACAACGGCAGTCTTGAAGAACACAAAAAATAAAACCAGGATCTGTTTGTATAGACAGTAGAATAGCACAGTGGCACGCTGGTTAGCATTGCTGCCCGTGAGCACTGGTGTCACAGACTCGATTCCTACCATGGCCCTAGGTTTGTGGAGTTCGTAAGTTCTCCCCGTGTTTACGTAAGCTTCCCCTCACACAGTCCAAAAACATACTGGTTTGTGCGTGTGGTAGGGAATTTAGATTGCAAGCTCTTGTGGAGCAGGGACTGATGTGAATGGATACATAAAATAGCAGATGAGTGCATTCAAGACGGCTGTCTTATCCTCTGCAATAAAGTAGGGTGCTTTGATACCAATTTGGAGAAAGGTGGATTTAAAAGCCATGCACATTTTTTTAATCTACAGCCATAGGTCCACAAGGTGTCTGCTATCTAAAGTAGTATTTATGATTGAAAGCTTTTTTTTACATCCTAATACTTTTCTTGGTGTGTGTTTTAAATCATAATGATGCTAATAATAATAATTACATTTTAGATAAAGAAATGAAGCAACTCTGTGCTGCAGAATAGTCTACACCAGTGTTTCCCAAACTCAGTCCTCAGGTTCCCCAAACAGTGCAGGTTTTCTATAGCTCCTTGCTGGAGCACAGGTGTAATCATTACTGGCAGACACATTATAATTAGCACCACCTGTGGATCTGTTACAATGTATCAGTCAGTAATGATTACACCTGTGCTCCAGTAGGGAGATGTGGAAAACATGCACAAAGAGCAATCGTTCCAGATTTCCTGTCCAGCATCTGTGGTGCAGTTTGAGTTCAGAGTTCTCGAAATAATAATAATTAAAAAAATAGAATATGTTGGGTTGCTCTGAACAGCAAATTGTCAATGCATTCATTATTCAGCTCTCATTAGATTAAACTTTTAACACTTAAAGGGGGTTTACGCCTAAGTGGAATTAAACACCACCGGCAGGATTTGGGAAATTTCAATTGGCAGAGCACTGGAGAATGCCGTGCATGGTGGCAGCAGAGTAGTTGTAAGGTAGCTCAGATGCCACCTTCTACACTTCGACTGCTGAGCATGAGAGCTGCTAATGACCCTTAGGTATAGAGGTGTAGAGGGGGGGTTTCCACACCACGTCACCAGTGGGCGTGACCAGCATGCATGGGGGTGTGGCTATAATATTAGACAGTGCTTGGCTGCTCTCCAACTCTTCCTATCCCTATAATATACATGGACAATGCTGCGTGCACTACTGTTAGGTGCACGCAGATCTCTCTTTTCAAGCAGAGCCGTGTGAAGCGGTAGCAGGATCCAGCCACCTCAATTATACAGTGCCCCAGGCTTGGATGGGGGTTTCCAGGCTCTAGGAAACCCCCCTCGTTTGCCTATGCCTTTTATTTACAGTTTACCCATCTAAACCGTTACATTGCTGGGCTATCTTTTATTACAGCTACGTAGATCTTCATATCTTTTGAAGGTGATGGTATGTTTCATCACATTGCATTTTAGCGGACGGAGATTTTGTTACCCCAGAATGATGGTTCACAAGCAGCAATTATTAGGTAACACTGATATATGTAGTAACTCTAAATTATATGCTAATAAATTGTGCTTAGTGATATCATTTGTTATAAGTAAAGTATAGAGATTTCAGAAATCTCTTCCAACCTCTGTGTTTTGTACTCTATATTATACAGCACGGTGGCTAAGTGGTTAGCACTTCTGCCTCAGAGCGCTGGGGTCATGAGTTCAATTCCCAATCATGGCCTTATCTGTGAGGAGTTTGTATGTTCTCCCTGTGTTTGCGTGGGTTTCCTCTGGGTGCTCTGGTTTCTTCCCACACTCCAAAAACATACTAGTAGGTTAATTGGCTGCTATCAAATTGACCTTAGTTTCTCTCTGTCTATCTGTGTGTGGAAATTTAGGGAATTTAGACTGTAAGCTCCAATGGGGCAGGGACTGATGTGAGTGAGTTCTCTGTACAGCACTGCGGAATCAGTGGCGCTATATAAATAGATGATGATGATTGTACACAATTAAAACAGCACTGAGTATTTATACCTAGCAACATACAGTGTGGAAGCTATTGTAAATCAATGCACCAAGTGCACACTTCTGGGAGATAATGGAGGACTTTATACATACAGATTGAGACAACATTTGAATTTAGGACAGTTTGTTTGCTGGCCATCTACAACCAATAGATCTCGTCCATTATATATTGGGAAATATTAGTGTTTCGTTGTGAAATGCATAGAAAAATATTTGCAGAGAGCAATGAGCGGTTCTATCAATGGGTTCCAAAAAAACCCCCCATGCAATCATTTCATAATAACATTTGTGTTTTTAAATAGGAATTCCATCTGGGGTTAGTTATTCCCTAACACAGGATACAACAGAAACCCCTATGTTTCCATTGAGCGTAGGACGAGCAGAGTAAGTCACAGTTAACAATGCAGTAAGTTTAATTCACCATTTTAAATAAAGGGCCTGGGAGAGACTGACAAGGAGAGATAATAGCCCAGAGAGCTGGATGGAGCAGGAGGGGGCGAGGTGAGATGTTTATAGAGGCGGCTGAGGGAGGAGGGGATGCGGATGCCAGATGTGGCCCACTCAGACCCATCTGCAGCCTGTGATATCTGCTAACACCCGGCTGAGACTTCCCTGTTTTCATACTGAGCCCCTTATCTGTTCCCTGCATTCACACAGCAAAGGCTGCTGCACACTGAGCTGAGATACTGCGTGGAGGAGCAGACAGCTGAAGGGTCTAGTGGCCTGGAGCTTGTTACAGAGAGCTAGTGAGGGAACGAGACACAGAACTACCTGAGAAAGAGAGGACTACAAATGGACAGTGGACAGCACAGAAGACGTAGAGAGCTAGTTTCCTGGTAAATGTGTAAGACTGGGTCCTTGTAATGGTCCACTTATTACCTAATGTATTTTAATGCTCCCGTTTATATGATTTTACAATACCTATTTCTGCATTCTACAGCACAAAAAACTACACTGATACAGTATTTTGCGCTGTCATAGTGATGTTCATTATTTCAGTACCGAAGGTGTAGCGCACGTTGTAGAAGGTGTTTAAGCGTTCCACATTGTAGCGAGTGGTGTGAATTGGTGTCCAGAGTCATAACTTTTAGCGCCTGGGGCAAGAATGAACACTGCCGCCCCCCTGGCCCTCAATTTTAACCAAATAAACCTAAAATATTCATAAACTACACCCCCCCCCTTCAGCGTTGCATCCTGGGCGGTTGCCCCTCTCCTCGTGCGGCCCTAGTTATGGCCCTGTTGGTGTCAGTTGGGGAGAGATGTGTTTTCGAGCTCCGTAACAGAGTTGAGTTTAGTTTTTAGTAGAGTTCAGAGAAATTGAGCGATAGATAAAACAATAGATAAAAGTAGAGAATTCGGGAGAGATTCAACAGAGTATGAAGACAGAGTATGCTCCAACTACGACATAAGGATAGCGCTGTGTACTGCTACACGGATCAGAGTGTGAGTTGGATGCTGAGAGCATAAGTGTATTGCAAGAGAGTTATTTAAATACAGTACCTATATGCCCCATAATTACAGCTGAGCACAAGTTACGAGAAGGTTGGCCAATTCATTTGTATGGAAGCACATTGCGTACATTCCAACTAGGGGTTAAAAAGATGTGGTTACACTGGTGTTGTGCTATATTTTTGCCAATCATTCCAATGGCCAATCCATTTCAATGTAGTTATGCTCTATATGTAGAAACTCCATTGAAATGAATAGACTGTTGAAATGAATGGATCATTGACATGAATGGAGCTTTGCAGCATTGTCTATTGCACACACACACATATTAATAGAGATCTACTCAATCTCTACTTATGTGTGATCAAATATAGGAGTCCCTGTGACTCTGCTCACCAACAAATCACATTCTGACTAGCATGGGAAACCACTTGTGATTGGCTACGGTGAATCTCAGTCAATCTGTAGTGGGGATATTTTTTCAGCTCACAAACTCGGAGGCTCTAGACCAGTGCAGACCTGGGTTAGATTCCTTCTATCACAGGGGACAACACTCTGCCGGTTTCACCGATGATAGTGGGATCTAACCTGGGCTGCTTTCCACTCACGCGCATTGTGCCTTTGACAGGTTCTCTAGTGCTGGGGCTAGTCTGGAATTTGAGGTTGGAGCTACACTGCAAACAAGTCCGGCGAATATCAATCACCAATATACCGCTTGAGAACTGCATCAAAGCATGCGCACACACAATGGGGCTTATGTAAAGCTGGACGCATTTCCGTGCATATGTTCAGTCCGATGCATCCCAGAATGCACCACTCTGTACATCACTAGCCTTTGTGCCAGATGGTTGTCAGCAGTAACAGAGAAGTCGAAGTCCCGTATTGTACACAATATAATAATGTCCTGAAGTGTCATATACACAGGGGATAATAGTGTCTGGACTGTGTTATTAATAAATATGAAAGTTGCATGTTCCTTATAAAACATAATTAAATACAAATTAAATTAAGTAGAAACATCTGTTGTTTTCCCTTTTATTTATTTTTTATAAATGTTAGCAACATTTATAAAAAGAATGGGAACCTTCTTTCCTGCAGTAGTCCAAATGGATATATCAATTACGTAATGCGAACAGACGGCTGTGACTTCATATTATATACGAGCCAGTCGGCCAATCAGAAACGACTAGCTAGTGCCACTGACCGCCATGGTCGTCATTGCGTCTTGCTGCACCAGCACTGCAAGCGATACGCCTCTATAAGAGCCCCAGAGCGTTTATATGTGTGTTCACATGACGATTGTACTTGCATTTTTTTGGGACGCAAAAGCATCGCTGTAAAGCCAGTGTACAGAAGGAGAGAGTGACAGCTTTACTGATCAGAGTGCGATTCTTACTATCCAGCGCGGTAGCAGGGGCTGATGTGAATGGCAAATATTCTCTGCAGAATTGGTGGCGCTATATAAATAAATGATGATGATGATATCGGTGGGGTGATAAAGGAGGTCTATACTGTGAAGGTGAACAACGCGATCTGTGCTTTGATCTGTTATGAGATGAAAAGACAAAAAGACTGTAAATAAATAAACCTATATAATTTATTTATCCAACGAAGGTGACCTGGTCCACATTATTGTTACCAGTGGAGTCTGTGCACTGCAACACCTGCTTCATCTGCATTACACCTGTTCCTCTGTTAACAAACCTGCATAGACAGAGACACCTGTTTACCAACTGTAAGCCACAGGATCCTGAGCTGGGAGACACAGAGCTACAGCTGGGTGGTTATACTAGGGATGATACCTGGCAACAGTTATACAGAACACCCTATCAGAATGCAAACAGCGGTTACATATTTTGTGTATTACTATTATTGCATTCCAGCCCACTGTCCCAAGTTTAATATACAATCCCATTGTGTGGCCTAAGATGTCCTGATTTTGCAATGGGGAAAGTTGGGAGGTTTGTTGTCAGTACAGTAGATCATGTTTTAGACTGGATATGTTTTTTTTTCCGGGTAAGGTCAAGTTTGGTTTCTGTTTTTCTCAAGTCAAATTTTTTTTGTGTGCAGATGTGACGTGTCATGGAAAGTTCACCATGTGTAGACATTGTGCCTGCTGGGGCAAACTGATTAACAAAATATTACAATATGGTCAAGTTCAGATAGCCTGGTGTTTTTCCCTTATTTTGCTTGAGGAGTTTTTAGATTACTTAATTTTACACCAATTGTTCATGGTCCAAATGTGTCATGGGGCTTGGCTATATTTGTTCTAGACAGAGAAAGCCTTCTATGTAGTTATTATTATTATTGAGTAGCCTAGACAAGACATTGGGGGATATTTCATGGCCATGTCTACAAGCCCCCTTTTCATTGTGAATATCACATCCTTAGTGGCAGTGCTGGTTGATATACCATGTGACTCCCGCTGCTACCTGATAATTGGATAAGGTATGCAAGGAGGATAGGCAGGAAACTTGAGAGCTGGAGAGTAGTAAGTAAAGTTACTTTTGCATATTGACATATAACACAACCTGAGCTAAATATTATACATGAAATAACTGGAGTGTTAGTCCTTCCAGCATTTCATCTGTTGCGTCCTTTGGTTGAAAGATGATATTTTCAGAAATATATTCGTTGAGGTATCTCCACGCGATGGAAGAGGAATTGAGGTGAGGTGTTATGTGAGGGCAGCACAGTGGCTCAGTGGTTAGCACTTCTGCCTTACAGCACTGGGGTCATGAGTTCAATTCCTGACCATGGTCTTATCTGTGTGGAGTTTGTATGTTCTCCCCGTGTTCGCGTGGGTTTCCTCCGGGTGCTCTGGTTTCCTCCCACACTCCAAAAAAAAACCATACTGGTAGGTTAATTGGCTGCTAACAAATTGACCCTAGTCTTTGTTTGTGTGTGTGTGTGTGTGTGTGTGTATGTTAGGGAATTTAGACTGTAAGCTCCAATGGGGCAGGGACTGATGTGAGTGAGTTCTCTGTACAGCGCTGCGGAATTAGTGGCGCTATATAAATAGCTGATGATGATGATGCTCTAACTGATTGTGGTGCTGTCTCTCCGGTAAAACATTGGTGTATATACACACAGCCAGTGATATTATGGCATATATAACTGACGACATCTGAGTTTTCATTCTATATTAGCATCATTTAAATCATTATGAAAGAGCTGTGGAATGCCCATTTTGCTGTGTTTGGGGGAGGGGCAGGAAATGCCCCTTTACACTTAGGTTTGTTATCAGAACAGCAGTGGAAAGTCAGGATAAGATTGAACAGGGCATTTTAGCTTTTTAGTGCTGCTACCAGTGGCAGGCTGGTCTGGGAGACATAGTGGGCTACCTTTGGCTGGGTCACTAGGCCACTTGCACTTTGCATTCCTTGCATTTTGTTCCCTAATGGGCTGCTGAATCGAGTCTTGTTCCCCGGGCTAAAATTTGCCAGCCCTACCCTACTGGTATTCATTGAATTGCATATGACAGCTCCAAACTATGGGTTTGAGTCATTAAGGAGAGCAAAGCAATAAAAAAAAAAGAGTAACTTTGCACCTTGGCAAAGCCATGTTTCATTGGAGGGGGAGGTAAATTTAAAATGTGGGGACAGATTTATAGTTGGGGTAGGGCATGTCCTAGATCAACATTAAATTTCAATGTAAAAATAAAGCTATCAAGTATTTGTGAGCTACATGAAAACGCAGCCATTATTTTCCTTACATGCTAAATAATAAACTAATTTGCACCCCTTGCATTGTAACGTGGTTTGTCCAGGAGCAAATGTACTCCTTTTTTTTTGTCTTGCTCTCCTTAATGACTCAGGCCCTATGGGAGTAAACTAGACACACTAAAGTAAATGGATTTACAGGCCCCATTTTGCACCCCTGGGTTTGATCTGCCGTACACTCGATGTTCCCCGGTTACACAGGTGTTTCCACACTGTGACCCAACAGGTCTAATTAGTGCTTTGTATGAGGCTGACCCGAAACTAGAGGTAAATTACAATTGAAAACCAGAATGACGAGCAGAAGTTGTTGTGTGAGACCTGGAGAGACAGAGGCCTAATGTTTTAGGCAGGATGAGCTGTACGAACGGCATAAAGTGAGGAAATGACTCACAACTAGTGGGTTAATAACAGAGACGTATTCTAGAGGAAGTAATAGTGAAAATCTGGGGATTGAGAGACACAACAGAGAGTGGAAGAGTGAAAGAAGAAGTGAGTAAATGTTCTGTGACATGGAATACGAATACGTTTATTACAGAAAAAATTAATGAATGAGAGACAGACAGTTTGGGGTATTAGAGTGAGCAATGGAGAGAAACAACATGTTTCTACACATAACCTGGTCAGGCCTGTACATAGCGATGAGCAGAACACTTTAAAAAAAATTGGGTCATTCTGCAATTGAACGTATTTTAATTGACCAGTACTAATATTTCTGGACTGCAACAACAGTGAACGTATTTTAATTTAGCAGTAATAATATTTCTGGACTGCAAGAAGAGTGAATGTATTTTAATTGACCAGTACTAATATTTCTGGACTGCAACAACAGTGAACGTAGGTATTGCAGTACTAATATTTCTGGACTGCAACAATATATTGCTCTAGAATTTTTTTTTATACTTTTTAAATAATTTTTTTATATTTTTTTGTAATTATTTTTGTATAATTTTTTTTTATTTTTTGTAAATTTTTTTATGATTTTTTAATATTTTTAAAATAACTATGGACTAAGCAGAACAAAGCACAGGACAAAAGCACCACTGGACTCAGCAGGATAGAGCACAGGACAAAAGCACCACTGGACCCAGCAGGACAGAGTACTGGCCAAAGCACCACTGGACTCAGCAGCACAGAGCACAGGACAAAAGCACCACTGGACCCAGCAGGACAGAGCACTGGCCAAAGCACCACTGGACTCAGCAGCACAGAGCACAGGACAAAAGCACCACTGGACCCAGCAGGACAGAGCACTGGCCAAAGCACCACTGGACTCAGCAGCACAGAGCACAGGACACAGCACCACTGGACCCAGCAGGACAGAGCACTGGCCAAAGCACCACTGGACTCAGCAGCACAGAGCACAGGACAAAAGCACCACTCAACAGGACAGAGCACAGGAGAAACTAACTAACTAACTAACCACTGGACACAGGAGCACCACTACACTATCTACAACCTCCTTCTTCCCTGATCTCAGCCCGAATGAAGATGGCGGCCGCAAGCGGGGAATTTATGCAATCCGAGTCTCGCGAGATCCGACGCGAGACGTGGACGTCAGAGCCTCGTTTTCATTTTTCTGCCCGCCGGAAATATCCGAACACTACTCGGATCCCGATCCGCACTGTTCGGGTGGGCTCGGATTAGCAGAATCCGAGCCCGCTCATCCCTAATATATATGTGTGTGTGTGTGTGTGTTTGTGAAACTGATTCAGATGTGATTTTTATATGACTCATTTCCTCTCTATGGGCCTGAGTCATTAAGGAGAGCAAAGCATAAAAAAGGAGTAACTTTGCACCTGGGCAAAACCATGTTGCATTGGAGGGGGGGGGGGTAAATTTAAAATGTGGGAACAGATTTATAGTTGGGGTAGGGCATGTTCTAGATCATCTTTAAATTTCAATGTCAAAATAAAGCTGTGAATTATTTGTGTGCTGTATGAAAAAGCAGCCAGTATTTAACTTATGTGCAAAATAATAAACTAATTTGCACCCCTTGCAGTATAACATGGTTTGTCCCGGGGGAACATTTACTCCTTTTTTTTGCCTTTCCTTAATGACTCAGGCCCTATGTGTGTAAATTTTAAATTATATAAGAAAAAGATCTTGATCACTTCTCTAACTGAATGCTTTATAATATGTATTACATTTTTGATATTGTCTGGTAATTGTATACGTTCTGACTTTTTTTAAGCAGCTATTGTATCATAAAATACTAGGAAAACATTTGTGGTTACTATGTAAAAGGTATATATATATATATATATATATATATATATATATATCACCATTGCTGTTGATTTTTAAGGCACATTAGTGCTCCGCAGCATCGGACAGTGGTGAAAAGAAGACATACATGAAACAGGGACATGCAACATAGACAAAATAAATGCAGTCACAAGAGATCTTACATTCTAATGGCAAAAGGGCACAGCTGACACAATAGGCTCAGAGTGGAAATTTAGACACCAGTGGGAGTAGGATAACCTTTAATAAAGAGATAGTTCTTCATAGAGCGTTTAAAGATTTGTAGGCTGAGGGACAATCTGATTGGGCAATAGAGAATTCCATAAGTGGGTAGCGGTATGTGAGGCCGAATGAGCGAATTAATTCACCAAGTCAAGACTAGTCTACAGTGAGAAAAGCAGAGAGCCAAGAACCGAGCCTTGTGGGGCCCAGACAGATAGTGGAAGTAGAGGGGAGGATGTGCCACAGGTAGAGACACTGAAGAAGCGGTTGGATAGATATAACAGGAAAGATCTTTGTCATCAAAGCCAATTGGGTGAAGGGTATGCAGGGAAGAGGGTGATCAAGAAGGATGAAGAAGTGACTCTTAGACTGTAAAAAGATCATTGACAATGAGTTGCAGTCTCAGTAAAATGTAGGGGTCGGAAGCCAGATTGCAGAGGGTCAAGAAGCAAATTAGACGAGGAAAAGTGTGTTAGATGGTTGTACGCAAAAATTTGTTTGGATCCACAGTGGAGAAGAGATATGGAGTGGTGGTTGGAGAGAGAGGCTGGGTCGAAAGATGGTTCCTTTAGGATTGGTGAGATGAGCGTGTGTTTGAAGGAAGATGGAAATGTGCCAGTGGACAGAGACAGGTTGAATAGTTGAGCTAGAGGTGGGCAAGCAGTGGTGGAGAGGGAGCGGAGAATATGGGAGGGAACAGGTTTGACGGGGAGGGATGTTGTAGATGAAGAGATGATTACAGATACTTCGTCCTTGGTCATTGGGGAGAATGAACTGAATTATTCCCCTTTCATTTAATACTTTCTTAATAGCCATGACTAAAATAACCCTTCTTGGAAGTTTGAAAACGGCCTATATTTCATTATATGTTGATATATGAAGGTTTTTGGTGCATTTGACTACATGATTTGAAATACTCTAGAGGCCTGATTAAATAAAGAACGTAAATGTCAAGACTTGCAGAATTTTGCTTTTAATTGCACTGCGCCAAGAAATAACGTATACCAAGAACATCTAATTCATCGTCGAACGCAAAGGACACCTCCGACAGCCTATGATTTTAAGGGCGGAACGCGGAGGGGAAGGGACGTACGCAGGTAGTCAATGTACAGTTAAAGCGGGCCAAGCTGGAGCACACGCAGCAGCATCCGATTCAAGCTCCAGGCATCTCTCAGGTACGCGTTTTTCTGTTGTATCACTTGCATCAGCTACAGGTCGCGCATGCATGCTACAACATGTGTTTGCAATCAAAAGCAACTGTAAAAATGCATACTGTAGACATTAATAACACTCTGATGATTTTTTTTAATGTTTTGTCATAGAGATTATAAGCCTGATTCATTAAGTTAAACAAAAAATTGAGTAAGTTTTCTGGACAAAACCATGTTGCAATGCAAGTGGTGCAAATTAGTTTATTATTTTACATTCTGGATGTTTTTTCATGTAGCACACAAATACTTGATAGGTTATTTGTACACTGATATTTAAAGTTCATCTAGGACATGTCCTACCCCAACTATAAATCTGCCATCACATTTTAAATTTACCTCCCCCTCCAATGCATTATGGTTTTTGCCTTACTTACTTACTTTTGCTTAACTTTCCATCATGAATCAAGCCCTATATTATAATTAACAGGTGACAAAAAGTGAATACTATTTTTTTTTCTGTGCCTTCTGATAGGCCTTTTTATTCCACATAAGAGACGTTTTCTTCAGATCCACTTCTCGTTGAGTACGGACGTGTGTGTATTTCCGATTTACATGCATTTTTATAAAAAATAACACAATACGTTAATTTTGCGCGCCTTAACGAATCAGGCCCTATATGATCATTAGAGCTTATCTGTCCATTAGTGATATTAATCAGTTCAATCTGAAGATCCTGAATCAATTTACTACTTAAAGCACTTTTGACCCTCTCTTGAAACTTAGTGCTCCCTGCGCTAAGCCACCACTCTGACAAAACCCCAGTGACGAATCGTGTCAGGCCATGGTTTGGCACACTATTCAATGTTACAGAGAATCTGCAGTGGACGTGTATTGAAATATTTCCATCCTACACATTGTTTGATATGGTATTAGAACGTTTTCTGCAGCCTTCTGATAAGCAAGTAATCTGTTCTATCTGGTAGGCATAACTTTGTGTTTTTTTTAGGCTGTTAATACATTTTAAATCTATTCTATGAAGCGCCCTCTCTCCTCTTTGTTACATATACATTATTTTTATTTTTGACCTCAGACTGGTGAAGACTTTTTCCTGACCAGGACAATTTAGCAGTGACATTGGTAGCTGCATTTCTAGGCTTCTTTCAGGCATCTTATTCACAGGGAACCTGGGTCAGACTGCAATCTAACCTCATCCATATGTACCACATAAAGGGCGTGGAACGAGGCTTTACAATCTCACCGATGGCCTCTGGGATCTCTCGCCCCGCTGTACACCTATATGGGGGAACCTCAATCTTAGAGATATACAGTTGACTTTAGATCCTTAGACAAGGCCTAACTTTCATACTGGGCCCATATCTATAGAAAGCTTATAATTAGGACAATAAGGGATATTTATGCAGTAAATAAAGAAGACCCTGGGATAAGTGAAGATTTGTGAAAGGTGAACTAGACTAAGCTAGAAATAAGTAGGAACGTTATAAAAGGAACTATGCAAGGTTAAGAGTAAAGACTGGCTGTGGTAGCACATGGATATCATAAGGGGAAGGAGTGTTCTCACACGGTAGTTTGCAGTGAGAGCATCTACACGTATGATCAGTGTTCTGTGATAGAACATACATAGAGGAGTATGAGATGAGTACAGTGGTTTTAGACCACACTTTGGGACTTACTATCAAAATCGGAGTGGAAGCTGGTCAAGCCAAGCCAGGTCCCTCAGCGTGTGAGTTCCTCTTGAAGAAGCCACTGAAAATCACAGCATGGCTTCGACAGGTTGACGGCCTGGAAGGATCCTGTAATCTGTCGTAGCCTACACAATGGTAGCAACACAAGGCCTTATGGATCGGAGGTGAAGAGGGTAGCCTGGAGGATAGATACCATCCTGGTGCACAATGATGGGTAACAGTGGTGAAGCTTCGTTTGTGGACATAGGACCAGCTGCGACTACTTCCCTAGACCTGCAAGGGATGGTGTTTCAGATCTACAGAGGTGATGGTAGGAACTCAGGGACCGTAGTCAGTGTCTGACGAGAGCTAAGCAGTGATAGGGGCATTGGCTCAGGGATTAGAGGTGGCCATATCAGTAGGCATGGTTTTTGATGCTGTCAGATATCCGTGCAGCAACCACGTCCAGCATTCTATTCTTTATATGCTGGCAGGGATCGAGTATTTGTGACACAGAAGGGAGAGAGGAAACTGGAGTTATTAATACAGGAGTTGATGAGAACATGCTCCCGTGCTTGATGAGTGGATTCAGAGAGTTTGTGTCCTGTTATGAGCCAGTGGCTTTGACAGATAATATGGTTGCTGCTCAATAGTGTTCCCAATAGTGTTGGTGGTAAAGCTACGGGGTAAACAATTTCAGGGTAGGAAAGTATGCTTTCACTGTGATAACATGAATGCAGTCATGGCCATTAACAACTTACCTTATACCTTGCATCTTGTTATTAATCTAATTTAGCTGTGTTTTAAGGGTAACATACCAGGGGATGAGAACTTGGTGACTGATGCTTTATCTTGAGTTCCGTTTATTGGTGCCAGAGGCAGACAAGCGTGGCTGAAAGTGCCTGGGCTTCCTTTGGCTGATGGCTTGCTAAAGATGGACCCAGAGGTGGCATGTTCATTGGAGGTGGTTAAAGACAGACCTCCAGCACCTTCTCATACTTGGGGCAGTTAGGTTTGGTTATAACCTGTGATATTCCGGCTAAAAATAAATTTGAATTCCTGTGAAGGGTGGAAGGGAGGTATATTTTACAACAAAACATATACATCAAAAGCCCCATCTGGACTCTTTTATCCCTGAACAAGATGGTAGCCCTCCCATGCACCTAACAGGTACAAAGTGCCATCTTTC
The DNA here is from genome assembly GCF_038048845.1 of Mixophyes fleayi. Lineage (NCBI taxonomy): Eukaryota > Metazoa > Chordata > Amphibia > Anura > Limnodynastidae > Mixophyes > Mixophyes fleayi. Next base: position 88,115,492 of record NC_134411.1, on the reverse strand, counting down.
AACACAATGCACACACTATCTTTTTGCAGATACATTCTTTTTACAGCACATAAAATAATACTTTGATGAGAGACACGGTTCTATAAACAAAACTATTAAATAGAGACAGACGCTATCCCTAGTTTAGCATAATATAAATGTACTGAGCCTACCAACCCCAAAGTCATACCCCACTCAATTCCCAATAGCAGAATGCGCTGATTATCAGCTGTTAGAGTCTCTAAAGTTTCAGAAGAGGAGAAAAATCAGGACAAAACTGGAGAACAACGCTCTATATCATACACTTTTGTGCAATGGAGAGCAGGACATTCCTGTTAAAGGCAGGACTGTTGGATGTATGCATTTCTAACAAAGCAAAAAGAGTACACTGTCTATCGGTAGCTCTACTAAAAATGTGTGCTTTAATTTAGTGACCGTCAATCATAAATGTTCAAAGACTGATGACATCTAACAACCTTGACAGACTGAGAACCGTAAGAGAATGTATGCAGATATAATGGGTGGAAGAGGAGGTCAGCAGGTTCCAGATAATAACTGCAAACGGGTGGGGATTTTTTTATTAAAACAAACTAAATGAAAATGTTATTATACTGCTGTGATGAATGGATTTGTAATATACCATCTTCACATCTATTTAAATGTCTCACTCTTAATCCCAACACCCCAGCTTTTGTCCTATCATTGCTAAGCTGTACTCATTAAGCTGAATGAGTCTTTGGCAAGACCAATGGGCATAATTGTGTGTGCTTAATCGGTGGCGTATCTGCCACCGGAGCAGTTCAGTCAGTGGATAGGGGTTCACAGCAACACGTCTCCATCCGCTTATGAGCATGGTACAATGCTGAGCCCCCGCACATGCTTAGAAGAACAGAGCGGGGACCTCCGGAGTGTATGAATCAATATACCCAGACCCCCCCCAAAAAAAAGTTTGCTATGGGGCCCATGGTTGTATTTTACACCTACCCCCCCCGAACATGACACACTGTCTCTTCTGTCAGGCCTAGGACACATATATGACACGGTTCACATGGGGCTGGATTTATGTTATTACAAGACCAATATTATGCAGTTTTGATCTGCAATTGCGTCAGGGGCGGACCTGGACTTTTTTTTTTGGGGGGGGGGGGTGATTTTGCATAGCCATGCCCCTCCTTCACTCTGATTGGTTGGTCCTGGTTGGCCATGCCCCCTCCTTACCGATGATCGGGCCTCTCTTATGTTTGAATATAGCCACCCTCTGTGCTTAGTGGAGCTTGAAGTTAGTTAGACGGAGGATATTGGGCATGTCAATATGTAGGCTTATTTCAACACATACCGAGTCTCCTCTGTAGCTGAACAAGGGTGACCCATGTAGCCAGGCCCGTTTTGGGTAAGTTTTTTACTTTAAGCCCTGTTTTTTATATATATATATATATATATATATATATATATATATATATATATATATATATATATATATATATATATATATACAGATACAGCAGCAACTTGTTGCTCCAGTGAAATAGATAGAATTCTGACACATGCCAGTTCAGCTTACAGATATTGGTTATAACTACTATCTGCCACCTGTAGGTTTCAGTAGCAGCTCTGCTTCTGGGATATAAACAGGTCCTTATCGGCAGCCCAGACTGATAGACTGCGCTTATCTGCTCCTCTGCAGCGGCAGTCAGCTCTCCAGAAGGGATCCTGTTAAGGCTTCTATAATCAGAGGCTGTTTGGGGCCCTCATACTGAGGCCGGAATGATACGCTGCTGTATGCATCACTCTCCTAGGGAGACGTAATAAGCTTGATACCAGATCTTTTCATATCACAGATGCCGTTCTCCAGCCGTCTCTGATTTTCCAGGAACAGTGTTGGTTTCTAAAGATTATTGAAGGCAATCAATGTCACCTACACACCGTGGGCCTAATTTACGAATGGCCGATGCACAGCACAAAATTTTCTTTGGTGGCGCTGTGAGCCCTGATTTGCACAGGTGCGTCTACATTAACACCAGAGCACGTGTGTTTGCGCAGCAAAATGGCGGCATTTGCAGAGGAGTAGAACTTAGCGCTGGCTGATAGGAGGAGATCGACAGCGCGAGGGCGTTCCCTGCTAAACAGTCATTTCATGAATAATTAAAGAAACGCCAAGCAGTATTTTAGGATAAAAACCTATCCGCTCTTCTAGTTTGCAGAGGTATCTTCCAAGAGTGGAGAGTATACGTGTACCTTGAAGCGCGGGCAGTGCGTTTCATTAACGAGGTCTTTTTGGGACGTGACGTTCTTGATATTTACTATGATGCCTGCTATATATTACACTAGTGGCAGTGGTCGTAGTGGGCTGGTATATGGTGGTATGCCACTTCTCCTACTATCTTCATTCATATTTGCCAAGTCTCCCGGAATGTCTGGGATAATCCCACATTCCAAGTAGGTCTCCCTGGAGACTAGGACATCCTCCTGCATCTGCCCACTTCCTAGTGAAATGGGCAGGATTAGAGCCGCCGTGGCGCGATTCCCAGGGAATTGCATCATTTTGACCTCGTCACCTGTTGTAAAATGACACGCAAGCGTTATTACGTCACAGGGGCGGGGCCAAAATGATGCAACTCACCAAGACCCACCCCCTCCGCCCTTACCCCCTCCTCTCCTGCTTTAGTAGATCTACTACACTGACAATAGGAGGTACCCAGTCAGATTCTTCTATGGCTCATCAAAGTGTTAACTGGTTAAAATTTGTTAAATTATGCATTATTTTTTACACTGTTTAACTGTTTCTGGGCTCCGTTCCTGATCTTGAGTAAAGGGCACATATCTGGGATCACTGTCCTAGGAAAATGTGCACAGTAACTTGTTGGGTACATTGCAGCTGTAACACTAAGCATGTCAAAATGAGTATGGGAAAATCATGAAAAGAATGTATTGCTTTGCTATTTTGCAATGTTCCCCCTCCTCCCTGCGCTGAAAACACTCTGTCACCTCTGCTCCATTTTTAGGAAAAGTTGCATTATATGTGATACCTCATTATTACCAATGGTGCCTCTCCAAAAAGAGAGCACTGGGACTCTATGGACGTTAGGGGAGAAAGGACAAAAAGAAAAGTCACACACAACACAGTCATTAGTTTTCTCCAGGGATTTGTCCTGTTGTTGACCTTATATACTGTTTTGAGGGTTCTTTTTTACATCCTACTTTGGACCCCGGAGCCTTCTAGGGTGCCGGCCTAAATTGACTAATACTATCTAATTCTGATTTCCACATCTAACCAGTATCTAATTAAATATCCCAACTCACATCTTCATCCGGCACTTATACATAACACTCACTGCGGACCTACGTTCTAACTTTGACTCATTTCGTCATCTTTGAGGTCAGCATCTCAGCAACATCTGTGTGTGGTGTGTTCAAAATATGTGGGGGGTTTTTTTCTTTTCCTTTTTCTCATCAGAAACTTAAAAAATAATGGAATTGTACCAGACAGTTCTGTTTCCATAGAATTGTTGTCCTTATTAAAAACATGTGGTGCAACATTTTCTGTTACATGTATAGCTGTACTCATCTGTTATGTAGTCATTATTTGTTATGTAATGCAGAATAGTTATTTGTTCATTTCTTAGTGCATAAATCCAGCTTGTCCTGTTGCTCTTCTTTGCCCTTGCCATTCTATTCCTTGTTCCTCTCTGTCTCCTTAATCCCTTTACCTGTTCCTTCCTACTACTTCCTTCTCTTTGTCCTCCGATCACCCTATTCACTCTCTCCTGTTATATTCTTACTATTACACTTACATCTTCAATCTTCTTCTCGAGGGAACATTTTGCTCCTGATCCTAACCTAAGGCTTAATAATCCCCTTACTCTGGCGGGATTGGCCTTGTATTTTACAATTATTGCTCAACCTAATTTGGTTTTCTGCACCACACACTCCTCGTTTTTGTGTTGGTGATTGCCTATGACGAACATTCATAAAGTCTAGTGAACAAATCTTGTTTCTCTTTTCTTTCTTTCTTTTTCTTTCTTTCTTTCTTTCTTTGTTTCTTCCTTTTTCTTTCTTTCTTTCTTTTTCTTTCGTTCTTTCTTTTTCTTTCTTTCTTTGTTTCTTCCTTTTTCTTTCTTTCTTTCTTCCTTTTTCTTTCTTTCTTTGTTTCTTCCTTTTTCTTTCTTTCTTTGTTTTTCTTTCTTTCTTTCTTTCTTTCTTTCTTTCTTTTTCTTTCTTTCTTTTTCTTTCTTTCTTTGTTTCTTCCTCTTTCTTTCTTGCTTTTTCTTTCTTTCTTTCTTTCTTTATTTATTTGTCTTTCTTTCTCTTTCTTTTTCTTTCTTTCTTTATTTCTCTTTCTTTCTTTCTTTTTCTTTCTTTATTTATTTCTCTTTCTTTCTCTCTCTCTCTCTCTCTTCTTCCTTCCTTCCTTCCTTCTTTTCTCTCTCTCGACATGCCGATAGAGTAGGTTGATGTAGGGGAGGATATTGGATAGGAAGGATGGAGAAAAGGGGAACAAGGGAGAAGAGGTAGGATGGGAATGAGGAGAGGAAGATGGTGCAGTGTGGAGAGATGCTTTGTTACATATTTATTTAAGTCAATCAGAATGCACAAGACTCAAAGCCGATATACTGTTTTTACAGGAGACTCGGTACATGTTGAAATAAGCCTACATATTGACATGCCCAATATCCTCAGGTCTAACTAACTTCAAGCTCCACTAAGCACAGAGGGTGGCTATATTCAGACATAAGAGGATGTTGGCTTCACTTTCATCCTTCTGGATGTTTTCTCATTTTGGTAGAAGAACTCAACGTTCACTGTGTCAGTCTTGCCGTTGTCTGTAGTACTAGTGCCAGAATCTCCACTTTCTTCTCTTTTGGGAACACACAGATAAGGTTATTTGGTTGTAGTAGCCCATTGGCTTTTACAGTTACATGGATGCTGCTATGGACGAATCTCACTCTACCATGTCTCCTTTCATCCTACATGCTTCTAAGGTTCTCCGCATATTCTCTATATGACCCTAATAGGCTACACCATCCCACTATCAAAGGCTTCACTTTCTATACAGCCCTCTCACCAGTCATTCATCCTTTTCAACTACATTCTTCTCAATGATGCTTTCATTCCTCTTCTTACCAGCTCATATATACATGTGATTACTTGGTCTAACCATGCCATAGTGAATGTGGTTCTCTCACAGTGCCCAACATTTTGATACTACAACGTGTGGCGTTGATCCTTGTGTCCAATCGGAATGCAGAAGGTTCTAATACTTTTACTGAACTGTTTTGGGCAATAACAAATTCCAAAATGTGTGATATCCATTGGACGTACCTATGGGCATTCATTAACATTAATAAAGGGGCTCCCTTTATTACTTTTCTCTTTTTCACACTTTATTATTCTCTCTCTTTTGATTCTCCTTCTCTCTATCCATCTATATCTCTCTTTTCTTCTTACCCTCTTGTTACTTTTTTGTTGTTTGTTTCCTTTTGACTTGTTGTCTTCCTGTTTATCATCCAACATTCAGCTGCTGCTATTACGGTACTCCTGCGCTATTTAAGCTGGATTTCACTTTTATACTATAAACTGTGGCTTTGTTTTGACCTATTATGCATACTGCGGTGTCTTGGGCTAGATGCTAGACTTTTTTTCTCATACAATTATAATTAGATTGTACTGGTAAAAGTGCAATGCATGGAAATCGCATTAACAACGCATCACTAAAAGGCCTTTTAAACCTCACTTTAGTTTTTATGCATTTACCCATTGTCCCAGCATATGTGTATAAAGGAGATAGTTTCATATCGCCTCTGTCTTCTCTCCTGTAATCTCTTTGTCTTCGCTCTTGAAGCCTTTCTCTGATATTTGTCTGTGTTCCGATTCTTTTTGAGTTGGGGTCTCCAAAACTATACACAGTTCACAAGGTGAGGTCTAATCAGTGACCTATAGAGGGGCGTAGCGTATCTTGCGTGAAATCGCTATGCGCATGCGCAGAAAAGAACATTACGCCAATGACTGCAATTGCATGCAATTCTTGTCTCAATGCAAATGACACTTACTACTACCTACGCCATGAGAGGCAAAATGGGGCAGGGAAGGGGTGGACTAACGTTAGCCATTTATAGTAAGGGTGCTCCAACGCAGATGCTGACGATTCATGTCCTCTGTTTGTCGTGAGTACGCTTGGTTTCACCTGTAACTTTTGCACCCACCACTGGACAGGTGTAAATGCCCATAGGCAAACTGAGGGGGGTTCCTAATGCCTGGAAACCCCCCTCCCAGCCTGGGGTACTGTATGCTTGAGGTGGCTGGACCCTGCCCCGGGACCAGCCACTTTTCAGCTTGTGTGCAGATCATTTCTGTCTGCACTTTCCACAGCCATCTCTCCCCAACAAGTATTGAAAGCAGCAAGAACAGGTAGGAGAGAGCAGGACAGTCTGTCAACTGTTCTGACACACTCAGTCAGGACTTTGTCCTGAGTGTAGGGACAGTTGGGAGGTATGTCCCGCTTCACACGGATCTGCTCGAAAAGGGAGAGCTGTGTGCACCTAACAGTGGTGCAGGCAGCATTGCCCGTGAATAAGATGGGGATAGGAAGAGTTGGAGAGCAGCCAAGCACTGTCTAATATTATAGCAACGCCCCAAAGCATGCTTGTCACGCCCACTGGTGGTGTGGCATGGAAACCCCCTTCTACAAACCCTGCGTGTGCCCCTGATGCCAACTGATAATGATGAATGACCTGGCATACCCTTTGATTTAAAAATTGCCCTTATGCGTGCCACTAGCTGTCACAACTGTATGTAACTAACACAGGCTATTGCAATGCATTGTATGTACAGTACACATTGTAATCTTCTTTATTTATGTAATTAAAGTAAAAAATATATATATTTGAAAACTAATATTTATGTAAATAATTATACTGATAACAGCTGTTTTATTTCATGATCAAATAAAAGTTTTATGCGCCCTGATGTGTCCTTTTATTGCACACACACCTGTGCTAATACTGCAGTCTGCTCTGTTTGTCTACGTTCGGTAAGTGCTGCGTCGGCAGAGCGTACTTACACCCAGATTCAAATTGAAACATATCTTGAGATCCACTTGGATTTGAATACAGTCAGAACTATGCTCATGTTCTGCGCTATTTTGTAGAGCACAACTGACGCGCAAGTTGCGTTCGGGCACAAATCATGTCCTATAACTCGTTCCCTTACCTCGGCTATTGTTGACATGACATCACCATTCATTCTGCATTTTAATTTCTGAATTATGTGTCCCCCGTGCATTATTTTACACATTGAAGTATTACATTTAAGATTCTACTATCTCAATTAATCTATGTTCTCTAAATCACTATGCATTCGTTTTACCACTTCAAGGGGTATCAACCGTGTTACAAATCTTTATATCATCTGCAAAAAAAAAAAAAGGCATACCTTCCCTTGTAGACCACAAGTAATATCACTAATGGGTACATTACACAAAACACTGATCCCTGAGTTACTTCACTGGTTGTCAGCCCTTACGCTGAGCTTACACTTAAGACAATGTAAACTAAGAAATGGAAAAAGATATTCGCAATTAAATGGATGTGTGGGAAATTGTCACTAAAGTATTAAGGGGCCTATTTAAGAATTATTGGGGTTTTACCATTGCAATGATGACAGAGGACTTTTCAGGGTAATTTAATAAACAAGTCATGTTAGGACCAGGGCCATCTTAACAACATTATGGGCCCCCGGGCAAAGCAGTGCACCGGGGCCCCTAGATATAGATATATAGATGTATACAGATACAGATATAGATATATAGAGATAGAGATAGATAGATGTACTTGCTCAGTGACCCTTGTAGGTTTTTTTTTGCAGTTTTTTTCTTTTGCAGGATTATTTATTCTCATTAAGAGCCGTGACTATGGGGCCCCCTTGCCCGCGGGGCCCCCGGGCAGCTGCCCATCATGCCCAATGGAAAAGATGGCCCTGGTTAGGACAGCACATCCGATAGGAGGCTGTCCTGACGATGACTCTTTTTTAAGGAACACTCCTGGTTCTGAACCGGATTCTTTACTGCTGATGTGCTAGTGTCACGCTTGTGCAGTTTCCTGTAGCGTTAAATAGCGCAGGGGAGAGCTGCAACGCTGCTGGAGGTCCAGAGAGCCCTCTCCTGCAATCATCTCCCTATAGGATAGAATGGCGTTGGCCATCAGGGTCAAGCTCCAAAAAGCTAAGCTTTTCGCAGCTTGATAATATTGCCCAGACCGCAGTCCACATTGAGTATTATGAGGAATGCGGTACTTTGCCTAATGCAGGAGATATCTCCAATGTCTCCTGCACTAGGCTTTTCTTAAATTAGCATTTTACTTAAAAATGCCTAAACCGTGTGGAGAAAACAGTTTCCACATAGTTTAGGTTTCATAACTTGTCCCCTAAATGCCTCCGGATTTCTGACTTACCTAGAAAGGATTAAAAAAATGCAATGGAAGAGAATGTAGAGGAAATGCAACATTTGTTCTAATATGGTCATTTTATGCTGTATAAACTGTAAATAAAACGGTTTAATGTATGAGTTAGTTGTCCAAGTAACCAGCTCCCAGCCCATAGTCCAAGGGCGACAGCAACGCCAGGGACTGACCCTTGCGCTGCCGCAGAGTGCCACCGCAATCAACACATTGTTAATTAGAAATGGAAGCAAGCTGTCTGTCTGCTGTGATATGACAGATCTGAGGGTTGATTCATCCATCACCCTAACAGAGGGAGCATTGTCTTGCAAGTGCTGGTAATTGCAGCCACACAGAGAGGCCTGGGAGAGATAGGGAGTCGCTGACAACCAACACTGACAGGTCATGCTTCTCTGGGACAGTGTGACACCAGGGGACAGACGTCAGAGATCATTAACATATTCACTGCCAGAACCAACTGGGCTAAGGGACTTTCCTTGGTTTTCCATTGTGTGAATGACTTGAAAGAGGACAGATACATTTTTTTTTTTCAGAGAACACTGAAATATTTGTTTTTACCAAGTTAAACGTCCATTGTTCATGTTGATCATTCTATGGAGGCCCATGTAAATCAAGCACTGCATTCCACGCACACGAGTGTCAATCTTCTGTTTTATCACACTGCAAGCCTTGACACGTTGAGATGAAAACACAGAGCAAAGACTGCCAGGCATAGTTTTTAAAGATGAGGCGTAGGGGCCCTGTCAGGGCCACCATGGCAGTCCATATGTCCAGCATTTAAAGCCTTAGCAGCTGCACATAACCTTTTTGGAGAGCAGAGCTATCTATAGCCTTTAGGCTTTACTCTCTTAAACCTGGGTGCAAGACCAGGCAAAATGATAGAGCTTTGTCTCTGCAGCATTTGAAGCATGCTGTTTAATTGCCCTGCGATATATGCAATTGTTCCATCCAAACAATACAGATTTGACCTAGGACAAGCTCATTGCTGCATTCCCTGTAAAGAAAAGTCTGGTGTCTGTTGCGCTTGCGGCACTATAGGGTTAACGCAGCAGAGACAGTGGCTCAGCTCCCCCTGCAGGGAGCCCCTGGTACTGCACGCTCTACATCTCAGCTGAGAGGCAGAGCAGCAGCGGCAGTGTGAGGCTGAGAGCCAGCGGAGGAGGAGGCAGCTAGGATACCCGGCACAACACAGCCAACGGGACCCCCCCTCCCCAGCACAACACAGCCAACGGGACCCCCCCTCTCCTGCAACACAGCACCGGGGGGACCGAGGTTGGGACACCCTGAGTTGGAATTGCAGCTGTGCCTGTGACCACTGTCCCTGAAACACCCCCCAAACAAGAAAGCACTGGCCAGAAAGATCGCAAAGTGGCGATGTAAGCGGAGGGAGAGGGGCAGCTCAGGAAGAAGCAGAGCACAAGCCCCCCTGGAAGGGATACCCACGTCCTGTGGCAAGGTGACAGCTCTGTAGTGGCACAGCCTGTGGCAGGCAGCTCTAGCTTTGGGATAAGGGAGCCCAGGATGTGACATGGTGCCCCTACCTCTTATTGGACCAGTCATTGTACCAACTACCAAGTGATCTGTAACCTCCAACTCCAGTCTCTGGGACGGTGAGTGACTGTGGCTTTACCTGAGATAACACAGACTGTCATGTACCACTATCTAATCTATCTCACACATACACCACGCGTTCGGTGCCACCTCTTCCCCTTTTCTTTATAGCCTAGTTGATCTTGTTGTATATCTTTTTATTTTAGCCTGATTCTTAAAGTGCTGTGCACAAATTAAAACATTTATTCATGTATCAGTCTTTATGGTACACTGTTTTGGTGCTTCTGGGTAGCACCCACCGAGGTGACACTCTACTCTGCAGTTACAGTATATTATATACATCTTAAACGTTTATTTCATAGTCTGGATTGTGGAGAGAGCATTGTTGCTCTATGATGACTAGTTAGTCTGCGCATCCCATCTTAAATGACTTTTTTGGTCTTATTGTCTCCCTGTCATGCTGCTGTCAGTTTGCAGAACATTGGACATCACTTTTTTTGCAAAAGGTCTAGGCGTTTTTTGTTTGTTTGTTATTTTTTGTAAACGTCATTTATTTATTTTTTAGAATAAAACAATCAGTTCCTCAAATAGCTAAAAAACATGTGTTGTTTTTACCTTTTGTTAACATTTAATGCAATGCTCTCTACCAGCTGCAACATGTTATTAACGAATAAAACGACGAGTGTGGGGTGGATCTCAGAATAGTCATAATAGGTCCCAGCTACAACAGTTTCCAGAATAGGGAATTATTTCGGAGAAAAGCCAGATTTTCCCATCTCTGTTTGATCTCTCTGTGTGTTTTGTTTTATAGGGTTAGCAGAGCAATGGGGGAGCACGGGTGTAATAATACACAGGGGGGATTAGCCTGCAGAGCTTGCAGTCAGATTTCGTGTTAGTTTTTTTTTTTAATTCTTCTTAGCAAAATGATTTATTTGGAGAGATGTTCTATGAACTCCAGTAATGATCAGTTGTGAATGTCACTAGAGATGAGGTTATTGCAATGCATGCACTGTTTAGTAAGCTCTGTCATCTCTCTAACAATACACCATGTAATCTTCTTAGCACTGCTAGGGTATTGTTTGTGGAATCCGCCTGTCACGCAGAGTGTTCCGGGGTTTGCCATGAAGTAGAGGAGTGGTCCATGGCACCTGGCTTCTTGGAGCTGGCGCTATGTTTGCGTCTTTTTTATTTTAAGCCTGCAGTTGCTTTCCTAAGGGTAGCCGGGGATGAGCTAACTGTCAAACTAGCTGTCAAAAGGTATACATGGCTGATTTTAGTTTATTGTCCTCACTCCTGTGCCAATAATTGTCCTATTGTAGGTGGCTAAGATTCTGTGTCCCTGCCCAAAGCAATGAGGCTTACATATGACATTGGGGGGGGGGGCTTTGCTTTTAGTAGTTGCAGATTTACTTTCATAGCCTAGAGTCTTATACTTAAAATACTTCATGTTTCTCTGTATGATGATGCTTGATTGTTTCTTAAAACAGCACATAATTAAGTGAATGGCAGTCAAACTATAAGCTGACATTGAATTGCCAGTCTTGTAATATTAAACTATGGATTGATGGTATTTGAAGAATTCATTTGTATATAAACCAATTTATTTATAAACCAATTTATTCCACTTGTATTCTCTTGCATCCTGTAAAGCAAATAGACAGTTGCAGTAATTATTGTTGTACAGTTATATGGTTACATGAGATTGCACTTGACACTGTAATGGAGGAATTGTGACATTTAAGGGTAGGTTACATAATTCAGGGGAACTTGCATCACTTGGATGTGAAATGTTCAATCGGTTACAAGGAATTTGTTTCTTGTAATTGTGTGGTTGCATTTGGATGGGCGTTAATGTTTTTAAGGTTATTGCATTTATTTTAGTGTAGGTTTGTTATATTTACTCCTTGTCGCTACTTATGTGTCGTAACATGGCTGTTTTATGTAGGAAAATACACCATTTGGACTACTTTGATTAGAGCGATTAGTTTTTTTTACAATGATCTTATGATTTTATGGGCATTTAGTGCATATTGATAGGCAAAATTTGCCCTGCGTAGAGGCAATTTTGTTGTATTGTAACCTTTCTGATCAGAACAACAAATGGATTAATCAATTTTATTAATTCACCTGCGCTAGGACTTAAATTTGAGAGGCCAAAGTACGGACTTCTATGGTGTAGCGCCTATATAGAGTTATTTCATTCAAATATATTATGTTTACCTTCTTCCCACTGGTGGACAAAACACCCAGGTGGTGGGAATATTGTCTCACTTCCACAGATGACCTTCTGGTCTTCTAATTAATCAGGTGGATCAAAGTGGCATCACACAGCCAATAGAGAACTATCAGGAAATCTTCTCTGCCATCCACAGATGGTGCCCAGTAGGGAGCATTTGGGGATAAGCTAAAAATATGTCATATATCCACTTTAAATTGTACACACCCTCTAGCATTATATAGATAAACTAGTTTGTTAGATTTCTCTGAAGTCTACTGCATCTTTGTGCCCAACCTATCCCTGCTTGACTCCTGCTGCACTTCTTGTGTGGTAATCATTATATTACAGGGCCCCATAGGAAACAACTACGCGCTAGTTAAAAATTCCAATTGGGAAATTGACTCCCGGGGTGTTAATCATGTCCTTAGGCTCCTTCGTGTGTACGTTTTTGTGGCGATGAACATCATTTTAGAATAGATTTTTTTAATTGACCGTATAAATATACGCTACGCGTACATAGCAAACGTTTAAGATAAATACAAAGTTCTCGTTCACCAACTCATTGACAATCCTGTGTACGTATATAAAATCACTTTCCTTGGCTGCTAATAAACTCTTGCGTTATCACGTATATAATTTGATTCTTCCAAATTTTATCAAAAGGAGCCTGAAATTGGAACTAAATCTACTGACAGTTGGTAAAAAAAATAAGTCAAAATAGAAAATAAACAAGTTTAATAAAAATAAAAGATATCAGTGAGACTAGTACAATTCACATGACATGTCCTACTGAAGGGGTTTGTGTCTGAGGATTGCTGTGAATGCATTCTTTAAATTCCTGAGACCCTTTGTCTGATAGTTTAATATTTGATACAGTTTTATATTGAATAACTAACGTCAGTAAACTTGATGACTGTCATTATAGGTGCGTTGTCTACCTGAATACCGGTCCCTTGAGAATAGGCACCGGTGCTGATTACGTAAGCAGTTATAACTAAAAATAATGTAAATATACGTCTTCTCTAATAAAAGTCCACAGAACCTTATCAGAAATAATATCTTGCAAACACGTCAGTATAATCATATTCTCCCAAATGCTCTATTACAGTGTTAACAAAATATTTAGCTATTTTTCTTACTTCACAGGTGAGTTGATATTGAAATATAAAGGTCCCCTCTTGGATCAGGTGGACATGTCAATTACTAAGAGCCAGTGTCGGATAATCAGTAAGATTAGGTAAAGATAGATAGACATGACCTGTGAGTATATCTGCAAAACCAGACTGACATTTATCAAAAAGGATAGGACTGAAGTCAAACAAAGTATGTTATGATCTAGTAATAAATGAGGTTAAATATAATATTTAGATACTATCCAGGGACATTTGGAACTAACATTACCTTGGTATGTTCTTAGTTAGTCATTGCTACTCCTTGAAGATATTTGTATTGACAAATGACTGACAAACATCCATTTATTCTAGGCCATTGTTTATGTAGTATGGGTGTAATAAATTAAATTAATAGCAATCTGAGGACAAGGGCTCAGCTATTATGACTAAACATTCTCAGCCCAAAATCATTGGTGTGTAGTTTTGAGATGCCAGTAGGATGCTATATTTTTTTTACTAACAGCTAAACATTTTTTTTTTTTGTTTTTTTAATCATGGGCAAAAATTGTACTGTGTATTCCTCCATCATTCATATTCTCAATGAATAATGACATTTTGTAGTACATACCAATCAATCAAGTCACGAGAGAAAGAGTTAAAAGCCTCTTGGTCGTACAAAGACAATTTTAGATTTTACGACTGATGCTGTGTGAAAGTAAGTGAGTGATATTGTAGGCACCACGATAGGAGTCAGACTTAACAACAACCTCCTCCCTCCTCAACCCCCCCCCACCCAACTCAAAGCAAGTAAAGAACCTCGCTCAACCGTTCCAACAGCTCCTAACAGTGCGTAGCTCCAGCTGAAAGCAGTAGGACTTCATCTCTCGCTCTCTCTCCCACCAGGCCCTCCGAGTGTTCTGTCACCCTTCTGTCACATTACATCTAGGAACCGTCACTTTCTTCCCTCCACGCGTCTGAAATCATATACCACCATCTGGCTGTGTACGAGCTCAGCGCACTTGTGTGTAATCCACTGCATCTCCCACTCTATAAATAAAACCACACACATCTATAATCGATAGGAGAAGCAGGGCCTGTTTATTAAACAGGAACAGATGATTGTTCTTCACTTCTTTCGCCCACCTCGGTCCTGAGCATTTCCCCCCCACCCTCCTTTTAAGTTCTCTCTAAGGTGGCACCATGCCCATTTATACACCGCGGTAAAGATCAGTGCCAGCCCTCCTGTTCTTATGCAAACAGTGAGACGGGCTGGCATCCTCGCACCCAGAGTGGAGAGACACCTCACCCCCAACCCCCTCCCCTTCACTGCTTCAGTCTAAACCGTGCCAAGTAACTGACGGGATTTGCAAAATCCTGCCATTTGCCCAGACTCTGTCATTGATAACATTGCAAGGTCTTGTTTTGCGATTCACAGGAGATTTTAAAAAACGGATAACTTCATGTTGTGCTGAGTGTAATTGCTGTTTAGGGATGGGTTGGAGCCATCAGCACTTCAGCTGTTGCAGAACTACATGTCCCATGAGGCAACGGGCAGAGTGCTGACGGTTGCCAATCCCTGGTTTAAAGCATCATTATTAATCACAGTAGAAAGTTACAGTAGCCTGCTCCAAAATGACCCGTCTCACTCAGGGCGCCATGCTCTGCTCCCATTATTTCTACTTGGTTTTTTTTGTAATTGCTGTAACAGGAGTTTAATTAACTAATCAGCATTAAAAGTGTTTTTTTCTTACATACAGGAAACTGAAATTGGACAATAAATAGGTAGCATTGGAGAGGCCCATTGTGTACTAGGCAGGCTGGGCTGGGGGCCATCTGCCCTCTGGGCCGGTCCCATAGTGCATAGGCAAACCCAGGGGGGTTTCCTAGTGCCTAGAAACCCCCTCCAAGCCTGGAGGACTGTATAATTGAGGTGGCTGGACCCTGCCCCCACTTCACACAGCTCTGTTTAAAAAGAGAGAGCTGCGTGCACCTAACATTAGTGCACACAGCATTGCCCATGTATAGTATTGGGATAGGAAGCGATGGATAGCATCCAAGCACTGTCTAAAATTATAGCCACGCTGGCCACGCTCACTTGTGGCGTGGTGTGGAAACCCCCCTCTACTAATACTGTGTTTGCCCCTGTAGTGGGCTACCTAGAGCTGGGTCACTGAGCCACCGGCATTTTTTTTCCCACCCGGACTAAAATTTGCCAGCTATGCCCTGGTACCGAGCACAGTAAGTCATGTTGGAAGGCTCTGGTTGGATCGATCCAGCCACTTGGCGCTAGACTAATAGCTCTTTGTCCATATTCATCCCTCTGTTTGCTTTGACTCACAACATTGGTCACATGTTCGGAGGCCCAGTCATAACAATTGCAGACATCAGCCAAACATATTTCCTGTATTCCCGGGTGAACGATGGAATCACAAATTCTGTTAGGCCCATACACCTGAGTAATTTTGGATCAGTTTGGTTGGAAATGTCCAACTTTCATGGGTAAATTGCTCGGAGCAGACAGGTAGCCATGTATATACAACTTGATTTATCTTTCTGCCTTCCTTCTGTGTCTTCTATCATGCCCTTTATAGTATCCTGATAGTGATGTGAATTTGTTGCTCTTAGATATGACACAGATCATCAAAATTTATGCCAATGTATCAACGGAGCAGTCATGTGTCATATCCAAGGGCAATTAAATTAAAGAATCTTCCTAAATAATGTAGACCCTAATGCACACTCCAGGAAACCAATAATAAAACACAGTGTATTTCGTGAAAACTGCAGGGGTATTTACTAACCTATAAATAAAATTTGTCTTTAGACACAGCTACAGACCCAGTGATGTGTACGCAGTTTAGGGGGGGTGTAAAGGTAGCCCCATCCGGCTGCGTGCGCGTTAAGTTCGAAGTTGATTTCACAGCACGGTGACTTTAATTTCTTTAAAGGGCATATCCACATAAAAATATTTTATCTAATTAAAATCTTTATACCGGGTCATACAGCTTTCTGGAATAACTCTTTGTATTTGAAATAGGACACTTGCCTGAAATTGCTCGTTGAAAGCTTAGCAACAGAACTACTGTTTGACAGTTAAATTGTGAATACCTGAGCTTCCTTAGCAACAGCTTTAGCCATGTAAACAATCTGTGCATTGCACCGATTTTTATCTATGGTCACAGATGTTGTGAAGGAAGGTCAGTAATTCATAACCTGTGTGTCAAATGGAAATAAAAGAGTGTTTCTGAGTTTTCAAAATGCAATTTCAGGCAGAAGTCCTATTTCAAGTATCAGGAGTTATTCCAGTAAGTTGTAGTACCTGGAGTTATTTTAAGGAGGCAATTTTGAGTGGAGTGACCAATTAACAGTTAGTATAGAGTAGGTATTATTTGCTGTCATGTAAAATAAATATAAGAATGTATACAGTTAAGTCATCACATATCAATGATTGGTCTCATTCCAGTATATATTTCATAGTGCTACAAAAGCTTCTCTTAATAGCCACTTAGTTAATATTCAGTGTCCCCTGCTTAGTTTCGGAGAATTTGGTATATTGAATGGGTCTAAACCTTGTGACCACTTAGTATTTCTGTGTGATTCTCTCTACACATTGAGTTCAATTACCAGGGTAATTAAAACAGGATGAGTTAATTGGCAGTCATTTGCATGGCAGATGGTTTTAATTGTGGCATCAAACAATTCACCTGTTTATATAAACAAAAGTGAGGCGTGTGATTGACAGGCTTAGTGTGACAAATCTGACAACTGTCACAATCCAGACACCATGGGACAATTACACAAAGATCATCAGATCATCACAATTTTGGTACAAGGGTAAAAACTGCTTATCTTTTAAACCCTGACAGATGGATGTGCTGTGGCCAAGGTACAGCATTGCAATATACCCGCTCATTGCAACATAACACTTTTAAACGGGTGTATTCAACCTGTAGCTCTCCAGCTGGTTTTGAACTAAGGCTCCTATTTTCCTATTGAGATGATTTACTGGCTGCAAATAACAGGATGTGTCGTTCAACAATAGCTGTAATCCAACAAGATATATTCAAGCAGCGATCCCATGAAAAAATCAGGTGTGTTTTTTTTTAACATAAATCACTGTGGCAGGCTATAAGAAGAAAGATGGTCTTTACTGTCTTTACTTGATTTTTATCTTCAGGCTGCTAGTTAATGATTTATGGTTTTGGACTGCTATGGCAACCACAGTCACATTGCATATGATGTAGTGAGCAGAGGGGCTTTGGAATGCCCCTCTGAGCTCTGTCTGCACTGTGTCATCCTCTTTCTCTGCTATCACATGACCTGCGGAGAGCTGTGAGCCTGTGTCTGTGCAGCAGACTGATTGAGAGTGAGGAGACCTCAAGACTGTATATATTATATGTTCATTTAGTGTTAGATTAGTTAAAAGGTCTCTTGAAATGTGCAATTAGAACGTGCAAAATGAATCCTACGGACGATACCCGATCTGGTGCTGTAAAATTTAAGTCATATTGCAGAGAGAAAAGGTCTGTGCACCCCCACAAATGTTCCTGTAGATGCTTCCTCTCATTCTAGCAATTTCAACCCATATATGTTACCTTATTGGTTCTTAAATTCATGTGATACCCCTGTAAGTCTGTCTGCAATTGTGCAAATGTCAGCACGTGAAGCCACAAAGAGTGTCTGTTGGTTATTGTGGTTTGTAAATCACCCATTGTTCTCAATCCAGTGTTCATTAGGAAACGAACCTCCCATCTGTCCCGATTTCGGCGCGACAGTCCCAAGGTCGGTACGTTTGTCCCGACATTCAGAAGTTGGGTGCAGAGTGCCTCTGGTGTATTGGACCCCGTATTGTAAATGATTACGGATATTTATAAGTCACCACAGATTTCCATGACCTGTATATAAAACGCTTGTGGCTTTATGTGGTTACCTACCTTCCTAATATCCTTATTTCATTTACAGTAGTGAGAGCATTATTCTATATAATGTAATGTCATGCAAGAAGATACTGCCACTCAGGGGCTGGCTGGCTAAATTTTTAGCCTAGGGGCTAGACTGGGTTTAGTAGCCTATTAGGAACATCATAAAATGCAGGTAGCCCACTATGGGACCGGCCGGGAAGGGGGAGATGCCCACCTGCACCCCTTCCCCAACCCAGC
The DNA here is from genome assembly GCF_038048845.1 of Mixophyes fleayi. Classification (NCBI taxonomy): domain Eukaryota; kingdom Metazoa; phylum Chordata; class Amphibia; order Anura; family Limnodynastidae; genus Mixophyes; species Mixophyes fleayi. The sequence continues at coordinate 88,097,023 of NC_134411.1, read as the reverse complement.
CAGCCCCTACCCCCACTCAATATTGAAAACATGATTTTAAAATGTGCGACTCTCCAAACCCCCTACTACAAATTTATAAGTTTGTATTAATCAGTGGCGGATCCAGGAAGGGGGGGCGATCGGAGCAATGCCCCCTTAGCAGCAGTGGCAGCTCACTATACTGATGTTCCCAGCGGCTGACAGACAGGCAGAGAATCCTATCTGGCCAATCTGATTGTGATTTAACACAATCAGAGCGGCCGAGCTGCATTATCTGCCTGTCTGTCAGCCGCTGGGAACATCAGTATAGTGAGCTGCCGCTGGAAGCCCCATGCTCCTTTTAGGGGGAAAGGGGGCGGGGCACAAATCGCCAACCCCCCCCACCCCACCCCCTCCCCTATAAAAAAATTCTAGGTCCGCCCCTGGTATTAATGTGGATTGTCCACAGCACAAAATGCTCACAAAATACTCACACCACTCGGTTAGAACAGTAAAGTAACTTATGTAATTGACTTTTCATTTATTTTCCATGAGAGGAAAGTGAACTCTTTAGAATGTCAGTGTAAACTGTATGCTTCCTCTTGTGTGAATGAGATAGCATTAAGGAGGAGATGTGAGTAAATGGGATGGAGGATACATGTATACGAGGTATAAACACAATAATTGTTTCTGTGGTAAATGTTAAGGAAGGAATAGTTTAGCAAAGCAAAAATGTTTGCTTTGCCAAACAGATTAGTGAAGTCCCTGGTCCCAGTCTGCGTTCTCAGTTATGTCATATATTCCAGTCTACGTTCTCAGTGATGTCACATGTTCCAGTCTGCGTTCTCAGTGATGTCATATATTACAGTCCACGTTCTCAGTGATGTCACTGGTCCCGGTCTGCGTTCTCAGTGATGTCTCTGATGTAATGACTTGGTAAACGCATAGGCTACTAGTTCAGTTCCCACATTTCTAAGTCTAAACAGACTTTTTGGCACATATCTGAAGTGTTTTGATGCTTCAGATAGGCTGGTAACACACACCTAAATTCCTCTCTGCTTCAGTAAATTAGATTCAAAGACCATAGACGCCTATGAGCAAATGCCTATGAGTAAATGCCAAATATACGAGTGGAAAATGAGAATTGCCCCATTTTCCCTTTTCCTGGACGATGTTTGAGGAAAATCAAATACTTATACAAGAGTCCATCTGGTCATGGCATAGAGAGACGACGTTCCCTCTCTCCTGACTCATCTAGCTGTCAGCCAGGAGTAAGGGAATGCTCTGCAGATGTTTATTAGACAATGTGATGCATGATAGAGAATGCTGAGATGTGCTTTGTGGATTGCTAGCAGAAAATATTGCAATCTATTTATATTTTATAATGGATGTGTTAGGCATAGGGACACATAGGAGCGTAAAAGCAGCGTTTGCCGGCCTTTGTACCAGGCTTTGCACCCCTGCACCAGGTTTTGGTACAGAATTTCTGTCTTCATGGACAGACTGGTGAGGTCCTTCTGCATAGTCATCTAGTCACAGTTGTGTTTCAGATATAGAGCAATAGTGCAAAAACAATATTTTGCCTCTGTGCCTGAGGTATTTAAATGAGCTGTAAGAGACGAAAGTGCTTAAAGACGCTACCTTTTTGCCCATTGCAAAAGCTTTGTGCTGTGTTTTCAACGCACACCTCTGATGTGTTATTAAGCTCTGTATTTAATGGAGTGCTGTTTCCACAAGATAGCAAGCAAATAGTCCATTGCACTAATGTCACAAACTCCAAAAATATCACTTGAAAAAAGTCAATTCCCATGTCCTTCCTTACTTAAATAATAGTATAATAAGCAGATTATTAGAAGAAATCAGGAAGATTTAATTTAAAGGGGGGGAGGGGCGTCAAGTGGTGAGAAAAGGACAGTGCATTGAACTAACTTTGTAAATTTGTACTCTTGTGATCAAACGCTAAATATACACATTCCTAATTTACAACGTGAATCACGTTGTCACATCCCCGCACTGACCATGATTACACGAATCACGTTGTCACATCCCCGCACTGACCATGATGACACGAATCACGTTGTCACATCCCCGCACTGACCATGATGACACAAATCACGTTGTCACATCCCCCGCACTGACCATGATGACACAAATCACGTTGTCACATCCCCGCACTGACCATGATGACACGAATCACGTTGTCACATCCTCCGCACTGACCATGATGACACAAATCACATTGTGACATCCTCCGTACTGACCATGATGACACGATTCACGTTGTCACATCCTCCGCACTGACCATGATGACACAAATCACGTTGTCACATCCCCCGCACTGACCATGATGACACGAATCACGTTGTCACATCCCCGCACTGACCATGATGACACGAATCACGTTGTCACATCCCCCGCACTGACCATGATGACACAAATCACGTTGTCACATCCCCACACTGACCATGATGACACGAATCACGTTGTCACATCCTCCGTACTGACCATGATGACACGAATCACGTTGTTGTCACATCCTCCTCACTGACCATGATGACACAAATCACATTGTGACATCCTCCGTACTGACCATGATGACACAAATCACGTTGTCACATCCCCCGCACTGACCATGATGACACGAATCACGTTGTCACATCCCCCGCACTGACCATGATGACACGAATCACGTTGTCACATCCCCGCACTGACCATGATGACACAATTCACGTTGTCACATCCTCCGCACTGACCATGATGACACAAATCACGTTGTCACATCCTCCGCACTGACCATGATGACACAAATCACGTTGTCACATCCCCGTACTGACCATGATGACACGAATCACGTTGTCACATCCCCCTCACTGACCATGATGACACGAATCACGTTGTCACATCCTCCGCACTGACCATGATGACACGAATCACGTTGTCACATCCTCCGCACTGACCATGATGACATGAATCACGTTGTCACATCCTCCGCACTGACCATGATGACACGAATCACGTTGTCACATCCTCCGCACTGACCATGATGACACGAATCACGTTGTCACATCCCACTCACTGACCATGATGACACGAATCACGTTGTCACATCCCCCGCACTGACCATGATGACACGAATCACGTTGTCACATCCCCGCACTGACCATGATGACACGAATCATGTTGTCACATCCCCCGCACTGACCATGATGACACGAATCACGTTGTCACATCCCCCGCACTGACCATGATGACACGAATCACGTTGTCACATCCTCCGTACTGACCATGATGACACGAATCACGTTGTCACATCCCCCGCACTGACCATGATGACACGAATCACGTCACATCCCCCGCACTGACCATGATGACATGAATCACGTTGTCACATCCCCCGCACTGACCATGATGACACGAATCACGTCACATCCCCCGCACTGACCATGATGACATGAATCACGTTGTCACATCCTCCGCACTGACCATGATGACACGAATCACGTTGTCACATCCCCCGCACTAACCATGATGACACGAATCACGTTGTCACATCCCCCGCACTGACCATGATGACACGAATCACGTTGTCACATCCCCCGCACTGACCATGATGACATGAATCACGTTGTCACATCCTCCGCACTGACCATGATGACACGAATCACGTTGTCACATCCCCCGCACTAACCATGATGACACGAATCACGTTGTCACATCCCCCGCACTGACCATGATGACACGAATCACGTTGTCACATCCTCCGCACTGACCATGATGACACGAATCACGTTGTCACATCCCCCGCACTGACCATGATGACACGAATCACGTTGTTGTCACATCCCCCTCACTGACCATGATGACACAAATCACGTTGTCACATCCCCCGCACTGACCATGATGACACAAATCACGTTGTCACATCCCCCGCACTGACCATGATGACACAAATCACGTTGTTGTCACATCCCCCGCACTGACCATGATGACACGAATCACGTTGTCACATCCCCGCACTGACCATGATGACACAATTCACGTTGTCACATCCTCCGCACTGACCATGATGACACAAATCACGTTGTCACATCCTCCGCACTGACCATGATGACACAAATCACGTTGTCACATCCCCGTACTGACCATGATGACACGAATCACGTTGTTACATCCCCCTCACTGACCATGATGACACGAATCACGTTGTCACATCCTCCGCACTGACCATGATGACACGAATCACGTTGTCACATCCTCCGCACTGACCATGATGACATGAATCACGTTGTCACATCCTCCGCACTGACCATGATGACACGAATCACGTTGTCACATCCTCCGCACTGACCATGATGACACGAATCACGTTGTCACATCCCCCTCACTGACCATGATGACACGAATCACGTTGTCACATCCCCCGCACTGACCATGATGACACGAATCACGTTGTCACATCCCCGCACTGACCATGATGACACGAATCACGTTGTCACATCCCCCGCACTGACCATGATGACACGAATCACGTTGTCACATCCCCCGCACTGACCATGATGACACGAATCACGTTGTCACATCCTCCGTACTGACCATGATGACACGAATCACGTTGTCACATCCCCCGCACTGACCATGATGACACGAATCACGTCACATCCTCCGCACTGACCAGCATATTGCTGCCAAATAAAGATAATCCAGATGTCTCCTCACTCATATGATTAATTAAAGACAACAGAGCAAAACCAAGCAGTATTTTAAGAGAAAAATTGTAATATTGACACTCTTTTCAAAATGCGCACTTCCAACTACACCCATCCTGCAAACGGTCACCTTTATGGAGGAGGTTACAAAACCCGTAAAGTGGGCGTGTCCCTTGGTAAGCGCGAGGGACGGACCTTTCGCCATTTCCGCGCACACTGATAAGCGCGGTGATCCTGGTTATATAATGATTTGTAAATGACCCTTCTTAGGTCTGCTGGTCTTTAGCAAGATATGAATCTCAGCTCAATAACAGCGGGGTTAGATTCTATCCATATTATGCCCTGGAAACTGCTAGTGGACATTAGAAATGAATATTTGCATTTCTGATACACAGGGGCGATTAACCTGTTGAGGGCTGAATCACGGTTTGTATTACTCTACCAGTATGACTAGTATGTGGTTTGTTGTTATCTGGAACCCGTCTGCACTCAGCAATAGAGAAGTGTTGTCTTAGTGGCGGGCTGCTTCCTGCAGATCTGTAACAGATGGGATATTCAGTTCTGCAGATCTCTATGGAAGGTGTTGTTATTCTCAGTTGTAGAGGGCATGTCAGGTGCTTCACAACTAGTTGGGCAGCAACATGAAGAGAATTCTGATCTTAAAACATCCACTTATAAAAGAGAGATTAGGCTTGAAAACAAAAGTATCACAATAGTCCCTTATATTTAATTATTAATAAGTTAAGCAATGGGACTAATTTAATAACATGGTACAATGTGTACATATGTAATGGTACCCAGCCTTATTAACCAATCAGATCGTCAGGACAACTTACAAGTGGAAGGCAAACCTATGATTGGTTGCTAGGGGTTAACATGCATTTATGCACACTGCAGTATATTATTAAATAAACCCTATATATGTCATCTTGTTAAGAAGAGCTGTTCCATTTTTATTTTTTTAGAGAAGTCCCTTTGGAACACATTATTTGGTAATGCAAAGCAAAGTGTCCTGAAACTTTTGCATGATAATTTGGCCACTAGGTGGCATTCTTCCAGACTTTAGAACAGAGGTAAGCAACCTACGACTCTCTAGCTGTTGTGGAATTACAAGTTCCTCCGGTTGCATGTTTCCAACTGCAAGTTCCTCTGGCTGCTTTGACTTGTAGTTCCACAACAGCAGAAGCTACAGATTTGGAAGGCCTGGAGTAGGCTCTGCAAACCCATAAGGTAACAGGGATAAGATGCTCTGGTCTGTTCGGCACCGCAGGCCCTGGTGAGAGAGGCTGTAGCTTCCTATCTTACTTCTGCAGAGTGAATATTAGGTTTTCTATAACCAGAGGGGTATTTGGCAGATCTTAGACTCTCAGGGACACTGAGCTCCTTTCTGCAGGTATGCCCGGTCGGGCTTCTCCCTGACGAGATGCGCATTCTTGCAGTCCTAGCGCCAACCTCTCACTGGCTCCCAGCTGCACTGAGTGTTTCCATAACACAGACCAGATGGAGCCCAGTGTCTCAGGGTCTTATCTGGAGTTGTTTTTGGCGGGGCTCAGCTCTGAATTTCAGGAATACTTTACTTTATTTAGGAGCAGGGCTGGCTCTGGCTGGGATCAACCTCCCCACATCTGCTCTGCATTTCCAGCCATGTAAAGAGCAGGGACAGAACTGCTGGGGGGGGTGGAAATCTATTAACCCTTGTTCGTCTCCCACGCTCCCTACTTGTCATTTGTCACCCTCCATCAGATGGTTGTATGTTCAGGGTACATCTCTATTTCTCACGCTCCCGTTTCCTCTTGATGTGTCCCGTCTGCGTTACTATAGTTCATTGTCTTCCTTTTCTTCGCTGCTTCCCCTCAGCCTGTTATATTACAGCAGATCTGTCCTCTATACAGTGAAGCATGATCCAATATCCAGCCTAGCTGTTAAAATGGACCGGTCCCATTTTTTTTTTCTCAAGGAACTAATGACATTACTGAGGCACTTGTGCCTCATGCCTCAGCGAGCTCACTGCCTCTTAGTAAATTGCTAGGATGAATATTGGCTCATGCCTGAACCTGGCTGCCTGCGCTATGTTTCGGCACGCAGCTTTTCTCATCCAATCAAATTTCTCATGACTGCCAAACTTATATTCATTATATCTGACTTGTGAGTCTGGCTCTGTCCAGTCTGGGCAGACAGAGGTGGCCGGTAGCTCTTCAGCTGTCCAGGAACTGCAACCCTCCGCTGGCTGGGCTTGCTGGAACTTCTGGTCCTGACAACAGATGGCCTAAGCCTGCAATGGAAGATACCCTGTGCCCCATTTACTCCTTCCCCTCACTGTGCATGTGGCAGATTGGTGGAGACGTGAGTCTCAGCTCTCTGAATGTCCGCGCCGGTGATGGAATCCAGATGTCTGATCCACACAAACAGTCCAGCTGCAGCCCATTAGCAGCCAAATAAAAAATAATCCGCGTATAGGAGGAGAGTTCCTGGCTGCATTCTGCTGTGGGAGCTCTGGACTTTTCCAGGACCTGTCAAAAAAACACAAGAGTGCAACAAACAATCCCAGTGGCCAGAAAAGAGTTTTCTCACAACTGAGCCTCTTATCTGTGGCACAGTCTGTGAGATCACCGCCAGGAGGGGGGCTATGGAAAAGCAATCCCATATGTTGTGAGTGGCGGAGGTTGTGTTATTACAGGGGGGGGGGGGCGTCTGTAGCAATTGTGTCTATATACCAGAGCTAAGAGGAGCCCAGTCTACTGATGGGCAGCACAGCTAGGGTTAAGGCTGCCCCCTTGGCAAGCTGCTCCCCTCCTGCTGTCTCCTGCCCTATGTTCCCTTCTTTGGTCTTGGCCAGAGTTACACCGAAGTGCGGGACAGATCCCAGCAGCTGCCACACACCTGTCTTCAGCTCTCAAACTACAGTGAACCCTGAGGACTGTATCCCTGGCAGAGGAATAGAGCGCAGCCAGGCAGGGGTTAATAATAGCAGTGTGTGGCAGGAGGAGGGGGGGTACGAGGGGGGGGGGGGGGGTCACAGCTGATCCGAGTAGCAGGTGTTTCAGGATAGCTTTAACTGCTGCTTTCTGTCCTGTGTCCCAGCCTCCACCTCCGGCACACTCCACCTGAATGGTAATTTGCATCCATCCCGGCTGCCCGGTGGCCTGGCACACTTTGTCTTATCCTAGGTGATGCTGTAAACTCTCGCCCTGTGCATCCTTTGACTCCTGTTCCTCTCTTCTCCCCTTCACAGGCAGTTCATACAATACAGCCCTTACAATGCCAGACTCACCGGCCGATGTGAAGACCCAGGCGAGGACCTCTCCACCCAACATGCCCCCGCCGTCACCTGCACTGAGCCAAGGGACCAACCGCAACTCCTCATTCACCCCCAGCACAAGTGAGACGCCGGTGTCACATTCCTGTCTATATGCATTATCTTGTTTAGGAAACATAGAGGGTTTAGGCATAAATGAATGAAGCTATCCTAAATAAACCAGATTTTAAAGCCATCCTTTGCCGTGCCCTACTGCACAGGTTAGTCTTGGTCAACAGACCTGTTGGCGGCCCTCCTGCATGAACCTACCAACTCAACATTTAACTATTTGCTTTGTCCAGGTTTAGGCAACTTCTGAGCACTTGTTGGACTACAAGTCCCAGCATCTCCTGCCAGATGGAGAGCCCCCAGTCATCTACCTCTGCTTTTAGCTGCCCATACAATGGCCTAATGATCACACACATAGTCAGGTCATGGTCATTTGGTTGACATGATTGCTGGTTGTTTTGGCCATACATGAAGCTGTGGTCAATTTGGTCTAAGGCGACTAGTCTGGCCAGGCAAACCGTTTTGTGTATGGTTAGCGTTAGATAATCAATTAGTTGTATCACGTTATCCTCATATCTAATTGTGGGTTTCACCTAAAATGCAATCATAAGAATTATCAGTATATGTGGTGGTGTCCTTTTGCAGTCATACGTGGGTGTGTGCTTTGTACTGTAGGTTTTGATAAAGGCGTATTGGGCTGTAATCAGCAGAAAAGCTCATATTTAGGCAGATGTTCTAAGTTGGGAGTAAGCGGATGTCGTCAGTGATCTGGGAACACGTTTCATAATATACATCATTTGGTTTATTTATTGTACAAGTAAAATTAGTCTACTCCTGCCCATGTGTGGCGCTTCTCTTGGTGAGTACAAGCGGGTGTGCGTTCTAGCTGGTTTTGGTGGAAGCACCAACGAACAAGGGGCAAATGTGACTCTGTCCGTCCACTCTCTCTCCACGTGTCTCCTACTCTGAGCTGTCTCTCTCGTTCATGTCCATGAGCTCTGCTGCTTTCAGCCAGATGTTGCCTAATTAGATGTTGGTTCGTGGAAGCCTCTGATCTGATGGGTTTTAGTTTAAGCTGAAGAGGAACAGATGTATACGTGTGCATGTCCGTAATCTGTGCCCCTAATGTGTGTGTTTATGTGTCTGTAATCCGTGTGCATTGCGGTCCCTGTGGTTGTTATTGTGCCGTCCTGTACCCGCAAGTAATCCTGCAGCCTTCCTGGATCTGCACAACAAACATGTAGAACGTACACACACAGAACATGTGAGACGAACACACACACACACACACACACACAGTGTCACTTTGGGATCCCACCTGTCAGTTGTGGGCATGCGGTTATTTTGGGCTGCTCTGTCGTGGGCCGACCCCTCAGCCTGCACTTGGTGCCAGTGTGTGTTCATGTTAAGAGACCAGACGCTACTATAGGGAGAGAGCTACTATGCAAGGTAAGTGAGAGTTACGGTGCAAGGAGACCGAGGAAGTTGTGTTGAAGTGGAGACTTGCACACGATCCCAGTTTGCATGAGGTGGTACGAATCCGGGTGTCTTTGGTGGAGGCAGTTACAATTGTGTTAGTGTGACTCAGAATTTGGTGCTGCTATTTACCGACATAGAGGATAATAATATGAGGTTACGGTAGTGTTGTATGTTGTATTTACACACAGCATGTTTTCTTCTGTTTGGGTTTAAACCCTGATCCAATATCTTAGCATTATACTGCCATGTTGTGTTTATCTTTGGACATTTAACGGATCATCACTATACCAGTGACAGCTGTGTTGTTTGAGGGATTTTTGTTCAGCAATATATAAGTTGTCTGAGGATTTATTATTGACCTGCCCGTATCTGAGCTGTACTCGTCGTGTCTGGACCATTAGTGGCGTTACTAGAGATGTGTCTGAGAACCTATGGTACTGTGGATGCCAGGTCTATACTGCAGTTTTGCTGGATATACAAGTGTAGTAGTGGAGGGTTGTGTGGAGTATAAATGGTATGTTGGGTTCGTGCATCCCTGGCCAACCTGTGGATCTCCAGGTGTTGTGAAACTACAAGCCCAAGCATGCTCTGATAGCCAGCTGACGGAGTATGCTGGGACTTGTAGTTCCACAACACCTGGACAGCCACAGGGTGGCCAGGCCTGGTTTAAGCTGGGCAGACACTACAGCAAATGACTGCAGATGCGATTTCTGTAACGATTTTACCAGCGACTGAAAGCCCTGATGAGCCTGCAGATTCATGTGTACACACCTACACGAATTACCTTTAGATCTGTGCTCCTCATCTCTCATAACCATCTGCTGAAAAGATCACACACGCTATGGAGATCTGCCTACACTTCTGGTCATGAGTGCGTACACACTTCCACATTTGCCCGACATCATTCCATCGTTGATTGTGATTTTTAGGAAGTTTATAAAACCAAATAAAACGATACAATGTGCTTTGGTGCAATAATACATGATCGTGGGAGCGTACACACTAATGTGATATCTCACCAAACTGTCGTTTAACGTGTGATCGGCGCGATAACTGTATGAAAAACCTGTAGTGTGTACCCAGCTTAAGTGTGTCGACGTGAGACCGATATTAATATAAGGCGTAGAAGTAATCTTTACACTTCTTTACAGTGATGAACGGGAGCAGCCACTCTCCCACGGCCATCAACGGAGCTCCGTCCACCCCAAATGGTTTCAGCAATGGGCCCTCGGCATCCTCCTCGGCCGCACTAACCAATCAGCAGCTCCCCCCGGCCTGCGGGGCGCGGCAGCTGAGCAAGCTCAAGCGTTTTCTGACCACTTTGCAGCAATTCGGCAGCGACATCTCTCCAGAGATCGGGGAGCGAGTGCGGGCTCTGGTGCTTGGTCTGGTGGTGAGTACAGAAGTGAAGAATCCATTATTTGCACCTAAGGCTGGATTTAGTCTTTTGTTTTATAACTATAATAGTAGATGCGTATTATGTACAAATCCACATATAAATGTGCATCTTTATATCGCACGTGGACGGTTCTGTATTAACTGTACAGACTGACTGGGCATGTGCCCGGACAGCAGTGTCAGATGGCAGCACAGAAATGGTTTATGTTCCCTTGAAATTGCGAGTCTATACAATATAAATTAGTGATTGAGCATTCCACATTCCCTCGTTCATTATTTTGACTGCTAAAAATAGGTGGTTCGTTAAGAACAAGTAGTGAAAATGAAAAGATAAAGTAAATATAATTACTGTAAAGCTATATCTGTATTTCCTACTGTTCTACATGAGCCTAGTTAGTTTATATGGTAGAGACGGCTCCGGCTTCATAATAAAAATAAAATGCTATTTCACAGTCAGTGACGCCGGGTGTAATCTCAGGCCCTGGTGCAGCCGCTGCTTCTAGCATCCCAGGCTGCGCACGAAACCTTTGGGGGGGTGACGGTGCAGCCCCTTCCCTGAGGTTGTGTCCATAGCTTCAGCAAAGGGGTCATCATCTGCACCCACTATAGTCTGCCACTAGCGGGGCCCCCAGGAGGCCTGGGTACTTTGTACTCGCCCCACCTCCCCTCTCGGCCCTCCTTCCCAGAGTGATTACTGCACTTATATTAGATAAATATTCACTTTATATAAGATAAATATTCCGATAGCTTATCTAGTAGAGGTGTGACTTAGTGGGAATTTCTAGGAATCTGCCTATTGGGCGATTTGCAGATCACTGAACTGGCGTAGAGGGAAATGTTGGGGCGTTTGCTGAGTAGACACTGAAGTGTCTCATTTTACTCCATACACCCTTGTAGACTGCTTGGTTCTCACCCTGTAGGAGGGGTAGATCTGTATATATGTTATAGACCTAGAGAAAGGACTGTTGTCTAGCAATAGGCGACTAATACTAGAACACATATTGTGATCAGCTTTGGTCAGTAGAAGGAGGATTTCTTTGGAGCAGCGTTTGTCCTGAGCTTGAATGTTTATTTTATTTCTCCTAGAATTCCACACTCACAATTGAGGAATTTCACTCCAAGCTGCAAGAAGCCACCAACTTCCCTCTCCGCCCGTTTGTCATCCCCTTCTTAAAGGTATAAACCTCAATTGCAAAGCTCTCTACCAATACAGATATAGCAGGATTTATTGCAATATGTAGCTCATATTACTCCCCAGTAAGCACCAGTTATATCACTTATTATCACACTTGTCCATGTACCACGGTGCGCTCCATCTACACAGCCACATAGCGAGCAGTGTATAATTGTATCCACCACTTGTGGGTGGTCTGTTTGCACACGGATGCTGCATCTTACTCCATGATATATTCCTTTTAGCTGTCCACTACATGCTCACATAGGTATCCAATTACTGTAAATTGCAGCCTTAATGTTACTTCCTAGGCTAACCTCCCATTACTGCAGAGGGAGCTCCTGCATTGTGCTCGGTTGGCCAAGCAGAGTCCGGCACAGTATTTGGCGCAGCACGAGCAGCTCCTCCTGGACACCAGCGTCAGCAGCTCCCCCAGCGACTCTTCCGAGCTCTTGTTGGAGGTGAATGAGAACGGCAAGAGGCGGACACCTGACAGGTAAACGCAACTGTCAGGAATCGACTTTATCGGCCCATTTTTATGGGTATACGTTGCAGCTATGACAACGGTGGTCTTTGAGTTGCACAGATTCCCCTTACGAATATAAAGATAAAGGGTTGTTCACTTGGACAACGCCTCCTCAATATAGTGCCTATATAGCCCACCAGTAACTCACCCTGGTACCTAAAGTCGTGCCAGCTCTTGTAGTGTCTCATCGCAAGCCATCTATGGCCATATTTACCAACTTTGTAGTGTTGTCCTCTGGGAGATACTAGAGGGGACATGTATTGCGTCATTTTGGCCCCGCCTCCATGCCGCAATGACACGGAAGCTTCATTGCGTCATTTTGGTGTGGGCTGGGCCAAAATGACGCGATTTACCAGAATTCAGGATTCCGGAACACTGGACAAGTATGTCTATAGCTCTTCGACAGAGCTCTGTTGGATAGCTACGGCAAGAGGGTAGTGCTCACCGCAGTATTGTAGCATTGAAAATTGGAAGGCTGAGGCACAATCTGGAACCTGGCTTTAGATAACAGGGAGATCCCACACTGTTTGATTTACTGGGACAATAATAACAATAATCAATAATAATCCTTATACCTCTATAATGAATTATTTATCTCAGAGCCACTAGCAGATAGGGGGAGCATCGAGAACCTCGAGTAACAAATTGATGACCACCTTCGTTTTTTCAGGACCAAAGAGAATGCACAGGAAGGTCTCCACCCGGACCACCTCCCTAAGCGACCATGCACCACAAGCCCTGCACAAAGATACAGCCCCAGCAACGGGCTCCTTCACCCACCCACCAACGGGCTCCCGCACCACACTCCACCCCCTACGCAGCACTACCGCCTGGAGGATATGGTGCTGGCTCATCACTACCGCCACACAGACCCTCGGGAGGTGCGGGAGCGCCACCGGCAGGCAGGTGAGAGAAGCGGCACTTTGTGAATGGGAGGTTAAAGGATTCATGTGCCAAGTAGGCTGTGTGCCAGGGCTGAGGATGACTGAGTAGTAACTAGGAATCTTGCCAGATACGTACGGCAAATAGTTGGCTTTTCCAGTAACAGGTGACTAAGAAAAGTTGGATGTTGCTAATGACATGTGATATCTAAATTATAATTCTGCAGCTAATAATGTTTTTCATCATCCAGTAAATATAAAGTTCTACGTATAGTACTTTTGTAGCAGAATAGAGCTTGTTTTTGCTTTTGAATATATAGTCGTCTTGTTTGACGTTGCAATATTGTGCAGAGCTCTCAATAGACCACAAGAGCAACAGCGCCACCATCTGGATATGACATAAGTGGCACATGATGGCGCAGCCTACCATTAGTACCCGCCATTCTATCAAATCACTTTTAAGAAGACCGCACCCAATAAACTCACATAAAATAGGTTCCCTTGTCATATGGCGCCGCCAGCTACTCGTAAGAATGTACAATAATTCATATATTTTATTGGTTAGGACTCTCTGGGGACAGAACGGTTATTTACATATATTGGTTATTGAGAACTTTTAACTTCCCTCTCATAAGGTACATAATATGACAGCTCTCCAGTCCATAATCTAAACATTCATAGTAGCCATTAATCAATGTGTATACAATGCACTACTGATTTCAAGGAAAATGAAATACATACAGTCATTCTAAAGCCATTGCTAGGTGCTATTACAGCGATATCTTGTTTAGTGGAGGCTGAGAATATAACAGATGCAGAATCCTGCCTTACAGTAAATAATTTAGGGTAAGAAACCAAGTCTATCATTATTTATTCCTGAGAGCTGAATGTCACTGGTATCAAGTGCAATAAGCAACATCCAACGACGTGACTGTATTAAGCAGCGAGTGATGTCTTGTACTCACACGTCTGTAGCTCCATCATACGCCGTGATAACGAGTTTATTCTGCTTGCATTTCGATAACAATCTAGCACCATTATTACACAGTGTCACTCATACATCAGCTGACATGTGGTAACAACACTAACCTCCTCTAACGGGCCCAGCTTGTGTACAGTGTGATTACACCACTTCCATAAAACTGTGTGATCACAGCACAGCCTGATATGTCACTCGTACAGAAACTCACTTTCCGCTGGATTGTAGAGGCGTTTTGTCCGAAGCAGAAAACACAGCTGCCCCATCCATCTGTCTGTCCGTATGTACTGCCCAATCGGTGCCCTTGTACTTTCTGCACTACTTGGTTTGAAAGTGTTCCCCGGTGGGGAAAAAATAAAATAAAGCTAGCTATTTGAGAACTGTATCTAAACAGCTTGTGTTGTCCCTCTTTCAGCTGTGCACGAGGTGATCGATCACAGACTGACGGAGCGCGAGTGGGCAGAGGAATGGAAGCATCTCAACAACGTGAGTAGGCAAAGATAATGATGGCTTTAAAGGGAAAGTGTGACTTTTCGAAATGAACTCCACTTGCACAGACCAGCAAGGTATGACTGAGCTACCGAGTCATGGGGCCTATGGTTAAAAGATGTATAATATATTTTATTTTGTATTTTATTTAATTTTTAGTGTTTTTATTTTCATTTTCTTAACCAGTGAGTCTGTATCGGTTCTCCCCTACTGTCAGTATAGAAAGGTTAAGTGTAACCCAGATCTAACATGTCATTGTTAGATGCAGGTTACACTGTATATTTCACTGTCAGGCAGCCGCCAGCACAGCCGCCATATTGAAGAGCCATTCATAAAAGGCCCCTCAGCATAAAGCCCACCAGCTGCCCATGTCAGTTTAACGTTGGTCGAGAATGAGTTAAGCCACGGAATCAATAGCACACATTCCAACATTCCAAAAATGGAATGGATAGGTAGCTCCGAGCTAGGGCATTCTTAAGCCTCTACCACCAACAGTCGTGTGGGATTTGGGGTGTGTCACCTTACAATTTAGTAATCAAATGGCAGATCACTTTAAACAGAAATACGAATAGGATGACTGATGGCGTTCCGACTCTTATTCTTAGCTGTTAAACTGCATTATGGATATGGTAGAAAAAACGCGGCGTTCGCTGACCGTCCTGCGCCGCTGCCAGGAAGCTGATCGGGAAGAGCTCAACCACTGGATACGCCGCTACAGTGATGCAGAGGACTTGAAAAAGACTGTCAGCTCTGCGGCTCAGCCGGCACGCCACCACAACAGCTCGAGCACCGAGTCCTCCCCAGCAGGTTAGCCGATGTACAAGATGTGACGATTACAGTAGAGAGGAGTGCATGTGTACTGACAAGTGTATGATTTGGGAGGGTGGGGCACGGGGATTTTAAAGGGAACAGGACAGGAATTTATGGCCATTGGCAACTACCATTTTCTAATTGTTCCTCTTTACTTTAGAGCCTTCGCGGGACTTCCTACATAGGCCACAGGCTGGATACATGCCAGAAGAGATCTGGAGGAAAGCAGGTGAGTGATATGCTCTGTTGTCATCCTGGGAACTATTATTATATCTCATAGAAAGGAGTCTTATTCACCAGTAATCAAACTATTCTTCAGCCTAGAGGTGCATTCAGTGTTCTCCACTCCACTGATGTTGCCTAAGATCATTCCTAACCACACTCTCTAACCTATTGCCAATGTGTGACTTTCGTACCTATTCTATATTGTATTGGGCTTACTGTAAGATATCTAAGTCAAGCCATAGATATAAATGTGAAAATTTTGGTCTTTATTAATATAGACGGAAGCCAGTTAATTTGTTAGTACAGGTTGTAGATCTCTGCTATATGTCGCTAGTTTTGCTCATGCTCAGTAAAACATTGTACACCGATGTAAGTTGCAGGGTAGGGTATATACCTGAATGTTTAAACCCCTTCTATACCTGAGTCCCCACCTCCCAGGCCTCATCTACCCCTCTGAGCTGTCTCTCTGTCCGCACAGAGGAGGCGGTGAACGAAGTAAAGCGCCAGGCCATGTCGGAGCTGCAGAAAGCTGTGTCGGAAGCGGAGCGCAAGGCCCACGACCTCATCACGTTAGAGCGAGCCAAAATGGAGCGGGCGCTGGCGGAGGCAAAGCGGCAGGCGTCAGAGGACGCCGTCTCCGTCATCAATCAGCAGGAGGACTCAAGTGAGGTAACGGCCACGCGGCACAGAGCAGGAGGCAGCCGCGCCACAACCATGAATCAAGCGCAACGCTTGTTTAGCTTTTAAATCTTCATATGTCATCTTTTGCATACAAAGCTATAGTGGGAATATTTAAACACTGGTCCCACTGAAGGGTCTGTCAACCCTTTACTCTTATACTCAACCAGCTTTGGTACAGTATTCAGAAGACACTCTGCCCTAATTTACCAATTCACTTTTAATGGACTGGATCTTGTAACTTGCCCTATAAACCTACAGTGACACTTTTGATTACTGTATAGCTGTTTTTGATTGTAACAATGGTTTCATCTCTTAGGGTGGTTAATTTGAAAGTGAATATGTACCCATTGGGCCTGATTCATTAAGGAAAGTAAAGCAAAAAAAAATGAGTAACTTTGAACCTTGGCAAAACCATGTTGCATTGGAGGGGAAGGTAAATTTGACATGTGATGGCAGATTTATAGTTGGGGTAGGGCATGTCCTAGATCAGGGGTCAGGGAACTTTTTTTACTTTTTACCGCCAAATATATTTAGATACGCTGACGTTACCCCTTTTATTTGAAAGGAAGGAAATCATTTATTATTAATTATTGGAATTCAACATTTTATTGAAAGCTTCAACTTCAAAACTTAAGGTTTTGGAGAAATGATGTTGCTTCATTTTTGATACGAGAGAATCAATATTGGGGCATTTTGATGTCCGAACAATTTGGATACAGTCTTCAGCGTCCAATCGCTTTCTCTGCTTTGTTTTTATGTTCGTTAGAGTGGAAAATCCTTGTTCGCAAAGGTAGGTTGTTGTAAAAGGCAGCAACTTTTTGACTGCCTCCTCATGTGCAGTTTTGAATGCCTTTACAGCTGTTGACATCCAAAAATATGACAGATCTGGTTTGTTTTCAAATGCAATACGTGCTTCATTATTGCATTGAAGCTCAAGAAGTGCCTCTGCCAACCCTTGAGGCTCTTCTGGTACAACAGCAATTTCACATTTAAAGGGGTCTACAATCCAACTGACAGCATGTGAATCGGCAGCATTACCCCCAGGAATTTCATTTTTACCCCATTTCGGGTAATTTAACCCTGTTCCCTGACCACTGTCCTAGACCAACTTTTATTGTCAGTGTAAAAAAAAAGCTATCAAGTATTTGTGTCCTACATAAGAAAACAGTTAGTGTTTTCCTTACGTGCAAAATAACAAACTCATTTGCACCCCTTGCATTGCAACATGGTTTTGCAAAGGTTTAAAGTTACTCATTTTTTCTGCTTTACTTTCCTTAATGAATCAGGCCCATTGTCTGCAGCCGGTTTAGATCCAATATTTATAAGAATACAGCTGGGATCCAGGAACTTTGCTGAGGCACTTAGGGCTACAGACAGTAACTAATCAAATTGTCTGGTTGCTATGGGTTACAGCACATTTTTGCACACGGTAACTTTGATGTTAAATAAGCCCTTTTGTGTGTTTCTATTGCAATTTCGCTGTGACCACAAATGTTTGTATTTATTATTATTATTATTAATTTTTATTTATAGGGCGCCACTAGGTTACCGTAGCGCTGTACAGGGACAAACAAAAATACAATACGAGGAGAGACAGCACAGTACAGTAAACAATAAGCACAGTAACTCAGTGAGCACAAGGCACAGCTAAAGGGGAGAGGAGAGGGGAAGGTCCGCCAAAGACGGAGTCCAAGAGGGAGGGCACGGATGACAGGGAGACCCCCAGAGGGGAGAGGAGGGAGTGAGAGGGGACGGGGGGAAGAGGGTCCTCGAGGAGGAGGGCAAGGTAGCTGGAGAGCAGAGTTAAAAGTGGTGAAGACAGGAGGAGAGATGGCCCTGCTCAAAGGAGCGTACAATCTAAGGGGTGGGGTAGACAGACAGAGAGACACGGGGGAGAGAAGGAGGAACGGAGGATAGGGAAAGAGGGGAAGAGGCAGAAGAAAAGGTAGGAAGTTACGTGGGAGACTGGAAGGCTTTAAGAAAAAGGTGGGTTTTTAAAGCCCGTTTGAAACTGGACAGATTAGGGGAAGTTCTGATGGAGGGAGGGAGCTTGTTGCAGTGGAGGGGGGCAGCGCGGGCGTAGTCTTGGATACGCGCGTGGGAGGAGGTGATCAGGGGGGAAGAGAGGCGACGGTCATTGGCAGATCGGAGGGGGCGGGATGGAGCATAAATAGAGAGGAGGGTGGAGATGTATTAGGGTGTAGGAGGGTGTTTGTATTACGTACACTAGTTTCTCACTGTATTATTCCCCCCTGGAAGCACCAGACGTAGATAATGCCCCGGGGACAGATGTGATATCTCTATTCTCTCTCTTCTTGCAGAGCTGTTGGAACTGCGGGCGGAAAGCAAGTGAGACCTGCAGCGGCTGCAACACGGCGCGATACTGCGGCTCCTTCTGCCAACACAAGGACTGGGAGAAACATCACCACGTGTGCGGCCAGTCCCCGCACCACCCGCCCAGCTCACAGCCAGTGCCAACCACCACGGCCACGCCCGCAGCCAGCCCCACCGCCAGCAGCTCCGCCTCTCGCTCTGGGACCCCCGCCACGCCCCTCTTGCTGGACACCGCCTCTCGCTAATGACGGAGACTGCAGGAGATAAAAAAAATAAAATCTGAGGACACAGACCGGCCACCTCTACTCACAGCTAGCTGCACCCGTCAGCCGCACCCTGGGGTCCTTGGCAATGCCAGCCAAGACTTTACCTGCCCCACTGTCGTGTCTGCCTCCGGGTGGGCTAGGATCTGTGTGTCAGCGTTGGTTTGGAACTGAACCTGAAGTCAAGCATATAAAGCTTCATATAACTAAAAATCCCCACCCCGCCTATTGATATGGGAGTATCAACCCCCTCTGAGGGGCGACTGACTTAGAAGATTATTGGGGGGTGCGGGACGTGTTTTACTTACTACTCTCAAATCTTTGGCTTTAAATGTAATTGAAATCCAAAAAGAAAACAGATATACAAATTAAACTACCTTGCTAGACAGCCAAGAAATGTCAGACACCAAGAACACCTCTTAAAAAGAAATCCCAAAAATAAAACCCCTATCCAAACATTTACCAGCCCTGCCAAAGCCTGGTCCGAGAGGAGTGGAGGGAGCGTCCTGGGAAGAGCGGAACGTTTCAGTGCATTCTGGGAGTTCTGCTGGGGGCACAGGAGGAATGAACCAGTGCTTCACAATGACTTATCTCCAAAGCTTCCTCCTGGGAGTTCCACTTGCATCTTCCTCCTCTACCTCTCCTGTAGTAAACTGCCTCTTGCTGTTGCTCACTTGTCCAGGAATAACTTTCTCGTCCTACTCTTGGATTGTCCGAGAGGGAGGAAAAGACGACTAGAAACAGGTTTCGTGTCCTGTAGACATTGAGACCTTGTGTATTGGTGTTTCTGCTACACCCCAGCTTTGCTTGTCTCTCTTGTGCGGAGGTAGCACCCCGAACGGACATGGTCGTGGCCAACACCTCACTTGGGGACTGGTGGGAGGTGAATCCAGGAACCCCCCCTCCCCTGGCTCACAGACTTCAGCCCACAAAGGGGAAAATTGTACAGTTGTTTTTTGTTTTTTTTCTATTTATAAAAGCAAACAAAATAATTCCCATGTAGGGGACGCGAGTGCAATATGAAAAGTGCAAGGCTACTGATGGGCGGGGGAGTCACTGCAAAATGATATATACACAACAACAACAAAAATCAGGGGGAGCTGCGACGTGCTAGTGCAGCACAAAAAGTACAGCAGCAGAGATTACGCTCCATATTCTCCAAAAAGACGTCTGTCACAGCCTCAGAGTACCATTGCCCGGGTGAAGGGTGGCACGTGGCAGTTGCCGTGGCATGTGTATTTTCGTGACACATTTTGCACCATCTGTCGCTGGGACAAAACTTGCCCACTTGTACCCTGTAAGGGAAACTATCATTGCGTAATGTGAAACTGTCATGATTATAGTACTGCAGCTTATTGATTGTTATTTGGAACTCTGGCGAGTATGAATAGAATTTTCACGATTTGATCTGAGTTCTCGAACATTCTGATTGCTTAGAAGTTCCATGTTGTATGGTATCGGGATCCTAAGGATACAAGCATTATTACAGAAAAACAAAACCCTCCCACTTAATTTTTTAGGACGTTGAATTTGGGGAAATCTTAAAATGATGAAAACAAACCCACATAGTCCTAATATTGCATGTAAAGAAAGTCACGATGGTTAATTATAACTCCAAAGGCCGTTTCTCACTAGTAGATAAAGAGAACGTCATGAAGCTATACTGAGATGAACAGGAGCTAATCATTGTTACTATCCATCATGTAATATGGATTAGTTCCTATTAAATTAATAGGCCGATTATGTGTTCAGACCACAAATTGGCAGCTTCTATTGCTTGCACCTGATGGGTATGTGAAACCTATATCTGCCGATACTATGATCATGTCACATTTGACCTTGATAGTTTCCTTTTACCAGGATACACTAAGATAATATACCAACAATAGTACAGCATTGTGATGTAGGATTTACCCTGTATATGAGATACTTTATCATATGTTGTGCTGTTTCCTGGAATTCATTTAAGGAAGTACAATGGCCGCTGTACTGCAGAACAAATACCAGATAATCAGATAATGATCTAATGCTGTTTTTTACCTATAAATCTTTCTTTGTTTTTTAATGAGGTTTTACAGCATTAGATCACTGTCTTACTGGAGACTCAACTTCCACCCATGTGGTCGGCATTAATGAGGGTCTGGTGAGCATCTGATAAGCAGAGAGGAAGCTGTGAGTCGAGGCCTACACAGTAACATTGCAGACCTGGGGGTAAATTTATCAAGCTTCGGTTTTGAAAAAGTGGAGGTGTTGCCTATAGCAACCAATCAGGTTCTAGCTGTCATTTTGCAGAATGTACTAAATAAATGATAACTAGAATCTGATTGGTTGCTATAGGCAACATCTCCACTTTTTCAAACCCGCAGCTTGATAAATTTACCCCCTGTAATGGTTTACCAAATAATGGGTAATTCATCTCTAAGCATGAATCATTCCGTCCACGTGGAATCATAGAACACAGCAGCTGGTTACAGTACACTAGGAGCGAGGGCAGTGATGGCTAACCTGTGACACTCCAGATGTGGTGAAACTACAAGCCCCAGCATGCTTTGCCAGTAGAAAACTAGCTGATAGCTGACAGAGCATGCTGGGACTTATAGTTTCACAACACCTGGGGGTAAATGTATTAACCTCCGGATTGTTGAACTCCCACGAGTTCGCCGTCTTCAGCGCTTAAATTTAAAGCGGCGCTGCCTTGTAAAGGGAAACTTTCCTTTACAATGCAGCGCCGCTTTAAATTTAAGCGCTGAAGACGGCGAACTCGCGGGAGTTCAACAATCCGGAGGTTCATACATTTACCCCCTGGAGTGTCACAGGTTAGCCATCGCTGAGCTAGGGCCTCATAATTATTGGTCAGGCCTCATGAATAGTGCCTTAATGATGTCACTGGGGTCTAGTGAACAGGCAGACACTTTTCTAATGAATATTGGCCTAGCTCACAAGATGGCTGCCTCCACCATGGGCAGAGTCACAGAATCAGCATAAGGTTTCCAAAACCCTGAGATGGATTGACTATAATTTTACCTCAGGTAAACACATTTCTGTATGTAAACCTCAAATACCAGCTTGCGTAGCCCTATAAATTAAATTTACCAGCCCCACTAAGATCGGCCACATAGGTGGGCCCGTCTGTCATGTTGATATGAATTATTCCAAATGACTGTGGCTTGCGTTATTCAAACATGGCCAAATTCACATAATCAAGCCTTATCAGTGAGCAAATGTGGGCTAAATTGCTTCCAGAGGACTAAACAATCCTCAGGAGCTTCTGTCTGCAGTGATGTAAGCTGTGTAAAGTTATTTATTCATGGCCACCTCCAATTAGATATGAGGCTTGATCATTGTACTTAGATCTGAATGCATTCTGGGTTTCCATGTGTTCGGAAAGCGCTTTGCTACGTCTGCCAAGTGCATTGTGCATCAGGGAGGTCACAAACAAACACGGTTTCCCCTGGGACCTTGTATGGGTAATGAGAAGGTGAGAATCCTACAGCACTCCAGCTGTGGCTGAACTACAGCCACACTGCGGCATCATGGGAGTTGTAGTTCATCGATAGCTAGAGGTCGTTCATCACTTGCTGTCTCAGTGCATTTGTTATAGTTGGGCGCGGCCTAGAAAATCTGCACTTCTGTATGAAAAACAAGCATCTCAGCATCCGTTTCCCATCCATTCTCATGTCTGCAATGTTTTTGAAGGAGAATTATCATCAAAACGCATCTGTTCTTAAATGTGTAAAATAAAGTATATTGGCGTCAATCATATAGTATTAAGGGCAGCTCTTCAGTAGCTATAGTGACACCTATTGGCTAAAAAACAAAATAACAAAACACCAAAATATAAGTGTGTCGCCTTAACACTGACATATTGTAACTTGATGATTATTTTCCTTTTAACACGGTCCTCCATCTTACTGTGCGTCTGCCTCATTACATTAGTCAATTATGAAGGAAGTTTATTTTTTTATACATCCTATGAAGAACAGATGGTAATATATAAAATATTTGGTATGTGTGTGTGTGTGTGTATAATAGCAACCTGCTGTGTCTTTAATGATTCTCTGATCTCCTCTTGTAATGTATGTTTGATACTCTGTAGACTCCATTTTGTTCAAGGTGGCATCCATCTTGTAGCATACAGCCGTCTCTCTGTTACTGTGTACGGCGGCCAATACATGCAATGCCTTCTGCTTTGTTCCTTAATATTAATCTCTGTGATTTTCCTGCGCAGTTGTTTGTTGTACTCAGGCCAGTTCATTTTTTTTTTTACATCATGTTGAATACGCAGATTGCTGTCGGCTATTAAAATCAATGCTCTTCCCACCACATGGCACCATATTTAAGCTGGATTTGAGGAGATACGAACAGCTGGACTTTCAATCTCAGCACGGATTATCACTGCCCCTGTTAACTCTCTTGCACTACCTCTTAAGGTCACAACCCTACGTGAGACTACAAAATGGCCACCAAGCTTCACAGAAAAACCAAAATGTCATCGTGGAATAAAGGACTTTGGCAGCCAAAGCAACCTCTGTCCAAGACTTGATAAAAAAAAAAAAAAAAGCAGCTTTAAATACAAAATACAATGTCCCAAGGATTAGTGGACAGGGACCTCGAACTAGTAGGCTTTTTATTCAAGAGGTCGTAGCTTTAAAGATGGCAGCTCTTATGCTAATTCAATGATCTGCGTTGGCCTCCACATAGATTAAACAGATCTGGTTTTCGGTGACGCCCTGGGAGATTTCCTGTATTGTCTATTATTAGGTCACACTGCCAACCTGTGTCTGTCCTCCCTCAATTCTCAGCCTCAACCAGCAGGAGAAAGCTGGACCCTTTCAGAATCCTGACAGTGGAGGTCCACATTATAATTGTTCTGTTATAAATGTCATTACTGGCTCTCCTGATTGTTTACTATTCCCTTCACTGCCAAAAAGATATCTATTCCACTGCTTTCATATCCACTAATTCACAGTTCCATTGCACCTTCCAACCAAGCACAGTTCCCTCTAAACTGACCAATCTGGAAATGTTGGTATTCAAAACTGAATTTATTACAACACATCATTTGTGAGGGGTTGCACTAAACAGCAGATTCTCAATTAAATATTTCAGGATGAAATCCTCATCAGATTAAGCTTGTTTAGGTTAGAGGGAACATAACATCCAGGGCAACATCTTATTAATGATAATATCTGTATTATCGGACTGTAGGGTGAAGCATCGAAGATTTAAATCTCTAATTGAAAAAAAACCAAAAACTCACCGATATAGATTTTCAGGATAATGCATATAAAAGAAACAGAAGTTGGATCTTGAAAACTGTATTTGGGAATGCCTTGATGATAGAAGCAGGAAAACTGGTTCCACAAAACCACTGTTTTTCTCTGTATTCCAAGTAAATGAATTGTAGTACCTTCTTCTGTCCTGTAGGTGGAACTGGAGTACAACTGTGGAAATCTTTTGGTCAGCACCTAAACTTTACCAGGCACCAGTTGTAGTACCTAAGCCACAGAAGAAGAATATGCATACATATTAAGTAATGAAACTTTGGTTGTACAGTGCTTCATTTCTTACAGCAAAAGGATTAAATGGGGGGTTTCCACTTGCCGAATACTCTATTAACATGTTCACGCCCTCCTACAACTTTTTCTAAGTGCATTACTATATATTTATCTTGATGATATGAATGCATTACTTTTTCTCTTTAGCTTTCTTCTGTGGCTTTCAGCCATGCACAAGGGAGATAAATATAAAGTAATGTATTAAGTGAAAGTTGCATCAGGGTGTACACAGACCAATACATTAAAGGTTCCCATTATTCATATACCATGACTATTGCAACTACAGATTGCAGAGCCAGAATTATGCCAATTAGACAAAGGAGGTAAATGCAACATTCACCCTATGTACAGATAGATCTGAATTACATCTAATATGGATTAGAAAGCAACTCTGTTAAAATTTAACCTCCCCCCCCCCAAAAAAAAAAAACCCCAAACAAACAGAAAACAAATGACCTGGCTGTGAGTGACCAGCTAATCACATTGTGATACAATTATAATATACACATCGCCGTCACCCATAGCAACCAGTTTGGTTCTGTCTTTTTTTATAATACAGTTTAGAAAACGACATGAGATTGGTTGCTATGGGTTACAACTCCTTTCTCTTACACTGTTACATGTGCACCATTGTATTCAGTCAATACTTTGTTCTGCCATTTCTTGATGCATAATGTTAATGTAATTCTTTGAAGCTACACAATGTATCGTCAATAATCGTAATGAACTGCAAACTGAGAGTATACAGGCGTTATTCCTGTATATAAATCTGGCCCTTTCTACCTATTATAGGACACCCGCAAGGCGATGTTTACAAGAATCCAGCCCTGGAATGTCACTTGTTATATTATTTAAGGGACGTTTGCTACCAGAACATAGTGGCGTTGCACCAGGCAGGATGCACAGATAGCTGCGGATGCGTGCAGTTATGTTGGGGAGGCCGGGCCGGTGTGGCCCCAGCAGACACAGGGCTGCATAGTTTTGCATGCTGGTATCTCAATGTGTTGTACGTCTGATCTGTGGCAGCTGTAACTATTCACTCAGATCAATGTCTGTTCTGTGATCTGTATCTGTGTCATAAAGAAACTTTAATATGGAGACTGGCATTATTTTTTTTTTGCAAACTTGCAATAGGGTAATATGGATAAATAACAGTACACAAACTTACAAGAGGGTATATGGTGTATGTGTCATTGGCCCGCTTAATATGGGCAATGTGTAAAGGCTTTAGAGGCTGTTTTAGGCACGCGGTACAGTCCTGCAAGTCTCTGCTTGTGGTTGGCCGAGCACCCACACATCAATGATCTAATTCAGCCCCAGGCAACCAATCACATTCTAGCTATTATTTAGTCCATTCTAGTAGCCTAAGAAATATATATTATTGATCTACTGGTTCCAGTTTTAATTGAAAAACCTGAAACTCCCCAACCGAGCATTTTCCTGGCATTTTTGGTTAGAACCAAAAGAAAGCCCAAAATCGGGTTGTCTCACAGTTCAGCAATTGGAGAACCTTCCACACTCTCCCACTGGCACACGTCTCTCTCCTACCAACATAGAATTTGACAGCAGATAAGAACCACTTGACCCATCTAGTCTGCCCATATTTTAACCTATGGTAACCTCAAACCCTATGTGAGCCTTAGTTCTTTGTAAGGATATCCTTATGTCTATCCCAAGCATGTTTATATTACTCTACTGTATTATCCTCTACCACCTCTGATGGCAGGTTATTCCACTTATCCACTACCCTTTCTGTGAAGTAGTTTTTCCTCACATTTCCTCTGAACCTACTTCCCCCCAGTGTCAGTACATGTCCCTGTGTTCTAATACTTCTCTTGCCCCCAGTGTCAGTACATGTCCCTGTGTTCTAATACTTCTCTTCCCCCCAGTGTCAGTACATGTCCTCGTGTTCTAATACTTCTCTTCCCCCCAGTGTCAGTGCATGTCCTCGTGTTCTAATACTTCTCTTCCCCCCCCCCTAGTGTCAGTACATGTCCTCGTGTTCTAATACTTCTCTTCCCCCCAGTGTCAGTGCATGTCCCCGTGTTCTAATACTTCTCTTCCCTCCAGTGTCAGTACATGTCCCCGTGTTCTAATACTTCTCTTCCCCCCAGTGTCAGTACATGTCCTCGTGTTCTAATACTTCTCTTCCCTCCAGTGTCAGTACATGTCCTCGTGTTCTAATACTTCTCTTCCCCCCAGTCTCGGTACATGTCCTCGTGTTCTAATACTTCTCTTCCCCCCAGTGTCAGTGCATGTCCCTGTGTTCTAATACTTCTCATCCCCCCAGTGTCAGTGCATGTCCCTGTGTTCTAATACTTCTCTTCCCCCCAGTCTCAGTACATGTCCTCGTGTTCTAATACTTCTCTTCCCCCCAGTGTCAGTACATGTCCCTGTGTTCTAATACTTATCTTCCCCTCAGTGTCAGTACATGTCCTCGTGTTCTAATACTTCTCTTCCCCCCAGTGTCAGTGCATGTCCCTGTGTTCTAATACTTCTCTTCCCCCCAGTGTCAGTGCATGTCCCCGTGTTCTAATACTTCTCTTCCCTCCAGTGTCAGTACATGTCCCCGTGTTCTAATACTTCTCTTCCCCCCAGTGTCAGTACATGTCCTCGTGTTCTAATACTTCTCTTCCCCCCAGTGTCAGTACATGTCCCCGTGTTCTAATACTTCTCTTCCCTCCAGTGTCAGTACATGTCCTCATGTTCTAATACTTCTCTTCCCCCCAGTGTCAGTGCATGTCCTCGTGTTCTAATACTTCTCTTCCCCCCAGTGTCAGTACATGTCCCCGTGTTCTAATACTTCTCTTCCCTCCAGTGTCAGTACATGTCCTCGTGTTCTAATACTTCTCTTCCCCCCCAGTGTCAGTACATGTCCTCGTGTTCTAATACTTCTCTTCCCTCCAGTGTCAGTACATGTCCCCGTGTTCTAATACTTCTCTTCCCTCCAGTGTCAGTACATGTCCTCGTGTTCTAATACTTCTCTTCCCCCCAGTGTCAGTACATGTCCTCGTGTTCTAATACTTCTCTTCCCTCCAGTGTCAGTACATGTCCCCGTGTTCTAATACTTCTCTTCCCTCCAGTGTCAGTACATGTCCCCGTGTTCTAATACTTCTCTTCCCTCCAGTGTCAGTACATGTCCTCGTGTTCTAATACTTCTCTTCCCCCCCAGTGTCAGTACATGTCCTCGTGTTCTAATACTTCTCTTCCCTCCAGTGTCAGTACATGTCCCCGTGTTCTAATACTTCTCTTCCCTCCAGTGTCAGTACATGTCCTCGTGTTCTAATACTTCTCTTCCCCCCAGTGTCAGTACATGTCCTCGTGTTCTAATACTTCTCTTCCCTCCAGTGTCAGTACATGTCCCCGTGTTCTAATACTTCTCCTCCCTCCAGTGTCAGTACATGTCCTCGTGTTCTAATACTTCTCTTCCCTCCAGTGTCAGTACATGTCCTCGTGTTCTAATACTTCTCTTCCCCCCAGTGTCAGTACATGTCCTCGTGTTCTAATACTTCTCTTCCCTCCAGTGTCAGTACATGTCCTCGTGTTCTAATACTTCTCTTCCCTCCAGTGTCAGTGCATGTCCTCGTGTTCTAATACTTCTCTTCCTTTGTAGACTGTTTCCTTCCTGCACCTTGTTAAAACCTTTGATATATTTGAAAGTTTCTGTCGCTCACTAACAGAGAACTTCCTCCACTATTGTAGGAGCAGCAGCTTCCTCCTAGTGATGGTGGTACCAGATATCCCGTGTTGTTGTTGTGTGGAACCATTCACAGGGACCACATTCAGGTTTGGGAATCTTCAGTAAATTTCCCAAACTTCAGTAAATTAAGTCCAATTTATACTTGTTAGAAAACGTGCTGCTCATTACCTATCAGACCCCACCCAGTCAGAGCAGGATGAGCTGAGTGGTGTGACAGTGAGTGCTTGATCTGAGTGGCACCCAGGAGGCGTGAGGCTACATGTAATAGTACCCCAACTGAAGCCTAAAATGAAGTGAGGAGAAGCCAGTACCTGGAGGTGTGTAGAGGCGGAGAAGTGAGATAGACTGACATTTATTATATATTATCATTTATATAGCTCCAATCATATTCTGCAGCGCTGTACAGAGGATTTGTTGTCACTCACATCAGTTCCTGCCCCATTGGAGCTTACAATCTAAATTTCCTACCACACACACACACACACGTTAGGGTCCATTTTGTCAGAAGCCAATTACCAGTATGTTTTCGGATTGTGGTAGGAAATTAGAGCAAACAGGGAGAAGATACAAACTCCACACAGATAGAGCCCTGGAGGTATATTTACTAAACTGAGGGTTTGAAAAAGTGGAGATGTTGCCTATAGCAACCAATCAGATTCTAACTTTCATTTATTTAATACATTCTACAAAATGACAGCTAGAATCTGATTGGTTGCTACAGGCAACATCTCCCCTTTTTCCAGCCTGCCGTTTAGTAAATATACCTCCAGGTTGGAATCAAACTCATGAAACCAGCTCTGTGAGGCAGCAATGCTAACCACTATGCTGCCATAATCCCACAATACGAAAGTACAAGCTCTTATGCCAAGTGATGTCATTTGGTTACATATACCAGTAGTATGTGAGGGAGAGTAAAGCCAGAAGGTGTAATTGACTGTAAATAAATGTTCTCATTTATGTCCTTTAAAAGAGATGTCCTGGCCCCCATTTATCACAGCACTGGCAACTGTACAGGGCTACACCCGCTGTGTCCGCCCTACGTGTGATTTGCTGTTATTACACCTGCAAGCGTAGAGACATCTGTCCGCTGCTCACCCACAGAAGCCTGACATGAGGGCCAGGGGCAAACACAGGATTTGTAGAGGGGCGTTTCCACACCACGCTGCCAGTGGGCGTGACCAGCGTGCGTGGGGGCGTGGCTATAATTTTAGACAGTGCTTGGCTGCTCTCCAACTCTTCCTATCCTCATAATATACATGGGCAATGCTGCGTGCACTACTGTTAGGTGCACGCAGCTCTCCCTTTTCAAGCAGAGCTGTGTGAAACTTACAATTGTACAGTGCACCAGGCTTGGAGGGGGGTTTCCAGGCACTAGGAACCCCCCCCCCCCCTCCCCCCTTGGTTTGCCTATGGAGGGAGCTACCGCCGGGTGGTTGGTCAGAGGGTGCTATATAGGTACTGTACGTGTAATGGGCGAAATACTACCCACCAAGAAAACAGAGGCTTCCAAGCATATTACTGTCAGTTATACACAAAACAAAAGTGACCAAAGTAATTAATTAACCACTTCTCTCCTTAATCAAATAAAACCTTGTATAAATATTGGTGATAAATATATGTTTATGGGGGGGGTTGGAGAAAAAAAATCAGTTTCCACTGTGGGCAATGGATATTATTGCCTCTGTAGAGATGATCATATTACATTCATCGTGGTTCTCTACCCGGGCCGTGGAATCAGCTCTGGATTTGAAGATGGGCAACAAGTTCTCAAACTTTAGATGATACAATTCTAACTAAATTCAAACAAGGTTCGACTATGTTCAAATGGTTTAAACGGCTTCATTGGATGTATTTGTAGCGGCTTTCCATGTGAACAGGTAACTCAAACATAGTAACGTTAGCTGTTGGAATTAGAAAGAATACAACATGCAGCCATTTAGGCTTCAACAAGCAACATTTAAATATTGAATTGAGGTGCAAAAGTCAAATTTATATCAAACCAGACTAACAATCATGATCATGGTTTGAAGTCCTTGAACCTGCAAAATCGTCTCAAATTTTGTACCAACTTGGATCATGTGACCCTCTTCAGCCAGTAGAATACCAGGGAGATAGGAAACATAAGTGGAGGCCTGACATCAATGATGTGATCATGAAGATTAGGCAATTTATCTGGAGATGTCCATGGTAAACCATAGTGTTTAAGAGACGTCCAAAAACGCGAATAAAAACTCTTAATAAAGAATTGAGAAAATAAAAAAAATCTTGAAAACAAACATAAATGTTACAAAGTTACAAATACTAGAAACTGTGGCAAAAAAAACAAAAAACAAAAACCACTTTGCTTTTTTAAGGGCTATTGCCCAAAATGCAGACACAAAAGACAACAAACATACATGCATAGCCTTATTCTAAGTGCTGTCTTGAAAAATCCATATATAATATGGTACCTATATTTAAAATAAATAAATAAAATAAATAAAGTGATTTTAATCAATGAAGCAAAAACATTTTATGGGTCTGTGCAAAAGTTTACAAATACTGTAATATAATATAAATAAACAAATGTGTATATATATATATATATATATATATATATATATATATATATATATATATATATATATATATATATAATGTCTGGCACAGATGCTCTGTTAGACCTGTGGCTGATTGCACTGTCCTCCAGGACTGCACCTGCCTTATTAGAGACCATCATGTGACAGGTGTGTGCTCCATATTAACCCCTGCACTGCAGTCAGGGAGAACACAGGGTTTCTGTGCAGAGATCCAGCACCATTCTTGGGTCTGTAAGGGTGAGAGAGAGGTCTGTGCAATAAGAGAGGAGCTGTCTGCATTGTGCACATTTCCTCTGTGTAGTCAGACGTCTCTGGTGTGAGAGGGATGATTCATGCAGGTAACTGGGGTTTACTTCTTTCACAGTGATTTTACCTTCCCTCCACCATAAAGTAGAATAATTCTCAATTGTGTCCAGTATATTTGGAACCAAAACAATTGTTTAAATAGCTCAATATGGCAATCTAATTAAAAGATTATTTAGAAAGCTGAATGAAGATATTCCATGGAGATTATATGTGAACATATCATTCTTAAACACAGCTGTAGTTTCATTTGGGTTTGTTGCAATATTTGAATATAGATTTGTTACAAAAAAAAAATGGAAATTGTTGCTATATAGAATGAGCGGGTTATTTAAAAATGAAAGTGTCTTAATGATGTCCGTAGTTTCTTGTGAACTGCATCTTTCAAGGCTATATTGGTTCAGGCTTTACAAATGGTGTGTAGGTGATGGGTTCCCTTTAAGACACCTGGAAATGCCTCTTGCTTTATATCTTCAGTAGAAGCAATATGTCTGGGTTCTGTTCTCCATTCCTTAGGTGTGGGCTACAGAAGAGTGTGGGGTAACCATGGTCGGATGCCTCCACATTGGCACGTCAAGCGGGTTATGTCTGAGAAGGATCCGGAAGCAGAACCGGGTCTTGGGGAGGACGACCAGTCTGACAAAGACTGTGACTTGGATGACCCAGTAAGTGACCTCTGAAGTAGAATTATTATTTTTGTTTATTTGAGCTGAAAAGTCAACTTAATACTTGATGTACTTTTTACATAGCAAAAAATCACAGCCTGTGCATTGATTCCCTCTGTCCTAGTGCTCACAGGTGATCTGTGTATGGAGGCTGCAGCCAGGTTATGGGTAGTTTAGTGGCTTGTTTGCTCTTTGGCAGCTGTATTCTTTCTCAGGGTTGGTTGTTATGTAGGACAGGTGTATACAGTGTAGGAGATTGAAGCATAGTCTGAGTTCTGATCACATTAACATATAATGTATTTTGCTGTAATCTTCAGATTTTCGTTTATGTGGTTTATATTTGTCGGTCAGGGGCAAACGCAGGATTTGTGGAGGGGGGGTTTCCACACCACGCCACCAGTGGGTGTGACCAGCTTGCATGGGGGCGTGGCTATAATTTTAGACAGTGCTTGGCTGCTCTCCAACTCTTCCTACCCCATAATATACATGGGCAATGCTGCGTGCACTACTGTTAGGTGCACACAGCTCTCCCTTTTCAAACAGAGCTGTGTGAAGCAGGTGCAGGGTCCAGCCACCTCAATTATACAGTGCCCCAGGCTTGGAGGGGGGCTTCCAGGCACTAGGAACCCCCCCCCCCCCTCAGTTTGCCTATGTCGGTGATGGACGTAGTACTCATGACTCCCCCCACAGGGCGATTCTGACTTACATGTGCCTCTTCTAGCTCTGTTTATATCTACTGGGGCCATGTTTTTGACAATCCATTTGATTTCTTGTGTTGTGGGAGGCAGAGGCTTATAAATCTGGTTGTGCTGGTAGCCCCAGGGCCCAATTTTACCTATTTGTAGTAACCCAGGTATGTATTTGCCAGGACACTTTCTGCACTAGATAACGAGCTGTGTAATCTGCGGTCACGTGACGACAGTATGTGTAATGGCTTGTCCTAAGTCTTCCATACTGGCTTCTACCTGTGCCTGGTTAGACAGGGCCCTTTACAAATTGAAAAAAATATATATGTATATTTCCCCACACTCTTGTCATGTTTCTGTGATGTCCTATTAACTGACTTCATTACTGGTCACCAGAAATACAGAATGTCCCATGATGTTCAGAACACTTACCCAATGTGCTGAAAATAGATTGTGTGGACTGGACCATTATTCATCAGAATGCAGCCTAGCCATCTACCAGTGACTTCACTGAGCCATATTCTTGGTGGATTGATAGTCTGAATAGTTTTCTTATGATCTGCCTTCTCCACGGTTTGTGAAAAATACCGTCGCTGTACTGGATCTCCTACTGGCTCTTTACCTGGGCCAACCGGTATAGACTCTGCACCATGTGGCTTGTACTGCAAATGTGGGTACAAACTGGCACACCTAGGCAAATATCTTTGAACACAGTGTTTTTGTTTTTTTTTCATCATGGAATATTTCAACTACTGTGTGTGTGTATATGCATGGCTGCTCAGTGGTTAGCACTTCTGCCTCACAGCACTGGGGTCATGAGTTCAATTCCTGACCATGGCCTTATCTGTGTGGAGTTTGTATGTTCTCCCTGTGTTTGCCTGGGTGTCCTCCGGGTGCTCCGGTTTCCTCCCACACTCCAAAAACATACTGGTAGGTTAATTGGCTGCAAACAAATTGACCCTAGTCTGTGTGTGTATGTTAGGGAATTTGTACTGTAAGCCCCAATGGGGCAGGGACTGATGTGAGTGAGGTCTCTGTACAACGCTGCAGAATTAGTGGCACTATATAAATGGTGATGATAGATATATAGATATAATCTCACAACATACCTCATGCAGAGACCGTACTTGGTCCACGTTATTGGTGGATTCCGTAGACCTATCCTCATGGCACTTATAATGCACCAGGCTCACTACAGACAATGCCTCTTGTGATGTACTTGGACACACCAGCCTAGCAGCAAAGTCTATCTGGAACCATCGTAAAATGTTGTACAGTCTGGTGTATATGTCCCAAGTCTTCAGTGATCCCACAAACTATTGTATGACTCTGGCCCAACTCTATATCCTCCAGGAGCTGAAAGCCATCAGGGTTCGGGTGCGAGAGATGGAAGAGGAGACGGAGCGCCTAAAGGGACTGTCCGGAGATGAGAGCCCTAAGGCTGGTAGGGGGACCTTGTATTAATGGCCTTTTATATATAAAAATACAAATAGGGACCTTCTTTAATATATATTCATTCAGGCTTTGATTCTAAAAAATGTAGAACTGACAATTGGTGCCCCAGTTATAGACTTCAGTGTTCAGGGCTGTATCCTACCATCGAGATAAACTAGGGAAGCCTGGTAATGGCTTTATATTCATTTTATTTTTTTATGCTCCTTTTAATAGACTTGGCCATTTCTATGTATAATTAATGTAAGGAGTGTTCAGGATTAAACATACACCCATCTGCTCCCTACACAAGGCCAATACGCTCTCCATTTCTCAGGTCCTGCTCGTCCTCTGAGTGCAGAAGAGAAGCGGGAGGCCGACAAGCGCTCTGTGTATGTGGGGAACGTAAGTGTTGTGGTAACTGGGTATAAAATTAGTTTCTGGACTTATTTTACAGATTACAACTTTTGCAAGTCTTTATTTTCCACTTTCTTGGTTTAATGCATTAGCTTGAACCCTATAAAGTAATTACACTTAACAGTGAAGATGCCTAAATTAATTCTGTATTGTAGTGTATGACATTGTACAGATTATTTACTGATCTACAAAGCTTTAGGATGCTGCCACTCTGGTCAGGAGAAAACAATTGCTCATGACCATAATACAACGTAATGGTATTTTAAGGGCAACCTGTAGGAAGATGACCTGTCACATGGTGCCCAATATGGAGGTGTGATATCCCTCCCTCTGTGTCCCATTACCCCAGGGTGACAATATCTGGACTCTGTCACACTTCCCTGCCGTGCTATTGCTCTCTAGGGACAGAAGAACTGTACGAAGGGTCCCACCTGGGTATGAGACCCAACTCGAAAGCAGAGTCAATAATATAAGACCTATATAGTATTCAAGGAGACCTAAGTATTGCATCCTGCAGGACAAGAATGCTTCTTGACTATGGGAACGTTGGTGAGAATTGTCTTTTGGGGGAGGGGAATTGGAAAACCCCTTCAATGTTTTGATACCATAGGTGGATTATGGAGGTACAGCCCAGGATTTGGAATCTCACTTCAGCAGCTGTGGGTCCATCAACCGGATAACCATCTTGTGTGACAAGTTCTCTGGACACCCCAAAGGGTAAGAGGAAGTGCAAAGAGTTGGGTCGGAGCTCTCGCTTTGTATACTTATTTTTGTGTGTTCATCAGACAGTGTGATTTTTATATCTTAAGAGCCAACATCCTGAAAAGGCGGGAGCACCATGACACAACCAGAGCCGGATTTACACCTCATGGGGCCCTAGGCAAGATATCGGTTTGGGCCCCCCCCCCCCCCTTTACACACACAGTGGCCTCTCACACACACATAATACACGCACGCAGTGGCTCCTCACACACACATAATACACACACTATTAATATACTACCCTCCCCCAACTTACATTTTTCCATCTAGGAGCTGTGGAGTCTTCATCCCCTTCACACATGGGATGGCACCTGTCATGTGGTGCACGTCCCATGTGACACAGAGCAGGAGACCAACCACCACACTAGCCCTGTGTGGCCCCTCCCCCTGACTCGCGGCACCCGAGACCCCCCCCCGCGCGCACGAGTCACGGGAGGGGGGGGTCGGGTGCCGCGAGTCGGGGGAGGGCCCGAAATTTATTTATTTTATATTTTTTCAAATTGCTCCTGCCCACCCCAGCTGGGCCCCCCGAGAGCTGCCAGGCCCTAGGCAGGTGCCTAGGTTGCCTAGCGGTAAATCCGGCCCTGGACACAACCTTCTCAAATAAAATCACAACAGTGTTTCGTCATATTTAATGAAGCCATATGGGGATAAACATGAAATTTACAGATTTGGCGAGATGGAGGAATGCCAAATATATACCGCTTATATCGGCATCCAAGTATACGGTTCTGGAACAAAGGAATACATTTCGTCTTGTTCCGTGAGGTCATGTGGGAACTTAATGCAATATATATTGGTATCTCATTAAGGGGTATATTTAACAATGAGTGAAGAGTCAAAATGCCGATGTAAACGCTGGCAGAAGGCTTTCACCACTCTTATTTATCAAAGGGTTAACGCTGGAGAAATCCTACATTTCTTTAGCATTCACTTAATTAGAGGCACTTACCGCTGTCCCCATAGACCTCTGAGTAATTCATCAAGCTGCAAATATTTAATAGATAATGCAAGTTAGATGGGGGAGTCTGGGTAGGTGGACACGTCTGAAAACGAACGCTGTGTTTAGGTGGCGCTATTGGGTTTAAGGTAACAAGACCTATTTCCACTTCAGTCAGTAAAAAAAAGTATTGTAATTTAATACTTATTGTAAATGGACCAAAACTATAAGGTACCAGCTGAAGAATTCTGTGTGCACTGTATTTTATTACACAACTCTGACATCTGGTATCCTAGATATGCATATATCGAGTTTGCAGAAAGGAGCTCAGTGGATGCCGCTATATTAATGGATGAGAGCGTGTTCCGAGGACGAACTATCAAGGTGAGGTTACGGATGTTAAATATTGTGTATCCTAGGGGCACATTTATCATTATTCACATGAAGTGAAAAGTAGTTTTCAATCCTTATCGCAATGATAAGGATTGAACTACTTCTCACATTTATGTACAGCCGTGCAGAGAAACAGCAGTTCCGAAAAACTGCTGTGTCAGTGATAAAAAAAATCATACTTACCCCACTCTTCGGAAGCGCTGTCTTCGGGTCTTCTCTTCACTCTTCAATTGCGCATGTCCAGTTCCAAGAACTGGACATGCGCACACAGATCTCCTCTCTGTCTCTGCAAAGATAGTTGCAGAGAGAGAGCGCTGAGTGACAGGGAGGGATCATGTGATCCCTCCACACATGCGCTGTCCAGCTCTGCTCTCCGGAGCAGAGCTGACAGCATTAGATTTCCTCAATTCGGATGATGTACGCCAGCTCCAGCTGGCGTACATTAACATGACAAGTTCCCGAAAAAAATGTTTTTTCGGGACTTGTTAGATTGCGGCCAGGAGCAGTCACCATTCTGTTGAATGGTAACTGCTCCCAAAAACGAAGAGGAGTGCAAAGCAGCAGATATCCATGATATCTGCTGCGATACACCCTTAATAAATTTGCGGAGGACACTGTGGGACCCTAATTACCCGTTAAAAGCACTATCGTGCTTTATTAAATATGCCCCCTAGTACGAGACCTCTGATCGATGACCTGGAATGGTTGTCTGGATAAACTGCTGGTATTTGGAGCAGCATGCCTAAAATATATTAAATTAAATTTGATTGTTGGCCCTTCCGCTCTGCACACGGCTCCGGCTTTTCACCACATCTGTGATTATAGGAGGAACGGCTCAGTGGGTCCTTGTTTAATGTCAATGCCTGATATGTTCATATGTTGTCACTCTGCAGGTTCTACCCAAGCGGACAAACATGCCGGGAATTAGCACTACCGACAGGGGAGGGTTCAGAGGAAGACCACGGGGGCCCAGAGGCAACTTCCAGAGGGGACAGAGGCCCAGGGTTCGTGCATACAGGTCAGTATTGCTAATTTACATAAATGGGTGTCGCCAATGAACTTGGGCATATTTCTAGATTTGGATGTCCAAAATATATTTAGAAATCTCCAAACCAGGGACAAAACATTGCATCGCTGGGCCCTATAGGAAGATTTTGGGAAGGATCCTGGCAATGGCCTCCTTGAGATAGACAAGAGCCAGGGCATGGGAGATATAGTAAGCTGTACTGATGAAGCCTGGTCTCTGAAAGGTTTGTATGCATGCGCTGGCAGTGGGTACAACCCTCAATGTAGGCAGAGGCTGGCTGGAAAATGTTGGGGGGGGGGGGGGGGAAGGGGCATCCTTCCAACCCCTGAACATGGGATGTGACGACCACGTCCCTCACCTGTATCTATCTGGTTGCAGGTTCCCGCCACGTGCATGCCATGATAAACCAGCTGGCGCTGTTACGGTCTGTCAGTGTTGGCTAAACTGTGACACTCCAGGTGTTGTGAAACTACAAGTCCCAGCATACCCTTCCAGCAATAAGCTGCAATATTTTACCAAAGCATGCTGGGACTTGTAGTTTCACAACACCTGGAGTGTCACAGGTTAGCCATCACTGGTCTATGTATAACTTTTAAATGTATATTTCTAGCAAGGACAGTAATGTCTTCCAGACCACTTACTGGCATGATTTCCAGTAGGGACAACTGCAGGGTAATAGCAGTATGAAATTGTTATTTTATTTGCAGCAATTTTCCCAGTAGAACAGCCTAAAGGCTGCTTTTACCTTGGTTTACGATTCTAATAAAAACTTGACTTTACTGAAGACAGTTTCTGTGTATTTACATTCCATAGGGTACTATAGTTGGCAATGAGATTGTACCATTTGGCTGCAACCTTAAATACTGGAGATCTCTAACCTCAATTCTGCTTTTTTCCTAGAGGTCGTGGAAGAACAGGCCAGTGGAATAATCCATACTGATGCCAAGTATTATGGCCTGTACATCTACGATGATGCCTGCCATAGGTGTGGCAGTTTTAGAGTCTGCTGTGGCACGCTTGGCGATGTCCTGAGTTTCCTAGTACCAACGCCTTAGTGTACCCCTATGCAATACCCATCTAGTTGTGCTATGGAGCTGGATGCACAGGAATGTTCTATGGTGGCTGGAGATACAGATGACAAACGCTGCTTCTAACAAGTTATTGTATTAAGTTTATTCATATTCTTGAAAAATAAATAAGTTTGATTTAAATAGTAGAGATTTTGTTTTACTACTGAGCCTCTTCCCCTTTGGAACTCTGTTTATACAGATATTATTTACAATGTCATTGCTTCAGTATTTCTCAAGATGGCTATCTATAGAAGGAATAATGCAGTGGTACTGTAGGTTATTACAGATATTAGAAGTCCTCCTTGGATTCCTGTGACTTGTATAAAAGTACACTACATCCTTCTGTTTTTATATAATATCATCCATATAATTTACAGTGTGTGCCAGGATTATAGGGCAAGGACCAGTCTCTCTCTATACAAGTTTTGAGCACTAAAGAAGTCATGTGACAGAACTCTGCATCTTTTTGACCGTTGGAAACATTCTATTTTTCAAAAGGGATATAAATGGACTACTTGTGCTGTTTATAGGGAGAAGGGTTCAATATTCAGTAATGTACAGATTCTATCTGGGAAGGAAGGGTTATTCCTCGATTCTGCTGACATTGGCAATAGTTTTGTTAAATATCTATCGTTGTAGGATTCCAGACCAATGTTTCTGTTGAATGAATGATTTCCTGTACTGATACTAACACTGTCAAAGGAGAGTGTGTACCTCCTAAATACTTGGCATCATAAACCCCCCCTGATGTATCTTGGCTTTACACAAAGGGAAAAAAACTGTTTGGATGGTCATCCGGATGAAATCTATATGCAATGTTATCCCTGTATGTATTCTATACATGCCCTAGGTAGTGGGGTTTACCCACTGTTAATATCAAAGGTCCTCATTGTTTTAAAAGATTCACAAATATGCTTCTCCTTTTAGACTCATATCTTACAAAGTATAGATCTGGGTAAAGGATAGCACTTTCACTATGCCATCAGTTGCTCTCCAGATACATATCTGGCAGATTTCAGTGGGGAGTGAACATGTCCAGTGTCATCCTGCTTTTTGCAGACACACAAAGAAGTAAAGTTTAAGCATCCATGTTACCAGGTCTAACAGGAGCAGTCATAACCAGTCAGTAGTTCTATATCTCTTTTGTTGCCACAGTGGCGTGGCTGATAACTAGCCCTGTCCAAATTGATACTCTTATTGGATGAACTAGTAGCGGCCGGCCCCTGTTCTTCTAGTAGGTAGTGACTCCCTGCTGTGGTCGCTACAGGTAATCTGTGACACCTTGTGTTGAAACAAAGGGGTCTCCCTTATCTATGCAAAGGACTGTAATCACCCCAATAAAGGTACGGCCTCCCAGTTTAATCCTTTAAAGACTTTCTAGGCACAACCATGCTCCAAACTGATTGGAGCTTCTGGTGATGGTTAGCTAATCGCTAGCATGTCTTGCTAGATCAGCGTTTCACAAACCCAGTCCTCAGGACCCCCTAGCAGTGCAGGTTTTCCAGGTCACAAGTGAAATAATTATACCACCTGTGGATCTGTTACAATGTGTCGGTCAGTAATTGCTTCACCTGTGCTCCATCAGGTAGATATGGAAAACCTGCACGGTATGGGCTCCCTGAGGTCTGAGTTTGGGAAACATAGCACTAGATGAAGCGCTAGTGATTAGTGTTGGGTTCGCAAAATGAATGTAGCACTGAAGCCCCAACAACAGGTGTGACCAACCTGTGACTCTCTCCACCTGTTGTGCGATTACAAGTCCCAGCCTGCCCTGCTAGAAATCACCAGTCTAGTGGCAAAGCATGCTGGGGCTTGTAGCGTTGTTCTCAATACTAAATCCTTCAGATGAGGATCAAGAAGCCGGAGAACATGGTTTTCTTGTGTGGTAGACTTTTCCTGCTCTGCAGTCCTGAAATTGAGCAATAGCTACACCAGGTTTTCCAGGCTACACATACATTGGAATAAATTGATTCTGTTCACCCTACACATCAATTCCAGTGAATGTGCATTCTGTGGCTGCCCCCTGAAGTGTTGATAAGGTTCATAGAGATCTGGCTAAATGTACGGCTCTTAGTTTGATGCTGACAGTTGCCCTGTCTAGGTCTGCCCTCTCGAAAGTTATGGGCATAGTAAATTTGCTTAAAATGTAGATGCTTTCTAAATGCATCTACCTTCTCCACCATCCCCTAATGTGGATGCTGACTTTCTTTAATCCAAATCAAATGTTTTTTTGTTTAAATAGCCATAAGGGTTATATTTGATTGGACTCTATGCTTTGAAGGCTGGTGGATGTCCCTCTAAAACTTCTACATCTGCTTCCTCTCCATACAGTCACCAGCACTAGCTAGCCGCTGCTTATTGCGAATCTACCTCTGGAGCAGATAGGTGCTTTCTGCATTGATTATAGGATTCCATGGGTGTATTTTATAAAAAAAAAATACATTTTTAAATGTTCATTTGTGAGATTATACCTGCTGTATTGTAGGTTTGTCCCTTTAAATCAAGGCTAATAGCGAATGTGTTTTTCGATATCAAAAGCAACGTTAAACTTTTCCTCGAGCTTATGACCTGGTTGTGTGTATGTATGCCTGATGTAAACCTGGGACAGATGCTGCAGAGCTTGATGTATTGTGAGATGTCTAAGACTCAGTATAAGGGCATATTTACTGGAGTCTTTTTTTGAGGGTAAACTAGACCCAAAAAGTGTCTAATCTTTTTCAGGCCCATTAGGGCTTTGTGTACACACCGGCACGTCTAAAGCATCTGCGGTCAGTTGTGCATACGAAACGCGTCGGCCATGCGCTGAAAGTTAAGATTCAGTAATCCGTTTGGTGAACACCCTCTCCTTGCGCACAGACTCTCCCTGTGCACATGGGCAATCTAACAACTGCCCGGGAGTGTTCACTAGAGCTGACAGTACCGTTATTAGGTTTATAGTTTGTATCCACCCACATCAGCACTGCATGAACTTGAACACAGATACATAGTAAAAGTCTCTCTGATACATTCTGGATTTGAACTTCAGCACAGTGAAGTTAATGGTTTTCCTATGCGTTAACCTTACATTTTATTTCCTATACAAACTGGTGGCAAACACATAGTACTCATTCATGCAAAGAACTGTAACGCAGACACCTAAAAAGAAGTATCTCTAGCGTTTTCTTTTATTTAATACATTTGGTTACATTCCTAGACCACCCTCTATATATACTTTAAACAGAAAAAAACAAAACCATACATTTGTCTCTGTGCTTTATTATAACTGCCCCTTTACATAATGTAACAGTGTATAAGCCACAGAACAACACCAAAGGGTGTACAAAGTCTGCCAATCATTTGAACAGGTGGAAGTTACCGTCATGATTCCAATTTGTAGCCGCAAACAACGAACCACAATGGTTTTGGCTGTTTCAATAAATGGCCGGAGTCTTGGATATGACATGATCATTTGTTGACTTCCAGATAGAGGATTGTTATACAGCTGTCAGTCCTTTGGGTAAAGGAGAGCGCGCCATTACAATACCAAGTGAGACTGTGTGTGGACAAGGGACCTCTGAGTATTGCCTATCAATATCAATGATCGTAAATTGACTTAATTAGTAAAACAAATGACTGGGGCTTCACTCCCTATTTTATTCATGATTTATGTACAAGTTTCCTCCATCCACAGGTCCTACACACACTATACAAACATATACATAAGCACAAGATGTAGATTAGCACGCTGGTACCATCATAGAGGTGACCGTGTTATCAAAGGCCCTGAAAGAAAGACATGGGGAAGATCAGTTGAGGAAAAACGATCTCATACACACACAAAGAGAATATATATCAATATCTCAATGCCTAGATGTGTCTTATGCTCTTCCAACCTTATGGTGATGCTTCCTGGGAGAGAGGACTTGTGATGAGGTAATACAAGGTCAGATGACCAGTGTGCTATACAGTGCATGAATTTTAATGTATAAAATCTACTGTTGCCTCTATTACAAGTGATGTTACTGTAACATGTAATATTTAAATGTAGCATCCTCCTCCTACCAAAATAACTCTTAGGATTGGGGGTGTCACCCTTCTGAAACACCCACATTATTTTCATAAAGCCACTGGGCCAATGGCTGCCATGGATGGGAGGATGTTTTGCACTGGATGGCCGTAATCCCCCATGAAAGGCATTTTCCAGGGCCAGACCACAAGTCTCATCTTACAAGACAGGTCTGGACAAATATCATTGCTGGCACCTATGATTCCCTTCCCCTAAAGTAGACTGTAATCTCCCAAGCTCTGATTGGTCTCTGTGCTCAGACTGACCGTAGCTGCTGATCTGATTGGTCGCTGCTACTCTGCTATGTTCTGGTTCACAACAGACATGAACTGTGGTGTGTATAACAAGGGTTTAGAGTAGAGATGCTCAAGCTCGGTTCCTCGAGAACCGAACACACCCAAACCTACAATATGACACATAGAAAAATGTTATAGCTCTTTTGGAAAAAGTGGCAGAAAAAAGTTAGCGATCTTACCCTATGAAGGTGCATGTCCTTCCCACGATGGTGTTGTAGCGATGGTTCTTTTATTGTAACGATGGTTCTTTAGTTGGAGATGTTTCCAAAAGGGTAGAAGGAGTTTGATGCAGATATTATCCGGCTATAAATTTGAACTGCCGTCCGTTCAAATTTATAGCCGGATAATATTTGCATCAAACTCCTTCTACCCTTTTGGAAACATCTCCAACTAAAGAACCATCGTTACAATAAAAGAACCATAGCTACAACACCATCGTGGGAAGGACATGCACCTTCATAGGGAAAGAGCAGGGTAAGATCGCTAACTTTTTTCTGCCACTTTTTCCAAAAGAGCTATAACATTTTTCTATGTGTCATATTGTTTGTTTTGAGTCCTCCGTGCGCTGAATTACCCTTTGAAATTTGTATACAATATATCTTTTCAGCAGCAGGAAGTTCTTACTTTAGAGAAGCGC
Organism: Mixophyes fleayi; assembly: GCF_038048845.1. Taxonomy (NCBI): domain Eukaryota; kingdom Metazoa; phylum Chordata; class Amphibia; order Anura; family Limnodynastidae; genus Mixophyes; species Mixophyes fleayi. Next base: position 88,053,307 of record NC_134411.1, on the reverse strand, counting down.
CGATAACCTTTTATTACACCCGAACCTAAGAGATCCGAGTACCAAGACGAGCTGACTCGGTACTTTCGCGTACCCTCGGAGTTGAAAATGAAGCAAAAAGTCATCGTTACTTCGTCTGATCTCGCAAGTTTTGGATTCCTTTTTAAGATCCAAAATAAAGGTGGGTGGGAGCGAGGGCAGACCCCCATTTTTCTTTTCTGCCACTGCTGTGTGCCAATGTGTCCTAGATATGCTAGGAACTGCCGTGTGTTTGTGTCATTGCTCTGTCGCTTACCATCCAGCCAGGTCACTGCAGTATTTGTCCCAAAGTGTATGAAAATAATAATGTAAGGTGGTCAAAATTTGCTGCAAGTGACTTGAAATTAGTGTTATTGAGGTTAATAATAATGTAGGAACAAAAAAAAGAGCCAAATTATGTGATTTTAGCATATTTTAGGATTTTTTTCTAAAAAATACAAAACCAAAACACACGAGGGCGGTTTTGCTAAAACCAAAACACGAAGCTAATCCAGATCCAAAACCAGTTCACGGAGGTCAGTGAACATCTCTAGTTTAGAGTAAACAGCCAAGGAATACTCCAACACAAGGCAAGTCTACACTCACATTTCTTTGCTAGGAAAACAGATGGTGCACTCAGACCTTCTACTTTTACACTCTGCAATCTTAGGTTTAGAAATCTTTCCCCCTTTGAAAGTGACCAATCAGAAGGATCGTGCTTCCCCCGTAATGAGGAACACTTTCTCTAAGCAGTGTGATCACACTTGTAGTAATAGTAGACAGCGTTTTAGTGTAACTGGTGACCAATGTGTCTGATTACCGTACAAATACAGTATTCTATAGTTGACACTGGTACGGGTAGAACACTGCTGAATAAAATGTGTTATGCACTACTTGCATAACTGTACCAATTCATTTACATAGTCAACCCTCTTGAAGCTCATTTTTTTTTGCCAAGTCCTATGTCTGAGACATTTGTCCAGGCCTGAATTAAGATTATTGAGATATCATCTGGTAGCCTTCTAGTGGTACATGGAAGACAAAACTCTATTACATTTTACACATGTTTTAGAACTAGATTTTGATATTTTTCTTAAACACAAGCTAAGCTGAACACAGCAGGAGAATGAATGAAGAAGTATTTCTACCTAATACTACAGTATTGCAGCATTTCCCTCTAAATCAGCAGCAGTGGTGAAAGCGTTACCCATTTTATTTAGGACACTCACCGGGATTGAATAGGGTCCCCAGGATTATAGAAGGGGTTACACATCACATCTGTATAGGAATTATGCAGCTTGCGGAACATCTGAAGGAAAAGCAGAATAAAGACTCGTGTAGACGGACATTACAACAGTCATACAGCGTTCTGTCACCTACTCACAATACAGGCAGCCATTGTGTCACCTGACCAATGTTCATGAGAACGCAGCCTATCAGTCCACTAGGAACTAGTGACATCACTCAGGCACTTCATGACTAATGTCCATGAGGTGTGACTAATAGCCACTAGGTACTAGTCCCCAGGGAACAGACTGCATTATCCTAAATAGTGGCTCAGTCTACAAAACGGCTGCTTCCAATATGCAGGGGACAGATGTACTAAAAAGCAGACCGCAATCCCTAGACAAAACCATAGTTAAAAGTTTACACTGGTTCCTGTACTCACACTGCGGATCTCATTATCCCGAAGAGCCGTGTTTGACGAATCCACCACCATGACGAATTTGACTTTGGAGTTTGTGACATATCCGTATCTGAAGGGTAGTTAAAGAACTTTGTTGTTAAGAAAAAAAGTGGGTTATACGCAAAAGTCTTTAAAACAGAACCAGACTAATTCCGTAGGTCTGAGACCAGGACCTACATGACTGAAGATCTGCAGGTCTATGACAATGCCTGAAGATATGAAGATCTGCAGGTCTGTGACAATGCCTGAAGATATGAAGATCTGCAGGTCTGTGACAATGCCTGAAGATATGAAGATCTGCAGGTCTGTGACAATGCCTGAAGATATGAAGATCTGCAGGGCTATGACAATGCCTGAAGATATGAAGATCTGCAGGTCTATGACAATGCCTGAAGATATGAAGATCTGCAGGTCTATGACAATGCCTGAAGATATGAAGATCTGCAGGTCTGTGACAATGCATTAAGATATGAAGATCTGCAGGTCTGTGAGAATGCCTGAAGATATGAAGATCTGCAGGTCTATGACAATGCCTGAAGATATGAAGATCTGCAGGTCTATGGCAATGCCTGAAGATATGAAGATCTGCAGGTCTACAGGTCTGTGACAATGCCTGAAGATCCCAGAAGGAAGCCTGGGAGAAAGTTGTTTGTGGGTGCGGGGTGGACATTTCAATTACAAGGAAATGATCACCCTTTTTATTTCCCTTTATATTGACTTTTAAGGACACAGCATGTTTACATTCAATGGTTTTCATGCACAACATACAAATAGGATTATAGAAAACATATATAGTGTCACACAGGAAAAGTCTGCGGTCCTAATTTTTAAAATTATATTGTAGTTAATTAAATGTTTAAGTCTACATACACCACCTCTTCTTCATCAACCCACTCTGTGTGGTCTTCAGTAAGAACTTGTACAACTACACACTCAACATCTAATCTAGTATCTATGCACCAACAGAAGGCTGTATGAGAGATGCGGTACACATCTGGAGCACAATAACTCACGTCCCTCTTTACACGGATGTCGTCACGTGGTGTTGCATTCATCGTGCCTGAGCCTACCTTATTTTAGTCAGCCAGAATTAATCACACTGACAAACTAAGATACAAATACAGGATACACTTTGTAGTCCTCTGTGGGATACAACAGTCCCAAGTAAAGTTCTCTCTGATCCACTAGCGCCTTCCCCATAGCCGAGATCTTCTCATCCACCACATCCAGAGAGGTGTGGACAGTGTAATGAAACTTCAACTGGTTCTCAGTGGGGATGCTGCGAATGTATAGGGGATAATTCTGCAACAAAGACCAACAGTACACAGGTAGTAACAGTATCTAGAAATGGTATATATGTCCAGCGACAAACCATCAAGGAATAGCAATATAGTCCAAGTTGGCAGCGTTCAGGGCCCATTTGACAATAAATTCGCAACAGTTAGCATGATCAGACAATAACCGCATTTGAATATATATGTATATAGTTATCAGACCAAATTTACCAGCTGTCCATCTTTCCATCTGAATAATCCCCTTCAAGATTATTTTCGGGATTGGCAATCTTTTTGGGCCCATTAACACAGCAACTAGTGTCCAGTTGGGTCTAAAACCTTGAAAGTGGAGGTTGCAGCGTTATCAGACTAGGAAAACCATATTACTACCACACCAGATACTTTCAATTAAAGATAATTCTACTGTTATCTCCCTTAAAATGTCATATATACCCTTCGATATAGATGTATTTCAGAGGGAGACGTTACCACTTAGCTAGAACTGATCAATGAGTTAATATAGTGCACTACAGAAATTAACACTTTTTCTCTTTCAAGCATTATCAGGCTGTCTACAAACTGAATCTTGCACAGTGCCGCAGAATATGAGACAATTAATGGACAGATATCACCATGGGTACCTATGGGACAGGTAGCATGATCTGTGTGACAGCTACAAAAATACAAGGAATGTCTTTCAACGCCCCATCACATACTCCATAGACAATCAAGCGGTGACTCATCAACTGCTGTGGAACTATAAGTCCCAGCATGCTCTGTTTCAGAGCATGCTGGGAATGGTGAAGCCTCAAGTTAGTTGGGGAACTACAAGTCCCAGCATCAGAGTCTTATAACCCTTTCCCTTATCTATAAAAACAGCTTCAAACATAAATATATATTCAGGACTGAATTATAATTCCTCCTTAATGCCATATTAATGTAATCCTATAACATATCAGCCACACAGCCGTGTTTCTATACCTCACCTCCTTTGCAATGACAGCCACACACACCGCCATCTTGGTCCTCTAACTGCATTACGTTGAGTTCTGGTCACATGACACGGTGACTCCCGCTGTGTGAATGGTCAGTTAGTCTGGTCACCTGACACCACTCCCGATCACATGATCACGGAGCCGCTGTCATGGCTGCCGGATGGTTCTAAGCATCAGGATCTGATCCGCTCAGCATCATCCTAGTCAGCTCTGGTCTAGATAACCGGTGGCTCCACTTGTTGTGGCTGACAGGGACCAGATATTCCTGATACTTGTAGTCCCACAAAGGCTGAGCCACAGGTTCTTTAATAATATTGCTGTCTTAAATTGGGTAATTACTTTGCATTCCGATTTATATGGCTCAATAGCACATATAACATTATTTGTAAATAGGAGCATAGGGATAATGAAGTGTGGGCATTAGTGTTGATAGGTGGTGCAATGCCTGTATAATTTCCTTGCCCTATTAGTGACAGAATTTAATGGACTGTGTCATTTAGCTGCTAACAGAAACACATTACTGCTGAGTCAAAGATTAAGCACACATCATACTGCCTCAGTGGACCTTGGAGAATTACAGTTTCCATCAGGTCATATTTCAATGCACTTTAAAAAAAAGTAAAAAAAAAACCTCTTTATTTTGGCACTGTATTTGAGAAAAAACATTAGTACATAGAATTAGCAATACAGAGAAAGGCGGGTGATACAGTACAAGAACAGCCCTTTATAGAACAAAGAACAATCAAAAGTGTGGTAGGTAGCATCAATAACAAAATAATGAACAGAACAAAATTATAGCATCAGTGAGCATAACCCGTTGAGAGGGGTCACCATTCTTTGTGTTCGATAGAAGATAGTGAATTTTCAATGGAGTAATAGAGGGTCAAAGGATAAAGGGGGGATAGAGGAGAGGGGGAAGGGTAGAAAGGTGTGCAAGAACAGTCTCTGCGGGGAATAAGGGAGTTCTGGGCAATGACTCAGCATTTGCAGTAGTCCCGGAACAGGGGAGCCAAGAAGTCTGAACTGGGGAGTCCGCGTCTCGTGAAATTTGGGCAGAGTATCATTAATGAGAGCAGTAATATCCACCAAGATTTTCCACAGTCTTTTGCACTTTTTATTTTAAATACTCAATTTTACCCTAAATATTTTCTTACCAAAATTAGTTAATAAAAACAAGTGGAGAACAATTGCATCCGATATACAGAAAAATATGAAATTTATTGTGCAGTTGGTCGATTCTGAAATATTGGGAGATTTCCAGGAGCAAAACATTTCCAGGGACAAATCTTGAAAACCTGGGACTGTTGTAGGGGCAGTTGGCAAATATGGTGTAAGTATGCAAATTAATGATCCACTTGCATGCAGGGTTTTCTCAAAGCGCACCTTTAAGTGCTCCACACACAAATGAGGCATGAGGTCAAGTCACAAAAGGAAAATAATAACCATTTTCAGAGGGTATAGATAACACATCTCTTGCGAACCAAGATCAAACTACTGTTTGACTTTGTCTTTGTTAGATAACTCCCTTATTATTCTACCCTTGTAAAAGAAAAATCTTTGTTCAACTAAAGTCTTGTTTAATAAATCCTTACTTTTTAATTAACCCTCTCAACTATGTAGTTTACAGCATTCCATCTCCAGCAAAGATCTACTAAAGCAAAATCTGAAAATAAAATTGGTTTGTGTTATAGGTTGCTAATGTTGTTTTAGTCAGAGTGAGTCATCCTTCTGCTGCATGAGAATTCTAAACTTGCTGACGCATCATCGGTCATGAGTACCAACTGGATGGCTGTCACTGTCCAATCAGGGCTCTCAAACAGGATGTGTTAACAGTGCTGAAAAAATTCAACGTTCTCCTACATCTTGTGAAAGGAGAATAAAAATAGTCTTAGAACCCACACTTTAGCTCAAGCTCACCTACAACATGTAAGTCAAGCTAGCGTTAACCCTCCACTGGCTAAAACTACTGGTAAATCGTAATCCATGTGTCAAATCTAAAGTAGACTCCCGAATGACGTTTAAATAAATGTATTGTGAGGGTCACAAATGTAACATTAGATTTATTTAAAAAACATACTGGCATCTCCTTTGTCTCTATGACAGGAGAATGAACATTTTAGATGCCAATGGGTGAGTATGTCTCTGATTCACAAAATTTTGCCCCCCCCCCCCCTGAGTTGCTGACATCTTGACAAGCTAATATTAAACAGGCACATAAAAAGGTTCATGTTGTCACAAACAAGAAAGCAGCATGCCTATGAGTCTACTAGATCTAAGCTAAATGTCTGCTGAATATGTTCTGTCCTCTATAAAAAAAATCATTAACTCACTGATGCGAGTGAGTTCTCTGTACAGCGCTGCGGAATCAGTGGCGCTATATAAATAAATGGTGATGATGATGATGATGATTAACTCATTGTGCACCCGATCAAAACCTGTCCCCTTTCCTTTTAATACACCCTCATAATAATACCTCTTTACAAGCAATATAAAAATGTTTGCACTTGCCTGGGAACACTCCAGAATTTCCTTTCTAACCCATATAGATCATAAATTAAATAAAAAAATAGGCTTTTACTCTTGTCTTTAAATTTACCTATACTTGATCAATGACTGCAGAGTCTAACAGTTCTCTTAATGCATCTATGGAAAAGATTTAAAATAAAACCACAAAAAAAACAAACATTTTTAAGCAATCGCTGAAATTGTTTAGCTATGTTAAATACATTTTAATTTTGTAAAGGATTTTTTAAAATAGTATTTTTCTTTTAGTCAAACCTAATATATGTTTAGAAATCTTGTACAGTAGCATTTTGAATATTATTTTATTCACTGGTATGTATCACTAGTTCTTAAACATGTCAACAATGTTACGATCGAGGCAGGTGCTGTCTTTGCTTGTATGTATCTCTTGGTCTTCCTGAGAAAATCTTTATTCAGTCAAATGTTCTAATGTATACCTTCAGGACCTTTCAGCCTATTATACCCCAGAGAAGAGAAATGTTGTTATAGAAAATGTTCATATGCCGCCACTATTCTTTCTGCATTCTGTGCATGTACCCGCATGATATGAAGAGTCTGCGTTGACCTGTGTGCTACAGTCAGGACAAGGCTGGATAGAAGCCAGATAAGTAGCAGACAGCACACAGCACTAGCGGAATGTTGGGAGAATGGCAGAATCCCAAATAGTATTCCCCTTGTGGCCAGTTTGCAGTGAGTGATCATGATGTATAGACCCTAAGGAGTCTTCCAGTAGAAAGGTGAATATATCTCTCCAATAGCAACATGCTTCCTTGATGTATTTATGAACTAACAACACTCACTAAAGATGTATTGTTCGGAGAGAACCATTCTATGTACAAACGGAGGTCGCTACTTCTGACAGCAAATACAGAATGGTAAAACGTATGTTCCAGCAGTTTCGATCATTGCTGTGTAGCATGTTATTTCCTTATATTTGTCATGTGTTCTGTCCATAACAAGACTCTCAAGAGAAAGAGGATTCCGTGAATAAAAAGTCATTACGAGAGTACGCTTCATGAGGAGCTGAGTAAAGGGGATAACTTCTCGTCGCCAATAATCAACAAGCGAGTGTTTTGTGAGCAGAGAGGCAGACGTTTTGGTAGTTCTCACTGGGGCCTCCCCTATCGTAACTCTTGGAGGGTTCAATTTGTCTAACTTCGGGTCCAACACCAAGTTATAATCCCACTTAATATAATGTGACCCTTTGCTTGTTCACCAATATGTGGAAAGAGGGTGTTGAGGAATGGTAGTTGTCCCATGTTTGGGAAGTAACGGGAGACGAATGTGACTCAGCTGGCTCAGGGAATTAAATGACTACTCTTTATATTTACTGTCTTCAGAAAGAAAAAATGCCTTGCAAAAACACCTGCTCTTGGAGGTAGGATGAGCAAAAGTGAAATGTGTTTCCATTCAGAAAAATGACAGGATAGTGGCCTCATATGAGGGAGGACAAAGAATCAAACGCTCATTGGGCTAGATTTACTAAACTGTGGGTTTGAAAAAGTGGAGATTTTGCCTATAGCAACCAATCAGATTCTAGCTGTCATTTATTTAGTACATTCAAGAAAATGATAGCTAGATTCTGATTGGATGCTATAGGCAACATCTCCACTTTTTCAAACCCGCAGTTTAGTAAATATACCCCCTTGTGTGAATTCAGACCATTGCCACTTCTAAACTGATATAGTAAATTTCCCTCTAAGAACCTGCTGATCGATTAAATACACTTTGCTAATTAACCCATCTACTTGCACTGTTGTGGTAGATGCGCTAAGACAATATTACCTAATAAATGTAACTAATGATATCTCTCCTTCCACGATTTGGAGGTTCATAAGACCACGTTCTGGGGTGGCTTATTAGGCTGGCATCCGTCATGAGGAGGGAAGAAAGGAAGACTATCTCCAAGCTGGAATGCCAAATTCAACAGCTAAACTCTCACTATAAATCCTAGATTTGCACTATAGTACTAAAGGAAGACTCCTGAAGGACCAACTGACTGCAATACTATCTTAATGAACACTGAAATCTCTGAAATGGCTGCAACAAGAATGATGCGAAAAGGGAGACAAGACAGACCCCATTATAGCAAATATATTCAGACAATGGCGCTCACATAATGTAATCTCATTGATAAGGGACTTCCAGGGTGACTTGTTCTATGATCCTAAGAAAGTTACTGGGAAGTTCCATAACTTTTATTTAAAAAAATATAACATCCAAGAAAGAGTTGTCTGATGATTCACAGACTACTGCTGACTTAATGGACACCTACTTGTGTAACCTCCCCAAATTATTCCCAGGTACTATAGAGTCTCTCAACGCCTCAATGTCTGTGAAGGAGACAGTACCTACCATTCGGCTATTGAAGTTCTCATCAACACCTGGGGGTAAATGTATGAATCTCCGGATTCTTCATCTCCGGCGTGTTCAGCCTCTTTAGCGCTTAAATTTAAAGCGGCGCTGCATTGTAAAGGGAAGTTTCCCTTTACAATGCAGCGCCGCTTTAAATTTAAGAGCTGAAGAGGCTGAACACGCCGGAGATGAAGAATCCGGAGATTCATACATTTACCCCCTGGTCCTGACAAATTTCCGCCTTAGTATTATAAAAAGTTTAGCAATGTCTTAGCATCTGGTGGACTTTCTAAAGGAAATCACGGTCCCAGCTCAGTCCTTGTGAATGTGTGGTCCTTGGATCCTTTTTGCTCTAGTAATAGATCCACTGGTTATCAGGGTTCAACAAAACCCCAACATTTGGAGCTTTCTAACTAGCCCCCAAGAAAACAAAATTTTATGCACATGATATTCCTGTCTGTCTCTGGTTATCCTAACCAATCAATTTCACTAAATAGTCCTTATAGGTGTCAGAGATCAGTCCTTCTATACAGTTGGACGGTCCTCTGCACCTCCCAGGTGTCCGTCATATAGGACACGCATTTTAAAATGTCATTCAAATGTAGGATAAAGACAGCTCATAAATAAGGATAATCTGAGCAGTATTTTAGGGGGAATAAGTTGCAGTTAATAACAGGGTGGACTTTAAAGGGACGTTTTTACTCTTTTCATTACAACCTGTCTCCGTTGTATTCTTGCAATAAATGTTCCTACCTAAGGGTTGATGATGGCTATGGTAGATATTTGAAAAAAAAAGGCATAAAATTGCATTTCTGTCTTCAAGACTTTTACGGACTAGAGTGTCAGCTCATGATAATAATCGATCTAAGCAAGATAATTTGTACGTTATCGGTCTATTATCTCACACAGTCTTCTTATGCAGCTCGAGGATCACTTGTAATGCTATCCCTACCTCTGGTCCATCCCAACTTAATTGAATACAGGAAGCTGCGTTCATCTTGGAAATACTGTATTAGCAGAGAGATGACTCGAACCATGAGTGGAGTAGAGGCAGGAAAAGGAGAATACTTAATCCCCTCTCCCGCCCATACTTCCTAGTGTCAGCCACCAGGCTGCTAAATGACATCAGGAAGGATTGCAACCCTGCGCTTCTTCTGCAATCATCTATTGCAAAGTGCAGATGACAAAAACACCCCCATAGGATGGTGCTACGTCATTTCCAAGTGTAAACAGCCAAAGCCTGGCCTGAAATCCTCCTTGGCGAGGTCACGCGTGTAGATTTACGTTTGTGCAGAGTGAGACTATTGAAAGGGACGTTCCTTTGCTGTGTGGAATGGCACAAAAGGACTGGAGTTATGCGCAGAGCTGGAGGTTGTTGGGGGTCTCTCATCATTTTAATGTGATGCATTTTGATTTTGCCGGTCTTTATCTTGATATACTGTGCCCTCCATTTTAATTTTTATTCTGTTAGTCAGGCAGGTGGCCCATTACGCTGCAAAGTGTCAGTACTATAGATAAAGGTATCTAGAGTCTGGTTTGGAGAGAGACAGATGGGTGAATGTATGCTCTGTTTTCTCTATCCCTATACACACAGTCCTCGGTAAATGACATGTAACCAGGCCCCGGGGTCCCACAGGTCTCACCGGCATCAGGAATGTGACCTTGGTGTCTTGAAAACACAGCTGCTCCCGTCACCGGAAGCTTCAGCAAATCACCAAAGGGGCAAATCAAGTAAATGAAGCGAGTGCACTGCACACCTGTGCTCGGAGCCCCAGGGGACTGTACAAGCAGGTCTCAGAGGAGGGGAGGGGGGGGGGGCATCACTCTGTAAAATATTTCCACAGCAACCAATACACACATCCTGAACACAGCACCATTTCCAGAACTAAGATCATATACTCTACCCACTTTCATTAAAAGGTCTCATATCCCTTTCTGGCAGTAGAGGGGTTAAAACTTGCACCTGTGTTAGAGAATCAGCACCATTAACCCTTCTGCCCTCTAGAGGGACCTACTGTATGGAATAAAATATTGTAGCAGTTGATGAAAAAGTTTTCATTTGTCCTTTTTTTTAAGTTTTTCACTGTTTTAATCCCTCTGTAGGTCTCAGTTCTCTTCAACATCCCAGCTCCGTTCTGAGTAGGAACCTCTAGTTCGTCTTTTAGTCTTGGGTGTACGCTAATATCTTAAACTTACGCACTAAAAATCCTTACGCATACAGCTGTGCATATATTTTTGAATATTGTTTACTTGCGTCCCCCTGTATGCCTGGAGTGGTGGAATGGGGGCAGGCAAGCACAGACTAAGTACAGTACGGACATGTACACACAATTTTGACACAAATATTTTATCTGTTATTATTAATTTATTTGGAGGAAAATGGGAGTTTTCACAGGATTTAGGGCTTCTGCCTATTTCTCAAAGCCCCGTCCTGTTCATGACCATTGCTGGCTGCAGCCTTTAGCAAGCAAGTTGAAGGCTATTGATCATGGACAACGGAGGTACAAGCACTCATGATGGCATTAACCAGGGGGCAGCAATGTAAAAAATGGTTATTAATAAATGTTTCTTTTTTTTTGTTCTAATAAAGTTTATCTACTTTTTATTTTACATTTTTTTTTTAATTACATTACTGTGGTAAGCAGTGATTGAAAATCTTCATATCGGAGCAGTCTTAATAAATAAACCCGTAATTAGGATATAAACAGCTATATGCAATTTATGGGCCACACAGATCGTTCTAGCAGCCAATGAAGGGAAGATATATCACAGGCCACAAAGATGAAAATTTAGGTCCAGTGATCTCACTGGTTAATGTCCCTCATTACCAGAGACAGCCCCAATGTTTACATATTACAGTGCAGGCATGGAGCCTGTATAACTCATGTGTCCCTTGGTAAAATAATACATTTAAATCATGCATGCCTGCCATGCTCTCTGTACATACATGCTGCATTACCTAATTGCAATGTGTAGTGTATAAACACGCAGCAGTATTAACAACAAACTGTTTATTTTAATCACTATAACTCATGATTACCATGCAATTAACGTTTTTACTATATTGCATATTCATGGTAATTGAAAGGTCAGCTGCCAACTTCCTAGACATCCATATTGCTCCTCTCACTGAAGCCCGTACACCGGCGGTCACGTGTTTGTGTCAGGTATGACTTCTGATTGGTCGGAAAGTTGTCCTCTGTGTGTCATGTGACCCGAGCACTCATGTGACTATGTCAGCTGTCATGTCGCCTGTCTGGTACCTGGTTCTTCTCTGTCTTCTCAGACCGGCTCTGGGGACCAACGGGACCCGACCCAATATTATTCTGCTGCTAATGGATGATGTGAGAGCACAGGGCGGGCGGGGATAATCTGTACTTGTAAATATAGTCATTTATAGTTGCATTGAGAGTACCTTGTGAGCAGCAGATACTCATATAACACTTATTATTGTATTCTTGTGATTGCATTAGACGCTTTTATGTCTATATAATGTTGTCACTTAGGGCTCATTCACACCAATGTGCTTGCATGCCCTAATTTACATTTGAAAACCAAATTATATTTAAATTACATAGGGCTTTGTTTTTGGAGCAGAGTGGCGCCATATGTAAATTTTATGTATTATATATAATGTACCTTAAAGGTGATGGATGATTTGGGAGCAGAGAGGAGGTAAGAGATTAACGCAATAGGCTGCACGGTAATAATACATTACTGTCTGTGCTCATCCTTACTCCACCCTGACTCCATCTTTGGCCATGCCCTGACAGGCGGCTGGCTAAGAGCATCTATGCAGGAGGAGTGGGCTGCTATTTCCTCTGTATGTTTCTTGATAAATGGAGCCCATTGTTCCTAATGTAGCTCATTCACCCCTATTAGTTTAGGTACAAAAGCCCTGTGGGGCTCAACTCCTCAAAAAACGCAGACCAACCTGTTACTGGGTCCACTACAGTTAATCATTATTTTATTTGGTTATCTTTACTGCATATTACCTTGTGCACTAATGTAGTAAGCAAAAATTAGCTTCCTCCAAACACAAAGCAGAGATCATTCTATCCAGTGTACTATTTTAATTTATCCTATATTTAAAAGCTAATAATTACACAAGTTAATTGCAAATATGGGAATACACAGGCAGAAGTTGATGTTTCTGTTTAATAACAATAATCCAGCTTCAACAGCATCACTTGCAGAATATTTGTCATCTAAGCTATTTAAAGGATACTGATGTTTTGTGCTTTTGGTTTAGATGGGATGGGGAGATCTCGGTGTGTTTGGTGAACCCTCCAAAGAGACCCCTAATTTGGATCAGATGGCCTCGGAGGGAATCTTGTTTCCAGACTTTTACACAGCAAATCCTCTGTGTTCCCCATGTGAGTATAAATGTACAGATGAACGTTGCCTATCAATTTATATTTTATATGGGTGTTTTAATCTTTTAGGTATATACGTTATATTAATAATAATACCACCAGGCCATAGAATAATACTGAGGACCAGTAGCAGTATGAACGAAGCACACATAATCATGTACAGATTTTTTTTTGATTTTTTTTTAAACAAGTGTTTATTGACGGTCACACAGGAAAAACACTGTAATACAATTACATGTTGTTTCATACAGAAAAAAAAACAATCAATCAATACTTAAATTAATAGAACAGAGCTCTCCACGTATCGGAGAGGAAATTGGTCAGATTCTATAAGATAATGTGAAAGAAAGACCGGTATATTTTTATATTTAAAAGAGAAAGTAAGGAAAGAAGAGGGAGAAAGAAAGAGAAAGGTAAAGGAGGGGAGGGGGTGGTGTGGTAGAGATCTCCTAAGAATTAAGAGCAATGAGGCGAGGAGTGGGAGGGTTGCAGATGGGTATGGAGCATGACTAAGCAGGACTAAGTAAATGGGGAGTGGTATTGAAAGAATGACATCCATGGATCCCAGACCTTGTTAAAAGATTTGGCTGTGTTTCTTATAATGCTAGTCATGTACTCCATCCCGTGAGTTTGCCAAATCCTATTAGTAACAGAGATAAGTGCGGGGGGAGCGAGTTGCTTCCATTCTATGGCAATTTGACATGTGGCTGCTGAGATGATGTGGCGGGCAAGTTTGTTTTGGTGCCTAGTGGCCATGGGAAACCCGAGGGGTAGAAGGAAGAATTTAGGGTCGAAGGGCAGGGGAATTTGGATCACTGTTTCTATCAAAGATTTAATTTCACGCCAGAAGGGGATCAGTTTCGGACAGTCCCACCATATGTGTAAGAATGAACCTGCGCCAGAGCACAAACGCCAACATCTGTCGGAGGCATGTACAGATTTTTTATTTCTAAAATTCATGCGCTCCAAGCATCTGTCACTTAAATACTTTGTTTTAAATTAACCGTTTGTGGAACGTTTCCATTTACAGTAAAACTTGTCTTTGTATTGTGTAGCAAGAGCATCGTTACTAACGGGACGTCTTCCCATACGGAACGGTTTTTATACAACAAACGATCATGCCAGGAACGGTAAGGAGACCATTTATCTGCATTGCTTTCTGTGGATTCTTACTGATACCGCTTCTAGATTATTAACCTTCCAACGCTGAGATGTTATATAATGATTTGCCACCTTGTTCTGTGTATATATGACGACTGAAAAATCTAAATGTAAATTGTCCTGTATCACTTAAAAAGCACCACTTGCAGCTTTTACTAACTATATTTGTCCTCCTTGGCTACCTATTTTCCACCAAGGTGTGTATATATTAATTATGTATTGATATTCGTAATCTAAGCAGAGTTGTTTTCTGTTGCCATTGGATACCACGTTAAAGTGCTCTGTGGGTGCAGTTATATCCAGTGTTGCAGAGAAAAATTGTATTGTCCTCATGGACAATAAAAATAAATCACTGTGATTGGATGATATTTTGGTGACAATGCAAAAACAAGACAAACAGGGAAAGAAATATATTTGGTCAAATCGGCAAAAGTTGATGTATAAACCAGTGCGTTAAAGTTGCACAAAGTTGTAAACTTCATTTCACGGTCTCTTGCGTTGTGTTGCTTTGAGAGGCCCCCCATTCACAGATAGTTTTGTAAACCTTTTCAATGATCATGAATTGAAGCAGATTTTAATAATACAATTGCTGATTAAACTGAGCAGTCTACATCCAGCTACCAGGAGAACCTGTAATTACGGGTAATGAGTTTTATTTCTTTGTGCAGCTTACACCCCACAGGAGATAGTGGGTGGAATTCCGGATTCTGAGGTGCTCCTTTCCGAGCTGCTGAAGAAGGCTGGATACGTCAATAAAATTGTTGGCAAATGGTAAAATCCCAGTAGAATTTATATATTTTTATATTATATATTTTCGGAATACACAGTGATTCCAGTAGTAGATTTGCAGAATGCTTCAGCGCTGTGGTGCAAAGGATGAATGTAAAGTGTTACTTCAACACTGCTAAGAACATTGCTTCAGGTCTATATTACTAAGTAATCCTATAATTGTTTCAACTCTGTATTGACAGGAAAGATTTCAGGGCATTAACCGTTTACTCGGTGAGTCTTGCAGAGCATTGATCCAGGTATATACCGCAGAGGACCCAACACAGCATTGATTGGGACTACTAGGCAGGGAATTGATTTCAATACTTCACTGCTTCAGAGTTTATATTCTCTGTAGGTGTCCCAATGCCATATAGACCGTATATTTCCTTATCTCCCAGTATTTCAAAGGGCCAGAGATGGATTTGTCCAAACCGCCACATGTTTGATCTCTTTTAGATTGACCTTGTCAGCCTTTCCCATAGACGTTAACATAAGACACGACAAACTATGTATACCGAGAAAATATTCCCAAACAGAATATTTACATAATGCTAGTGAGTGGAATTTAGCAAACAAAGAAGACTATTTGGAGTCAATGAATTTGTTTGTTTACAGAGATCTATACATCAGGCTCAAAAGAGGGGCGGTTTGAAAGTAAAGTAGGACATGGAAAAATTGGTCCACAAAGAAGGACTGTAACTTTAATAGTGGAACAGTCAGGTTTATACATTTTAACCCGTGTACTGCCTACTTCCCTATAACACGTAAACCACTCCAATTATCGTTCTGTTAAAATCAAAAGTTATTGTACAAGATGTTGGCAACTTTGTCGCTCTCCCGCTGCTGTGGAACTAAAAGCTTCAGCGTGCATAGGTTGCTTAAACTTGCTGTATTCTGTTACCTCCTGCTACATATGTGCAGTGATATGTAGAAGTGTTTGCTCCGTTTGAAACTTCTTATTGCTGCAGAGAACTGTGAACAGTTTTCGGTTCCATCATAGATCTTCTGGAGCTGTGCAATGTGAAGGCTCCTCATAGCTACACTCATCAATAACACACTGTTTCAAATGTAACGCTGGTCTGCAAAGTTTCACTGCCCCTATCTGGCCATAACCTCTTTATCTTACAGGCACTTGGGGCACAGACCCAAATATCACCCCCTCAAGCATGGTTTTGACGAGTGGTTTGGATCTCCTAACTGTCATTTTGGCCCTTACGATGACAAAGTGCGGCCAAATATACCGGTGTACAAGGACTGGGACATGATTGGCAGGTGATTTCTACCCTCAAGGAAAAAAATCGAGAAAATATTGCGTTAAAATATATTTGTGGGGGAAAAAAAACAACTTTTTTTTTTTTTTACATCATATTCTCATACACATTGCTCAGTATCAAAAGAATAGACCTCAATATAATATTTAAGTCAAAACCTAAATAAAATGGTATTTTTAGAGTTTATAGGAATAAATTAAGAGTTTTCTGCCTTAATGGGGTCGTTATCTTTCAGGCAAAGTCCATCTCTCCCTTAAGATAGGTACACACTGAAGAATTTTCTGACCGACGTGTTATCTCAAACGATTGTACCTACGACTGAAGGTCCGATCAGTCTGGCGATTCATCCATACACACTGACAGGATTTACCTTCAGATCTGTGCTCTTCATCTGGTCTTTCATCTAGTCCTCTAGTCTTCAGAGAATGACAGCACAATACTCATTCATTATTGTCACACTGATTAAAACCGCCTTGTTATAGCTATCCACATGTCCTAACGAATTTCGTTCGCTTCTGTGATTCTGAAATGAAACATTCTGTCTCAGAACGAACAAATGAATTATTCCTTCTACAGGACACTCTACATTTATTCACCAGGACATTCATCTCTAGCATCGGCTGACAAGAGCCCGACTCTGTAAACTCTATGGAGATTGTGAGCATGACTGCATACACGCTACATGATTGGTCGGAAAATATTAAACAGTACGACCAACCAAATGAAACGATGATCGGCACTTTAGGAAGACTTTAGATCATCGTGTCACTATACACACTCACACGATATCTGACCAAACGGTCGGATGTCGGCTGATTGGAGGTTTTTCGTGCAATCATCGGGCCAGTGTATACCTAGCCTTAGTTATTTATACCCTAGCTTTACCTTCGTTAAACATGGAACTTCCCCTGCCCCCCATTTGTTATAAGTAGACAGCAGGATTGGTTAGCTGTTCTTAAGTGGTCTGAGGGATGCTGGGAAATCCAGTCATCCCGTCACTCTTCCATGCCTGTGTTTAAAGATTTTTTTTTTAATTGGTCCAAAAATATGGACCTTAGAACTACTAGAAACCTTAAGACTCTCCCATTAAATTTGCAAGCAGGATTTTAATTCATTTAGACACCTGTGCATTGACTAGATATTATTATCGACATGATCATCCTCATTACTGTTATGCTGTTATCTCTCCAGGTATTATGAAGAAATAATCATTGATCATAAGACGGGAGAGTCCAATTTAACGCAGATGTACTTACAGGTACTGGACCGTTCCCTTTTCCAGTAAAGTGACTGTGTGCAGTTCATAGAGCAAAAAATAGAAAAAAATGAAACACGTCTACTGTGAGTTTAACCATTATGTGTACAAATCCCTGCACATAATTCCTGTATAGTTGGTGAGTAGGGATGATCTCACTCCCTCCCCCCATCAGATACACGGAAACCACTTGTGAATTATGAATCTGCCTGGGGTACAGATTGGATGTCCGCTGCGGCTCATCCGTTCGGCGTCAATTGTCACCCTGGCTGAGTTCATATCAAATTCCTTGAGTATATTTTTACTTGTAAGTGTAGTTTAGCACTTTAACTTACAATCTAAAGTTAAAGGGATAGAAAGAGGAGGTGAGAGGACATATCAGTTGCCAGTGTGTGTATTTTATTTCCTATTATTCTGAGTTTATTGAGCTTGTAGACTGAGGGTCTGGTGGTACGAGGGAGAGAGTTCCAGAGAATTGGTGCAGGTCTGAGCGAGAGTAGAGGTGAGCAGAGAGGACGACAGAAGGAGGTCATGGGCTAGATTTACTAAGCTGCGGGTTTGAAAAAGTGGGGATGTTGCCTATAGCAACCAATCAGATTCTAGCTGTCATTTATTTAGTACCTTCTACAAAATGACAGCTAGAATCTGATTGGTTGCTATAGGCAACATCCCCACTTTTTCAAACCCGCAGCTTAGTAAATCTAGCCCCATGTGTAAAGCGGAGGCTCCCATTTAGGGAAGTACTTGACGATTAGGGAAGAGATATAAGGAGGTGTGAGTCTGCTGAGGGCTTTGCTGGTTAAGACGTGGATCTTGAACTATATCCTGTGCATGACAAGGAGCCAGTGTAGAGGAGTGTGTACAAGTCAAGCTATGGAATTCATAAGAATTAATTTAATTAGAGCCAGTCTGTTTACTAGTCGAACACAAAGGACAATGTTGGCTTTAAAGTCTTATAAATATCGTCTCGGTCCAAAAAAGTGCTGCCATTGGTGTCAGCAGTAGGTTTATTAGAATTTTCCTAACCTAGACAAATACATAAAATTGTGCTTAATGTTTTTCTTTCCCTTCCTTATTTTCTGTCTTGTTCATTGATGCCGTTTCTATTCCCAGGAAGCTTTGAATTTTATCGGCAACATTGGAGCTGGCAAGCAGCCGTTCTTCCTATACTGGGCTATCGATGCCACTCACGCTCCGGTCTACGCCTCCAAACCCTTCCTGGGTACTAGCCGTAGGGGCCTGTAAGTTATGTGCCCGTGTTTGTACGTGAAGCCTCGCACGTGTAGTGATCTGACATAAATGTGGTCAGGATTGTGAGGTTGTAATGTCATGTGCAGTACTGTGTGTTCCTCATGGTAAACCTGATTAATGCAGCTCATCCTGATCTGTGTCATTAACTCCTTAATGACATGGTGTCTGAGTAATCTTCAATTTTATTCTCAAGTCCTACTGACAGTTGTCAACAGTTTAGAGACACCAGGCACAATAGGAAGGTATTTCTTCCTATATGTGGTACTCCAATGCAGCGGGAGTACCGCCATTTTATTCTACTGTTTAAAACTATGCAGTTCTTTTCCTTTTATAGTATCAATTTTATACAACTATTATCAAACATTTGATTTGAATTTATAGGACTTTAAATTAAAATGCAGATAAAACTTCTGAGGCTTCAGGATTTCCCGTATTCCATTCCACACTAATACAAGAGAACAAGTCTCTTTCTCCAAACAAACCAGTTAGTACAACCTCATACCATTAGCCCTTATGCAAGTTTTAATTTAAGCCAGTCTCTGACAGGCTTTGTCCCTCTGCAACAACACGATTGGGATTCATTGGTAAGCATTGAAGATTATTCTTCCTTTCACCCACCACTCCCCCTAAAAAGCTTTAGACCCAGAAGTCCTCAGCAAGGAATTGACCGTCCTTGTTTAAAAAAATAATAACCTGAACCATAGAAATAATATAAGGTGTTTTATAGCGAGTTGGCTGTATGCAGGGAGAAAAGGTTTCCTCTGGCAACCAAGGGAAGCTGTTGTCAGCATTGGAGAATAATACACCCAGGGCCACCAAGAGGAATTTCAAGCCCCTGTACAGGAGCTTCTTGGGGCTCCTTGCATAGCCACTGAAGAGGGTGTGGTCACAACAAGTTGGTGGCTCCTCCCACGACACTGATAGGCCAGGTCCCCCTCCCACTCTCGCTGCCCCTGAATACACCTAGAAAAGTTAACGATAACCTGAAATGTATCTCCGTTAGGCAGGAAGTTGCATTGAACTTAAAACAATAAATATAATAATAATATTATATAGCACAGAAATGCACTGGATGTATATTAACTCTCCATTGTGGGTTTGCTTATTTTATATTATTACTCTATATTATTTTATACTATTCATTTTACCCAACCCAGGTATGGAGACGCAGTCCGTGAAATTGATTTCAGCATAGGGAAGATCTTTGAACTGCTGAAGACGAGCGGAATTGCCAAGAACACCTTTGTTTTCTTCTCCTCTGACAATGGGGCTGCCCTCATCTCCGCTCCTAACCAAGGTAACCACTGACGCGTTTCGCCCCATTCCTGTAAAACCGTCAGACTTTCGTTTTCCAGTTTCTGCTTTGGAGAGTTGGAATTTTTCAGATTTTTGCCCTGTACCCCACATCTGTCTTGTAGGTGGCAGTAACGCCCCGTTCCTGTGTGGGAAGGAGACGACGTTTGAGGGTGGGATGAGGGTTCCTGGTATTGCCTGGTGGCCGGGACATTTGGCTGCCGGTCAGGTGAGTGTAAAACTGTTTTCTTCAGTGTGTATTGGTCACCATTAAGTGAAGGCTATGTAATATTGTTATTAAGGTAACCAATCACACCACGGCCAATAAGGTAACCAGTCACACCACGGCTAATAAGGTAACCAGTCACACCGCGGCCAATAAGGTAACCAGTCACACCGCGGCCAATAAGGTAACCAGTCACACCGCGGCCAATAAAGTAACCAGTCACACCAGGGCCAATAAGGTAACCAGTCACACCACGGCCAATAAGGTAACCAGTCATACCACGGCCAATAAGGTAACCAGTCACACCGCGGCCAATAAGGTAACCAGTCAC
This sequence comes from Mixophyes fleayi, assembly GCF_038048845.1. NCBI lineage: Eukaryota > Metazoa > Chordata > Amphibia > Anura > Limnodynastidae > Mixophyes > Mixophyes fleayi. The sequence continues at coordinate 88,032,541 of NC_134411.1, read as the reverse complement.
ACCAGGGCCAATAAGGTAACCAGTCACACCACGGCCAATAAGGTAACCAGTCACACCGCGGCCAATAAGGTAACCGATCGCATCAGGGCCAATAATTCAGTTTAGTTTTGTTTTTATGTTTAGTGTAGATGACTAAGATTCAGAGGTACATGTAAGTCAGTTGAATGACGGCACATCGGTGTCATAGATCCTGCACCTCCTGCATGCTGGCCCTGTGCAGTTTCAGTGCTAGCCGCTCATTTTGCCATTTTAGAACAAATTTTCTTTAAATTGCTGCATCTATGGGAGCAACCCGATCATCTGATCTAATCAGATTGGACCTGGTATCTGTGAGGCCGGACGGCAAATTCTGACACCCAATGGCCACGTTGTCCTGTGTGTAAGGTCATCTGGTTACATCTACTGTTATATGGTTCATCATTCCAGATGAACAGACAGCGGCGTGTGCAGAGAATGATCACATCCTAACTAAGCGTATTCTCTTATTTCTGCCATTGGTGCTGATTCCACTTGAGATCTACAATTTAATTTAAATATACACATCAACAAGTATAGTAGTTTTATTAAAAGTATGTAAAGTAAACTTTCCAACAGGTTTGTTTCCCGTTCATTATACACAGTCTGGTATTGGTGCCCATTGTGCGCCCACCATAGTGGAGTTGGCTGCAATATTTCTGCACTCTTGCTGCCATCTGGTGTAATCTTTAGAGCTGTGTGTTGCTGGATTGTCAGTGTGAGTTTAGATACAAGTTTACCTATTGCCCTTCTAACTGACAGGAAGTAAAAAGCAGAAGACAATCCATCTGCATATAACAGCATAGAAGTTACTGCGTATAACGGCATAGGAGTAACTGCATATAACAGCATAGTAGTAACTGCGTATAACAGCATAGGAGTAACTGCGTATAACAGCGTAGGAGTTACTGCGTATAACAGCATAGGAGTATGGGCAGCACGGTGGCTAAGTGGTTAGCACTTCTGCCTTACAGCATTGGGGTCATGAGTTCAATTCCCGACCATGGCCTTATCTGTGAGGAGTTTGTATGTTCTCCCTGTGTTTGTGTGGGTTTCCTCCCACACTTCAAAAGCATTGGCTGCTAACAAATTGACCGTAGTCTGTGTGTCTATCTGGTGTGTGTGTTTGTATATGTGTGTGTGTGTGTTAGGGAATTTAGACTGTAAGCTCCAATGGGGCAGGGACTGATGTGACTGAGTTCTCTGTACAGCGCTGCGGAATTAGTGGTGCTATATAAATAGATGGTGATGATGATGATAGGAGTAACTGCATATAACAACAGCGTATCTAGTGCAGGGTCACAAGTTTTCATTAAATGAGACTTTCAACATCAGATAACATTTATTTATTAGTTCATATGTCCATACGCAACTTTATAAACATACACTGCATTATTTTTCTGGCTGCTTTCTTTGGTTCTCTGTTTCTCTCACAGCCTCTCTCACAGTCCGAAAACAGGGTGAAGGGCCAATCACAGGCTGCGATCAAGAGATTGCGAAGTGACAGAATTAGTTTGCTGGTTCTGTATAACAGGATCCGCTGGGCCCTGGGATAAACAGCTGCATGTTGCAGCCCCCAGGGCCTCCAGATAAAGGGAAGGGGCAGTTAGCAGCTTTAATAATGCAGGTCTGCAACCTTGTGTTTTTCCCTCTAGGAAATTAGAAGACTAGATGTATGCTGATAGTGTGTGGGTGATGGGAGATGCACATAGTCTGTAAATGTAGCAGTGAAGAACGTTTTATAGAGACTGTCCATTGTAAACATTTCAAATGGAGCCTTTGCATGGGGATAATGTATACAGACATATAGGGGCATATTCAATTGTTGGCGTTACAGCCAAAAGTAACGCGCACCCCCCCCCCCCCCCACCGTCATTACGGTAATAGTGCGCCGGTATTACGGTACTTTTCTCGCTGGATTTCAGCTTGCGGCTCAGGGAGCTGCCCCCTGCATGTGACCTGGGAGAGTAAGTACCGCCCCCAACGTGACCTGGCAGAGTAAGTACCGCCCCCTTTTACCATTAGAATCTTAATACAGTCACAGATAAAGGGGTTAAGGGTAGCTGAGCGGTGAGGAAGCCATTGGACGGGGTACTTACGTCAGAGTGGTCAAGGTGCTGGGACAGAGGTGACTTATTCATGCCTGGACCCAGCTCTGCTTTTGACTCCCGCGTGCTGTTATAAGAGAGGACACTTAGGGATAGGTTTATCGGGCCTTTTAAATAGGAACTTTGGAGGCGTTGCGAATAGGTACCAATCAGATTCTAGTTATTTAGTGCATTCTAGAAACTGCTCACTGGAATCTGATTGGTTGCTATGGGCAACATCTCCACTATTTCCTTTTTAGAAGGTTTGGTAAACATACCCCCTAGGTTCAGATAACTAAATCACAACGTTTCAATGTAAAAGCTGTTAAATCGCTTTAATGATGTTACAAGATGCTTTCTGGTATCTGATGAGCTTGTACCTTGGCCCCCACATATTTGTACAATTTGGTGTTTTATTCTGTTAGATCTAACAGTTAATCTGTTTACTTTCTCCAAGGTGAGCTACCAGCTGGGCAGCATCATGGATCTGTTCACCACCAGCCTGGCCCTGGCAGGAATAGACCCCCCTGGGGACAGGCCCATCGATGGCATTGACCTATCTCCTGTTATCCTGGAGGGCAAAGTAATAGAGAGGTGAGGTCCACACAGCACCCTGTGTCGTCACTCATTCCTTGCTCATGACTTAGTAGACGGATTAGTGTTGTGTGGGTTGGGGATCAGTCACTGCCTCTTGGACAGGGATCCGGAGTAGATCCAGGATGTTCAGGTTATGATAGAGAAGGAGACAGGTCTTTCTCTAGCCTGAAACCGAACTAAAGCCGCCCAGAATGCACCTCTTTGGATGGCCCCAAGAGGCTGGGTCAGTGGCCGCCCTTCCTGATCAAGATCGGTTGGATCTGAAATCAGAATTGCCGAAGGTTGTCCATTAACCATGATCGCCAATGTTTGTAGCCACCAACAACCACACTAGTTTGGCCTGACAGTCAAACAACGGAACCTGTCCAGGATGTGTCCAGTTTGCCTGCACATAGTTATAAAGCAGCTTTAGCTGTAACTACAGGGCCCTGTCTGATTGGGTTATCTGAGGTCTTCACACAATATGTAATATTTGTTATTTTGACTAACTAGCATTCTCTGCCCAGTTACCACACTGCAGACATCGGTGTTACTCACACACTGCCTCAACAGTACTATGGGATTTAATGTTCTCGTCTCCCCCTTGTGACAAATTGTTGGTTGTGTTTTTTCCATCAGGCCGATATTCTATTACCGTGGCAATGAGCTGATGGCGGTGCGGCTGGGGCTGTACAAGGCTCATTATTGGACCTGGAGTAACTCGTGGGAGGAGCTGTCCCAGGTAAATAGCCCTGGTCATGTGACCACCATCAGCCCCCCTGGTCATGTGACCACCATCAGTCCCTTGGTCATGTTGTTTTCCCTCTGTATGGAGCTGCGGACCTCATATAGTGCCCTATAAATAAAGGCTCTAATAAATAATAGTTTATTACAATGGCGGAGACCTGCTGTGCTCAGCTGATGTAGAATGATACATCAGCCATAGCCTGCAATAGAATACTGCCCCTAGTGGCCAAACGATTGTGGCATTCTTAATCTTTGCCAATAAATAACTTTGCAATGTGACTGTATCTGAGCCTGCGTCCAGAATAGGTCCATTGCTTCACATCACTGATTAGGGCCATTCAGTAAATGGTAAAATGCTGCGGGGGATAATCTGAGATCTGCCGAGATATAACTCTTAGTACAGACACAGAATCAATGAAACAATTTATCTCCAGGGGCCAAGATGTGAATGTCATTTACTTTCTGCTGTCTGAGTCTGTGAACATGGAGAACGTGAATCCTCTCTGCTGCTACGGAGCTCTGGAGTTACATCCAGAGTAGATATATCTCCGGCTTCAGATATATACGGGCACTGCCACACAAGTTGATCTTTGTCGTGCCATGCGGACAGGCTGCCACCAGACAATGATGCAGGATCCATCTGTATCTGTGTAGCAAAGATGTCAGTGGTTCTTAAAGACAGTATTGGGGATATTATTTAAGAACTGTTACACAGAATAAGGTTGCTGTCACCATATTTGTCTGCCTATAAGCAGTTGCCAGTGAGATAATTACATTGCATATATCTCCGTATCTGTCGCTCAGAATATTGGTGATGGTTGCTCCCTGCATTATGCTGTGTGCGCATACCACCTCTTGTTTTGTCTCTACCCTTTCCATGCCATTCATGGGGATAAAAGTTGGGTTTTTGTCCATTAAATGTCCGTTTGTCTTAACCAGTCTGTCTGTATGAACGCAGAATTGCCATGGTTGATGCTTTTCTGCAGTGTCAAAAGTTACAGCTGCCAAATGAGGCTTTTTGTCCCTAGTTGCTCTATGTACACAGTTGCTTTCTATGCTTATCGTTCGTACCTCTCGCTTTTTATGAACAAGGATATGAATATGTCAGTTCTCGCTCACTCATGTATTTATACAATCAAAGACAAATGGTCTTTTCACATAATCTACTATAGCTGTTACTATACACTGAATCATGTGTAGCTTGTGGTCGTCCAGCTTTTCCGGCACTACAAGTGCCAGCATGGCATTCCAGCCATAGCTGGACAGGGCATGCTGGTACTTCTAGCGCCACACCAGCTAGAGCCCGTTAAACAATACTACGTAGAAATAGGTATAGTTTCCTTTTTAAAGCATCTTAATGTATGAAATTGTCTAAATGTGTATATAGAAGCTCAGTTTGTTCATAATGTGAATTTGGTTGCAGGGTATTAATTTCTGCCCGGGACAGAACATTACTGGTGTAACAACACATGACCAAGTGCAGCACGATATTAATCCTCTCTTGTTCCACCTGGGACGGGACCCTGGAGAAAAGTACCCCATAAGGTGAAATGTGACTTATTATTGTGTTATTCTTTGTTAATAAACATTACAGGACGAATCCTGGCCCGCAGAGCAGACACACGTGTTAGGGTTTCCTGCTATGGTAAATTAATTTACTTAAACCATATTTTTTATGGACAAGATGGCTGCTGTATTGCTATAGCGGCCATCTTGTTCCGTCCCCCCCCAGCATGGTAGGCAGAAGATCTTGTTTCCACATTATTTCTGTATTAATAACCCAATTGCCGATTGCACATAATAGAGCATGCATGCTGCAGTACAGATTTATAAAGCAGTGGTGTGGACTGCCCCATAGATAGCTGTTTATTCAATTTTATAATGCTCTTTCCATGATGTTATTAGGGGATGAAATGGGGTAGACGCTCTGCCTAAAAGTTTCTTTAACCATATTCTACTCTTTATGAATGACTTAAATCTATCCATGACTATTCCTACATGTTAACAGATAGACTGATATTCTTAAAGTGTACTTATAGCCTAGATGCACTGGATGCAGCCATTTTGTGGGCTGAACCAATATTCCTAAGAGGCAGCCTATCGATTCACTAGGAATCTGCGATGTCACTGAGATCAGAGGGCACTGTACTTGAAGGGTGCATTGTAATGGTGACACAGATGTCGCAGTGACCTCTGGTCATGTCAGACTTCTAGGTTAAAGTGACAGATGGTTCCACAGCCATGACGTTAGACAGGTGAGAGAGGTTGGGATTGTTGCACATAGTCTGGCTCTAGTGCCAACCGGGCCCCGGGGTCTAACAGGTCTCCGGCATCAGGAATGTGACCTTGTTGTCTTGAAACGCAGCTGCTCCCTGCACCGGAAGCTCCAGCGGAGCAATTAGAGTAAATGAAGTGAGTGCACTGCACACCTGTGCTCGGGGGACTCCCGCTCCTCATTACCATGTGTCATACCTCTTTGTGCCGGAGGAACTGTGGCAGCGGATTGGGAAATCCTGGCTCGCACCTGCGGCAGATAACACAGCACCAGAGGGACCAGAACTGCTTTGTTGCCAAACACAATATATAGATGCTTTCATAATACTGTGTGACGGTCTCCTCTAATACTCTTCCTGTCCTCTGTCGTAGTGTACGGAGTACTGAGTACCAGTCTGCTATGTCTGTGATATCCTCTGTGGTCCGTCAGCACAAGGAAGCCATGGTTCCCGGAGAGCCTCAACTCAACGTGTGTGACCTGGCTGTTATGGTGAGTCTGTACAGGTGGAGCTGGCACTCCTCAGGGGCCATCTGATGAACATCTGGCATCCATACTTCTGTAACGCTTTGTGGAAAGTGATAGGACGCTGCTCCGTTACTTTTCCACCTGCAGCTCTTGTTTTCTCTATCTGACAACCTAGATTTATGAGTCACTAGCCCCATCTAGTGGTAACAACCTAAACTTGCACACATGAAAATAATTTTCATCATCTATTTATATAGCGCCACCAAGTTTGTTAGTTATAGGTACATATCCATAGCTGTAATAGCTGTTTTTTTCCCAAGGAACATTGCGTTTGCGAGGCCATGCGAACTTCCTTCCTTTAAAGTGAACCTACCACCTACACTCAATGGAAGCATCCATGAGATTGTAGTCTATCAATTCATCATGAATTAGTAAGTCATGAATATTAGTCAGGCACTGGCTCGCTGGATATACCGATTTAGGCCAAAAAATTATGCTTCCACTGTGTGTAGGGGATCGATCCAGTTTAAAATCAGATGTGGGCAGGAACTGGGCAGCCACTTTGGTTGTATTCTATGAAATGGTCAAGAAAAAAAAATAGTGTCACTTGATTCCATAACCCGTCATACTGCATTAAGCTTCCACCTCCAGGTGACTTTAATTTGTTTGTACATGTCCTCCTAGTACTTTTACTAAAATAAATGTTTTTCACCCATCTGTTTATATTATGTATAAGATTTTCTCTTTTCTTCTCTTTAAATAATACATGAGATGAGCAGGTTTCCAAAATATAATATTTCTATAGTTTATTATTAAAATTATATTATACATAGATACAGCCATACTGAATGAAGCAGACATACGCCCAGGGTCTCAAATGCCAATTGATAATCTACATTTGATTAAGTCATACATTTATAGAGATGTTACTCCTTACTTCTTTAAAACACAGCTTCCCAGCTTAGATCACTGCTGGCAATCTAATTAAAGTGACATGTTCATTTTGGACGGTCATCTTGACCTTTTATGGAGCCAATATTTATTTTTGCATATCCAGATATTGTGCAATAATGGAAATTTACTAAAAACATGTCTCTTGTTATGTAATTTCTGTATTGTGCAATATGTGTTTTTCCGTTCTCTTAAAGCACAGAAACAAAATTCAATTTCATTGGTTCATTCTATTGAACTAATTGCTTAATAATTACTTAGACAGTTTCCACCCTTTTGTATACACATAAAAGGTACTTTTTCATGTGACTATAATTATTTGAATGGGAGTATATATTTCTGTTAGCACTGATGTTCTCTGATTGGTTTGACTTTTGCAAATCTTTGTATACAACACAAACCATACTTTACACAAGAATACAGAAACAATATTGCCACAATTAGGTTAGATAGCCACTTCCCAAGTCCAAAGAACCATATGCTTGGATATAACCATGTCCATGATGAATCATTTAAAAGTCTTCGTAATAATTTTGTCATCAAAATCCTTCTTCATATTATAGGCGTTGTTTATATAACGTGTAATTATAGCTTCTGGATCGGAAGTGTCGTTAATTAAGTAATAAACAATGGACTCCAAGTTCAGTCTCGAGGATTAAAATTTATCCTCCTGTTTGAGCCGTTAAATAGTCCAAAACTACAAATGTTGTAAAAGTTCGTATGTAAATACCTGTAATTCAAGTCCAACATAACGAAAGGTATCATGTTAAATTCCAGTCACATTATCAATTAAATCCTGACAAACGTTCAATTTCATAAATCCATAAGTAAACATATTATCAATACTTATACCCACTGTATGTCTTACTGACATAGTACTGAGTAGAACATATTTTATTAATAATATTTTTCAACTCATCGTACAACACTTGTATAAAACTGAGGAACCGCTCTTCCTAAACAGCATAATTTAGAATTGATAACCATTTAAATGCATATTTTTTTTTATATATATATAAAATTGTTTCCTGCCAAAAGAAATGAACCACAATATTCTAACACCATGGTTGAGATTATCATACCCACGTGACATTTTCTTTTATCTAGTATCGTTTTCTCTTTCCCCGAGTCTGGTTCTGGTAGTGTATGAGTAAAAAGTCGATTATACTAATACAAAGTGTGTTATGTACATATTTTACTCTTAAGAGATTTGATGGCATATATTTCAAACTTGGTTATATCTGTTTGAAGTTCTATCTTTAGTTTATCTTTCTCATTTTATGTAACGTCTAAATCTCTGTCTACATCAGACATACAAGGTTCTTTACATTCTGGCACATATGTTTTAGGCACTGTATCACACTTATTCATGCTAACTCTTACAACTTTAAGTACTTATTGTTTCACGGCAGCAATGTATATACCTGATGCTGTCCTTTACCTGAGGAGTTATCATTTTAACCTCATTTATTGTTTTATTAAACAAAAAAAACAATTTATTCAGTTAGTGTGGTGATAAAACTATAACCAGAGGTTTAGTTAAGTTACATAAACAACAATTTGACCATAATCACCAAGATCTCAATTTTTTTCTTGACATATTCTATCAGGACTAATGTGTGTCATTCTTCGTAAGGAACCATTGGCATATTTTTACTCAATAAAGGAGTTTTAGTACACACCCAACAATTTGTAACTTCTAACATTTCAACTTACATAATATGCAATCGGTCAACTGGATATTCTCTCTAGCAATATTCATTATGACCAGACCACCATATTAAACACCTTTCTTTTGGTGGAGTACCACATTACTCACAAATACATTTTGGAATTGGTGGTAATCCTTTACAATTCTGAATTTCCTGTCTTTCCCGTTTAGAAAAGAAGCAGAAATGGTCTTATTAAAATCATCCTCATCTAATATTTCAGATGGGCTATCACCTTACCAACTTCTCCTCAATTCCTTTCCAAAATATATAAATAACTTTTTGAGGCTACAAATATCCATTGTTCCTATAAGACCGGCGGCAAGGTTGAATTTTCTTTGCGTCCTAAGTCGATAACCTTGTAGCTGATTATACATCATCACTTCCATCTTGATTGAAGAGTTCTTTTAAATATAACTCGGTCTCTTTATCCGTGTTCAGTTCGGAGTCCTTTGGTTCCTGTAAGCTTGGGTCTTTGACCTGTTTGCAATGGGAACTAGAGATCCAAATGTCTTTCTCTGCAACCTTTACAGCAGTATCAGTCTTTAATAGAACTTGTCTTTAGTAGGACCATCCCATCGATCTGTAAGGCAACCAGAGTGTAAGAGATTTCTTATCATAACATAGTCTCTAGGTTGTATCTTCTGTGCACAGGCCCAAGAGCTGATTCTGGTTGACTGTCTTTGTTCAAATGTTCTTCTGGGCCTTCTGAAGCTTCTGCAACTGTTCAGACAACTGTATGACATATTGAGCAGTTAGATCATGATGCAGCTTCAAGTTAGTCTGTGGATTAATAACGTATCTTGGCTGAAGTCCAATAACAGTTCATATGGAGAGAGATTGAGAAGAGGTTTAGAAGTGATTCTAATACCATGATAAACTATAGAAGTGCCATTCCTGTTTCTTTAGTAAGCTTAGTTATTCTTTAATTACTCCATTTATTATTTCAACTTTCTCTGAAGCTTGAGAATGATATAGTGTATAAAGGTTTGAATCTATTCCCATCATATTACACATTCTTTGAAACACTTTTTCTCCGTGAAATGAGTTCACACTCTGGGTAAACGACATCTACATACACATTCTGACAAAATTTTCTTAGCAATAAGTTGCACTATGTCGGAGGCAATTAACTAGGCATCAAGCCACCAACACATATCAAATAACACATACTGTAAACCCTCTTAACTTTTTTTTCTCTTAATTAAATAAAATCAATAAACTAATTTATAACCTATGAAAAGGTTATATTAGGCAACTGTCTGACCTTAGTAGGCATTATCTTTCATTGTTCTTAAGTCAAATTATACATATTTCACATTTAAACATAGCAACTGTAGTATTTTCTGGGCATTCCAACAAGATATAACAATTCTAATCTTGTTATCTGCTCCCAAGTATACTAACCCATGAGCACTTTCTGGAAAAGCTGGTAACAACATTTTTAATGCTACTGGTTTATTTTCTATAGCTACCCAAATTTCATCCTTTGTTTCATAACATTGAATAAAATTAATACGTGGAAATTGAAAGCCTTGTAGCCTTTTCCTGACATTGTAGTAAGTTCTCTAATGTGATATCATGAAGAATCATCAATTGGGTATGTGGCTGCTTTTCTAAAGCTGCGTCTCGAGCTGCTGAGTCTGCTAGTTTGTATCCTAGTAGGATTTCATCTGTCTGTTTGGTATGTGTTTGGCACTTAATGACTGAAATCTCTTTTAGCAACTGTATAGCCTCTATCAGTTGTTTGACTGTTTGTGCATGTCATTCAGGTGTTCCTGTTAATGTTAGGTAACCCCTATGTTTTCAAATAATTCCAAAATCATAAACTACGGCGTGTAGTTACTACGCGTAACGTAAATCTGTGTAAATGTTAACTCGTTTTCCTTTACCTAGCTGACATGCTCTGATGAGTGCTGTAAGTTTGGCTACCTGAACTGAGTGTAAGCCTAATGACTTAATTTCAATTATCTCATTATGTATAGTGATTGCACATCCTGTCACTGTCACTAGTGAGCTATCATGCGTTTATTTTATAAAACATTTTCATCAGTAAAGAAACTTTAATCTAAATTCTTCAATGTAGTCTCAGAAATGTCTGGTAATACAGAAAATCTTACACATTTACTTAATTCAATCATGCTCATTGTCTTGTCATGTGAGGTTTCTAAGGCACTGATGTAGCAGGGTTGAGATTCTGACATTTGCATATTGTAATGTTAGAAGAATTAATGCACTTTAATTTCCCATTGTATGGACCTTGCTACAGACACATGTCTAGTCTGTGCATTATTCAGGAGTTGTGACAGCACGAGGGACAAACAAATGTAACCCATGCTGCATCACAATATCCTGTGTCTCTTACAACAATAATAGCTGCTATGGCTATGAACCTTAAACATGAAGTTAATGCTTGTGCGACCTATCTAATTGTACACTAATTATCTTTTAAATATCCTAAAACAGTATTATCATCAGTACGATAGAAAACATTTCTTATAATTGTAGATGTCTAATGCCGGGGTAAAGGCTAGAATCTTTTAATCTCTTCAAATACCTCAATGGATTTAGGAATGTGTTCAAATTTATCTAGCATACAGCTATGGCTGAAAATCCTAGTATTCACTGGCTACAGAATTGTGACATGTCAAGAAATAAATGTACTGCTTTTATTTATTTCTTTTTTTTTCCCATTATTCTGAGGTAGAGGGTGTTCAAATATCAGGACCACCCTTTAGGGAATCTAAATATCTCTGGCCAGGTGTCAAACAATTTAACCTTGTTAATAGATAAATTAATTTTCTCCTTCTTGGATACTACTGAAAGAAAACACAATAATTTAGTATCTTCACAGCAGAACATCATTCACATATTCTGGTTTCTGGTCTCCTGTGGGTACAAAAGATTGCAAATTATTCTGCAAACATTATAACAAATAATTAGAACTGTCTATGAAACCGTATAAATATTGAACCCCCCCCCCCTCCCCTGTAGGTAACAGCAAAAGAAAATATTCTGAATAGTTCTTATTAGCATTAAAAATCAACGCTGCGCAATCTATGACTGTAATAATTTCAACAGAGATCTGCATTAGAATGCAGGGTGGGGTCCAGTCATTTGTCCGTTCTATGGTACAAAGCTGTGTTTACGCGCAGAACACAGGAAATTTCCATATAGTGAACTCCTCCTACACTACAAGAAATCAGACTATCTTTAGTCTTCTGTCTTCACAAAACAAACTTATTTACACATCTGTCTCCAAGGTGATAAAGAAATTAAATGTCCTGCACTTATTGCAATAGAGCTAAGTATCAGTATGAATAGCAGAATGACAAAAGTACGAAACAGATATACCATATAATTTTATCATATATGCAACAATTGACTGATCAATAATATTAAGATAGCTTAAGTAAGGTTTGCAATTCTAAAAACAGATGAAGTATTTTACACATAAACAGCGGCGCAGTTATTGGCTTTCTTACCAGACCCGTCCTCTGGATATTCATCTGTTTATATGAAATACTTCCAATATTCTCAAGTTACAATGCATGCAGTGGAATCAATAGTATTTTCACGATTTAACATGTGCAAACCATCAGGATAATATAAAAAACAAACCATTCAGGGAGAGCTGAAACATGAGAATGCTATACGCTGCGCAAAGAGGCTCTATCATTATATAATAATTTTCTGCTGTCTGAAATTTATGCAATTTTGACTGCTCATATCACTTATTAACGAATAACGAGTTTTCATGCAATCAGGATTAAAACTCTACAGGCACACTCTTGCCCGGGGAGCCACACCATCTTCTTAGAAACAGCAGACCCTATCCTGACTTGGGGTCTCTATTTATCTAAGGGATGCGTCCAACACAAGAAACAGGCATTTCTACTCATATATTAACTTAACTGATTTAACTTCCCAAATAAGTCTACAGAGTAGGTCACAAAACATCACAATGCCTTCTGCCAAATATAGGTGAACAGCCTAGAGTGCAGAAGCATTTCATTTAACACATTAACTTTGCAAGTCACATCTCTTAACTTTGCAAACAACTATACTCAGTGCTAAAACCACTAAAATGTCTTTTGCCAGTTATGGGTGGCCAGTCCACACTGAACAAAAGCACATTTTAGCAACATTTAAACTAACAATATTTTCTTATGTTTCTGCAGAAACACATTAAATTAATTACAACACATTTAGCAATAAGGTCCTAGGTTACTTTACATATCAGCATCCACCCCCACCCTCTCTTCACTCACTGCTTCGGTAAGCACAGATATATTTAACACATCTGATACTCACCAGTGCAGAGGAGTGTAGATCAACGTCTCCCCCTTGTTGAAGCAGTCATGAAGAGTAAGGTGTGGTATGCGATACCCGTAGGACGAGAGCCCTCAGCTTGTAGAAGATATTTTCTTTCCGTCTCTTTAAATAATAAATGAAATGAGCAGGTTTCCAAAATATAATATTTCTATGGTTTATTATTAAAATGATATTATACATGGATATAGCCATACTGGACGAAGCAGACATACGCCCAGGGTCTCAAATCCCAATCTATATTTGATTGTCATACATTTATATAGATGATACTCCTTATTTCTATAAAACACACCTTCCCAGCCTACATCACTGCTGGCAATCTAAGTCTCTTTAATTAAAGTGACATGTTCATTTTGGATGGTCATCTTGACCTTTTATGGAGCCAATATTTCTTTGGCCATATCCAGATATTGTGCAATAATGGAAATTTACTAAAAACATGTCTCGTTATGTAATTTCTGTATTGTGCAATATGTGTTTTTCCGTTCTCTTAAAGCACAGAAACAAAACTCAATTTCATTGGTTCATTCTATTGAACTAATTTGCAATATAGGGTTTTTGTTAATAATTACTTCGACAATTATTAGACAGAGTAATCATTGCCCTTGAACACGACACAGCTCTGCTATATATCAGTAAACATAAGCCACTCAGTCTGATTATATAAAGACATGGCTAAAAATCAGAGGAAGGCAGAAATAAAAATCAATATATTTTGTAAAGGTTGTAGGAGGGTATATATGACCTGAAGGCTAATAACTACAGCAAGATAACTATGCCCGGGTGTTAATGCTTCTGGACTGTTGCCTCTTTGCCTGTGCTTTCTGTAATGTATTTCTCCCTGTCTTACAGAACTGGTCCCCCCCAGGATGCGAGAAGCTCGGGAATTGTCTGACTCCACCAGAATCAGCTCCTTGGAAATGTGTCTGGCCCCACTGATGGGTTCCTGAGCCCCCCCAGATCCGGTCAGACTTAGTAGCTGAGCAAAGAAACATGGATTTCCTCGTCTGCATCTTCAATCCGTTAAGCATTTTATCTTCAGATACTGCAGCGTGTCTGCTGAAATGCGCTTTGCCTCAACCCTCCATGAAACGTCAGACGCTGAACTGTAAAACTGGAACACAGTGCATAAATCAGACTACTTGTAGGGGCAGCGGGTCTGTCCCTTTGTGGGGGTTGTCCATGTAAGAATCACAGGACAGGACTGTTTGCTTTGGAAGGTGTGGATGTAACATTCCTAGCTTAGATCATTAGTTGTAGAGTAACTCAGTCATTAAATCATTGTTAGTGTTCCATGTTAAAGTGATCAGCCACCTAAGTGACTTTTGTATTAGGACAGCACTCACAGGACGGTAGGTGGTCGTAGAATAGATATAACCTCTTCACATTTCAGTCGATCTTCACAAACATTTTGTTTGCCACATGGGCTGATCCTACCGTCTGCCAATCAGTGTCCAATACTCCCAAATTGCTGAGTGCCTGGCCTTGGACCCCCCAGTTCTGCTGAACAGGTAAGGGGGCCTCATGACAATTAATTTGATGGATCCTTTATTAATTGTGTCCCTGAGTCAGATAATTAAGTCAGCTGATGATTACGCACAGTGATATTGAGGTTATCACCGTTAATCTATAGCTTTTCAGAACCATTGTATGCAGAGGCCAGAGCACCGTGGTTGTTGTCATTATAGCACCAAAGAGAAAATAATGGGGAACTATCAATATGACTAAAATGTTACTTTCTAAAAGTCATTTGTGGAATATAAAAATCTCCAGAGCATTTAATAGTTTTTAGTTTTCCAATTCAATATTGATCACCCCATTGTAAGGTTAAACAATGAGCTTGCTTTGGGGAGTGTTGGGTAAAACCAGTTTGAATGGAGGTTCATTAATGTCCATACACACAAAGCACTTTTTAATGTTTTGATGGATTTTAAATACGTCTTTATTTGTTGTCCTTCAAAATGAGAAAGTTCTATTTTTATACTTTTTGGATAATGGTTTTCTTATTTGGGCAGAAAATTATATTTTAAAAGAACTCCAAAACATTTTAAGGCTGGAAAATATTAATCATTATCGTCAATACCTTCTTACCACCAAGTGTCAATCCATCAATGTGCTTTTATAAAAATTAGATCCAATCACATTACCGCTGGTGTGGGAAACCGCTTGTGATTGGCTGAACAACTAATGCCAGATCCAGTCAATTCAGTTCAGAGCACTTCACATCTGCCATTGTAGTTTCCAAATATATTATATATAGTAGATGTATTCTAAAAATTGCTGATTAAGAGTTGGTGAAGGTTTTATTTCAATAAAAGTTTATTTTATAATTACATCTGTTTAATTTACACTTTATTGCTATTGTAGCATAGTGAAGCCATATGAGCCATGCCAATCTATTGTCTGGTATATAGAGGAATGCTTTGGAAGGGGGAGCTTTAGGTGGAATTATTGACTAAAGATTGGCATTTTTTTTTTTATTTCTGCTTCTGCAATCAGAAATACAGAAAACTAATTAGACTTAATTTTCCACTCATGTACCAATGTATAATAAGGTCCATCTGGACATAGCCTTGTTGTAGCTATAGATCTTTTACTTGACATAACGTGGATATTTTAGGACTCATAAATCCAGGGATCTGTGACGTTTAAAAAAAAAAAAAAAGGGCGTTAATAAACTTTAAATTTTATTTTCATTTTGGTGAGGTTATCCCAACGTAAAGCTTAGATCGACCTAGATCAGAGGTCTGCAACCTGTGGGGCAAGAGTCCTGCTTGTCGCCTATACACTGTATTCTATTAGCACCACCTCTTGTAGGGTCCTAGGACAAAGTCACACTGACACTTGGGGTTCCAGCTAAACTAAACCTTTAGCAACACTGTTCTAAAACGATGTGTGCAACCTGTGGGTGAGGAACTCAACTGGGGCCCCAAATCTACGTTTGGTGTTCATGCATTATCGGATGCAATACATTATATTGAGAACTGACACTTTGTGTCTCTGCTAAATAACATTCAGAGTTAAAACTCATGAAGGAACATTGTGTAGGTAATTTACATTTTTCTATTATTTCCCAAAAACATAGTGGCAGAGGCATGTTTATGTGATGTATTAGATTGCTGTTGTCTATATATCCTTTTAGCTACACCAGACCTGTGCAGCCTGTGGCTAAGCAGGTGTTGTGAAACTACAAGTCCCAGCCTGCTTTGTCAGTAAATAGCAAGCTGTTATCTGGCACGGCATGCTGGGACTTGTAGTTTCACACCACCCAGGTTGGCCAGGCCTGGACTAATTTGTTGCTAAGGACAGCACCACACTTTTCTTCTGAAGCAGTTCTAATAAAAAGTGCCCCACACTGATTAAATTCAAGAAGCATTACATACATCTAGAACAGGAGTCCTGATACTTACTTAGCTAATGAGTTTTTACCATCTCACAATGCCAATTAATGTTGGCTGTTATATATACGCTATTTCCCTATACCATAGCAGTGATAGATAGATAGATATATATATATATATAATAAGGAATCAGAAATTGTCCTTCCCACCCCCCTGCATTTTACACAACAAAATATTATACATGCAAATAAAACAGTGAGACTTTAGTATATCTAAATAACAAGTTTTATTTAAATTGTGGCTGAACGCCCTGCAGATGCCAGCCCCACAACTATATATGGGGGGGGGGGTTTGACACCGGATCCAGAGGAAGGTAAAAGACAAAAAAAAACCCTTGAGCCTCTAGCCAATTGAGACCCTTTTTTAAGGAGGAAAAATTTAAAATCCCTTCCTGCCTCCACATCAGTGTGGCCAGCGGACTTCTCTCCTGGATCCAAACTTACGGGGTAAGGGCTAAGATTACAAAATGCTAAAGTCCTTAACGACTAAGCCAATGAGCGGGTTCCATAGCTCTTTACAGCAAACCCGATTGAACGGAGGATTCTTCTACATACGGGGTTAAATTGGGGTTTTGAGGGTGCAGTTGTCAGTGATTAAAAACAACCACACCATTGTCCTGCTTGCTGCAGATTCTTTAGCCAGCCAAACTGGGCATAAACTAAGATTGTGTGGTGCCATCCAATCTCCCTTTACCCTGCTGGTCTTTCATGGATTTAAAAATTTTACAACAGATTATAATTAATGCTAACATTGTTCAACTCTATTTCCTCACCTTGCCAGTAACATATTAGATTTTTCAACTTTACACATTAGAAGTTATTGTATCTGTAACTTACTCTGCCTCTGCATGCTGGGGACTTAGGTCAAGTTTAAATGGAGTTAAAGTTGTCATAGCTGCTACAGCCTCCTCCAGTCGATCCCCCTTCCCTTTTCAAACAATCATTTACCGCGTGTGCATCCCCACAAAAAGTGCAGGCATGCCTAAATCGGCATCGATTGCCATAGTTACACTGGCCAGAATTAAACGCAAAGCATTTTCCTTTGCTGCGCACCCGTCTAAAAGGCCTGGCTGAGGACTGCGGCATCTCAGGTGCCTGATTGGCCGTTGCCAAATGTCCCCTCATGACTTGGAACCATAGCTCAATATCAATCATCCCAAATGGTAAAGTATTTTTACCATGGAACTTCTTGCGAAAGGCTTCATCATAGTCCCTCCACGTTGACCCTTCCTGATCTTTGATGTACATATTATGGATGAAGTTCATGTGTTTTAGAACATTTAAGTACTCCCCTGGCCTGGTTTTTACATAATATCCTGCAAATCTCAGCATACCACTAAGCCAGCTGTCATAGGACTTCACTTCATCCGTCGCTGACCCTTTCGTGCGTGAAATGCAAAACATATCAACATACTGCCCTACTGCTATACGCTTGATCACACTTTTGCGCACATCCCACACTATTTCTGTGATGGGGCAGAAGGTGGGGGTCCCACACGGCTTCCATGACCTCCTTTCCTTTGCCTTTTTAAGTCGCTTTTTAAGCAATTTGTACATCCTTTCCCGCTCTTCATCTGATGACAAGGTATCATCACTCTCAGTACTATAAATAGTGTCTACTTCTGAGTCACTAGTGTAACCCTCAGCACCCAGCTCACCAATCTCTCTGCTGGCAGAGTGTGCCAACCTACTCTCTGGTCTTACCTGCCCAATCTGACCGCTTCCTCCTGCGCTAGTTTGCCCTCTCTCTGCTGAGCTGGACCCACTGCCTGCGTTACCCCTTGTGTACAACAGATCTGACTCCAGACCCACATTACCTATGCTCTCCAAGGATTGGGGTACTGCATGCATGGGGTAGGGGGGTGTCGGATTAGGCTGCCTAGCAGGCGGGTAGGGCAATGTATAGTGTTCAGGGGGCAACTGAAACCCAGCATAGGATGTGTATCCAGGAAAATACCCTTGTGAGGTATCCCCTACAGGAATAAATGAGTGGTAGGTGGGGCGGGTGACTTGGGGGTTGACGGGGTGAAAACGAGCTGGGGGGTTAGAAGGGTAGAAATAGTTGGGTGCAGCAGGGGCTGCATATGGGGCAGATAAATTGGGCAGAAGGTAGGTGCTGGAAGCATGGGGGCCACCAGGGTGGGTGCTGGAAGCAGGGGGGTATGTGCTGGAAACATGGGGGCCAGGGGGGTATGTGCTGGAAACATGGGGGCCAGAGGAGTGGGTGCTGGAAGCTGGGGGGCCAGATACTACACCTGTGGACCCAGCTGATGGACGGGGCACGACCAAGGGGGGTGTCACCGGCTCATACTGCTCCTGCCTGGATGTTACCTGTCCTGGGGATACGGCCCCGGGGGTAGCAGACCTCGGTGGGGTAGCGGACCTTGGTGGGGTCGCTGGGCCGGGGGTGACACTGTCCTGCACAGGCTGCTTCGCTGCGGCCGTAGAGGACCGAGTCTTCCTCGGCGGGGAGTCTACAGTAACCCGGGGCCGGGTGGCAGAGGCCCGCCGCTTGGAGTAACGTCGCATCGTGGACCGGACGAACTGTAGATCCGCCGTTAGTAGCACCAGGGACACGTGGAGATACGCGCTTATATTTAGGCGCCGATCCGTTAAATAGACTCTTGTGAGGGGCGGGGCCTCTGTCTCGTCCAATCCCGCATGGACATTCAAACACGCTGCCCTCCCCCTGTAGCCCCGCCCTTTCCTCTCTAGTTCTGCTGGACTAGTTGTTTTATAAAGATGGGAGTAGTGGGCGTGGCCTGTGGGTGTACTAAGATGGCCGCCACAGCCATCTGCAGAGTACAGGAGGTGCTGGGCGGTTCGGGACAGGAGTGTTAGACAGGCGGCCACATGATGATGAATGATCAGGAGAAGGAGACTCTGCTCCGCACATCTGTCCGGGAGTTCCCCGACTTTCCTTCCCCCGGGATCTGCTTCAGGTGAGTGATGGACATTGCAGGTCTCTGCCAGTATTCTAACTGTGCATGCTATAGGTGAAGGATTTGTCGAGATTGAGCACTTCTTGATGGATGCATACATACATACATACATACATACATACATGGATACACCTAATTAGTGTATTTGGCCATTTCGGCCCCACCCATTGCTAAAAGGTGCATATAGCCATGCAGTCTCCATAGTCGAACATAGCAATAGATTAGAATGGATCCCACTGAACAGCTCCAGAGCCCTGACCCCCTCAACCCAATAAACACCTCTGATATGAATTGCAACACTGACGGCAGGCCAGGTCTTATTGCCCAATATTGATGCCTGCCATAACTAATGGTCTTGTGGCTGAATAGATTCAAATCCCCGCAGCTGTGGCCCAAAGTCTTCCGAGAAGCGTGGAGGCTGTTGCAGTAGCAAATGGTTTTGGAATGAGATGTTCAACAATCCAATATGGATGTGATGTTTGGTGTCCCCATACTTTTAACTATGTAGTATATCTATCCATCCCCCTAGCTGTATTAGAATCATACCCTGGGGCTCTACTCTGCACTCCTGGGCTGTGGGAACCGAGATAATGAGGAGTTTTGAGACCCCAAGCGTGGCATATTTTCTACCTTGGTGGTCTCAATATAAAGGTAAGTGGTCCATAAAACCCTGTACTAAAAGTAATAAAACGTAATTAAAATACTGAGTGGAGTAAAATACTGACTAAGATCTTTGCAGAACGGGTCAAAAGAATACTCCCCTCTATCATCCACCCGGATCAGACTGGCTTTATTTGGGGCCGGAACTCGGTCTCCAATATCAGAAAAGTCATTGCAGTACTTCAATCGGAATGGGGAGGCAGGGGAGAAAATCCGGCACTTCTGCTGTCCCTAGATGCCGAAAAAGCTTTCGACATGGTGGGTTGGGAGCACCTGTACGAGACCCTTTCCAGATTTGACTTCCCGACACAATTCATAGAAACCCTTAGGACACTATATACAGGTTCTTTGTCACAGATAGTGGTGAATGGCCATGCTTCTCCCCCGGTTCATATATGTAGAGGGACACGCCAGGGTTGCCCGCTGTCACCACTCCTATTTGCACTGGCGTTAGAGCCATTAGCCATAGCTCTTAGGCAAAATCAGGCATTTACAGGAATCACAGTAAGGAAAACGGAAGTAAAGCTGTCTCTATTCGCAGATGACCTGCTTCTATTTATCTCCAAGCCCGAAGTTACGATTCCAATAATCCTAGACATGATCAAAAAAGGTTTAGCTCTTTCACAGGCTACAAAATAAACTTTAACAAATCAGAGATATTGTATTTAGGTAACCCTCAAACAATTGATGGAGAACAACATAATTTTGGAATATTTAGAGTAGTTAGAAAATGCATTAAAATACTTGGGAATACTGGTGACCCCCTCCCCCTTCAAATTATACCAATGCAACTATAACCCTATTATCAGCAAAATTCAGACTCCGCTTAATAACTTGAAACATCTACGAGTATCATTAATGGGAAGGGTAATAATCATCAAAAACATAGTTTTTCCCAAGCTCTCATATCCTATGTTGATGCTCCCAATAGCAGTCGGTAAAAGGGATATAGAGAAGTGCAATACTCTGTTTAGCCAGTTTATATGGCAAAATAAGAAACCGAAAATGGCCAGGAAAAGGCTGATATTACCAAAAACCAAGGGAGGGCTGGGCTTCCCAGACATACAAGCGTTTAACAGATCTGCCATGTTTCGGTACATCTCAGATTGGTTATTGGGGATTGAACATTTTACCAACAAATCTCTGGAGGAAGAATGTTTCTATCCATATGCCCCGGCCGCCTTACTTCATTTACCCAGGGCAAAAATACCATCTGTAAAATTGCACAACATTCTATTCAGAGACACATACACAGCGTGGATAGCCATAAATAAAAAGTTTAAAAGTAGCCCGAGATTTTCAAAATACCTCCCACTTTGGGGTAACCCAGAGTTTTCACCCTCGCTCGAAAATGAGATGTTCAGAGCTTGGAGAGAGAAAGGAATTATGGCGGTGAGAGATATCTTTGACCCAGGGGGCACGATATACTCCTTTCAGCAGCTACGAGAAAAACATGCCTTCCCACATAATCAGTTTTATATGTATCTACAGATACGGCACTATGTTCTGAGCAAACAACGAGAATGGTTATTAAGTGACGATGTGGAAGGCACAGGTGATTTAGAAGCGACTTTAGTCTTTGCTAAAATAAACAGGTTTAAGATCAAATATCTGTACACCGACCTAATTGATGGTGAACTTGATAAGGTGTGGGCCAAAACATAGGAGTCTTGGAAGCAAGACCTACCGAATCTACCACCCCCAGGAGAGATGTTAGGTTATATGAAGCATACTGTGAAAGCTCTTAGTTCTGCCAGACTCCAGGAAGTTCACATCAAAACAATTAACAGGGCATATATATCACATTCGCAGAGGCGATTTATGGTAACAACAGAAACAGGTATATGCCCGAAATGTCAAAGTTCAGGCCTCTCTGTTACACAACATGTGGTCATGTCCAAAGATTGCTAAGTTTTGGAATAAACTGGTAACATATATAAACTTTACCTTTTAAAATACAAGTATCGGCTCACTATGAAGTACTATTGTTCGCAGTTTTTGATTCTTGGAAAGATCAGATAGAAGGTTCGCGGATTATACCGCTACTCACAATTATGGTCACATTGGCAAAGAAAGCCCTTCTAGGCAACTGGACATCCAAAAGGACCCCATCGATATTGGAGGTCACATCTGAGTTGATGGAAACATTATATTTCGACAGACGAGCCACCTTCAATGATTTAGAGAAAGGGGTGGAGCGCTTCCATGCTAAATGGGGTGCATACATAGACACATTGAAAGAATCGACTCGGCTCCATATCATGCGGGTCTTTGAGGATACTAGGTGGTCTTTACTGAGAAATCTTTGAGGATGGTGGATGAGGTTAAGTTTTATCCAAAATGTGAATGATTGGCAAATGCTCAGCTAAACTGGTATTAATAGGAAGTCTTAGTATGGTTCATGAGAAACACCAGGAAAACACAGACTTCAGTGACTCGGTTAGTCTCAGTCTCCTCTCTCTTCCCCTCCTCTGTCTCCTTTCTTGCCCTTTTCTCTTTTCCATTCTATCTCTGTCCCCTTCTTTTATTTTTTTATTTTCCTCATTTATGTTTGATAGAAAAAGAAAAATGTTATTTGTACATTGAGAAATTATGTTGCAATTATTTGACATGATGTAAACTTGCCTATTTCTTTGTACAATAAAAAAAGATTTACAACAAAAAACTGAGTGGAGGGATCCTCTCCATTCATTGGTCCTGTTTGTAGAGGGTGGGGGATTTAGACCCCACCCCTTTTTCACTTCTAGCAGTAGTGGTCTCCTGTGACGGCACACTATATGTCCTTGTTGGCAGATGTCAGGCTGCTTTGATTGTTTAAAAAAAATAAAATGATCAGAGCATCTGGGCAGTATTACGTATATTAGTGTGCACCTGCAGTCAGCCAGTCCCTGCTATGGGTGTTGATTGCCCCCCCTGCCCTCTGGAACCGCCATCGCTGCAGCGGCCTCCTGTGGGCTGCAGTCTGAAGCGTGTAACATGAAGGCTGTGGACTTGGAGCTGCACACTGCATGTGTCTGTTGCCAGCTACTCGTGTGTAATAGCAGAACTGGATGTACCCTACAGAAGTCCACATGCCACTAGGACAGATGCATGCCTCTTATTGCAGTCAGGCTCAGTGATGAGAACTGTTTGTTCGCATGTGGACCCTCTCCTTCGAGAGGATCCCAGGCCACTCATTTACCCTGTGCGCTCATTTAAACTTCCAATCAATCAGCCTTTTTTTATTAAGACAGTCCCATCTCCCTTGTGGAAAATGCAAAAACCAATGTGCAGCCTGCGCTCAATCAGCAGACAGCAAGTTCAATGTGTCCTGGGAAGCTTGGTAATTACCATTTCTCCTTGATTTCTTACTTCAGGCTGCTATTAATGATTTATTAGTGTCATGTGGCTACCATGGCAACCACAGTCACATGGCATATGATGCGGTGAAAAGAGGCTTTGGAACGCCACTTGGAGCTCTGTGTACTGTAAATCCTCTCCCTCCCCCCCTCTGCCTTCACATGACATGCTGAGGGCTGTGAGCCAGTGCGTGTAACAGCCAGATTTTGAAGCATAGAATGATTTATAGGACACCTAAGACAAATGAGTTGCATGCTTAAAAATAAACCTATGTGTGCTTCCCTTTGTGGGTTTCCACGATGATATCTGGGGTGACAGCCAGCATTTCCTTGGATATAAACTGCTGCAAAATGAAACAATGTAGATTTTATACAGCACAGTACACTTTTTATTTATTTTCATTTCATACAGAGACATCACCCCAGTCCTTAAAGACCCAAATGCCTTTTCTGCTGCAATTGACCTGTTTGAGAGCTACCTCCGGAAGAATTATGGGCAGATTGATGCTATTGCTGGTAAGACAATGCTGTGCTGCCAGGTTTGTCTCTTCTTGTTGCAAAGTAGCGCAATAAAAGTATATTATGTCCTTGTAATCTGCATAGCTCCTGTACAGTATTTGATCTCCCCCCAACATCAGTTGGAGTTAATTATGAACCCTGGTGCAAATGCCCAATAACCTGTAGAAACCAATCGCCAATTAGCTTTAATTTAAATGCAAATGCCTTATTGGCTGCTTTACATTACATTTGTGCATTTGCTATTAAGTAACATCCGTGTCTGCAGGTACCATTGGCTGCAGTTTTTTTTTTAATGTCCCAAAACATGGTCTAAGCTGAATTGTGCATTTGCCGAATCAAGGTCTATTTATTCTCTATCCAGTGTGTAATCTTTCTCATCCTCATGTCTGTAGATGACTTACTACCTGTTTTATCTGCACAGCTGAATGTCTTAAGTGTTTTTAAAAGTTGCTTCGTCCCTGTTTGTATTAATTCCTGCAGTGCGCACACCGAAACTCAGACAAAATGAGACAAATGAGCTGGAATTTCCAGATTAATATTTTCACTCATCATTCTTCAAGAAGTCATGATCTTGGGGTGAGCCTGAGTCATTAAGGACAGTAAGGCAAATAAAGGAGTAAGTTTGCTCCTGGACAAACCATGTTGTAATGCAAACTGTATAAATTAGTTTATTATATTGCACATAAGTTAAATACTGGCTGTTTTTTTTTCATGTAGCACACAAATACTCAATAGCTTATTTTTACACTGAAATTTAAAGTTAATCTAGGACATGTCCTATAAATCTGTCCCCACACTTTAAATTTGTCTCCCCCTCCAATGCAACATGGTTTTGCCAAGGTGCAAAGTTGCTCCTTTTGTTTGCTTTACTTTCCTTAATGAATCAGTTATATTGGGCCATTCGAGTCTTCAAGTCTATGTGCACTGTCATCACTCATGTATGCCGATTCCTTTCTTTCAGGCCTGGACTCCCGTGGCTTTCTCTTTGGCCCAGCGCTGGCACAAAGATTTGGAATTGGGTTCGTGCTGATTCGTAAAAAGGGGAAACTACCGGGTCCAACAGAGTCTGTATCTTACTCTCTAGAGTATGGAAAGGTATCTGCACGTCAATGCAATATCGCAAATTTGCCCGGTGTTTCCGTGCGTAGCTCCAAAATAAGCCTCATAGCAGCTTTAAATTTGGCTAATTGTTACCGGGCATGTTGATAAATGTGGTCAGAAAATAACTACAATTGTCCTGTGTGTGTGTGTGTGTGTGTGTGTGATCATCTTCCAACAGAACCCTGGTACTTACAATGGCAAATAGGGCGGTGTAAAAGGACAAAAAGTTTAAATTGCAAAGCATAACACAATAGCTTGTTGTGATATTACTGTCCCATGTGTGGATAGTTGCCAATCAAAGATTTAAAAGCGCATTTGTTGTCAATGGCAATCCTGTAAGTGCTCAATAGTGATGCAAGGTAGAAAAGCTCTTTCCGTATAATCTGCTGTTTAAAGATGGCAATTATCAATAAAGAAATGTTACATAACCTGCCACATACATACAGTGAAATCATCCATATTGTGTTCATAACAAGTATGCAGCCTATACCTTTCTAGGAACAAGTGACATTGTGGCAATACTGGACTAATATTCAGGAGCTAAGAAAAACTAATAACTGGGCTTCCAGGTGAATACAAACATACTTATTTCATTAAAGTCCTTGGACATCCATAGAAAAGCACTGATCCAACACATTTCACACAGAAGGATAAATGTATCAAGCTGGGAGTTTGAAAAAGTGGTGATTTTGCCTATAGCAACCAATCAGATTCTAACTATCATCTATTTAGTACATTCTACAAAATGACAAATAGAATCTGATTGGTTGCTATAGGCAACATCTCCACTTTTTCAAACCCGCAGCCTGATAAATTTACCTCCTGGAATTATTTTTTTCATCATGGTGCAATGACCCTATATTTTCATAGTTCCCATATTGGTAGTCAAAATTAGAAAACTTCTTTCTTTACTATTTGATGAAATTGTAACACTATAATCTGTGAATTTAAATCTCCCCTGAAAAAATGTCAAATTACATTCTTTCCTCTTCTTAAAATAGAAGATTTTTTTTTTTTCTAAATACCTCTTTTTTTTTTTTAATTGCCGCATCCATGTCAAACCATCTTGCTCTTTCAAGAGCCACCCATAAAATATTGTCATCGGAACCGTGTAGTTTACACTTATGCTGCAACTTGTGAACTCTACTTTCAAAGGAAGCCTCGTTGGAAGTCCTTAAAAGAGAATGTCTGTGTAAGAAAACTCTATTTAACCGTTAATTTCCATAATGATTTTCAGATTTCACGGTTGAAAATATTGTGTGAAAATATAAAAAATCCATTTCTGAAATGACTCCAAACATTGTAGAAAAACTTGGATGTAAATAATTTATTCTTTAAAGCCTATTGGCCTTGTGGAAATTGGGCAGGACCTCGTTACTGGTCCAGACCACACATTGGATACCGTCACACTATGTAGGTACAGGTGCACTTTGCAGGAGAACTCCAGGAAAATGAGACTCCAGGCGTTGGAGTCTGGAGAAGGTTTCAGGACAGTGGCCGGGTTGGCTAGTTGAAGAAGAAATTCTTTGACCATGTACAGTAATAGCTAACAATAATTTTAATACAATTCCACGTGTCATCTTCAGGCAGAGATTGAAATTCAGACCGATGCGGTGGATCCTGGACAGAAAGTTGTGATCATTGATGATTTACTGGCAACTGGAGGTAAAACAGAACCTTAAATGACTATCTTTTATGTTTTGTACACCTATTAGGAAGATAGTTGTTGGCGCTTATCCTTAACACTACATATCTGTGTGTATCTAGCAAAATAAAAAATATGAGGTATTGGTTCATATTTTTGATCAAAACATTTAAGCCTGAATCCCAGCATCAAGGGCACCTCATTATATGCAGGTCCTACACTGACCTATATGCTTTAAACACCGTTAAAATCAGATGCACTCACATCCCAGGTATAGGTTTGTTTTTTTGTTTTCCTCTGGTTTTGTTCCTAATAGGTGTGTTTGATTAGTCTGTAATTATTTTTCATTGCCTCAGTGCAGACCTTGTGTAAATAAGTGGATGGGGTAGGACCAATTTGTAATCATATCAGAGTTAGATGAGTAGAACATTAACAGCCAATCAGAGGATTAGAATGCTCACATGGGCTGGGCCGATGTACAGCCAATAAGTATTAGAATGCTCACAGGCCAGTCCAACCTGTAGCCAATCAGCGCATTTGTGCAATCACTGACTATCTCCCATAGAAAATGTTTGAACTGTACCCTAGTGTTCTAACTGCAGCTATGTTTGTGTATATAATATTATTATTATTATTATTATTTATCTAGTGCCAGATTTACATCCGTCCCTGCCCCAGTGGAGCTCGCAGTCTAAATTCTCTAACGCACAATAGCCTAAATCTACCAGTGTGTTTTTGGACTGTGGGAGGAAACTGAAGGAACCTACACAAACATTGGGAGAACATACTATAGTGGCTTGGTTGTAGTAGAACCCATGGCCCAAGCACAGCAATGCTAACTACTGTGCAACCCATCTAATTGTATGTACTAATTGTGTGTCAGTTATATTAATTAGTCGCATATCAATGTGTTGCCATGGAAGGATAATCTGGGACAAACCAACACGGCCTCTATTGTCTTATCACTGATCTCATTTTCAGCAGTGTAATGGCTGTACGGCAAATGCCAGAATCTATACTCAGTGTTTTAGGTATGGCCCATACTGGGAAATCCTCATGTAAAGAGCTGTTTAATAATAATAATATAATTAAATCTGTTTATTTGTTCACAGGGACAATGAGTGCAGCATGTGAACTGCTACAAAGAAGAAATGCTGATATCCTGGCCTGCTTAGTGTTGATAGAGCTCACGGCGCTCAAAGGGGCAGACAAGCTGCGGCCGCACCGGGTGCACTCACTGCTGCAGTACCAGTAACGGGCTGTAGGCGCTGTAATCTCCGCAGCACCATCGGAACGATGCACTGCATGACTGGACTGGATGTAATGATGTATATAACGTAGGAAAGACAGACGTGTACAACTGTGTGGGGGGAATAACACAATGTTTCACACTCCAGCCAAGCTAAAAAAAAAAAAAAACTAAGTACACATTGGGGTATACTTGGCATAACAATACATTGATCTTTGGTGTTCGTATGTTAACTGAGCACTATGACTAGTGTGTAACTAGTCTCTGTATGTCTCCAACAATAACCGGTGTTCAGGGCTTGTGGCAGCAGTGATAGAGTTCAGCTGTCTTATTAATTGTGCAGTTGGTGACTCTTGCGGTGAGGGAATCGCTGTGTACCTTACTGGCCTTTGTTCTCCTTTCTCCTATCCCTGCTGTGTGACAACCTCTGCAAAACTCCCGAATCCACGGTCCATGTATTATTTCATAGAGATCAATAACCTGTCTCATCTCTGTTTCTGATGTATAAAAATAAAGCTGGATGTCTATGGACATAAAAATGTTGTGTGCTCAAAATATCCTTTAATATCTGATGGACTAAACTAGAATATTCATATGTAGAACTCTATTCCGCTTTTACTTATGTTTTCCAGCTTGATTCCCACTCTACACTAGGGGCAGGCTGGTCTGAGGGGTGGGGGGGGGCATTAGCACCTTGCGCTGGTCCCATAGTGGGCTATTATGGTTTGGGTCACTGGCCCACCTGCATATTTTTCAAGTCTTCCTCCCCCCAGGCTAAAATTTGCTGCCCCCGTCCCCCACCATGCTCTACATATCATTGATTTAATGGGGTTCTGACTTCATCCCTGAGGAGTAAAACTCATCTGAGCTGGGCCCAGTGTTGTCGCACCCACATTCCAAATTTCCTAGTTTTGTGTTTTTCCAGGGAAACCAGGAAAAAACAAAACATCCTGTGGAAACCCTGCCGGGGATCCGACCATCTTTACTTGTTTCCACTAATTAACACAGTATTTACTTCCTGCTGGGATCAGTGTGCTGACACTATTGTTCCGTTTCACTTTATATTACCGCACATAAGGCAAAACGTGTTAAAATTGATTTAATTTATTTAACAGAATGCAAAAGAAATATAAATAAAAGCTCTATTAGTTGCATTTTGTGCACTTTCATTTCCCTGAAATGGTTTATTTAAAAGCATAAAAAAAGCCTGTATATTTATGCAGTTTGACTTGTACCACAAGACCATTACATTTACTTAATGAACGCAGATAACAGTTCTATGGTGCTGGTCAAAGAAGATTAACAAAACAGACAATAATTATCTATGCCAGAGAAGATGCACAGATCAGTTTATAGAGTACAGCTGTGCATCCGGCTTTGTTATCCACTACTGTAAATTGTTAGTTTTATCCATTCTTCGTATGAAGCCATTGTTTTATTTTCACACTAGGAATAGAATGGATAAAACATTTATTTGTATTAACACAGAACATAAAATCCTGCTCCTGAGTGAGTCATTATCATTATTCATATATCATATATTATTCATGTAATTCGGCTATAACTCAATATCCTGTATAAGTAAATAAATTGATGACACTGTGCAGAGTATAAGAGGGGGGATTAAAAAATAAATACATGTGTAATTAAAAATAAGTTTTACACATTTTATTCAAGGCCTGGTGCTGTTGTATTGTCCTGCAACAAACGACACAACCAGGCATTGCTATGTAGATAATAACCCACCAGAATTTTTTTGCTGGTCTGACCGGCTTTCTGCAGGTTCTGCTCACTCATATGTTCTATGATACTTGGCACAAATGCACTGTGCATTAGACCCTATTTAATTAACAACTGGTAAAAACAATCCAGGAATCTAGATTTCAGGGATTGTTGCCAGACAAGTGGAAGTCACATGTTTGGCCATAATCCTTATCCATAGTTTAAGTATCCTCAATAGGTAGAGACTTGTTTTGCCATTAGAACATCGATTTTGCCATCTCCCTCCTCATGGGTATTTGAGGACTATGACATGAAACGTCTTCTGGATTTTTCTATTTGTTCTTTAGCTTGTGGCTGGTTCGATGTTCTGGTAATACCCTCCTATATCAGGCCTCAGAGTAGCTGAGCATGTGATCCTGAATCCACCGATGTTCTATCACTTCCTATAGCCACAGTAGCCCATCAGTGTCACACTAGGAGAAGCAGCTTTGTCTAGTCCAAGCTGAACTGTGACTCTCCAGTTGTTGCTAAACTACAATCCCCAGCATGCTCTGATAGCTTGCAGGGTATTGTGGGACTTGTAGTTTCACTACGGGAGAGCCACAGCTGTATGTGGGCATGGCCATCACCATGGAGGACATAGCTTGCACTTCTCTCCAACCACCTACATCTCCCTCCCATCCTCCCTTATATACAGAGTGCACCACTAACTGGTTCACACATCATGTATGTAACGTGAAGACTGGAAATACGTCCCAGCTGTCCCTCATGCCGGGACAAGCTCCTGGCTGATCAGGATAGTCCCCTAAAATCAGGACTGTCTGTTGTATGTATCTATATTGATCTCAATATATAAACATTGACTGTCCACTTTATTAGGTATACCTGAACATCTGCTGGTTAATGCAAATATCTAATCAGCCAATCATGTGGCATAAACTCAATGCATAAATGCATGCAGAGATCAGGGGCGGGCTGGGTTGGGGGCATCTGCTCCCCGGGCCGGTCCCATAGTGGTCTGGGCCACCTGCAATTTTTAAAATGTTCCTAATAGGCTGCTGACTCAAGTCTTGCTCCCCTGGCTAAAATTTGCCAGCCCTCCCCTGGCAGACAAGGTCAAAAAATATAATTGTAGTTCAGACCAAACGCCAGAATGGAGAAGAAATGTGATCTAAGTGACTTCTACTGTGGAATGATTGTTGGTGCCGTACGGGTTGTTTCAGTACCTCAGAAACTGCTGATCTCTTGGGATTTTTACACACAACAGTCTCTGGAGATTACAGAGAACGGTGCTCAAAACCAGAGCGGCAGTTCTGTGGGCGGAAACGCCTTGTTAATGAGAGATGTCAGAAGAGTATGGCCGGCGTGGTTCAAGCTGATAGGAGGGCAACAGTAACTCAATTAGCCATGGGTGGTATGTAGAAGAGTATCTATGAATGCACAGCACATCCAACCTTGAAGTGGATGTGCTACAGCAGCAGAAGACCACACAGCACCTTTGTGACCGCCACACAATACACAGCACTCTTGTGACCGCCACACAATACACAGCACCCTTGTGACCACCACACAATACATAGCACCCTTGTGACCGCCACTCTCCCCAAACTTTCCCCTTCTTCCCTCCTCCAGTTTTAAACAAAACAAAGGAGAAACACTATGTAACTTAGTGCTGAAAAAGTTAATGCCGGCTATGATAGAAAGGTGTCAGAACACAACACACAGTGCATCGCAGATTGCTACGTATGGGGCTGTGTAGCAGACCGGTCAGAGTGCCAATGCTGACCCTTGTCCACCACTTAAAGTGCCTACAACTGGCACGTGAGCGCCAGAACTGGACCATGGAGCAATAGAAGGTGGCCTGCTCTGATGAATCACATTTTCTTTTACATCATGTAGACGGACGGATGCGTGTGCGTTATTTACCTGGGGAAGAGACGGCATCAGGATGCACTATGGGAAGAAGACAAGTTGGCAGAGGCAGTGTGATTCTCTGGGCAATGTTCTGCTGGGAAACCTTGGGTCCTGGCATTCATGTGGATGTTACTTTGACACGTACCATCTACCTAAACATTGTACAGACCAAGTACACTCCTTCATGACAACGGTATCCCCTGATGGCAGTGGCCTCTTTCAGCAGGATAATGTGCCCTGCTACACTGCAATTAACTGTTTGACCAAAAGTTCAAGGTGTTCAACTTCTCTCTCGTCCCGTATAATTGGGGCACCCTTGTTCTCCATATTCAACTCAGTGAACTGTGCCTGAGACAGCTGTATCTCTGCTGGGGATTGGAGAGCTACTAGCTGAGTAGCAGAAAGGAGTAAGATTAATCTGTACAGGTTTATATACACAGACAGTAGTAGAGGCTCTGGTTTGATTTTGCAGATAAACTTCCTTTTAGTATCTTGGATGTTGCACTAGTCTCTAATGACATTGAGAAGTTAGGCTCATTGATGGCATTGAGAAAAGTCTCTGCAATAACATAACAAACAAGCTGGTTTAGTGGATTAATAGCTTGGTGCTCTACTGACAGCAAAGGAAGAGTTCTGGGTTTGAGTCCTAAGACAGGTTTAATTTTTAGGCATTTGAATGTTGCACCAGACTGGTTGATAACATTGAGAAAAATATCCAGAAACTCTGATGGCAAAAACTAGCTTAGTTATGTACAAGCCCAGTACTCACCTGGAGATGATGGAGATGTCTAGAAGCCCAGTGCTCACCTGGCTATGATGGAAATGTCTAGAAGCCAGGTACTCATGTGGCTGTGATGGTGGAGCTTGTTACTTGAAACCCTAGGTGTGTTCTCTCTTACTACCATGAATGTTGCACCAGGCTGGTTTGTGATATTGAGAAAAGTACATGAGCTGGACCAGCAAGTCACCGCCAGTGATGGAAGAGTCGCAGGTTTGAATTTGGAGACAGGTATCATTTTAGTACTTAGGATATTGCACATGCTTGGTGACATTTAGAAAAGTCTTACCTCCTAAAGTTACTGTGCTGGGTCACTGGACTAGTGCCCATGTGCTCTACTAACAAACAGAGATGTTAAAGACCTGGATTATCTCCCTCCAGACAGCATTCTGTTAGTACTTTGGATGTTGTTCCAGGCTGGTTGATGACACTGAGCACAATCGCCCTCCATTGTTATGAAACAAGATGGCTCTGTAGACTTGTGTCCAGATTCTCTGTGCATATCTAACGGTGGAGTCTCTGGTTTGAATCCCAAGACAGACTGCTTTTAACTACATTGCCTAATGCGTCAGAATTAATTTTACCACTGAGAAAGCTAATTTTACTTAAGCCTAAACTCGCTCAGAGGACTAGTAGCCTGGTTCTTTGCTTGTAGAGATGATTGAGGTCTAAGTTCAAATCCACAAAGTGCTGTAGCTTTTGTACCTTTGACTTTACACCTGGACTGTTAAATACAGTGAGAAAAGACTCCCCCACTTACTTGCACCATGTGTTGGCTCAGATGTCTAGTAGCCAGGTGCTTTACTGACATTAAGATGGCTGCAGTCCTGGTTCAAATCCCCCTTTGTACATGGGTTGGTGCACCTGGCTGGTTCATGACTTTGAGAAGATTCTTCCTGAAGGGCAGTCTGTCTATATTCACATTGAGGGTATAAGTTTCTGGGTGACCAGTAAAGTGCTCAATTGAGAGCAGAGTTCCCATCAATATTAATAAAGAAGTAGTCTAGTGGCAAATTAATAATGTAAGAAGAGTAACATTTTCATAAGTTGGCTGTTGGTTCTTTTAGAACCCACACAGCCAACTTAAATAATGCTATCGACATAATGTGAGCAGCAGTGAGACCTTTATCAATGGCATCAAGAGGTCTGGAGCCAAATCAAAAGAATTGTAAATGTTATCTGGTTGGGGATTCAAACCATGGTATCCACGTAAACTATAAACAGGTCACCTATCTTCTGCACCACCAAGCTGGTACATCTGTTGTCGATATGGAGAGACTTTTCTCATGGACTTCATCAAACCTGTTGCAATATGAAATGTGCTAATAAGGAAGCAGCTCGGAATTCAAAGCAGGGCCTCTACTATGACTGTCCATGGGCACCTCACTACTGTCTACTGAAAATTCTTACCTCCTAAATATACTGTGCTGGATCAACATCTCTACTAGCAGAGATGTTGAAGTCCTGGTTTATGTTCCCCCAGACAACATTCTGTTAGTAGCTTGGATGTTGCTCCAGGCTGGTTGATGACATTGAGCATAATCTCCCTTTATAGCAAACAAGCTGGCTCTGTTGACTTGTGTCCAGGTTCTCTGTTTGCAGCTAATGGTGGTGTCTCAGGTTTGAACCCCAAGACAGGTTTCTTTCAGATATCTTTCCTGATGCACCAGGATGAATTATGACACTGAGGAAACCTTGGCTCAGAGGACTAGTAACCAACTTGTTTGCTGGTAGAGATGTTTGAGGTCTTAGTTCAACTCCACAAACAGCTGTAGCTTTTGTACCTTAGATTTTACACCTGACTTGTTGAAGACATTGAGATAAGTTTCCGTATTTTCTTACACCATACGTGGGCAGCGTGGTGGCTAAGTGGTTAGCACATCTGTCCCACAGTGTTGGGGCCATGAGTTCAGTTCCTGAACAGGGCCCTATCTGTGTAGATTGTGTGCTCACTGATGTGAGTGTGTTGTCTGTGCAGTGCTGTGGAAATAGTGGTGCTATATAAATGATGATGTTGGCTCAGATGAGTAAGATCTAGGTTGTCTCTATATGTCAATGTCTCTATATGTCAATGTCTCTATATGTCAATGTCTCTATATGTCAATGTCTCTATATGTCAATGTCTCTATATGTCAATGTTTGTCTTTGCTGGATGGACTTGTCCGACTCATGACAATTAGGAGTCTTTGTAAAAGATGGTCTTTAGTCATATAAGTTAGTGGGCAAGTAATAAAGTGCTCATTGGACAGAAGAGTGCCCATCAATATTGAGAAAAGTGTAGTCTAGTGAGAGAAGATTAGTGGCAAGTTAATAATGTAAGAAAAGTGTAGTATTTTCATAAAGTAGCTGTTAATTATTTTAGAACCCCACAGCTAAGTTTATTCAATAATGCTGGACAAACAATTTAACCCATCACTTACAAGGAGAGAACCCACTGAGCAGGATGATGACAGAGAAACCATCAAGCCTTTCTGGGGATTCAAACCAGGGCCGCCACCATCACAGTCAGCAATCTGGCTACTAGTCAGCTGAGCCATCCAAGCCAGTACATGATAATGACCTGCAGTGAGACCTTTATCAATGGTATCAAGGGGGTCTGGAGCCAAATGAAAATAATTGTAAATGTTACCTGTGTGGGGATTCAAACCAGGAACTCATCCATCACAGTCAGCAATCTGTCTACTAGTCAACTGAGCCATCCAAGCCAGTACATGATGTGAGCAGCAGTGAGACTTTTATTAATGCCATCAAGGGGCCTGTAGCAAAATGAAAGGAGCTGTAAATGTTAGCTGGCTGGGGATTCAAACCAGGGACTCCATATAAGCTGTAAACAGATCTCCAGTCTGCTGCGCCACCAAGCTGGAACATTTGTTGAAGTTATGGTGGGACTTTTTTTGTCATGGACTTCATCAAGCCTGTTGTAACATGAAATGTGCTAAAAATGAAGCCACTCAGCGTTCAAAGCAGGACCTCTACTATGACTGTCCATGGGCACCTCACTACTAGTCAACTGAGCTAACTTATAGTTTTCTCAATGTCTTCAATCAGCTGCTGCAACATTCAATTTGCGGAAAATGAAACCAGAGACTCCTCTATCACAGCAAGTAAAGAACGTGGATACTAGTCTGCTGAGCCATTTCTTTCTTTAAGCAAGATAAGAGACTTTTCACACTGTCTTCATTCAGTAACTTTGTATCAGGAATGGGCCATGTTTCTGAACTACAAGTCCCAGCAAACTCAGTAAACCTCAGTTTGACCATCATTGGAGAGAGTCCAGCCACAACTGGAGTCCTCTATTTCTCTGACTGTAAAAACCTTTGGTATCTGATTATCTTATATTTCTACATAGGTACCTTCAGGGATTTGAAACAATGGTGTCAAATCATTCTACTCTGTGGTGGGGTTTGTACATGTCAAGGACTACAGGAAGGGGAAGGTGACAAGTAATATGTGGAGTGATGATGATGATTTTGGTGTGGTCACCTCTCCAACAGACAAATCGTGGCTGGGGGCAGTTTGTGGTAGTGGTTAAAGAGAGACCTTTGGGGCCTCCTCACACTTGGGGCAGTTAGTGAGAGAGAGAAATATTTAAGTAAGTTACAATGAAGTTACAATTAAGTTAGATACAAACCTGAAAATACCTTAATGTGTGATGAATTTCAGATATTATTCTATAAGACAGACACAAAGAGTCTGATTCATTAAGGAATGTAAATCCTAATATGTGCCGTATTTTGCATTAAATTGTTCTGAACATGCCCTGAAACAAACCATACGCCAGAGAGTGCAGCAACGTCCAATTCATCTTTGAGCGCAAAGTACCCTACTACAGACTACAGTTTCAGGGGCGGATCGGGGAGGGAAATGCATGCAGTCAATGTACAGTAAGGGCACGCCAAGCTCGAGCACACACAGCAGAGTCTGATTCAAGCTTTTGGCATGTCAAAGGTACGTGTTTTTCAGTCCTATCACTTGCACCAGCTACAGGTCTGGGGTAAGTACAGATTACTATTGATCACGGTCGCATTTGCATGATAGAACATGTGTTTGCACTCGGGAGCAACAGTAAAAAATGCATTTTATGTACCTGTAAAATTTTTACCAGCATTAAACCACACATAGATAAAAGAAAATATATTTAAGGGTACCAATAAAAATATCTATACTTTTTTTTTGTTAAATAATATTATACACATTACAATAATTGGCCATTTGATTTTCACTTATTTGCAATTTTTATTCACTTGATATTTTTAAACACAATTTATGGTCAGGTATATCAGTATATCAGTCACTAGGGTGCTCTGTGTATTGTATATCAGTCACTAGGGTGCTCTGTGTATTGTATATCAGTCACTAGGGTGCTCTGTTTATTGTATATCAGTCACTAGGATGCTCTTTGTATTGTATATCAGTCACTAGGATGCTCTGTGTATTGTATATCAGTCACTAGGATGCTCTTTGTATTGTATATCGGTCACTAGGATGCTCTCTGTATTGTATATCGGTCACTAGGATGATCTGTGTATTGTATATCAGTCACTAGGATGCTCTTTGTATTGTGTATCGGTCACTAGGATGCTCTTTGTATTGTGTATTGGTCACTAGGATGCTCTTTGTATTGTATATCGGTCACTAGGATGCTCTTTGTATTGTATATCAGTCACTAGGATGCTTTCTGTATTGTATAACGGTCACTAGGATGCTCTTTGTATTGTATATAGGTCACTAGGATGCTCTTTGTATTGTGTATCGGTCCCTAGGATGCTCTTTGTATTGTGTATCGGTCACTAGGGTACTCTGTGTATTGTATATCTGTCACTAGGATGCTCTTTGTATTGATATCGGTCACTAGGATGCTCTTTGTATTGGATATCGGTCACTAGGATGCTCTCTGTATTGTATATCGGTCACTAGGATGCTCTCTGTATTGTATATCGGTCACTTGGATGCTCTGTGTATTGTATATCGGTCACTAGGATGCTCTCTGTATTGTATATCGGTCACTAGGATGCTCTCTGTATTGTATATCGGTCACTAGGATGCTCTTTGTATTGTATATCAGTCACTAGGATGCTCTTTGTATTGTATATCGGTCACTAGGGTGCTCTTTGTATTGTGTATCGGTCACTAGGGTACTCTGTGTATTGTATATTTGTCACTAGGATGCTCTGTGTATTGTATATCGGTCACTAGGATGCTCTTTGTATTGTATATCAGTCACTAGGATGCTTTCTGTATTGTATAACGGTCACTAGGATGCTCTTTGTATTGTATATAGGTCACTAGGATGCTCTTTGTATTGTGTATCGGTCCCTAGGATGCTCTTTGTATTGTGTATCGGTCACTAGGGTACTCTGTGTATTGTATATCTGTCACTAGGATGCTCTTTGTATTGATATCGGTCACTAGGATGCTCTTTGTATTGGATATCGGTCACTAGGATGCTCTCTGTATTGTATATCGGTCACTAGGATGCTCTCTGTATTGTATATCGGTCACTTGGATGCTCTTTGTATTGTATATCGGTCACTTGGATGCTCTGTGTATTGTATATCGGTCACTAGGATGCTCTCTGTATTGTATATCGGTCACTAGGATGCTCTTTGTATTGTATATCGGTCACTAGGATGCTCTTTGTATTGTATATCGGTCACTAGGGTGCTCTTTGTATTGTGTATCGGTCACTAGGGTACTCTGTGTATTGTATATTTGTCACTAGGATGCTCTGTGTATTGTATATCGGTCAATAGGATGCTCTTTGTATTGTATATCGGTCATTAAGATGCTCTTTATATTGTATATCTGTCACTAGGATGCTCTGTGTATTGTATATCGGTCACTAGGATGCTCTTTGTATTGTATATCGGTCACTAAGATGCTCTTTGTATTGTTTATCGGTCACTAGGATGTCTTTGTATTGTATCTCGGTCACTAGGATGCTCTTTGTATTGTATATCAGTCAATAGGATGCTCTTTGTATTGTGTATCGGTCACTAGGGTGCTCTTTGTATTGTGTATCGGTCACTAGGGTACTCTGTGTATTGTATATTTGTCACTAGGATGCTCTGTGTATTGTATATCGGTCACTAGGATGCTCTTTGTATTGTATATCGGTCACTAAGATGCTCTTTGTATTGTATATCGGTCACTAGGATGTCTTTGTATTGTATATCGGTCACTAGGATGCTCTCTGTATTGTATCTCGGTCACTAGGATGCTCTTTCTATTGTATATCGGTCACTAGGATACTCTTTGTATTGTATATCAGTTACTAGGGTCCTCTGTGCATTGTATATCGGTCACTAGGATGCTCTTTGTATTGTATATCGGTCACTAGGATGTCTTTGTATTGTATATCGGTCACTAGGATGCTCTCTGTATTGTATATCGGTCACTAGGATGCTCTCTGTATTGTATATCGGTCACTAGGATGTCTTTGTATTGTATATCGGTCACTAGGATGCTCTCTGTATTGTATCTCGGTCACTAGGATGCTCTTTCTATTGTATATCGGTCACTAGGATACTCTTTGTATTGTATATCAGTTACTAGGGTCCTCTGTGCATTGTATATCGGTCACTAGGATGCTCTTTGTATTGTATATCGGTCACTAAGATGCTCTTTGTATTGTATATCGTTCACTAGGATGTCTTTGTATTGTATATCGGTCACTAGGATGCTCTCTGTATTGTATATCGGTCACTAGGATGCTCTCTGTATTGTATATCGGTCACTAGGATGCTCTTTGTATTGTATATCGGTCACTAGGATGCTCTCTGTATTGTGTATCGGTCACTAGGATGCTCTTCGTATTGTATATCGGTCACTAGGATGCTCTTTGTATTGTGTATCGGTCACTAGGATGCTCTGTGTATTGTATCTCGGTCACTAGGATTCTCTCTGTGTTGTATGGAGATAAATAAGATGCTCTCTGTACTATATATAGATCACTAGAATGTTCCCTTTACTGTATGCCAGTCACTAGAATGCTCGCTAGATTATATATCTTATCCTGCTTGTGTATTGGCTATTCCTACTGTGAAAGGGTCCACATGCCCATTGCGTATTAGACTGCCTCACCTACCACCAATGTGACTAGGGCTAATGGTATGATAACCCCCAACTGCTTTTCGGGTTGGCCCCACCTACAGTTGATTTGGTCCCTCCTACATGAGGCCACTTTTTAGAATTTTTTTCAAGGGCCACTTTAAGTTCCCAATCCGTCCCTATCCATAATGACATACAGACAGCCTGACTGACATTAGCAAACAGCCTGAACTGCTCATACGCTCTGAATGTACACCTAATAACAGCACAATACTACAATGAATCAATAGAATATATTATCAAGGATGAACAGATAGCAAATAATTGATTCACGCATATTTCTGATTTCCCTTATGTGTGGGCAGAGTCCTGGCGTCCGTCTTTACTACAGTTCCCAACACCTCCCCCCGCACATGTGCACTCGGAGCAGCCGCTTACAATAGTTACATAAAGAAAAGATCATTTATCTTTCAAAGGGTTCTGCACCCTATAGCGATCCCACCCCCAGCAATCACCATAGTTCCAACCCAGCTCCTATGTCTTTCATACAGTGAATTATCCAAGACTGTACCACATTGTGCCCGTTTTTAATGACAGTTTTCATGATCAAAACCACTTTGGACTTGGCTGGCTTCAGTTATAATATACGCAGGACATGCCCTCCTATGTATTTGTATGTGTAAAGTAATTTAACCCTTTACAAACATGGCTGAATAAGAAACCAGCCTAAGTCTTGGGATCAGCTGTGGAAATTTTATATGCAAATGGTGGCAGATTGAATGTCCCCCAGACTCATGACATCACAGAACCCTACAGTCACTAGTTACCTATATAGACAGCAGTTACCAGACGGGGCTGATAGAGGGTTGAGTGACCAGCACTGAAGATGGTTGTCATCTTTTTACTAATCCTCCAGGCTATTGCTGTAAGTATCTGTCACCTGCCATGGTTTTTATTATTTAATATGGTCATATGTTTACTTGCTTTAGGTCTTAGTGTCACTTCTATTTGTATATGTTGTTTTTGTTAAATTAACTGATAAGTAATTAAGATTTGATGGAATTGTAAAACTTGTGATGGTCAGGACATGTTGGGTAAATGTGCTGTCCTATGTCTGTTTTTGGTGTAACAGATTGTACCACCATGTCCCTTAGCTGTAGAGTAATATACTATGGGGACTATGGATCAGGCCTTGTTGTCTTATGGCCTCAATGTTTCACATGTGTATAGTCATCTGCTCAATGTTGTAGTGTTCCTGTAAATTTGCACTGAACTATTGGCGAGTGTGATAGTGTTGTGTACCCTGGTGTGTAAGCAACCTGGCAATTATATTAAAATGTTAATAATCCTGCTTTACCACTGGTGAATGTGAGGAAGGGT
This sequence comes from Mixophyes fleayi, assembly GCF_038048845.1. Taxonomy (NCBI): domain Eukaryota; kingdom Metazoa; phylum Chordata; class Amphibia; order Anura; family Limnodynastidae; genus Mixophyes; species Mixophyes fleayi. The sequence goes on along the minus strand of NC_134411.1, from coordinate 87,991,683 downwards.
AGCTTTATAGCATGTAAGGTTTCCTTGGGGACTGACATGAAACAATTACTTTTTATACATGTTGCTATTTTTGTATTTTGTTAACTAGTTTGTGTACTACAACATGGTACATTTTATATTTGTATACCTCTATTCCAGGAACGTTATAGGACCTATTAAAGTCTATTACTCCATGTGCAGTTGTTGCCTGAATTTCAGCTGAGGACATTTTGGTACACTACTGTCACTAAAAAATAGTCACCTTGTCTCCTAACAAGGGGCCTGATTCATTAAGGATCTTAACTTGAGAAACTTCTTATTTCAGTCTCCTGGACAAAACCATGTTACAATGCAAGGGGTGCAAATTACTTTTCTGTTTTGCACATAAGTTAAATACTGACTGTTTTTTCATGTAGCACACAAATATTAACTTTAAATGTCAGTGTACAAATACGCTATCAAGTATCAAGTGTGCTGCATGAAAAAACAGTCAGTATTTAACTTATGTGCAAAACAGAATACTAATTTGCACCCTTTGCATTGTAACATGGTTGTGTCCAGAAGACTGAAATAAGAAGTTTCTCAAGTTAAGATCCTTAATGAATCAGACCCAAGATCCCTGGAGCCTGCGTAACTTCTGCATTGGCAGGGCCTATTAAGGGTTCAGGTAGCCCCAGGCAAATACACTCAGGGGCAAACGCAGGATTTCTAGAGGGGGGTTTCCATTCCACACTGCCAGTGTATAAAAGGGGCGTGGCTATCATTTGAGAAAGTGCTAGGCTGCTCTCCATCTCTTCCCATCCCCTTCAACTACACGGGCAATGGTAGCCAACTGTGCTGATTCTGGTGAAGCAATCCCAATTTTATGTGACTGTCCTGCTCAGTCAGGACTTTGATCCAACAGCAAGGATAGTTGGTATGGATGTCCTGTACTGCTTATTAAGGGTGAGCTTCTTGCATCTAATTGTAGTGTATGTTTCTTGCCACTAACGAGCATTACAGTGTGAAGCGGGACATACATCCCAACTATTGTTGCAGTCAGGACAATGTCCTGACTGAGTGAGCTAGTCACATAAAAATCAGGACAGTCCCACCAGAATCAGGACAGTTAGCAGACGGTGCTGCTCTCTTCTACCTGTTCTTGTAGTTTTCCCTACCTGCAGCTGCTGGTCTCATAAGCTCGGTTGCTGCTTGTCTGGATCCTGGAATGTTGGTGCCCTGTTTGGTAAACAGATAAAGGTACATAAACAATGGAAAGTCTAGCAGTGAGTGAGCCCATTTAGGCCTCCCCCAACCAACACAGATGTTAAATCAATAGCATTTACATTTAATAATTAGACCTCCCTGCCCAAAACCATCTTAACGTTAAATTAAAACCATTCACGTTTAATAAATAGACCTATTTCCCCCCGATTAGCCTCTATTAAAAAAATAGGTTTGAGATATAATAGACAGACCTAATTCCCCCTATCATGCCCTGCCATTATATTACTGATTCCAGCGCTGCGGAATTAGTGGCGCTATATAAATAAATGATAATGATACATTTGATAATACTTATTTTCCCCTCAATCGGCCCCAATATTAAACAATTAGTATTCCAATTTAATAATTAAACTTATTTCGCCATAAATTGCCCTGATATTAAATAATTGTTTTATTTACATTTAATAAATAGCCCTCCTTCTCCCTAAAATCGGCCCCTTATTAAATTAATTATTATGATCCCACTATTAAATTAAATAGTCCTCACCATTAAATAGTTTGCCCCACCAAGAAATTAGTATTTCCCACCCACTATTAAATGATTACTACCCACACTCACCCACCCTTATCCAGCCTGCACCCTTATTTCAATAAGCCCTCACTTACCTTCTTCCATTTGGCAGACTCTTCTGTCTCCTACTTCCTGCACGATCACATGCTGCCCGCCCTGTGAAAGAGGGGTGCGGAGCACATACTGCAGACAATGGGCAGAACAGATTGGATCTATAGATCCGTGGCTGGAGGGGCGAGGGGTTTCCAGGCAAATGGAAACCCCTCCTGAGTGCGTTCCTGACACTCGTAACGCCCGTCGCCTTCCACGCCAGGCTAATACACAGTAGGTAAAAATTAATTTGTCATTAGTTTAAAATCCTGCTTATTTCACCCCCCTCTAATGTTTATGTTCCAGTGTTTTGAAAGGGTCACAGCAGTCCTTATCACTCATTAAAATCACAACTGTATAGCAGAGTGAAGGCATGAACGAATGCTAATGAGAGTAAACATATGCAAGGGGAGGAGGCTGTCATGTCATGTTACATTTTTCCTTCATGTTTTAATTTTTATTTTGGAAAACAACTACTCTCTAATACTTTACAATTAATTAAATTTAACACTTCTCCCTGTCACAATTTTGCACCCCAAAAAGCCTTGTGCCCTAGGCAGCCACCTAGTCAGCCTATTCAATAATCAGGTCGTGTTGCTGACATTTACATTTTTTATATTGACTGGTAGCAAGTTCAGTTATGTTACTGTCAATACATTTACTGATGGTTGGAAACCCTGGCTGTACCTAATAACCACCCCACTCCATATTAGTCTGTTTGAGACATTTTTTCCTGCTATCTCCAAATATTTGTGAATGTGTTTACAAACTAAATATAAAGCATGATTCTTTGTTGTTTTTTTCTCCTAGGATTTCTTTTACCCTCCAAAAGAGAAAGCCTTGGCACAGAAAAGAAAAAATGGAAGTAGAAATGAAATTGAAGTAAAGAATAAAAAACCAAAAAGACAGAGAATGAAGAAAGAAAAAAAAATAAAGAAAAGCCAAAAAAAACCATAAAAAATAAAAATAAAATAAAATAATAAAGTAAAAAAAAAAGCCCAAAAAAAAAAAGAAAAGCCGAAAAACAGAAAAAAAGTTGATAAACATTCAAATAAATAAACTGAAAAGCAGAAAAAAGCCAAAAAAACAAAAAAAAAATCTAAAAAAAAAAGCCAAAAGCCATAAAAAGTAAAGGCGAAAAACAGAAAAAAAAGTCGAAAAACATTAAAATATAAAAGAAGAGACTTCCGGTGGGCGGGGCATCTGGAATGGCTGCTTTTTAGTCTAGCTCTACACGATCGCCTGATATCTTCTACCATCAGAGGATCAGATCACACCAAAAATAATACAAACAAGCTTAGATTAAGCCCAAGAGTGTGAAGATCTGACTGGGGTCTGTATGACAGCTGAGAGCGCATCTTTTTCCCCGGAGTCCGGCTCCAAGTGAGAGCCACACCAGTTTCCCGCCATTCGGAAACAAAACTTCACAGGCTGAAGCAAAACCTAACACCACGGGCGCGTGGATAACAAGGAAATTTGGCAGAGAAAAAGGCTATAAGATACTAAAACAACCAAACTTACCAAGTGGCTTGGTCCCTGGAGGGCTGCAGGCGGAGATCGTGAGAGGAGTCTGGCACGATTCGGGTGGTGACCAGCAAAGTGGGGAGTGCTGACAACGCCCCCCCTTTTTTTTCCTCCCTGATAAGAGTGTCGGAGATGCGACTCCCTGTGGAGGCTGATAAACTGAGACTGAGATCGGGTATGTCCCACGGCAGCAGTGGAGACGGGTAGCGTGAGGAACGCACAGAAGTACCCCAGCGGAGGAAAGCGGAGACCAGCTTGAGAGAAGGTGCGTGGCGGGAGGAGTTGGAGAGAGCCGGGAAACCAAGCTGGAGGGTCTGGTGCGGGTGAAGGATCTCGAGAGGTAGCTGTGCCTGGAGAATGGAGGTGCAGGAGCACAGTCTCAGGGAGATCGTGAGGCGGTGTTTAGTCCACTGGTGCTAACGAGGCGGCTGTGCTGGAGGCGCAATTTGCTCCCCGAGGAGAAGAAAGAAGAGTCCGTGATTGCAGAACTATCTTGTGGTGGAGGGTTTTAGTGCCCATAACTCCTGCTGAGTATACCCAGGGAGATAATCTTATGATAAAAGTTGGAGGCACTACACATCTTTGTATTGTATACTTATACCATGGTTGGGTTGGTCATTGAAAAATCATTATAACCAGTCGTGTATACTCTTTAGAGAAATATAAGATCTTATTGCAGATGTGCCTTTCTCTTGACGTAGCCCATGTAACACTAAATGCTTGATTTGAGAGAATTAATCTTATGTATGTTGGTTGAAAACACCTATTTTTGTATTAGCCTTTAAGTGTGATGGAACTTCAATGGTTAATTCTGACTAAGTTGCCAAATTGAGTCGGCACTGTTCTGCTGACATCTAGTGGTGACAGACGGATAGTGTCCTTAAATATCACAGGTGAAAACCTGTAGCCATCTGGTTAAATCTTGAAAATATTTGCTTAAAAAGTTGTAATATTTTGCATAATTGCCAAGACCTATACTGATATTGAGAACGTGATAAATTCTTTCAAGGTAGTCTTGAACAGGCAACAAGCTATACAAGCTGTGACTCTGCTGCCACCTTGTGGAAATAGTTGCCAAATATCTTCAAATCAGTATATGGTGTTTTAATTGCATTAGCAACTGTTCAAACTGAAAGCCAAAAATTTTAACACAACTCTTGTATACCTATTGCTTAGCTAAACAATATAAATGTAACTTTTCATGTCATTTCTTGATAAGAGAAGACAGCGTAAATTTCTATATCTAAAAGGTAATTCAACCATATTAAGTGACTTACTCAAATAAAAGTAAATGTCAAGGAGAGAAGTAAATGTAAACTTTTACCTAAAAACTGACAACCTAGGCACACCACCTTAACAGGGGTTCCCCCTTTCCAGTTATCTTGTTCATCCCATGGAAAGATACTTACATAAACAAAAACCAGGTACAAGTCCGGGAGATCACCACTTTAGCGAGTGTCATTAAATTGAAGATATATACAGCTGGATATTTATCAATTAGATCATCTAGCGATATCCCATAAAGACAGATTTTGGGATTCATATGGGGGAGCCATTGGAATCGTATCAGTCACACATTTCCAGACCTTCACCCAAAAAGCACCTACTACTGGGCAATCCCATAGCATATGCCAGAAGTCTGCAGGGGAAAAACTACATTTTGGACAGGATGCATCACTTCTCCGACCCATACAGCGCAAACCAACTGGAGTCAGATAAACTCTGTGAAATATATATAGATGTATTTGTTGATACGGGAGGCAGGTTGTAGCACTACGAATAGATTTAAGCATGTGAATCCAATCCTCCTCCGTTAGCTGACCAAGATTCACCTGCCATTTCTCTTTCAATGATTCTAAATCCCGAGGGGCCAAAGAACCATTAATGATTGAATAGAGCTGGGAAATAGTTTTATTTGTACCCACATTTAATAAGAGTTTTAAGGGAAGATGGCTGAATTAAGGGAGTAGAGGTAGGAAATTGAGCATTCAAGGAATGCCGAAGTTGTAGATAACAGTAGAATGCAGAATTAGGTATCCCCCTTTCTTGTGATAATTGTGCAAATGATTTCAATATACAAGACTGATACAACTGTCCAATATTTATTATACCATATTTTTGACAAATATTATACTCTGTTTATTAAGCTCCGGGAAGGAAAGATTATGCCACAAAGGAGCAAATGGATCGTAACCTTCATTTCTCACTATATTTTGAGAAATACGCCAGACTTCAAAAGCCTAACTATTGGGGCCACCCTATTCGAATATTTTCCCCTTAGCAATATTCCCATAGGCAGCAATAGTGCACCGCCAGAAGCATATGCCTGCTCAGCCAGAAAGCCCAACAGATCAAGAGGACTCTGTTCTCCCGCCCAATTAATCAAATGGGCAAGTTGAGCTGCTTAATATAGTCTCAAATTCGGAAGCACTAATCCACCATCAGCCTTAGCTCTGCACAAAATGGACATTCGAATACGTGCTCTTCCTTCGCCCCAGACAAACGAGGAAATAAGTCTGTCTATTTTATTAAACAATGCTCGGGGGAGGTATATCGGAGAGTTCTGAAGAATATATAGGAATTTAGGCTGTATTACCATCTTGAAAAAGTTAATCCTTCCCGTTACCGTAAGTGAAAGTTTTTTTACAAATATGTGATTTTACTTTAAAATATTCTATAACCGGATCTATATTAAGAGATACAAATTCACTCGCCAAATTAGATATCCAGACACCAAGATACTTAAACCTTTTGGTCCATTTAAGAGAGTGTCTAGACCTATCCTCGGGGGGAATTACACCATGGAGGGGAAATATATAAGATTTATCCCAGTTGTCGTCAGCATAAAGAGCTATATTATCACATACCTCTCCAATCGGGAGCCCAACAAATAACGGAAGGTCCTTAACCAAGCAGGCAAGGGGTTCTATGGCCAGCGCAAATAATACTGGAGACAGGGGACAGCCTTGCCTGCTTCCTCACCCCAAACTAAAGGAGGGAGACGTGTAGCCATTTACAGAAACTCTTGCTGTTGGTTCCGATTATAATAGCCGTATCCAATTAATAAACTCCACCCCCAACCCGAATCTATGCAGTACCTCCCAAAGACACCCCCACTCGACTGAGTCAAAGTCCTTGGCAGCATCCAAGGACACCACCACTGCCCCCTCCTCGGCCACATGGGGCAACTGTGCTGGGCTTTGTTTTTCACCCAGTTTAACTTCCTCATCACATTCCGTCCAGGTTCAAAAACCACCAAAGCTGACTTTGTCTCTGAGCTTTATGGCATACCATCCTCAGCCTCCTGCCCTGTAACCCATTATCCCCTCGAACTGCATTCATATTGGTCTAACCCAAGATCTTGGGGCCACACTCTGCCGGTTCCAGAAGATTGCTCCAGCTCAGACACCCACAAATAAATTGTTTGTTCCGGTTCATCTAAGAAAGTCTGTCCTCATTGAATGCCACGATAACCAGTCAGGTCATCCCAGAAGCTATAGGACCATCTAAATACTCTCCCGCTGGCTTTGGTGGCCCTCCTTATCTTCTGATGTGGAGCAGGACGTCCGCGCCTGCCCAGAATGTGTCAGAAACAAATCCTCTAGGAACCGTCCTCCTGGTCTACTGTTACCCTTGCCTACTCCGAGCAGGCCTTGGGCCCATCTTTCAATGGATTTTATTGTCGACCTCCCATGGTCCTTGGGTCATAACACCATATGGGTGGTCGTTGACCGTTTCAGCAAAATGGCACACTTTGTACCCTTACCCAAGCTGCCCAGATGCCAGAGGCTTGGCCATCTTGTTCCTTGGTCATATTTTCCTTTTCCACGGCCTTCCGGAGGACATCTTGGACCAAGGATCACAGTTAATTGCACACTTCTGGAGGTCCTTTTGCAACTCCCTCGGGATCAAAATCAGTTTGTTCTCTGCTTACCACCATCAGTCGAATTGTTAGATGGAAAGAACCAACCAATCCCTGGAACATTTCATACACATCTATGTTTCCAAGTTCCATGACAACTGGTCCTCTCGCTTACCTTGGGCAGAGTTTGCATATAACAATTCTTGCCATTCTGCAACACGTACATCCCCGTTCTTCTGTAACCTCGGGTTCCACCAGAAAGCTAACTCTTTCTCTTCTGCTGTTTCCATTGGTGATGCCGGGTCGCCTGCCTTTACGTCTCAGTTAAGGTCCGTCTGGAAAAATGTGCACTCTGCACTGTCAAGCTTCTCACAAATTAAATCCTTTGCTGATGCTCATCGTGGTCCGTGTTTATTGAAAGTCGGGGGATCGAGTCTGGTTGTCCACACGAAACATCAAATTGAGGCAACCCTGGAGAAAACTAGAGCGCCGATACAATGGACCATTTACAATTGAGAAACGATAAACCAAGTGGCATTCAGACTTAAGCTACCACCTTCTTTAAAAATACCCTGCACGTTCCATTGCTCTCTTCTAAAAAAATAAAGAAAACCAAACTGTTTCTCCTAGCAAGCTCACTCAGCCTTCCTCTAACGGGCCACCACCTCTGCTTGTAAATGGAGACCGTGAGTCCATCGTAGAGATAATTCTTGACTCAATAGTTCAAGGCAAAGTCCAGTTCCTTGTAAATTGGAAGGGTTATGGCCCTGAGGAGCGATATTGGGTACCGCAGAGGTGTCTCCACGTCGAGACTCATTAAGGAATTTAAGAAGTTTCCCAAAAAACAAGGAAGGGGTACTGTCAGCAGTCGTGGCAGCCGCGAGCACCGCCGCAACTCTCCTCTGCCTGTTGGTGGTGTCCCAGCCGTCTCCATGACGACCGGGGCTGCACTTCCAGCTCCTTCGTCCTGGTTGTCTGGGCAACAACCGGGACGCTTCAGGCTCCCTGCTGCCGCACCCAGCTGGCCGGGCACAGCAGCAGGGCTGTTAGGGATCAGACAATTAGGGCTGATTAGTATACACTGCTCTCACCTTTCCCTTCCATTGGCTGCAGTAACAGTTAATTATGCTAGTGCTGGAGCACTTGCAGGCATTGCCCTGATTTGTCCGTTGTATTATTTAAGGCAGTGAAGACTGAGCCTCACTGCCGGTTATAGTGTTCTAACCCAGTCTGCTATCTGCTCCTGTGCTACATTGGTGTTAAACCTTGGATTGCCTTTTCTGTGTATGACCTGTTATGCACGTTTTAACGCTATCCAATAACGATTGTCGAATCTCGATTTGTCACAAAGTAATTTATTATCCAAAAGAAGCAGAATAATTCAAGCAAAATAATAAGTACAGCCGTTTCTTATCGCAGGCGCTCTGGATCCAGTGAACAGTCATTCAGGTCCGAAGGCTATGGTCAAAGAAGACTGGTCATTAAGCTCAGCTTATATAGAGTCAGAAATACAGTAAAACAATGCAGATGGTTTGGCTTGCTTCTAGTGGTCCAGTGTACTGCAGGTCATAGGCCAGTTCAACCAAAATATCCAAGGGGGGGGGTGTCATCTCCCGGAGGATGTGCTCCGACTTTCCCGCCAAGACTCCAGTTTCAACTAGTCTATTAGCATTTTATGGTCAATATCACTTTAAACATTTATTCCCTAACATCACTAACTAGAGTATGCAATGTGCGATCTCTTCGGCCAATGAACCAGACAACTGCTGATGAATAGGGGATTAAGATGATACTAAACATGATCGTTCCTGCAACCTGAACCTTGGGTTTCACTAAAATGCATATAACTTATTAAATATAAATACTGCTATATTTTGACATAAATATCTGTGTTGCAACTACTATTAATGTGTACTAATTACAAATGTGTTGGTGTGAAGGTGTGTAAAAAAAAAAAACCAACTTGTTATTGCCACATGCTGCGGCTGGGTACAGCCTTCCACACAGTAGCGTGCTCTACCCATAATTGCAGACAAAGACAAAGTTTGCTTGATATTAATTGAAGTGACCTTATCCAATTTGCTGACTTCAACAAAGTCACCTAGGATAACAGAGCTATTGGCTGCTTTTGTTGTGTGGCCCAAACACAAGATTACACTATACAGACCCCCTGAATGAAGGATCCCTTGAATTGCTATAGTATATACAGAGTTGATCTTTTAGCAGCTTCCTTTATAAGTGTCAAGTCTGGTGGCTCCCAATAACCAATACACTAGACAAGGTAAATAGCGCAAATTCATTTAATCCAGAGTAAAACATGAACAAAATTTGCCTTTTACCAATATAAAAATGGATTTCAGTAACTTGTGTATGACCACGTGCAAAATAAAGACAAATCCATGTACATTTATCCAACTGATAAAACTAGCAACGAATCCATTGACACATCAGATGCACAATTAAGTCTTGCACTCCATAAAATGAGGAATCAGCTCCTATGATTTAGCAGATGAAGATAAATCTGTAACAGAACTGGTTTACATGGTTCACTATGTACACTTAAAGAATAAAATTGCACACCTATAAAAAACAGGTCCCGAGAATCAGAATAAAACCAGCGATTTCCCTAAAGACAAGTTATCGAGCCTCTTCTTCCTTCATCTTCTTAGCCAACCTTTCCAATATAACATTCAAGTCCATAGTCTTGTTTAGTTTGTAGTAGGTGTCCTTTCGGATGGAATGAATGGCGAGCCAGTCGGGAAGCAGTTCCACCAACAACAGGAGATGTTTTTCCATTTCTCCTGCATAAATAAGATTATATATATTACTCAGACAACATGAAGACCTGTTATAGATCTATAACAGCAATAATCACTTCTAGACCATATTCATATTTTGACCCAAAGAATTTGCTATCAAAAGTTGACAAATACATGTGGTTAAGTAAACTTTAATTAGATTCACTTGCTCCGTTTATAGACATTTCTTACAGCAACTGTTTAAGCGGAATTTCCAATGAACAGGAGAAGCTGAGTTTCTGCACTTTCACAGGTGGTCAATTAAGTCTACATGTAATAGAATGTTGGGGCACCAACATTCTAAAGCACTTCAGCAGGAAGCTCATCACACCTGAAGACAGTTCAGGAACATTGAAATTGATGGACAATTCCCTGATGGTATCAAATAGCTTCTATTGCCAACACCACCTCACTATCATAACAGGACCAGTTACAAGTTGTAATGTCTGGGCCCTGGGGCACCTTACTAGGTTGCACCACAGCTTTAGAGACAAAGCCACGGAGACATTCAGGGCATAGGGGTCTCACCTGCAGATATGGATGAACGGCAGCTGGAAGTCACAGCGTTACACACGACCTCTACAGTCAGGGCTGGCTTCTTCTCCGCCACAAACACATTGCGCAGAATACGGGACAACTCTGGCAGCCGGGACATCATGAGGAGACGTTCCTCCTGCTGGGGTTTACGCGTCATCACGGCTTGAAGTTTCTGCACTTCTTTAGCCCGGATCTGAAGAGGAGAAACAATATCACTTTACACTCACTGTCAGACAGACTATAGCAACAACTCCCCTTTGACTCTTATAGGAAAGCCCCTGGAAATTGAGTATATCACAGTAACCTACCCTCTCCAGCAGGGACTGAGAGACTCCTTTTAGGGCAATTGGTGTGGCCAGGGCAGGTTTAGGCTTTTCTACAGGTTTCTGGTCTGCAACGCTGCTCTCTGCACTTCTCAAAGCAAGATTTGCGAGAGCTTTCTCCATCTTCATAAAGGGAAAAAAAAAAAAAAAAAGTCAATGTCTTAAGCCAACCAATAATTCCTCCAAAATCTCATATATAAAGATTTAGACCCCACATGCAGTTTGCAATTCCATTGCCAGGTCATAATCATGTAGGAGGGCTTAGCTGAAACAAAATGGATGTAGCTACACAAGAGTAGAAATTGTTTCTGAGTACTAAACAAGCTGCCACCTAAGACTTTTCAAACAATCCATTTAAAAATTACACTAGTTCAACACCAAAAGCATTATAAACACTGGCCGCTTTAACCCATTGAAGGCAAACCACACTGCTTCGCAAATGCTTTCCCCTGACATTTAAAAGGTCTACTGTCCCCCTGACGAGTGCTTGCCAAGCAGCCAAGCAAGTGCTTCATACAGGTTATACTAAAAGACTTGCTTGACAAACATTCACAATTCAGTCAGCTTACACGCTGTGTGGGACTCAATGGGTTAATCACACATCCACTCACCTTGGGTGTCATCATACCACGTGCTTTGGTCAGCACCTCCTGCGCTGTGGTCAGCTTGTCTATCTGTGGCGGCTGTGGAAGCTCAGCTGGCAGTATATCTGGTACCTCATCAACACTGAATCGTGGGTGCCAGCGAGTCAGCTTGTCATCAGGCACCACCATTGGAGGATTCAGGGAGGCCAGGAAAGACTAAAAAGATAAGCATTTCTCATTAGCAAGGATTTTTCTTTGTTTAAAAAGTTATTAGGGGACAGGGCACAGAATAGCAACAGTTAAGACCCAACATACTTACTCTGTGGTGCAGTTTTACTATGTTGGTCAGGCTTCTATGGAACATCCGCCTGCGTTCCAAGAGGGAGCTTACTGTGAGCTGAGGGCGCCCATCCATCTTATCGCCTGTAACGTCATGAGTAGAGTACATGATTGTGTTAGAAACTGTTAAACCCCAAAAACAGGGTGAGCTATCTGGTACAAGTACAAGTTTTGCAGACTCAAAGTCACACCCTACTCACCTTCTGGAACTATTGGCTCCACAGTAAGCTGGTAGTCTGTCTTCTTCATCCCATCCTTGTAGGTTGGGATGTTCTTCTCCTGTCTGAACTTGTAGGCAGTTGGATAAACAGTTTTGATCTGTCCAACATTGCGTTCCTCAAACTGCCTGTAGGAGGACAACAGTTAGTTGACTTCTGCTCATCCATTTACAATCTAATTTGCACAAAAAACAACCTACACAACTTACTTTCTCATCATATCTTGGACTCCCTGCTTCACTTTGGAGAAGGTGACGGTCTCAGAGCGATTGAACAACATGCCTACAATAGTGTCCATACTGCGGAACATCTCAGAAAGAACTTTGTACTTGAATGGCAGGGAAAGTCCAGGAGGAACATCCTGGGCAAGTGTATGGAAGCGCTGATAGGCTGGTGCCTTCTCACTAGAAAAAAAAATGAATTATTTACATGCATGTTAGTATGTGGAGTTCTACTGACATTTACAAAGCACAGAAAGAGTTCTCTGCATTGAAGCTACCTTTCCTCCTTAGGCTCTTCTATCTGCACAAGGTTCTGATTTTCCTCTTTCTCTGAGGTTTTCTTCTCTCTGATCTTAGACTCAAGCTCCTGTGCTTGTTTGAGTCTTGCTTTCAGGTCCGATATTGTAATTTTGCTTTGGGTAGGTGCAGCAGGAAGATTAGCTTTCTGAGTGAGCTCCTGAATCCTCTGCAGTCGAGATTTTAATTCCACAAGATTCTCCTTGGGTGGGACCTACAAGAAAACCAAAAATGGCACCGATGTGAATAACGTTTAGCCAACACAATGATGCAAGTATAGGTTATACATGGCTTAGAATATCCTTTTAACCCCAAGGTCATTTAAATTTGCAATCTTGCATGTTATATGAAGTCTGACTACCATCAGTGTTCAAGTCATGTAATGCCACATGCACCTATTCCAGGTTGGTGAATATAAATATTTAGACAATTTACAACAAAATAGGTACACCAATTGCAAGCAATATGGGTAGCTTGATGTCCATCCTCCACATTGGCCAAAATTGCCCCCAAAACTTGGCTGCACAAGTATTCTCCAATAGGTTAATTATTAAATCTAAATGCACATCTCAAGTAGCACCTGTATAACTAACAAGTGCCCAAAAATATAATTCCAGGTTATTCTGTACATAGTAGTTTTGTGTACAGGCAGATACGCTTTAAACACTGCATTCAGTGTATCAGCAGCCACATGGCAATAACTCAGCACTTACTCTGCTTACCATGTACAGAAAAACAGGGTAAAAACAGTTTCATTATCAGAAAGGTGCTTTCTGTAGCCACGGTTATGGCAAACAAGAGTGAACATATTCTGTAAGACAAACCTTCACATCAGGCCCACATGGACTACTCAGGAATCCATTGCTCTTTGGAGAAAGGGTCACATTGACCAAGTTCTTTATCTTCTTGCCCAGAGATGGAGGGGTCACACATTGGACTTCAGCTTTTGAGCATGGACTGAAACACTGAACAAGAGAACAGTTTTAGTTTGTTTGACACAAAAGGTGAAGTTTTTCATTGATTTTAGCCACATTGTACCCACAATACAAAAGATATAAGAGGGATTAGATGTATCTGCTTTGAAATTTAAACTTCTATTACATCCTTTGGATACACTGGGGGAGGAGATGGCAATGCAGCCGAGCATTACTGGCTCCTTGCTTTTAGTCCTTAACATTAAAGGTTTGATTGTACCTCTGATCAGAGAGTCTAAAGTAGCAGTTCTTAGTTGGCTTTTGTGACTGGCCTCAAAATACCAGCAAGCCCAAGCTTGGAGATAACTAGGACAAAAAAAATCCCAACATTTACTGATGCAGGACACTTGTTGTGCAGGGACCGAACTACCATTGTAAGATTAGTCACTATGAGACTTTATAATAATTTAATAGGCAGAGTTGTAGCTTGAGTGGCCAGTAACCTACACATAGGGGATATAGGCATTTTGTGTGCAGCAAATGTTCAGACTATCAATTTGCTAAGGACCAGCAACAGTGAGGCCCCAAACAATATTCGTAAGACCTGAAATATTCGAGTGGTACTGGAATCTAGCAGTGGACATCTCTCCAATTAGCGTACCAAACAGTTCCACTCTAAACATTTAACTTGATAACTCTCAATGTGCCCGTAAGATGAAATGGCAGGGGAAAAAAATAGGCTTTAATCTCAAGTTGTGGCAGGCTGAAAGGAAAATCTCACAAATAGGGGCATATTCAATTCTTCCGTTCCCACGCAGCACAAAATCTATTACCGATATTACGGTAATAGTTAGCTGGATTTCAGCTTGCGGCTCAGGGAGCTGCAAGCTGAAATCCAGCGAGAAAATTACTGTATTAACGGTTTCTGCGCGGACCGCGAGATTTTCGGCGCTTCCGCCGAGAATTGAATATGCCCCATAGAGTTTATACATTATAGTGGCTATGAAAAGCTGTCAGTCTGACAATTACAATTTCTTCTAATATGCGTAAATCCTTCTAGGACTCGACATCTTTCGCATGAGTAAACCTAAACATTAGATAGCAAGCGGTGTTAATCAAAAGTTAAACACCTATAAGTTGGAGACAGAATAACTGCACAGCACAAGGGTTAATATTGGCTACCTTGCAACACCAGAGTCTTGGGTCACATTTTAACCAAGCTACCACCGACAGAGCTGGCACTCAACATGCCTCACACCAGGTGTCAAGGGAGTGTTGCATTTTGCAAAATATAATTGTGACCCCTTTCAATAGCTAGCTATAGGGGAAACTGCTGTAATCTATCATGCCTTCTTTTTTTTTTTAAGGCTGCCACCTTGAAAGCTTACAAAGATTGCTACCAATACATTGGAAACAGCCAACCAGCCACATTTATATCACTTTTACATTTGCAAATATGTCCACAATTGTACAGCTAAACTAGACAAACAGAAGCAACCAACTGCTGGCTGCATGGAAGGATAGGCGCTGGACCATCTTGGGGGGGGGGGGGGGGGGGGGGGGGGGGGGGGGGGGGGGGCAATTTGTACATAAATGCAGAAGGGGCAAGGGGACAACTGGAGGAACAGCTGGTGGGGGTCAGTATAAATTCATAGCATAATGCTGTATACCAGTCATTCTCACTGGTGGCTGGTGAATAGCACATGAGCAGCCAGTAGGCAGAAGCGGTTCATGGTCTCAGCAGAGGCTGAGAGAGGGGGGATGGGGACAATGCAACAACATATGGTGGGGGCAGGTATACATAGGCTCAGGTGTGTCAGGGGAAGTCTCAGGAGTACCCAGTGGGTGAGAGGTGCAGGGGGACATAGCCTCATAGGTAACCAGTGGGGGAGGGGCAGGGGTCATGGCTTGTGGTGGAGGGCAGAGGACATAGCCTCAGAGGCATGGGTAATGGGGTATGGCTTGTGGTGGAGGGCAGAGGGCATCCTCAAGGGTGCCCAATGGGGGGAGAGGAGTGCAGATGGACAAAGCCGCAGGGGTAACCAGTGGTAGTTAGGGGACATGGCTTGTTGTGGAGAGCAGGGGACATAGCCCCAGGGTTTGCTGTTTGGAGGGGGGGGGGGCTACACAACATATGGTGGGGGTAGGTGGGCATAGACTCAGGGTCACAGGTGGGGGGAGCAGCAGGTGGACGTGGCTTAGGGTGGAGGGCAGTGGGATCAGTCTCAGCGGTGACCGGTACCTGGGGCTCTTCCTCCGGTAGTTTCAGCTTCTTCCGCGCAGACCTCTTGCCCTGCACCTCCGGCCGGACGGCCTCCGGGTCAGAGTCCTGGCGGGTCCGCTTCTTACTGCTCCGCCTGAGCGAGACGGGGACCTCATTGCTCTCCCCCCGCTCCGGGCTGCAGGGAGGGCGCAACAACTCCTCCAACTTCTGTCTGCGGGTCACCGTGCGGGGCTCCCCCTGAGCCTTCCTCCCCCGCTGGGTCTCCAGCGGCCCCTCCGCCGCCGCCCGCTTGCGCTGGACATAGAAGTCGGTGACTCTCATCTGCGCCATGTTCTCCTGCGCTGCTCACCTGTGACTGAGGACCGACGCGCCAATACTCTGGGGGATCACTGCTCCAGCCGTGACGTCACACACACCGAGCCCTCTTATTGGCCGCTACCCCCGGAAAAGAACTCGGAGTACAACTCGGAATTCGCGGGTAAACCGAGTCACGTGATGTACAACGCGGAATGTTCCACTCTGCCGGGGGACGACGCAGGGATCGATAAGGACACGTGGTTGGTTTAGCCCATGATTGTGCTGTAAGCTTATCATACAAAACATTCACAGCTCCCAGACATATGTGTACAGACACTGCTGATAGCACACTGCAGCCAAACAGGGATTGTCAGTCTAGGACCAAATTACATACTTTGTGAAGCAGTGAAGGGGTTTGTTTAATGCAGATCTAACTGACCAAAAATAGGGACTACTTGGAGGAAAAGAGGGACAGGGGCAAGTTTGGTCTAAAACAGTGTTGGCTAACCTGTGACACTCCAGGTGTGAAACTACAAGTCCCAGCATGCTTTGCCAATATATAGCAGTTTATTGCTGGAAGGGTATGCTGGGACTTGTAGTTTCACAACACCTGGAGTGTCACAGGTTAGCAAACACTGGTCTAAAAGAAGGGAATTTCACCCTATTTCTATTCATATAATATGATGACTGGCAATATTTATTGTCATTAACCATTCTGGTGAAAAAAATAAACATATTTAGGGAATAAATCAATGGTTTATTTTTTAATAAACCCTCCTTACAAAAACCAGTAGGTATGTGGGATTATTAGTAGTATCCTTTATAAAGAGCTGACACATTACATAGCACTGTACATTGAGGGGATCTCCACACAAATAACATACAATGATATTAAACAGAAGGTAAAAATGGCCCTGTCCACATGAGCTTACAATCTAATACGTTTGGGGAACACCTGATACATAAGAAAGCGGAATAACAATCAGCTGATGTCCAAAAGATCGGTAAAGGACGCAGTGTCTTCCATGGACAAGGTAACATGATTAGTGGTAAAACCATCAGACAAAGGAGGGAACGTGGTACTGTGGAATAAAACTGTATCTGATTGAGGCACGGAGACAATTGGATGATGTCAGTTGTTTTAAAAAAAAAAGGTCATCTTTAATCCGACAAATGATTTACTTATTCCGTATCAAAGATTAGTAGAAAGAGCATTTGAAATGGGTGCTATACCCGAAAAGTGAGAAAGAATTCTTGCGGGTTGATAACCCAAAAATATTGAGTTTCAACTAAAGTATATACATATACTTTAATATGGAGTTAGTCCCCCTTTTGCAGCGATAACAGCTTCCACTCTTCTTGGAAGGCTTTCAACAAGATGTTGGAGTGTTTCTGTGGGAATTTCTGTCCATTCATTCTGTAGAGTATTTATGAGGTCAGGCACTGATGTTGGACGAGAAGGCCTGGCTCGCAATCTCCGTTCCAGTTCATCACAAAGGTGTACAATGGGGTTGAGGTCACAGCTCTGTGCGGACCAGTCAAGTTCTACACCAAACTCATTAAACCATGTCTTTGTAGTCCTTGCTTTGTGCACTGGGACAGAGTCATGTTGGAATAGAAAAGGGCTTTCCCCAAACTGTTGCCACAAAGTTGGAATCATAGCATTGTCCAAAATGACTTGG
The DNA here is from genome assembly GCF_038048845.1 of Mixophyes fleayi. Classification (NCBI taxonomy): domain Eukaryota; kingdom Metazoa; phylum Chordata; class Amphibia; order Anura; family Limnodynastidae; genus Mixophyes; species Mixophyes fleayi. The sequence continues at coordinate 87,974,017 of NC_134411.1, read as the reverse complement.
TATGCTGAAGCATTAAGATTGCCCTTCACTGGAGATAAGGAGCCTAGCCCAAACCCTGAAAAACAGCCCCATACCATTGTCCCTCCTCCACCAAACTTCACAGTTGCCATAATGCAGTCAGGCAGGTAACATTCTCCCCTGGCATCCACCAAACCCAGACTCACCTACTCGACTGACAAACAGGGAAGCGTGATTCGTCACTCCACAGAACACGTTTCCACTGCTCCACAGTCCAGTGTTGGTGTGCTTTATACCACTCCATCCGAAGCTTGGCATTGGTCTTGGTGATGTGAGGCTTGCATGTAGCTGCTCGGCCATGGAAACCCATTCCATTAAGCTCCCGTCATACAGTTTTTGTGCTTTTATTAATGCCAGTGGAAGTTCAGCAGAGCATTTGTGACTTTTTTACGCACCATGCGTCTTAGCAGTCATTGACCCCGCTCTGTGATTTTACGTGGTCTTCTGCTTTGTGGCTGAGTTGCTGTTGTTCCTAAATGCTTCCACTTTCTAATAATATCACTTACAGTTGACTGTGGAATATTCAGCAGGGATGAAATTTCACGAACCAACTTACTGCAAAGGTGGCACCCGATCACAGTACCACGCCTGAAGTCACTGAGCTCTTCAGAACGACTTATTTTGTATCATAAATGTTTGAAAATTTAGACTGCATGGTTAGGTGCTTGAATTTATACACCTCTGGCAACAGGTCTGATTGAAACACCTCAATTCAATAATTAACAGGTTTGGGCAAGTACTAATATATATATATATATATATATATATATATATATATATATATATATATATATATATCTATCTGTAAACATCCCCATTCTTTAACATAACTTGAAATACCTACGAGGCAGGAATCATTGTCGGCTAAGGTCAGAAACAATGGAACAGTCAAGGTCACAAGCAAACAATCAGGGTTAAGAACAAGCCAGCTCAGCATCAGAAGGTCGGTCAGATAGAATAATTCTCCAGCACAGCAAGCGCTAACACAACCTTTGCTCAGGCACCATATAATCGCCTTAACCTGATATAACTGGCATGCACCCAAACTTGCGCTTACACGTCACAGTTAGTGTCTTATATAATAAGTGTGTATTCTAAAGACCGGCCATGTTTGCCAAGGAGAACAAAACGCCTGAAACTGAGGGATGGTTAATTTCTACATTTTTATGTATCCCAGGATTTTATTCACCTTTACAGCCACTGCCTGACGCTGTGTGCTGCTACTCAGCTTTCTGTCCATTAGGATTTCTAAGTCCTCTTACATCTCCGTTTTCTCCAGTGGGATGTAGTCGAATTGTCAACAGTGAAAATGTTGAGATTAGGGGGGGGACTCAATTGTAAGACACCTCACGTGGATTATTTTCTTTTATTTTTTTTTATTTTTTTTACTATTTATTTAGAAAAAAAGCAATCATGTACAGATAAGAATCAACAATTAGTACATTTGCAGGGCACGAGACAATAACAGAGAACATTACATGTGATGGGCATAAGTCAAAGAAGCTGAAAATGTTTGAGTAGCAAATCTATAAAATAGCCAGAGGTTGTCAATAAACAGGCAGGTAAGTATACAATTGTTATCTAGAATACTCAAGACACTATAACATTTTATAACAATATAATGTGGGGGAGGGGGGAAAGGGGGGGGGGTCACTGGTCGCCACCGAGATTGAAAGAGAAAGAGAACATACTTCCCAATTATCCACACAGTTCCTTATCCCTTTCTTTCCTTTTTAAGAAGAGAAACAAATAAATAAAAGAGGGGCAATAAAAGTTTCAGAGGAGATTACTGCTTAGATGCTACGGGGAGGGAAACAGCATCGAGAGTCAAGAGTCAGGCCACCTATGATGGATTATTTTTTTTGTTTACAGAAATAATGCAAATTTTTGCTCGTGCCCCATGGAGGTGCGGGCAAAGATGAGCCTTTATTTTTACAGTAGTAACGGTAAAATTGCACGGCAGAACATCGCAGCCAATTGAATCTGCCCCTCAGAATGTTGACACCATATTGTTGACATTTAGATTGTCGACATGTTTATTAAGCCAACAGGGTTAAAATGTCAACATTATGTGTGTTGACAGGTTGTAAAGTAGACAGTCACAAAAGGGTCAGATTTGAACAGGGAATACCGACAGTAATATAAAAACAAACGGAAGTAAATATGAAAAAAAATAAGTGTGGCCCTTTTACTTTCCCCTCCTCCCCCCAAACAACAAAATTACATTTTGTCTAAGGGCTAGATTTACTAAACTGAGGGTGGAGATGTTGCCTATAGCAACCAATCAGATTTTATCTGTCAATTATTTAGGACTTTCTACAAAATGACAGCTAGAATCCGATTGGTGGCTATAGGCAACATCTCCACTTTTTCAAACCCGCAGTTTAGTAAATATACCATTAAATCTTTCTGTAGCAAGTTAGTATCCTGCTCTGTGTTACATAGCTTAGTGACATAAACAAATATGGATGGCTTACGTTCTAGTATAAGATTGAAAGGAACAGATCTGTGGCACATCGCTAATTACTTTAACCCAGTCTGAATAAGTTCCAATTAGCAAACGCTTTGTCTTTTATCCTTCAGTCAGTTCTCCACCCATGTACATACACTTTTCACTTGACTTGGAGCTCTTATCTTCTGTACCAGATTGTTATGTGGAGCACTATTGAATGCTTTTGCAAATTCCAAATCTATTTGCATTATCAAGATCCAGTTTGAAACTTAGCTCCTCATAAAACCTACTCATGTTTGATAAGCATGACAGTGAATTCATGTGACTGTGCTTACTCTGTGTTATCAAGTTATTTTTTACAATATATTTCAGAATCTCATACATCAGAATTTCTTCAAATAATTTACAACTGAAGTCAGACTCGGAAGTCTATAATTTACTGGTTTTAATGATTGTCGGAAAGTGGCATATGGCACTCTCCCAGTTACACAGATATACAGTAAATAGAGCATTCTAGTGACTAATATATAACATAGTTCCAGAAGACTCCTGAATTAGGGGGAGATCTCTCAGATTCCTAAGTGTACAGGAAATTCTCCCAGCTGTCATGTCCCTGCTTCAAGGTGGGCAGGGACATGACATGAATCACGTCATCAAATTCCACCCACCCATTTAACACCAAAAGGCATGAAAATGCGCATCACATCATTAAGCCTCAATAATTGCCTCTTTTCCTACCTCACCTTCCCATTGATAGGTTTCTGTCTTTATTTCCGAATTTTGCCTGCAATACCTCTGTGGTAGGAGCGGTCCTGCTGTTATACCTGGACAGTTTCTCGTTGCCTGCAAGGGGTTAAGCCCTCATCATCTGGTCAGGATTGTGATTACCTGTGTCTGGCCTTTATTAGACTGCCTTTTCCTACAGGCTAGTGCCAGTTTGTATGTCTCTGTTGTTGGTTTCTGTGAAGTGCCTGGTTAGAGCCTGGCTTCTCCCTGGCATTTGACTTCTGCTTTGTTCCATCGTCCAGTACCTCCTCTTGTAACCCAGACCCTGGCTTTGTTTGACCTTGCTTCTGCTTACTCCCTGGTAGACTGACCCCTGGCTTGCCTAACCCTCCATTTGCCTGATTTTCCCATGGATTATCCAGTGCCTCCTGACTAATCTGGTAATTCAGTCTCTTTCTGACCGCACTTCCTCTGCTAAACCTGGCAACCTGAATCTGCACTTCACCAATTGTGCCTGATATCCAGTGTCTCCTGCCAAACCTGGTAATCCTGGTCATCCTACTACCCTGTGCTGAAATTCTCCTTTAATCCACCTTTTGTGTCATGAACCTGCTGCTTCTATGACCTATACTTGATGCTTGCCATTAACTGCACTTATCTGCTTCTTGTATGAACTCTGTTTATAATAAACACCCTTTTGGTCCAAGTATAATCATCCTCTGTGAAATTCATACTTGGAAACCTAACATCCATCTGCCGTAAGTGAGGTAAGGAAAGTAGTCAATAATTATACAATACAGAGATCATTCCAGTGACTGATGCACACGATGGGGGTATTGGGGTATTTTTTTTTCTTTTTGTTTGTGATATGAGCTTTACAAAGGGTATATAGGCCCACTAATGTTTAAAGCAGCCCTGCTGTAGGCAGAACGTGTATAAGTTTTGTCACAGCGCCTATATTGCTGTCTCCTGGCGCTGGACCGTGTGTATGATTCCGACCAGGGAATTATCTGTGTGTACTTTGCGTGTTCTCCCCGTGTTTGCGCTGGTTTCCTCCAGGTGCTCCAGTTTCCTCCCCAAAAACATACTGGTAGATTAATTGACAAATTATCCCTTGTATGTGTCTTCAAGTGGTTAAGAATATAAATAAATTTTAAGCTCGATTGGGGTAGCAGGGACAACATGAATGATTAAATAGTCTCTGAATGGCGCTGAGTAATATATAGGCTGGTATATCAATAAAGGTTAATAACAAATGTACACATGCCGTAACATTTCTGATGATATTCACAAAGAAATAAGCGAGGAGTTAGCACGCAAAAGGCATTGAAGGAGTTAATGAAGTGAATGGAGCCCATTAGTTTGAGGCCACCTCCAGTGGATAAGAAGCCTTTGTTTAGTTTAGAAGTCAGCAAGACACTTCTCAAACTTCCATACACAGTAGGAGAGCGGCAGAGCAGTCTCTCATTATAAGAGCATCAAACACGACTATGCATTGAAATGTGTATATACAATGTGGAAAGAATTTTTACTTCAGATTAGAAGCAAATTTGTTTCTCAATGCCACACGGCTGGGACAGGACAGCTGAGATTTGTATTTTCTATCAATGTTCAGCAAAACATATATATGTCTAAACTAGAGATGCTCAGGCTTGGTTCCTCGAGAACCGAACACACCCGAACTTTGGGGATCCGAGTATTTTGCGCGCCCTCGGAATCGAAAACGAGGCAAAACATCATTGTTACGTCGTCGGATCTCGCATTTTTTTATTCCTTTTTAAGATCTAACGTACCGGTGGGTGGGAGAGAGGGTGGGCCCAAGGACAATTCCATCTTGCACCATTTTTCTTTTTTGCCACTGTTGTGTGGCAATGCGTCCTAGATGTGCTAGGAACTGCTGTGTGTTTGTGTCATTGCTCTGTCGCTTACCATCCAGCCAGGTCGCTTCAGTATATGTCCGAAAGTGTATGAAAATAATATTGTGACCTGTGAGGTGGTCAAAATTGACTGCAATTAGTGTTATTGAGGTTAATAATAATGTAAGAACAATAAAAGAACAATAATTATGTGATTTTAGCATATTTAAACCAAAACACACGAGGGCAGTTTTGCCAAAACCAAAACACAAAGCTAATCCAGATTCAAAACCAGTTCACAGGGCTCAGTGAGCATCTCTGGTATAAACAGTTCCGCAAAATATTTGCCTTATTAGGGCTCGGAATTTTACACCTTCTCTAGCGCAATTTGGGCTTAAGATTTACGTGTGGAATTGAGCGTAATTCCCATATCATTTTTGTTTCACTCTAGCTACTCCCTTATTGTACTCAAACCATCACCATCGAGCAGAATGAATTAACACCATGGTTCTCCAAGCTCAATTTATAGACTATAAATTCTGGACATGCGGAATTTACAAATACAGGGGGAAATTGCATCTGCGGATAGATGACACAAAAGCAGAATTTAAAGCTTGGACTACCGAAACATCGCACCTTTGTGAAACGGTTTGTCCCGCTGAAAAATTAATTTTGTGCAACAGTCTTCCGCAGCTTTGCTCATCTCTACAGAGCATCGGATTTCTCTGCACGTTTAAATTTATTAAAGGGCCACAAAACCAATCTTGGATGTGTTATACAAAATATATTCGCACAGACAGTACATACAGGCTATGGTCAGCATAGGAGTTAATGTGTCAATGCATGTGTGCAACAGGCTGGTTCACTAGTGCGTGATCTTGCGCCCTGTCTCGCGGACTCTCCACTCACAGCCCTCCATTGTTCTCACTGTTTGAGCGACTGCCAACCTCTTGACAATCCGTGTGCCTCTCATCTGATTGTTCTGTGTGGAGGGACAGTAAAGGGGGCACAGCCAAAGGACAAGTATTGTCAGCGGGGCAGCTCGGGGCCTTGTTGTGCAGTTCTCTGGCCTTTGATATGCAGTGCCAGTAACTCATCAAACTTGAACAAACACTAGTAATACTACGTTAAACAAATAGTTCAACTCCTGTTATGTCAAGAGCTTGATCTTAAAAGTATTTCAAAGACATTTTGCCATTTATAGTAATTTTCTGAAACTGTAGTATTTCTGAAACTAAAAAGTGTGTTTGATTCCCGAAAATGGATTAACCTCAAAATTCTTATTTACTATCACTGCATCGCTATGATATCTGCTGCTTTGCATATCTCTTCGTTTTACTAAGCAATCCCCATAACAGCGTATGGTACTGCTCAGTATTGCTATTTAATAAAGTTTGATAAAAAAAATTATATAATTTTTTTTAGCATTTTAATGTACGCCAGCTTTATCATAATTGAACGGTTTCAGTGCTGTCAGCTCTGCTCTTCGGACAGCTCATGTGTGGAGGTATCACATCATAGGCAAACCGAGGGGGTTTCCTAGTGCCTGGAACCCCCCCCCCCCCCCCCAAGCCTGGCGCACTGTATAATTGAGGTGGCTGGACCCTGCCCCCGCTTCACACGGCTCTGCTTGAAAAGGGAGAGCTGCGTGCACCTAACAGTAGTGCAAGCAGCATTGCCCATGTATATTATGGGGATAAGAAGAGTTGGAGAGCAGCCAAGCACTGTCTAAAATTATAGCCACGCCCCCATGCATGCTGGACACTCCCACTGGTGGCATGGTGTGAAAACCCCCCTCTATAAATCCTGCGTTTGGCCCTGCACATGATCCCTCCCTGTCACTCACCGCTCTCTCTCTCTCTGCAACTGTACAGTGCAGAGATATTTGTGCGCATGCCCGAGGTTTTCAGTCGGCGCATGCGCACTGGAGTGAGAAGAGGACCCCGTGGATCGCATACTTCTTTGGAAGTGAAGATGCAGTGGTAAGTATGTTTTCCACTTCACAGGAACAGCAGTTTATCAGAACTACTGTTCCTGTGTGCTTTTTTTTTCATAAATATGACAAATAGTTTAATCCTTATCAATGCAATAAGGATTAAAAACTATTTTTAATTTTATGCAGTGGTTGATAAACATGTCCCAGAGTGTTAAAAAGAAGCAACTTGTGCTCACATGATATTGATGTGATTGCTAAGCATACATCACAAGTTTGGCATTCTGTTGCAGACCAGAAGACGCATATCAGTACAGAAGAATGGACACTAGGGGGCGCTGATCGCGAACCTTTTAGTGTGTTTTTTGGGGATATATAACAATTTCAGAAAGTAAAAGAGAGAGAAAAAAAACAAACAGCTCAGCTGGAGCCAAGAACAGCACACGGCCAGTGACGCAAGTACCGACGGTGCAGACGGCAGCCAGGTATCCTGGTGGCACTGGCACACACAGGGTGGCACTCTATGCTTGCATGGGCACTGGGCAGCTGTGCCTGGACAGAGAATCATGTGAAAGGAGCACAACACTGAAGGATTCTGCAGCAATCTACCTACAGAATCAAGGGGGAAAGCTCAGCAGGTGGCACTGTGACATGTGGCATTGCAAATGCTCCTATCAGGAACCACAGTGGGGGCTCTCCTGAGCACATTTAGTGGGATGCCCCCTCTGAGGTTTGTTTTGCAGATACCCTTCTTAACACTCAGCCAAAGTTGAGCACTTGCTGGCAGCAGACGTTGGTAATTCCAAACTGAGTGTGATGACAGCAGAGGGAGGGGGGTGAAAGGGGCAGAGCTTGTGTACTCACTTTTTGTGTGTGTGTGTTTCTGTGGCTGGCCCTGGGGGATCTTGCGCACAGGAGCAGGGCAGTGCCCCCTGCACCCCTCACCCTGCAGGGCTGGGACCATTATGTGGGTGTTGCCGGAGGCTTTATTTGGAAGGAAGTAGGGGAGAGTTTAGGTAGGAAATGCTAAGGGAGGAGACTGGTCCTATATAAATGCAGTGTGAGCTGTGGGGACTGAGGGAGTTGCATGAAAGAGGGGGAGCACCATGCTGCTGCTGATGTCATGGTGAATAAGTGGGGAGTGTCCAAGACAAAATAGCAGATCATAACTATTAATCACACAACCCCTTGGTAGAACTTCACCGGATCCCAGGAGGAGGTGATACTCTGCATTAGAGCTGGACTCACTTCTCTCACTCAATGGGAGCACCTCTACTCAGGACATCGGTGGCTGGATGAGGCTTGTTGCTCAGTAGAACATGGCTTGACAGTGTCTCTGGTAAAGGCACACGTCCTGGCTGGCTCTACAAACCCTCCACGTGGGATTATAACACTCTCTTGTTTGCATTGCATGAAGTTTGGACATGGAGCTACAAGTCTTGTGTGGAGCTTTATTCTGGGTGCTGCTGCCTCTGTCCCTCTTGGCAGGTAAGAAGTCGTGTAATTATACTTCATTCATAGTGACTGGACAAGGGTAACCCATTGCAATGATGTTTGCAGGCCTGACTGGCTGTCACTTACCCAGCAATAGTGTGGTGGTGTAGGGTAGAGAATGCACAACTGTTGCAGTTATATGAGGTGCTTAATAGTACCTGATGCTGGGACTGGCACAGTTGGTGTGTATCTGTCATTTACTTGTGATTGGCATTAATGCAGCTGGTGGGGCTTCCATGTTGTCCATAGAAAACTGTGACTTCACATCCTTAATAGCTGTTGTGATTTATTAATTTGGCATTTCAGGCTTTTGTAGGCACAATATGAATAACTTAAACTAGGTTTAGATGATCTGTTTCTCTTCAGCTGTTGTGGGACTGTAAATCCCTGCATCCTGGAGGTAGGGTGTACAGGGGCATTGTAGTAACATCCTGCTTGCTTCTGACAGGCTCTGATTGCACCCAGGGAGATTTAATCCAGAGCCTGCTGGGGTTTGTAGTTCCACAACAGCTGTAGCACCACAGATGGGCTGGCTCGGACTTTAGACTATCCTTTGACACTTCATCAGAGGGATTGCCTCAGAAACAAAAGCACATATCCTTTTATTAAAATATATATAAAAAAAATAATAAAACTAATCAGTAACATTGAATAGGTGAAGTGCAGACTAAATAAATGTGTATTTTCTCCTGTCATCCTGTGATTTTAGAGGAAGTGTTCGTCCCATATGTAAACTTGTCAGTAGTGGATGCAGTGATCACCTCCCTCAGCGATGTGGAATGTATGTCTCAGCTAATGCATCACTGTGCAGGCAAAGGCTTGAATTGAACTACTAATGCATAAAATAACAATAATTGCCCTCGGGGTGATTGCACTGCTGGTGAAATTCACTTCATTATCATAGGGGTCATCCGAGATTGACATCATTGCTTTACACCTTGGGTTTTAACACTCTTTATATAGACACCCAGGAACACCTAGCTACTGATTAACCCAGTGATTGGCAACCTGATACAATTCAAGGGCCACATGGATGGCTCTCTCGCCTTCAATGGGGCCACACATTATTCTTAATCTCAATAATAAGAAAAAATAATACATTTTATCAAAGAAATGCACCTTTCTGTAATAACTTATCAGCAGGCATTTTAAACAATTGTTACAGCCTGTAACAAAAAAATAATTATCTTAACCAAGTCAGATCATTACAGGTTCCACTTTTCGAAAAGTTCCCTAGTGGAATGAACCAACCAGTTCAGCACTTGTTGGGTTAAAATTCCCTGCTGAAGTCTCAGACACACCTGAGATGTATTAACTCACTACAGCCCCCAAAATAATATAGTACTAAATATGTTGTTGGAATAAAAATGATTATCATGAAAGCTATTTTAGTGTGCATTATAAACATGTATTTATTTAAAAAATAAATATACAATGTTTTTTGTTATACTGGTATGACAATATTTTTTATTATTGTACAACCAGTCAATCATATAGCGGCTACTACTGAAATAAGTGTGCGAAATGATAACTTAGTGTGGAATAACTTAAGATATTTTTTTTTTTTCTGAGCATTTATACAATTTAAAGCAAATGAGCAATAGTAGGATATATTTTTTTCACTACTGTTTTGTCATTATCCCCTCCTCTCCTATAGTATACCCCTGCCTATAGATCGTTTATAGCCACTTTACATGGGCAACAATAGCACCTGGTTGTAAAAATGTGAGACGTCTTTACTACCCAACAATAAACAGTAATATGTATAACACATCTTTATGTTTTGCTAGTAAAATAGTTTACAACCATAAAGGCATATAAAGTATTCTAGAAGCAACATATGATTGGTTCAGAAGTTCTTCGTAGGAAAAATCTGCTTTGAATATCACAATTTTTCCAGTCTTAAATTTGCTTCAATTAGACTGGTAACAATTGTCTACTGAAAGCTGATCTCCGATTGGTTGCAATAGGTACAGTACATCGCTATCTGATTCATGGTTTTTATATTCTAGGGAGCTAGTTAACCAAAGCACCTAAACAATGGACTGCTTTGCCTAATTTCTAGGAGTCCTTTCTATTGATGTTCGTGGAGGCACGACTTCCCTTAAAATATCTTGCTGGTTCCTAGATTTGACTGACTGACTCCTAAATTTTAGGCCATCCAGGTTAAATATGCATAGGCGTTCTCTGTGCAGAATGACCTGTGTCTTTATTCTATTGAAGACCAATCAGATTGTACGATGGAACCATGTTGTTAAATACGCCCCATATCCGGCTACTATTAATGTGTTCTAAAATGCATTAAAGAATCGTGACGACTTGTAACATCATTTTGTGTTTTAGCTCAGTTTGCTGCAACCTCTCTATGTAGTTCCGGTTAATGTGGCTTTTCCTGTATTATTGTTTTGGTACAAACATAGGTTACCTGGTTGTAAACGTTTCCAGGTATTGCATGTCTTGGAATTGGGCAGACGAGCCCTTCTGGAACATAGGAGTTCACAGGAAAACTGATTTTCAAGTGGCAAGCGATATCTTTTGAATATTTATGTGTGTTCTTCTTAAAGCTCTGTATCTGCTTATTATAATTATATGCTGCTTGATAGAGCTGAAGTCTACATTTGTATGCAGAGTGCAGTTCTTACATGTAATTTCTTTTACCCTAAGAGAGAGAAACACACACTTTGGGTAGGAGAGGAAGGGGTACATAGTGCAGAGGGGGGATAGTCCATACTTGCCAAATTTTCCTTGTTGGCTTCAGAGAGATCCCGGTGGGACGTGGGAGTGCGGGGGCTAGGCGAATTGCATCATTGTGGCCCCGTCCCCTAAACGCTTGTCACAATTTTGGCCAATTACAGCAGGGGGCGGGACTAAGATGACACAATATTTGTGTCATTAAGCCCCACCTCCACCACTAATCTATTGCGGGGTTCGAGAACCGGGAGGTTGCCCAACTTGTCCTGCTCTCCCGGGTGCCCGGGAGGTCTCCCAGAATTGCGGGAGTCTCCCGGACATTCCGGGAGAGTAGGCAACTATGCGTTAAAGAAAAGCAGCTAATGAATCTCTAGAGACTGAAGTGTCTTTTATATTTCTGTCTCCATTACTGAAGTCATGTTGTCTTACCTGTCAGTCTTTGATTAAATCTTGGTCTCCATGAAAATGGCCACCTCTATAGGCAACAATACATGGACATAAGACACAATTTCTGAACTGTGTCATCATGCCACAGATGGCGAAGCCAACCACGTCTTGTACTGGCTCAGCATCAGGGAGAATGCCAGACTCTTCAGGGAGTGAGGGAGATCACCCCTATTTCAGGGAGGCTCCCTGACATTCAGGGGGAGTTGGCAAGTATGTGTTGAGAGCGTTTTATGATTGTGATTGTTTCGATTCTATTAAATTTACCGATGGGTTGTTTGGCTGTTTGATGCCGTTCCCCATCTGTTAAATAGTCATGTCATTTTATGATAGAATAGGGAACTGCAGTAGAGTACGGCATCCCCATGTCTCTGCCCCCAAGCTATACAGAATTTTGGCCACAATTTTGCTCATAGTTGGGGGTGATGAGTTTTGACACTGTTGGGCAATTGCTGCTCTAGTAGCCATTAGTATGTGACTCAGTATACTGGATAGAGATCTAGTATTTCATTAGAGACTTTACTAGCTACGGCAAAGACCTGCTCAAGACATCTTGAATAAAATGTGTATCTCCTGCGATTTATGCCGACAAAACTTGGACTGAGTGGGCACCGTGAGGTGGAGTCTGGCTGGAGTTGGGTACAATCCTCACCCTCTCCATGATTAAGGCTCTTGGACCTACGACTGGTCATTCACATGTTTCTGCTTCCATTGGTCTATGAAATACTGTTGTGTAAATCAGATTCCCGGTTTGTTTGTTTGAACAGCTGAGTTTTCTAAATGATCTACCAGTGTTCTATGCTTGTACCAGAAAGCGATGCCACCTTGCCATCGCCGTTTGTTAGTAATAGCCAGAGAGGTTGATCTTTAAGTCCATTATACCAGTGTCTGGAGGTACTTATCAAAATCTTTAGAGGGGAGATAAAATATTTCTCTTAGCTGTGTCTATAAATTGTCCAATGTATAAATTCCTTTAGCATACCATGCGGAGGCTTTGGAAGGTAATGCAGAAAATATAATGGGGTCAGCACAGTTTGGAGTATATTCGTCTTCTTAATAGACCACGCCGCTGCTTTTGTTATCGTCATCCGGCAGTACCTGGGAAGGATACGTGAAGCTCTGGTTACTATTACTGCTGGTTCTTGCGTATCTCTGTGTATGTCTTGCCCACATAAAAATCCTGGACCTCCTTGGCTTTCCCAAGGACTATTGCTACGAGCTATAATAACTCCTGTTACATATCAAAAGAACTCTTCAAGTTCCACTATGTAACCGCGTCTGTTCTATGTCACTGTCTGGGTGATGTTATACAGTGTTTGTCCTGTACAGACCCTCCAAGAGGGAGTATTCTGCTTGTAACTGCGCAGGTTTCCCGTTTGTTATGTTTGTTTAACTTGTTTCCTTGTTTTGTGTCCATGCTTCCAGTACCAAGGCCAACTAGCACACTGACAGATGTAGATCAGTCACTAGGTACATTGCTGCAGGACTGCTGTGTCTTGCTGCGCAGTCTACATTTCCAGTGTATGTCAATGCTTCACTCCGGTTGTCATAGGGACTAGCAATCACTTGAGATTCTGCCAGGAAACCTGTAATGCGTCTGCTTTCCGGGAACTACAAGGCCCAGCATGCACTTCAAAAAGCAGCTGCAACGCAGAACCACAGCTTGTCTTAACTCTGATCTTCAGTGACAACTTTTATTTTATTTACTTAATTTTCCAGTTTGTTGTATAATTGCTGGCCAGATACATATTCAGCTTAGAGGAGACGTGGGACGTAGTTCGTAAACGTTTATAGATACTTGGGGCGGATTTAATTCAGCGCGAGGTGCCGCATACCATCGCCTCGATGTTCGGACACGCTTATTTCCGACTATTACAGTAAGAAACATCCGTTCCTTTTTCTCTGCTCCTCTATGGGACTAGAGGGAAAATGAGCAGAGATTTGAGTCCGAACATCGAGGCCATGTCTCTCCGCGGACTGTTTCCGAGATGCATTGCGGCACCAAATTGAATCTCCCCCTTAGGGGGGGGAATTCAATTGCCGATGATGTGGCGGGCGGACATTGCTCCATGCACATTGCTGGCAATTACGGTAGAAGTCTCCTCTCATTTTTTCCATGCACCCCAAAAATGAACGGAGTCTCCTGTCACATCTCCGCCACGAAGTGTCTCTGGAACATCCGCAAGTAACTTTGCGGCTAATTGAATACCCCCCCCCCCCCTTAGCGTTATGCTTTGTTGTAAATGGCAGGGAAAGTTCATTGTTTAGATTAACATTTTGCCACTAGTTTACTATATATAAAGTCATTTTTGGTCCAGAGGCTTACAATATTTCAAAGTCACATAGGAGTTATCTGTGCTATTGTAGATGGGGCACAATACGAATTTATGATGCTAAAACTGTGATTAACTCTCGTCCGTGTCACAGATTGACAATGTTTAAACCTATCGCGTAAATGCTCAATAATTATAACCATTACAGACCAGTTGTATTTCTTTACATCGAAACAGATTCCCCCGGGTTACCACAATAACGTAAATGAAACTCCTGTGAGATGACTTGGTAAAAACATGATTGCTACCAGGAAGAGATGTGCACATTCTGTATTGTTCTGGGGAAAAGCATTTTAATTAGCCAAGATATATAGCATGGGGAAATATAGAAATTTTAGAACTAAAAAGAAATGAGGTAATCGAGATTTATTTATCAACTTTTTGTGTTCTGTATAGAACACTACATATTACACAACGCTTTACAGAGAATGTTTACTCCTTCACATCCGTTTCTGCTCCAGTGGAGCTAGCCATCTATGTTCCCTATCGCACAGACGCGCACGGAATGTTTGAGATGTTATCTGAATCCCTCACTGTTTTATATGCAAAGTGGCAGTCTAATATGTAAATGAAGAAAAAGGATGCCCATAGTGTAGTACGTTAAACACCATCGGTAATTATCTGATAAAAAAGCAGTGTACATTTTTCAAAATAATATTATGCTTATCTGTAGGTGACTGCTTTAAAGCCAATGTTTCCTTGTTGGCTCAAACGTGGCCCGATACGATGTCTTTACCCTGAAAACAAGCACTGAGAGAAAGGACGGCCACACGTGTGAATAATCCAACAGACAATGTTTATTCTAAAACGCCAATTAAAGGGGTCACCCCTGACAGACTTCTAAGAACGAAACGTGTATGATATTGCCAGGGCTAATACAGGACAATCAAACGGGCTACGTATGGGGGAGAAACTTGGTAACAAATGTGAGAAGTTCTTACGGTAATACCGTCTCTAGATTTGGATTTGGGTTTCCAGATGATCCCAGATTTATCCTGAAAAAAAACTTGGGTTATATTGTTACCTGGGATCACTAGATTGAAATCCCTCGATAGGTTTGGGTTCCCAGATGAGTTCAGTAAAATCCTGAAAACAGTATACGACAATACACAAACCCAAATATTAACCAATGGGTATATATCGGCCTGGTTTGAAACACAAAGAAGAATAGGTCAAGGATTCCCAATGTTTACGTTTGGGCCAAAGAATATAGAGCTAAAAATAGACAACCTGGAATACAAGCTCTGTTTGCATACAACTTGCTTCTTATGGTATGCAATCCAAACCACTCTATACCTGTAACGTTGGATACAGTAGATACACAGTATGTGGGTCATTCACAGGCTATAAGGTAAATGTCAGCAATTCCGAAGTCCTCACACTCGAAGAGAGAGACGGACTCTAACATATACCAAACACTATCCAATTTAAAATAGCCAAACACCCAGGTAATAAACAATGTGGCTAGAATTCTAAGGAACTGCAAAAACTTGAACATATCCCTTTTGGGTAGGAATGCAGTTATTAAGACGGTGGTTTTTCCAAAATTGTCCTACCTGATGCAAATGCTCCTGATTTGCATAACGAAGGCTGAGTACACCCTATACGAAATTTCTCCCGATGCGATATCCTTAACGATTTTACCAACGATGGGGAAAAAAAAAGTACCGATCAGCAGCCGATTCATGTGCACGCTCTAAACACGTTTCACACGATTTACCTTCAGATCTGTGCTCTTCATCTGTCCTAACCATCAGCTGAAAAGATGGTGACTCTGCACACTCCATAGAGATCTATGGTCACTGCCGATCCTGAGTGCGTACACACTGCAGAGTTAAAACATCTTTCCATCGTTGAACGTCATTTTTTAGTCCGGTTTAAAAATCGAATGAAACGATACGCTGAGCTTTGGAATGATAATCGCTCATCGTTGGAGTATACACACTGATGCACTATCGGGCCGAACGGTCGTTTATCGTGTGATAGGCCCGATAATCTGCTATAAACACTGTAGTGTGTACCCAGACATACACAACGTGTACAAAAATGTTCATTCGTTTTTTGTGGAAAAATAGGAGACCCAGAACAATAGGGAAAAGAACAAGAGTGGGTAGGATTACCAGACAGGAAGGCACTTGTACACTCTGGCTTGTCTAGAGATTTCAGAATGGATGTTGATTTTTTTTTTTTGTTCCCCCACTAACACAGAGTTGGGGTGAGATTCAGTTCAGTGATACGTGTCTCCGGAACATCCACAAAGACTCATTGTACCAATGTTCCGGCTGAAATCTCTGCTCATATTTCCACGCACCTCTGAGCTTTCTGAGATTCCCTACTGTAATATGCGGCACAGTGGTGGCGTCAGGCGGCACAGTGGTGGCGTCAGGCAGCACAGCGCTGGCAAATACCCTGAGTGGTTGGATATTAATAGAGAAATTAAAGACCCCAAATGATTACTAAATCTATCAGGATAAGGGGCAATCCAGCTTATTAGAAAAGAAGAAGTTTCTGGAGTAGAAGAAAAAATGCATAACTTCAAATAAAGACCTACTTCACCCAGGTGTGTGTGTGTGTGTGTGCATATATTATATATAAAGACACACACACACACACACACACACACACACACACACACACACACACACACACACACACACACACCTCTATCTATCTATTATAGGCTTCAGGGATTCCTGTTCATATTAAACTTCCTTGCATGTAGGATCCATGGCATTCCGTAGGGTACAGAACCCTTTAAATACAGCTGTCTGAGCTTGTGAATTAACACTTTAGCTAAAATAGTGTTCTGACGAAGCAGTATAACCTTTGCAAATACATTTTTTCTAGATTAAAATGTGTTTGGCATCCACTTAGACAATGGAGGCATTTAAAGGTCTTGTCATCTAATCATCTAAGTCAACAAAGGTAGTGATTGTAATGTTGCTTTTAGTGTCTATGGAGAGTGTTTGTTTATGCTCTCAGACCTCATCCAATGTGGCTGCTTACATAAAACGCACTTCTACATAGAAGCATAAGTGGAAGTACGCAATGGCTATTAAATTGTTTTGTACAAGCTGAGACGGTGCACTATTCTGATGTGTCATAATGCGTGCAACTCTCCAGTAGTCATTCTCCTACATGACTCTTCAAGAGCAGCTGGTATCTTTTAGTTGTGTCACTTCAGCCTGAGCTGTCTAGAGTTCCAGAGATCTGTGTACAGTAACGCACCACAGTACCACTCCAGATGCACACTGAGGTTATCACCAAATCGAGGTGTTGACGTGGCAGAAAGTGGCTGCAAATAAGACGTTGATGCCTTGGCAAGTGGTCAGCCGGGCGGTGATGGCCTCACAAGTGTCGGTGGCAAGAAGCCACTGTTAGGAATTCCCAGATGTGTATGGGAAGTGAGTGCCACTTGTATGGGGCTTGGTCTGTCGTTTGTCATCTGATACCCACACAACCAGCTTGTGAGTTAGTGCAGGAGAGATGGGAGGCCAGGACTTCTGTTTGTAGGGACGAGAGCGAGAGACACAAGTGTTGAATTAGCGCAGACTGTGTGCATTGATTATTTATCACACAGCAGAATTCTCTAGTCACACTGTGCAGAAAAACTAGGATTGCACTTAATAATAACCGTTAATATGGTGCATAATAACAGAGGAGGGAGCAGATAAAGAACTAAATGGCATAAGCAAATGTTGCAGAATGGAGAAACCCCTGTATGTATGTATATGGATGGGCTGGAGGAGTTTAGTATATGAAAAATAACATTACCCATGTTGCAAACAGTGCCTGTCGTGCAAGACCTGTCCCACATTTCAAGATGTGGAGTTTTAGTCCCTGACAGTTTACTTCTTCGTATGGTTAACTTTATGCTGAATGCAATTCTCCTTTTTTGTTTTTGGTGGGAATGCATAAAGAACTGCGCAGTATCACTTCTCCTATCTATTTTTTTTTTAATCTAAGGTGCAGTTATCCCTCCCCCCAATTTGTAATTTTCTATAAATACAGAATATGAACTCAGTATCACCTCCTTTTTATTCTGTGTGTTGGATGTAATTCTCAGTATCTGCTCATATTCTCTACATAAGGACAGCTGCACAGTATCACCTCCTTTATTCTGTCTATTGGATGTAATTCTCAGTATCTGCTCATATTCTCTACATAAGGACAGCTGCACAGTATCACCTCCTTTATTCTGTCTATTGGATGTAATTCTCCGTATCCGCTCATTTTCTGTGTCTGGATAACCGTGCAGTGTCCCATCTCTAGCTTTCTATGTTGGATGCAATTCTCCGTGTCTGTCCTTATGTTGTAAGCCGTTGTGCTAAAATGTAATCTATTTATAATACTGTATAATTGTGTTGTGGTCAGGTTGAGTCTGCTATGTTACAATGCACCCGGGGCATGAACTACCCTCTCAGTGGCCCCCTGGTTCTGTATTCTGTTTTGTCATTCAAGAATATATATGTAAACATGTCCCTGCTTTCTGGGGCTATTCCCCAAATAGCAATGAAAAATCTACAAAGAGCTGAGACTTGTCAGTGCAGGGCTGTTGGTGGCGCTAGGTAAGAGCCTGACGAAGGATTCCGAGGCATCTGTGCGCTGGTATACAGGAGTGCTTATTACAACTGGGACAGGGTGTAAGACCTGGAATATTATAATGCTGTGCAGGTCCCCTGTAGGGGTCTGTGCGCCGAGGGCTGCGCTCTTTCAGGATGCAGGTGTCTGGAAGCCCCTTTCCTCGGCCATGCAGATTAAGAGGAAACGATACTGCTTGAGAAACAAGTTTTGTACCAGATTGTGGGAAGACTGAATTCCTTCAGTAAAACACCCCACAAGATGCACTTTGTCTGAGTCACATTTGTGAGTCAGCGGGCGCCGTGCAGAGAGGAAACTGAGTTACATCAGACTCCTCTTAAAGAGAGACTGTCGCTGAAATGGGGCACAGTCCATATGTATTTCTTTTTAAGAAAGGAAATGAGGAGGACGTGAGGACGTGGTTGTTATCTGTTGTGTGTGGATAGAGGTTTCACAGAAGTTCTGGTGAAGGCTGCAGTGATTGTTGTAACTTTCCTCCCTTGGCCTTAATGGATTGTCAACTTTTCCCTTTGTTGTAAAACAATAGCTTGTAGCACTGTCAGTAAATAGCTGATAATATTGTCTGTACCCTAGATCCTGAGCCTGGCTGAGTGAATAAATGTAGCCACAGAGATCACAAAGTGAGGCCAGCCACCCATGGAACCTGCAGACAATGCAAAGGCAGAATGTTCCTTTTGTATTGTTACTTCTAGGACTCCACTGTAAAGCTAGGTACACACTACAGAAATTTCAACCAACTTTTTATGCCGATCGATTTTACATGCGATCGATGTTCCGTTCACTCGGTCCATGGACTGCATACACACTAGCCTTGTTTAGGACGATAAAGGGAAGAGCGGACGTCCCTTTAGCGACTTTTTACAGCCATGTTGTCGTGAGCAATGGCTGTAATTTCGTACTCTCTGTTGTGGATCGGTCGGAAGTTTATACACACTACACAGCGGAAACGAGATTGGAACGAAAATATTAAACGGTACGACCAACCAAATGAGGCGACAATCGTCCATTTGGGCAGACTTTCGACCATCGTGTCACTGCACACACTGACCCGACTTTTGAACGAGCGGTCGTATGTCGGCTGATTTAGCCGATTATTGGACGAAAACAGTGTAGTGTGTACCCGGCTTTAGTCAGATGAATATTTTTGCTCTCGTATATATGCTCCCTTGTTCCAGGACTCTCCTGTGCCGATTTCCCCCCCCCCCCCCCGAGTGCTCAAGCACCTGCAGCAATTATCTTTGAAATTCACATAGTCTGGGAAACAACGTAGACCCCTCATGCGTACCTTACACAGACCCGCCAGGAGGGCATCCTCGGGGTAGCCAACTTTCAGAAGTGTTTTATAGCCCCCTTAATGGTGCAATATGTTAGGTGGCGCACCCCTCCGCACACAGGGTACTGGTTTGAAATTGAATTGGCACAGTGGCCTATTGGTTAGCACTTCTGCCTCACAGCACTGGGGTCATGAGTTCAATTCCTGACCATGGCCTTATCTGTGTGGAGTTTGTATGTTCTCTCTGTGTTTGCCTGGGTTTCCTCTGGGTGCTCCGGTTTCCTCCCACACTCCAAAAACATACTGGTAGGTTAATTGGCTGCTATCAAAATTGACCCTAGTGTGTGTGTGTGTGTGTGTGTGTGTGTGTGTGTGTGTGTGTGTTAGGGAATTTAGACTGTAAGCTCCAATGGGGCAGGGACTGATGTGAATGAGTTCTCTGTACAGCGCTGCGGAATTAGTGGCACTATATAAATAACTGATGATGAATTATCTATTCAACGATATCCACTCTCCTGTGAGTACCCTTCTCCCTCATATAAAGGAAAACAGTCTATTGGCCAGCTGTAAACTCAAATTTCTAATAGAATGATTGGATGCTATAAAATAACTTCTACACCCCCTCCCACCAAGTTACCCCATTGGAACTATCCATCCGTCTCCTGGATTAGAACGTCATAGCTTCCATCGGTGGACTAACCAAGGAGTCCAATTCCTGGCGGACATTTCCCAACTACAGTCCTTTCCCCACCATTGTGGAGACCTAAGCAAGGTTTAACATCCCCGTCACTTCTACTCATCATATCCTCGTTTCTGCTTTCACTCGTCAACTCTGTTACCCCATAACCTCCGCTAAAAGCTTAGTCTCTATTATTTATAATATGCTTAGACCTCATGATAATCTGCTTAACGAACTTTGTGGGGGGAGATCCTCTAACCTGGATCTCTATTCTTCTCAATGTCTCAAATTTTTTACAGATGGTATCTCCTCCCAATGTGACTTTGGGCAATGTTGCCTAACTCCTCTAATGTATGCTGGATGATGAAATAGCACAGACTGTGTGCATTGATTATTCTGTGTTCTTATTCTATGAGAGGGTTATTAATTAGACTTACTGTCGGGAAGGCTCTCTATCCCACATATGGTGGGACTGCCCCAAGTTACGTTGATTGTGGTGGGAGATCCACAACCTCATCTGGAACATTACCAATGTATTTGTCCCAGTCTCCACCCCCCCCCCCCCTCATTCTCTCACTTCCCACAAGAAAATACTTAGACATTAATCTGACATATATTAAATGCCACCAAATATCTTATCACTTCACATTGGAAGAGTCTGGAACTTCTTTCTTGACTGTCCAAAAATTTGGCTCATTTGCAAAACAGAGCATCTTATTTGCATATTGAATGGCTCCCTATACCCCTCCTTTCACATGTGGGCTCCATGGTCTTCATAGTCCAGAACCTCTCTGACCTTACAATATGGCCTCTAGTGTCACCACTCTTATTTCTAGTTGGAACTAGGGACCCCTGAGTTCTTGCCGATATCTGTGTTTGCTGACATTCAAATTTTAGCTTTGGGGACTCCGTCGCCTATTAGGAACATTTTAAAGGAAAAACAAATTGCAGGTAGCCCAGTGACTCAGCCCAAGGCAGCCGACTATGTCCCCCAGCTAGACCCTGGACCTCCTAAATCCCTCTACTGCAGGCCCGATCAACACGTGGCTCTCCAGATGCTGTGAAACTACAAGCCCCAGCATGCTCTGCTAGTAGACAGCAAGTTGATGGCTGTCAAGGCATGCTGGGACTTGTAGTTTTACAACACCTGGAGAGCCACAGGTTGACCAGACCAGATCTACTGTTCTGTCTCTTGGCGTGCATTGTGTCCTGCTCTAGTTGGAGACTGTATGGGTTAAATGCTCCCCCTCCTCCTACAGACAAATAAAATATAACTCCTACTGTAAAGAAATAAACACTGGGACCTCACCTTTTTTAATGCAGGATTTATTATTTTTATAAGCTTCTACTTTCAAGCAATTTACGTGCAAGACTCTGCCATTTACTAACCCTGAACTCATAAATGTGTCAAGTAATGTCATCTTTCACTGAGCATATATTTAGGTGTTTGTAACCATTGCTATTTGCCAATTAGGAGCTGTATGTTTGCTGTGACACAGTGTACGTATGACATTGAAAATATGTATGGCACATCCTAGAATATTTCTGAAACTTCTATTAAGCGCCTGCTTTGTAACTGCACATTTGGAAGTATCCAGTTTATTACTGAACCTCCAGTTAGCAGGATTGGTCTCCTCTAAAGAGGAACATTCTCTTAAGATGATTGACAAAATCCAATGAGTTCAATTTTTTGGTTGGACAATATCCTCCTACAACTTTTACAAAGTGGTTTGGTTTTTTTGTACTATCTGGCTTCCATCTAAACTTTTTAGCCACAGTTTTTATATAATCTGATAGTTGTTATAATTTTTAAAAGTACATATTATTGACTATAGGTAGCTGCTGCTTTTCAGAAAATTTGGTTGAATTGAGTGCTCTTACAAATAGAACATGTGCAGTAACCCATATCAACAAGTCGGGGGTTAGTTTGTTAAATAAGGTTTTTTGTTTTTTTTTTGTCTTCATTCTGAAACTTCCGTACAGTGGTAGAAGAGAGTGCGCTTATAAAAACGCCACTAACGCAACAATATTTATTAATAAAAGGAGACTGATCTGTTCTTTATAAGCTGTACAATCCCTAATTCCCAGAGTCCCTATTCATTATGTGTCATTGATTTGTCGCATCTCGTTATAAGCCGGTTAGTTCAGCGTATCCCTTCATTACTGTGTATCAGTGCGTTAGTGAATTAAACAACAAAGTTTTAATTGCTTGTATGACATTAGTACAAATAGTATTAGGGCGCTAGATAGGACCTATAAGATAATTACAGCTGCCCCTGAACGCTAGGATGCAAACCTAGACCAAAAGACAAATAGACATAAAACAGATAAAGAGGCGCTAATAATTACTTGATTAAAAAATTATTATTGACATTTATTGTTATAAACATATGGTATATGTTTATAACAATAAATGTCAATAATAATTTTTTAATCAAGTAATTATTAGCGCCTCTTTATCTGTTTTATGTCTATTTGTATGACATTACCCTAAAACTACTTAAACAATGGTGTTTGAGATTCTTTTTTATTTTAACATATGTTAAAAAGCATAGAAACCGCATTGTGTTAATGCAAGCATTTGATGTGTGTGTATATGTGTGTATATATATATATATATATATATATATATATATATATATATATATATATATATATATATATATATATATATATATATATATATATATATATATATATATACGCATGCACGCATTGGACAAAAGAGAAAGTTATCTTGTTTAAACTGAACGCATGTGGGAACTTTTTTATGTAGACTTTTCTTAACTGCTATCAACAACAAGCTCCCTTTAAAATTAATTTAATTTGTAAACTGCGTTGAGGCACGTCAGACGTACTGAATTGGAGGAAGAAGCGTCGGAATGCAAGTTCCGCACACTTAAAAACACATGTACAGTCTTATTTAGTGCAATTACTTTTTTTTTTTTTTCCGCATGTACCTGGACAATGAAATCTTGCACAATTATAATATAAAAAAGGTCACTTTAGTCTAACCGGCAGTTAGTTTAAACTCTCTCGCCCTGGAATATCCCCGCTGTACTTGTTGAACATGTTTATGTAAGCAGCGTTATTTGCCACGAATAACAGGATAGAAGTGTTTGGGTAGTGGCACGGGGGGGCTTTGCGGGGGCTGTGATCTAAGCATCTGTTTAATGGGATTTTAGAACAATCACACCAGCGATTTAATATTAATAATCACCCCTGGCAAGGCAGGACTTGGTGCCGATAGCGTACTGGTTGGCAAGCCTACAGTGGATGAGATGCCAAGCGAGCGGAACAATTTTAAAATTGGCATAATGCTGTTTTCTACTTCCCAGGTGCACATCATATGGATTGTGTGCAAATGGGGTGCTGCAAAATTTGTGCTTGCAGCAAAAAATACATTGCAAATATTGTTTTTTAAATTGTACGGGATTCCTTTTTTTTTTTTTTTTTTTTTCTATCTACAAGCTTAAACTTTATAAGAACATAAGGTACAGTTAACAATGTACATCTGATAATATTTATTAAAAAGTTATATTAGGCCCTGCCCTTACTGTACTTTGTTGCATGAGAACCGACTGATCCATACTGCTGCAAGCTGAGCACATGTGCGGTGCCACAAATGTTTTCTGAGGCGCATAATTATGTTTTTATATCATCATCATGAATATTTGTATAGCGCCAGCAAATTCAGTAGCGCTTTACAATTAGGAAGAAACACAGTAATAAAACAATACTGGGTAATTGAGAGAGAGAGGTAAGAGGGCCCTGCTTACAATCTGTAGGACAATGGAAGTTTGATACATGAAGTGCTACATATTGCATATTGGTCCAGCCAGAATGCAAAGTAAAAAGTGTTAACTGTGTAAAGGGTTGTAATAAGGTAACCTAGAGCGGTTAAGAGGGTGGTTGAGGAATATTATAAGCTTGTCTGAAGAGGTGGGTTTTCAGAGAATGCTTGAAGACTAGAGGAAAGTCTTATTGCGTGAGGGAGGGAACTCCACAAAGTGGGTGCAGCCGAAAAACATTCTGTAACCGAGAATGGGCACGTGATGAAAGTGGAAGAGAGACGCAGATCTCGGGGAGAATGGAGGTGTCGAGTTGGGAGATATTTTGAATGTTTGTAGAAGTATTGTATACTAGGTTGTCATATAGTGCACATGGGCTGAAAAGAGTATGTTGACCCTGCTTATGATCTGCCTGATGATTCTTATCACAAGGTATCTCCAAGCTGCTAAAAAACTCTTTTTGGAAAGGAATTTACTTCCTGGAGAACTAGATTTCCAAGATTCCAGCAGGTTGAGTTGTACTAGAATAGCCTGAGTTCTATATATCCGGACTATATACACTGCAATACTCCATGACTCACAGGTCTTCTTGTTTCAGTCAGTAGCATGTGATTAATCAGGTAACATCAGTATGCATTGCTCTTGATTTTGTTTGAACTTGCACTGATCAACCACAACATTAAAACCACCTGTTTAATATTGTGTAAATCCCCCTCGTGCCCCCAAAACAGCTCTGACCCATTGAGGCATGGACTTCACAAGACCTCCGAGGGTGTCCTGTGATATCTGGCACCAAGATGTTAGCAGCAGATCCTTTTAAGTCCTGTAAATTTGTTTTTCTAGCACATCCCACAGATGCTCGATCGGACTGTGATCTGGGGAAAGTTCAACGATTTGAACTCTTTATGTTCCTCAAACAATTCCTGAACCGTTTTTGCAGTGTGGCAGGGCGCATTATGCTGCTGAAAGAGGCCACTGCCATCAGGGAATACTGTTGCCATGAAGGGGTGTGCTTGGTCTGCACAATGTTTAGGTAGGTGGTACATGTCAAAGTAACATCCACATGAATGTCATGACCCAAGGTTTCCCAGCAGAACATTGCCCAGAGTATCACACTGTCTCTGCCAGCTTGTCTTCTTCCCATAGTGCATCCTGGTGCTGTCTCTTCTCCAGGTAAACGACGCACATGGCCGACCACATCATATTAAAAGAAAACATGATTCATCAGAGCAGGCCACCTTCTTCCATTGCTTCCTGGTCCAGTTCTGGCACTCACATGCCCATAGTAGGCACTTTCGACGGTGAACAGGGTCAGCATGGGCACTCTGACCGGTCTGCGGGTATGGTGCCCCATACGCAGCAATCTGTGATGTACTGTGTGTTCTGACACCTTTCTACCATAACCAGCATTAACTTTTTCAGCAGTTTGTGCTACAGTAGCTCTTCTGTGGGATTAGACCAGACGGGCTAGTTGTTGCTCTCCATGCGCATCAATGAGCCTTGGGTGCCCATGACCCTGTCGCCGGTTCACCAATTGTCCTTTCTTGGACCACTTTTGGTAGGTACTAACCAATGCTACTGTATGCTCTGACCCGGTCATCTAACCTTCACATTTTGGCTCTTGGCATGTCGGTCAGATCCTTACACTTGCCCATTTTTCCTGCTTCCAACACATCAACTTCAAGAACGGACTGTCCACTTGCAGCCTAATATATCCCATCCCTTGACAGGCACTATTGTAACAAGATAATCAATGTTATTCACTTCACTTGTCAGTGGTTTTGATGTTTGATCTGATCAGTGAATATGCCAAAGCGATCCTGACTATATATATCGGTTCCAATTTATCAGTGTCTTATTTAGTTCTGAATGATCACTTCTTTTTTCCATAAAATGTAGTGGCGGAACGGCTTCTGTTGTAAGGGGCAGGGTGGCTATGGGGCCCTGGAGGTCATGGGGCCCGGGAGATGCTGGTCTATCTGCTTCACTGTGCATATTCCGGCTCCCGCGCCTTGATCAGAAGACTCTGGGGGTATCAAGGGGGATGCATTGTCATTGCTGTCCCCAACACTTTGCTATGGGGCCCAATGATGAAGTGTCACTTAAGGGAAGGAGTATGTGAGTAAATTTGTAACTATTTGGGGAATCTGCTCCTTAAAGTGGATACATAGAAAATAAATGTAAACCACTACTTAATGCTTGAAGATAATGTTATGCCGTTATGCTCAGATAGCGAAAATGCTATGCATGAAAGCCAAACAACCATGTGGCTTTTTTGACCACACTGGTAGAATTTATTAATATATAGTGCTTTACAGAGAATGTTTAATCATGTACATTGGTCCCTGTGGAACTCACAATCTATATTCTCTATCACTGCAATTATTTCTTGTTTGAGGGAAAGTGCTACAAACAGGCTCGCGGGACCGCTATGGGCACGAGGAGTGCACCCAGTTACTCAAACCTGTTTGTAGCACAATTCGAGAATGTAAACATTTGGCATAACAATCCATATTTGGAAAACATCCTTCTCTGGTATAGATATATTTAAGATGTGATTTACACCTGGAAATGGAATTTAAAACCATTCATAATTCACATCAGTGCAAATGAATAGCTTGCAACACGCTCTGAATCATAGCAGAAAGAGGGTCACATTTCTCACTTTAGGGAGCTATATACTGTAGATATGGAACACTGGAGAAAACTACTGAATAACTCTTTAGACAGAATGTTTATTTCTTGGATCCGTCAAATTCCTTGCATCCAATAGTCTTGTATCACTTCCACTCATTGTTTGTTTATTATTAGTATATGCAGTCCTCCTCATTTTACAATTGTTAATCTATCACTATAATTAATTCTCTAAACATTTTGGGCCTGTTTCGTGTTCGGATGCAACTTGTAATCATTACAATTGCTGTGCATTGAGCGTACTGAGTTGCTGTGTTTACTGTACTGTGCTGTCTCCCATTGTATTGTGATTTTGTTTGTCTCTGTACGGCGCTGCGGATGCCTTGTAGCGCCTTATAAATAAATATTAATAATAATAATAATCATTAATAAAAATATTGTTTCAACAGTAAGTACATAAATTGGGATGTTCTTTAATGTGCACCGTACATAAAATGCATTCTTATAGTCTATATTCCTTATATACACATATATTGTGCTATCTAGTGGCACTCATACGTGTAGTTATTAATACATAGACTATGCCGTGACAATCATCACCATCAGTCTGCACTCATCTTTGCCCCGTCGTGCCCACTGCTTGAATCAGGCACGTCTGCATTGGCACCTTCATCCGCTTCTTTCCTCCCCCTGCTCCATCCTTGTAGTCGTAAGTGTCATTTGCAATCGAACATCAATTTTGTTCATTGGTGTAAGGTCCATTTGTAAGCATGTGTAAAGCTATTTCACGTAAGATGGGGTACACAAATGGACTTGCATTCAAAGCTGAATCAGCCCCTTTATGTCTAGAATCATATTGTACCTGAATCATCTTGTGTAAGTTTTAACAATTATCAATATAGTTGAAGCTCAACTGCATTGAGACTTTACAGAGGTGGAAGTTGCTCAATCAATTTATAGGATCATAGCAGGTGCTTGAAAGGGTGGGGTTGTCCTGCAAGGAACAAATACAGAGAAATATCCCCCAGCACAAAGGAGTTGCTATTTCTATTTCTACATAAAAATGCAGAAATCTCAGTTGCACACATTTGCATTGAGAGTTTTGCAATGGTGCATACACAGGACTGATTTCAATTCCATCTACAAGAAACGCATATAGGTTAGTTCCTTGGACTGACGTTCTAACTTATTAATGTTTGTTACGATTTATACTTTGATACTTTTTGATTACACAACCCTTGTTTTTAAATAACTTATGATATGAGGATTTACATTTTTATATTGATTCTGGCTTTTAGTCTGCTTGCGTAGAGCGACATTTTATCTAACTTCTCTTTGCCTCCATGTATTCTAGACCCACTGTCTGTTTCTTGGATTGGATTTACCTGGTTTCTTTCATACACCCAATCAACCATTTGCCCATTTGGCTTTACATTATGACAAAGTTCACTAGGAAGAGTGAGGGAGGTCCATCGCTATTTTCTTATTAATAGGAGTAGATTGTAATAAATCAAGAAATATCCGTAAGAAGATCCTTGACCAGTGTCTGGTCTCTGCTCTCCACCGATCGACGTCAAAAGACTCCGTCCCACGGGCAGGGACATCTTTTCCATTGGGCACGATGGGCAGGTGCCCGGGGGCCCCATGGGCAAGGGGGCCCCATAGGCAGGGTGTGTATATGTGTGTGTGTGTGTGTGTGTATATATATATATATATATATATATATATATATATATATATATATATATATATATATATATATATATATATATATATATATATATATTATAAAAACTGGGACAGCTGTCCAGATGCATGCCGCACAGATATTTTAAACAAAAGAAATAGGCACTGAATTTAGTTAAACTATGCAAATGAACCTGAAATATGTATTCAACATTTTTGGCAGTTGTTTAGTGTCTTTTTCTGTTAATTTTGTATCCTAGTATGCAGCATGAGAGGCCGTTTCTAGTCAATGCGCTGGCGCCTAGCACTCACAATTGCATAGGCATGAGGTGTATTTGAGGCCTTCTGGTGAAGGTTGCCAACTCATGTCATTTTGGCTTTTTATAACCAGGTAATATACAAAGACTCCATCCAACCACTGAACCCTGATTTCAATATGCAGAGGCGGACCTAGACTTTATTTTTAGGGGGAGGAGGGAATCTAGCATAGGCACTCCCCCTTCATTCTGATTGGCTGGCTCCAGTTGGCCTTGCCTCCGATTTGATATGCCCCTCCCAATTTTGATCTGCATCTGGGACACAATTTAAAGGTAGACGTGCTTTTGGGCGGGGGGTGGATCTGCCCCAGCCAATATGTAAGATATGACTTGAAGCAGTGGCTGCAATTACTTATTTTAGAGCTTGCGTTCCAAAGAGATTTATTTTCACAACTGACAATGAGACCGTTTTGATTTTGCAAGTTTTTTTTTTTTTTTTGTCTTCGTCTTAATTGTCTGTCTAGTCTTCATTCAAATGTGTTTTTGTTCTACCTTGGTGTGCATTATTTTTATAACCCCATTTTGAACTTCTTGTAACACTCTAGTCTTTTTACCATGAAAATTTACTTTGCATAAGGCTTGTTAGTGTGCTGTCTTTAGTTTCTAATATTTTCTGGCTGCGTAAATCATTGACCTTTTTTGGGATAAGGTGTCTAATGAGGGAATGTGAGAAAGAAAACCTGTTTGACATCATTGGAATGCATGTACATAATCCTTCCAGTAACTGTACTCCCACCTCCAGTATTGTCGGTGCATTATTAAGTTTTAGAAGCTGTAAGTCGAAGGTGGGAGAGTAATCCTAAAATCACAGAGGGCCTGAGTCATTAAGGAAAGAGAGGCAAAAAAAAGGAGTAAATGTTCTATAGGACAAACCATGTCACAATGCAAGGGGTGCAGATTAGTTTATTATTTTGCACATAAGTTAAATACTGGCTGTTTTTTCATCTAGCAGACAAATACTTGATAGCTTTTATTTTTACATTGAAATGTAAAGGTGATCTAGGACATGCCCTACCCCAACTATAAATATGTCCCCACATTTTAAATTTATCTCCCCTCCTTCAATGTAACATGGTTTTCCCCAGGTGCATAGTTACTCCTTTCTATGCTTTGCTCTCCTTAATGACTGAGTGTACAGTTGGAGCTTTCTTTGTTGCAGCATTTTTAGCTCCTTTCGCTTGTATGCAACTGAATGTCAGAAAATCACAGGATTCAGGTGTTCTTCGCTGGAGAAGGTGTAGTAGTGATAAGCCTTTGTGTGGAATGTGTCAGATACTGCAATAAAATATGATTTATGAGTTTACTGTAGTTGTGAATGTTACTCAATACATCTTGTAGCTATATATACTAAGACAGGGGTTGGCGGAGCCAGCAGGATCTTTCCTGGGGGGCATATTTACTAAACTGCAGATTTGAAAAAGTGGAGATGTTGCCTATAGCAACCAATCAGATTCTAGTTAGCATTTATTACATTCTGCAAAATGACAGCTAGAATCTGATTGGTTGCTATAGACAACATCTCCACTCTTTCTAACCTGCAGTTTTGATTAATTTACCCCCCTGGAGCCATTGGAGATTTGCTACCATTGGCTTCAATATAAACTGTTCTCATAAGTTAGTTGCCAGCAGTATTTTTTATTTTTATTTTAAAAGAATAAACTTTTTTTTTTTTATTGAGGTGAGTTAGTTTTGCGGGGTAAGGACAGTAACCAAAATAAAACTAACAGGAGAGAAGGGAGGAAAAACATCAACAGTGGGGATAGGTTACACGTTATCGTGGTAAACGTGTAAAATCCACATGGTCCGCACGTAAGTCCAAAAACTAAACAATCACAGAGAGGAGGAGGTAAGGTTAAATACTGTGTATGATAATTGCTGCAGTCGAGCCATTTGATTATGGGAGAAGAAGCAGAAGCTGAATATGGGAAACCTAAAGTTTGCATATTGCAGCTTTTTTTTCTTTAAATTTTGGCAATTATCAGTCATTGGAGGTGGGTAAGGGGATTTCCAGTAGTGGTCGAATGTAGCTCTAGTAGCAACAAGGATATGACCCACTGCATAGGTTATGATGTTGAATTTGCAGGGAGTAAAGTACAGCAGAGCTACCTCCTGGAGAGAACGTGAGAGGCACATTTACTACTTGATTTATTAACACACAGATTTTTGGACCACAGGGGATGAAGCTTTGGGCATCTCCAGAAAGTATTAAAGAGACTTCCAACCTCACCACAATTCCTACAGCAGCATTTCGAAACTGTAGGCATAAGTTTCTGCAGCTTCTCAGATGTTAAATACATTCTATGGATAAGTTAGGCCAACAATTCAGAGTGATTAATACATTTAGACAGTTTGGGAAAAAACGCGATCCCAATACTCCTCCGACAAAGTCAACTGGAGGTCAGACTCCCAGTGAAGTTGGGTAGGTTTTTTTTTGTGGACTTCTGTGGTGGTCAGGAAGGATTTATACCAAGAGGATATACCAGCTGTACGCCTATGGGAGGACAAACTGAGACTAATGAAAGGAGAGGGGGTATCAAAGTGCGTAAGGAACGATCGTGAGATTGGACTCGGTGCCAGACCTGCAAATATTTGTAAAAGTACCGGTTAGGAATATTATACTTATCATGCAAATGGTTGAAATAAAGCAGCATTCTGCCTTCAAATAGTTTCAAATTCATATCGGCAGTCCTGTTATAGGAGAAGTCCACCCAATATTAAAAATATAATTTTTAGGGGTGTTCCAGAAGTTAAACATTAATACAGAATATTACATTTATATGGGGCTAGGTGCTAATGTCTACTGCTGTACAGCGAGGCTCTCCTTGTTGCTGCTAGAAGTGTGGTGTTGTGGGACATGAAGGCTGCCGCGCAGGAGTGGGTGGAGTCCACCTGTGTCTGCCGCGGTACAAGGCTGCTCTTCTAACTCCTCCCATTGCAGGATTTTACCGTACTCTCCATCCATAACACATTACCAACGGTAATGAGAGCGTTGCTGGACTGCAGCACACACTGGGGGCCTATACATCAAGAATTTACTTGTCATAAGTCATGCGGAAACAACTGTTACCCCAGATTACGGCAAATATTAATATTGGGGCAATTTAACAATAGGCTAAAACAGGCGATATCAAAGATATCTCCACACACTACAGAAAATTACTGCAGATGCGATTTCTATAATGATTTTACTGATGATTTATGTCTACACAATTTACCTTCGGATCTGTATCTCTCATAACCATCTGCTGAAAAGATTGTGACTGTGCACACTCTGTAGAGATCTGCCTACGCTGCTGGTGGTGAGTTCATACACACTTCCATATTTGCACCACATTGCTTCATCATTGATCGTGTGTTCTTTAGGAAGTTCAGAAAACCAAATCAAACAGTACGATGTGCTTTAGTGCGATAAAACATGATTGCGGGAGCGTACACACTAATGTAATATCTGACCAAACGGTCGTTTATTGTGTGATCTGTACGATGACTGGGTGAAAATGTTAATGCCCAGTTCCAGTACCATGGTACTTAGTGGAATGGTCTCCGCTGGGACAGCCCCTTACCGGAGGTGATGTCCCTGCATGATAAGGGTCATAAATTGCTCTAAAAACGTATCTAGTGTTTTCCATAATTTAGTTTCTTTACTTTCATTTATTTTAGTGCAGTGCACATAAGTGTCCATAGTTTTTTATATGGTTTTGGCTTTGTACTTTTTGGCTAAACTCCATCCCCATGCTGCTGGCTGGCAAAGTACCCTAAAGTTCTTGGCTAATTCTGGTATCCAGTATTTGGTGCCGTTCCAGCTATCCTTGCTACCAGTATCCTATATCTTGTGCTCTTGTATTACCGACTTCCTCTGTTTTGGATCTGCTCTGCTCTTTTGATAAATCCTCTTGTCTGTTTATGCCAGTCTCGCCTGGTACCCATCCGGAGAACCGCGACTTGTGTGGTGCAAGTAGCGAAGACCAAACCTCTTTGGGGGGTCCCGTGGCAAACACCTTCGCCACTTTCGACTCTGCGTCTCCGTGGTGGGTGGAGCTAAATCAGGCAGATCGTGAGCGACTTGCCACTGCTGTGTGTTCCGCGACATTCCGTTTCACTTTGCCAGTACAATCACAAATCTCCTATGTCTTTTCTGGTTCCTCTACGAACATGTTTCCCAAATACGGACTCCAATGGGGATGTTCTATAAATACCAAAAGGAGATTCTTCTTCCATTTCAGCAGATTATCATATCATTGGGTTCCTAGACGCGTATATCTTCAGCAGCTGATAGTATTTACACACCGTGCCGAGCCTTGTGGATTATCAAAGGAAAGCTCCACAAAATTGATAGTGTTGTGTGAGGACAGTCTATTTACACGAGATAAAAATGTCACTACAGGAAGTAACACAATATACAGAGTGTTGGAGAGAAAACAAATCTCAATTCAACAGGTAGGTGCAGCTTTTCACCTGTGCTGATCACGTGGCTTTGATATTTTGCTTTAAAAGTCAACAGCAGTAGGTAAAGAAAATCTGCAGAACATCAACTTGATCCTAAGCAACATGGCTTTGACCATACTTGCCACCTTTTCCTCGTTGGCTTCAGGGAGATCCCGGAGTAGGTGGGGGGCAGGGGCGGGGCTTGACTAATTGCATCATTTTGACCCTGCCCCCTAAACGATTGTCACAATTTTGGCCAATTACAGCAGGGTTAAGATAACGCGATATTTGCATCATTAAGCCCCGCCCCCACCACTTATCTATTTCTGGGTCGAGGACCGGGAGGTTACCCTGCTCTCCCGGGCAGTGGCGGATCCAGGGGGGGGGCGATCGCCCCCCCCCTAGCAGGGGCTTGCTGCCGACAGCTACACACTGTGCAGGTCCGTTCAGCAGTGACAGTGTGCTGCCCGGCTGCTCTGATTGTGTTTTAAACACAATCAGAGCAGCGGGACAGCACACTGTCACTGCTGAACGGACCTGCACATACTGTGCAGCCGCCGGCAGCCTTAGAAGTCGGAAAGGGGGTGGGGCCTAAATCGCCCCCCCCTACATCGACCGGGGTATAGTCATTTCCTAGATCCGCCCCTGCTCCCGGGAGCCCTCCCAGAAATGCAGGAGTCTCCCGGACATTCTGGGAGAGTAGGCAACTATGCGTTAAAGAAAAGCAGCTAATGAATCTCTAGAGGCTGAATTGTCTTTTACATTTCTGTCTCCATTACTAAAGTCATGTTGTTTTACCTGTCAGTCTTTGATTAAATCTTGGTCTCCATGATAATGGCCACCTCCATAGGCATCAATTCATGGACATAGGACACAATTTCTGAACTGTGTCATTATGCCACAGATGGTGAAGCCAACCACGTCTTGTACTGGCTCAGCATCAGGGAGAATGCCAGACTCTTCAGGGAGTGAGGGAGATCACCTCTATTTCAGGGAGTCTCCCTGACATTCAGGGAGAGTTGGCAAGTATGGCTTTGACCTCACTCTAGCCCTAAGGCGGAGGTGCTCAAACCCAGCCCTCCTGTCTGTAGAGAGACAGCTGGGATAATTACTGATTGCACGATTAAGGAAATCCTGAAAACATGAGCTGTAGGTAGCTCTTGTGGGCTGGGTTTAAGCACCTCTGCCCTAGGGAATTCAGAAATCATGGAGGCGCTGGAGTATGGGCATATTGGTTGGGGAACCCCCCGTATTCTGCTAATTCACCTTCTTGAAACTGAGCCATTCTAACTAACTTTGGGTTGTAATGCTACTTTAAAATTATCTTTCCACTAAGATAAAAAAAACTGTTTGCTAATCAAATGCCCGTTAAAAAATATCCTCCTGAAGATTCTGCATCCTGTCTAACCACTTCCTAACCTAGCTTTCCACTGTGACCATAGCATGCACCAAAAGGCTTGTATCACTATTTGAAGTCACATGGGCAAAGCTTTTTGTATCATGGATCATGGATCTTTGTGTCATGATAAACTGCAAATGACAAGAAAACAATTAGCCTTTTGTTGTCGTGATTCTTCTATGGTTTTAATGACTGTTTATACATTATTTTATAAAATGCAATCAAAGTAAACCGT
The DNA here is from genome assembly GCF_038048845.1 of Mixophyes fleayi. Classification (NCBI taxonomy): domain Eukaryota; kingdom Metazoa; phylum Chordata; class Amphibia; order Anura; family Limnodynastidae; genus Mixophyes; species Mixophyes fleayi. The sequence goes on along the minus strand of NC_134411.1, from coordinate 87,939,029 downwards.
TTGAAAAAGGTGTGCACGTGAGTGCATGCGGGACGCAGACAGATGGCATAGTGATTCTTGGCTCTGGCCAAACAATCAAAAAATGTTTCTGGGAGGTGATTTGTGTTGTCCTCTTCTAGGGCTAGGTACACAATAAAGAATTTTCCAACTGACGTGTTATCTGGAACGTTTGTACCTACGACTGAAGGTCCGAGCAGTCTGGTTATTCATGCGTACACACTGACTAGAGTTACCTTCAGATCTGTGCTCTTCATCTGGTCCTTCATCTGGTCCTCTAGTCTTCAGAGAATGACAGCACAATATTAATTTATTCATTATTGTCACACTGATTAAAACCGCCTTGTTATAGCTATCCACATGTCCTAACGAATTTCGTTAGCTTCTGTGACTCTGAAACGAAACATTCTGTTCTCAGAACGAACAAATGAATTATTCCTTCTACAGCACTCTCTACATTTATTCACCAGGACATTCATCTCTACCATCGGCTGACAAGATCCCGACTCTGTAAACTCTATGGAGATTGTGAGCATGACTGCATACACACTACATGGTCGGTGGTTGATTATAAAATATTAAACAAAACGACCAACCAAATGAAACGGGTCGTGACTTTGAGACAACTTTAGATCATCGTGTCACTATACACACTCACACGATATCTGACCTAACAGTTGGATGTCGGCTGATTGGAGGTTTTTCGTGCAATCATCGGGCCAGCATGTACCTAGCCTAATAGCTGTTGGTCCATATCTAAATGACATCCCATTGTGAAAGCAGAAGTGGATTTCGGGATTCTGTTCTGCATTCGGAATATTTGCAGAGACTGTGTGCTTTTTAAATGGAAATATGCTTCATGTCAGCCATGAGATTGTTTGTTTATCTTCATCTGCTCTGTGCCGTGCATGGATCTAGTAGAGGAGATATTCTTAGCGTGTTGCTGAATAGCGATAGACCTTAAAGAGCAAGTAAAACCAGTATCTGAAATTAGTATATCAAAGCCGGTTTATTACTGAGCTGAATAATGTAAATGAAACAACTGGAGTGTTTTATATTTAAATATTTCCACCTTGCTGTCACTCGCTCCTCTGTAGCAGGTTGCCATGTTAGGAGGACGGAGCTTCTCTAAGCGGGTAGAGTTTGAGTGATCGCTTTGCAGAGTTGCTGTGCAAAAATACACTGTGTGGATATGTGTATTCATACTGATCTGGGGCTAGTGATGTCACAGTAGCTCAGGTAACTGCAGTCCCAGCTGTTTGCCCTGTTTAAGATCCCATCAGCACACTGTCTAATAGATGTGGGAGGAGCTTCAGCTGTCTAGTGGACTGTCCTGGACTATGGATGGAATTCTAAACTGTTTAACAAAGCTGCAGTAGAATGTTGGGGTAACACGGAACAATGTACTTTACCTTTGTGGTTGATATCTGAAAATTCCGTTTTGCAGCTGAGTGCTGCACAAACCTGATGTTACCATGGTACCCAAAAAATTGTACTACTGGCGCCCATGTTTAGGGAATAGTTTCTATGGATGCACCTAGTCCACGACTCACTAAAAACTCACTTTCTCTTCTACGTTTAATTGAATGGCACTCGAATTCCGTATTATCTGTATTGAGCCAATGTTACATATTGTCTGTAATGTGTCTTGTCTCTAGTTGCAGAGTCTGGGGCTGCTCTCTGCTTCCTCTACGTGTCTTCAGTAAATGACTTGTGACATAAACTATTTTTCTTTCTGCGTAACTGCCAGGCAGGAGATTTTTTTTCCATACTCTAAATTTTCCAATTTAACACCTGGTGATTGTGGGCTTACGTTCTGTCATTGCAACAGCCAAGTCAGTTAGGATGTCTATAAAAAACGTAATAAGTAATGTATTTTTCTTCAGCATTCCTAACCATGAAACAGACCCGAGGAGAACTAGTATCTAGACCCATATGCTGCTTTGGGAGAATTCTAAAACCATCAGACCTGACTTCAATACATTGTAAGAGATTGTTTCATGTTTCGGCACATAGGCAAACCTAGTGCCTGGAAACCCCCCTCCAAGCCTAGGGCACTGTATAATTGAGGTGGCTGGACCCTGTCCCCGCTTCACACGACTCTGCTTGAAAAGGGAGAGCTGTGTGCACCTAACAGTAGTGCACGCAGCATTGCCCATGTATATTATGGGGATAGGAAGAGTTGGAGAGCAGCCAAGCACTGTCTAAAATTATAGCCACGCCCCCATGCATGCTGGTCACGCCCACTGGAGGCGTGGTGTGGAAACCCCCCTCTACAAATCCTGCAATTGCCCCTGTGGCGCAGCAGAAGGCTTCAGAAGCCATTGAAGGCCTGACACTTAACTAGAGTAATAAGAGGTAACTTTGTATGCATATGTGCAAGTTATCCCAAAACCTTAGAGACCAGTAGTGAAATGCTGAAGTGTTGTACAGTGATCTGGACCTTGCTGTATATATGAGTCTAGTTTTCCACTATGTGTTTGCTTTGTAGATAGAGAGACCGGAGTCTCCTTTCAGTACACGCATTGTTTTGTTGTTACCCTTTTAGTAAATGAGTCTTCTGGTCTAATCCTTATATGTGCCCAGTACTATAGCAATGTATTTTTTTTATTTCTGGCTTAAACCCGTGAATGGGCTACAAATTAACACACAAGTGGAAGATATTACACCTCCAGTCGCACCAAGGAAATATGTTGTACTTATGTGCTAAGGAGAGAAGTCAGTAAGTAGAAGGCGGAGGGATTTTGCAAAGACGAAGTATTCGCTGGACCAGCCGATTGGCCAGTTGGCTGATCAAAGATCTACCGAAATGTCTTTTACTGCCTTTAATGATCTGCATCCCCCACACTTGCTTGTTGCTTATCTTTACTTCTGTACATGCACTGTTCTTGCACCCTCCTCAATAATTACATATGGTCATCTGCCAAACATTCATTTGTGTCCTGTATTTAGTTTCCAAAATTTTGTTCCTCTACTTTCCAAACTTCTCCTTATCAGTTATCTTGACCACCCCCTGCTCTCTGCAAAAATGTGTTTGCAATGTTTCCTGATAACATTGTTAAAATTTCCTTTTTAGTCATCGCCATTCAGCAATTAACCTACTCTTACCCTCTGCTGCTGCTGACCCAGGGGATAGCATGAGAAGTACTGGGCTGAAGCCCTCTTCCTACCGAAGCCTACTGTCTGTATTGTAGCAGAGAAGACGTGGAGATAGACCGTGTCTTATTGCTGCTGATCCGTGATCCGTATCCTCCAGGACCTGTTAATCCCAGTACTGATGCCCGGTGCTGCCAGGAAAACTCTTAACACATTCAGCACTGTGAAGTGAGGAGTGTTTCCCCTGATCTTCACAATGAAAAGATCTATGGGCCAAAGAGGAACACTTATGAGTAGTTTAAAATCATATCATATATTTCGAATGTGCCTTAAGTTTTTTAATTTATTTTTTTAAATTCACATTTTGTAGTTGTATAATAGAATTTTTTTAGAGATTTATGTGCAATGCTTATTATTGCAATTTACCGGTTTGATGGGGGGAGGCAATCAATTAGTTGCGAGGTGCCGCCAGTCATCGCCTCGATGACTGGCAATTTGCGCAGTCGGACAATTCGGTACAATTCGGCTCCTTTTCTCCTCGCATCTCTATAGGACACAAGGTAACAACTCTGAGGTCAACGTGTCTCCGCAGACTGTTCCAGAGACGCCTCGCAGCAACTCGAATGAATGTGTTGCCAAATCTCCTTGCAGTGCTCATCATTCGAAAAATATTGTCATTCTTTTGTTTGTTTATTATGCCTTGACCATGGTGTCTACCCAGTGCTTTTGTCTGTATTAAGCCCAAATAAACAAATAACAATTTTGAGGTTAAAGTAAAAAACAGTTCAAAGTTATGAAAGTGGACAAATCCTGGTCACCATGGTGACTACAACAAAATGGTGGCTAGGCATTTGGAACTAGACCCCGCCCCCCTATCCCCATTTCAGGGGTGTTTTATGAAATTAGTGGGCTGTGTTCACGAGTAGTGCTTGAGCCCCTTCTTTAGGGGACCATAGGATAATGATGGGGGAACATGTGACACATGGTCTCCCCACTTTCTCCGTTTCATATATGTTCCTCCACCATTCTCGCTCTGTCACATGACCCCAAAGTGCCCACCCCAGGTCCCTACTGGGGTGTCCAGTGGAGGAGAGCTCTGGTTGTTTCATTCCTCCAATGGCCTTTAATGGACTTGACCGTCTTTTAGGTAGTTGTGTTCCCTCCTGTCTCCTGCATTGACAGAGCAGTGCTGTGGGTGGATGGATCTTCACCTGTCAATCATATCACAAGTCAGTGCAGAGAGCCTGAAGGGGAGGAGTTATACTGATGGCGGGAGGCAGAGTCAACCATATTTTGTGGGGGCACAAGCTGGTGTGTGATAGTTTTCTGTCTATGGTGTTACAGCACTAAGGTAGTCACATGGGATCTCGTTGTTCGGTGTGCCCATCTTAAAACTCCCAATAATAAGCAGCGTAGCTATTATTATGTGGCGTTTAGCTGTAAGAGGATGCACATACGCTGGGTCTACAAGCTGGTTGATCATTGCAATATGATTTAGTGTGTGAGCCAGTGCAAATGGAAATGGACTATAGATGTTAACCTACTTTTTAATGACCAGCTGGTGACTTGGTTGTGATGACTGTCATTGGTCAGCCTGGAATTTCCACCCTTCTAGATCAAATCCAATTATGTCTGATTGGATTTTGATTGTTTAAGGATTGGTGGTCACACAGTATACATTGTTGGGTTGGTGGAATTGACAAATATTGATCAATCAAAATCTTTAAGCTTTCCATTCACACATCCAGTTTGTTGTATCCAAATGACGTTTCTGTGCAATCACATTTGGATCCTTTTAAATTAAATAAGTTTTTGCTGCCCACACGTGACACCTGTCATGTGACTATTCACAATACGACATTTGTAGGATTGGTAAACGTTAATAGCGGGTTCAACACACAGTTTGCAACCTGCTTCAATCCGAACCTTCTGGATGTAAATTTTACGCCTATCCGTTTGGATTTAGCTGTTTTACGTTTGATTTTTATATTGAATCAATTGTCATGTGTTTCTTTAGCAATTCAATACAATGCAATCAGATTGAATGATCAGATTGTAACATATATGACAAATTATTTGAGGAAAAAAGTTGACAACTGACAATAAAGGCCTGGAAAAGTTGTTCTGAATGACGTATATCCTCACTTATTTAGACGATAATTGAATTAGACACATATGGGTCCTTAAATCAATCCCACTATACAGTGACCCATAAAATATATAGATATAATTTTGTTTATTTTTATTTATTTTTTTAGGACGGAGCAATTGTGTGCATCTAGGTGCTGGCTATCTATAATTTCTAGTAAATACAGACATTCTGTATACAATTTTGACCTCATTTGACTCAAAACCCATGAAACGTGCTGGTTGCTCTTTGTTTCCACATCATACAATATTGTACACCGCATAGAGAAGTCTGTACAAAGGTGAAAGAAAGTTTGTGGGTCCTATATTGTTGTGTTAAATTGACCTAAATTGTGATCTGATTTTTTTTTATTTATTTATTTTTTTTAAAAAAAAGCTTATCCCCACCCCCAAAAAACTATTTCAGTTACAGACTGGTGTGAACTATACTCGGCTGGTTTAAATGTCAGAGCAGCTACTTAATTAGACAATCATTTTGGAGTTTGTCGCTCTCCGCTGTTATGTCTATAACAGTCTAGCCCACATCCCAACGCAGCGTCTTGGACTGATTAATATAATCTTACAACAAATTTTACCTAATTTTATCTGTTTACATTTCATGCATACACCAATATACTACTGCAGCAAAGCATGTGTTTCTGATTGCTCTCGGCAATACATTTCTTTGTAGACTGAACGCAGTTTGAAAGATCTGATTATGGGCAGCCCCCAGTCTACAGAAGCTTTGATTGTAGGACTGATGTAAATCACTATATCATATCCGCAGCTAAAGGCTTCACAAACTCTTACACTTGACGAAGGTCCTATGATGTCTCAGTGTAATTATCCCCAGCTCTAGATCACACTGTGCATATATTGTGTACATCTAAATAAAACGACAAAAGGAGAGTAAGAAGTTATCAGAACAGACTTGAAGTATGAATAGCTTGGGGGGAAGGATTATGTATGACTGCTTGCTGAAAGTAGGTCAATGGTTGTTTTATTATTTAAAAAAAATATGCAAAAATGTGCTAGCAGCAGTGAATCTCTAGTAGACTTTTTCAATTTCTGTCTGTAGCCGTAAAAGAATAAAATTGGAGTAAAGTGTCTTCATCAGGAGGTTTTCTTTGACATCACCAGTTTACCCTGAGTCTGTGGTCCACACACAATGGGAGACCGCTATTATTAGATTGCAAGCTCTGCATGTGCAGATGGTGTGGACTGAACTAGGCTATATTCTTATGAATACTATCAATTCGTTAAGAGCCAGTGATTCAAGCACCAGTGATGTCTCTGTTTCATTGTGAACTAATAAGCTGCGTTCTCCTCTGAAAGCTTGGATCATAAAATTTAAACTATATGACGAGGCCCTGGATCAGCCCAACATTTGGATTAGGTGACATTGGGATGGAGGCGTGACTATGGCACAATGGGCGTGACCATGATGGGATGGGGCGTGGCTATGGACACACCCTTTTTGATGCGCAAGGCTGTCCCTAAAGGGATGACAGGTCACAGCCCTCAAATCGGGACTCTGTTGGGGGATATGATTTTGGATGCACCCACACCACTTGGCATGGTGGCTCAGTGTTTAGCACTTCTGCCTTACAGCACTGGGGTCATGAGTTCGATTCCCGACCATGGACTTATCTGTGAGGGGTTTGTATGTTCTCCTCGTGTTTGCGTTGGTTTCCTCAGGGTGCTCCAGTTTCCTCCCACACTCCAAAAACATACTGATAGGTTAATTGGCTGCTAACAATTAGACAGAGACACACACTAGGGTGTGTCTGTGTGTATGTATGTTAGGGAATTTAGACTGTAAGCCCCAATGGGGCAGGGACTGATGTGAGTGAGTTCTTTGTACAGCGCTGCGGAGTTAGTGGCGCTATATAAATAAATGATAATAATAATAATCATACCCTAACACTTTGCAGTGGGGTATGTTTAGAAACACTGCCAAGCAAGCAACAAAAATCCTGATTTTAAACCCCTGGGCTAAATTTTCCATGTTCACATGTTTCTGTAGAGAGAACAATCTAATAATCCAGGTATTGATATTTACATATTAGCTGGTGATCTGTTGCTGATCCTACAAGCGATGGACCGGGGTTCCTGGTGTTTAATGGGTGGGGTTTTGCTGAGTTTTAGTAGTAATGGCAGGCTGCCCTGCTAGATGCACAGGACATAGGAATTTTCCATCTTCCTGTCTGACACCATTAACATATTCTATAGAACAGTGCAGTGTCTGTGAGGAGGGGGTCCGGGGATGTTGTGCTGTGTGTTATGTGTACCAGCGTTTGGGTTTTTTCTGCATGTTGGTTCTTGTGCTCCTATCGCAGTAGGCAGATGAGATACCAGCTTAGGTCAGATGGCAGAGACCCTCCATGTTTAAATGGCACAATGTTTCACTATTCGAAGTCCTTTTAGATTATATGATGTAAGAAAATAAAACCAATAAGTAAGTAATTGGTGTTTTTAAAAAATTCTATTGAATCATAAAAGATTTATGGTTATCGGTGCTCTTTATGTATATTTCACAGGTATATGGAGGTCTGTTGGTGGCATTTAGTATTGACGTGTTGATGCTTAGTGACAATAGATTTTAAATTGTATTACTGGATGCTGGCAACATACAATGCCAGCGTCCATACAGAGTTTTGGAAAAATAATCACATCACATTTGTCCTTGTTCTCTATGGACTGTCCCGATTTTTTGACACTGAAAATGTGGAGCACATGAATAACGCACACAAATTGCAAACAAAAAATAAACCAGACAATCGATTACCGTACACAAGTTTTTACCTCTCTGTTTAAACTCTGGGTAGAAGAAGCTTTAGCAGCAATTGCAGCTTGACACTGAATTTTTCACCCAAGCTGTTGCCCCATGGACAGTTTCTAACCTCTCTGCCATGGAAGACGCAGTTCCCATAATCCTCTTTGTGGCCTCCCTAACAAATGACTTTTCCAAATCTATGCTTCGTTTTGGAAGACTGCTCTGTTCCAGACAAATTCACATGACCGTGGAGGATCATAAAAGTCTTAATCTTCTTATATTGTCCCACTGATTGGTGCATTTCAATAACCTTTTTTGGGATGTCCATTGATCTTCATGATGAAGCTCTTGTTTGTAAAATCACTAACCAACTGTGGGACCTCCCACATACTGGTATATTTATTTTGAAATCTGGTGAAACATTTTAATTGTACACAGATTCCAATCAATGATGTGACCTCTGAAGGCAAATTATGTGTGTGCACCAGGTTTATTTTGGTGTAAACATAGCATAGACGGTCATGTGATCAGTTGTCTGTTTTTATTTGTAATTAAAAATAAGATCTAGTATATTTTTATTCTGACATTACAAATTATCTCCCAACTTTCTGAAGGATCACATTAGGGGGTATATTTACTAAACTGCGGGCTTGAAAATGTGGGGATGTTGCCTATAGCAACCAATCAGATTCTAGTTATTTAGTGCGTTCTACAAAATGACAGCTAGAATCTGATTGGTTGCTATAGGCAACATCCCCACTTTTTTAAACCCGCAATGTAGTACATATACCCCTGGTACTTTTACTGTAGGGGGTGAGGTCATGTCACCATGGGGGTGTTTTTGATTCTGAGGTTAAAAAAAAAAAAATGAAAACTGTCAAACTGGGTGAATATTTTTTTTTTATTTTTTTTTTTCAATTTTATATTTTTATAGTTATCGTATTATTCCATACTTGCCAACTCTCCCGAAATGTCCAGGAGACTACTGAAATTCAGATAGGTCTCCCGGACTCCCAGGAGAGCAGGCAAATATTCCGCAAACGGCATCTTGCTGTCAAAATGATGTGATTCGCGGTGAATTGCATCATTTTGGCACTGCTCCCTGTGACTAAAACGGCATTTTGTCGCGGGGGCGGGGCCAAAATGACGCAATTCACCGCGCCCCTCCCGCCCTCCAACCACGCCCCCCTGCCTTGGATCTCCCAGAAAGAAGTTTAAAAAGGTTAGCAAGTATGTATTATTCATTTGGAAACAGCCAGGGGGCACAGGAATACTTGTAGTTGGCATCACATATCCCACCCCCTTGGTGACGGGTCATATTCTTTGGTGAAAATATACAAATCTATGGGCAAAAATAAATGCTTATTTACCAGTATATATTGTTTTGTATTTATTAATTTAGTGTGTACAACTGCTGACAGACAGTACAGCAGCAAACCTGACACACAGGCGGCAATTAATTGTGACAGATTGCGCCTTAATGTATTATGCCGAGTGACAGTATCAATAAACAGCAGATGGAGACGCCACAAGGACACACGAGTTTAATTTTCCACAGGCCGTCGTCTCTTGCACGTGCGCAGTGATGTAGAGTGACTGGGCCACGCTCTCCCACACGCCATCACCCAGTATGTAAACATAACATGTACACAAAGCATGTCTCTGTATATATATCTCCATATCATTTCCTGAAAACAGCATCACGCACTGCATAGACTGAAAACTATTTTTTATAATGAAAAGCGGTCATCCCCTTCTTCCTTTGTCCCACGGGTAGGCCCTAAGCCTACCTTCCCCCCATCCCTTTATATCCAACCCACACACGCTGTATGATTTCTACTGTCTATATCATTTCCTGACAGGATGGCAGTAAGAAATCACAAGGGATTTTGTGTGTTGCTATTTCTTTTTATGTTTTTTTTTGTTTTGTTTATGTATGAATTACTTCTCTTGTCATCCTATCATTGTGCAGGCCCCATGTTGGGTACCCTTATCCTGGGTAGGACATCGCTGTGAATTATGGGTAATAGCAGCAGGAACATTTACAAAACAAAAATACATTTATGGAATAGTCATCACGTGGTTCACTTCCTGTCACAATTTACTTATTTTATATTCATTTTTTTTTTTTTTTACAATAGTCCTGGATCCCAGCTTTTGGCCTGCTGTATAGTGTTGGGATCAGTGTCCTCATTTTAGCATAGTTATAGCCATATCCGTATATATGTTCCCATTATTGACCCAAGTGGCTGTCTCCAAATAGTAGCTCCGTGCGGCCACTATTTGGCGTAGGAATAACCAGCGCTGTCGGTGTCTGCTTTCTTTACTAGCCACCAGGCTTGCGCTATGCTTTTTATTTTAGCCACTGGGACTGGTTGTCTCCTTTGTACACATGCAACAAGGATTGCGGCCTGCGTGGCGCGCTAGCTGGGAGGGTGCAGCCTGCGTTGCGCGCTAGCCGGGAGGGGGGCGGACTGCGTGGCGCACAAGTCACCAGAATGGTCTTTGGTATAAAATAAAACAAGAAAAAACGGCCAAAAAATAATTATACGGCGATTTTGTATTTGATTTTTCTTTTCTGTTAGTCACACAAGCTATGCATGCCAAGCCTGTGGCATTTGCGTCCCAAAAAGATATTATTTTATTTCCTTTTTTTAATTTATTTATAACAAATGCCGTTACAGGATGTTAAAAATGGTTTGCGGTAGAAATACAACACTTCTCACTAGCATGCTTGCCAAGTGCTATAAAAATGATTGCAGGAATCTATTTTACTAGAACTCTCGCTCTCTGTCCCACTGTTCTATGGACAGTCCTAGGTTTTGGCACTAGACACGATTTCTTTGCCTCTGCATAATTTTGTTTTATAGAACTCTCTTCATGCACCTAATTTAACAGACTTATTGGAATATGGCTTTGACAGCTTGGGCAGAACGTGGGTATTCCTGCCCATATTGGGCAGTACTCATTTTGTCCCAGTTTAAGTTCTCTTTACATCTATATATTCACATTGGTAGATTGATTTCTGTCATAGCTGGTGGTAGATAAACTGACCCAGAGCGTTTACAATAAGAAAAAAAAATCAATATAGCAACGACAGCCTAAAGTGAGATCAATGTTCTCCTAGGCTTGTTACCATAAAATCAGAAATGTAACGTCACACGGGTAAATTAAACCAGCATTTCCTTTTTAGCTTTATTAAAAACCAAGAGGAGGATGTAACATCTGCTAGTAACTATTAAATATAGAGCAAGTGACACTAATTACAAGATATGCCAACATCAAAGGGTCGCTGAAAACTATTTTCAAATGTTATAAAGGGTGGTACTCTGATCTGTGAGGGTTGATTTACATTACTGACATTTAGGGGGAGGGATTCAATTAACCGCAAAGTTAAATTTGACAGAAATCTCTGCTCATTTTTCCTCTTGCCCCATAGAGGTACGAAGAAAAATGAGCCGAGAGTTCTACCGTAGTACATACTTGCCAACTTTTGAACATTTAATTCCGGGAGATCCCGGGCTGGGGGCATGGTTGGAGGTCGGGAGGGGGCGGGGCGCGGTCAATCGCTTCATTTTGGCCCCAACCCAGCGTCAGAAACGTCATATTGTCGCGGTAGAGCAAATTTAAAATGTGCTGACAGATTTAGAGTTGGGAGGGGGGGGGGGGGTGGGAGTTAAGTCGACTGTAAATTGCAGTGTAAAAATAAAGCTCAGTATTTGTGTGATGCAAACGTTGCCAGTATTTCCCCTGTATGCAAAAAAGATTGCACTTGCGCCTCAACATGATTAATTTGGGTTCGACTTTACTTTTATCTCCTAATTGAGGTCCTTTGTCATAATTGTGCATGTTGTTTTTCTTTGAAACAAAGCATACATGCTGTATGATAAGTTACATTATCTTTTGTTTTTGCCACAATGGAACCTTTTTATCAAGGATTTATAGGATAAAAATGTTGCAGACCTGTCTTCAAAATGATTTTTCCATTTCAAAGCAAAAGTTTTATATGCTGAATTGTAAACAAGCAATAAAATGAGTAAAGTTGACGTTTTTTGCTCCATATTTATAGCAGAAAAATTTTATTTTGAGCTTTTTTTTTTATTGTGCAAATATGTCAGCCCAGTGTGTTACTTTTATTTTGGTGGCATTAAATAACTGTCTTTTCTCTTCTTTTTCCCCACAGCCTGTTTGTTCCGTTACAACTTGTTGTCCCTGATCTACCTGTTGTTCCTGCTACTGTTACCATGGTTTGCTGGTCCCTCCTCCCACAGCATGAGAGGTAAGTCATTTCTTGGTGTGCATTGGAATTATTTAGTAAGATTTGTGTTTATTTAATTATTATTATTATTATTATTATTATTATTATTATTTTTTTTTATTATTTTTTTTATTTTTTGAGTCTTGCAGGAGCGGAGTGGTAGTTACTGTATAATATCATCATCACCATTTTATTTATATAGTGCCACAATTTCTACAGCGCTTTACAGAGAATACTTCATATCAGTCCCTGGCCCATTGGAGCTTACAGTCTAAATTCCCCATCTGTGACACATTAGGGTCAATTTTGTCAGCAGCCAATTAACCTACTAGTATGTTTTCGGAGTATAGGAAGAACCTGGAGCACCCTGAGCTGTGAAGCAAAGGTGCTAACCACTGAGCCACCGTCCTGCCCTGATGTATTATTCCATTAGTTGTCAATGAGGAGAAACGTAGCCCCTGATTGGACATGCGCACAGCAGTCCCTTGCTGTTTTTCTTTGCACACTTCCCATTGGCAATTGTTGGTTTCTTACCCAGCAGCCCCTACGTCTTCAGCCTTTGCTGAACTCAGAAGATGGGAGCTCCTGCGTCTGCTCAAGCCGAGGTTTGAGGTAATGCGCTGCCTCTACCTCATTTCTCTCCTTCCCTGGGGCAGATGTCACAGAAGGTAGTCTGAACTGAATGAGGAGCTTTGCATTAATTCAATTCTTAAACTGGACTAAGACATATACTTATCATTCATACTTTTCCTATAACCGTTATATGACAACGTTTTCTAATCCCAGAGTCATCAACAAAAATTAACAATTCTCGTGTACTTGGTGGAAATTCAGAGCACTTTAGCGGGTATATTGAATTCCTCACTCGTTGCAGAGAATGGCGATTAGGCTGAGTAGTCCTACTCCTTTTTAATGTTAGGTGGCGCAGTGCGTTCTGATATTCTCTATCCTTTTCCCTAATTGATTAAACAGCGGCCCTGACCTGTACCTGTGTGTTACAGTCAGGAAAGTCTTCATCTTTGGCTTACAAAGCAGCCCTTGTTAAGTGTAATGATGAAGGGACTCCTGCCTCACAGAACTGGGGTCATGAGTTAGATTCCCGACCATGGTCTTATCTGTGTGGAGTTTGTATGTTCTCCCCGTGTTTGCGTGGATTTCCTCCCACACTCCAAAAACATACTAGTAGGTTAATTGGTTGCTATTAAATTGACCCTAGTCTGTCTGTGTGTGTGTCTGTGTCTGTCTCTGTCTGTCTGTGTGTCTGTGTCTCTGTCTGTGTGTCTCTGTCCTGTCTGTCCTGTCTGTCCTGTCTGTCTGTCTGTGTGTGTTAGGGGATTTAGACTGTAAGCTCAAATGGGGCAGGGACTGATGTGAATGAGTTCTCTGTACAGCGGAATTATTGTCGCTATATAAATAGCTGCTGCTGATGATGAAGGGGCTGAGTGCTGCAGCTTATTACTTCCATAACACCAGACACACTCACACTCAGGGGAGTGCTGTCATTTGCTACTGCCATCATTAGGAATTGCCACTCGCCCTCTATAAGGTTAAAGAACAGTTGCTGTGGTAGCTGTGTGTGTCCAAACCATAATTAGACACTTGTCACAGAGGGTGTTGAAGTCCAGTCTCCTGTGGTCTGTTTGCTTATCTTTATCCTGTGTTGTCCTTTATCTTATTAATAATAAGAGGTAACCAACAGGCGGGAGGTAAAAGGGAATCTGCTGGTAAAAATAGGGGTTTTCTCCATTTCCTGTATAGTCAGTGTAGAACTTTACTCCCAGCCAATCACGTGGCATTTACTCAAACTTGCACGCCTGCTCCTTGTCTAAATGGAAAATATATAGATACATATAATCTTGCGTGAGATCTCTTCTAAAAAAAAAACCACAAATGTATTCCCAAAACCATAAAGGAAAATGAAATAACTGCTACTCCTCAGTGATATTGTAATATATGCAGGCACGATTTGTTTTATATTTTACTTTATTTGCAGCACATATAACCTTGCACAGCACTGTACACATGGAATTCGTCAGGCTCGACATGATCACAGAGTACCTTACATGCCACCGTCACTGTGAGGAGCACTGTGTACACAGTTAGAGGAGGGGATTAATGCAAGGAAAGGAGGGGGGTGGGATATAATATATATATATATATATATATATATATATATATATATATATATATATATATATATATATATATATATATATATATATATATATATATATATATATATATATATATATATATATATTTGTATTTTGCTACAAATGATGGCAAGCCCCTCATACATAAATCTTTAGGTTCCAAACATTCTGGGTGATAGATCCCATATCTGTGTAATAAACATTGGTGTCATGGAGTCAGTATTGTGTGGAATGTTGTGTGTTGACGGATTCTCTGCAGGAATCTTCCTCCAGTAACCAGTAACCTCACCTAAGCGCTGCTGTGTGCAGAGGTTGGTTATACTGTGCCAGTAATGTCATCTGAGGTCACACACAGATTAGCATACAGCGAGGAAGGAGTTGATTAGTAGCTGTCATCCCCTCTGTGAAAGACGACTTCACACTACTTATAATCGTCTAATTACTCTCGTTTTAGTCCTTTTTATTGCTTCCTTTTTTTACCCCGGTTTCCCTTTTTGCAGTCTCTAGTGTTCTATATGTGTCTGTCTCCTCTCTTGTCTGCACTTGCACAGTCTCTCGCTCTCTCCCCTCTCCCTGTGCAGCTGGACAGATATCTCCGCACCAGTGTTTGTTTTCATGGTTCTGTGCAATGTTTCCAGTATTTCTGGTTTTATCAGACATTCTTGGGATATTCCAAACCGTTACTCCCCTCCCCTGTTCTTTTTCTGCCCATTCTCTGCATAGCTCCTCATGGCTCGTTCTTGCCTGTCTTTCTGCAAGTTCAGTCCTCTCTGCCAAGCTGCCTTTTTCATATAAACCTTCCCTTGTTTGAATCCTCTCCGTTTTCCTATCCCCTGTCCCGCAGCCCTTACAGTTTATCTTGAGTAAATATATATTTTTGTACATCATGAAATGACCCGGCGTGCTCCTCGCTCCTATATTCGGCTGTGCTGGCTCTATTTATCCTACCAACAATATAATGAGCTCTTCTACACTCTACTAATGCCTATGGTATTGCCCATTTTTAGATTTGTTAATTTATACTTTTTTGTTGTTTTTTTTTTTTTTCCGGTGTTCTGCTATAGATGAGAACCTTGTTTTGCCTTTCTATATTCAATGATCCATCACATTGGCTGTAGCCAGCCAGTTTGTGGGCTCAACCACTATTCCCGAGAATGCAGCCTGATTAGATGTAAGGACATTACTGGATAAACACTGAAGGCAGCCATTGTTAGGGCATTGGAATACTAGGGGGTAGATTTGTCAAACTTTCTATAAAAAAAAAAGAAAATTGGAGGTGTCTCCCATAGCAACCGATCAGATTCTAGCTATCATTTTGTAGAATGCACTAGATAAATGATAGCTAGAATGTGATTGGTTGCCATGGGCAACAACTCCACTTTTTCCTTTTTAGATGGCATGACAAATCTGGCATCTAGGTATCGTCGGCCTTGGATTTCTAGCTGCATTCGGATAGTGGTTCGGCAAACAAAATGGTTGCCTCCTCTGTAGGCGACATTAAATTGCAGAGTGGTTTCTTTCATTTATTGGTTATTATGGCAATGTGCGATGTCATGACCAGAAGTGAGCTGTCGGTACTCTATCTTAGGTCACTATCAGCCCCAGCAATGGGAGTACCAGGATTCTGCTGATATCAATGGAGTTAAATTTGAAAGAAGCTTCAAAAACAAACAGTCATAACATCAGCACATTATACGGTATACAGGATATTATTAATGTGAGTAGATAAGGCTGTTAAAGTATTGCTCTTTCCAATTTAACAGTTAATTATCACGTTTTAATTGTCACATTCTGCAATAAACAGGTGAGAGAGCCCAGCTGTGTCTGCGTAGCAT
The DNA here is from genome assembly GCF_038048845.1 of Mixophyes fleayi. NCBI lineage: Eukaryota > Metazoa > Chordata > Amphibia > Anura > Limnodynastidae > Mixophyes > Mixophyes fleayi. The sequence goes on along the minus strand of NC_134411.1, from coordinate 87,922,787 downwards.
AAATAATGCTTATGTACATTTCTTTCTAATAAAGACCAAATACTGTGCTCTGGAACAATAAGTCAGTCTCATATGTTTGTTCCTGCTTTTAGGGTGTGTTTTACACACTTTTGTCATTTGTCCTGTTCATATCCTGCCATGAAAGGATCGGTGCTACACTGGGCCTTTCCGAAGCCGTTTTTCTTGCTACACGCAATTTATTTTGCTGTCCTTTTTGACTTTTCGTATTGGTAAAAGATTATACTGGGAGAAAAAAAATAAAAAGGTGTTTAATCACATTCATCATAGCACTTCATGGATAACCAAGCATCCTTTACTTTCTCCATCTATAAAACATAATTTAGTCAATCGTCAATCTTCAATTTGATCACTGCTTTATCAGAGCATGAGCTGTCGCTTAAAAAATATTGGCCCCTCTTCTACAAATCTATACCACTAGACTGGTAAACCCCTCTCCTACAGCCATGTTATCATTTGTTATATAACCATTTATGTTCTGGTTTACTTAAAGTGGGTTGTCATGACAGGTCCACTTGGGCATGTGTGACATATGGGTTTGATAGGGTTAATCAAAACAAATCCACCTGCCCTTGCCCCAAAATCTCCTTGAATTATTAAAAATGCAATCCCAACCTAAGTTAGCAAAGTTATTGTAAACCAAACCTGCACAAATGAAGCATTATAAAAAAAAAAAACAGGACTGTCTGACCTGTCGATCCTTTAAGAACACAAATGCAGAGCGTTATTAATTGTGACTTAATATGACAAAATATAGTCACAATGCTTACTGATAAAAATAGATTTACAGAAATATGAACGCAATATTTGTTTTTGTTTAATAAAAGCAACTGCAGCTCAGGAAATGTAGACTTTAGGATCCCTTAATTGTTTTGAGTGTTCTCTGGCCTGAGGAAAGTCTAGAAGTGGAATTGTTGCATCTTGACACACGTTCTCCTACTTTCAGGGAATATACAACTATATAGAGATCTTCACAAACATTTTTTTTTTGTAATGCTTTCCTTTGGTAGATCATAATTCTCATTATCCATATAGCTTGGAGTTTGTATAACCTTTATCTGTTGGCAGGAATTTTAGCCAGTCTTTGTGCTTCCTTTGAACTCTTAATTGGGTAATGAAAGCCAGGATTGCTTCTGCCCCTTTGTCAGTAACAGGGCACTTCTTGAGTAAACTATCAAAGTAAACTGACAGAAAGCAGAGAGGTATATTGGCTTCGTCATTGTTTGCTTATAGGGAACATAATGATTTGCTTTGAACCGTCCTGACTAAATTATCTTATGCTCTTAGGTTATATCATGACTGGGTCATATTAATAAATATATATATTTTAATATATTTTTGATTTAATCAGTGAGAATTGTTGTACGTGATATGTGCCATTTGATTTACTTATAAGCTTTTAATTGCCACTTTTCCAACAGTTGTATGTAGAAATATGTAGCCATTGGCAAATGCTTTCCATAGACAGCAAGTGCAGCAGTGACCTCTGCAGGGTAGAAAGTTCTGCACTTTATTTGAAAATCATTCCTGGGAGGAGGAAATAATAATGGCTATTACTACAGTTCGGCATTATTGCGTTCTAATTTAAGTTTGGCTGCCTACCTGTGTGTCACATTTCAGTACAATGGCATGATCTTTGGCTTTTGATTGGTTGCAAGACTTAGTGAGACATTATCACAGCCAATCAGGTGCTGATTGACATACAGTACTGTACAGTCAGGGCCAATGACAAGTCCAGGGCAGGAAGCCACCATTAATTTTCACACGTCATGCAACGCTTTGACATAAATTGTCACGTCTTCATCTCGCTAATTATTTCGGATGGTTTGAACAAAAGTGCAATAGTTATCAGGACCGTGGGAACCAGCATCGATCTTTGTACACAATAACCCAATGTTTGTATACCATGTAACGGGGAAATTTTACCCTTCACACTTAGCAATTTTAATGGTATGATTAGTTCTGGGGGCGAAGTTATTCTCTCTTGTTACAATGTGTATATGACAGGTTCTTTTTTTTTTTTTGGCCATAGAACATATTATATATTAGCAATTGAGATTTGTGACTCGTCTTTCAGTTAAAATTCTATATACTCTGCATTTCTATACTGTTGACTTACGTGTGTGTGTATAGTATGTATGTGTATGTGTAAAAAATAAAAAAAATAAAAAAAAGTATGTATGTATATATATATATATATATATATATATATATATATATATATATATATATATATATATATGTATATGTGACACGGGCACCCTTCAAGGTGGCAAAGTAATTCATAACATATGGTTTGCGTACACTTTTTTTTTTTCTTCAGACTCTAATACTAAAACAGAGACCGGCTCCCTAGACACCGTCCAATGTCTGTCATCGGTCACAATACATAAAAGTTTAAATAGTTTACACTCCTCCCACAGCTGTAAGTTGATGGACAGATAACACTCCCTCCTTGCCTTTTAAAAGGGAAATCTTTGCAGGTGCTCTGTTTTAATTGCAGACACACCCTGCCAGCTGGCTGCTAGCTAAGGAAAAATATAATTTAAACCACTTCAAAATATGTAAGTTAAATTAGACTCTCTTGGTTTGCTAACAGCAGTTTCTGGCCATGGACCTTCAATCGAATAGGCACTCTTTGTCCTAGTCTGCAGGTTAAGAATAGATTGATATTACAAAGTGACTAACCTTCCCAGGTTTCTCATATTTTTGGCAAACTACTATGTCACAAATGTCTGTCTACATTAACCTGAAGGGCAAAGAGGACTTCAGTTATGTGTCGTAATTCATGACTGTATAACATCTGGTTATCTGGGGCATCCATTCAAAGACGTTACTTCTGGTGTAAACTTGGCAGAGAATTTATTGAAACCCTTATTTTTAAGAGCAGAATATTTGTATGTGCTTGGTTCTGGGGCGTATTTGCTCCAAAATAACCGTTTTATTAAATGGGTTTAACTTCTTGGATGACTAAGTGCTGGTTCAAACCAAATCTTTAAAAGTTTGTGTATAACCTACAGAGCCTAAAACAATGACCCTGTTCATAAACTCCCGTGGAATATATTCAACTATTTAAATTGAATATTGTAACCTTCATCAAATTTCTGCACTGCAAACCGTGATTTATGCTTTCAATTAATAAAACACACCTATAAAAATTGGCTGTTGTGTAGTCAATATATAAATCCTTGTAGCATACAACATGTTCTTTTTGGTCACTCACTCACTCACACACACGGAAAAATAGGTGGCTTTGATATAGACTGTGAAAATGTGTTGGTTCTGTCTTGCAATAATCTAGCTGGGAACAAGTTCACCTCCAACCTCACACCACCCAACGCGTTTCAACCTGGTAGGATCTTAAACAATTTCACTTGAAAGCAACCTTATGGTAACTTGGAGGCGCAATCTAATAAAATGGTGTAATAAATTATCTGGAATAGCAATCCTATGGCGGGTGTTATTTATAAAATAAAATAAAAAATTGTATGTATTGAAATTCACAATAGATCTAAATCTGTTCAATATATGAATGGTCTCAATGTTAGATACTACAAAGATCTCTTTAAAACCTGGCTCACTGTCTCATTTTTTAAGTGTCGACTGGCAGTTCCACTTAGATTAAGTAGGAGCGAGAGCGGATGTCAATCAGAGAGAAGTTCAGATGATAGATATGCTTGAAACCTACGCGTTTCGCCTATTCTAACTGTGGGCTACCTTAGGGATAAGAACAGAGTGTGCCCCGGTGTGAAAAGGAGAGGTTTATATTGGGTCTCCCCTCATGCATACTCCGTTATTCCTGTATGTACCATTCATATATTCTTCAGGACCTACAGATATAATATTCTGTGGCTTGAATATAAAAAATAAACTTTAACACATTTAATCTTCTCATAATAAACAAATATTAAAAATGGAACTTGTATACAAAATAAAAGTTCTAATATTTACACAGTAAAATAATAATGGTTCTTATGTTTGCCTTAGGTTGCAAAATACTAACTTCTTAGAATGTTGGTGTACGCTAATCTCTCCATTTCCTCTAGTGATAGGATATTGTGATACATAAGAATATGGTTATTCTACTTAAGGATATACTTCTTTTACAGCGACGTTAGACAATTTAAAAGACAATTTTTTTTTATATTTTTATCGAGCCTTTATATGATAAGTTGCAGTCAGAATGTCTCACGTCAAAGATGGTTCATTTGGATAAAGGGACGTTGTTGGTTATTTCCTGTGAGCCTCTGCAATTGGACGCTGACATGTGACAAGTCCATATCTCATTGGCTAGTCCGCAAGTTACTCCTATCAAAAAATTAGTTGTAACTGTCCTAAGTTTTGCTAGTACATTTTACTGTTGTCTTTTAAGAAAGTCGAGGTTGAGATTGTAACTCCACTTTGCTTCCTCCCTTGATGTTTGTACGTTATAGTCGCTGCCTCTTCATTATTTTGGCACGCTGTTTATATGTATGAAAGTTAGAGAAGCATTTCACCTTGGTTTTTTTTCATATTTCTTATATTCTCTGCTTTAATCACTTTTAAGTTTCTAATTGTACGTCCTATATACTGGAGACCACAGGGACATGCCAGCAAATACACAACCCCATTTGTATCACATGTTTTGTATTCTTCTTAGTTCAGATTTGAAATGAGTTGTTGGTTTTTGTACTTGGATGTTTAGTTTAGTCGCTGCATTAATTTTTCCTTTTGCCCAGCCTGGCTTCCTTTGTGCTCTTTCATTGGTATCGCGCTCTTTCATTAACTTATCTTTTATTCACTTTCACATTGCTAGTTTATTATATATATATATATATATATATATATATATATATATATATATATATATATATATATATATATATTCTAATATATAAATGTCTAGTGGTGTGTGTTAGTCTGTCTGTCTGTGTGTGTGTGTGTGTGTGTGTGTGTGTGTGTGTGTGGAAAAAATAAAACCAAGCTGCAGCGCCACCTGCTGGGCGGAGTTATACACTGACCTACTAAATTCTCAGTGTGTGTGGGAAAAAAATTTCAGAAAGGGCTGAAATTTGGTATACTAAGATGTTTTTAATTTGTTAATTTAATTTGTTAATTGTTAAAAGTGTTTATAAAGATTTAAAAAATATATATATATATTTCTTGAAGGAGAAGTGACAGTTGGGAGTGGTTGGTGGTTGCCGGGGGGGACAGTGGGGAGTGGTTGGTGGTTGCCGGGGGTGACAGTGGGGAGTGGTTGGTGGTTGCCGGGGGTGACAGTGGGGAGTGGTTGGTGGTTGCCGGGGGGGACAGTGGGGAGTGGTTGGTGGTTGCCGGGGGTGACAGTGGGGAGTGGTTGGTGGTTGCCGGGGGTGACAGTGGGGAGTGGTTGGTGGTTGAGGCCTGGGCTATGGCCCAAATGCATGACAAGAACCTTTTTAACACCTTAAGTAGCTTGATTTGACTAGAATGCATGAGTATCATGCACGGGTTAACTTATGTGTGTGTATGTGTGTGTGTGTATATATATATATATATTTTTTTTTTTTTTTGTTTTTTTTTCTTTGTTTCCCTTAAGACTTTCTTGTCCATTTCCTTGGCTTCGTCATGACGACCTCATTTTTTAGGGTTTGTGTGCTTATTTACAATATGTATTTCGTTATTTCTAAACTCGAAATTTGCCCTTAAGACTGGCGGCTTGATTTAGAAGCTACATATATTTGAACAATTCCTCCTTGGTCCCCTGGAATGTTGCTTAGTCACGTAATGTCTTATTTTCAACTAAAACAACATTAAAATGGCTACAGCAGAGGTTTTACAAAAGGGTGACAAGGGGGAACCACCTTGGTTGCATCTAATCTAAGAGCTAAACTAACTTGAACTCATTGACTATGGGAACCAAACAAAATCTGTTAGTACATGACTAATGGATTTTACTACTTTTTCTCCACACTTTATAACCTGCCTAAACTTCTTCCAACTGATTTGTCTTTGTCCGATGTGTTCATGAGGTACCTTGATTCATCGTCCTAAATTAATTGTCCTTTATATGTACTTTCCCCGAGTTCTCAAACTAAGCACGGCTACGTCTTCACAGAGAGCGTGGTCATCAATGCTTACAAATATGTTCATTTTCTTACTCTATATATATTCAAGAGATAAAAGTCTCGTTCTAGTTTAGAATCCTTATATTTGTTTCATTTGATATCTAAGGGATTAATCTCTTCTATATACAAAATAATGGCATCCCCACTCAAACTTAAAATATCTCTTTGAGACAATGGGAATGGTAGACGAGGATTACACTAGACTTTTTCTGAGTTTGCTAAATTGGCCCAAACTACAGTCCCCGTTGAAAATTATGGGGACTGCAGTTTAATGCAAAACTTGGCCTAACGCAGTATATATCTGATATCTCCCACGTTAGGCTTTTGTTAGATACTTGTGATACTTAAAAATGCCAAAACCATGCGGACAAAGCGTTTTCCAATGAATAGGCCTCTTGCTGAGGTCGGTGTTCTACAGATAATATGAGCAGATAGTCTCGTACTGCCTTCTGCTGTGAGACTATAAAACATGACATTAACTTTTCTCCCTTCCTGCTGGGAATTTGGCTGCTGTGCGGGAGACACGTGGAACTCGATCTGCAGTCTGATCCCTTCTCCAGGACCTTTGGGCCGTGTCCGTACTGTGTGTCCACTGAGATGAGAGGATCTGTGGGTGCTGACAGCAGCCCATCTCCATCAATTCATAAATAACGCTGATCTCCTGTTATCGGACACCCCCTAGAAAGGCTGAATCTCTGCATCTCTCGTATGACAACTGAGACCTGAAGCTTGCTGTGTTGTATAATGTGCATCCTATGCACATGGGTAATATACATGTTCAACACCGTAATCTGCTGCTGATGTCCCGAACATTCTTCTCCATTCACAAGCTGGAGAACTATTCTGTAACTTCTCATTACCCTAACATAATAAATACCTTTCTGAACTCTTATTTACTATGGCACCATAGAACTGTCAACGCAAGCGGATTTACTTTACAATCTCAACCCAAAGTCCTTCTATACCCACCTCCATAAATACCACCTTATGCCAAGGCAATAGACTTATGGCCTCTTTAAACATATGAGAAGATCTCAGTAAATCAGATTTGCAGGAACTGTGATTTCGCAGTTACTGGGTGTAGATTGCAGCTATTTGGAGACTGCACAAATGTCCGGCAATGTTACAGACTGTCCTGGTGTTAAGAATCTCACCGTCCTTCGCTATAAATCGGTGATGATTTTACAGGAAAACTAGGGAAAAGTTATTTTGATATTCCTCTAGAAGGTTTCTATAGATTGGCAGAACTGGTGGTATCATTATATCCCTGTATAGTTTAATGCTTTACACAACTATACTGATAATCTTTCAGAATTCTCAGGCTCTGTTTTCTTGCCATATTGCATATAATGTATTTAAGTAAAGTCATTTTTCATAATGATTTCAACTTTCTCTAGAAAGTCTGAGTCATGTACGTTTCAGACTGTTTTTGCGATTAAACCACAGGAAGCCGTTTCTTTGTATCGCGCACACATTGTTCATTTTTCTTTTTGTGAAGTGTTTTTATGTTTTGTCCATTGGAGACATGTTTTTTTTGTTTTTTGTTTTGTTTTTTCTCCTGTTTCTTTCTTGTAAACGTGGTCCCATTTTTTTGCTGCTGAGAAGATTTGGGGCTTTTCCGCTGACCATATTCCTGGACTGCAGCAGTATCGGGATTCAGAAGGGAGCTCAAGTTTCTGTTTTTCTTGGTAGTTTTCTGCATGGCCTCTGAATACATTTCTATCCAATGCAAAGTGCACAGCAAGACTGTGCCATAGCCAGTGGCAATAACCCTTAAACGGCTGTGTCTGATGATGCAGTGACATGGCTGAAAAACTTTTTAGGAAACCCTGTCCTTCATAAATGCAAGAAGAGCCTTGTGTTTTATATGTACAGCTGAGCATAGGACCATACTTGCCAGCTCTCCTGGAATTTTTGGGGAGTCCCCCCAGATGAGTAGGTCACCATCCCATCTAGCGAAGTGGGCGGAGCCAAGATGATGCAAATTGTGTCATCACTCCACCTGCATTGGCCGCATGAGCCTCCTGGAGGGGTGGGAGTGCGGTATAGAATGTAGGCAAGTATGCAAATGACCAAATCCAGGTGAAAGGCCTAAATATACCCTATGCTACTATAAAGCGTTTAATTCCTTTTTTTGCTTCTGAGAGCTCATAAACCGGGACAAGCACAAGACCGTTGTAGTCTTTGCTACACAGAATAACTAGACTGAAAGCCTGACCATCACATTCTTAGAGGCACCGTGGGACCCTATAATTAACACTGCGTATAATTTATGTTTAAACATAGATTCAAAGAATGTTATATATGTGTATAGATGCAACATTGCTTTATTGTTAGAATATATGGACCTACATCCTAGAGCTGCAGATCTCATATCTGCATTTCTTTTTCTCCCACAATACTTTGACTTTTCAGTGTGCTGCATTCAGGGGTGTAACAGGTACTCGCCGGGCCACACGGCAGTGTTTTTGTTGGGTGGATGCTACTCCAGAGGCCCTGCTCTTTTGGGCATGGGCGAAGGCTGGCGTATGCTCAGTGAAGCTCTGTTTGGGGTTTTCAGTGGAACCAGTGGGGACCCCAGTACATCTGGTGCACAACATGTAATACCCACTGCCCCTGGAAGGGACCATGATGGGGGGTCTACATTAATGTGCATGAATATAATATGTGGTGACGGGATGGTCAGGACCTCCCCATTTACCAGGTCCTGCTGTCTCCCCCCTGTTCCTGATTCACCCCATGGGAGGTCTCAGACATCACATGGCTTCTCCTAGGAATAATACGTCACTAGTGTGACATCAGCAACTGCAGTCCACCCGACAGGTCCTTCTGGGGGCTGGCGGAGGGAAGTCCTGCCCCCTAGCTGTGTGATGTCATGATATTACAAGGACAGCAGGTGGCAGCCTTCCGCCAGTTGAGTACCACTGGTTTAGGTAGTCTGGCTCACTGAGTGAGTGGAGCAAAAGATATTGCCAGGGGAGTCTAACTCTAGTGGGATTACTGTGGCTCTGCACACAAAGCCATCAGTAAAACATTAACTTGCAATTTCTTTTTGGAGCCATTATTGCACTATACTTTATTTAAAGCTGCATTACCACTTAAAGTGTTGTACATTTTCGTCCACCACTTTAAAGCGGCTGCAGAAGTGTTGAGTGAATGGTCTGTGACCGCCGCTTCTATTCTTCCCGCTCACACCTGCCCTCCGCAGCTCCTTGGAGGAGGTCCTTGGGCTTCAGGAAGGGGGAGGAGCCATTTAGTTCCAGGTAGTACTGCAGCTTTAAAAAGAGAGAGCACAAATATGTTTGTGTCTTTTTTTTAATTTTCAAACCGTTCACTTATTTCACTTTGCGTCACACGGTTTGTGGTAAAACTCCTTCCTCGTCCAATCGTAGGGAATGTGCACATGTGAATTTAGCACCCGTTGCCCTTGATCTGTGTACTTGGGTTTGTGCCTATCTACCAATTCCTCCATAAATATAGTCTCTGCTATTATTTGTGGGACTGCAGGTTCAGAGAGAGGAAAAGGTAAAGTTGCTTCCTAGTCCTCCCTACTATACTTTAAGGACCTCTATATTAGTCTCCTATAGGTCAAGTCATGAATGAGGGGATATCTTGACCATTCCTTCCATGTGACCCTACCTTATTGTATTGCATTACAAGGGTATTTGGGCATCCTATATCTGTGTTTTCTTGTATAAAGCTTGTCTGCTTGGGGCAGAAAACACCCCATTGATGAATACGATGACTCCGGAGCACCTGTAGTAAGCCAGGTCCTGCTTTTGTGGTTCCCCTGCAGATATTCTAATGCAGTTCCCTTGTAGACCTGGAGCCCCCCCCCCACATAAATGCATTCTCCACCCCTTAAAGATCATTTAAATATCAGACCCATAACACGAAATATCTCTTTGGCCCAATGCAAGCTGCATTCTTGCAGGAATCCATTGTCCTGGCGAACTTCTCCCATCACATACTGCAAACGTGTGTATCCTTCCCCCGCAGATGCTACCGGATACCCAGATGTGTTCAATTTCTGTAAAAATAAGTGTATGTGCTTAAAAGTAGACACGTGATACCACACAGGACAATTTATGCTGCATGTCCATGTTATTCGCACTTTTGTAGATGACATTAACAACAATTTTATTTTTAGCTTACAGTTATGGAATATCTTTAGTTCTACAGGAAGGGTCTCTATTTGTTCAGAGGGTCCGTTGATCATGTCTGTGTCCTTTTCACTCCTCCAGGTCACACGGGTCGCCTGCTGAAAGCCCTGCTAGCCACCAGCATCCTGTTCCTATGTGCGCACATCACCTTCCAAGTCTGCCTGTATACAGTGCCTGATCTGGAGCATCAACTGGGCTATAACTGTACGTACCACAGGCCGGAGAAGATTTACTCATTATTGTTTATTTATATAGCACCTCCATAGTCTGCAGCACTGTACAGAGAATATTTATCATTTACATCGGTCCCTGCTCCATTGACTCTTACATTCTAAATTCCCAATCGCACATACACACAATATAGTCAGTTTTTTTACTCCGTAGCCAATTAACCTATCGGGATGTTTATTTGGGAGGAAACTGAAGCAGCTGTAGGAAATCTACGCAAACACGGGGAGAACATACAAACTCCACACAGATAAGACCATGGTCGGGAATCGAACTCATGACCACAGTGCTGTGAGACAGAAGTGCTAACCACTGAGCCACCGTGCTGCCCATTAATATGCGGCACAGACACAGAAACCGCACACGTAACATTGATACCATACACAGATCAACATGTAGTAGTAATACAACCAGGAAACCTAGTAGCTATAGCTGTCTGTTTTGTTGTTGAGCAATTATTCTAGTTCTTAACCTATGTTACAATATACGTGGTGCTTTAAATAATATTTTGTTTTAATTGCGGTGTAGGCAGCACTTGGGAAGATCTTGCTCGTCATGTTGGTGTCACCCGGTAAGTGTTCGGTACTTTTGGTGATCCTTACACAGTCCAAAATATAACAAAATATGTACAATTATTTGTTAAACGTCTCCATACTGATCTGTGGGTCTTGCTCTGTTGTAGGTTAGACATCTACGATATCTCCAACACCGTGCGGCTGGTGTCCCCAGATTTTGGCATGTTCCTGGTGTCGGCCGTGTGCCTTGGCTTGTGCAACCGCCTGCTGCGACGGCAGAACTCCCGATCCTCCCGCCGGTCGACCGATCTCACGGAGCAGGTGGGGGTCTGTGTCACTGGGCAGGAGACCAGTTAAACCCTTGGCATTGTTGTGTTGTTGCTCTGTGTCTGTTACGCCCTCTCGCTTCCTCTAACCTGGCTTCTCTAGGAATTTTTATACCGACATTTCCATACTGTATCATTTTCTACACCCCCGTGTCCTGATTTATTAACCATCTTCTGTGTGGAGACGGCCGCAGCTTGTCTACACCAGGATCAGGTTATACGTGGGATTACTGAAGGGGAAAGACATTGGACGCAGTGTAACGGAGCTGTTGATTTTAGCTGTCCCTCGCTGTTATATTTATTTTCATGTCCTTTTTATATGCTGCTCTCCCCCTTTTATATTCACCCCCCCCCCTCTATGCTTCCTCCTCTCCCCCTTTACTTTCCACAGCGCCCACCCGCTGCGTCTGTTGTGACATGTTCAGCAAAGCTCCCAGTCTTGTTTCCCTTGACCAGTTTTTTGTTTACATTAATGCTGGCAGCGGCAGCTGTGCCAGCCATGTGACCGCCGTTGGCATCCGTAACCGTTCACCCCGACCTTCAGTATGTGCAGATGTTCTGATGCGTTTAACCCTTCCTAATCCGTAACTGACAGCAAAGCACTGCATGGGTTAAATACAGCAATGTTCCGTGCTTTTGGTCTTTTTGCAAACTTATAATAGTCTGCAGTGACTTGGAAAAATATTCATCCCCCCCCAGCTCACCCCTACCAAACAGATTTTTGAATTTTAAATAGATGGAAGTAGTAGATTTTATTTTTTTTACACCGATCCACAAAGTGTAGCGTAGCTGCTGCCATGTCATATCTAATTAAGTATTCCGTAAGCTCTCCACAAATTTAAACCTGGAATGATTACATTTAAAATAAAAACGAAAAAACTTTCCTACCTCTCACAGTTGTAAGCCCAGCTTTGCACAGGTGCACTTGTTACCTCAAACATCACACAGTTAGTTCATTTACTCGAACTGTGTAAGAAATCATTTGGTCCCCTGTCGTCCGTTGTCTTGTAAATATAAATACCCCTCATTCTGAGGTCCTGCAGCATGATGGACTTTCATTAAAAAAAAGTTTAAGATAATGACGAAAGAGCATTCCAAAGAAGTACGAGTTTGTGTCCCAACGCTGTTGCAAGCGCATTGAAAGCCCCTTGAAACTACTGCCACCCTGCTCGGTTCAGGCCGCACTGCCAGACATCGTTTCCAGATAACGCAGCTTCTCAGGGAATTTACTATAAGGCCAGTTGTGACGTTGATGAGCCAGAGAAGTCAGTGGTTGCGATGGAAGATAATGTACAAGGGTTTACAGTCTCCGAGGCATCCACAGAAAGGGCTCTTATGGAATCATCGAGAGGAAAAGTACTGTCTGAAACAATCCCACATTCTTGTTCACAAAGAGTTTGCAAATTGTCACCTAGAAGATACTGCAGACTTGTGGCAGGAAGACTTGTGGTCTGAAAAGATTAAAAGTGGGACTTTTTGTGCCAAACGGTTTGTATGGCGCAAACCAAACACTGCGTGCCAGCCAGGTAACACCATGTTTTTCAGCGGCAGGAGCTTGCAATTTATTTTAGGAATGATGAATAGATGACTGGTGCACGTTGCAGACAAATCCTTAATAAAATCCTGCTACACTCTGCCAAATAATCAAACTACGGGAGAACTGTCTATCAACAGGACAGTGATAATACTGTACAGTGTGCTTTGGATCAGAGTGGCTTAAAATGAGGGGGAAAAAATTTCTTTTTATGGTCCAGTCCTGACCTTTATCCCATTACAAATCTGTGACCAGACCACAAACTTTCTGACCAACGCTGTTTCACAACTAACCTGACCCAGCTCGAACAATTTTGCAGGATTGGCCAAATACTGCTACATCTTGGTGGTCAAATTTGATGGAGACCTTTCCAAAAAGGTTACTAGCTGTAATAGGTGCCAGAGGAGCTTCCACTAAGTAGGACCAAGTCGGATGAATAATTATTAAATGATGTATAATTTATATTACGGTCTAGTTTATTATTATCCTTTTTTTATGGGGACAATGAAATGACAATTCCCATTCTAAAAAAAATAAAAATTCCACGCAGCGAGACTCTTATGTGTGATAAAAGGGATGGGGTTTGAATACTTTTTCAACTCACTGTGTATATTGGAGGGATGTGTCTGTACACGTCAATTTTAGTTAAGGGCACGATATGTTGATTTGGCTCCTTACTTTTTGGATCAGGACTCTGTTCTAAGGAGACGCCAGAGTGGAATTAGACCCATGACCGGCAGATGTGTATTGTGTGAGTGAAGGGTTCTGGGAATTCACTTAGTTCCGGAGTGAGCCAAGAACTGTACAGAGTACTACTAACCCTTCACCAACCAGGGCATGATTGTGTGTGTGTGTGTGTGTGTGTGTGTGTGTGTGTGTGTGCAATATGTATATACGTAGTGTGGTAATGACATTTTCTTAAAATATTTTCTATGTTGAGGGACTAATAGATGAATATATGAATTCCTCACCTAAATATATTATTGCCCCTGTGTCCCCCTTCTCCGCCACCTGGGAATTCTCTCTTGTATTTACCATTTACCCAGCTGAGCAGTGTATGATCATTGCACAGTGCTCAGCTGTCTGCCCCAAGCCCAGGTAGAAATAATTTGAAGGGTCTGCAGACCCAAGTTTCCATGACGTTCTCCTGTTACCCTGTAATATGTGACAGCGCTGTTCCTTCGCCCGGAGTGATAGGTGGGTGGCAGAGATCTCTGTTAGAAATCATATTGCTGGTGAGTTAAATCCCCCATTCACTACCGCCTACAGGTTGAAGAGGAGCAGAGGGTGACGGAGGCTGGAGATGAAGTCACGGAGGAGACCGAGGACAGTGAGGACGTTATGGTCTCTCGGCAGGACAAGGTGCTGGCCTCGCGGATCAAGGAGGCCGCTCACAAACTACTGGAGGCTGTGGGGAAGTCTCTGGCTCTCCTGCTGCTAATGCTGGCAGGTAATCAAGACCAATTTACTGGTTTCATTCATGGGAAGTATATAGTCATCAGCTACGTGTCAGACATAGAAGTCCCTCTTTTAAATAAACCTATTTTTTTGGGGGGGGGGGGGGGGGTGAAGCAATATTCTTGAACTCCACTTGTGAAATCACTACTAGTGACGTCACTTTGTCTCATGTCCTAGTCATATGTTAACCTCCTTATGCTAATCTGTATATTGGGTGAGTCCTCACTATGGTTGCAGCTACTGTATGTAATTGCCCAATCTGCTGTATTGCTCAAAATGAAGAAAATGTCACAGTTGCCTCTGTATAAGTATAAGCAGAATGTTCTACTGTAAATCTATAATTATCAGATAGGCGCTTCCACTTGTGTACATCTATTATCTCTACTGCTGGAATGGAAGTCTGTACATTACCTGGGGAAGTTATGGGAGGATAGTTATGACTCTTCCAACAAGTTTCTCCTATTGAACTGCATTCAGTATAATACCCCCAGAAGCTCTCGCACACTGCCATATTCTCATTTTACTCTCTCGCACAGGTATCGCCGTCCCTTCTGCCTTTTCGGCGGTCTACTACCTATCCTTCGTTGGCCTCTGCACGTGGTGGGCTTGCCACTTTCCCATCAGCCACGTAGGACTAAACACCCTCAGTGTCATGGTCGGCTTTTTCGCTGGCGGCCACGTGATCTGTCTGTATGGCTACCAAACCCCGTTCATTCAGGATCTCTTCCCTCCCACCGAGCTGTGGGCAAGGTATGTGTCGTGCTGCGTCTTCAGTATGTTTCATCGTAGATCTGTACAGTATGTCGACCTGGGGAGGGGGGGTTAAATGTATCAAGCTGCGGGTTTGAAAAGTGGAGATGTTGCCTATAGCAACCATTCAGGTTCTAGTTATCATTTATTTAGTACATTCTACAAAATGACAGCTAGAATCTGATTGGTTGCTATAGGCAACATCTCCACTTTTCAAACCCAGAAGAATCTCCCAGCTTGATCTATTTACCGCCTTGTGTCCTATACCTTTCTTTGACTATAATTAGATCTTCGTGCCTACCACATGACAGCTCAAATTATTTTAATTGCATAAGAAATCGGATGCAATCATTTTTGGCTGTTTCTGAATACTGCATTGTCATAAACTGCCACTATGAAAATAAACTCTCACAAGGTCTTTTATTTAAAAAAAAAAAAATGCATTTTTTTTGTATGTACGGAAATATCTCCACCAAATAGGAAAATATTTTTGGGACAATAAAACTGCATGTTATAGATGAATCAGTTGGCCATCATGTGCTAAGTCTTTTATAGAGTCACTGCTGAAAATTTTTGGGAAAGGCACGCTAACATTAAAACCTTTTCCTGCTTGACTGTGAATAACACGGTGGAATGCATATAAATGACATGGCTGTATCTTCTCTTTCCGTATAGACTTTTGATCTCATTTTTATTTCATTTTTTTTACATGATATTTATTAGTTTTTGAGGCTTGTAAACATTAATAAAGACATGCGATTATGTAAAGACATTCAAGGAACACTATTGTAACTCTGACACGCAAGTATGACTTCTTTAACATTTCTATCGTATGTAGAGACAAAATATTTAGCAGCACTATAAAATTATAAAACGGTCTTGTTACCCTACCACAGATACACGTATACACAGCAAGAGCATTAACCAAAAGACTCAACGGAGGGGACTTTTACGTGTAAATGTGATAGAATATGGAATCTAAAATTGCATATTGCTTAATCGTCCACCAGATGTCTGCAGATAGTAGATATATCGATTAGTAGACACACATTAATTGGTGACATTCACCTGAGTCTTAAGTCCTCCGACATGATAATATGTAAAATAATAAATAAATAATTGGTGATATTGGGGACACCAGTATCCGTTAAACATTTGATGCTGAAACAATTGATAAACCTAACTCTATTCACTTACTGATCAACAGGTATCCCAATTATACGCACAAATTTCCTTATTACTCAAATAAAACGCACAGTCGTACAAGGCATGATCCGTTAATGTTCAACAACTAGTTCCAATTAGATTCTCCTACCTTTGATCATCCGCTTTGTATTTATAAACTTACAATTAATTCACTGGACTTGGTGTGCTCGAATGTCAAATTTGGCTATTTAACCTGGTTGAAATTCAAACCAAGGTTTACCTGTAAGAGGCAGCAATTCTAACCGTTGTGCTACGGTGTAGAGACCGAAGTAAAAGATTAGCGGTCATGGAGTACATTCAACCAAATGAAGCCTAGCCATAGACTCTTGGGGGGGTAAATGTATCAAGCTGAGAGTTTCCAGCGGGTTTGAAAAGTGGAGATGTTGCCTATAGCAACCAATCAGATTCTAGCTATTTATTTAGTACGTTCTACAAAACAATGGCTAGAATCTGATTGGCTGCTATAGGCAACATCTTCACTTTTCAAACCTGCCGGAATATTGCAGCTTGATACATTTTTGCCCCTTGGTCTAAGTTGCAGGAGAGATCCATCGGTAGGTGTGTCATGATATTCGCCTAGAGAACGCTGCACGTTTACTCTGTGTTTTCCAGCACATAGCAGGCAGTAGAAGGGCTATATTCCTGGCACACAAGCACAGCTTTGTTCTATGAACGCAGCCGACCGCATTCACGGAATAAAGTCACTTGCGCTGTCTGCTATGTTCTAGAAAACGGTGTATAAGCGCAAAGTTCCGTAAGCTACTGAACGTGACCGGGCAAAGCACACTTGTGCTATTAGCTTGCTGAACGGTGTACAAGTCTGATCCCAGCTCATCATCATAATCATCATTTTATTTATATAGCGCCACTGATTCCGCAGCGCTGTACAGAGAACTCCCTCACATCAGTCCCTGCCCCATTGGGGCTTACAGTCTAAATTCCTTAACACACAGACACACAGACTAGGGTCAATTTGTTAACAGCCAATTAACATCCCCTTTAAAATGTTGTTATGGGACCCATTTATTTGTGGTTACGCCCCTATAGATGTTTATTTCTTAACACTCAACACACATATTAGACAAATACAGAGGGATAATTAAAATAAAGTCTAGTTTGTTGTCCGTGTGATCTTCTCCTACCTATCTGTGTTTGTAGCGTTGTAGCGTTTTTCGTGTCTATATTGAGATATTTTTCTACCACATTTGTTTGTTCTTGGTAGAAATGACAGGTTCTCACTCTCCTGCATTCTCTGTATTGTTAATCTTCTATCGGACTGTAGAATTGCCTCTGTTTATTGGTTAGTCCTCTTCAGGTTCAGTGTGTGTTGCTGCAATAATGTAGTCTGTTTTTTGTGGCTCTGGTGAGGTTAAACTGATACGTTCTGCTTAGGCCCTTACATGTGCCTGGGCTCTGGGAGAAACTGCGTGTTGCAGATGTTCAGTTGACAGTTGTTTAAATGGTCCGAGTTACGCCGGCCCACACAGAGTGGTCGGCCTGTCCAGCGTTGGGTTGTCAGTAGCTGTACAAATAGTGGTAATGGAGTAGCTGAATTTGCACATATGGCAGGGTGCCCGTGGATGAGGCCTCTGGGTATATAATAGTTGCGGGGGAGTGCAGAGATTACTTATTAAATTTAACCAGAACCTAGTCAGTGTTTTTTCTCCATCTGCATCATTAACTGTAAAGCTGCTTACTATTCCACAAAACAAATTTCCATAGGATCTACATGTGTGACTTGTCCTCCAATGTATTTATCTATCCTGCCCAGGTTTTGTGCATGACTTGCCAATAGTTTAACAGCTGCATGAAATTTGCACTTGATCGGTCTGTCATATGTACACAAAATCCAAGACTAAGGCTGGGTACACACTGCAGAAAGTTTCTCCTGATGCCATATCGTAAACGATTTTACCAACGACTGAAAGTCCCGATCAGCAGCCGATTCCTGTGTACACACTATAGACGTTTTACAAGATTTACCTTCAGATCTGTGCTCTTCATCTGTCGTAACCATCGGCTGAAAAGATGGTGAATCTGCACACTCCATAGAGATCTGTGGACACTGCCGGTCCTGAGTGTATACACACTGCAGAATTGGAACGACATTGTTCCATCGTTGAACGAGTTTTTTTTTTTTATACAATCAAATGAAACCATATGTTGAGCTTTGGAACGACAATTGTTTATTGTTGGCACGTACACACTAATGTGGTTTCGGGACGAACGGTCGTTTATCGTGTGAATGGCCCAATAATCGAGTGAATTCCCTGTAGTGTGTACACAGCTTAACCCCATAGTGTGACCTCACGTGAAAGGGCTGAGCCTATCACACAACAACATGAATTCAGGATAGAGGGCGTCATCAGAGTATGATATGGGATGAACACATAACCTGGAAAATACTCCTTCACCGTTACTGCATGCTGGGCTTCTAGCGATTTGAACACGAATAGGTTAAGAGAGTCGGCACAATATTTGTGTTATTTTGAGGTGGGCAGAGACAAAACTATCAGACAACTTTCTAAATTGAATGGAAAAAATGACTGAAGGCTTGACAAACTGATTATACAAATAATGGGCACTGTGTAATAAGTGTTTGAGACCCGAAAGCCAATAATGAAAGAAACAAAACTGAGAAACTAAAATGTGCCTCAATATAGCTTCAAATTACTGTCCTACTTTGACGAGACCTCAACTGCAACCAACGACTGGGTCAATGTATTTAAAGTCAGCCATCTACACAGCAATATAACCATGGACAACGGCCAATTGGACAAATATCGCCATGTGTGCGCCCTCAAGTCAGGTCAATGCCTGGTCCTAGTCCAGTTAATACTGATCAGATTGTTAATAGGCGTGTCTGAACACATGTTCGTAGGATGACCTCTGTAAGGTCCTCTTCTTAGAACACTCGCAAGCCTCCATGTGCTCCAGAAGGGAGCCTCCACTTGGAGAAAGCGCAAACCTTTAATGACTGAATTGGAAAGCGATCCTAGTTCAGGGCGGACTGGCAGGATCATGGAGGAGCCAGCATGCCTGGGTGTTGTACTGTTCGAAGAAAACACATTTTTATATCATTACTCACGGGAATACCATCTACATCCCCTTTCTTCCCCCATGTGTTGACATTGTGGTTTTCATATGTCTTTCATTACATACTGTAACCTTGAAGGATACGTTGGCCCATCATAATAAAAGATAATTATGCTGTTGACTCATTGGCATCGGATAGGATTTCAACAAATCTTTCTATTAAAGCCGACTTCATAATATATGAATAGAAGACCTTCAATATGTTGACTTCGTGTTGACACTTGTGCGGCTCAGAGTCTATCTGTAATATATCCTTTAAAGGTGTAATGGAACATATTTAAACTAAAAGCGGGACATTTAAAGGAACAGACCTAGGAAGTGGTTCCCGCTACTGTCCCGATGTCGATAATCAGACCATGGTAATGCCGGAATGACCTCATACTTTGCCCCAAGGCCGTCATACACTGTCTTTGCCCGTAGCTTGTATTTTGAGAGGATTATTACAGTACATTTTTTTCTCTAAAATTAATTGGTTAATAGGAGATCTGTAAAGGATAACTGCGTTTTCAAACTGGAAAAAAAATGTTTGTGGTTGGAGTTCAGTGAGGTTAACACATTTTTATCCATCAAAGTCCAATTTTGCTCATACTGCACTCCTTTCTCCTCTTCCCGTTGGGTTTGTTTGAAAGAAGCCAAGTGGATGTCCCACCGTTATGAACTTCACATTGGCCTGAATTTTTAAGCAAGTATAGGAGAGGAGAGTGGCATGGGGCCAGGAGACCGATTGGGAATCCTAGAAGATCCAGCAAAGTATAGGATAATTTTATATGTACACTACATGGCCAAAAGTATGTGGATGGGCGGACGTCACACCAATATGTTCTTGTTGGACGTTCTCCCGGCATCCGCCAAACCCACATTTGTCTGTCCGACTGCCAGATGGTGAAGCCTGATTTGTCTCGCCACAGAACGGAGTCCAATAGGTGTGATTTTTCACCACTCCAGTCCACGTTTGGCATTGCGCTTGATGATCTGGGGCTTGCGTGCGGCTGTTCGGCCATGGAAAACCAATCCATCAAGTCCAGGTGGACCGTTCCTGTGCTGATGTTGCCTCTAGAAGCACTTTGGAACTCTGCGGTGAGTGTTGCAACAGAGCACCGATGATTTTTACATACATCAGCACTCCGGTTCCTATGTGCTTTAGTGCTATGGAAATGTTATGTGCTCTACAAACTCCTCGTCCATCTAGTTAGACTAGAGAAAACCCATACTTCATTGTGACGTCTGTCTGTGGAACCCGGTGATTTGGATATCTGTGGTTTAGTTGTACAGCGTTGAACAGCAACCTGCATTGATCAAAAGGTGTTTTGAGAGCCAATGGTGGTGCATGAATAAGGAATTGATAGTAGAAATATTGACTAATACAAATTGTCAGATGTATAAATTAAATGCAAATGGCTTATTTATTAAATGGATTTAAGATGTGATTTGAAGGGGAAACGGGCTTATAGCTAAATGATGAACAGCAATAAGAAAGAAAAATGGATGGAATAAATGAATTAAATTGCTAAAGTGCTATATCATTTAAAGTAATAACTTGCTGCACATCTTTCTCTAAACTCCAAAATAATGTTGTTTGGGAGCTGCTGGTGGTAAATATATTAGTGTATTAAAATGAAGTAATGATCAAGTAGCCTGGTGCTCAACCGCTGTTGGTTGTGAAAGTGTGTATGTATTTATTATATGTATATGTGTGTGTGTGTGTGTGTGTGTGTGTGTATGTATATATATATATATATATATATATATATATATATATATATATATATATATATATATATATATATATATATATATATATATATATATATATATATATATATTTTATACATTCATACAGTGTGTGTGCTTTCACGCTGGAAGATGCTTGATAATATCAGATAACACACTGTCAACCTCAGCTGCTGTAGAACCTCTTGCAGATCAGACTTGTCGTGTATGTGTCAGTAGAAGTCACCAGGATTTACACACACAGTACCTCAATTACGACCCACACCAAATGTTCAACACAAATCACTTGGCCATTGCACTGACATAGCTATATGACCCAGCTGACGCACATGAAATTATACCTTATTCTCTGCTCTTTGGAGGCATCACACTAGAAGCACACCTAGGTTTCTGTAGCGGGGGGACGTAGCAATTTCTCCTAATATACAGCTTGATTTAGCCTAATTTTAAGTCTCATAAGATAAATGATTGAACCAGTGAGGGGATACTGGGACGGTCTTTAATACAGGACACTGTAGCGTTTGAAGCAGAGTTGGAGCAGCGAGAGGGGGGAGATCAGTCTTTCCACAGTTCTTTTCTGCTAAAACTGGGTTTTGTGACCATATTCCTACTGTAGCTCTACTCCCTATCATTTATACAACTTATGTCAGGTGATTCCCTAGGTGTCTACCTGCTATTGTTTGGGATCTACTTCCCGTTAAAAGCTTTGTGCAGGTAACACTTAACCTGAATACAAACATAGCAATGTTAATAGATTGTAAGCTTGTGAGCAGGGCCCTCTTACCTCGGTCTGTATTACCTAGTATTGTTTTATTGCTGTGTTTGTTCCCAATTGTAAAGCGCTACGGAATCTGCTGGCGTTGTATAAATAAATGTTGATGATTATACATAAATTGTTAAATCGCCAGGGAATAGTGAAATAGAAACATTGGAATGTTTAAATGGTCTTATCCCACAACGGGAATAATCAATTATAATTATATAAGCTCGGCACTGGGACGCCTTAAAAATCTACGATAATGAATGAAAAATATCAAAATCAATAGTTATAATAATGAGATTATTACATTTTTTTCTGCTTTTTGTTAAATCCTCAACAATTATATATATATATATATATAATTATTTATTTTTTTTTATGAGATCTGATCAAAGAATTTATTGGGACATTTTGAGAACTATGGCTAGTTATGGCAGTAAAGTATTTTTTTAAATGCAATCTGAGGGGTGACAATCTCCCTTCTGTGAACTAAAAATGTAATTTCCTTGTGGTCGATCAATAAAGATTTGCCCCACAGCAAGTTTGGGGGAACTCAAAGGAAATTTTTAAGAGATTTGAGACCATGACATCGTTAATATACATATCCTGTAAAAGGATCAAATAAAATTAGAGTGTAATAACTACACTTGTCACACAGGGGAGTAATGTCCATAATATAGTATAACGCTCATCTTCTAGTAACATCACACTTACTGGAGAAGAATAGACACGCTCGCTGTTTAGAGGCCTGAGGCCTTACATTTTATGTAAACGAATATAGAAATACTGGCTGGATTGTGCAATTGCAAACATATGTGGGAATGTTCCCATGCCATGATTGAAGCTGAAATATTTTAAATTGTTTTTGTTGGTTTTCGGGCAATCTGGTAGGAGCACTTCCTAGAATTCTTGAGTTAATGGGAATGACTGACTGGAAATGAAGACAGGACACGTTTGAGTGGCGTAACTAGGAGACAATGGAGTGTTTGCAAAGTAATTTAGTGTCTTGAAAAAGTATTTAGCCCCCTCACCCACTTTTACATGCTTAGCTCACAGCCTGAATACTGTTGTGTTTTGTTTTTTGTTTTTTTAGAATGGGAGTTTCTTCATCTTCCCTGACACCCCAAAATAAATGTCATAGTAAACTAAGAAGTAATAAAAATAACAAAAAGCTGAAATATAATTTAACCCCTTGGCTAATATTGGTTAAACCAACTCTGACAGCTATTTTAGGCAGTTGTTTAACTTTGCCCATTCCTCCTTGCAATATCGCTCGCGCTGGATCGGGTTAGTTGGGTGGCGGCGATGGACAGAGCGCTTCATGTCTTGATAGGATTCAGTGACTGGACTATGGAAGATCATCATCATTCATCATCATCCATCCATCATCATTTTATATAGCACCACTAATTCTGCAGCCCTGTACAGAGAACTCACTCAATGATGAAATGGTCAGGGAGACCGTAGCTGGCAGGGCTGCCGTCAGGAACTGTGGGGCCCAGTACTAATCAATCTGGCATGAGCGCCCCCCCCCCCCCCCCCTCCTCTGCACAGTACATGCCCCCCTTCCTTATCACAATGCATCCCTGCCCCAGCCCCCCTCATCACAGTATATGCACCACTCGTCCCCTGATCAAGGTAAATGTTCCGCTCACCCCCTCATTACAAAAAATGCTCCGCCCCCTTCTCCTATCAGAATAAATTCTCCACTCCCCCACCCCCCAAATCAAAAAGAATACCCAATTCACTTACCTGTTCACACTATGCGGTGGCTCTTGGTCACTGATAGACAGAGAGCATGGCGCACAGTGATGACATCACAGCTCTGCACGCTACCAGCCTATCAGTAACCTGGAGCCGCAGCATGGCGGAGGGGGACAGGCAGTCAGACTAAGGGGACTGGACAGACCAGGGGCCCTGGACAGACAGAGGAGTTTGTCCAGGTCCCTCTAATCTCTCCGGGCTCCCCACAGCTGTACCCCCTGATGTCGGCCCTGATGGCTGCAGCTGTGTTGGATATTCACATAGACACCTGGTTATAAATTTTAGGCTTTTGTTCCTCTCCAATAAAACCCTGGGACTGACTACTGCATTTCGCCTCCGGTACAATTTCAGTATTTTTTAAAATCCATTCCCTTTGCCACATAAAATCTCCTGTTGCAACATGTGCGGACATGAAGATTTTTAACGTGTGCAAGCAATGGGATGACAGACTAAATCAGGAGAGAGAGACCTGGGATCCTCTGCACTCACCATCAGCACTACTGGTGCAGTTCAAGCTGAACTCTGTATATTCTGTGATACAGACAGAGAAAGGGCCACATATTGCAAAACATATTATGCTGATCAACTCACACCCCTTCTGGACAGTCCTACACCAATCATACATATAAACCAGCTTTGCTTTGCTTTGCTGTGAGTAGTAACATGATCGTTTTTTTGATCACCCACATATATTTATATAGCGCCAGCACATTCCGTAGCGCTGTACAATTGGGAGCAAACACAGTAATAAAACCGTACTGGGTAATGCAGACCGAGAGGTAAGACGGCCCTGCTCACAAGCTTACAATCTATTATCATTGCTAGACTTGTAAGTGTTACCTGCACAAAGCTTTTAAAGGGAAGTGGATCCCAAACAATAGCAGGTGGACACCGAGGGAATCACCTGACATAAGTTGTATAAATGATAGGGAGTAGAGCTACAGTAGGGATTTGGTCACAAAACCCATTTTTAGCAAAAAAAAAGAACTGCGGAAAGACTGATCTTCATCCCTCACTGCTCCAACTCTGCTTCAAACGCTACAGTGTCCTGTATTAAAGACCGTCCCAGTGTCCCCTCACTGGTTCAATCATTTATCATATGAGACTTAAAATTAGGCTAAATCAAGTTGTATATTCTGAGAAATTGCTATGTCCCCCCTTCCCCCCCCTAGGAATGCTTCTAGTGCGATGTCTTAAAAGAGCAGAGAATAAGGGTACAATTTCACGTGGGTCAGCTGGGTCATATAGCTATGTCAGTGCAATGGCAAAGTGATTTGTGTTGAGCATTTGGTGTGCGTCGTAAATGAGTTTCTGTGTGTGTAAATCCTGGTGACTTTTACTGACACATACATGACAAGTGTGATCTGCAAGAGGTTCTACAGCAGCTGAGGGTGACAGCGTGTTATCTGATGTTACCAAGCATCTTCCTCTGTATACACACACACACACACTTTCACAACGCCTGAGCAGCAGACTATTTGATAAATAGGAGTCTCACTTTATGATGAGGACAATAATCCTATGGGATTATAAATGCAACTGTTTTTTAATAAAAGAAAATGATAAATTAATAAACCTAATCTGTAAAATAAAACTGACAAATCTAAAAAAAAAAAAATGTTTAGAAAAATCAGGTGAGAATTGTTCACTCATCGGTAGACTGGGCACCTCTCCAGTCTGCTGGTCAGTGGCCTCTAATGATGTTGGGGCATCCTAGTACTGTCACTGCTGATAGTATGTGACATGGGCCGGGGTGATCAGACTGGGCATTGGGTTGAGCAGTGCTGGGTGTTGGCTCCTTGACCTACATATTGAAGAGAGGCTTCTGTGTTACTGGTTAATTATCAGTCACTGAAATGTCCTCTTGGTGGCCTCTATAGCTTCTACATGAAGCCGTGTGATGCTCTGGTCCTTTTCTTTTATTCTTGTAATTACTTTGTATGGAATGTATCTTAATATACGGCATAGACACAGAAACCGCACATAACATTGATACCATACACAGATCAACATGTAGTAATACAACCAAGATACATATTAGCTGTACATCCCATGTTAAATAACCTTTCTGCATTACAATACACTTTATACACCTATAGAGACTGGATAACAGAGAGAGAACAGTCTCCAAGTACAGTAAATCCGGACATATGGGGATCTGGTTGGACAAAACCAGCCCAAAATCAGCTCCACCAATGACCAAAGATTCCCTCGCCACGCAAAGTTGTATCTTTCCAATTTGGAGACTCATGTGTGGCACACTGTCCATTGTATGTGGCTTTAGTGTTTCCTCTCATCCATGTCTGTCTGACCATTCTACTTGGTGTATTTTTATTTATAAGGCACCACAAGGGTACCTAGCACCGTACATTGGCGGTCCGAACAAACCGCAAAATGACATAAATACAAACAGAATGACACAATTACAACCTGCAAAATGACATATAGAAAAGACTGGGAAAGAGGCCCCTACTGGTATTTTTTGGAGGGGAGGAATAAAGTTTTATTGCCAAAATTTCTCCTACTGACACTTCCAACCTTTGTCCAGTTGTGCCTCTGATTCTAGATTACTGGTTCGGTCCCGCGTGGTTGGGTAGACATTGTGTGGTGTTCGTTGTGATGTGATGTTTTGAGCTCCTTTAGAGTTGATGAATTGTTGTTGTTCTTAATGTTAAAGTTGGAAGTTGTTTCGGGTTGCATTATTATTGCTGTATGAGACGTTTACTTGATGTTTCAGGAAACAGCCATGTATGATGTAATATGTGTATATATATATATATATATATATATATATATATATATATATATATATATATATATATATATATATATATATATATATATATATATATATATATATATATATATATATATATATTCCATTCTTTATGGCTTAATATATCTTTTGTGCTTAATACAGTTTATATATTTGGGTCTTTGTAGCCAAGCAGTGTCCCAGTTAGATTATGGTAGTCAATGTAATGTATAAAATGATAAAGCAGGATATTTTCTTGGCTTATTTGTAGGCATACCACCCGGCTACTGTAATGTTTGTGCCCAGTCTTACTGCACTAGGCCACAGGCTTCGTCCAAATGGGGTGAAGTTCCATACATTGGGTTCCCCACTTATTGAGCGTCTTTCCTTAGGCAGATCTGTGTTTTAGTTCTGCCTCTGTGTTAATACAGTGTTAAGTACTTGTTTGGCGCAGGCCGCAACCAACCTCTGTCTCCCACAAAGACTCTGGAGGCCTCTGTATCTGGTACAGGTCACGGACATCTCAGGTTGACTTACTGCGACCAGCAGTCAAGCTGTTGGACATTAGGAATAAGAGGAAGTGAGAATAACCTTAACACAACGTCTCTTAATGGGTATAGGAGTGTTATTGAGAGTTTGCGAGAGGAAAGTGCTGCAAGAGGGGCAATATTGAGAAGAGTAAATGGGTTTCTGCAAGGCCTAAGCATTAAAAAATGCTGGTGTACAGATCATAGCGACAAATTTGTTATACACACTAAACTATCATGTCTTAATTTACAGGTATGTATTCATACGTCACTGTGTCTCATTTGTAGGATTTTCGGTCTGAGTGACATCATTGTTTACCCCAACTGCACGGGCAGCGTTGATGACCTCATTCTGAACCAGAGCCATGATTGGCCAGTGTATGTGAATCCGGGCATCCTACTACTGCTGTATTACGCGGTCATCTCACTGCTGAAGCTGAAGACCCCCAGCACAGTAGTGGTGAGTGGGAGGCTACACGTGTTATATTCTGTTCTGAGCCGTGATTTGTGGTGACATCACGTTTTTTACTTTTCAGAAGGAAGACAAGGTGCAGGCTGAGGGGTGTGCCCCCCAAACCTCTGTGCGGGAAGACCTGGAATTATCCGAGGCCGAGTCTTGGACAAAAGAGCGGTACAGTGAGGAGACAAAGGTGAGGTTTTGTTTTTATCAGAAGGTTGATAAACATAGTCCAACCAGGAGACTATTTACCCTTTATGTATGCAAGACTTGTACATGCCGGTGTCCTTGGTGTGTTCCACGCACATTTCATATGCAAGTGGAGCACCTCAAAATATAGGAAAAATAGAATATGATCCCTAGGGGGGGAAGTTGGATACGGGCGATCGTTACATTGCATTTCTGTTAATGTAGTTTAATCCATTTACAAATACATTTGTATATATTACACAAAAAGAAAACGCATGGAACACATGTAAAAATGCATGTGCTGGCACTAAGCGGAGTTATCTTGGAGTGATTTCCTGTTGCAAACTGTGGTTTTTA
The DNA here is from genome assembly GCF_038048845.1 of Mixophyes fleayi. Classification (NCBI taxonomy): domain Eukaryota; kingdom Metazoa; phylum Chordata; class Amphibia; order Anura; family Limnodynastidae; genus Mixophyes; species Mixophyes fleayi. The sequence goes on along the minus strand of NC_134411.1, from coordinate 87,894,867 downwards.
TTTTTTGGGGGTTTTTTTTGGCACCTTAATTTACACTCCCATTATCCCTCCTATTGCCCCCCTCCCGCTTTCCCTCATTCCCACCTTCTCCTTGTCTGTCCATTCCCCCCCCCCAGTGTTGGTATATGTTTCTTCTGTAATAGAAAAAAAAATGTATGTTGCTGAATGACTTTGCTGGTTCTCTGGAACTGTTGTTGATGACTACTGTTATTTATTATGCAACTCACAAAGAAGGCGAAAAAAAAAAAAAATGCACGTGCTGCAGGTATGTTCAGTTGTGTTTCTTTTGAATGTATGTTCACATGTTATCATGTGACCAAGGTAAATCCTATACAGTTACAATTGATGAAATTAGGATTAGTTATTAAATTAGTATTTTAACGGTGTGTGTTATGTTTGCTGATAAAGGGGTTTATTCAGTCCCCGCTTCTACACCAATAGTACGATGGTGGTCATACATCCCTGTCTGTTTGCACAATGCGGTACTTAATGTTGGGGGGCTGTAGGAAAGCTTCCTGAAAGCCCCTGGGCCTAGCGTGAGGCGTCCTATATTTCATCCACTGCTTCAGTCCATGGCACAAGACACACAAACACAATCTCTGATGGGGATGTTTGAATCTACCCCGTTATCACAATGCTAAACCTCTTTAAGCGCTCTAGTCGGCATTGATCCCTGTGGCAGTCAGAATATACATCTACACAATATATGTGTCAGAAAAAGCAACTTTTATATTGTTTTCACTCCTATTCTGTCTTCTGTTCAACAGCCCATGTTACCGAAGACCAGCAGTACAGCCGGGACTGATCATGAAGACTGCTCTGTCCAGGTCATCCAGCCAGATTCCAGCCAGACCCATGGTATGAGGTTATGTACACGTGGGCTCCCCAGGACTGGGGCCAAGTGATCTGTCCACTCCAGTCCAGCTGTGGGGAACATGATCTATTTCAATGCCCATTCACATAGGGGCCTGTAAGCCTTCACGTGGGGGACACAGGATGTTTTCAGAGAGGTGTAGTTCCATACAGACCATTTAACCGTTACGTCCATGCTTCAGACTGCGGGTAGAAGAAATGTCTGGGCTGAGCTGGTGGTTAAGATACAAGTCTATTCAACTAGCAGTGTATCCAGTCTCAAGTTACCCCTTTAGCAATCAGTCCTAGTTTCTCAGAATTCCGTTTTGGATACGAGCAGAATGGAAGAAGGTGTTAAAAAGACAAAAATACGGAGTTTTATGACATAGTTGGGCTTGTTTGATATTTGTGTCACTTCATGGCTTGTTGTTTAAACTGTTTTATTCATCTTCTGCATTGTACCGTTGTGGAAAGGTATACTCCAGGGGTGCGCACGGGGTTTCCTGGTGCCTGGAAACCCCCTCCCAGCTTAGGGCACTATATGCTTGAGGTGGCTTGCCCCTTGTATATCACAGGGATAGGAAGAACTGAGAGCAGCCCAGCACTGTCTAAAATTATAGGCGCTCCCCCATGCATGCTGGTCACGCCCATTGGTGGCGAAGCATGGAAACCACTCTCCAGAAATCCTGCATTTGCCCCTGTACTCTCTAGCATTCCTGGTTTGTATCTTTCCTCCCCACTTATGTGACATAAATAGATATATAGACCAATAAACAAAAATGCTTAAACAGTGTCTACTTAGGGATTGTTTAATTTCGGCCACAACCGAGGATGATGAAATTGAAGGAATAAAATAATTAAGGTCCTCTGGCCACCTAGCAGACCTTGCAGAAAATGTAGACCCACAACTGAATTTCATGTTAAAATCTAAATACTCGCATAGTGCAAAATAACCTCTCAATTCATCTGTTATTAAGAAGTATCTAATGTTATCTGTATTGACAGCATAAGTCAAGAGTTAAAAATAATCTCCATTCATAAGCATCTGGTCTTCTAAAATGTTGTTCTATATCCAGAACCAGTTTATTCTAAGCAGCTAATCCATAACACAAAACACACAGTTTATAACAGCCAAATATGTGCAATATACAGATACATACTTCAATCTGTTTTAGGATCTTTCTCTGATTACTAATACATTCCTGTGACACAAGCAGCCTAGTCCTGTGACATGAAAGTATGGCCTGATACATTGGTCGGGAACCTCTTGTGTAGTATTGTCTCACCCCCCTGACATAACGTTGCTGCTGTCCAATCAGAGTCTGCCAGGAAGTTTATCCTTGTTCCTCTAGAGTAGCAGCGTTCTAACCGTATAGCATATTGTGGGAATGGATCCTGGATTTGGGGCAAAGTGGCGCAATCAGCCAATGTATCGCTGCTCATGTACTCAGTGCAAGGCACAGACTCTGCCTCTGTACACACTGCTGATCCAGTGATAATCATCTGGGCCTTGGAATGTTGTACACTTTACAAATGTGTTCTACAGATGTCATCTTCTGATGTGTTTGAATTGTGTCACTGACCTTCCAGCACCTGGTTTAACTTGCTTATTAGGAGCTGGATCTGGAGTCAAATATTAACCTCAAATATTCGTGCTTTTCTTTGTGCGTCAGTTCTGAAAGAACCTTCTTCCAATGTACACCTGTATAATTTATACAACCTTTTTAGCTCGCTTAACAATTTATTACACAGCTCTAGTGTTATAGTTCTCAGCCAAAAGAGGTAAGAATAGGTTTGCTGTAGTAGCACACATTTCTGCGAACAGGACTTTTTATTTTTTGTATTCATTTTTTTTATAGCCCCAAGTCAGTGAGTTGAGATGTGGACCAGGCTTTTAGAGAAATATGGCAGCCATCAAGGAGCAACTTTTGAGTTTGTTTCTTAATTACAAAATCTGCTCTCGCAATCAAGGAAAGACAGTACAGTGCAAAAATAAAGTCTTTTAAAAAAATGAAAAAAACAGCGGTCAATGGTAAACATCATTCAAAGACATAAAAGTAAATGTATCAAGCTGAAAGTTTTCCGGCGGGTTTGAAAAACCAATCAGATTCTAGCTATCATTTATTTAGAACATTCTACAAAATGACAGCTAGAATCTGATTGGTTGCTATAGGCAACATCTCCACTTTTCAAACCTGCCAGAAAACTCTCAGCTTGATACATTTATCCCATAATGTTTAAAAAGAAGCACATGAACACTCCGGTTAAGTAGTAGAGTGATTATGAAAGATCAGTCGGTATAAGCAGATATGAATGTGCGTAAATAATATAATAAGCGTCTCTCAGAAGAACTGGACAGTGCAGGCATTGAACCAATTTTGCCACAAGAGAAGAGACATTGGAAGAAAGTGGTTTGGTAGTATTGTCGGAGAAGGGTGCATTGTGGGAAGCCGCCAGAGAGAGAGAGAGGAGAGAAACGGGGTAGAAGATCAAGAGGTGACGAAAGAGAGAGGAGGGGTGGGGTAGGGGGTAGAGAAAAGGTTCCAGGTGGGACAATGCTTAAATATAATTTCAAGAAAGGAATTTGAGTTTGGAAGTTTGCAGCCCGTGGTTTGGAAACTGTTTGGATGTGTTGCGAATGATACTCGCCATATACTCCATTTTATATTTGTACCATATTCTGCTCATGATCGTCTGTAGTGTTGAAGCTTGGGGTTGCTTCTAGTCAGTAGCAAATTGCCAAAGGGCAGCCGAAATTATGTGTCTAAACATTTTCCCTTGGTGTTTAGTGCCAGACAGAATCCCAAGAGGAAGGAGGAAGTACCTGGGGAGAAGGAGATGTCTATCTGCAATAATTGTGATGCAAAGTTCCAGCCAGAACGGGGCAGGCTTAGGGCAATGCCACCATATATGGAGGAAGGAACCCACCATCACACATCTTTCCAGATTTTATGTAACTTGGTACTGGATACCAACGATACAAGAGTTTATATGCATCTTCTTTTCATTTTACACAGATTAAACTGGAGGTTGTATTAGTTTTTATTTCCTCCCAGTATTCATTACCTAGGGGTCCTCTCAGGTCCTCCTCCCACGCTTGTTCATGTTAATCTTGGTCGCCCGTATAAGGAGTTTTAAGCTCCCAATACAGAAGGGATATGAGTCCTTTGGTAGAGGACCGTCGAAGGGAGAGCGACTCAAGAAAGGTCAATGGCCTAATAACTAAATTTAATTTATTAGTAGAGTGAAAGTTCCTTAATTGTAAGTATTGAAATAAGTGTGTGTTGGGAATACTAAGGTTTGTTTTTAGGTTGTCAAAAGAGGGGAAGGATGATGCTCTGGTGATGTCTTTAAGATAGCGGATACCTTTCCGTTTCCAAAGTTCAAAAGATAACAATATACAGCCTGGGGTAGGGGCAGGAGCTTGCTTAAATCTTGTATTCGCTCTATCCCAAAGGGATAGCGAGTGAGCTACACTTGGGTGATGAGTAGCAGAGTGCGGGCGGCTTTAACAAAGGAGCCACAGGAGAGAGGAGATGCCGAAGTTTTCAGTTTCGATCGAGACCCAAACTCCAAAGGGGTCAGGAGTGTTCCATAAAACACATTGGGAAAGTTGTGCCGCTAAGAAATAATATTTAAAATTGGGAACCCCTAATCCTCCACCCTGCGTCAATCTCTGTAGGAGCTGAACTTTTGGAGGGTTTCTTGCCCCATATGAAATGAGATGTGTAGTGTTGCAAAAATTTGAAAAAGTATGGAGGGATACATATAGGCAATGCTTGGAAAAGATAAAGAAATCTTGGTAAAATGTTCATTTTAATCGAGTTTTTGCATTTTATCCAGGAGATGAAGTGTTGGCTTCAGGTTTCTAGATCAGATTTGACCTGGCGTACTAGTTTAGGGTAATTAGCTTGGAAAAGCTGGCTGTATTGCTTGGTGATGTGGAAGCATCAATATTTAATCTTTTTTTGATGCCATTTGAAGGGGAGTTGTCGGATGAGGTGTGATCGAATTTCCTCCGTCAGGTAAAAGTCAAGAATTTTGTCTTTTGAGGTTTTATTTTGTATCCTGAAATCAGACCATAAGTGTCAATATCTGCGAGAACAGGGGACAAAGAAGCAGAAGGGTACGAGAGAGTCAGGAGGACATCGTCTGCATATAAGAAGATTTTATGATCGGATTTTCCTACTTTAATCCCGTGAATAGCATTATCGGAACAAATTTTTGTGGCTTATGATTTGATTAATAGGGCAAAAATTTAGGGTGAGAGGGGGCAGCCCTGCCATGTCCCATTAGAAACTGAGAAGCGAGAAGAAGCAAATCTGTTGGCCACCAGATACTCTAGGCGATTGAGAGAAAGCTAAAAGACCAACAAGAAATGTACTAGTAAAGCCCATTGACCTCAAGACATGAAGTTCCAGGAAATACGATCAAACGCTTTTTCAGCGTCAAGCACCATGATCAGTGATGGCTGTTTACCAGGATTAAGAGTGCTCGTGGTCAACAGCCCGTCTGGTGTTGTCCAAGTCCTGACGGCCCGGTATAAACCCGACCTGATCCAGATGGACCAGAGAGGGAGAAGAGCGTTCAATCGATTGGCTAAACTTTTTGCCTAAATCTTAAGGTCTACGTTTAGTAATGAGATACTGTAGATCTGTAATTGGAGCAGGAAGTAGGGTCTCTATCTGGTTTGGGTATGACAACGACGGTGACCAGGGTCATCGCATCATCAAACGAGGAGCCAGCCAGGATTTTTATTAAAGAAGTCTGTACAGTACAATGTTTTTTATATGTGTGATCGTTTTAGACAAGTCACAACTGCCCAGAGGCAAGACTTGAACATTAAGTGCCTCGGTTTTTATTAAAGAAAACAAAATGTGCCTTTGGCAAAATATGCGTCAAGAACCATTTGTTTAATAACATAAGTGCAGCCAGACATGTGGAGCCTTATATCCAGCTTACAGCTGTGTTGATATCATTAGCTCTCACCGTAGCGAGATATGGAGCAATGGCTTTTGAAGTGCAAGCTTTGTGGTTTACCTATACAGAGTAACCAGTGAAGTTTAACCATCGCACAAACTAACCATACTGGTGGCTCTGTGTTTTATTAACGAGAAAAACTTCCCCCTGCCAGTTGTTTTTCTTGATCCGTTTTAATGGCGTGTTCCACTTTCCGCCTTTGTGCAAATCCTTGTGACTGCCAAAGCCTTTCCTATGCGGTAAACAGTTGTCACGCACCAACGCACAGTACTGGCTGCAAATCTTGTTTTATGTGAAGAAAAAAATTATTATTCCAGAGCTAAATTAATTTCCTTTCTTTATGTACCTGTCATAACGTAGCCTCCTGGGGCTGTGCGATTTCTGTTTATATTTTCAGTGCACGATCACTCATCTGCCAAGCATGCACTCTAGTGGGCTACGAGTTTTTGTATTCATTTTCCCCGTCCAATGTTCCTTCCTGGTTCTGAATAGGATGTGAGTTATAGGTAGCCGAATCCTGGCTGTAGTTGTGATAGCAACCGGTTAACTTTCCAAGCTGTAACGTTTTGTATTCGGTCTTTCACATTTTCCAACTTGATGACTTTTTAGTTCCCTCTGTGTTTTTCAGTCATGTATTTATACCATCAGGCAGAGATAATTATTAATGAATCCCTGGGACACCACACAACTATTGTGCATTAAAATACATTAAAGTAACAAAACAAAAACCAAAGCAAGCCATCGCAATATTGTTTTTAAAGGGTCAACGAGATGTAGCCCAATGTATAAATCTACTAGGTAAATAACTAGAATCTGATTGGTTGCTATAGGCAACATTTCCACTTTTCAAAACTGATAGAAACTCGCAGCTTGATACAGTTACCCCTAAGAGTTCCCGTACCTTGACAGAACCTGAGATGTTACACGTGGAGACAGTAATGGAAAATGTGTAAGCCCAACATTTGCTTAAAGGTAAGATGGCCTCCATTTATGCCACTGGGCCACCCCAGGGAAAGGGTGCTTAAAAAGTAAGACGCTCTTATCAGTATCACCCCTCTTACAGCCAGGCAGGTTCTCTTACCCTATAGCAGTGATGGGCAACCTTGTACACTTCAGGGGCCCTTTAACTTTTAGAAGGACAGCACACTCCCATTAATATCAGTAGTAAGTTAAAACAATAAAGCAGGAAGGGGCCTAAGATAGCTCAGTGACCCTAGGGCCACTGATTGCCCATCACTGCCATATAGTGTTTCGGGAAGAACTGCAATCTGAGTATAGATACTATGAACCAGCACAGAGAAAGCAGGATGAAGCTGCTAAGGCTAGGTAACTATTTAATGTGGAACCCATCTGTGGGCATTGCAAGAAGTTATGATATGGGAGAAAATCACCTATTAAGATTTAGTGCATTACTGTTGCTTGCATGCTTATGGTGGCAAATGCAACTGTATAACATGTCTCATGACATTTCCCGTCTTTCAATAGATGCCAAACCTGAAACCTCAAAGGATCAGTCTCCTCTGCACCTACTGGGCAATGTGATCCTGAACCAGAGCTACATATGCGCTCTCATCGCCATGATGGTAAGTCTGCTACGTGTACAGAACTTCCTTACTCAACGCTTCTGTCAGTTCTGTCACTTGTAATCAGTGCATTTCTACATGAGTATTCCACTTCAAACACCATGACTGTGAAGGACTTCAAAGCACACATGTGGGCCTACACATAGCCGAGGCAGCCATTTTAGCACGCTGGACCAATGCTCATAAGAACGTATCATGTCCGTTTACTAGGAACTAGTGACACCTCTGAGCCGTGAGGTACAAAATGGCTGCCTCTGCTGTTTGCAGGCCTCGGGTACTCCTCAAATGCTCTTGTACCTGGTGATCCTGATTGTGCAACGCTGTGCTGGGAAGGAATGTCCATAAATACCATAATGGATGCTCATATGTCTCCCTCAGACTAAACCTTGCTCCATAAGCTGTACAGACGGGGTCTGGTAATGTTTACGGGGCGACAGAACTGCTTGTGGGCTGGACTTGGATCACCAATGTTTTTAAACCTACAGCAGCATCTGAATCAGCATTTTAGGTCCGACGTATTTAGCTATAAAGAAAAACATGTCTTACAGTGTACTCGGTTAGGCAGCAGATATCTTGAAGCCTTGTGGCTGCAAGATAAACACATTGGCAGACGTTTTAAATCAACGTTCCTTTCTCCCTCGTGTTGTGCCTTCCCCTGTGTCTCTTGGGGGGTTGGGGGGGGGATCCTTTAATGCAGGCCTGTCCAACCTGCGGCCCTCCAGATGTTGTGAAACTACAAGCCCCAGCATGCTTTGCCAGTAGACAACCTATTGATAGATGGAAGGGCATGCTGGGACTTGTAGTTTCACAACATCTGGAGGGCCGCAGGTTGGACAGGCCTGCTTTAATGCGTCCATCTGTCTGACAAACAGGTTATCTATTTACAAAGTGTAGGTACCAACCTAAACCAATCAGAAATTTGCTTTCCTTGTCCACTTTTCATAATCTCTCTCAAAGCCAGTTCTGATTGGTTGCTATGGGTCACTACATTTTTACCCTTATATAGCTCAGGTAAAGAATAGTATTAAATGACCCCCTGATTCCAGAATTTGCAGGAGAAATATCTTGCGTAAACTCTGTAGACTTTTTATTTGCGTTACGTGGCGTACTTACAATAGAACAAAAAGAATACATCATCGGCTAATTTTATAGCGCTACTATTTCCACATCGCTGTACAGAGAACTCACTCATATCAGTCCCTGCCCCATTGTAGCTTACAATTTAAATTCCCTAACACACACACAGACAGACAGAGAGAGAGACAGAGACTAGAGTCAATTTGTTAGCAGCCAATTTACCTACCAGTATGTTTTTGGAATGTGGGAGGAAACCGGAGCACTCGGAGGAAACCCACGCAAACACTGGGAGAACATACAAACTCATGACCCCAGTGCTGTGAGGCAGAAGTGCTAACCACTGAGCCACCGTGCTGCCCATTAAGATCTCTCTTATAAATATACTGTGAAGTTGTATGACTTCATGGTCTCCGATGGCTTTCAGCTTGAGGTACTACTCAAAGATTGTCAAATTTCCCAGGCAAGAGCCCAGCGGTGCCAGGGTGCGAGTGAATGCAGATGAGCTCTTCACATGGCTTTGTAATGGAAATTCTAGTGTAATGTTGTGGAAGGAATTCTACTTTCCTTCTCTGTTACGTTTGGCAGGGTCCGTGCAGTGCTGGTATTTGACACCTAACTATTGGAAAACATGCGTTATGTAAAGTTCATTATATAGCTCACTTCTCTTTAGCTTTTTCTCATCAGTGAGTTGTAGATTATCTATTTGGGATTTTTGAACATTGGTTGGAATGAGTAATATGCAAATTTAACCAATGTTGTACCTTAATATCCACTAACCTACAGGCTTCCAACACCAGGCTCTAAATCACAGCTATGTTTTTGAAAGGTCAAAAAACCTTTTAGTACAAGTTGGTCCCATAGAAGACGTCATTCTGTAACGCCTCCAAAAAATTATGTTTACGTTCCTGTACCCTAGCAGAACTTTAGATATTTAGAACCTGAGTCATTAAGGAGAGCAAAGCATAAAAAATGAGTAACTTTGCACCTGGATAAAACCATGTTGCATTGGAGGGGGGAGGTAAATTTAAAATGTGTGAACAGATTTATAGTTGGGGTAGGGCATGTCCTAGATCAACTTTTAAATTTCAGTGTTAAAATGAAGTTATCAAGTATTTGTGTGCTAGGTGAAAAAACAGCCAGTATTTAATTTATGTGCAAAATAATAAACTAATTTGCACCCCTGGCATTGTAACATGGTTTGTCCCAGAGAACATTTACTCCTTTTTTTTGCCTTCCTTTCCTTAATGACTCAGGCCCTTAATGATTATATATTTTTTGATTGGGTAAGTGCATGATCTTCAGTTTAGTTTCCTGCTACTACTTTTGAAAACCGCATTGAGATTGGGCAATTCATTATCTGACTCTGGCATGATACAGCTTTGTGCATGGGGGGGGGGAACATATTGTTTTGTTTGCTAAAGGTCCGATCAGTATCAGTCAACATTTTTGGGTACATACTGGTGAATCTGATTTCCCTATGACCCCATTGGTGTGTGTGTGTGATCATTGGCCGACCATACTGCATAGAGTCTCCGGGATCCTGTTTGGCTTATGGGAAGAAGCCTCAGTGACCTTGAGATGGGCAGGAGCTACAGCGGCAAAAAATACTGAGCTTGCTAATATTCCCTGAGAAACGGGGGCTAAAAAATCCTAAATTAGGGCCAACGGTGGAAGAAAGCGCCTACTTCTAAGCTGTGACGTTGTCATGCAAAGGGGGAAAAACAGACGGATGTGTTCTAAATCTCCACCAGTAGAGCAGAAGTAGTACTATGATCATTTGCCAGGTGTAAATCTTTTATTACATCTAAAAACACATGTCTGCAAGTCAAGAGGTGAAAAGATCACGGTGAGTGATGATACAGTGAGTGGGGAAGGCAGTGATAGGCTCCAATCAGTCATCCTTCACTTCATCCAGTTCTTATCCGTGAAGGAATGTGTGTTTTTGCACAGACCTACAAACGTGAAAGCTTTGTACCCGTGGTGCAGAGTTCCGGCATCTCTGTGCGTTGCGTTTGTATCATCTACTCGTTTCTTAGATACAAAGGTTAATGTCAAATACAAAGCCAGGATGATCTTCACCCTGTAGTAAAGAATTATTAATTCGATGGGAGTGTAATGTTCATGGGTCACCGTGTCAGCGGCATGAAGTCACCCACAGGACGACAATGTAATCTAAATTACATAGCCCTCCTGGTCTGCATATCGACTCGCAATTTATGGGAGCGTTTTCCACTAGCAGGGAGGAATTTCTAGCGGAGAAACGGCGTCACACGACTCCAGTAGAATGTTTGTCTAGATGAATCAGTTTTCAGCGGCCCATTGTCCTATCAGAACCCTGCGGGGTTTATATAATTACTTGTGATGTCTACACATGTACTTGAAATATGGCAACTGTAATCTGATTGTTTTCTCTAGTTTATAGCTTGTTGCTCCTTATTACTAGAAGAACCTTTTCATGTGTCTCCTTTATTTTGATTGTTGAACGTTCGAAGTGTAAATGAAGAGAAAAGAGAAAATAAAAAAAATAAAAATGATTGCATACAGGGGCATGGAACATTAAGGCGTCGTCTTATATTATGTTAATTTATTGCAGTATTGGTCATATTATAGATTGTAGCGGTATTACATTATATATTCCTTATAACACACAAGTGTTCCTAGTGGATAGTGAAGTGCTGAAGTCACTTAGCACAGTTTGTACAGATATTTACTCTACGTGAGGATTTATAGACTCTTCAATTCCAGTTGTGTATTATACATCTTTAATTTATCGATGGGAACTTAACGTTGTGTATCGTTAAATATTTATTTCACTAGGTGTCTGCTTTTTGCTTCTAACTGGCACTTGTTAACATTACGGACGTTTAATTCAACAGCAATATTTCACAATTACACAGTCGCTGAACAGGTGGAGATTTAAGATTCATTTATCATAACTGATATTTTGTACAATATCACAAGGGGCTCAAGCTTGAGAGTGAACCTGATGACAACGCAGCCGGTCGTTTCATGGTCTGGAGCAGCATTTATGAAAATTCAGCCATTGTTTATCTAGGAACCGGGAAAGTCACAGTGACGCCAAGTGCCTTAGTTATGTCATTGGTTCCTAGCTAAGTAATAGCTGCTTTCTCCATGTATTTAGGTGGTGTGAGCATATTGAAGACTACATGCCACCTACACCCCACTACGCATCAAACACAACATATAAATGGGTCACATTTAGCGTGTTACTGCCGTGTAGCGTGTTATATATTAACCTATTACATGTCTGTGTTAGGTTAGTCTTATAGGAAGGTATTAATGTTCATCAACTCACGGACTGGAAGGAGGAAGTTTTTAAAGCGCTCATGAAAAGCTTTCAGTGACTGTCAAACTGAGAAGTCTGACATTGGCTCTCAATGTTCATAATAAATTAGGGTTACATGAACTAATTTATATAAATAGTGCCTAAGACATTATTGCAGGAACTACCAGACAAAGGGTGTCTATTAGTTAGAAATGGAGGGCTTGCTTCATCTTCGGACGCAAATCCCTTTTCGTGACGCTTTTTGCGTGAAATGGCTCTGTGCGTGCTCAGGAACGGACATTGCGCCAATGAATGCAATCACACGCAATTCATGTCCGAACGCAAATGACACTTGCGACTGCCTACGACTTGGAACAGCGGAGGGAAGGGGCAGATGAACGTAGGCCATGTACAGTAAGGAACGTTCTAACGCAGATGAACGTAGGCCATGCAGGGCCGGATTAAGGGAATGGAGGCCCCTGGGCTAAGGGGGCCTCCATTCCCCCGTGAGGGCCCCCCCCCCCCTGTGATCTGAGCCACCCCCCCTGGTGAGCCAAGCCGCCCCCAAGGCACTTACCTCCTTCTCCTGGCATTGCGGTTCTTCCCCGGCCCGCTGTAAGCTCTTTACTGAGGAGATCTTGTGAGAGTGAGACTCACAAGGTCTCCTCAGTAAGGAGACTACAGCGAGCCGGGGAAGGACCGCAGTGAAAGTGCTCAGCAGCATTGATCGCGCTGGGGGCTCCCCGCCCCCGACCGAACAATAATGCTGCTGAGCACTTTCAAGGGCCCCCTGGATGCTCGAGGCCCCTGGGCTGTAGCCCAGTTAGCCCTAGGGTTAATCCGGGCCTGAGGCTATGTACAGTAAGGGACGTACTAACGCAGATGGACGTAGGCCATGTACAGTAAGGGACGTACCAACGCATATGAACGTAGGCCATGTACAGTAAGGGACGTATGAACGCAGATGAACGTAGGCCATGTACAGTAAGGGACGTACGAACGCAGATGAACGTAGGCCATGTACAGTAAGGGACGTACGAACGCAGATGAACGTAGGCCATGTACAGTAAGGGACGTACGAACGCAGATGAACGTAGGCCATGTACAGTAAGGGACGTACGAACGCAGATGCGGCCAGTTCAAGTTCTGGGCTTCTCTAAAGTACGTGTGTTTGTTTTTGTTTTTTTTGTTTGTTTTTTGTCAGCTGCATCATTTTGCACCAGTTACAGGGCAGGTGTAAACTACATGTATAGGTGCCCCCAGATGGCACAGAACATGTGTATGCAAGTAGAGAGCATAAAAACACACATGTACATTATACATCATTATCATTTATTTGATGGATTATATATTATTTCACACATGTTCTGATGTGACCTTATATTGCACTTATACACGTGCGCATCCTGCACTGTGTTCTGTCCGTTAACATACGGCGAGCACTGTATATGCAGAGCGTACTTAGAACCAGATTCAAATTGAAATTTATCTTGAGATTCGCTTGGATTTTAATACAACTAGCTCAAGTTCTGCGCTCGTGTGTTTTTGTTTTTTGGGGGGTTTTTTTGTTTTTTTTTACCGCGTCCCAACAAGGATCAGGCCCAGTGCGTGTGTTAATACCTGTACAGCACATCATTTTTATTCAGACTGTACTGTTAATGATGGACTGTTCAACACTACGTGACAGGTACCCATTATACCCCACTACCCAGAAGTTCCTTTTAAATGTCTAGAATTCTTTTTGCACGATCACACAGATTTTGTTGACGTAGTGTCAGATTCCCATCACTCTCGCCATATTAATAACTTTTATCGGGCTTGTTAAATCCAAAGAAAATAGATTAATTGGCCCTCCAGGACCTATAAAACTTCTAATGTTACCATAAAGTTCTGGAAGTGTTCTGAGGATTAATTCTGTTTACATTTTTTTTCTTTCATTGTCCACTTAACTCTATTTATGATGGTCCCGGTAATAGATTTAAGCAAAAAAAAAAAAAAAAAGTTTATTAACTTAGCAGCGCTATAAATACATTGTGTACACTCGTGACCGGAGGGGCAATTTAGAGGCGCATCACTAAATTGTGTGATCCGCACCTCGTCCCCTCCCGTACATTGCACAGCAGATGGCAGATGTGATGGGACCAGCTTGTTTGTTTTAATATTTGGCATCGTTCCCTGGAAGAGTAGCGGGGGCAAAACACTGAATTGCATGTGTACAATTGCAAGGAAGAAACCTATTTTTTTCATAACTCCAATTTCTGTGTCGGAAAATCTATCTGTGCCTGTAGGGCTGGCCAATCAAAGGATGCCTTTGTCATGACATCACTCTGCGTTTCACAGCCTTGTGTAATGTAGGAGCTGTAGGAGCCTTGTGTAATGTAGGAACTCGATGAATGAGAGGTGTCTATAGAAATGGTCTGCAGTGCAACTACTCCCCCAAGTGTTAGGAAATCCCTGAACTTGTACACTGCCCTGTACCCTTGTATGTGCTGGGATAACTGACATCTATAGTATAAATCTTTATAGAATTCTAACGATCCTCTCGTGTTCTGTGGTGTTCATGATGCGAAACTTTCTTTTAACATTCTCCTGATTTTAAACAATGCAAAACCAACTTTCACCAAAGGAGGTATCTATCTTTATAAGAATTTGTTTATTTTTGGGAGGGGGTAAAATAGTTGTTTGTTTGTTTTTTGGGTTTTTTTTGGTGCTTCACCCAAATTGTGCCATCGCTATTATCTATGTCAATGATGGGCAACGGACGGCCCTAGTGACTCATTCCACCATCATTATCACCATTTATTTATATAGCGCCACTGATTCTGCGGCGCTGTACAGAGAACTCATTCACATCAGTCCCTGCCCCATTGGAGCTTACAGTCTAAATTCCCTAACATACACACAGAGAGAGAGACTAGGGTCAATTTTGATAGCAGCCAATTAACCTACCAGTATGTGTGCGGCCGTTTTGAAGGTTAGAGGGCCGGCCCGTGCGCCCCTCCTGATGGTTGACCATCACTGGTCTATGGGCTTCAAGTTTAAATGGCTGGAATACCATGAAGAAATTGTAAAGCTGGTACATGTTGATAAATAACTTAAAATGAGATTAAAAAAACTGGCAAAGATCACAGACAGGAGAAGTATCAAGGTTGACCACAGTTGACTTTTTTCATGATCCATAGGTGACCTTTGACATCTATTAGACTGTGGTATTTATACAGCAGATACATATATATAATATATATATATATATATATATATATATATATATATATATATATATATATATATATATATATATATATATATATATATATATATATATTATTCTAATTGAACCACCTCCCCCCACAGGTGTGGAGCATCACCTATCATAGCTGGCTGACCTTCGTCCTGCTGCTCTGGGCCTGTCTTATCTGGATGGTACGGAACAGGCGCCAGTTCGCCATGTTGTGCTCCCCTTTCATCCTTCTCTACGCAGTGACGCTCTGCAGTCTGCAGTACGTCTGGAGTATGAACCTGGAGAGGGAGCTGCCCACACAACTCGGCTTCATGAAGCTTTCCCAGCTCGGACTGGGACGGGCTCCTTACCCCTGCCTCAACTTGGGAGCCATGGTAACCAGCTTCTTCTTACCCATAAGCCTTCAGTGCTGTTCTCCGGGCACTTACACTGGCTGCTTTCAGTATTTTGTATGTTGTTGGTGCCCGTTTCAATGAAATATATACCTTAGATTTAACAATGCGTGTTTTCCAATTGAACTTATTCTGCACAGGAAAACACATTGATCTCCATATATAGATGTACTAATTTTGAGCAGTAATTGCGCAATGGAGGACGCCATTTTGTGGACTGAACTTGCAGCCCATCCATTCACTACAATGCAATGACATCCGTGCATTCCCATGGATTTTGGAAATGGCTGCCTCCAGTGTGTTTTGGCAACAGCTGCACTTTTACATTTTCACCATTGTGTCATGTGAAATAAATGCACCCTCTTTTGCATCTGTGTTTTTATCTAATGGGGTATAACGAACCATAATCTAGTCTGTCCTAAAATTATAATCTCATGTGACCTATAACACATCACATATATTTTATTTTGTCATTATTTATTCACCAAAATCTACATGAAGAAGTCATGCGTGATGGAATTATGTACATCGTTACTACTTCCGTATTCATAAAGATGGGAATTTAGGAAACTTGAGCCAGATACTGCTATATAGTGCACATAGTGATTTGATAATCGGTAAATGCAACCATCGCTTTATAAAAGTATAACGTTTGGCCTGCAGCATTCAGGTTTGTGGTAACGCCACGCCGAGGAGAAAACACATCTGCAATTGTTGCTTCCGTTTTTAAAGGGTTAAAAGGCCATTTTCAAACAATATGAAGTCCATCATTCTACAGTTAGAAAGATTATTTAGACATGCAGAACATTAAAGACTGTTGACTATCTTACCAAGGCATGCCAGCAACTTCATCAAAATATTAAGTCGAATGATGCTCTGAGAAATCACAAAAGAAAAAAACGCTACCTCCATCAATCTATGGACTTCAAGTTTAAATGGCCTCTAACATTTGCCAAGTTGACAGAGTTCATGACTCTACCATCAGAAAAACACTAAACAAGTATGGCTTTCATTGAAGGGCAGCACAGAAAAAGCTCTCAGTCTCCAAAAAATTCCCCAAATTATAGCAATAGTTTGGCTTTGGTTTACAAAGTTATATCTGAATGAAACACAAGATTTCTGGACAATCGAGACTAAAGTGGAGATGTTTAACGCAAGACACAATGTTTGGCAAACTACAAATACAGCGAATCACCACAAGAACCTTTTACCAGTAGTTAGTGGTTGAAGTGTGATGTTTTGGTTTTTGGGGTTTGTTGGGGCATAGATGTCTTGCAATCATTGAGTCAAACATGAACTCCTCTTTTATACCAGAGTATAATGATGAGCACAGCAGCAAATCTACAACAGAATAGCTGAGAAGGAAAGGATTGAGGTTTTTAAATGGCCAAGTCATTGTCCAGACTTCATTCCCTTGAAGATGCTTTGAAGGTACCTTAAGAGCTGTTCATAAATGATTGACCCCCAATATCAATAAACTGAAGCAGAGTGGTTATGAGGAGGGGGAGGCAAAATTCAAGTTATTGCTGCTAAAGGTGGTTTTATAAGTAACCGAATCATGGGGTGTACTTACTTTTCACACATGGCTTCTTCGTGGTGCCTTATTTTTTAGTTGAGTAAATAATGACAAAGTAATATTGTATACGATCCTAGTTGTAGTTTTCCATGCTGTAGAGAATTGAAATGTGCTCCATCCTTCTTACCCCTATCAGCTCCTGTACACGTTGACGTTCTGGCTCCTGCTTCATCAGTTTGTCACAGAGCAGCTTCTTAGACGACAGAAGGTGACGGCTGCCCTGATGGAAGTGACCGTGCCAGAATCCGGTGAGTAAAGTGCAGGTGTCTGTGTTACATATGATCCGGCATCGTGATCTATAGTTTAACTAAACCTGGAAAACATGTCTCTGTCCTCATAGGTCAGCCCACGGAGAGGGACCTGCTGAAGCGCTTTGGGGATCAAGTGATGAGTTTCTATGCCAAGTACTGGATATATGTGTGCGGAGGCATGTTTATAGTAGTCAGCTTCGCTGGGCACCTCGTGATGTACAAAATTGTCTATACGTTCCTCTTTCTACTCTGCCTGATCATCTTCCAAGTGAGTATGTAGACACTGGTCATGCGTCTCAGGAGTTCAGTAACCATTGTCTACATGGTGTAACGCTATTTATAAAGTATTCCAAAAACTAGCGCAGACACAGGGGATAAATGTTCTAGAAGTCCCAGAAGATCCACACTTCTGCAGTAGTGTCCTACAAACTGTCAAGTTGACCATCGTATTTTCTTCTCTATATTCATGGTTCTGTAAACATCACTGACCTATAAATGTGGAAAATAAGATTCATATTTAAGCTATAAATTTTGAATGCAGTTGGCAGAATGATCATCCCTGTTTGTTTTGGGGTCACTTACAAAATGCTGTAACATTATCGTTGGTTTTTCTCTTCCTTATTCCGACTTTGGTGTGTTTTTTCTAGGTGTATTATGCCCTGTGGCGGAAACTTCTGAACTTTTTCTGGTGGTTTGTGGTGGCTTACACGATGCTGGTTCTTATCGCCATCTACACCTACCAGTTTCAAGAATTTCCCATGTATTGGAAGAACCTGACGTCCTTCACAGATGAACAGTAGGTGTCCTCCAGACTAATGGAGAGTCAACTACTCTACTTGTTTTCTTCTTTTGTTTAGGAAACGGTTTTCAACTACTCTTCTCTTCTGTGCATGCCTCTTTCTTCCATGACCACCTTTCTTCCATGACCACCTTTCTTCCATGACCACCTTTCTTGCATGACCACCTTTCTTGCATGACCACCTTTCTTCCATGACCACCTTTCTTCCATGACCACCTTTCTTCCATGACCACCTTTCTTGCATGACCACCTTTCTTCCATGACCACCTTTCTTCCATTGCCACCTTCCTTCCATGGCCACCTTCCTTCCATGACCACCTTTCTTCCATGGCCACCTTTCTTCCATGGCCACCTTTCTTCCATGGCCACCTTTCTTCCATGGCCACCTTTCTTCCATGACCACCTTTCTCCTCTTTCTGTGTCCTTAGCTATATTCTTCAGCTCATCCCTCTTCATCTTCTCTAGGTTGAGTGCATTAGGTCTTGAGCAGTTCAGCGTGTCGGAGCTATTCACCAGTATCCTCATACCGGGCTTCTTCCTCCTGGCATGTATCCTTCAACTCCACTACTTCCACCGGCCCTTCATGTACATCACGGACCTGACACGGGCATCATCCTTAAAGAACAGGTTAGTGGTGGCCTATCTCAACGTACAGCTGGGTAGGAATACATCTCTCAGTGTATTTGCGTCATTTCTCCCTGTTTTATACATAATGTTTTCTTATTGATGTATACCATAACGGACTTCTATATTCAGCCGTCAATGTATTGTGTGCTTTAGTTTGATTTTTGGCAGTTTATAACCTTCATGCATACGTCCTGTTTTAGACCCAAAAAAACAAACCGTTCTATTAAGGGATGGTCGCCCAACTGTGGACATGCGCTTTACTGGATTAAAGGGGGTTGAGGGGATCATAATTTTCTTTGTTGAGAGAATTAATTGCGTGTTTATATGTGTGTGTGTTTATATGTGTGTGTATGTATATATTATGCGCGCACACTATTATTTATCCTTTGCAGAATTTATCATAGTGGAAGCCGGCTTCTTATGACGCCCGGTTAATGTTTCAGTCAAATTCCTTTATATTAAGGATATTTGAGTACAAATGAAGAATGTTGTTTTGTAGACCCATGTACCTTTAATTGCAAATCCTACTGACGTGATACCTTGGTAACCTTATCACTAGATCACCCTTAACACCTTGCCATATATATGTCTATATACATTTTTTTTTTATTTATTTTTTTACTGTTATTATTTTTTTACTTCCCTTTAGCAGTATAGCTCATGTTTGTTAAAGGCCCCCAACCCCATAAAGGTTCACCTACACACAAGTACACAAATGGCCTTAGTGATGTCACCGGCTCCCTGTGACGTGATTGGCTGCCTTCATAGCCTGTAGGCGGCAGGTTATGTCTCAACATCCGTAACTTCTTATTAGTAAAAATACTGCTCCTACATTAGATGTGGCTGCCATGCGGGTTGATACAGACTAGTACACACTTTGTTCAAGAGAACTTTTTTATTTTATTTTTTTTGCTTGTTAGATTCCAAAATCTATCAGATATGTTTTGTACAAGAGTAACATTGTGTGCTCAGACACCTCATTAGACTGGGTAATGTGTATTTTTTTGGATTTCCTGTTATGCTTTTATCCATTTGGAAACATTCTCGGTTTCTTCAATGTCAAAAGTTTCCTTACAATAATTGCTAAAATGAGCATTTTGGATCCAGCCATTTCCTTAATAGGGGTCGCATTTAATTCTTATGCCATGCTCAGTAACTTATTGTGTCAACTTTTAAGATAATGGATATAACTTGGTTCTTTCATGCAGCCAAATCCGCGCATGAACAGCCTGCTTGTACATGTGGCAGCCATCTTTAAATACCCCTTGTTACCAGTCCATCTTTCCACATGATCAGTGGCACCAGATAGCTAAGATATAGAGAATACGCTGTTACCCTCCCTCCCCCAGCAAAGGGGGAAAATAACTCTAAAGTAATTCAGTCATCGTTTACAGTCAAGCAAGATGGCCGGTAATCTCCAGCATTTACATTTCATAAATTGCAATTATATCACATTAAACATTAAGTTATCCCACAGAAATGATGCGACATGTTAGTAATCCTGTCTGTTGCGTTTGTTTTATAGTAGTGAGTCCAAGCAGGAGGACCAAGCAGCAGCATCTGGTACGGACAGTGACGGAGAGGAGGAGGAGGAGGGGGATGAAGTTGCTGAAGATGACTCCATACATGAAGGTCAGAATTGTCCGATTGTAACGCGTATGTTTATAGTGGACCTTTATTTTGGGGAGCTGAACCAGTTGTCATGAGACAATAGGTTCATACCACAAAATGACGGCCTCCTGCTGTGTCTGTAACCGGTACCCTTTAGGCGTGTTCATTGGGTTTGTGAATTTTCCATGTGCTGTATTTATACAATACTCTTTCATGGGGTAAGTGTAATAGTGCAGACATGGAATTAAAGGAGTTCCTTGGCCTTCAAGGATTGTGTTCTTACAATATAAGCCAGGTTCTGTTGTTGGCATTACATCTAACACTGCAACTTTCTAGTTATTTTTGTGTATTTATGTTAGGGGAGTTGTAAGTTTATGTTTGTGTTTTGAATTGTTTTGAATATTAAATGTTCCAATGTGTAAAATGGATGGTGGATTAGAGGGGATGTATAATCTCTGGATTGATTGCTATGTACCTAGTTGTTAAACTATGACGTGGTACTGATGGGATGTGAATAAAAATGTATTTATTGCTAAATAAGGGCAAAGGGTGCAAATAATAAAATAAAATCACTTATCAAAATCCAAGCCAATAGATGAACATATATACAGAAAACACTTGACAAATTGAAGGAAATTAAAAAATATACATAAAAATGGGATTGAATTAGAATTAAAATAGTCCAATTTCCATATTCGTAACAGTTATGCAAATATGCAATAATTTCGGTCATCACGTGAAGCCACTTAACACCTGTCCAACCTATGGAGGTTTTGATAGATCCAAGGAAATGTCAGTATAAGGTAAACTGGTTCAGCATTAAACTGCGCTAAGTCACTGACCATTAGGAGTCCAGAGTTATCACAGCAGAAAGGTTTTAGTTCTGAAAGCCCCGCCTTCTTGGTTCTGAAAGCCCCGCCTTCTCTCACAGTAAGCCCAGCACCTATTGGCCAGTGTCATTTACATCTCCCTTGGGAGAGAGAGACCCAGTATTAAACTATAGGCTCAGACACACTCCTCCCGTTTGTTAATGTATTTTTGAATCAACCCGTGCACTCCATGTGCTGGTTCCACCTATTACAAAGTGGATGCAGCAGGCGTGGCCGGTGCTGGGATCTTTGGCTGTCTGTTGTAAAATTTGGTGAAGGTCCCTGCAATACCCGTCCATCCACTTGGGGCTCCAAACAGGATTCACCTCAAGCCCCTACGTATGCTCTGGTGAGGAGAACGAGAGTCCTCGGAGGAGTGGATCGCCTCACACGCCTGTCATGTGCTTTTTGGGGGGCGTTTGTGGTCCCTGGCATCTATCTCTCAGTTTGTGGCTTCCCCAATTCCTCTCCTTACCTCATAATTTCTGTCACCAGCAGTCCTGTCCTCACGGACAGGTCGCTGCCTCCTACAAGATCTACACTCCCCCCATCTCTAGAAATACTCTGTGCTGCTGGTAATATTCTGATTCTCTGATTGGCCACTTCAGACTTGGTCACATGCAACTCTGCAGGAGATGAAGACTGAATGCAACAGTTGCTGAGACCATAGTCAAATGCACCTCGACCTTAGAGAGGATATTTAAGTAGGTGTGCGATGGTGATCCTGGCACTACTTCGGTACTGAGCATCAGCTGGGTAGTAATGTCCTTTTCTTAATGATCATCTTCTTGTATCTCAGGTACTCTCAGTAAGTGGGACTTGGTTGCTCAGCGTCTCACCGTCCTTTTCTACAAGTTCTCTGAGTTCCTGCACCGATTGCAGGTTTTCCTGTGGAGGATCCTGGAACTTCATGTGATGAAACTAGTGGCTCTGTATAATGTTTGGGTGGCCCTGCAGGAGGTGAGTGGAACTGCAGCAACCTTAACTGCAAGTAATGCATGCTGGTTATGTATAAAGGGTTCCCCACACCTCATAAGAGTGTGAGCTCTTTTGTCCAGGACCATTATTACCTTCATGTTATTCGTTTGTATCTGGATTCCCTCATTATTCAGTGCTGTGTCTATGTTGGCACTAAATATAATTATAATAATAATATACATGATCATATAAAATGATAAATACATTTGTTTTATAAAAGAAATAGGGGTAGATGTATCAGATATTCTAAAAAGCAAAAGAGGAGGTGTTGCCCATAGCATCCAATCAGATTCTAGTTATGTTCTACAATGTACTAGATAAATGATAGCTAGAATCTGATTGTTTTTTGTGGACAACACCTCTACCTTTTTAGAAGGCTTGTACATCTACCTCCATAGTTTTTGAGACTTCGGACTACTTTAGTATAAAAAAATTATTATTTTTATTATCATTTAAAGTGTTTAGTGTTTTATCTCTCTATTAAACTTGCCACACGACGAAAGGGTTTCAGTTTGTTTTTTCTCCGATTAGTGTCGTCCTCGCGTAAAGTGATCACTACAATCGTAACATATCCGACGTGTGAAAGAACATAATGCAGTAATGTTACAGCACATATCACAAGTGTGATAATAATTATTCAGAATGGTCCAACAGTTCACAAAGCATATCAACTGTATATTATAAACCCTAGTTGTTGTAGGGACGCAGCGTATGTTGTACAATTACATTTGGCTATCAGGGGTTTGGCCTTGTGTTGACTTGAGTGTCCCGAGGATCTCCTAGTCCAGTGATGACTAACCTGTGACACTCCAGGTGTTGTGAAACTACAAACCCCAGCATGCTTTGCCAGTAGATAACTAGCTGATAGCTGGCAGAGCATGCTGGGACTTGTAGTTTCACAACACCTGGAGTGTCACAGGTTAGCCATCACTGTCCTAGTCCTATATACAGGACCTGTGCTTAAATGAACCTTGTGTCTGCCATGACCCACTCTCTGTGTAGTGTGATGATTGGCAGGTCTGGGGTCGGACAGTATTGCCGTCTCACATTCATGTTCTCTGATCTTCCACAGGTGTCTGTGATGAATTTCCTCTTTGTGATTCTGTGGGCGTTCGCTGTCCCCTTTACCCGCTTCCACCCCATGGCCTCGTGTCTGTGCACCATCTGGACCTCCGTTATCATTGTCATTAAGATGTTGTATCAGCTGACTATCGTCATCCCCCAGACATACTCTGTAAACTGCACGCTGGTGAGTCACTAGAACAATAGCACAAATTTGTATGTGTTTAATTTAATGATATGAGGATGCAAATAAGGATGTGTATGTAGATAATCCATTTTGTGCCAGGCAAATAACTAACTTAGAAGAAATGAGGGTTATCTATGTCCGGACATCACATCGCAGATCGGTATCATTTAGGGATGTTGCACCAGGATTTGCACTGCTTGCATTGTCCACCAATTGTGCTTTGCAGTCTGTGACTTCTCTGCATAATGCTGTAAAGATAGAACGGTTATGTCATAAGATTCCATCCCTGTAAGCTCCTCCCCCAAATCAATTTATGTGTTACTTTTGTGTCCTTTGAATTCTTAAATAGTGTTTTAAAGCACCATACTAGGGACTGAGCTCATCATCTGCCCCTAAGTTCTGCAAGCAGGACTAGATTGACAGTGGATGATCATGTTGACTCCAAGTTGATGTTAAAATTTATTTTTTTCTACGTTAAAAAAAAAAAAACCAACCTTTATGTTTTCAAATGTATCTCCTATCTCTTGTAGCTCTTTTTTTTTTTTTTAAACTCTTTATTTAAAGAGGAAACAACAGGAAAAGATACAATCAACACGATTGACATAAAAATATTAATATTCAAGATGTCTCCTCTGTTTTTTTTTTTTTTTTTTTTAAAACAAGTGTTTATTAACGGTCAAAAAAGAATTAACAGTGCAAAAGGATACATGTTATATCAAACAGAATACATTTAGTACATAGGCTAGTGAGGTAGAACTCTCCGTGTCTCGGAGATAAGATAGCTCAGATTCTAAGGAATAAAGACCGGCACTTTTTTTGTTTAAAAGAGAAGAAAGAAAAGAAAAGAAGAAGGAAGAAAAAGAGGAAGATAAGCGAGAAAATGAGAGGTGGAGGGGAAAAAGGGGGGGAGCAAGGGGAGTCCCTCTTGAGTCAGAGGCAATGAGAAGGGGGGGGAGAGGGCTACATAAGGGGAGGGGTTACGATTAGGAGAACGGTATTGAAAATGAGACATCCCGGGGTCCCAAATCTTGTTAAAAGATTTGGCTGTGTTTCGTATAATGCTAGTCATGTATTCCATCTTATACGTGTGCCAAACCTTATTGGTTACAGCGGAGATTGAAGGGGGGGCAGCCTGTTTCCAATCTATGGCGATTTGACATGTGGCTGCTGAAATAATGTGACGAGCAAGTTTATTTTGGTGTCTAGTGGCTGTGGGGAACCCGAGGGGTAGAAGGAAAAATTTAGGGTCAAAAGGTAAGGGGGTTTGAATTAACATTTCTATCAAAGCTTTAATTTTGCGCCAGAAGGGAATCCGTTTCGGCCAGTCCCACCATATATGTAAGAAAGAGCCCACACCAGAGCATAGACGCCAACATCTGTCAGAGGAATCGGGCAGTATCTTTTGTAGCCGAGTAGGTTCATAGTACCATCGGTAGAGGAGTTTGTAAACATTTTCCTTTATCCGAACGCATATTGAGCTGGAGGCAGCATTGTCCCGGATTTCTGACCACTCCTCATCATCAAGAGGAGAGTCCAGGTCATGTTCCCATGACATCTCATGAGGGTCCCGAGGAGGAGAAGAGGTAGTTAGTTCAGAGTAGATATTAGAAATAAGACCTGACGTCGATGCCTGGCAGACATAATGTTTCAATTGTTGTGGGGTGTCGAGAAGTAAGAATGTTTGATCTAGGATTGCCTTATCTGTTTTAGAGATGTAGAAATCCAGAGTTTCAGTTTTGGCAGGGTTAATTTTATAGCCAAAGAAATGCCCATAAGTGTTTAATTCCGAAAGGAGGGGGGGGGGGGGGGTAATGGGGTTGGACATGCTAATGAGGACATCATCTGCATACAAAGCAATTTTGTTTTCCGTCGAACCGACCTTTATACCGGAAATGGATTGGTTGCAACGGATTCTGGCTGCTAACGGTTCGATTATAAGGGCGAAGATCAATGGAGAGAGGGGGCATCCCTGGCGAGTGCCTTTAGAGATTGTAAAAGGTTTGGAGGTTAGGCCATTGACCGAAACCGTAGCAGAAGGGTTTCGGTAGAGAGCCAAGATACCAGTTAGGAACCTACCGCAAAAGCCCATGGATTCGAGAACACCCCTCATGAATGTCCAAGAGATACGGTCGAACGCCTTTTCCGCATCCAAGGCCATCATGAGGGAGGGCAGTTTTCCGTTATGTATAGAGTGGATCAAATTGATGGATCTTCTAGTGTTGTCGGGGGCCTGTCTCCCTGGGATAAAGCCCGTTTGGTCCGGGTGAACCAGTTTGGGGAGAAGGGGGTTAAGTCTGGTGGCCAAGATTTTAGCATAAAGCTTGAGATCTACATTGAGGTGGGAAATGGGACTATAGCCCGCACAGTGGAGAAGGTCTTTACCAGGTTTAGGAATTACAGCGATATTGGCAAGCGTAGTAGCAGAGTCAAAGGAAGCCCCCTCCAGCATTTGGTTGTAAAAGGATGTTAGGTAAGGTACAAGGTCCAGGGCAAACCTTTTATAATACTGTGCTGAGAAGCCATCAGGACCGGGGGCAGAGGCGGGTTTAAGTGCTTTTATAGCTAATTTGACTTCATCTGCAGTGAGCTGGGATTGAGAGAGGTGTGGAAGAGGGGTATTAGCAAGGTACGACTCCAAAGAGTCCGATAGGAGATCCCCTCGGGGTGGGGAGTCAGGAAGGTTATAAAGGGAAGCGTAGTAGTCCCTAAATTCCTTAACCATTTCTAGAGGGTCATACGTTACTGAATTAGTGGAATTCTTATGGAGTTTGTCAATAGCTCCTCGGGGGCGCCTCTGACGGAGCTTCCGAGCTAACAATGAATCCGCCTTGTCTGCCTTGTCATAGAAGCGTTGCTGAAGTTTCTGTAATATGGCTGCTGCCCGTCGAGACAGAAGGGTATTAAGCTGGCCCTTAAAAGAGTTGATTTGTGTTAATAGAGATGGATCTGGGACCAGTTTATGCTGAGTTAAAAGAGTGGAGATGCGTTGCTCTAATGAGGAGATATCTAAGGCAGCTTTACGCTTAACCTGCGAAGTAACACTTATGAGCCGCCCACGAATGGTGGCTTTGTGAGCTTCCCATATTACCCCGGGCGCCAATTCCTGGGTGGTGTTCTCTTGGAAATAATCAGATATAGCTGATTTAATGTCCATAAAGGAGGAGGTGTTTAACAACAGGGAGTTGTCTAGACGCCATCTAAATGGGCGTGGGTAATGATGGAGGAGGTCTAGGAGAATGTACACTCCCGCATGGTCAGACCATGAGAATGGGACTATGCCTGCT
This sequence comes from Mixophyes fleayi, assembly GCF_038048845.1. Classification (NCBI taxonomy): domain Eukaryota; kingdom Metazoa; phylum Chordata; class Amphibia; order Anura; family Limnodynastidae; genus Mixophyes; species Mixophyes fleayi. The sequence continues at coordinate 87,868,212 of NC_134411.1, read as the reverse complement.
TTAGTTATTCGGGGAATCAAAGATTGAGAGACATGGATCATGTCAATGCGGGAGTGAATCTGGTGAGGGGCAGAGTAATGTGTGTAGTCCCTCGCAGTGGAATTTTTAAGGCGCCAGGTGTCGTGCAGAGAGTGTTGTGATAGCAAGGCAGACAAGGTGGAGGAGCCCTTGGAAGAGGACGTGGTGAGTCCGCGAGGGGAGATGGAGGACCTATCGAGGAGAGGATCCAAAACAACATTAAAGTCACCACCTAATACAATGTGACCCTGGGCCAATCGCTCAATGTGTCGGAATAATATTGGAAAGAACTGAGCCTGATCTTGGTTTGGGGCGTAGGTAACAACTAATGTGATTGGGTAGGAGCGGAGCGTGCCCATTACCAATAAGAAGCGACCCTCCGGGTCAGAATATGTGGAAGAGAGCTGAAATGGAACCTTATTATGGATAAGGATCGCTACCCCCTGTTTTTTACAGTTAGCTGAGGCAAAAAAGTCTGGGAGAATTGCTTACCCTGGAGTTGCGTGTGTGAACCTGTGAGATGAGTTTCTTGGAGGAACTCTATATCCGCTTTTTCCCTTCTGCAGGCTCCAAGGAGTATTGTGCGTTTGTGGGGAGAATTGAGGCCGTTGACGTTAATGGAGATAAGTTTCCGGGTCATGGAGGCCAAAGTGGTGTACACGCTTTAGAACAACTCATCTGGAAGCTGTAACTGTAGGAGGGGAAGGACCAGGGACCTTTAGATGGGGAAGAGGGAGAAGGGGAAAAAAGAAAAAGGGAGAAGAAAGAAGAGAAAGCCACTAAGAGAGAAGAGAGAAGGGAGAAAGAGAGAGACAGAAGAAGAGAAAGAGAAGAGTAGCCCAATTGGGCAGAAACCCTTTAACGGTGGGATCCAGGAGGGATCCAGACTTATTGTTAGTAAACAAAGTATAGCTAAACAGAAGTCGTATAGGGAGCGTGGGGGGTGGTGTGGAAACATCTAGTCAGGCTTGCTACCTGAGGCGATGGCTCTGTCTAATGAGCTGGATACGGCTATTAGAGGAGGATTCACATTCGTAGGTTATCCAGTTGTATAGGTAGGTTGTGCAGCCGGGGAGAGGAAAGGGGCAGAAGGGAGATTAAAGGGGGCTATGTTTTATATTTTTATATCGGAGAGGAGGGGGAAAGAAAAAGAAAGGTTGGGGGGTAGGTAACAATATAGCTAATAAATAAGCAAGCAAACTTGGAACATTGCTAGTAAAAGCTAAGCCACACACTTATATAGACTACCAAAAAGAAAACTGGTATACAAACATTACTCACCAGCAGCGCACCATGTCCACCCCGGGGGATCTGGAGGCGCCCCAAGAGCTATATTTCAGCTGCAGAAGGGGGATCCATATTGGATAAACAGCTACGGCTTTCTAGTAAATACCACGGGGCCCATACTCTATCGAAATTATATGATTTATCATGAAGGTAGCACGTTATACTCTCCATTCTTGCGACATGTCTTATGTAGGACCTTAACTCCTGCATAGAGGGAGCCCTAGGGTGTTTCCAGTGTTTTGCTATTAGGGATTTAGTATCTGCCAAGATATGGGAGATAGGCTTATTAGAAGGCCCGCTCTCATCAGGTATAGGGCGAGAGAGAAGGAATGACCAGGGGTCCTTAGCTATCTGTTGTTCTGACACAGAGTTTATGAGAGTAAGAACCATGTTCCAGAAAGGAACTATGCGAGGGCAGGTCCACCATATATGTAGCATCATACCTCTCTGGCCACATTCCCGCCAGCAGCTCGGAGTGGCCGTAGGAAACATTTGAGATAGCTTATCAGGAGTACAGTACCATCTATAATACACTTTGTAGGCTGTTTCCTTAATTAGTGTACAGATTGAGCTCTTGGCAATCCCCTCCTTGATCTCCTCCCAGCATGAGTCATCTGGAGGAGGTCCCAGGTCATTTTCCCATTCCCGCTCATGTCGGCCTGGGGTATCAAAAGTGTAGTCTATGAGCCAATTATAGATCCTGGAGATCATCCCTTTAGTGAGAGGGGAATGTAGACACATATATTCAAAGGAGGTAGGGGCCCGGAGGACCTCCTGGGGGGGCATAGACATGGCGAAGTGTCGGACCTGGAAGTACTAAAAAAAAAAAAAAAGCGGAAGAAACGGTTCAAAACTATGGGGAAGTTCCGACATAGAGGCCCAATTTTGATTGACTACCAGATCCGAAACCACCCTTATTCCTGCCCTCATCCAATGTTTAAATTGCTGTGTTGAATTGCCAGGAGGAAAGTGTGGGTTGCCCCAGAGAGGAGTCAGAGGTGAGATAGGGGAGGACAATTTATATTTGACCCGACATGAGTCCCAAAGGGATAAGCAGAATTTAAGGGATTGAAGAGAGGAGGCTGCTGGTGGCCTATCTATATTGGCCAAGCCCCAGAGTGATGCCATTGAGGGGACCCCAACCTAGTGGGTCTCCAGATCCACCCACGCTATAGACTGGTAAGGGGCATAACTTACCGCCACCTGGGACAGATGGGATGCCAAGTAATAAAATTTAATGTCTGGAAAGCCCCTGCCTCCTCGAGCCCTAGGCTTTTTAAGCACTGCTATTGAGATTCTAGGGGGCTTGGCACGCCATATAAACGTTAGGAAGGAGGAATGCAAATCTCTAAACACGGAGTCGGGAACCCTCACCGGAAGGGTTTGAAAAAGATATAGAAGTTTCGGGACCAAGTTCATCTTAATAGCGATAATCCTCCCCAGCCACGATATGATATAGCTCTTCCAAGTCTCCAAGTCCTGTTTGATTTTTGACAGAAGGGGGGGAGAGTTTTCCCGATACAATCTATCATAGGTCGAGGTGATCTAGACTCCAAGATATTTGATCTTACTCGCCTGCCAGCGTAGTGCAAAGTTAGTCTGTAAACTGTTCCTAAGGGATGGGGAAGCATGAAGGAGCATGGCCTCTGACTTAACCTTGTAGCTCTTTTTAGTGACTTGTGCATAATAAAATCTTGTCTGTTTGTGAGAATAGAAATTTTGGCTTTCCCTGACTCCTCCCAGCGGGACACATACCGAAATGAGCCACCACTGTAAAACCTAATCTATAGTACTCCTTCATTCATCTCTTCAAATAATTTCAGTCCTGATTTAGGTATGACCAACACCAGGGGGTAAATGTATCAAGCTGAGTGTTTTCCGGCGGGTTTGAAAAACCTATCAGATTCTAACTATCATTTATTTAGTACATTCTACAAAATGATAGCTAGAATCTGATTGGTTGCTATAGGCAACATCTCCACTTTTCAAACCCGCCGGAAAACTCTCAGCTTGATACATTTACCCCTAGGTTAGGACTATACGTCTACAGAATCAACACACTGATGTCGCCATTCACAATACATAATACATCATTGGTGGTCATCAGGTGATTTTTGGATTTAGTGATCCTGACCGCGTCTCTCTGAAGACCCTTAGAACATCATAAATCAGATTAGCTCCTTATAATTGTCTCTCTATTCTCAGCCTCTCTCTAATGGCACCAATCTCCTGGAAGAAGAGGTGCTGAACTCCACCTTGTATCGGGCACCCGTTGATCCAGCCAACTGGTTTGGATTCCGCAAAGGTTACCCCAACTTGGGCTACATTCAGGTACAAAGGAGAGAACCCTGAAACCTCGAAACTGCATGAAAAGTGAAAGTGGAGGTTCCTCAACTCACTATAATTTATTGCACTGTAATGCAAAATATTGTTCAGAGTACTAGTAATAGTCAAAATAGCTACTTTTGTAATGTAGATCAGTATTAATTACACAAAATAGAAGCCCCAAATGGATTGTGTTCATTAGTACAAATACACACACATATCTTGCTGCATGTGACTATTTGCAGTGCAAGCAGTGATTGTTAATGAACGATGTCATCCCAGTGTTTTCATACATATAAGTGGAGAGCACGCCACATGTGGTTAGTAAATCACCTGGATTGTTTCTGCTTTGTTTCTTCAGAATCACTTGCAAGTTCTTGTTTTGCTGGTATTTGAGGCCATAGTTTACAGGCACCAAACCTTCTACCGCAAGCGCCACCAGCTGGAGGTGCCGCGCAATCAGACCGTGTTTCCAGATGTGTGGCGGCAACACCTCGACCACGGTCTGCTCAACTGCATCAAATACTTCATCAACTATTTCTTCTATAAGTTTGGCTTGGAGGTGAGTCCTGGCGTGCAAGAGATTCAGATGAGCCTATTTGCAGCTGCCCCCGTTCTTCTGAGAATGTAAGGGGGGCAGCGCATAGCAGGGCCATCTTTTCCATTGGGCACGATGGGCAGCTGCCCGGGGGCCCCACGGGCAAGGGGGCCCAATAGGCACGGCTCTTAATGAGAATAAATAATCCTGCAAAAGAAAAAAACCTGCAAAAAAAACCTACAATGGTCACTGAGCAAGTACATCTATCTCTATCTCTATATATCTATGTCTATATCTGTATCTGTATACATCTATATATCTATATCTATATTTAGGGGCCCGGGTGCACTGCTTTGCCCGGGGGCCCATAATGTTGTTAAGATGGCCCTGGCGCATAGGCGGAAGAACAACACCCAAGTCCTGCTATGGGGCTCAGCCATGGAGTGTAACTCCCAATGGCTGCATCTGTTACAAATCAGAAGAACACTTCCATATCGCTCTAGATGTCTAATCAGCTGTCTTTATCAAAATGAGAGTTTTCAATGCATGATTTCGTGTCTTGTCTGCTTGTGGCTATGGAGAATTGTTATTCTACTAATATTGTAATTTCAGGCAATGAGACGGTATTATTCAAAAGGTGATTAATATAATCAAATGTTAGATTTTTTGCTAGTAAAATAAATTATGAAGATTTATCTTAAGGTCTTCCTACTTACCCTGTTTACATGTTATCCAGAATAATGGCATAGGTCATAATTTGAATAGTAGTGTGGCTATGGGCAGTTATCAGGCAGAGGAGAGCAATGTCATGTTTTATCGTCCAATCACAACTCTCTCCTTTGATGACCTCAGATCTGTTTCCTGTTGACGGTGAATGTGATTGGCCAGCGAATGAACTTCATGGTGATCTTTCACGGCTGTTGGCTGATTGTAATTCTGACTCGACGGCAGAGAGAGAAGATCGCCAAAGTGTGGCCCAAGTACTGTGTGTTCCTGCTCTTTTACCTCCTGTGGCAGTACCTGCTGTGCCTGGGTTTGCCTCCTGTGCTCTGCATCGGTAGGTCCTATCCATCAGTCTGCTGCCCAATGAAATCTCTGTCCCTGATTTGCGGATTTAACCTTCGCTCTCTCCCACAGATTATCCCTGGAGGTGGAGCAAGTCCTTTCCTATTAACTCTGCTCTGATAAAGTGGATGTATCTCCCTGACTTCTACATCCCACCTAAATCTACCAATCTCATCTGTAAGTGGCCATGGGTTATGTGATCTTATAAAACTAAAAACCACAACTCCATGTCTGCTGCGATTCTTTGTGGTAGCAGAAAGTTCTGAAAAAAATTTTGCATTGGTGAAAGTCTAAAAAAAAAAATTGGTTGCTTGATTTTAACTTTCATGATAATTAACGTCTAGGTGGCGCTGTTGCTGTGTCTGTAAGATGTAAAAGGTTTTATTGGGTGTAACCCGTAATATTACAGCTTCAACTATTTTATTTCTAAATACTGTATAAATAAACAAGGAGTCCACGTGCTATTATGTTTCTTGAAGGCTAACTCAATACAATTCATGGAGGTTCATCCCATAATATATGGGATACCAGCTGTGTGGCAATATAAATAACCATATATGTATACAGAACAACAAGCCAGTTGTCAGCGCTTATCCTTTACACTGCATATCTGAGTGTATCTAGCAAAATGAACACATGAGGTATTGGTTCATATTTTGATCAAAACATTTAAGCCTGAATCCCAGCGTCAAGTTTACCTTATTGTATGCAGGTCCTACACTGACCTATATGTTCCAAACACCATTAAAATGCAGTTAAAATCAGATGCACTCACCTCCCAGGTATAGGGGTTTACATCTAGCAAGGGCTGGCTTGTGGGCCACACATAAATGTGCCTTAAATAGGCCTGATGGACAGCTGCTAAGACAACATAAGGCAATATCATTTTAATTATCCCATCTTGCCCTCTGTTGCATTTGCTTGTCTCTCCTGGTGCTTCACTCATCCTTTCGTGTTCATGTACAATGTATGCATGTCTTCAAGTTGATTTACTATAGTAATATTAATAAAGGCAACCGAATGGTTTTACATTGAAGATCTTGCGTGACATGTATTACTGTAACTCCATAAATAATGCAAAATAGCTCTACTTGCAATAAAATAAAAGTAAAATGTTATTTATAGTCCATGTAAGTAGTAGTAATAAATGACACAGGCTGAGTGTTCACTTTGATAAGCTTTGGTCTGTGCAGTATTCTACAGGCTGTTATTATATAAGGTGAGATCCTTATTGTGCTTATCTGATCTATCTGGATGTACTATATAACTAATAGTGCCAGTTATTGGAGGTATGGGTTTCCTCCACTTGACCGTATTCCATAGCTGAATGTATCAGCTTGGAAATTAATACACAGATCTGAGAACCACTTCATATTGTAGTCACCTGGTGTCGGAGATTCCGAGAATCTTGGCATTCTATCTCTTTCCTGCTGATCTCTGCCCCTTCACTAAGCTTCTGGCGGCCAATAAATGAATCTGTCAATCATTCTTCTACCTGCAGATGACTTCTTACTACTGCTGTGCGTGTCCCAGCAGTGGAAGGTGTTTGTCAATGAGAAAAAGGAGGAATGGTATACAGTAGCAGGGGAGAACACCGAACAGATAGAGTTCCCTGGTAATCGGCCCAACCTGGTCCCAAACTTCATCAACTGTCGGTGAGTCCTCTCTCTTCTGTCCTGTCCTCTGCGGAGGGGGGTTCGGTGCTCTCTCTGCTAAGACACTCTCTACTGAAACATTGGGGGGCATTTTCCAGCCCCCCCAGAAAAGGTGCACATGTAACATGACTATAGACCTGAGTTAGGACTGGTGCCGGATGTCTTTAATCAGAAAAATCTACAGAAGCTGTTTGACATTCCGGAAAAAATTCAGTGCAAGGAGGAGACCACTTTTGCAGAAAAAAAATAAACAACCTGTCTGCTCTGTTTCTGCTGTTCCCTGGTTTTAATAAATATCCTCCCAAAGGTTTTTATTATTATCCATCGCACCTTCTCCTAGAAGCAGATGGCATGGAGTTTGTTGGCTCTCTGTACTGATTCAATTAAATGACATATACCTATAGGGCGACACGAACAACGTGACCTGGACATTGCCTGGTGGGAAGAGTAATAAGTCGCGATTTATAGACTACAAAAGTGGTTATTACAAGATGTCTTTTTACACATGATTCTCTTACTGTATAACTGATTGGCAGGTGAAGGTAAACCATTACAAGGCAGGTTTAGATCTCTGCATGATACTTGGATATATTGCTGGTGGATCTGTAGAGATCATCTGGAGGTAGAAATAGAAATAAAACAAGTCTGGAATGTCTGAGTGGCGGCGTGGTTTAGATTGCAGCATAGTGTGGATGTCCGTATTGTGGGATAACATGATAGAAGTGTCAGTATTGAGTGCATGTGTATATTCATACACTGCATCTGACCTGTACACATACATTCTGCCCATCCAAACAAGTCAGATTGTATTGTATGGCCTGCATGCTGCCATAGAATACAACACATCATGGGACATATTCAGTTAGTCACTATGTTCCTCCAAACATCGCAGCTGCGTGCATTTCCAGGTACCTCAACATTGCGGATTTCTCCTGACACCCCTGTGGGAGGGCGAAGAGAAATCCTGCAATGTTACGTCACCGCGGAGCGCCTTCGTAACCTCTCAGGAGGCACTATGCAGCAAATCGAATATGCCCCATGTGTCAAATGTGTTTTTCAAGGCATGTGAGTCGATTTGTAGCCTCTGGTCTCAAGGGTCCTGGAGTAGCCTGGGAGTGTTAACGTGCGGCCTCCCGTATTCATCCACCTGTGTCTGATCATGCAAGTGATTGACAGTTACCTCTACTTAGACCATAGATGCATAAACTTCCACTTCCAAAGCTTTAATTATATAATCAACTCCGTTTTGGGGACATCCTGTTTATTTGAGGTATTTCAATATCCAGACCATCAGATTGTTCTGTTCCGGACCCATGAAGACCCTGGTCCAGCACTGAGTACCGTAAATAATCCATGTTATCTCTGCCATTACAGCTCATACCTGGACATGCTGAAGGTGGTGGTGTTCCGGTACCTCTTCTGGTTGGTCCTGGCGGTTGTGTTCATCACGGGTTCCACGCGTATCAGTGTTTTCGGCCTGGGCTACTTGATGTCCTGCTTCTACCTCCTCCTGTTTGGCACCGTTCTCCTGCAGAAGCCGGTGAAAGCCAGGCTGGTGTTATGGGACTGTTTGATCATCTATAACATTGCCGTCATACTATCCAAGAACCTGCTTTCGGTAAGACTTCCCGTAATCTTGTTGTTCTTGCTATTATTATCCTTCATGTATAAAGCACCAACATATTACATGGAGTTGTACATTGATGATCATGATACACGTAAATAAAAAAATGACATGATACAGACCCTGTCCAACAATTTAACAGGACTGGGCAACAGTTGATACATAACATAGCGGTGTAGTAAGGTTAGATGCTGGTGGTGACCGGGTATGTGGCTACTGTACGGCTGTAGTATTGTCAGCCACCGTTATAATATTGGCCACTGGGATTTTTGTGCCGTTACCGGTGGTGTGGTTCGGTTGGAAAGAGGAGAGATAATGGAAGGTGGAGACATGAACAGATGAACTAGTCTTAAGACCAGTTATACCGTCCTGAGACAGACCAGACAGATGAAATTTGTGGCATGAAACTAATCTGTACTATGGACAGGAAGTCTGTTGTGCCACAGAGCAAATTCCTGCCCCATGATGAATATAATACCTCCTATATCCGTTCCAATATATTACATTTTATTAAGTTAATTCAGCTTGGCTAATTTATTTTGGAAAACCTGTGTAACAAGTTGGAATTTGTGTGGTACAGAGGTGCGTTTGTCTCCACCATATTCCTACACCAGAATAACCGGATTGGCACATCACTATGCTGTACTGTTGGGGAACCTACAGTTATCTTACTCTGTCTGTGGCTCCCAGCTTACCGTTATACCCCTCCTTACACCATGCCAGCAGCTGCCCGTGTCACAAGCAGCCCTGTCCTCATTAGTATGGTGACTTTGCAGGACAGATTTAAAATGACAATGTCTTTTAAAGATATCGCTGTTTGAATTCTGCCCTGCAAAGTCGCCGATTTATCGACGACTTGCAAAACCGCAGATTGACACATTTACCCCCAGGTCAGCACAGTTGTCTCCTGCTGTACTCTGCTATTCTGATTATCTGATTGGCTGTGCTGTCAACATACAGATTCTGATTGGCTAACATGGGTATGTAAAGATTGAGCAGAAGATGAAGATTGAATACAATATGATACTCCGGCCCTAGTCAAACTTGAAAAGCGGGATTAGACCACTGTTTCCCTGCTGAAATGGGTCATGTCAGGAAATATTTTGCTAAATAAAGCAGGTAGCGCTAAGACTCCATCACCTGTGATGCGGAGCGTTTGCAGCAATTGGCCTCCGTTCTGCTCTTTAGAAGATGCCGGAGGATCACTGTGCAGTGATTGTAATTAATCCCTAAAGTACGTTTCACACACAGGTTGTGGTCGGCTAAGATGCTCGGCTGTCTTTTCATTTATTTTTATTTCCCACTGGTGAACCACATTAAAAGACCTGCCAGGATCAGTGTAGATGTCTGTGCAGGGTGTGCTGAATAATTCATGTAATGGATTGTGTCTTGTTGTTAATTGGCGCTGTGATATATGCACGTAATGTGTAGGGAGACTGTGAGCATAAGGATGGACATAAGAAAACTCTTTGATCACCAGAAAAATGGAGCATGTCTTTTTTTAAGGAGACCTTTAAACTGACATCTTGCATTTGTATTCTAATATAACCAAGGCTGTACCTCTATATACCAGGTACATAGAGTTATAGGTAATTGTTGCTGGTGCAGTGTAGTATTTTAGGGGGTGATATTTTGGCTGACCTCTGACCTCTGTCCGCTCACATTCATGTAATTACATATCAACGTCTATTACATTGGGTCCTAGAATGATTTATGCCATCGCTTGTCGCTGAAGAGTTGAACCCTATTATTATATTGGATATCTATAACATTTAATGGTTAATTAATGGAATGTTTGGCAGTGCCATTAAGCTGTCCAAGCATGCAGTTTAATGTGAGGGCCAATTTTGTTATTTTAAAACAAATTATCCCCCAGCTGTTGTGATTTCGGGTCCAAACAGGCACACCAAATGGAAATCCAGTGTACCAATGGAGATCAAATCCGTACACCAAAATAGGCTTCTAGAAAGCTATTTTCATCTAGTTTGAACAATCCATGGTGTAGATTTATCAAATCTTCTGAAAAGCAAACATGGAGGCGTTGCCCATAGCAACCAATCAGATTCTAACTTTCATTTGTTTAGTGTTTTCCAGATAAATGATAGCTAGCTTCTGATTGGTTGCTTTGGGCAGCTCCCCCACCTTTTCTTTTTTAGAAGGTTCGATAAACCTACCCAGTATCTTCATTTTCAGTGTCATTTTTAGAAGATTGGAATATAAAATATGTGAGGTGTAAGTAGCAGTCTCCATAGACAGTTAATGCACCAATGTCACTTTAGTATTTGCCCAATGGAGTTCTCGTTGTGTTAGGTTCTTAGCAAGCCCTCTTTCAATCATAGCAGTTTACTGCTATTCCATAAATACTTCCTGTGTTTATTCAGAAGATATTACAGGTCCCCCTGTGTAACTAGTGTACATTCTGTCAGCACATTTGCACCCAGGCGGTTTGTCTGACATACACTCGTACAGTATGTTACTGTCTTTCTTTGTTTCTCTTCCAGCTATTGTCCTGTGTGTTCGTACAACAAATGCAGAGCAGCTTTTGCTGGGTGATTCAGCTTTTCAGCCTGGTGTGCACCGTCAAGGGCTACTACAATCGTGAGTGCGGCCAATGCCAGATTAATATGTTTGCCTATTCTAGTGTACTATTCCCATATTTTGCTCAATGCTGGAGGCCTTACAGTACTTATTGTGATAGAGAACCTCTGCTGGTTCAGTACTAATTACTGCTCTGCGTACCATGTGTCCCTAACACACTTTTCCTCCTTTCTCTCTTCAGCCCGGGAACTGGACAAGAGCACGGACTGCCCTCTGCCTGTAGAGGAAGCTGGCATCATCTGGGATAGCATTTGCTTCTTCTTCCTCCTCCTGCAGAGAAGAGTGTTCCTCAGCTCGTACTTTCTGCACGTGGTCACCGACCTCCGTGCGTCCTCCCTACAGGCTTACAGGTCTGGTTTCCTCCCCTACTTCCGATGTTCTAGTACTATATAGCATACAGATGACCTCTACTGAACAGGGTTCCCTGCCGATGACGTACATTCCACAATCTAGAGTTCCGTACTGGCATTTAAGGAGCAACTGTTGACTACAGTGGAGGCGGCCATGTTGTCGCCTGAGCCAATATTCATGATTATACAGAATCCATGGTTCATTAGGGTCACTGAGCCACGTTCTGTAAGTGACCACCACCTCTGTGTGTAGGCCAAGGACACGCATTTTCTTGGACTCAAAGGCAATACAGTATAAAAGGTCCCGTGTGCAGTGCTTTGGGGTGTCTTAACCTTTGGAATTCTGGAAAGAATCAGTAACGTGTTGCCAGGTCCCGTAGCAGGTTAGGGCTGGAGTTCAGGTAACGTGTATCCATGCTCACTAAGTCACTTCTCCTTGCAGAGGATTCGAGCTGTACATGGCCAGCATCCGGAAGAATATGGATTTCCACCACGAGACTGAGAGGCGATCACTCAGCCAGCTCAAGAAGCAGTAAGCATCCATGATATCCCGAACTTATGCAGACACATGCTGCCATATAATACATGTATCGTTGCACACATCACAATGTAATGTGTAATAATGATTTCCTCATTAGTCTAGTAGGTGATATAATCTTCTGTATTCTTGCTCTAGAACATTTCTGAGAAAAAGACACCCCCTCTAGAATGAGCATGGGCCACCTTCCTCTTGTACTCTTCCCGGCCCCCTCACCCCCTACATGTACTCTCTCGCCCACAATTATATCTTACCCACTCTTCATTATGTTGTCTCCTGCATGTCCGTATTGTGTTACCTCTTCTGTCTTGTGTATTGATTGTTAACTATGTTCTTCCCCCATTGTACGGCTATGTGGCGCCCTATAAATAATAATAATAGATCATAGCTATAGTGAGAGGGTCTGCGCCTCATTTAACATTAAACACCAACCCCCTTGACCAAAGACATGTAAAATTTGGGGTCCGTTCAATCAATGCTTATTGGGGTTATCTTATTTCACTTTTACTATTGGGGCACAAAACACATCTACATTACCTGATTGGTCGCGGTCATTGTGGATGGGCAGCACGGTGGCTCAGTGGTTAACACTTCTGCCTCACAGCACTGGGTCATGATTTCAATTTCCGACTATGGCCTTATCTGTGTGGAGTCTGTATGTTCTCCCTGTGTTTGCGTGGGTTTCCTCCGGGTGCTCCGGTTTCCTCCCACATTCTAAAAACATACTAGTAGGTTAATTGGCTGCTAACAAATTGACCCTACTCTCTCTGTCTGTCTGTGTGTGTGTGTATATGTTAGGGAATTTAGACTGTAAGCTCCATTGGGGCAGGGACTGATGTGAGTGAGTTCTCTGTACAGCGCTGTGGAATTAGTGGCGCTATATAAATAACTGGTGGTGTTGATGATGACCATGACTGAGAAAACTGCTATTTCTCTCCCCACAGAATGGAAAGAATTAGAGCCAAACAGGAGCGTTATCATCAGGGCAGGAAGCAGAGCGAAACTGAGCAGGAGAATACAGGTAACGTGTTAGTTTGGTGGGGTCTATAAGCAGCACATAACAAGGACACTAGTTTTCATTATATCTATCGAGACTGTGTGACCTGTATCTTGTTCTGTTTATGCATTTAATTATACATGTCTCTGTTTTTAATCTGATGTAAAGGGATGTTGTCTCCTAGAGGGGGCCTATTTCTGGCGTCATTGCCCTAAATGAGTAGTTGTGCATATGGATATGGCCATTGGAAAATATGTTGGTAGAAAAAAAAAAAAAGTATTAATATAAAATAATTTCCATGCTACCTGTGAACCAAAGCATCGTGTTAGGACAAAAGTCAGTCAATAAAGTTGTTTTGACAAGCGTTCTGTGTACGCACCTTTACGTTGCTTATGTTTCTGTTTCTTTGTTTGACAGCTACTAAATGGACACATTTGTGATATCCAATTTTATATAACTTAGAGTCCGTATTAATTGTAGTAATTGCTAAGACTTGTGGACTGTGATGACAATGATATGTCTATAGACATCTTCCACAACGGAGATCATGTACATGCTTACAGAAATGTGATTGGTTGCTATAGGCAACATCTCCACTTTTTCAAACCTGCAGTTTAGTAAATACACCCTCGGATCTTTAGTGTTTCCTGCAGGGGACTGTCTGCTGCTCTAAACCGACTAAAAATACACTCACAGTGCTGGAAACGGATCCTAAATAAATGATGATCGGACAATATAGAAAAAAATTAAATAAAATTATAAAACACGGAGTCCGTGGATCAGTTCATAATTAACAAACTCTTTAATAAAATATGCAAATAAAAGCCTTTGTATTCTAATATAAACAAGGCTGTATCTCTGCATATAGAGCAATATATGTGGGAGAGAACAGTCTTCTATTATTATTATTATTATTATTATTATTAATAAATTGAGCTGTACAATAGTGACACCTGTAAATCAAATATTTCCAACGCTCCATTACTACATTAATTAGTAAATGAGGCTTGGCGTACAAGAAACATTGTAATTAATGAAAGGGATGTTCCTATAGTCCTAGTATGGGTGGACTTGAATTGACCTTTTTTTCTCTTTCCACCGCGCTCCCTTCAGCTGGAGCCGCTAAAGTAGCATTTAGGTGGCAGTTCCCAAAACGTGACTGTCGGTGTGCTCCGCTGAATGCACATCAGACCTATAGAAGCATTTGCTAAACCTTAGTGACTCTGCTGGGGCGCAGCTTTCCCCTCTCGCAAAGGAAACCCAATGTCTGAAAAGGTTTCTCTTCCAGGTGAAAAAGACGGTAAGAAGGGGTCGCCTAAACGGAAGATCCACTGGAGCCGACCCTGGTTAGATCACGCCTCAGGTACCTATCAGTACTGCTGGGAGGGCATAGGCTGATAAACCCCCTCCCCCCCCCCTCCCCAACATCCAGAGTGTGATGTACAAATGTGAATACAGGGCTTTATTCTGCAGACACTTAGTACTCAGATCATCAAAAAGTATAAAAATGTAGAAGACAAAGAACAAGAACAAGTTCCTACATTGTCCTATAAACATTTAAGAAGCAAATGTGCGTTTGATTTAATTTAAATCAAAATTAACATTTTCCTGAAATAATAGAAGGGGTGGAGAGGGCACAGTTTAGGGGTGCACACAGCTCTCGCCACTCCGCAGTGGAGGTAGGGACCCTACCCATACTATATTTTCCACAGGCGCCCCTGAGAACGGAGAGTAGACGTACACTGGGCAGACCGTCCAGGTACATTGGTTGAAAACCATGGAGTTTTGTGCTGAGCATCCAATACACTTCATAAATTAGGTTCACAGACAGACGTGATATGACCGTACACTGTAACAGCTTATGATGAGAAGGCTCCAGTATAGTACTTAGGGTTAACTCCTGCACCCTTTTGAGATACAAACAGTATAGTGTCAGTACGCCTGTTGTCATCCTTTTTCAAGTCACTGTGTAACCACTTTTGAAACTGTGCATTTGCAGCCACCAACACATAGCAACCGAATTAAAAAACACATGTGGCTTTGATACAGTTCAATATCCTCTTTTACTTTATTTCAATGTATTTAAGTGTTTTAGTCATGTTTGTAAGCTTGCCTCTTTGTCTGTATTACCCAGCAGTGTTTATTTCTGTTTTTGTCTTCAATTGTAAAGTGCTACGGAATTTTCTGGAGCTGTGTAAATGTTGATGATGTTTCCTTTTTTCTTCTTTGTATACACTATTATATTATTATATCTAGTATCGAGTAGTTCATCAGCAATTGGGCATTCACTAAATTAAATTCTGTTAATAGCTAACGCTCTATATAGTGTGATACTGTCACCCCGGAGGATGACAGAGGCAAACAACTTCTTGCTTGGAAAAACGTTGATTTTTATTGTTGACGTCACAAATAGCACAGCCGACATTTGTCAGGATGACACCAGGAGACCCAAAATCTATCTAGACACAGTTCGGCTGCCTGGTCACCGGCCAATGAGCTGGCATCAGTCATGCTGCCCACAACAACAAACAGTGGTTTGTAGCGCTTGGGTGGAGGATAATAGAATCACATAAAATAACAAACCAATTACCCCCATGTGTGTTTGTGTGCTACATGAATAACCCAGAGGGAATTTAACCCTATCTGCACCATGTTAATGCAGACTCCTTGGGTTTTTACCTCTGCAGGAGAGGTGTGGCAAATAAGCCTCTTTGTACACAGCACAAATAATTATATGACTATTGTAACAGTCCATCTACCTAATTTATTTGTCTCTACGTGGGCACAATAGACTTGAGTTTTGCATGTTGCCATTGTTTTGTGTGCGTCTCATTGTTGTGTTTTCTGCTCTCCCCCAATCTCTGTCTCTGGCAGTGTTACATTCAGGAGATTATTATTTGTTTGAGTCCGCCAGTGAGGAAGACGAGGAGTCTGCCCCGGAGGAGCAGAGACCACCCAAGCAGAGCGCCTTTCAGGTAAGGTCTCCACTTCCCAGGAATCAGAACTAATAAACTTACAATAAAAGTTGTGTCATCTTAGAACTGCTAGTAAAATACAATATATAACCTAAAACCCACATCGCTCAAATTGAATCAAATAGGCCATATAAATCAGTGTTTCATTATATTTTATGAAAAATGTGCATAAATAATCAATGACTAAATTACAATTATATAATAAATCATATGGGTTTGCTTTCATATATTTTGCTATTTATTAATATTCCCAAAATATAAAAATGTAACAACAAGCAAACTAATCAATAAAGGACAATGCACATAGAATTTTAACTTTTTGGCCAGAGAATCTAAAATAGTGTTAAGTAAAATATAAAAGGATTTCTGCACATGATGCATAGCATGCTAACAGTGGTTTATGCCAACAATTAATAACCCAGTGATGACTGTCTCAATCCGCTGCTGGGAAATTACAATCCAGCAATGTTCACTTACTGAGTAGTAAAAAATAATAATTCTCTGACGCATTTCATCTCCTCCTGACGATTTCTTCATAGGTGTATACATCTACAATTAAAAACCTAAGTATTTATAGGAGTTCTGTCCAATAAGACGTTCTTAATCTTAATTACTCAATTTAAACTGTTTAAAGACCCAGTGACCTTCTATACATACACAGTACAGGGGCAAACGCAGGATTTGTAGAGGGGGGTTTCCACACCACGCCACCAGTGGGCGTGACCACCATGCATGTGGGCGTGGCTATAATTTTAGACAGTGCTTGGCTGCTCTCCAACTCTTCCTATCCCCATAATATACATGGGCAATGCTGCACGCACTACTGTTAGGTGCACACAGCTCTCCCTTTTCAAGCATAGCTGTGTGAAGCGGGGGCAGGGTCCAGCCACCTCAAGTACACAGTGCCCCAGGCTTGGAGGGGGGTTTCCAGGCTTTAGGCAACACCTTCACTTTTTTAAACCCGTCGGAAACTTGTAGCTTAATACATTTACCCCCAGGAGCCTGAAATATCAGATAATAGAGTAGTACAGCTTGCACTCCACTATAAAGCAAATGTACATTTAATATAAAACATTTTATTTCCTGGAGTTGCTACTTTTACATGTACATTTGTGAAGGGTTCAGTACTCCTTTTCATATTGGATCTAGTCACTTGTTTCTGATCTGTCTTTCCATACATGTAGAAAACAGATGTTTTGTGTCCGTTTAGCTGGCGTATCAGGCCTGGGTCACCAACGCCAAGTCTGCGCTGAAGGAGAGGAAGAGACAGCAGAGACAGCGTGTAGCCGCAGAAAAGATGGGAGAAGGAGGGAAGAAAGGAGCCGCCCAAACAGAAACAGGTGACCAATGATTTTCCCATAATCAGACATAACCGAGAGGTAGTTCCCCAGCTGAGGCCTGTAGTTCAGCACCGTGGCTGCACGCCGCCGTCTTGTCATAGGGACTTCGTGTTTTCTCTTTATTTTAAAACTGTATCTTAGAAAAAGCAGAGGTGAAAGATTATTGTGCGTAAAATGGGCTCTTGTGATTGGCTGGAGCAATGTCTATTCATTATTCTACCATCATTGTGGCATTGTGAGAAATGGTCAGACCCCCCCCCCCCTTCATTATTATTATATTTTATTTATAAGGTGCCACAAGAGGTCTGCAGCGTAAAACAGGCGAACATAACATTACAGTATGATACAATATAGATAACGGGTAGCCGATCTAGCATCAGTGAGGGGCAAGGAGAGGGGAACAAATTGGGAGCAAATCGACGCAAGCAAATCCAGGAGTATGTGCACAGCAAACAGGGACAGAACCGCTGATTGAGGGGCGGTGTGCTCAGGGGCTGGCTGGCAAATTTTATCCCTTGGGGGGGCGTAACTCTGCACAGCAGCTTGTTAAGAACATTTTAAAGGAAAAAAACAATGCAGGTGACACAGCCCAATTTAGCCCGCTATGGGACTGCCCGGGGGGCAGATGTCCCTAGCTCTACCAGCCCCTGGGTTTGTTGGTGGCATAGGTGATGAAAGAGGAGGACACAAGGGTAGAGGGACCTGCTCGTGTGAGCTTACAATCTAATGCATTACATTACAATCTTACCTTGCTGATTCAGCCTTGTGACCTTGTGTCAGCTAAGAATGCAGAATTCTGGGAGAGACGTTACACCAGTGTATATTCTTTCGTAACCTGATATTATCTAAATTCAAGATACATTAAGTTGGTCATGCTGCCGCTTCTTAATGCAAAAAAAAAACAAAAAAAAACAAGAAGTCAGAACATTATGACATACTTTCTCCTGTAACCATTTTAATAAAATGCTCTTAAAAATAATTTTATATTATGTTGTATTTTATTTTCTGTTCTTTTACGGTCCCCTGGAGCTCACTCATCCCACCTGTTGTATTTAGGGAATAGGGGGACGTCTCTAGAGAGCTATGAATATAGTAACGGCAGCCGCTGTAGAGTCTGATTATCGGGCTTTGTCCTCAATGCTCCTACTTGGCCGCCTTCCAAGGACTGAATAAAATGCTCCCACGGCTGCAGGACTCCTCTGTTATATACACAGCGTAAATCTTATTTTAGCAGGCAGTGACGTTCTCACTTAATACCTACACTCTGCTCTTTGTCATTGCGATCATTGATTGACTTTAGTTGGGTGTTATTAACATACAGTGAGCTGTGTGGTTTTTATCAACCTCAGAATAGGACTACACCTGTAGTACATGCAGCTGTATGTAAGAGCCGTGTGTAACATATAATATTGCATGATTACAGCTTCAGGACTTTTACAGAAGTGACTGGGAGCTCTGCAGCCTTCAGCCCAAACTTCCTATCTGAGAAGATGTTTGACTGCACCAAATGTACCATTCATTAACATCCACCGCTTATATAATTCCCCTTAACACCAATATTGGTGTGAATATGTATTGAGGAGGGGTGCACCCGATCATATAAATGGATAACCTTAATAAACAGAGAAAAGAGAAAATGACCTTAAGGGGCACTCATGAATGGGTATAAACAACATATATATCAGTATTATATTAATATGTTAACATTATTAAAATCATTCTTTATTGTGTATTGTGTTTGGAACGTACTTCTAGTAGCGAAATATTTAAAATTTGTAATAGTAAACATACATTGACATAAATAATAAATCAGTTAAAATAGACCTTGTTAAAGCTATTAGCGAAACGCGCGTCGGCGGACGCCGCGTTCGCTACTCTTCAACTCCTATTGCTATCATTAGTTATACCTCTCAACATAGGTAGTTAGTAAGCGGATTAGTCAATGCCTTAAGTTAGCGGTGCCTATGATCTCGAATAGTTTAAGTGCTGCAGAAGTTAGCTAGATGGCAGTACTGTTGAGTGTGAGACCTTAAGCAATTTCTTTCTCTCCATATATATCGTTAGTATCATTGAAGGAGCGGTATAGAGACAGGTTAGATTACTGGTCTACTAAAAACATCACTCCGGATATTCAATATATGATACTATTAGGGATGCATCTTTATCTGTAGCTAACATATTGGTATAAGGGGCTTTAGGGAATATAAGAAGGGATATAATCCATTGACAGATTTAACCCCTAAACAGCCCATTACAGAGGTACTACCTCAATTGAGGAAGATCATTTTTATCATCAGCAATTGGAGTTTGATTGCTATATTAGTGAGCGGTCCTATGAAAGCAATAATCTATCTATTATATAAAGATATCAGAGTAGCTTCGCGGCTAGACAATCAATATTGTCTATTTTAACTGATTTATTATTTATGTCAATATATGTTTACTATTACAAATTTTAAATATTTCGCTACTAGAAGTACGTTCCAAACACAATACACAATAAAGAATGATTTTAATAATGTTAACATATTAATATAATACTGATATATATGTTGTTTATACCCATTCATGAGTGCCCCTTAAGGTCATTTTCTCTTTTCTCTGTTTATTAAGGTTATCCAAACTTCCTATCTGTAAGGATGATGACCTCTTGACATGACTGCCGAGCGGCCCATCTATGTCAGATTGGTCTGCGGCACTGTGTAAAGGGCTACACTAGCTGTCACGATGGCTATGGCCGTTCAGCCTTATGGGCACACTTAAAGCTGTCAGACGAAACTCAACCCCCCTGTCATATGCGTTCATCACGGTTGACATCTGGAAGATCCTGATTAGATATTGGTGGTGATCAGTGGGCCCTACACACTGATTTAATTGTAAAATGACGGACCTGTCCAGCCACACTGCAGCATGTATGATCACCTGACAGGTACTGATAACAGAGGACAATAGTTTACACCGAGTTAGATAAAAAGTTTACATATAACTTCAGAGATTTTAAAAGGATTCTCTGCGTGGTTCATGGTCCCTTTTCTCATGGTTCCCTCCTTAAGAGAAACCCAGTACTTGAGTCTTTTGCATCTTCATCAGGACCCCCTCGGCAGGCGCCCTAAATGTACACTACCTACGTGACTCCGCCTCTTACCTCCACCGTTCCGCCACTCTTGTTGTAGGCAGCCGTATGTGACCTTTGTGTTCCAGCGTGAAGTGCACGGAAGTGTGTGCATTGGTGTAAGGTCCATTTCTGGACCAGAGGCAGTACACAAATGGATGTACGACCCAACATGAATTAGGCCCATAATGAGCATTTTATTCTGTTTTGATTGACTTGAGTCTTTACGCCCTCCCTGTACAGAACTTGCACATGAACACCCCCCAACCCGCCTCTTAAAGCGCAAGTGAGCGCAATTCTAAGAAATACTTAAATCCTAATAAGTTGTGTGCATGTGCAGTACGACACATCTACCGGGTCCCATTTTTACGCGGTGCGTTCAATCCTAAATTTGGCCCTTCTCTGAGAGCCAATATGGCTGACAATATTTCCCTATGGGTCTATAACAAAGTCATTGTATAAGACTGCTAGATGCACCAGGCAGGGAGGTAGATTAGACGCCGGTTTCAGCTACTATAGGACAACTTGGGGCATTACACTGAGGTGACAAGTAGTAATGTCACTGTGTGGACATGTAGTGACTCCCCCGATGCAGATCTGTCTCAACGTCATGTTCCTCAACCAAACTATGCAGAATTACATTAAAGACGTTACACCAGCCTGTTCTTTCACAACAGATTTATTAATCTACACAGAGTTTGTCATACTGCTATTTTCTTATGCAGAAAAACCACACGTCTACATATCATGACCTGATTTCTCCTGTAACCAGTATGTGGAAATATTCATCAAAAATAAGACAAACTGAATAAAGTAAGATAATTAAAGGGGAACTGCAGGAATTATACAACAACATACTGCCGGGTGTGACTTATATGGATATTAGAAGTCACTAATGTAAAAAAGCCTGTGCTGGGCTCTCTAGCGCCCCCTACCCTTAGTTTGTGCATACGCCAACCCCTATACCCCTGCACTTGTTCTGATACACGCTCTAATTAGGGGCCTCCAGCCAGGCTTACAAAGTCGACTCCGTAAGTGTTTTCTTTAAGATTGTTAAAAACATAGATTCCTCTGCCCATATAATGTCCACTAAAAATTAGGTTCACTGGTTTTGCTGTAAAGCAATTTTACAAGATTAGGGAATATCATCCAGACTGCAAAGAAACTTGTGTACAGAGTCTGAGGTTAGTAAGGTAAACTAGTTACGTACCTACCTAGAACAAGCTGGGCCTAATTATCGTTAAAAAAAACCACATGTAAAATTTTGGGTAACACCCCTCTCGCGCCATATATATGCTGCTGTTTCCCAACTAGATTGGAACGTCTGTAATATTCTCATTGCAGTATATAGTGTTCTAGGTGTGTAATTTACCTTACTAACTTCAGACTCTGTACATAAGTTTCTTTGCAGTCTGGCTGATATTCCCTAATGTTGTAAAATTGCTTTACAGCAAAACCGATTTGCAGAAATTGGGCCTTAATACATTTAACCCAATGAGTCTCTTCTAACAATGGCTTATACAATGTAAGATTACTACATGTACCGGTTAGATGCAGTTTTCAGCTACTGTAAATTGGTGCTCTCCACACTAAAGAATGGGTTTGTCATATTATATAAATTGTATGATACCTATTTTTGTCAAGCTCAAGTAATTTGGCATTTAATGCAAATATACGCTCGTTCTCTAATCTTACAAAGATGTTGCCTACGTTTACTTTAGAAGAGTTTAGAGTTCTATGGAATGTTCAGTATTTGCAGGAATAGATAGATACATCTTTTATATTACAAAATCCCCAGACTTGGTCGTAAAAAAATGTGTTGGGGGGGGGGGGGGGGGGAGTTGCCTCTTCTATTTAAAAAAAAAAATATATATATATATATATATATATATATATATATATATGTATATGTATATGTGAGTTTATTTCATATAATTTACTTGTGTTTTCGATTTAATATTTTTTATTCCTGTGATTCAGGGGAGCCGGCACTGACTGAGAGCCAGGACCCGTCAGCAGAAACAGGGGAGGAAGAGGAGGCACCGGACAGGGAACATGGTGAGCAGGAAGGGACTATAAATGCAAATTTAGACCCAAACATTTTTTCACATTTTAGATGGTTTTAAATACTGTTTATATAAATTGTCAATTACAGCAGCTGTATTGCAATTTGCATTTTCTTTAAAAAAAAAACAAAGCAAAAATTGATTATAAACACTTCACCGATGACATCATCCAAAGAGGTCTCATGATTAGAATATAGACATTCCAAAGAACGTCCGCCATACCCAATCGTACGCATCTAGATCTGATGGTAATCTATTGTCGCCAAATTCCATTCACAAAACGATCTAATCCTGTTCTGATTTTTCCATTTGTTCCAGGACCTAAACATCTATCGCTCTCCAGGCATCTTACCTAATGTCAGAGCTGTTTTATGTGATTATTATGGTGGTTCAATCAGTGCACCCTCCATCCTTTATAGGAGAGCCTGTGTTTCCTTACTCCTTCCAGCAATACCCCAACATTCCCACTAGATAGACTGCTGACAGGGGGCAAATTACTCTCCCTCGATTATGTGCGTCAGGGCTGCCCTTAATATGAACAGGAGACACGTGTGCGGGGGCCCGTGATCTCCAGGGGCCCGTGGCTATTATTTCAAGAATTAATATCATGAAATTGTTTTTCTAACACACCAGTTGTGTTCACCTACTCCAAACATAATACAATTATTAATACCCGCCCGTTACCCAGCCCAAACCAGAATACAATTATTACCCGCCTGTTACCCAGCCCAAACTAGAATACAATTACTAATACCCATCTGTTACCCAGCCCAAACTAGAATACAATTACTAATACCCGTCCGTTACCCAGCCCAAACCAGAATACAATTATTACCCGCCTGTTACCCAGCCCAAACCAGAATACGATAATTACCTGCCCATTACCCAGCCCAAACCAGAATACGATAATTACCTGCCCATTACCCAGCCCAAACCAGAATACAATTATTACCCGCCTGTTACCCAGCCCAAACTAGAATACAATTACTAATACCCATCTGTTACCCAGCCCAAACTAGAATACAATTACTAATACCCGTCCGTTACCCAGCCCAAACCAGAATACAATTATTACCCGCCTGTTACCCAGCCCAAACCAGAATACGATAATTACCTGCCCATTACCCAGCCCAAACCAGAATACGATAATTACCTGCCCATTACCCAGCCCAAACCAGAATACAATTACCAATACCCGCCCGTTACCCAGCCCAAACCAGAATACAATTATTACCTGCCCGTTACCCAGCCCAAACCAGAATACAATTACTAATACCTGCCCGTTACCCAGCCCAAACCAGAATACAATTATTACCTGCCCGTTACCCAGCCCAAACCAGAATACAATTATTACCCGCCTGTTACCCAGCCCAAACCAGAATACAATTACTAATATCTGCCCGTTACCCAGCCCAAACCAGAATACAATTATTACCTGCCTGTTACCCAGCCCAAACCAGAATACAATTACTAATACCTGCCCGTTACCCAGCCCAAACCAGAATACAATTATTACCCGCCTGTTACCCAGCCCAAACCAGAATACAATTACTAATACCCACCCGTTACCCACCACAAACCATAATACAATTATTACCTGCCCGTTACCCAGCCCAAACCAGAATACAATTACTAATACCCGCCCGTTACCCAGCCCAAACCAGAATACGATTATTACCTGCCCGTTACCCAGCCCAAACCAGAATACAATTACTAATACCCGCCCGTTACCCAGCCCAAACCAGAATACGATTATTACCTGCCCGTTACCCAGCCCAAACCAGAATACGATTATTACCTGCCCGTTACCCAGCCCAAACCAGAATACAATTACTAATACCCACCCGTTACCCACCACAAACCAGAATACAATTACTAATACCCACCCGTTACCCACCACAAACCAGAATACAATTACTAATACCCGCCCGTTACCCAGCCCAATCTATAATACAATTATTCCAGTCTCTGGCGGCTAGTGCACAACTGCCATCAGCCTTTGGGGGCTAATGTACAGCAGATCTTGCCCCCATTGCTCCTCCCCTCCCGTGATGTACTCCCCTGCCATCTGGGCCCCCGCTCCGGCTTTTGGTATAAGTTCCTGGGATTGATCACTGGGAGCTGTCATTAACATTCTGCAGACAGTTCCTGGCTCACTGATTTGTTCATTGCATCAAACAAGAAACTACATAAAGTGCCTACAGTCCCATTATTAGGAGTAACGTACTAAACGTACCTGTTCTAGCAACATTTTGCATACTACGGTTACAGGAGAGTCCCAATCAGTGTTTATTTTACCAGGCCCCAAAAGTATTTAATTTAAAGCAGATCCTGTGTCTTTGGAGACGTGCATGAAAATGTGTCTATTAAAGTTAATTTCTGTTTTTAAATACCTGATTGGCCACATAAACAACCTTAATTGCTGCTTTGAAAGAATTAATGTAATTACTGTGGGTGTTATGGGGGGGAATTACTGCATTTAAATATTCTGCAAGACTGAAAATCCCACCCACAATGTGAGGATTAATCTCTGCAAAACGTCTTATTATGTGAAAATGACTTAATCCGTTCTGTGACTTGTTCCTTTACAGAACTAAGTAAACAGTGTTTGCTACGCCCCATAAAATATACTCCCTAGTTATAAACCTGTCTCCTCTGTTGACCTTTTTCTCACTACCCATATTTTTATGGGCTTTGTATTGCGCGATTGGGTGACGTCGCCTTCTCACATTAACGTTATTGTTGTGGCTGCAGAATGACCTGTACTTTCTTCCTATCTCCACCAGGTGGCAGTAACGTCGTGCAACGCATCCTTGACATTTTGAAGTTCCTCTGGGTCCTCCTGCTTGCCATGTTGGATGGATTGATAGACTGGCTGGGGGCTCTTACCAAGCAGTATGTGGATATGTCCACTGTGTTATGGGCTGAGAGATACATTATAACACAAAAACTATCAAAGGTAAAAAACCTGTTTGTGCGTTGTCTTTGTTTTTTGTTTTTTTTTATTGGTTTTACTATACAATTGCATAGGACAAGATTGCTGCCTTGTCGCTCCTAACCTACACTCCGCCATGTACTGTCTGAACCACAATTCATCCTTTCGCTTTACGCAGTCAGGATAGAGCGAGAGGCCTACAACTTCACCATAGACCAGTAATTCTGCAGAAAGCATACCTCTATAGAATGACCTATCCAAAGTGTTTTGCCTGAAGTGTAAAATTTGTAGTTGATATTTAAATGTGGAGTTCTCCTTTAAGTATTCGTCTTGCTGAGAAGGAGGTTGATATTGATTAAGCTCTCTAACATAAAATGAGCAAGTCTGTATGGCATTATAATGTACTGTATTTTCCACTCCACTAGGGGGAGGATGTGAGCCGAAAAGATCTGGCTTTCCTCTGCGAGACTGGACAGGACACTAGGGCACCGGACACGTCTACTTTACCCATCACACCAGCTCTGAATAATGGCGTTGATTCTCAGACTAGCATGGGATCAAGGTAGGTGAACAAAATGGAAGACATGATGCCAGTTTGTGAATACAACCTAAATATCTGATTTTTGTAAGCTGAATAAAAATGGGTGGGTACACAACATACAAAAAGGTAATGTAGCAAAGCTGCACTGCCACCTAGGGAGGGACTGGAATATTATATCTCCATCCACTCCCTGGAACCTGGGTGATGCTCTGTGATGCTGAAAACCAGGGCTTTTCAGCGCGGTAAGTGGGGGGACCAATGAAAAGCCTCTACCCACAGACATTGTGTGTGCTATTAATGTCTTTCGCAGTGGATGTGAGGAAGAGGAGGTGCTCAGCAGTATGGCGGAATGCGCAGACGTAATCACCCCACTCAGTACCGGCTACAACACCGTCTGTAGCAGCATGGAGCAGATCTCTGCGCCTGAGGACTGGGAGGAGACCGCGTCCCGGAAGGGCTCTCAGGAAATACAACCAACAAAACGCTCTCGCACTGCCAGTGAATTATTACTCTGCCGGTAAGTACGCCTGAAAGAACGTCCTCTACTATGTGCCGCTCCGATTAATATAACCTTATAATACACAAGTCGTACCAGTGACATTTATAGATGTAAAGTAGCCTTCTATTCAGTGAGCAGTGATGTCGCTGGTGTCACATGACTTGTTGAGTGTTCCGTAGTGGAATGCAGGACTGGAAGTGAAGCAACTTTTGTTTTTGTTGTTGTTTTAAAGTGGACCTGATGATGATGATGACCTTGTGTTTTAGAAGGTAAAAATGTACCGCCTTACTTGAAATTTTAAAAAGGGTATAAGAAGTCTCTTCTGGCTCCCTGTACCGTTACACAAGCACGGGCATGCAGTTTTCGTTCATTTATGTGGTCACCAAGCTCCTATCCTTATATCTTGTAGTAGGGGCTAAATTATTCCTACTATAATGCATGAGTGACTTTAATACATGTATAAATGATGAATAGTGATATATTAACTGATGTTATCATTGGTAAGTAGTGACCTATTCCGTTGATTATTCAGCGTTATGACTCTAACCACTCATAAGTTAGAATGTAATCCATATTGTAGAAAATAAGGATATTTAAAGTCATTCGGTACTTAATATGGGCACATTCATCTTCAAAGGGTTCTTGATGTATCGTACGGTACAGATGTCCAATATAAAGTTATATCAGCCAGTGCTGCCATTAGATTTCATTCACTGATAAAGTTCTTGCACAAACTGCGGTATCCTCATTCTAAACCTTCCCCCACAACAGGCCGCTGACCTTTTCTGATGTGTCAGAGTCTCAGCGCTTCTTCAGGTCACAGAGCCGCCTGCTGAGACTGGTCTTTGCGCTCTACCACCTGGTGGCCGCGCACTCAGAATTGCTCTGTTACTTCATCATCATCCTCAACAATATGGTGAGCGCCTCGCTGATCTCGCTCTTCCTCCCCATCCTCGTCTTCTTGTGGGCCATGCTATCCATCCACCGGCCCAGCAAGCGGTTTTGGATGACCGCCATTATTTTCACAGAGGTACGTCACCAATTTATGTGTTGCAAATTCAAAAATGACTAATTAATAAACACTGTGTGGTGTAATGTGTAATCGAAAAATTGGGGAGCTTAAAAGAGAATTGTGAATATATTCTGGGAGAGTATAGGGTGTGACCAGTATTTGGCAAAGGTAAAAGTCTTATAGAGCAGTATATTATACAACTAGGCTTGGATCATGTTTGATGCGGTCAGGTGAAGAACACATCACCGACCCCATAATAATATATGGGGGGGTTACTTTAAAAAAAAAAAAAAGTTGGGTTCACATTACACCCCTTTGCGGTCCCTAACAAAACTTATTGTATGTATTTTTTTTTCATTATGTATTTGTGCATCTCCAGTACAAACAATCTAACCCGTGTCATACCCTTCTCCCCCTTAAGATTATGGTGGTGATAAAATACCTCTGTCAGTTTGGTTTCTTCCCATGGAACAGCGACACCATACTTGTGCGCTACGAGGGGAAACCGTATTTCCCTCCTCGCATCCTCGGGCTGGAGAAGAGTGACTCCTATATCAAATATGATCTGATCCAGCTGCTGACACTTTTCTTCCACCGATCGCTGCTCATGGTAAGAATTCCAACATGAACAAGCGCGCAGGATCATTCGGCAATCACTACCTTTTATTTGTTTAAAAGGTTCAATAAACCCCCAAATTGATAATTTTAGGTATCGCACATAGAGCTAAAATGCAGTGTTCACCTTTTCTGGGGACTAAAAATTTGATGTTTTCCCTGCTTTTCATCACAGACAGCAAAAAAACAGAAACTAAGTGGATGCAACATTTTCCCCCATACAGTGCCATTTTTTTTGTTTTTAGACTTGTTGGGATTACTGTTGGCATACACTTGTCTATGAATCCACCCTTGAGCACAACAGCATCTTGTCCCTTTTGCACCCCTTTAGCACTACAGTAATGTGACCCTCTTATTCCTCACTACTCCCATAATTACTTGCACATAGTTCCCACTACCCCACTTCTGCTAGCAGGGAGAGCTGTCGGCCACAATAGACTGACCCCCATACCAGCTGTGGACTCATTTGGATTGGTCACAACTCCTGTCCAATCAGGTGCTGTATACGCTTCCCCTCTACATTGCAAAAATTGTAGATTACATGACCAAGAACAGATATTGCTTATTAACAGATAAGAATCTATATATAAGGCAATGTGACATGTTCTGTGGTTTCAGAGCTATGGACTGTGGGATCGGAAGGATATGGACCCCGTACAGAAACCTCAGAAAGAAAAGAAGGCGAGTCAGACCGAAATTCAGTTATCCGGAGATCTAGATTCTAAGGGAAGCAGTAGCTCATTGTTACGCCGGCGCAGGAGGAGGGTCTCACAGACCAGCGAGACGGACAGCGGTGAGCAGCTACCGGGAATAGCTTCATACAAATTAAAGGCTTATTTATTTTGTGATCAAAACCCAGTAGGTGAATCTAATGCACCTTGTAGTTCTTGATATTTTTATAGTTTTTTGAGTTTATTTTGTGGGGGGGTTGTTTTTTTATTTTTTTTTAAATGTTGTTTTTATGTAAGTATTTAATATATAATATTTCCATTAGATATATTTGGCAATTAATATTGGTGAGAAGTGTGTGCACTGGTTTGCGTAGATAACTCTAGCATCAAATAGGATCTTTTTCAGTGCTCAACACAGGTTTACAGTTCAGTACTTTTTAAAAATCAATGTTACAACCCTGCCCACAACAGCCGGGTCAGTGCGGAGTTTGGCTGCAGGTGGAATCTGTTTTACCATCCAATCCAACCCAATCCAATCAGATCCAAAGAGATCGGATTTTGATCTTGTATACAAAGATCATTAAGGCGCTCGCATTGTACAATTTTCAGCTATAGGGTCAAAACATCCAGACTGACAACCAAACAATTGACTGATTGGCAGATTAAATTGGTGCTTTTCTAGGAGCCTCCGACTTTTAACTTTCAGAGACTTTTTGTGCTCTCATCATGGGCAGGGATAGTCCAGGTTCTATAGTGAGTTCATTTTCACAAACATTATCTAGTTATTTGGTTTACGAGTTGATTTTTAAATTGACTACAATAATTTTTTGTTTGTTTAGTGGTAGATGCAGCAAAGGAAAAGCCGCGAGATCCGGAGAAGAAGAAGAAGAAGCCTGCAGCCGTCCGAATGAAGTTGATCGGGATGAAGATTGAATATGTCTGTATTCGCATGTAAGTTTGGGCTACGGACCATGGAAACGGTGTGTTTCAAAGTACTATGGGGAAGTTTGTGTGATTGTAGATCGTGTATATCTGTGTATAATAAACTTGGTTTGTTAGTTTTGGTTGCCCTGAGATATGACATGGGATTGGTTACTGCTGAGGAGGGGGAGTTACCTGCAGTAGAGGGCAGCATATGATTGGTTGTCGGTTGAGGACTCCCAACAAATCATCCTGCTATGGCAGTAAAGGTCTCCTCTTTTGAAACTACCGCCGCTAATTATCAAATGCAGGATCAGCACCAGAGGGTGCACAATTTTTGCGATGTTAGCACATTATATTTGAAGAGATTACACGTGTGTGTATATATGTAATGACAATAGAGTACCTGTGGTCTTAGCATTATGTCATTTTTTGGGGAGACTGTACGTGTGTACGTAAAATGTCTGTCTAATTTTGGTACATGAATAGATCACATGATTTCCCTGTTGCAGGGCGCAGGGAGTGTACAAACCCGTGAAAGGATTCTTCCATGACATCCTGCACACACCGTACCGCGCAGCCACAGATGTTTATGCCCTGATGTTCCTGGCCGATGTGGTGGACTTCATTATCATAGTCTTTGGGTTCTGGGCCTTCGGGGTAAGTGGCATTGTGTCTCCCCTCCTCTGTCCATAACCCCCCAGGTTATTGTTCCTCAGGGCGTGGCTTTGTATGACATTTATGTAACTCTGCTACTGATGTCGTCTTCCCCAGAAACACTCAGCGGCTGCGGACATTGCATCATCACTGTCCGACGACCAGGTCCCGGAGGCCTTCCTGGTCATGCTCCTCATCCAGTTCTCCACCATGGTGATAGATCGCGCTCTGTACTTACGCAAAACTGTGCTCGGGAAGTTGATTTTCCAGGTGATACTGGTCATTGGCATCCATGTCTGGATGTTCTTCATTCTACCAGCAGTGACCGAACGGTGAGGAACCTCGAGAGGGACGACATGGGCTGTTTATACGTTCTGGCCTTGGTCCATGCCGAATAGATTATGATGGACTAATTAATATATTTTTCTTTCCGCTATCTCCAGGATGTTCAGTCAGAACACTGTGGCTCAAATGTGGTATTTCGTGAAGTGCATCTACTTCGCCCTGTCTGCCTACCAGATCCGCTGTGGCTATCCCACCCGCATTCTGGGCAACTTCCTGACCAAGAAATACAACCACGTCAACCTCTTCCTCTTCCAGGGGTGAGAAGAGAGCTGGAGATCGCTCATAGTTGAAATCAAAATCTTTCTCTGACATTGTTTAATCTAATTTGGTTTAAACATTTTAATTGTCCAAATGTCCTTTTTATAGATGCTCCTGTTTGCACTTGGGAAGTTGTAGGTGCAGCGAATCTCTTGTAATAATTTAACACATATCTACTAAGTATAATAATAGATGGCAAATTACAATAATTGTCTGCAGGGCTTACAATCCAATTTTGTAACAGAAGGTTTAGAGGAAAGATTCCAGCTCTGTGTATTTAGACAAGTCGGTCCATTCACTAAATAGATATTTGTGAATATCTTTGTCAAACATTACATTTGTTAGTCTTTTAGAGATTGAATTGTAAATTGATTACTATTTTAAAGTGGTTTCCACCTTTCTGTGGGAGGTTATACAGTCCCTCCACCCTGGACTCGGACTGTTTGCTGAATGCAGCAGCATTCCGGCGTCTACTTTAAGTGATGACCTCTGCTTCTGTGAATCTGGTGCAGAGCACATGTGATTGGATGGCAGCAGCAATTGTCCAATCAGGAACCAGCTGTCACTTTGGTCACAGTGCTCTGTCCTGCAGCTCTCTTACCTTATGAAGCATTGAGACTCTGCTGCATTGAGCACAACCTGGCACGTGTACGAGTGTGGGGTAAGGTGAGGTTTGCACGAGACCCCCGCCCTTACACCTCAGAAGCCGGAATACCCCTTTAACAGTGGATTTTGTCACAGACCTGACCAGTTCTGAGACGCTGACGCATTGTCACTCTGTTCTGTTGCAGCTTCCGCCTGGTTCCCTTCCTCGTGGAGCTACGGGCCGTCATGGACTGGGTGTGGACCGATACCACCCTCTCGTTATCCAACTGGATGTGTGTAGAGGATATTTACGCCAATATCTTTATTATCAAATGTAGCCGAGAGACTGAAAAGGTACAACTGCACCTTGGCTGTCATACAGCCCCTTCTAACCAAACCGAAAACAAACTTAAATAACTATTGTTCTTTTAAATGGGACACATTAGGCCTGGAATATATCTATATAAATCGGCTTAGACTTTGGGTTTAGCGATCCGTTAAAGTGCATCCCGTACCTGTTAGTGGTCCTGATTTCCAAGGCTGACAATGGGACGGGCCTCCAAGCATAAGTGTTTGTGATAAATGTGTATGATCATCTTTATAAGAAGCATTATGGGGTATATATAGAGTGGCCAGATTGTGTTCTGATTTATTTCTTTTAATAGCTTCAAGTTTGGGAGATATACTCATACAAATTCACTGGTGTCTAAACACTATAGTGTTATTGAATAAGTCTCCTCCTTCTCATGTACACACTGAAGCCACAAGCATCAGGCCAGAGAAGGAGAAGAATGATTAGTATTTGTAGTTTGTTGTTACTGTAAGGCAGGTCTGGCCAACCTGCGGCTCTCCAGCTGTTGTGAAACTACAAACCCCAGCATGCTTTGCCAGTAAATAGCAAGTTGTTAACTGGCAAGGCATGCTGGGACTTGTAGTTTCACAGCACCGGGAGACCCACAGGTTGGCCAGGCCCTGCTCTAAGGCTTTGTGCCCGTGGCTGTTGGCCAGCGATCATGATGCATATTGCTGTAGGTGTATACTTCTCCCCTCGGCTTCTACATTGCCAGGGCCATACTTTGTGGTTGTTCCAATATACACGAGACAGCAGCATGTGGACCGGGGGACATAACTGCGGCACTTACAGTGACTCCGACGGATACTGTATGGCGTGATCACTCTTGATTAATAGTATTAAAAATGCTGATGACGCTGGCTGTAAAGGGAGAGAGATTCTGGGACGCCTTCCATGAAATGACTCAGATGGGCTGTAATCATGGTTATTAGTCTCTGCAGGCAGTGGGAGATGTAACCCTTTCCTCCTAGAACTATTTCCGCTATTTGCAGAATGTAAAGTTTTGTGGTGTTTCAGTGATCGTGTACTTTATTGTCATCTCCAATTGTAAAGTGATATAGAAGATGTTCAATAGATCATCCAAGGCTGACATCTTTCACTAGTGTCCAAAACACGATCCAAATCAGATTTTAGAAGTGTCTATGATGTGACTGGCTTCTTCAGATCCCTGCTGGCTGTTCTGAGCTTATTGGGGCTGATGCGGAGTGGGACTTGGACCCGTTTGCGCAGTATAAAAGACGCAAATTGACCCTGCGGATGCCCACAGAGACCATGCAGGGGTATGCGGGTATGCAGATATCCGGCAGCAGACACTTGTGCCTCCTGAGGTTTAGAGAGGCGGGAAGGATGCGTATGGCAGACATAGGCAGGAAAGCCCCCCAAAAAGTGTTCCAACACTCATGGGGGGTGTAACCATCGCTGCTCCCTTATAGGGAAAGGAGTGAGGGCTGGGGGACATTAGGACGCACTGCCCAGCCTGACGCAGATTAGTGCTGGTATCGACTTTTTCCAGGGAGACCCCACGCTGTTTGTCTTCCCCAAATTTGCCGCTATCCGCTCAGGCTCTGAGCTCCGGTGCTGGAAACACCTCTGAAGGGACGACGACACTGTTTTAAAAAAAAATATATATAAATTATTTCTGTATTTTTTTTATTTTTTTTATTTTGACTACATTAAAACCCCATCAGCATCAAGGTAGCGTGTCATCATGCGTTGCCATTCACACGCACTTTCACGTACTGCTGATTTGCACAGATCTTATGACTTTGCGTATTCACAAGTTAGTACATTTTGCAGCCGTGTTTTTCGCATCAATTTTAAATTAGCATGCGGGGGGGGGGGGGGGGGGGAGGGGACCGTTTCCAGGACCCCCAATAGATCCGTAGAACAGCGCACCCTAGGATTCTATCTTGGCATATTGAACTCCGTCCCCACAAGCTAATTTTTTATTTTAGGGTGGAATTCTTTAAGGCATGATATTGCATTCACTAGTAACATCACTGAGGCACGAGGCACAAATTGTGTGGTGCCTCGGTTCAAAGTAACTTGCTAGTGAGCGCTCACAAGAGTATTGATTCAGCGCCCTGTATAGTTGTGTTGGTGACATCGGTGCACGTTGCTGTTCTGTTTAAGGTGGATCTAGAATTAACCAACATAATATTTCTATCCAGTGATGACTGATTACCAGGTGAAGGCACAAAGGAAAATGTAGAAGGATTTATTGGAAAGCATTACATGTAATTGTTTTCCACTAAGCTCTTTGCCTTACACTAAGGAGAACATACCTCTAATTACTGGGCGTCTAATACCAGGATGAGTTTTATATCACTTAATTTCTGTTTAGGGCTAATAATGACAAGTACAACATTCAAGACCAGTGTTTCCTGAGTTGCCAGACTTGTGCTGGGGGTCTTGAATGTTGTAACGTCTCATGGTCCAGAACTTCGGGTATATCGCTTATTTTCCAAGTAACCGTCAGTCCAGATGCTCTGTGAGTCTGCAAATAGAAATCTTAGACGCAGAATTCAGAGACTGTTCTGGATAAACCAGGAACACACGAGAGCTGTAGAAGTCACGTCTTTATATCACTGCTGTTTCCACCTCCAGAAATACCCGCAGCCCAAAGGACAGAAGAAAAAGAAGATGGTGAAATACGGTATGGGTGGTCTCATCATCGTCTTCCTCATCTGCATCATCTGGTTCCCCCTGCTCTTCATGTCTTTGGTACGCTCCGTTGTGGGAGTGGTCAACCATCCGATTGATGTGACTGTCACCATCAAACTTGGAGGGTACGAGGTAAGTAAGAATAGGAGCTGGGAGTTGTGCGAATGGGGTGAGGTGTAATAGTGGAGGGGCGGGGATAATGGAAGGGAGGCAGTTTTATTCTAAATCTATTGTCTGACTGCTTCATCCTTCTTCTCTTGATCCGTACTGACTCCATGTTGTATCTTTCCAGCCTCTCTTCACCATGAGCGCCCAACAGCAATCCATCCAGCAGTTCACGTCACAGCAATACGAGGAGCTCACCTATGAGTTTGAGAGACAGCCGGTGAGTATCCCCGTGCGTTGTCTGCACAAAATAAATGTCTTACAGGGATGATTCACATACAGGTCCCTCTAATCTGCCCATTTTCTTTGTTTTATTCTTAATATTTTTTCTTTAAGTCTTAAGCAGTCATATATATTAGTGGTTAGCACTTCTGCTTTACAGCACTGGGGTCATGAGTTCAATTTTCAACCATGGCCTTATCTGTGTGGAGTTTGTATGTTCTCCCCGTGTTTGCGTGGGTTTCCTCTGGGTGCTCCGGTTTCCTCCCACACTCCAAAAACATACTGGTAGGTTAATTGGCTGCTTTCAAATTGATCCTAGTCTCTGTCTCTCTCGGTCTGTGTGTGTGTCTGTGTGTGTGTGTGTGTGTGTGTGTGTGTGTGTGTGTGTATGTTAGGGAATTTAGACTGTAAGCCCCAATGGGGCAAAGACTGATGTGAGTGAGTTCTCTGTACAGCGCTGTGGAATTTGTGGTGCTGTATGAATAAATGGTAATAATAATAATATATGTTTGTCCCATGCATTGCTGAATTATTTACTGTATGATCCCCGCAACTGTTCCACGGATCTATCACCTTCTTCGGAAGGGTTTTTCCTTTCAGTCGTCCTCCCTCTGATATCAGTGTGTCCCCCCTTGTTCTATAAATCCTTCCTGACCTCTATTTCTTTCCACCATATTCCCTCTGCTAGGACATAGCTTCCACGGGAAGGGGGGGCACTGTGGCACTGGGAGCGCTAATGTTAGATGTATACCATATGGACCCATTGATTTATATATTTAATTCTGAGCAATTAAGTAACACCTCTTCTGTAGTAAATATATCTGTATCAATAATGAACTGTGTTAGTAGCGCTTCACTCAGGTGTGCCGCCCTGCTTGTATCAGTGAAGTGTCACCAAACACTTCATATAACATAACAATATAAAACCAGCAATACATACATTTGGCGCTGCCTTCACACACACTGGGAAAGATGATAAATGCACATATGAAGTCTATGTTCAGGTTTCAGGTCTCTGAGCTAGGAGGGTATATAACACAAGAAAAGACTAATGGTACAGTACATAAGCACAATTGTCCAATCTGTAATATTCCACTAGAATCAAAGCCCGTGTATGGATGAAACTACTGCACACAACACCCGTGTTTCCACTCCAAAATGAATCCCCCTTAGGGTATGCGTTTACTTCACGATGGAAGTATTCAAGCCCTCAGAGGTAATGCTGACATCGGATTCTTTCCAAGATTATCCCGATGGTCTCTTGCACTCATAAAAACAGTAAAAGTAAAAGTAATCTGGTGCATTAACCTTTTTAATTTAAAAACAGATTCAAAACAATTACATTGCTCATACCGGAAAGCAGTTATATCACGCATGGAACAAGATGGTATATATATGAACGATCCCTCTCCACAATCAGTCTCATATGTCCATGTGTGGTCCCCGCAATTCCGATCTGCACAATGAAATATATAAATATATCTGTGCCTACTGTACAGTAGTATATATAACTTTCCCCTCCTAGTGCCAGTGACACATTTTCAACCTTAAATACAAAGCAAAAAACGTTATTTGGGTGGCTGCCATTTCTTTGTATGTCCAACACACCCTATCTGTGTATAGCCGGGCTATTCCTCCCTTATTTCTCTTTAACTGATGTATTTAAAGAGCATTTTGTCATCTCCTCCTCTGTCTGCACTTTATTATGTTTCATTGTCTCTTAGACTAGATTATACGCTGTATCCTCCTCTGATTAGGTCTCTATAATTCCTCTTTGCCGTTTTCATGCCGCTTACAATTGCCAGTCCCCGGGAGGACCATGTCCGCGTTCTCTTCCTTTTACAGACATATCCGGCACACAGTTCTGCCGCATGTAATAATGTATTTTTTAGTCTCTTCCGCGGTTGCTGCTCTCACCCTCTCTGTTTCCCGGAGTGTCCTGAGCCGCCCTGTTCTGTCTCCTCAGTCTGCCATGCAGTTCATCACCCTGTACAGTTATGAGGACATTGTGACCGCGCGGATAGAGGGGAGCTCCGGCTCCGTGTGGGGGATCAGCCCTCCGAGCCGTGATCAGATGAGGAGGGAGCTGCAGAACGGGTCATCACACATCACGCTTCGCTTTACCTGGAACTTCCAGAGGTTAGTAGGACGGGGTCATGGAGAAGGTAGAATCAGATTTACTAAATACTTTGCTTTATATTTTCGGACTTTCCATGTTTTTTTTTTTTTCCCCCAAAGCCTGTGATGTCCAATTTCTTAGGTACAGAGGGCGCATGTGGTCAACATGATGGCATAATACCCACCAGATTTAATCCTATGCCCCCATGTAAAGACCTGTGCCCTCATAACAGCCTCATGCCCACCAGTCATATGCCCATCATTACAGCCCTGTGATCAGCAGAACGGCTACAAGCCCCTCACAGTGAGACAGCGGGGGTAGTGTCTTGGTAGTCTTGGTAAGATTAGTGGAAACTCCCTTTTACATCAGTGACCTTTATCTGTATCGTCCCTCGAGTCTCCGCACCATGACTGCTACAATGTGCCGCTCATAGACCTCATGTGACTTCTGTGTGACGCTTTCAGGGACCTGTCAAAAGGGGGCACCGTAGAGCACACGTTTGAGAAACACACGAAGGACCTGGAGCCGGGAGGTGAGGTGCGGAAACAGTTGGCCGATCTCCTGGAAGGGACACGAGATATCCCAGTGTGAGTGCACAAGATTCATCCGATCACTATCACTGTCCTATGCACAAATTCTCAAATGCATTCATTTTTGTTTTCTGAGCTAATAAGATGACTTCTGGTTGTCTGTTTATGTATTATATTAGACCTCAGGTGATTGGGGAGGGGGAGGGGGGGTCTTACACTATTAATGGTAAGTTGTATCATAGCTAACCAGTGAATGTAATTCACTATTC
The DNA here is from genome assembly GCF_038048845.1 of Mixophyes fleayi. Lineage (NCBI taxonomy): Eukaryota > Metazoa > Chordata > Amphibia > Anura > Limnodynastidae > Mixophyes > Mixophyes fleayi. Next base: position 87,830,364 of record NC_134411.1, on the reverse strand, counting down.
GTTTTGCACTGTATATTACCCAACATCATACAATGATATCTATAACAACACTATAATAATTTCCTTTACATAAGCTTTTTGTTTCTATTATTTGATTATTATAAAGTATTGAATAGATTGGGACCCGTGTCCTTTATGAACATTACAGTGTGGAGTGTGTATATTCTCCCCGTGTTTGCGTGGGATTCCTCCCACATACCATACTGGTAGGTTAGTCGGCTTTTGATTAAATTGACGTGTGTGTGCGTTAGAGTGTAAGCTCCGCTGGGGCAGGGACTGATGTGTGTGTGATTAGACATTCTCTGGCACTATATAGAGTTTAATAATGATTACAAGGCTGTAGTTAGCACTGACTTGTTACATGAAGCTACTGGACGTACGATACTAATTGGTTTAGTGTCCTTGGTACATTACAGGTAACATGCGTGTGACGTGGGTGAAGTTGTGTATGTGCCGTTTGGAACAGTGCAGGTGATGACATCTTTTTTTTTCTTACAGCTGTGTCCCACACTTGTTTCCAAAATACATTCGTGCCCCCAACGGTCCGGAGGCAAATCCTGTGAAACAGATGCAGCCAGGTAAGAGGCGTAGAGGTCACATAGGAGGCGTCCATCATCTGGTTGTTGTTCTCTTACGTCTGATCCTAGTGTGCATTATATATATGAACTATTACATGGGGAAAAGGAGAAAGCTATGTCAGACTGGGGTCTTGCCTTAACTGGTAACACTAGGGAGACTGGAGACTGGCTCTGTAGATTCAGCTAGCTAGTAACAGACAGCGCTGCTTGTATTCAAACATCTCCAGGACCGAAAGCTTGGAGCTATCGTCCAATCCAGGGCATGGGACACCCACATTCTACCAGGTGCAGGTCCACAGCGAAGAGAAATCCGTTTTGCATACCCCATAAACTATTGTAGCATTGATATAAACTTATAGTATACACTGATCAGCCACCACATTAAAACCACCTGCCTAATATTGTGCAGCTCTTACCCGTTGAGGCATGGACTTCACAAGACCTCTGAAGGTGCCCTGTGGTATCTGACACCAAAGACGTTGGCAGCAGATCCTTTTAAGTCCTAAGTAGCGAGGTGGGGCCTCCATTGCTCGGACTTATTTCCAGCACATCCCACAGATGCTCGATCAGATTGATATCTGGGGAATTTGGAGGCCAAGTCAACACCTTGAACTCTTTGTCATGTTCCTCAAACCATTCCTGAACAATTTTTGCAGTGTGGCAGAGCGCATTATCCTGATGAAAGAGGCCACTGCCATCAGGGAATAATGTGGCCATGAAGGAGTATGCTTGGTCTGCAACACTATATAGGTAGGTGGTACGTGTCAAAGTAACATCCACATGAATGTCATGACTTGAGGTATCCCAGCAGAACATTGCCCAGAGCATCACACTGCCTCCGTGGTCTTGCCTTCTTCCCATAGTGCATCCTGGTGCCATCTCTACCCCTAGAAAAAGCCCAGACACACCCACACCCAGACTTCCACATGATGTAAAAGAAAATGTGATTCATCAGACCAGGACACCTTCTTCTATTGCTCATTGGTCCAGTTCTGGTGCTCACGTGCCCTTTGTAAGCACTTTCAGTAGTGGACAGAGGTCAGCATGGGCACTCTGACCGGTCAGTAGCTACACAGCCCCATACATAGCAAGCTGTGATGCACTGTGTGTTCTGACACCTTCCTATCATAACCAGCATTAACTTTTTCAGCAAGTTGTGCTACAGTAGCTCTTCTCTGGGATGGTACCAGACGGACTAGCCTTCACTCCCCACGCTCATCAATGAGCCGTGGTCGCCCATGACCCTGTCGCCAGTTCACTGGTTGTTCTTCCTTGGATCACTTTTGGTAGGTACTAATCACTGCATACCGTGAACATCCCACAAGACCTGTCGGTTTGGAGATGCTCTGACCCAGTCGTCTAGTCATCAGGTTTTGGTACTTATCAGTCACTCCGAACCTTACACTTGCCCATTTTTCCTGCTTCCAACACATCAACTTCAAGAACTGACTGTTCACTTACTGCCTAATATGTCCCACCCCCTGACAGGGGCCATTGTAACATAATCAGTGTTATTCACTTCACTTGTCAGTAATTTTAACCTTGTGGCTGATGTATTTCCCACGTATTTATTATAAAAGACGTTTTGGTTAAAGGCTCGATAAATTCAAATTGAACTCGCCACCTATAGATCGTACAGGCAGCCATTTTGTGAGCTGAACCAGTATTCATGAGATGGCAGCCTATAAATTCACTAGTAACCAGTGCCATGAAGTAAATGTTTGCTTATTTTACATTTTGTATGGACTTATTTTGGTCTAATTCATCTGTTGGTCATACGTGATAAAATTATGTTATGTATATCTTTGTGTGTTGTCGCAGTAAGCTGCCATCTTTGTATTGGGGTGCAGATAAGCGGGGTAATGATGGTGTTGTCCGTCTTCTCTTACCCAGATGAGGAAGAGAGTTACCTCAATGTGAAGGTGAATCTGCATCGCCAACGGATAAGAGAAGACAACTCGACCAGCAGCTTCTTGGAGTGGTGGGTGATCAACTTGGAGGACTGCAGCAAGGACTGTAACATCCTCCCAATGGTTATATTTAACGACAAGGTCAGCCCCCCGAGCCTGGGCTTCCTGGCAGGATACGGGTACGTACAAAGGTGTCATAAAGTCAAACTATTCCTGGGACATTAGTATGGTCCCCACAGTAACTGCCTTCCACAGTCCTGAACTTCTCTACTGTTTATATAATGTAGAACATTGCCCATCTACCATAGCCCTCACCAGTGCCCCTAGTGTCGGGGGCAGACAGCACTGTATTATTCATTATGTACCTGGTGCTCATATCATTATGGGACAGACTGACACTGCCCCCTACTGGCTCTCCTGCTCTGAGATTATATTGCATCGGATGAATGCCATAGATTGCTGCTTCCAAACAGAATTATTAGTATTGTAATGTTCTGTCACCTTATTGTATCATCTGTCATCTCCATCTTGATTGCTGACATGTTTTAAGGTATTCAGCGTTAACTCTTATTTATTTGTTGTATTTCAGTACATTATTAGGGTGGTGTACGGAATAATGATGGTGATTATTTCTACAAGACTTACTCTGACGTCTTCACGCCGAAGGGCTCCTTCCCGACGAGGCTGCAGGACGACTGATGTGCCCACCGGCTGCAAGGCACCGCGATGAATGAAGAAGCCGGCGCGCCTTGATTACGTCACTGGGAACTGCGACACTGTTATCGGTGCTGTTAAGGGGGTAATGTAAGTATGCGGGCATGGACAATGTACTTTAGAAAGCGTTGTACATTGTCCATGGGCGTATACATTACCCCCTTAACAGCACCGAGTCGGCTTTTTCATTCATCAGTGGGCACATCAGTCGTCCTGCAGCCTCATCGGGAAGGAGCCCTTCGGTGTGAGGACTTCGGGGTAAGTCTTGTCGGGGTAGTCGGCATAGATATGCTGACTGCCACCGCATTATTATTGTAGTAATATAAGAGGACTAGTATTGAGAACCATCCAGGCCTATCCGTTGCCAAAGTTACACTTCAGTGATACTTAAGTTATACTTGTTCCATTGCTGTTACCGGGCCGTCCTCTGGGCTAACACTGTGTTATCTGGCTCTTCAGATGCTTGTGCCAGTGAACAAGGGTACAGTAGACTCGGGGCCACTTGCTGGGTTTCTAACCCAGAGGAGGGAATTTAGGTGCTGTGACCACAATGTTCTCCAGCCTCCCACGTGGTCCTGCAACTTTGTGATGGCAGCAGAATGAGGCTGTTACTGTATTACTGATGGTGAAAGATGGGTTCTGGCAGAGAGGAGGAAAATGTGTTTCCAGTGAGGAGGGGAATAATTAGTACATAGCTTTAAAAAAGAAAAAGATATGAAGAATAAAAACGGTTTGGTGGTACGGTAATGTCACGCCGGATGTACCACAACATTATATCTGTGACTGTATCATACTGGAATAGAGAAGGTGAGAAGTAGCAGTGCACAGAGGTCTAATAATGCATCTGTCTGAGGCTTCTAATACATGCAGCAGGAATTCTCTGTACAGATGGGTGGAATTAAATGCAAAGCAGCGCTACTGGGCATCGTAGTAGACTCAGTGATTGACTTATAGCTGCGGTTTTTAAAAGGAAAATTACTACATTTACGTTACTATATACTGCAGTGAAACTCAGTGCATTGTACCTCGATGTTTCAGTATATGATGATTTAAAATTGTTTAGTTGACGTAACTCCTGGTTTCCCATATATCTACATTTGCTGTATGTATATTCCCTCCTGTAATGCATAGCTAAAATGTACTTTTGAATATTTATATATGCGTTGCTAACCACCCCCTGTGCACCCCACAGGATCATGGGACTGTACGTGTCCATCGTTCTGGTCATCGGGAAGTTTGTGCGAGGGTTCTTCAGCGAAATCTCCCACTCCATCATGTTTGAGGAGCTGCCCTGCGTAGATAAGATTATGAAGCTGTGCCAGGATATCTACGTGGTGCGGGAGCGCGGAGAGCTGGCGTTGGAAGAAGAGCTGTACGCAAAACTTATCTTCTTGTACCGATCACCGGAGACTATGATCAAGTGGACGATTGAGGACGACTAACAATGGCGACACTAAGCTGTATTACAAGAATTGTGCTGGATATAAATGCTGGATCGACGCGAATGCCAGAGGAAAGTGCTATGAAGTGAGTAAAGGGGGAGTGAGTAGAATACTCTCTCCAGGACAAAAATTATTTATGCGAGAGTCCAGAAGGTTGACACGACCGATCCAGAGCAAGGAACGAACCAGGTGAAGTCTTCGAACCCTTGGTCAACATTTCTTCCTAAAACACTGACACAACCTGCTGCCGTCGGAACGCGGCCTTTAAAACCTAAATCTGAGATGCTGCCTTCTTAAACTGAACACTGAAACTGGCTGCAGCCCTTGTCGAGATCTCCACCAACACCTACTTTGCTGCTCAACAATTGGAGATACTGCAGCTGACTACATACATCCACAGCGAGTCTTACACTGTGCAGAGGGGATCTTGCTGGGGTGAACTTCTAAGGAGACTCATTTTTATTTACAGACTGTCACTAAAGTTTGGATTTTTAGAACAAAGTTCTAGAACGACTTACGACAAAGGAGCTTCTATTTATATACTGTTACATTATCAACTCTTTACTGTGGGAGATGCCTCTGTGTGCACGTCACTGTGCACTACCTAAAGATCAGAGATATCGGAGATCCTGGGCCCATCACCAATTGTGCTTATTTAAATACTGTACAAGGACAGTCCTACAATGTGCAGTATTACAGGACAGGAGCTGCGGTTCCCGGATCGTTTTTCTGCTTTCTGAACAAAATCAAGTTTTCAAAAGTTACTTGTTTTTTTTACTATTAAAGATGGCATCTGTAGGAAAAATGTAATCGTGTCCATTGTGTCTTAATCTGAACCCATCCGGTTAAAATTCTATAGTATATTAAAACTCTGTACCTTTTTTTAAAGACCTTTATATCTCTGCATTGACAAGCAGAATGTTAGATTCCACCTCTAGAAGTCAGATGTGACTCCCACTGTACCCTATAACCCTCAGCTCCTTCCCCCATCCCCACTGCCTTTCAGCACCACCATTGGCAAGGGCACAGTGGTATGATCTGCCTGGCACATGAATCCTGCTAAGACCAGCACCATTTCGGGGAAGTGCCCATTTCTCTTATTCACTTGTTTTTTAGCTTGGCATAGTGGGTGGTAGTATAGCTGGGTACCTCTTTGTGGCTATTTCTCCTATACCAGGCTCTCAGGAGCCAATGCCCATGATGTGGGGCCCGATGCCTTGCAGCTTAGTGGTCAGTAGTGATGCCTGTACAAAATAGATCCCATCCATCCATCTTGCTCTGCCCGCCAGTATCAAGCTGCACTTTCTGGGGGAGACCTTAGTGGGAAGAGCCTCTGCTAATGTGGTGGTTTGACCAGTACTCACATAACAAAGATACAGACCATCTCCCACTGAATGATTAAGCTGGTTCCACTAGGTGTGATTGCTTAGGACTCTGATCCTGCTCTGCACCTTTGATTGGTCTCCGATTTCGCACTTGAGTAGTCTGCCCCCGATCTCAGCCTATAACCATCATTGTAATGTCGGCACGACAGAGCTGTGAGCTGAGGTTTCAACGCAGGTCCGTTACATGCTTGAAGAAGTCCCAGGTAAAGACCAGGGTTCCCAATAGACTCTGTGCCAATCACTAGTGCCTTAGTAGGTCCAGATCTGGACTCCTTGTGACACTCCTTCAGCAGCTCCTGTCTCTCTGGGAGTCGGACCTTTGTGTGCTCAATATATGAACTAGGAGTACTGGAAATCCTGGTCCGATAACCTCTGAAAGTTTTTCCCTAACCCAGGTCTACTGTTCAGTGATTGCTGAATGCAGCCGGTACCTCTACAGTCCTGTGGAATCAGAGGGCTCTGTCATTGGTTGATAGTTGGAAAAACTATACCGATCGGAAACATGGAAATCTTGCACAAACCACCACTTGTCATGTATGTGATTAGTTGGCCGGTTTAACCCCCTTGATGGTCAGTTCAGAGGGCTGAATTATGACCTCTGTATGCTGGACACAACTCTCCAGCGTCTGTTCCTAATTCCAGTGTATAGCGGAACGCGCAGGACTATGCTGTAAATCTGTTTTCAGGGTTTTGTTTTATTATAGGAACTAGCCCGTTAGTCAATCTTACACTGCTTACAAAATGGGCAGAAAAAATGGGCCCGATTTCATATTTAAATGCAATGGGAAAGCAACTTTACTTGGTTTTATTAAAAAAAAAAACAAAAAAAAAAAAAAACGGCTCTCAAGCTAAGTTTCTATTTTAATCTGGGTATAAGTGAGCTCTGGCTATACATTACTTGTCGTATGTAGTCAGGCAGGATACACAGCTGACAAAAAAAAAAAAGGCAGACTTTTTATTAAACAGTAAATACATGTCAGGCTGTTAATGCGTACTGTACAGAAAAGGCATTTTTATAGTGTCTCCTACTTGCAGACACGTGTTCTGACACATATCTGTGTAGACATCACTACCAGACGGCACGCAAATGATACGGCTAAGAAGCACTCACTTAAGAGATGCCCTGAACATGAATCTGCCGGCGCAGACGTGCCCTTGTCACGCCCTTGCTGTACATTGCCCATGTCCATCCACCCCTTCCCGTTCTTCAAATTGCAGGCATTTGTAATTGTAGCTCAAATGAGTTCATTGGAACTCTGGTGCATGCGCAGAGCTTTTTCACGTGAGATAGGTCACGCAAATGGACTTGTGGACAAAGATGAATGGGGCCCAGACCATTCAGCCCCAGTATAGTAATCAGGATGATGATACACTCTTGTCTTACAGCAATGAGATAGCAGGTATCGCATGTACACATCTATACAATGAACACACAGACCTGCAGATACTGCGCAGCAATAGTTGGTGGTTTGTGAATTGTCAAACTATGTTTTCATTATTTTGTTCACTGTCCCTTTTTAAGATGACTTTATTAAGATTTCCATGTAAAACTCACTTTATTGGATACTACAGAACTTGTACAAGGTTACAGTTTGCTTATAAATACATTTTCAGTTAAAAATAAAGTATTAAACATTAATACTCCTGTTTGGCCTCTGGGTGGCGCAGTAGAGCAACATTGCTCCCCAGCTAAGTGTGGGCTCTGGTTCATTTAATCTGCTCAGTCCAGCCAGAGTCTCATACATCTGGTCACATGTTCCTTCTTGGGATTAATGCAAGAGAGACATGATGGCTTCAAATGTCATCAGGACCTTCATCAATCAGAAATTCTTCGATCTCTTTCCTCATTGCCAACCTATCTCCAGGTAGGAGGGAGGGGGAGAAAAAGGGAATGAAAATGGTATATGGAATAGAGCTTTGCACCACACACAGATATTTTGGTGATAAACTGTAGAGGAAGATGGACGCTGGTTTATGTGAAATGTTTCCTATTAATGGGCACAAGTGCATTTGCCACCAAATTGAAGCTCCTCCCCCTTCAACCCATTGGCTACTTCCTAATCCTCACTACTTGTTTAACAAAGCCCCAAATGACAAACAGGAGTACAGAGAGAGGGAGACGAGATTTTTTTCCCATACATAGCAGAATCTGATCTGGATAATCCTGTAAGACCAAAGCGCGGGAAGGTATTGGATTCGGAGAAAAGGATTTAACATAAGTACAAGAATCCAATTATCTCTGTCATCCATGGGGGAATCTGGAACACTGGAGACATCCCTAACAGAGGGTACAAGCAGAAGTCACAGTGGCATTTTTGGACACAAAAATATCAATGCACCCTCATCTTCAGGGACAGGCTGTCCTGCCCCAATGTAGACCTGACGTATAAGCGAAGTAGTCCACCTGGCAATGGCCTGTTTCGAGGGCAGCCAGACTCTCTTGTGACGTTAGAGGACTAACAGGCTCCCTGCCGCATGCATGTCCTACCCACATCCAGAGGGCGAAGAGAGCCTCTTCTGCTGGAGACTTTTCCTAGTCCAAAGCTTGAATCCTAATTTACTGCCGAACCTTCCTCTCAGCCCAAGTGGAACCTTAGGCTAAGAGGAAGGTTCGGTCCTAAGCACCGTTGTCTCAGGGGAGATGAGAAAACAGCCACCAGCGCCAAAACTCTTCTGGCAGAAGAGCCAACAGGACTGTATTCCAGGTAAGGAGTAAACTCCACCCAACAGATTACATCACCCTATTTTTGAACCAAAGCAGTCGGCTCCGGTTGGGGGATGCACCAAATACTGGCAAACTAAAACTCCACTCAGAGGGTGCAGCAGCAGCCATAGCAAATAGCCCAGCTTTAGCTGGAACATTACAAGACTGAGGAACAGGAAGCAACCAATGGGATATAGGGGGCGGGGCTTCAATTTAGCGGTAAATTTGAAACTGCCAAATGCTGCAGCTTCCACACTATCACCCAGTGTTCTCCATGGATGAAAGGGAAATAATCATGACGCCCATTAATAATGAGGGGGTAAGTATCAGGCATCTTAAAATATTGAAATATTCTGCGCTCGACCTAAATGATTGATTGATTATTATAATTGAGGGGAGCATAAGTCGTGATGGTTAATGTTTATAAAGGTTTATAAAGGTTTTAAGCACATGGATTTACATAAATATACAGAGAGAACAATACAAATGGATAAAATTGTATACAAATTATTACTGTAAAAAACCCACTGTAAAAACACATCTATTGCTGTAAAATGAAGTCTATTAGTCTTATATAGATTGAGGTAGTACACAGATGATAAATATATCAAAAGTCCCGAAATTAGGCAGTCCAGCTTGTCCTGGCTATTCTGGAATGGAACGAACTAATAAGGACCAATATACTTGCGCTTCGCAGCGTTCAGAGGTGAATTAGCGGGTCCAGACGGATCAGATGTCGTCCTTATCTGCGGGTGAATATCATCAGTAGGGAGTTAAGATGGTACTAGTACATAGTGCACTCTTGCAAAGGTTGATGGACGTCTGCGAAGGGACGTCTGTGAGCTGAAATAGGAATAGAGACATTTCCGAGCATTACAGCTCCCGTATAACCTGCCAATCATCGTCACATTGAGTATAAAAGACACGCCTCCATATACATACCAACTACAGCCTTGAAAAAGTCACTCCTGTGACGAAACGCGACGGCCAATCACGAGTCACATCCGTTCTGGTCATATCCGGCAGCTGTGTGCTCCAAGGTGGAACGCACGCCAAAGCACATTGGGCAGTTAGATCACCGTCCCTTCGCAGACGTCCATCAACCTTTGCAAGAGTGCACTATGTACTAGTACCATCTTAACTCCCTACTGATGATATTCACCCGCAGATAAGGACGACATCTGATCCGTCTGGACCCGTTAATTCACCTCTGAACGCTGCAAAGCGCAAGTATATTGGTCCTTATTAGTCCGTTCCATTCCAGAATAGCCAGGACAAGCTGGACTGCCTAATTTCGGGACTTTTGATATATTTATCATCTGTGTACTACCTCAATCTATATAAGACTAATAGACTTCATTTTACAGCAATAGATGTGTTTTTACAGTGGGTTTTTTACAGTAATAATTTGTATACAATTTTATCCATTTGTATTGTTCTCTCTGTATATTTATGTAAATCCATGTGCTTAAAACCTTTATAAAACCTTTATAAACATTAACCATCACGACTTATGCTCCCCTCAATTATAATAATCAATCAATCATTATTTAGGTCGAGCGCAGAATATTTCTGTGTAATTAATATTGACAGGTTGGACTTCCCTGATATTCCGCTGCTGACCTAATTTATCCTGTAGTGCGCTTCCCCTCCTTTATTCTATCTTAAAATATTGAACTCACGTCAGGGGAGAACTTTGTCTGTGTTTCTAAATTCCAAAGCAGAATGTTCTGTTGTTTTTTGGAATTCATCATTTTAGCTACAGTTTTTTGGGTGACTTAGGAGTTAAAGACCTGTTAATAAGCGATACGTAGAATTCTAAGAACTACAGTTGATCCAACACTGAGATGCTACTGCCACCCAGGCTTATTACACGACATCCATCACTGTGCAGATCGGTTGATTTTTATTTTTTAAGTAGGGATTAAATCCCCTACCACCATTGGTGTCTGTCCCTGCTACATCTGGACAAGTTCAGATGAATCCAGCCCTAAGTGCAGAATTTTTATAGCACTGAATGGATGGCTGCTGTTCTCTAGCCCCGGCACTGGGATCTGTATTACTGCAGGGTGTCAATCCCCAGACAAAGGACAAGTACCAGCTCCAGCAGGGGTGACGTACTCAGCAGGGCCATCTTAACACCATTATGGGCCCCCGGGCAAAGCAGTGCACCGGGGCCCCTACATTAGAGATATATATATATATATATATATACACACACACACACACACACAGATATAGATAGCGATAGATAGATGTACTTGCTCAGTGACCCTTAAAGGTTTTTTTTTTGCAGGTTTTTTCTTTTGCAGGATTATTTATTCTAATTAGGAGCCCTCCCTATGGGGCCCCCGGGCACCTGCCCATTGTGCCCAATGGAAAAGATGGCCCTGGTACTTAGGACCTGTTTGCGCGTTGTTTGGAAGTTGTATTTGGGGCGGTTACCTGCGGTTCCTGTGCTCGGCCTCCTGCAGGACGTACGGGGGCAAGGTGCTCACAGACGGCTGGTAAAATAGAAAACAAGACGTCTTACTGGGTATAGTACTAATCAGAAAGTAAATATAAATAACAGAACTAAACCACGTCACTTTACCAAGCTCATCTACTATTGACCAAACCCTTGTAAAAGGTCAGCAACCAATCACACAATTCATATAATGATACACGTCTTAGTATTATTACTGCTCTGTTATTGTTCACATCTCACCCTGTATTTTATTTTAAAAGGACATTTCCACTTTTAAAAGTTTTATAAGATGGGCATTGCTCTTAGCCCACATATAGTGGTTGGAGGCCCTACTAGACAGGTAAAGCCGTTTTATAGAAACATTGATTGTCCTTTAACAAGTGACACTGACTTATATTTCCACAAATACATTATACGTTCCATAATATATCGCTTCCCAACTGCCATCCAGCCTATGTCCCTGCTTTACCTTTGGTTCACTCAAACGCTTTATTAATCAAACTATAGAGGACAGAACATGTGACTTTTATACAGTAGTATGAATGCGTAATACACATAAGGCATAATAGATTAACCCAATATCACTATAAAACATGTCTATGCTCCCCTGTGACAGGTACAAGTCTGCAGAGTCACTTCTAACCAAGCACCGTAAGATACCACTCACCAGATCTTTGACGGTCACTCTACAGCTGTAGCATAACAAATGCACAAAGTCTTGTGTATCGGGAACACTGGGGGTAAAAAACAACATTGTTACGTCTGGTCCCTCATTTTCCACCCTGCATCCGACATAATCTTAATAAAATAAAGCTCAGGTTTTTGTTTTTTTAAGTCAAATACCATTGAAACGAATGGAGGAAATGTATTTGTCGCGGATGTTGTCTGATCTAAGCAGCTCACCTGGTGGGAAGAGACGCTGATCGATCACAGCACTGTCCTTCATTGCAGCATTGTTTTCCAGGCTCTGTGCTGTTATTTGTCCTCTTCTGTGAGAAATGCTGAGACACTTGTGTAGCACAGAAGGCAGAGGCTGTGCCTGTCATGAAAGATGATGAAAGATGCACCAACATTAAGGAATTGACATACAAAAGTAACCACGAGCATGCAGTACACTTGTCTTGCCACAAGATGGCACAACACTAAAGTTCATGGGAATGTTATTTACTGAACTTCCACAGGAAGTGAATAGCTGCACTACAGGTGGGAGAGTGCATGGTCTTCACACTGTTTAATTGATAGTAATAGATCCTCACCCACATGTGTGTCTATATTGCACAGGCAGAGCAGACACCTTTCCTGCTGGCTGATCTCTCGTATCTTTTCTGTCCTGGAAATATTGAGCTTCTCACTGGTCCTAATGCAATAACAATTCATAGGAGATAATAAGATTAACATGTAAACAGTGCTTCCAATGGAAGCGGTCTTCCTGGGGCTGCAGAGCCCATTACGGATGATCTCTCACCTGTACACTGTGCTGATGGTGGAGGGGAAGTCTGCCTGCAGCTTGGTGATGAAGGACTCTGACAGACGCTGGATGCTGCTATTATCAGGAGCCTGGAAGAGGAATTAAGCATCAATCTCTCATCCCATTCATTTCTACCTGCAGAAACCATAGACCCTAGATCCTCCCACGCTCCCTCCCTGAGTCGGCTACCAGGGGAGACCCACACTCGCTCCCTCTCCCACCAGGAGAGACCCTACCTCACTCGCCAGCAAGGGAAACCCACTCTCCTTCCCTCCCTCGCCCACCAGGGGGATCCCCCCCGCGCTCCTTTCCTCTCTCGCCCACCAGGGGAAACCATGCAAAATCCATGCTCACTCCCTCTAACTTCTTCCAGGGACAAACCACGCTCCCTCCCTGATATCTTCAGGTCAAGCCATTCTTCCACTGTTCCCCATTTCTGCCATAGCTCCTCTCTGTCTGTCCTTCCCCATGGGAAAACATAGTAAATAACTCTTCCGTACCTTGGTGTCCATTGTTGGGATGAAGACAGATGGGACATTGAAAAACCTGTTATAGAAGGAAATTTCTTTTAGAGAATATTCTCTCATGGGACGGATAATGACAACATCTCCATAACGGTTGTCAGAGAAACCCTGTGATAAAGAGGAGAGAAAGTAAAGGATGACGGTCTCCTCTGGGTGTACTCCCATCATTGCTGTACTACCACTCCCACATTTCTACACGGCCAGAAGCAGACCGCGGTGACAACAGACTACAGCCGGCACAGGTAGATAACACACTATATAAACATGGCTGTAAGGGCTACTACAGCATAAAGGCCCCATGTAGAGGAGATGCTTTGCCCAAATACACACTCTACCACTTATGATTGTATGTCCACAAGGGGAGTAGATCTAGGGATTGTAGTGACCTCCAGCTGCTGTGGATCTAGTCCCAGAACACCCTACCAGCCTGGTAGTCATACTATAGCTCAGTGGCTACAACTTGCCCCGATCTGCACTGGAGCTTATGGAGGATACTTCATACCTCCCCAAGAACCATTGTAGTGTGGAGTACAACGTGGTGTTATCATAGCGGCTGTGGTTTATCACACGGACATAGCACACAGATGTAGGCGGCACTCACGGTGTCCAATGGCAGAGAGGCTCCGCGTCCCAGAGAGATGTTGGTGAGCAGGCGGTCTGCCAGGCGGGTGCAGCTTTCACCGCTCATCACTTTGGAGTACCCGTGGGTACGTGCTACGTGCAGGATAAGGTGGTTCCTGGGAGATTGGCACAGGGCATTAGAAGGTGGGATATACATCATTCACAATACTCAACATGAACATAGCCTAGAAGATAAATTATTATTATTATGTGGGAACACAGCAGAGATCGTCTTGCTCAGTTCTGTCCAAATATGTACATAGATCATGGGCTGAATATCACTAAAACCATGTCTATTGTACAATAGTCTATGGGGTTTCACAAAAAAAGCCTTTTTAGTTTGACAACCCTGGTGTAGAACACACATCCAGTTAGATATAGAGGAATCTATTTTTGTCTATCTCTAAGTGTACAGTATGAGATGGGGTTCAGTGTCATCTGCCAAGTGATAGCTCCTAATTATGGAGGAATCATTCTGTCGTTAAGCGCCCAGTCTATCTGCTCTCTATCTCAGTCACCAGTTGGACGTGGCAGCGAGGCGTCGGCATGGAGGTGGCAGCGAGGCGTCGGCATGGACGTGGCAGCGAGGCGTCGGCATGGACGTGGCAGCGAGGCGTCGGCATGGACGTGGCAGCGAGGCGTCGGCATGGACGTGGCAGCGAGGCGTCGGCATGGACGTGGCAGCGAGGCGTCGGCATGGACGTGGCAGCGAGGCGTCGGCATGGACGTGGCAGCGAGGCGTCGGCATGGACGTGGCAGCGAGGCGTGGGCACACAAGGATTACACACAGAGGAGGGGATGTCAGGCCTCCGCTCACCGGAGAGATTGCAGCAGCTCCTGTCTGGCGGTCTGTGTCCTGGCAGAGGTAAAGATCGCCATCAGTGCCGCGGTGCGTTCTGCAGGAGGACGGCCGCATGCGTCTGGTAAAGCGTCAGAGCATTCTGGTCCTGCAGAGTCTGCAACACGCAGCTGAGCCAATGCAACATTAGGGTCTGACAGCCCATCTTCTGGCTGCGCCCTCTGCTGGCCAAGGAAACTGCTCACTGCCTGCTTGTAGTTCTCTGCCAGCTCCGGGCTCTCGGGGAGAGGATGTGTCTGCAGGACAGAGCTTGGCAGAGAGAGAACCTGCAGTCAGAAGAGAGGAGAACAAGAAGACCGTTACTGGTGTGTCCCTGCAGAGAAGAGTGTGATTGGTTAATGACACTAGAGGGGACGGGGGACTGCAACATGGACGGAATCGAGCTCTGAGGACACCGCATGCAACATATTCCCCCATGAATTGCTCCCATGTGACGGGAGAGTTGGGGGTCTCCCTAGTACAACCTGTCATCACGCAGTGCTTACAAGCAATGCCCTGTCCTAGCACTCGCACATGACCCATAGAGAATGGAGCACATTAAACAGGTCACAATATTTACTTTCTCATTCTCATTATCTAATTCAGACAAGGACATTTTCAATACTTCTTTTGCAGCCGACAAAGAAATCCAATAAAAGTACACAGTGCACACAGAGCTGGATGTTATACATACAAACTACATTTAATAACGTATTTTTAATTACATGATAATAAATAAAATAAAAAAAAGAGGGGGAGAAAATTTTGTCTGTTAGGTCTAAATATAGTGTCACTGAAGACAGATATCACATGTCACTCTTGGGGACAATACAGGATGAAGGATTGTACACGACCTTGTGAGCTGAACTAATGTTCCTGAGAATGCAGCCAATGAGCCGCTGGGACCCAGTAACATGTGACTCAGTGATGTCACTGTGACAGAGCCTATTCTCATTGGTCCAGCCCTGGGCTAACTCTCCTTTGGTAGTGCCTCAATTAGCGCAAGGGTGGCTAGATTTCCATGAGTTGCGGAGCACCCGCTAATGGGAGGAGTTAGGCAGTGTGGGCGTTCCTTGTAAAGTGAGAAGCAGGTGCAGCCTCTACAATCCAAGATTAGCAGTGTCTCCCAAATAGAAAAGTCAGAGTCAGATAAATGAGGCCGCATAGAGCAATATTTTAGGATGGGTGTCATTTAATAAAAGGGGTGGCTCTAAACAGGTTGGACATTTACACTTTGCACTGGGATTCCCCTGTCTCTCCGCACATGCCTAGCGGAGAGTGGGCGTGAACCTCAATGCGCACTGGGCGGACCATCTAGATGTAGATTCAAGCTGTTCCGTGGTGCGCATCCCGTGTGCTTTGTAAATGTCCACTGAGACACCTCTCCAGTTATTTATTACATCTACTAGTGTGTGGTCCCCTTACTGTACTACAGACCCACCAGCTCTGTCCTCCAGCCTTACCTGTTCCAAGGGCACAACGTGAGACGGAAAAGCGGTTTCTTGTAAGACTCTCCGTATTTCAGAAATGACTCGATCCCTCTCCTCCCAACTCTGACTACACACGGCACCTTCTATATAACAGACGTGAGATACAACTATTATTTTTAGAAGAGACTTGACCCACAAAGCTAATAATAACATTCACAAATGTATGTGCAGTGTTCTCCCCAGAAAGTTTTGCCAGCCGGGTGGCATTAAGAAGCAGCCAGTTGGTATTAGGAAGCAGCAGGGTGGGGGTAGTGTAGGACTTTGCAATAATAATGAAAAATGTTGGAGGTTATTGCCCACACCTGCCAGGACTGGTCAGACTGGTGGTCAGTGGTGTAACACACACTGCTGGCTGTAGTGCTCACATAGTGCCTGTTCTAATAGCAGGAACAATGGTTTATTCTATTATAATAGGACTCTGCTGGGCTGCAAGAGCCGGGTGGCAGTAAAAACAGCTGGTTGGAGCACCCAGGAAATAGGTGCTGGGAGAACACTGATGTGGAACAGTTGGGAGCTTTTCTGAATGTAAGTTATATGCTGTAAAGCGGAGGTTTGAACACCAGACCGTGTCTTCCACGTCACCATGTGTGGCTATGTTTACAATCTGTCCATTAGTCCCAAAAGCCGAATAACCACACATATGGTAAATTTGGAGACACGTGTGAAAGGCCAAATTTCGACGCAGTCATCGTCCAACAAATTTTCTGCAGGGCTCCTACTTTCTTTTTCTGCCTTGTGTCAATTTGGACTTGTTATCTTCCTGATCGCTCCCCAGTTATTATAGGCAGGGAACTTATCACAAAATCCCGCGATCAGGGGGGAATCACTGCTGACCTTACCTCATACCATAAGATAGTCTCTTATTATTACTATAGAGACACTTTGGTAAACGCTTAGTGTTGGCATCTAATACAGAGGATATTTTTTGAGGTCTGGCGCATATATATAGAATATTAATAGGCAGTAATAATAACAGCTTTTCATCTAGGTTTATTGTGACCATTTCTGCCCTATGACTTATTGAAGTCTGTGCACATATAACTGTTGTTTTATGTGACAGTAGGAGCTCTTGCAACTTAGTTTGCATTTTTAAAGTGTATGTATCACTGTCTGTTATATGTTATTTTAAATATTTCGCTCTCTTCTCTACCCCCATTTTTAATATATATCATTAAAAGCTATATTTTTTAACATCCCCTCATTGGAGTGCCCCAATATACATCCTTTTTCTCTCTACTCTATTGGTAAGTTTAAACAATATCAGACATCTCAACAGTTTTGAGAACTTTGTATCTTTCATTTAAATGTCTCTTCTTGGGGAAAAAAAATAAAATACTCACCATCAATGAAAAGAACCCCAGGATTAAAGCGCAACTTTTTAGGAGCATCACGACTCAAACCCTAGAAGACACAATGCAATATCTACAAATACAGGTAACCTGCGGTCATCGTACACAAAACATAAACTCTGTACAACTCCAAGTGAGATGCATCTATAATACATGCCATTGAATGTGATAAGCTTGTAATAAATACTGATGTCATTCCTATGATCACCGTCCCTCTGGGCCGTGTACCTGATGCCCACAGCTTCCTTCCTGTTCAATAAACCTGATAGCAGTCAGCCGAGGCCATAGAGAACATGACACCAGCGAAATGGAAGGAGGCGGCAGCAGTGGGTACCAGCCTGGATATACAGGCTGAGCCCCCGGTAACCTACTTCCGTCTAACTTCAGGTTTCTACCCATAGCTGGTTGCCAGTGACTTGTGAAATAACTGAGCTATTATAACAGAGAGTAAGATAGCTCATCATCTACTACAACATATCAGAACCACATATATAACTAAGACAGAAGAGAATTAGAGTATCAGTGGAAATAAAGCAGAGACTGGGAATTATCCAATATTAATAATGGAAATTTATACCTCTTGAACTTGCTTGATCATTGCACTTGAAGACGGACCACCAGAATAGGCCAGGAGAACCTGGGGAATAGACAGAACTTATCACTTCCTGAATATTTAATACATTTTCCCAATCAGGGATAGTGTGCACTCACCAGGAGTGTAAATAGCCTGGCTAAAACGCAAACTACCCAGCTGCACCATCTTAAGAATCAGATGGGTCCCCAAACAACACCCCCACCCAAATAGGGTTAATAACAGTTTATTTTCATTAGAAAGCGCTAGATAAAAGGAATAATAAAGCACAAAGATCAAGTGAAGTTTGTGTCTATGCATTATTCCTGTTATCCAACACTCACCAATGAAAAACCTATTAGTTCTTGAATATTCTCTTATTTGTACTATAATGGAAGAACATGTGTTCAAACTACAATTTTTTTTATTTTTTTTTTAGAAATGCCTAATGTTCATGATTCTCCCTTCGGTATTTTGGGTTGGGTGTATCTAAGACAGTGCTGGCTAACCTGTGACACTCCAGGTGTTTGTGAAACTACAAGTCCCAGCATACCCTTCCAGCAATAAGCTGCTATATATTGGCAAAGCATGCTGGGACTTGTAGTTTACCAACACCTGGAGTGTTACAGGTTAGCCAACACTGATCTAAGAGGTGGGCCAGCTACTGCCAGGGAGCTCGAGCAGAGTGTATGGAAACATTTCTGTGTTCTCGCCTATTGAGCTTGAGATTGGCTGTGTCAGCTGCTGCTATGCAGTGATGATGGCAGAGGGGGGATACTGAGGGGTAGAGCATCATAGGGCGTGCAGCGAGGTCTAATATGAAGAAATAACTTGTATATTGTAGAATTACAGAGACGTCATCAATGGTCCGATTTCTGTGAGACCTTTGTGTGCGTTAGTACATTTGTGAGCTTTACTAACCATTGCTGCTGGAAACATTTTTTACTGGGATGTTTCCCAAAAAGTAGTGAATAATATTAATTAAAACCAACTGATGCAAATATTTCACAATTGTTATTTTTTAGTTCAAAAAAAAGGTTAAAGTTTTGGGTAACTACAGACTATAAAAAGGGACTATATAGAGCAAATTCCCATACTGACTATCAAAAGATAAAGATACGTCATCCTCTTTATCTGCCTTTGTGCATTATCATGAAGAAAATAGTAATGTAACAATTATACTACAATATCAGGCATTATTTGTGTTCGTATAAGTACCTTCTCCCCTGGATACACAACTCTGTTTTTGCCCAGCATAGCTCGGAATTTGTGCACAAAATATTCTTTGAAGCACGACCTACAAAGAAAAAAATAACAGCAGATGTAATTATTTATAAACATACGTTATATATAATATTATCTCAAGACTTCTGTTACAGTGCGAGCCACAGATAAGTTCAGAGACTTCCTAAGCCGGAATACTGTTCAAATCCACACATTCTACAGAAGGTTCGCATATGTCCAAACATTCCAAAGGGTCACATACAGGGGAAAAAAATTAAATAACACCCAACAATTTAAAACAAATATCGATCTACTAAATCAATCAGCAACAAGGGGTGCGGAGTGGACTTTCGCATAAACATGGTAGTATATGGTAAGCAACATCTATATTATTTTTGCGTAAACAGGGCTGTAGTGATGGTTAAAGAAAGGCAAGACAGTTTTTCGCCCACCTATACTATTATACACCTATTACTATTATATATCGGGTACACATCTCAGTCTTTCAGATACAAATTTAGGGGCTGGTAAGCTTGTCAGAAACCATTTGTAGGGCACAGATTAAAATATATTACAGTTGTTATACAGTAAATATTACATAGCCCAAACAACTTGCACAGTTTGAACAGCTGGCACCTCAATAATCTACCAATGACTGCATGTCTGACGATGGCCCCACAGTATACCAGCACATCCAAATACTAAACTATGCCCCCAAAACAGCACCCATACATACTAGTTAATGCCCTAAAGTAAACCAGCGACTCCTTAGAGCAGACTGTGCCCCCACACCAGGATGCCTACATACTAACTACTGTCCTGCCAGAGCCATGCTCTGGTCACATAACTGGTGTGCCAGCATAACATTTTTCATTTACCCAGCAGTCACCCAAAGCATGCCCTTACAAAACAAGAAAAAAAAAAAAATAACTGAGCACCAATGGGTCGCATTGGTGACCTATAAACAATTTGACTTATAAGAAAGAAGTTACCTCTGTGTATCACAAGGACAGTTTTCATTTGCCCTGGCGACCATAATTCAGCGCTGAAAAACGCAATATAAATTTGGGAGCCAAACAGATAAACTTGTGAAGGCAGATCTAAAGATTAAGCTCAAAAATAATGATCATTTGGAAGGAAAGTGGGACAGTGTGATTTAATCCTAAAGAACAGTTGGGAGGTGCGAGTCCCTAGTCTGTCACAGTGCTAATCATAACCTAATAAGTAGGACATAAGTCATCATCTCTTACTTGCAGAAAGCATCTCCCACACGTATAATCAGGGCAGCAGAACCTTCCTTGCACTTCATGCATGTTTGTGCCAACCTGCAGATATTGAAAAGGTCATATTAGCCTGTCAAACAGCAAATAATGCTAGCAAAACAGTAGTATCAAGAATATAGCACTATGAGACATCCATTTCAGATGATGCACATAGTTCCCAATATAATTAAAAAATAGAGACATGTTAGGGGAGATATATAGCAGCTCAAAATACTGACAAGTTATACACATGATCAGTTTGACTAATTTTACATGATGTGCAAATGCATTTGCATAAATACTTTAAATGCCTTTCATGAAAAGACACCTCAGAGAAACAGTGGTCTCTTCATGAAACACATGCAGCTTCTTGTTGACAATTTTGCATTGCCATACCCAGTGATCAAAGTAGAAATGAAGCGTCACTGTGGGAAATGTAAGTGATTGGAATTTGATAGTTTTACAATCAATGCAGAATCAGAAATGTCAATATGACATACCACCCACTCGTGGTCATAACCTATAAAACAGCTGCCAATCTCTATCATGCCACATGTTAAACATGGCAAAGGATCTTGTCAACAAGTTTGAAAGATACAATCCGTAGGGTTGAGATTTTGGAATAAACACAAAGAAAATAATTTGCTTTAATTATACTCAGTTGACATGCATTTTAGCAGACTGGATATGTCAGTAGTTTGCTATGTCCCCAGTGGTATCTGGTAATTATAATATTTACATCCAGGGACAGCACATTCCAGACACACACGTCCAAAATCAGAGACAGCTGGTAAATTTGTGTAAACCCATAAACTGCAGTATTACTATTATTTGTGTGGTGTATATAAAATCTTTCTCTGTTCTGCTGATCCTATAAGAACTGGTGAACATATAATATGTATAATAAACACAATGTCTGAACTGCTGCTGCTCTCACCTCTTGGGGGGCTCCTCTATCCCCAGACCCCCATATTCCCCGTCCTCCACCTCACACATGGCCACAAGTCCCCCCAGCAATGGAGCCCTCACTGCAGCTGACAGATGCTTCCGGCGCGCTAATATGACGTCATACGGACGTAACGTCCACACAGGCTGTCTCTCTGTAATGGATGGTACATCATTGGCTCTCTCATTCAGTGACACAGCTATTAAATGGCTTCTATATAACATATCATATAAATATATAACGCTTTAGATAACATATTTAGTTGCCATGCGAAGGCTCTTAGTTATTTCTTCTAATCAAAGTACAGAGATATATCCAAAATCCATTAAACTTCCCAACTATACCAACAATAACCAAGGGCTGCCCTCACTTAAGATGGCGGACGGCGCTTCACTACACGGTTATCAGAGGAATATGGCGTCAATAGGAGGATAACTTGGATTATTGGGCTCTACTGAGATATAACAGCGTGTCTGTCCCGTCACTGGATGTTCTGTCATTCTTAGATAACGATTTAATAGGGCGAAGGCTTGGAGGGTCTCCATGGTGACGCGCGTCGCGCCAGTGACGTCAGCGGCGCCTGGGTGATGACGTTCAGTGTTTATGTCCCGCTGCAGCCGTTGAGGTGACGGTGCTGTCGCGGTCATGGCCATGTTCCGGAGCCTGGTGTCCTCGTCCCAGCACCGGCAGCATCATTCCCACCAGGGCCCGGCCGCCCCGTCCTCCGCCGACAGCCTGGAGACTCAGTACGGCTGCCCCATCTGCCTGGAGGTGTATTACAAGCCCGTGGCCATCGGTAGCTGCGGACACACGTGAGTAACCGTGGGGGTGGGGGCACAATGGCCGGGGAGAGTGGGCCTAGGTGTGTGCAGGATCCGAGGTAGGGGCCTGAGCCCCAGCATCATAGGGCCCCTGGTTAGTCTGCATCTGGGTCTAACTGTGTGCAGGATCCGAGGTAGGGGCCTGACCCCCAGCATCATAGGGCCCCTGGTTAGTCTGCATCTGGGTCTAGCTGTGTGCAGGATCCGAGGTAGGGGCCTGACCCCCAGCATCATAGGGCCCCTGGTTAGTCTGCATCTGGGTCTAACTGTGTGCAGGATCCGAGGTAGGAGCCTGACCCCCAGCATCATAGGGCCCCTGGTTAGTCTGCATCTGGGTCTAGCTGTGTGTAGGAGCCTGACCCCCAGCATCATAGGGCCCCTGGTTAGTCTGCATCTGGGTCTAACTGTGTGCAGGATCCGAGGTAGGGGCCTGAGCCCCAGCATCATAGGGCCCCTGGTTAGTCTGCATCTGGGTCTAACTGTGTGCAGGATCCGAGGTAGGGGCCTGACCCCCAGCATCATAGGGCCCCTGGTTAGTCTGCATCTGGGTCTAACTGTGTGCAGGATCCGAGGTAGGGGCCTGACCCCCAGCATCATAGGGCCCCTGGTTAGTCTGCATCTGGGTCTAACTGTGTGCAGGATCCGAGGTAGGGGCCTGACCCCCAGCATCATAGGGCCCCTGGTTAGTCTGCATCTGGGTCTAGATCCTGCTGCTCCCCATCCCCAGCCAGGATACCACTGACTGCAAGTACTAACGTCCTTACTGATATGTATGGGCCTTGCTCCGAGCCAAGGGGCTCCCCATCCAGAACACCATAGTAATATTACTGATCCCAGTACAAGTACTACAGAACTACCAGGTACTCCCTTCCATACTGATGTGTATGGGCCTTTCCCCAAGTCCAGGGGCTCCCCATCCCCAGCCAGAATACCATAGTGATAATACTGATCTCAGTACAAGTACTACCAGGTACTCCCTTGCTTACTGGTATAGTATGAGCCTTTCCCTGAGCCCAGGGGCTCCCCATCCAGAATACCATAGTGATATTACTGATCCCAGAACAAGTTCTACATAACTACCAGGAACGCCTTTCCCTGAGCCCAGCGACTCCCCATTCCCAGCCAGCACCCTGTAGTGACATTGTTGATCTCAGTACAGTGTAATGTTGTGGGGTACAGTTTGGTGAGTCCAGTCATCCCCTTAGATGGCAAGGTCCGTGTTCATCGCCATTTAATGGAACGGAATGTTTATCTTTTACCCCCGTGTTGTAGCAATGTTTAATGTTTGTTTGAAGTGGGCGTGGGTGTCTTCCGAGATCACAATGACCCTGTCCACAGAGCACGTGTGGTCTACCAAAGGTTTGGTAAACATGATATTGACGGCACAGACCACATGTCATGGTCTGTGCCGTAACCAGATCAAAACCAAGTTGAGCATTTATGATCATTTGGAGCTCTGCCTGAGACAGCCTTTTGCACCACTATCAAGCAGGCATCAATTGAGTTATTTTTTCATAGAATAATGGTGTTACATCCCTGCTGTATAGTTACAGACATTGCTAGACTTAATGACACAGCGAAACGGGCGGCACATGGTCTGCTTTATATTGGCTGTTCCTTTTTTTCTGTCTACAACTAGTAAATACCTCCTAACATTCCAGTACCTGGCATCAGGACTGGGTGTGGGGAAGTCACAGTATAGGGGTCGTGATCACATCTCTGTGGGGCATGGCCACACCCGCATAAGATATCTCCCTTCCCCTCCAAACACTGCAGCACCTGGTGCACTGTGCCCGTTGTGCTATGAAGAGCAGCTGTGAACAGAAGACACCCCCCTAACATGTCCCCAGGCAGGACAGAGCCCTAAAATCGGCACAGTTGGAAGGTTTGCTTCTATGTGTGACAAAATGATATCACCACCATAATATAAATATTAAAGTGTACCTGTCTCCTGTACACGGTGGAGGCAGGCACTTTGCGGGCTTAAACAATATTATGTGTAGATGACCTGTGCACTTTAAATGATTAAATTGGTCTGCTCAGATATAATAATCATCTATTATTAATACAGTATTTAAAGTAAAATAAATCTAGGCAAAAACAAAATTTAAGTTTCATTTGACCCATTAGTTACTACAGTTTGTAAAAATAAATAAACAAGTGATAATTTCCATAAACATATTTTAATAATAAATGTCGGCCTCATTAGATATTAATATAGTAGATTTGATTGATATATATATATATATAATTTTAAAAAAAATTGTATGCTCAAATCTGCCTGGCCTGTTTCAGACTGACCTTGTATGGGCATTATGATTCCTTTATGTGTACATATGTATTTTGACATTCCGGAGCTCATTACCTGTAATTAATCTAATTTCCACCAGTAACTGGATTTCATACGCAGTCTCTCCATAAGACTGAATAAAGACTCCTGTTTCTCATTTGTAGTTAACCGTAGAACTGCAACTCCCTTGCGTGACAAACTGTTCGCTATAAATACATGGTTTCCTATTTTCAAGATACCTATTTATTTAGTTGTTGGGTGGGCTTTTGCAGGGATGGGAATACTGAGATGCTTTACAAAAAAAACATATTAACCTAATAATTATGATTAATTTACTTATTGAGATGCTGTAATTTACTAATGTACTTTTCTCCAGCCCCAACTCACTTCTACAGACCAGACCCTCTTTTACTGACCCCTGTGTAATTTAGGCCAATTGTACGAGAACCAATCACAGATTGCAACTCATGGATGCAGGGAAGACTGGCACTTGACACTATCCTAGGTTGAAAAGGACACCTAACATCACTTTCAATGCACCATGTCCATAATGTTATATGCAGACCCGACTTCCATCTCCCCCAATGCTTGAGCAAGTATTATGTATATTGAATAATTTACCTCTTTTAAAGAAAACGGAATCCCTTCGCTTTTTTTTGTTTAATTGTATTTCCCACAATAGCACAGAATACAATACAAAAATATCTATTATTATTATTATTGATTATTAATAAAATACCAAGCTATTGAGTACTGTTGTACTATGAGAGAACAACATTATCTGCAGAACACTAAATGACACCTAGGAGTTCACAGTGAAGGATTAAAACAAACAAACAAACAGATTTAATGAAGACAGTGATTCATATAACTCACTTGCTCCCATCAGGCTGGCAAAATATTACTACTTTCCAGTTAAACTGTTCCCATCCCTTACACACTGTGAAGCCAGCCAGTTTGTCCGCTTGACCAGTATTCAGTCTATCAATGCACTAGTGATGTCATTGAGGCACAAAATGCCTCGTGCCTCAGTACTGCCACTAATTCCTTTCGACCAGATAGGCTGCAGTAACGTGAATAAAAATACCTGTCTCCCCTAGGGTGTAGGCAACGGGTACAAATTAATCTATATTGTATTCATAGTGTCTTCTGCCTGCAGAGGAAGCTTGTCTGTGGTTTTCAAAACCAAGGAGTATGAATCATATTTAACCATGTGGGAAAAAAACCTATATTCTTCCATCAATATTTTATGCTTTGGAAGATTAAGAAGCTGCCGTGGAATGTATGACTTCTGTATCGATCTATACAGACACCTTAGGGTACAAGTCTCTTGGTTATATTTGGTCTGATACATATTGTATTAAAGGTCACACTTTATTTCTTGTAAGCAGTATTTTAATTCAAGTGACGTTAATGCGATTGCCTTGTCCTGTGCTCAGTGACGTGACAAATGCTATTTTCTCCTTGTTGCAGCAAAATATAAATTTAAGCATTTATGGTGAGACTTAATATTATTAAAATACTCAATCTTGTCTTGCGCAGTCAGCAGGTCCTATTGCAGTGAGTAGTAATAGAGGCATGCTTTTAGTCTGCTAGGGAGCTGGTGTTTTATGACTCTTATCTAACTATCATGTTCGGCTTTTAGTAACCAGAACTACATTTAGTTGTGCATCATTTCCTCTTTTATAAACTGTTGTTGGCAGTGTTTTTTTTTTTGTAAGAAAAAATGGCGACAGAACTCGCATCACGTAGTCAATCACTATACACACACCCACACACGTCAGTTGTGTAACGAAACATAAAGGTCGCCGCCCGCAGTAAGCACTCGGCGCGAGAATACACGACCAATCACAAGCTGATCAGCACCACAAGCTGAGCAGCAGACGATGTACGCATGCATCGGACTGGACACACAAGCAGCCTGCATGCACCGTTTAATGATTTTGCTGCCGACCTGCTACGCTCGACAGGGTGATTCAAGTCCACGTGGACCAAACATCAAATGTTCAAAAGTTACTTTTAAAACTTGGAAAAAGCGTTGAAAAAAGGTGCCGGAACTCAGTTACGGTCAGTTCTATGACAAAAAAAAATAACTGTTTGTTGGTATGTAATGCAGCACTGGTGTGAGTGGCAATGTTCTTACCACAGAGGAGATATATAGTTTTATGTTCTGTCTGATCAGGCTATGAACAAAGGGAACGCGTCTCCTCTTTGTCTGCTATATGTCATTGTTTGGACCCACCACAGGGGCGCACGCAGCGGTGCTTCTTTGACAGCGCCGCGGCTGCTGTATAGGACAGTGCCGCTATGGTGGGCCAGGGCCAGTTAGCGCAGGGGGGGTTTCTGGAGACTCAGAAACCCCCCCTGCTTGCGCCACTGCACCATGCCACTAAATCTCCTTCACACTCACAAGATGCTGTTGGGGGATTATCACACTTGTGTAAGATTTACTGGAAGGCTTTACAAGGGGGATTAGAGTATTATGAGACAGAGATTAATACAATGCCCCATAATCTGTGTAGAGGCTGTGCTGCAGTAAAATATTATTTGTTAATCTCTTATTATGTACATTGAACAAATACAAAGTTAAAAGTAGGGTTTTTGTGTCTAGTGCCCTGTAATCTATCTGCGCACACTGCTGGTCAGTATGGTACAGAATCCCTGCGTATCTCTGAGATGTGAGGGAAAGGAGATTTGAGAAAACACATTGGTGCAATGTGTCTCCATGACTATCCTAGAGATCCCTGGGGCTCCTCGCGGCTAAATTAACTCCCCTCGCTGAATGCACGGGCCAATCACAGCACACTGGGTTGGAATTTACTTGCCCGTGAGGTGCCACGATGTGTCTCAGGAACAGTCTACGTCGCGCCAGAGATTTTTCCCTATAGAAATGCGACAATGTGTCGATTTTAGCAACGTATGCAGCCAGACCTCGCGGCTAAGTGACTCTGCCCCATTGAATGCATGGGCCAATCACAGCACACATTCAGCTCAACCACAGACCTCACTAAGAAGCCTTCCCGGGCCATGCTCCATTGTCCTCTGCTCTTCCACAGTCTCCTAATCTTACTCCTCCGACCAAACTAGAGGCCTCACTTATCTATTGAATTACCCTATACATAGTTCAGCAGGAAGCCTGTAAAAGCGTGTCCACACTGAACTAGGGTGACCTCCCGGACACCTGAGAGAACAGACATTTATCCCATAAGGCAGTGGTTCCCAAACTGGGTGCCACGGCTCCCTGGGCTGCCATTGCAGTCTCACTGGGGTGCCGCGGCTATGGATGGTGGTAAGCAAGGCAGGGGCAACTTGGTAATTATTTTGACTTGCGGGTGCCTTGAAAAAATTAGAAACCCTGAGGGTGCCTCGGAACAGAGAAAGTTTGGGATCCACTACCATAAGGGCTGCCAGGCGGTCTTGGATGTGACATGATGATGCAATCATATAGTCAATCCCCACTTTTGTAATCAGGGGTGCGACAATGAAATTGGTGACATCATGCGCCATGCTCCACCCCCTTGATAATGCGAGTGGTATCATCGGGTCACAAACGCCACTCTTCACCCCTCTCATCCGCGTGTGTGGGAGCTGTGAAATGTAGGTAAGTATGATTTATGGTGCAGGATCAGCCTACTCTTATTGTAAACCTGCTTTGTGGCGTTCAGATCCACGGAGAGCCCAAAGCTGCAGAGCACATTGGCACCGTTATCTGGGCAGTGGGTTGTGGGACTTGAAGGCATTTTTATTGGTGAACCATGAGCAAGAAGTTCAGTGGAAAAAGTGGTTTGTGCATTGTTATTAGCACAAATTTAATGCCATTAATAATGTACATATATAGTACAAAAAGTAGCTCAACTTTTAAACACACATCCACAATTCAACAAATGGGTGAATTTTGTTAATAACAATATAAAGTGAACACAAATAAGCCCTACTAATACCCTGCAGACCTGACCACTTCTTGGAAAGGATCAGGGCAGGAAATGTTACTAGATAATTAGTATTGGAGAGATGATATTTTTACAGTTAGCAGACCAGAGACCGCCTAATAGCCGTAGTGTCATTGTGAATAATTATACTATTTTCTATAAGGTTCTTTCTATTTTTTTCACGGACAGAGTTTTTGGTTTCTGGCTTTTGCAAAGGATCATGGGAAGTGTAGTATAGCAAGAGCTGCCTTGCTGAAGGGTGTAAACACTAATACATTATTCCTCTATCTATTTCTCTATCTTCTATTGTTAATGTCTTCCTCTTATTTTGCTGATAATTCTCTGTGGCCTCCATGATGTTGTCTCCATCTAACTGGCCACACTTTGTTGGAGTAGTCATGTGACGAAGGGACCGTTCTCTTTCAGGTTTTGCGGTGAATGTTTGCAGCCATGTCTCCAGGTCCCGTCGCCCCTCTGCCCACTTTGTCGCATGCCCTTTGATCCAAAGAAAGTGGAGAAAGCCTCCAATGTAGACAAGCAGCTCTCTTCATATAAAGCCCCTTGCAGAGGGTGTAGTAAGAAGGTAAGTTCTGTAGCTTACACAGCAGTGGTTCCCGTAAACTGCCATAGAGTGTACAGCCAGGACCCTGATCATTAGATAAAGTGCCAGGACTTGGTGTACACATCATGGAGGCGTTGTGTGGGCTGGATCCATACTTGTGAGTATTAAGCCCATCGGTTCACAACGGAGGCCAAAATAAGCCCCACCCAAATCTGCACAAACCCCGCCCAGAAACACCCACTTTGTCGAAACTCCACCTTGTTCTGTAAGCCCCGTCCCTTTTATGGCCCTTGAATTGGGACAGCATTGTGCCTCCGTGATGGGTCTGGTTTGTTTAGTGAATAGCCTGCATTCTCGGTGGTACTGGATTAGCCCAAACAATGGCTGCCTCCATGGTGCATCAGCAGTGGGTATACTTTAAATCCTGATTCTTCCATGTTGTCCTCTGCAGGTGACCCTCGCAAAGATGAGATCTCACATTTCGTCTTGTGCCAAGGTCCAAGAACAGATGGCCAACTGTCCAAAGTTCGTTCCTGTAGTCCCAACATCTCAACCTATTCCCAGGTATTGATTGGTCATGTTGGAGTGTGGGATCAATAAACACAAGTCTATAAGTGGTCTGTGGTGTGAAGGCGTGAGGTTATAATTCATTGTCTTATTTTCTGAATAAACGTCCCTACTTGGTAGAACTGGTAACTCTATAGGGGGATAACTGGTAAACTTTTCAATGCTTTTTGTCCTATATCAGCACCCTTTGGTCTCAATGGCTGCAAAACAATAATTAGGTTTATTACGGCTGTTATTTATAGTTTAGAGAATCTGTAGGAAGCTTGTTTAGTGAATTGAACAACTGTTATCAGCAGGGGTACAAGCCTTCCACAGAGACACAGCAGACTTGCACACAAGGTATCCCCAAGACAATAAATTAATTTTCAGCACGCCGTCTGTTGCTGCGCTAGCCACAGGTGTCAATTCCCCAGCATGCGGTAGTTGTAAAGCAGCTTTAGCTGTATTACAGACTATTTACAGAACTTTATAGCTACAATCATTATTATTATTATTAATATTTATTTATAAGGCGCCACAAGGCATCCGCAGCGCCGTACAGAGACAAACAAAATCACAATACAATGGGAGACAGCACAGTACAGTAAACACAGCAACTCAGTACGCTCAATGCACAGCTAGAGAGGGCGGGGAAGGGGGAGGGAGGATCCGCAAACGACGGGGCCCAAGAACTATAACTATATGTATAGAAAATGACTTATTGTTTACATGTGGCCATGTGGTCATTATTAAATTTCACAGTTTCACTTTTCACAAAGATCTCGGTTACCTTAACCATTTCTAATGGGAGGAGAGAGGCGGAGAGATGGCAGTCTGGGCACATCAATGGCTTTTGCGCTGTGTATTCTATTATAACAGGCTAGTATCTGATCCTACAAATGGCTATAAAAATCAGTGTTACAAAAAATAATTCACAATCTGCAGGATTATTTTATTACCATTATATTTTTTCTTCATTATTGATTAAATGGACAACTAAACAGTAAAATTCTCATAGGTAAAACTTGATTAAGTTAGAGGAAAAACTCCCTCCAACCAAGTGACCCTGAAGTTACTGCCTGAATAGGGGTCGTAGTACTAACACTCTGTATTTTCCAATTGTTCCACTCATAGGAGTGGGGAAAAATGGAAATTCAGATTGATGTTTTTTTTACTGTTTGTGACCTTCTTGGTCCTGAATTTCTGCTTCAGTATCCTCACCCTTCATAAAATATGGCAAAAAGCCCATTCCACAGCCCTTATACTGCTATCTGAGTGTCGATGCAGGGCAAAAAGCTCAAATGGATAGCATAGCATACCAGTTATTCCCTTTCAACCATGCAGTGATATCCTTGTATGTGGATCTACCAATCTATACAAAGTTTCTGTAAGTAAGACAATACAGGCCAGTCATTGAGTCTTGTAGTTCTATGCTGTCCCAGAGTGATATAAAAATAGACACTTTTCGCTTTTCTACAATGCAAATGTCAACGAAAACATTATACAGTCAGTGCTGAGCTGCTACTTCACTGGTGTAAATACTTCAGATATTACATGTGCATTATGTAGCCCTCTGATATTCATGTTTTATTAATGTCCGTAATGTGTTTACTTGATCTTAAACATATGTTGGGAAAAAACAAAGTTATTTATCTGTATTTGACATCTTGCATAAGGTCTACATTAAATTATTACTTTTTTTTTTGTATTTATGGTATATTTGTAGTTATTCCTGCTCTTGAAGTCACCATGTGTCGTTGTCCTCTCTTTACCAGTAATATCCCTAACCGTTCCACCTTTGTGTGTCCATACTGTGGAGCCCGAAACCTGGACCAGCAAGAACTGGTGAAACATTGCATGGAGAACCATAGAAGTGACCCCAATAAAGTGGTATGTGTGAGACCTCCGCACTGACATAGAGGACTAAGGGGTGACCATAGGAGGGGGGACAACAAACCACATTAGTCCATCTATACATTACTTTGTCCATAACCATGTGCTGCAGACTTCCCATTACCATTTTAGCTGAAGATAAGATAAGATATTTATCTGCCCCATAAAGCACAGGAACATGGCACACCTGTCTTTACATAATATAAAACTGCTGCTGAGTCTGTCGCATATACCTCATTTGCATACTGAAGCCACTGTCATTAGGCAGGATGTATTAATTGTCATGGTAGGAGACTAGTTATACTGGAGCTGTCACGAACACACGGTAGCCATGAATATTATTCAGTCACTGGCTCCTAGCATATTGCTAGGCTTCATATTAATACAGCTCACAAAATGTAAGCCCCACTGTGTGTAGAGGACAAAAGAGAAATAATAATAATATATAAGTATAGTGTGCTGGATTAGAAGTTGTGAGATAATTCTGACAGGTGCAGTTTGTAGCAGTATTCCGACAAATTATTGATTTAATTACGTTTGCAGGACTCCTTGTTTGAGAAACACTGGTACTCCCAAACTGTAAAGAATCTTTGTTACCAGGATGTTATTTGAGAAAGTAAATATCCTAAAAAGTTGTGTGATGTTCTGGACACTGGGTGGCGCTGTTCTATATGACTGATACCTTGGCAGAGAAACATATATGGCAGCATTTACTCATATTAATACGATTATCCTGATAGGTATGAAAAATATGTAAAATTCATATAATTCATTACCTGATTTATTTATTTTATTTATTCTGTATGGAATTGTTAATATATATAATATAATGTATTGTGTCATGATGTGGATTTGGCCATTTAAATAGAGAAATGTGTTGTTTACAGTACACTTATAACCTATACATTGGAGGCAGCATTTGTGGCCAGAACCAATATTTCCTAAGAATGGCCCTTCAGTAAGACAGTCATGTGACCCAGCCGGTCACATGCGACAGTCACATGCGCCAACCATCTGTAATGTACGCTGACCAGATCAGTTTATTTATCCAGAGAATCCTGTTGAGTATTAAATGCCATGAAAATCAATGTAATCAGCACTGCCCCGGTATATGTGTGTGTGGTTTATGCATTCATCTGGTCAGTCTTACCACACCGGGCAGATATCATTCATGATTTGGTGCTTTCCCAGTGGCCGCCATCATTAGCCGATCGCTTCAATCTATATATTGCTCTAATCCCTGCTCGTTTGGTGACACGTTTTGTGCTATGGCTCCTAGGTGTGCCCCATATGTTCAGCAATGCCATGGGGGGATCCCAGCTATAAGAGTGCCAATTTTCTGCAGCACCTGCTCCACCGGCATAAATTCTCTTACGACACATTTGTGGTATGTATCTCTCTCTAGGGATGGAAATAATGTGCGTATGTACCGTCTAGTCTCACAGTCAGTGGATGGAACAGCTAAGAGCAGACGTGTCCATCTTTTCTGGAGTGTTGGGTGTTACGTAGGTTTATTAAATATCCTCAGCACTTAAATATTTGCGATTAACGCCTAGCAGTGCTTATGTTTTAATTGCATATAATGTTATTAATTTTGCTGTTAGTGACTTTTATAGGTCTATTCCTAGCGCCTTAAGACATTTAGCACTATTCTCAATTCACTAACCCATTAATAGACTTGCTGCCCTTTTGCGGAGCTTTTACTAAATGTTTCCTCAATCTTCGCTCTCTGTGTTCCAGGATTACAGCATCGATGAGGAAGCCGCCTTACAAGCAGCACTCGCTCTATCGCTGTCCGAGAACTGAAGACTTTGTTTAGGCGACAGGTTCCCCTTCTCGGTGTTGTTAACCACGGCCGAGGCTTGTACATTCCTTCCAGAACTAGCTAATCACTTTTCCTTTCTCCCCTCGCACCTTTTATTTTACTAGTAATTATTATTAGTAAGGTGGAATCTTTTAGGAATTGCAAAACGAAAACGTTAGGCCGGAACTGGTTTTTAGTGCAATTGAAGAGGGAAGCGGGGCTCATGGTGCTGACCGATCCCCCGATTCTCTTTTAAATTTTTAAAAAAACGTTTATTGAATTTTATCTGATTGAACAAGGCAGTGTACAGAATAAAGATTCATAAATCACAAAGCGTGACTGGTCAGAATAAAGGGAAAGGAAGAGGGCTCACGCTGGTATTTAAATAACGATAAACAGAAAAGCACATGGGGGAAGCCCCAGGTCCCTGGCGGATAAATGTAGACTTAATGTGCCCAGGTTTCTAGAGTCTAAAGAAAGGTATTGTAGGTGTCCTTTAACTAAAGCAGTTTTTCGGCAGACACCAGATACGTTTCTGTTTAACTGCAGGAAAGGGCACAAAGGGAACTAGATGGGTAAGTATTTGGAAACCACCTATAGGGGCCGTATACCACCTAAAAAGGAGTTTGTGGTATGACTCTAATGCAGGAAAATTTAGAGAACAATAAAGAAGCATACTGGGTCAATAGAGGTGCTCGTGTTGTGTAGACTGTGAGTGCAGCCATCTTGCAAAAGCAACATGCGTTCACTAAGAACTAGAGACCATTCTGTGGTACGTTGCTCCTAGTGAACTGATTGGCTGCCTCTACCTTGTTTACGCCACATGTGCATTTTAGAGAATAAGTCAACCTCTTCATTCTTCAGTGATGTCTTAATAAAATTAGGGGCAGAATGAGGATAGATTTACCCTCCCGTTACATTACCCTGTACCAGTCACCTACATTCCGTGGAGGTATTTTCTGTGCTAGATCAGTATTCAGCCTAACGCTTTCTTAGGAACTGTTAATATCGCTGTGACATCAGGCACAGAGTGCCTCCGTGATGTCGCTTGTGACCTGTTCTGAATATTGGCTAACCACACGGTGTGTAGGTGACTGGTGGTGCTCCATATACTGCCTTCCCACTGCCTATCCGATGGAGATTTGACGGCACCAACCTGCGTTATGAAACATACTCCAGGGAGGTCAGCCCTTTGGCCCTGCACTGGGCGCTGCATGATGAGAGTCCAGCAACAGAAGGATTACAGTAGCTTTAATTGGTAAATTCTGTGAAGCTTCCACCTTGAAGCAGCCGCGGTACCACTTCACCTGGGCAGGTGTTTCTGTACATAGAGAAAGCAAATTACTGTGGGACTGTTGGACCCCTGACTGTACAGTGCACCTACACCGATGGTGAACCATGTGGTACAGCTGCTGTCCACCATTTATCTCTGGGTGATCAGCTAATGGTCTGAGCTTCTGGTGTGATACACAACTGGGGATCTCACTAGAGCACTGCAGGAGACCTCTTCCAGTTTGATCCAATGCCAAGACCGGGCCATGCCAACCAGATGTCATTGGCCTCCGTCAAACTGGAGAGCTCATTTAAGTTTAGTGGTAGAAAGGATTTTTACCCTGACGCTGGGAGCCAGTTGAGCTAAGACTGGCCAATATGGCAAGACAGAAATGGATGGGTAAGACACAAAATATATATATAAAGAGGTGTCTATGGGGGAAAGTAAGGGACAATGGGGAATGTATGGAAACCCATAGCATCCAGACATTTGTTTTTATGTTTGTAAACTACTACAAAACGACGGACTCTGATTGGATGCTATGTGTTACCTGTGTAGCCGTTTCATTTTGTTCACTTCTGAATATAGCCAGCACCAAATATGAACCTGTCTGGTCATGGTGCCATGACGTAACTCCTGCAGTGCTTTAGGCTGTTGTTACACAGAGATTAAGGGTTGTCACTGGCATTTTATACTGGCTTTTAAGATTTTGGCATTTTTACTGTATTAGTGTTTAGCTTTGCTATTTTATAGTGTACAAAAAAAATGTAATATAAATTAAGGGGGGGGGGAATCACCTTATTATTCATAACGCAATGTCTGTGTTTGATTAGTAACAACAATATTTTTATGGAACATGAAATCTCAGAAAACTATTTTTTTGTTTTGCAGCTGTAGGGTAGGTGGTTTCCAAATCTGGTACAGTTCAAGGAGAAAGGTTCCTATTTTGTTTCTGTTTATATTGTATGTTTGTTGTTTTACTTGTTTTTCTATCGGGCGATCGTTGTTGTTTTTTTTTTGTTTTTTATTATTATTATTATTATTATTATTATTATTATTGTTTATTTATTTTATAATTCCTCCAAATTTCACAAAATTTCTAATATGATGTCTTCTTTTTGGCACGTTGGCGATACATTATCACACCGTGCCACAACCACAACTTTTCTTTGGATAGGAATATTTATGAACTTGTTTTTTGACTATAAAGTCCCCTGTCCCCCTCTTGTGCTTTTTACCAGGGAACGGTCACTAGTTTTTTCAATTTTAACTTTAAACACAAGATTACCGCTTTTCTCAGCTACAGGTTGTCTGACCGATCTGGTCAGCTGGAGGCTTAAGAATATCATGGTCTCATTATTGATGTGCACACCAGTGCTAATAATTTGGCTGCTTATGAAATCTAACATGTGTCTTGTGTACATTGATTTCAATAGGACAACCTTGAGCAAAAATGCACAGTGCAGGCCCTTGACGCTTGTAAAACTCTTAAATGGAACTTGTACCCATCACCTACTCACATTCCAAACTAATCTTTGCACAAATGTATCGCTTGATGAATTTCTATTGTACAGGTCACCTTCATATTTAAAGAGACAAAAAAAGTCCCCGTTGTGGTACTAAATTATGGCTAGGTTTGTCATGCACATCTCTCCCACTGAATCTCGTTCAACACCCAGTGTTGTCATCGGTTCAAAACAGGAATAAAACTAGCTTACAGACCGCTTTAGATAAGCATAGAACTGCTAGTTGAGAAGTATGTATTTCTTGCCATGTTTGTAGACTTCAAGGGCATGTTCCCCCAAACAAGGATTTTCATACCATTGAAAACCTTTTGTAATCCAGTATTTGTTCAAAGTTTTGGGATTATTTTTTTTAAATGACTAATTATTAAAACGTGAAGTCTCAACAGCTCTGTCTATGCGTTCAGAAAGCTGAGCACTTCTTTCAACAAAGCTTCACCATGAATACTATGGAACCTTTCAGATAGCAACATTTGGAATATTTATGTCACTTGATGAATCCTAAACCGTTTTTTTAAGTAGTGAACACTCAAAAATGTTACATATAACTTGTTAGATCCCCTTTAAATAAGCATGAATAAGGACACCGTCCTGTGATTCAGACATGCATAGACTTGAAGCGGCTTGCCCCT
Source organism: Mixophyes fleayi (assembly GCF_038048845.1). Lineage (NCBI taxonomy): Eukaryota > Metazoa > Chordata > Amphibia > Anura > Limnodynastidae > Mixophyes > Mixophyes fleayi. The sequence continues at coordinate 87,793,598 of NC_134411.1, read as the reverse complement.
ATGGGTTTCTCTGTTGTATAATATTTTGTTTTATAGATATGTTTTATGACTGCGTTGTGGTTTTAGGTGCATGTTTATTCATTTCTTCTTTTATGTTGGAATGCTAGTTAGCTGATATGCTCCCTTTTTGGGGATGTTAATGCTGCATGTCCGCTTATTACCCGGCTGTCTGTTCATAGTCATGTGTGCTCATATGCCCTCTGAGCACTGAAAGAAATACATGTAGCCTCATTCTAAAGGATATGCCATTATGGGTAGTGTTCATAGTTACAAGGTCTCATTTGGAAGCAAAGTTCAGTTTTTAGAGATTTAAACAAAGCCGGCAAAGTGAAAGGAACATAATAAAGGGGGCGATTAATGGCTGCAAGTAGCAGTTTATACATTACGTACACATAGGTGTTGTATCTTAGTATAACCTGCAGGTGGCACTGTAGCTTTTGATACTTACAGTAAGCAATAGCCAGAGTGAACAGGACCACCTAGAAGGTACCACATCCCAAAGAGATTTGATTCATTAAATCATGCTTTACCTGAGTATGTTATAGATGTATCTCTTACTGTGAGTACCCTTGTTATAAGGAGGTCTAACCTCTTTAATATTATATTATAAAGTTTACACTAATTTAAAGATTATTTATTTATGGTCAGGGGTATTGTTCATCCATTTGGATTGACAAGGCAGGGGACAGTTTTCATATATTTCTTCAGAATTCCCCACACACCCTAGAGAAGATCTTTGACAGGCCTTCTCCCCTAAGCAGGTTATTATATATCGTACTTCAGTCAAATTGTATTGACATTACTTGACCACAGATTTGGAAAGGTTTGGTTGAATGTGTCCAGATAGGCTCAAGAAAATATCCAGGAGTTGTGTGGCCAAGTTTAGGCATAACTAAACTGGATGCCCCCCCTACGGATTCCTCCCCAAATCTAATGCAAAGTATAACCATGGAGAGAGCCTGTGAGTCTGTGTAGTGGGCGGAGCCACCTAGGGAGGGGTGGAAGCTGCTGTAGCGGGGCCCAAAATTCCTCTTGGCAACCCTGGTCCCAGAATGCACTGCAGGAGATCCACAGGTCACCCGCGGTAAACAGTCCTTGTGCAATATGATACAATGCAGTGAGCAGACAATCCAAAATATATTGCATCTGACCCGTATGGGCATTAGTGTATATAATAAAAGCTGCTTTAAGAGGGCATTGCTGCTTTAAGTTGTATAGTCTTTCTCTGCTGGGCTACTCATTATTTTATAAAACATGAAATCCCCTCTGTCATATTCTGCAGACTGTCAATGGTCACCATTTGTCCTTTTATCCTCTGTGCATTACTGTTTATTCACCTATAGAGGGCAGCAGAGATTGCATGCATGTATGATTTTACTACTTGCATTTATTTAACTTTGTTTACAAGCTGGTGAAATATGGTGCAGTTACCATGGGTTAAAATAACAGTGTTTAACCTTTCTTGGATGTTTGTTTTAATTTGACAAGTGTTACACAGTATCCTCTAATTCTTGTACAATTTGTTAATCAGCTTTGCAAAGCCCAAGTACCAGTTTTTGGCCTACCTACACAAATCCTTGTAGAGTTGTACAGTCCGGTGCACATCTTCAACAGGTACCTGTGTACATTACATTAAGTGTGCATGAAAAAACAATCTCTTACCTCAACCGAACAATGCAAATATGTCTTATTTTCATTGCAGTGGGTATTTCACTGTTTCTGCTCTGTCCATGGTCATTTCTTTTACTGTAGTGAAATTGTTTGTCATAAATTAGTTTGTGGACACCAGTTCTTGTAGACATAGGAGTCCTGGGGGTTAATTTATTAAGCTGCATGTTTGAAAAGTGGAGATGTTGCCTATAGCAACCAATCAGATTCTAGCTGTCATTTTGTAGAATGCACTAAATAAATAATAACTAGAATCTGATTGGTTGTTATAGGCAACATCTCCACTTTTTCAAACCCACAGCTTGATAAAATCACCCCCTAGACTGGATATCTAAAGTTCAAAAGGATCATTCTGTCTAAAATGAAAGAAGTTGTTTTACTAGTTACATTCACAAATATGCAGCAAAGAGTTTTAAAGATCCTCAGAAATAAATCTATTTGAGATAAAGTATTGATATTGAGGGGGAAAATATTGAAATCTGCTTTATTTATATATTTTAAAACAAACAATAAGCGGAAATAGAACTGTTAATGACATTGATCATAATGCAGCATGATATAACATTAATACGATATTACATTAATCTTTCTATTAATGCTATAAGTTTGATGGTTTTCAACCAATGTAGCCCAACCTTGATCTGTGTGGGATCCAAAACAATTATTATGTACAAAGTACAAGCAACATTATGATCTTTATAGGAGATCTGATCACATTAGTAGCCGACCACTGTCTCGATATCAGCTTTTGTATTTGTGAATGTTACAAGATGCATTTCATTCTAGGTAGTTTTCTATCTCCTTTCTACTAGCCCTGCAATTATCGGTTGATTTGATTGGTCTGTGACCACATGTGACTCCAAAGCATTCATACTCACTGTAAGGACCAATCCATCCAATGAACCCCCCTGTATATTGTACTGTAACCTGGACATGCTTAGGTCCAGAAACGTTCATTGTGTCACTTTAAAGCGTCTCATACAGATGGAGGCAGGGGCCTCTGTTTGACGGAGGGTGGGGCGGGGTTGGGTGAGGGATTGCAAGGATTTCATTTTTTCGAACCCCTGTTTCCTCCCAAATTGTGTGGGTGCACATGTGAATATATTGTCTGTCTGTGTGTAGTTATTACACTGTGTCTCTGTTACTTGTTTTATTTTGCGGAACATGCTGAATACTAGAAGTTTTGATGATGATAAACACTGTTTTTTGGAGTAAAAACAATTTATTATGTATTTGTAGCAAAACCATTTTTCTCAGTAAAATGCAGTTTCATTCCACCCGTGTGCATTTGTCCTTTATTTTCATAATGTCTGAAAAGTACTAAAATCTAAAACGCATAACATGCAGCAGAATGCAATAATCTATTCACCACAGACTAGAAACAAGGGACAACACTGAGGCACACATTAGCAGGGCAGCATGGTGGCTTAGTGGTTAGCACTTCTGTCTCACAGCACTGGGGTCATGAGTTCGACTCCCGACCATGGTCTTATCTGTGTGGAGTTTGTATTCTCCCTGTGTTTTCGTGGGTTTTGTATGGGTGCTCACCCCCAGTGGTTGAAAAATATACCCTTTGGTCATTTCACTTGTATTGGGCACAACTGCACCAATGTTGAGGCTTATCTTCATCGAGTGCTTAGAAGAAACAATTGTTGATAAGGCCTTCAGCAAGTTAACTACAACAGATTGTGAGATTTTATTAGATTACAAAAACAAAAATAATGCAGAAATTTAATCCAACAACAAACAAAAATAAACATGAAAAAGGAAATGAGAATATTTACTTTATATCAGAATACTCCAATGGAGCGCATGATCCCAAGAAAATACTCAAAAACATTGGCACATTATGCAAAAGGATGAGATCGTAGCCGCATATTACCCAACTATCCTAAACCACTCTTCAGCAAAACCAAAGACCTTCAAAAAAAACTCTGGTATCCAACCATATTAAATATAAAATCAACAAAAAAGACAATTTGCTCAGTAATGAAAACAAAACACCATGGATTTAATACTCTGGCTACTGCAACAATTGTAAATTGTTAAATTGCTGAAGCACTAAATCTATCCTTCAATATCAATCAACTCATAATAGTAAGAACTTTAAAAGCAAAGACTTCATCACTTGCAGAACAGAAAATGTGACTTGCTTAATACAGTGTCCCTGTGGGAAACAATACGTCAGACCCACCATTAAGAAGGGCAAGACTCGAATAAGTGAACACCTTAGCAATATTAGAATAGGCTTGGATTATCACCACCTCTCAAACCATTTTAAAAAAGATCATAATTGTGACATCACAGAATTTACATTCTTTGTTATCAAAAAGGTCAAAACTAATTGGAGAGTTATCGATATGGTCAGAAATATTATTTAAGAGGAAGCCAGAATGATTTACACCCTAAAGATTCTCGTACCATGGGGTCTGAATGTGATTTTGATCTACCATTCTAGTATGTGATCCATACTCCAGATACACATCGGTCATTCCATATAAGAGCTAATTGTGATAAGATCCATTGTCCCATAGATTGTAAGCTTGCGAGCAGGGCCTTCTCACCTCTTTGTTTTACCCAGTTTGTTTATTAGTTTATTACGTTTGTCCCCAATTGTAAAGCGCTACGGAATATGTTGGCGCTATATAAATAAATGATGATGATGATGATTGTATCCATACGGTACTTCATCTATAGGTGGCATGTTTAGAGTGTATAAATTACAGTCATACCACTCTGGCTTCCAAGATCGGACGTAGTTGGGAATGTCCAAACAGTGGAGCCAGGTAAGTAACATGGTAGGAGACCACATAAGAACACCTAGTACGGTGGATCACATTTCCTCTACATGTCTGCTCGATGGAGGTATAGTATATAGAAATAGGAGTAACAGCAATGATACAGTTTGGATCAATGATGGGATGACCCTCCAAAGATGATTCCAGATCTGAGGAGTCGAAACAGAGATAAATATCAGCCTTAAAATTCTTGCAACCTGGTCGAAAAGTGAGAAATTGTAGTGCAAGAAGAACAGGAACCATCTTGCTTGGCGGGGATTAAGACATTGAGCCGTTTGTAAGTACAGAAGATTTTTATGTTCTGTACCCTTCAGAAGATGTCTCCACTCTTCGAGTTCCCTATCACCAATAGTATAATTCTTCTCTGCTGGTTGCAACTTTCGTGAATAGAATCCACATGAATGGAGCTTCCTCGAAGATGCATGTTGCTGCCCCTACTCCAATTGCTGAGGCGTCTACCTCCAAGAAGAATGGACGAGAACTATCTGGTTAATGGAGAATGGGTGCAGATGAAGTCTCGTTTCAGTGTGCGAAAGTCTTCAGTGGCATCAGGTGACCATATCTTTGTTAGGAACTCCCAAGTCAGTACAGTGAAACTCGGAACTATTTTGAAGGCCCGGTGTTCGCTGGAGCCCCTAGTGGTGGGGACAGACTGGGCTGCGGGCCGACCGAGGGTCGAGTAACGTATACTGACTTAAAGGAGGGCAAGGGCAAGCGAAGGGTCAAACTCACAGGCAGAGAAGCAAAATCCGAATTCCAGGCAAAAGGTCAAGGTCAGAAGAGAAGGGTCACAGGTCCAATAACAAGCAGGGGTCAAAACACGGGTAGTCAAATCCAAGGTAGCAGGAACCAAAACGGATAGCACAAGCAGGCAGCAGGACTGAGGACAGAACGCTATAACCGGCAGTGAGGCTGCAGACCTCACTGCCTTAAATACCAGTAGTGGCCAATCAGAGCCTAGCTCTGAAATCACATGAGCAGGCTCAATCCTGCCATATTAATCAGCCCACAGGCTTGTGGGCGCTTCTGCGCATGCGTCCGGCTGTTCCCAGCTGCCGGGACGCAGCGCCCCTATAATTAGCGTCCGCCGTGTGCCCTGGCAACGGTCGGGTAAAAGCAGGAAGTGATGTCCCGGTTGCCATAGCGACGACCGGGACGCCTGCAGGAACTAGGCGAGAGTCGCGGCGGTGCCCCCGGGCCCGCCGCGACTGCTAGCAATCTTACGTTTAGCAGTCTTCCGAGTCAAAGTTGTAATGGGTGCTACTACCGAGGAATAGCCTTTAATGAATTGATGATAGTAGTTGGCGAACCCTAAGAAGCGTTGTATGGCCTTAAGACCAGTTGGTTGTAGCTAAATCTTGTGCAGATTGTTAATCTATAGCACAAGAATGCAATCGCAAGCAGGATAGTCCCAGGACTATGGGATTGATGGCCACAGGAATTAAATAAAAAGAGATACACTCTTTATTGCAGAGCTCCCAATTGTAGGGTTAATGGGGTAGTATGTTGATGAATTAGGACTTGTGCAATCTTACTACCATCACAGAGAGACTAAGAAGAGCCTAATGCTTAATGACTTTGGAAGCCGAAATTAAACTGCCAGCAGCACCTGAGTCCAGAAAGGCAGACAATGTGACTGACCCCATGGGATAATACAAAGTCACCGGAGTAGAAAAAGAGGAACTGGGATCAGAGGAGGGCCTCTCTTATACTAGTCTGGAGTCCCGAACACTTAGGGCAGGATCAAAGCAGGCTCTGCACAATATAGACAAAGGTTATTTTTTAACCTCCACTCTCGTTCTTCTGGGGTAAGGTGAGCTCACCCCAACCGCATAAGTTCTTTAGTGAGTGCACCTTGACTTGAAAGAGGGGTGCCAACTTGACCGCAAAACGGTTAGAGGATTCCTTCTCTTGAATGTGCTCCCTAAAGCAGAGGTCCACTCTATTGCAGAGGGTAATAAGATCATCAAGGGAAGACAGGAACTCTTGAGCAGCTAGTTCGTTGTTCACACGGTCAGACAGTCCTTGCCAGAACATTGCCACTAGAGCTTCAAGTCCGGAACTGAACCGCATACTGGCCCAGTGAGTCGGAAAGAATTCCCAAGACAGCTGAAGAGACACGACCAGGTTCATAAAAGATTCCAGAAAGGAGGTGTAAATGTGTAGAAGGGGATCATTGCATTCCCAGAGCAGGAAGGCCCAAGCAAGTGCTTGACCAGAAGGTAGGGATAAAACATAGGCTACTTTTGCTTTTTCAGAAGGGAAGTTCCCCAGAAGGAGTTCGAATTGTATAGCACACTGATTCAGAAAGCCTCTGCAGTGTTTGGGAGCCCCGACGTCTTTAGGCGCTCCAGGAATACAAGGTTCGGTTGGCGCCTCCATAACAGTAGGTGTCTGTGCAGGTGCCTAGGGTAGTCTGGAGTGTGTCCAGTTGGCAGGAGAGACCATGAAGAAACTGCAACAGATGGTCCTGATTAGCATCTTGTTTTTCCAACCTGCTGACAAGATTTTACAACAGGTACCAAGGAGACAAATTACCAGGGGAATCCATGGCCAGATTATACTGTCATAAATTTAGTGGATAGCATGGATTCACTTTTGCCAACCTGGATTAGCGCTGGCAGTAACAGAGGCGCAGAGTCTAACAAACTTCCCGGTTTCGATACGGACCCCCACAAAGAGATTTGGGCTTTTCTGCGGGTAGGTTTGCAGGTCACGGGCCAATACGCTGCCTCCACGTAACGAGGTGGTATCAAACTGTAACAAGAGACTGGTCAACGTAGCCCGGTCTGGTACAAAAACGGACTGCAGGGTGCCAAATCAGCAAATGGAAGGAGTGTCAGAACAAGTCAGGGTTAGCAACAAATAGGAACGTAAACAGAACCAAACGACAGGCAGAAGAGAGGTCAGGAAAGGTCCGGGTCAGAATTCAAAGCGGATTAGCCACAACTGCGGGAACGCTGGAGTAAAGGTTTGGTGTCTGCTACTCTGGCACAGACCTGTGCACTGAGCCGATTTAAAGAGCGGAGCTGATAAACAGGGCAGGTCTCGGGTCAGAACACTTGATCACAGGTTCAGAGCTCTAAAAGGGCCATGTGCCTTCTGTTGGACAAAGTATTATTATGGCACAAAGTTCTGGGTCTGGAGCTGAGGGAATAGTAGAGGGAGTGTGCCAGATAGCGGGTTTGAAAAGTAACAGCCGGACTCCGATGTGCGTCAGGAAGCTTATTTAACAATTACCACCACAATTCTTGTTAAATAGGTATCATCAGGCAGAGGAGGTAATCATCCATGCTGTATTGGAGGAACCAAAATAACTATTGCCTTTGGGAAGAAAAAGGTGTATTTCAGACAAATGTCACATGGCATTTTCAAGCACCATACTAGAAACATGCAGTGTTCCTAAACTTTGTAGTGACACAAAACTATCTATATTCCTGTTCTATGGGAAGAGCTTCACCTGTGAGAAGCCTAATCTCTGGTAGTGACATACAACTATATTTCTGTACTATGGAGAGAGCTTCACCTGAGAGAAGTCTGCATGCAGCGTTCCTAAGCTCTGGTAGTGACACATAGCTGCCCCCCTTCACTGGAACGACCTCCCTCGCTCCATTCGTCTCTCACCCAATCTGTGCTCCTTCAAGTGGGCTCTTAAAACTCACCTGTTCCTTAAGGCCTACCAACCATCCACTTAACCTCTCACCTCTTCTGGTTCTCCCCTGCCCCCTTTCTCTCTCCCCGTTGCTTCACTGGCTCCCTTATGTACCTGATTCTGTTTACCCTCCCTTAGGATGTAAGCTCGTATGAGCAGGGCCCATCTTCCCTCCTGTCTCCATACCTGTTCTTCTGCTCCTTCTCTACTGTATCTGCCTGCCTGGAGTTTCTGAAGTACTGGTACTTTGTGTTTATTGTTCTGTACTGTCTTACCCTGTATAGTCTACTGTTTGTACCATGTACGGCGCTGCGGAAACCTTGTGGCGCCTTACAAATAAACGATAATAATAATAATAGCTATGTTTCTGTCCTACAGGGAGAGCTTCAGCTGTGAGAAGTCTACATGCAGCGTTCCTAAGCTCTGGTAGTGACACACAGCTATGTTCCTGTCCTATGGGGAGAGCTTCAGCTGTGAGAAGTCTACATGCAGCGTTCCTAAGCTCTGGTAGTGACACACAGCTATGTTCCTGTCCTATGGGGAGAGCTTCACCTGTGAGAAGTCTGCATGCAGCATTCCTAAGTTCTGATAGTGACACATAGCTATGTTCCTGTCCTACAGGGAGAGCTTCACCTGTGAGAAGTCTGCATGCAGCATTCCTAAGTTCTGATAGTGACACATAGCTATGTTTCTGTCCTACAGGGAGAGCTTCAGCTGTGAGAAGTCTACATGCAGCGTTCCTAAGCTCTGGTAGTGACACACAGCTATGTTCCTGTCCTATGGGGAGAGCTTCACCTGTGAGAAGTCTGCATGCAGCATTCCTAAGTTCTGATAGTGACACATAGCTATGTTCCTGTCCTACAGGGAGAGCTTCACCTGTGAGAAGTCTGCATGCAGCATTCCTAAGTTCTGATAGTGACACATAGCTATGTTTCTGTCCTACAGGGAGAGCTTCAGCTGTGAGAAGTCTACATGCAGCGTTCCTAAGCTCTGGTAGTGACACACAGCTGTGCTCCTGTCCTGTGGGGAGAGCTTCACCTGTGAGAAGCAGCGTTCCTAAGCTCTGGTAGTGACACACAGCTGTGTTCCTGTCCTATGGGGAGAGCTTCAGCTGTCAGACACCTGCATGCTCTTTGTCACAGCTGAAGCACTTACTGGGTGACAGCTTCTGGTCTTTTCTGCTACCATGTGGCATAGGGGGGCACTGTACACAAATTCAATTTTATTTTATGATTAAATGTTTTCAAATCAAGCTTAACACCCACTTATATGCAAATAATTACCTTGCTTATTAAACAGTACCATCACCCTCACCTGTCCTCATCTAGGCTGTGTTATAAATTTAAAGGAACAAAACAAACATCACTTTTATCTACAGAATGTTAGGAACCCCTCCAGCCGGCACAACACAACCCGGAATCTACTCTGCCAATCAGGTGTTCACTGGAGCCCCTGATGGTGGGGACAGACTGGGCCGCAGACTGACAGAGGGTCGTGAAGTGTGTACCGGCTGGGGAGAACCCAGGCAAACGGAGTGAGGTCCACGCAGAGGTCAAGGGCCGGCAGCAGACAACAGTATCGGTAAACAAGCTGAGGTCAGGGGTCACAGGCAGATAGCAGAAACGGTAAACAGGCCAGAGATCAGGGTCACAGGAAACACAAGCGAAATCCAATTCAAAGCCAAGGGTCATACACGGGAAATCGGTAGCAGTATCAGGATACAGGAACAGGAACAAGCAGGTCAGCAGACTGGAGCACAGAAGCTATAATTGGCAATGAGGCAGCAGACCTCATTGCCTTAAGTACTAATGGCCACCAATCAGAGCCTAGCTCTGAATTTAGATACAGCCCCCTGCCTAGCTAATGAGCAGGATAATCAGCCCGCAGGCTAGAATCTACAATGAGCGCATGTGCCCGGCTTCCTCATCGCCGGGACGCAGCGCTGAGGCCATAGCGACGGCCGGGACGCAGGTGAGTGAGTCGCGGCGGCTGGGCACCGCCGCGGCTCGTAACACAGAAGCGTTCTTTGTTTTCTTTCTTTTAATTACTAGAATCCTACACATTTTTCTTCCTTGGTATACCAGTATCAATGGTAAAAGGCAGTTGATGATGAAAGTTGTTTTTTTTTTTAAATAAAAAAGACAAAGTATAATACAACATATAATAGTGGGTTTGGATCTCTTATCCAGACAGTTCCAAAAATGTAAATGTGTAAGTAAATTGTGCTGCCCTGTGGTTACATCATACACACAGATATCTGTGCAATCTAATTTCTCATATTTAAGAACAGTGCTCCAAATTACAGAGAAGCCCTTATCTGGTTAAAGGGGCAAGTCATGTACGTAGTTTATAATTGGTGAATGAAAAAAGTTTGAAATGTAGCTTAGGGGGTAGTTTCATGAAACCTTCTAAAAGGAAAAGAGGTGTTGCCCGTAGCAACCAATCAGATACTAGCTATCATTTTTGAGAATGTACTAGATAAATGATAGTTAGAATCCGATTGGTTGCTATGGGCAACAATTCCACTTTCTCTTTATAGAAATTACCCCAAAGTTTAATTGTTCAAATGTCCTGAAACACCTGCCACAACCCACCCATTTATGAAATGAATCTTACATTTATTATTAGATGACCAGGATGTGTTAGTGCACAGAGTCTGCACCCCCCCATCACCACCTCACTCAGTGCGGCACCTGTTAATATTTACACGGTGCGGGGGTGAGATAAAGACAAATACAATGAAGATATTTTGAAATGCTTGGACCTGTGGAGTTAAGCACACACTGGGGCTGATAATGACACGGACGTGTCTGCATTCCTCTCCCCGCACTGAGGTATCTGACAGTCCTGTGACAATCTCACCTAGGTGCAGCCTGAAGAGTTAGGTAAACTTTTCATATCTTCAAGTATTACCTGTTGCACACAGAGGACAGAGAGGGATCAGTGTGACTGTTCCCAGGAGCCTGGCGAGATGACTTATTAGACACTTGAGTACGATCAAAGCTAAGACTGTTCAAACATTCCCAGTCCTTGTGGAGATTACGTTTATTTAACCCACCCAAAATGCCTGTGTCACCAAGGTCGTCCTCTAAGTCAGTGTATTCCAGGCATCGCCTCTTAAAGTCATTTGTGGCCTCCATATTGGTCATAGTCTTATGTGATAGAAGTTCAGCCAGCTGTGGCTGCGTACAGGAAGGTCCTGGTATCTATTTGTAGAAGTGGTTTTCGTTTTAGATTGGTTTCTTACAGGGCGCGATTTCGGCCCTGCCTCGCATTTTAACTTCTCACCGTGGGCTCCCGGCGGCTGTACACTATGTGCAGCTCGGTGTCGCAGAGCGGCCGGACAGGGCTCTCTGTCTGCCTGTCTGTGCCGACAGGGACACTAACCTGCACATAGGGCCTGATTCATTAAGGAAAGTTAATTAAAAAAAAAGAGTAAGTAGTCTCTGGGACAAAACCATGTTACAATGCAAGGAGTGCAAATTAGTTTTCTATTTTGCACATAGGTTAAATACTGGCTGTTTTTTCATCTAGCAGACAAATACTTGATAGCTTTATTTTTACACTGAAATTTAAAGTTGATCTAGGACACGTCCTACCCCAGCTCTAAATCTGTCCCCACATTTTAAATTGACCTCGCCCTCCAATGCAACATGGTTTTGCACAGGTGCAAAGTTACTCCTTTTTTTATGCTTTACTCTCCTTGTTGACTCAGGCCCATGGTGTCTGAGACTTGGTGAAGGTCGGGGTACTGCATGGATGGGGTCTTGGAGAAGGAAAATCCGGGACTGGGCACAACCCAAGCTCAGCAGAAAACGTTGTCCCACTTTATCTGTAATTAGCTCTACCTTACGTATCATGTGTTCCCTACACCTCTTCAATTGTAAGCTTATTTGGGCAGGCCCATCTTTATCATCTGTTTCTTGTCATTGCATGTAACTAGTTACTGTCATGTCATGATCCCTGTGTCATGTACAGCGCTGTGTAATATGTCAGCACTTTAAATTAACAGATAATAATATGACACACTGCAAATTTCCAAACCAGGGGCCTGATTCATTAAGGATCTTAACTTAAGAAACTTCTTATTTCAGTCTCCTGGACAAAACCATGTTACAATGCAAGGGGTGCAAATTAGTATTCTGTTTTGCACATAAGTTAAATACTGACTGTTTTTTTCATGTAGCACCATCGCCACAACACGACATAACCACAGCGCAACAAAGCAACAAATCTCCCGACAATTGCATTTTTCAAGTGACAGTATAACTTTAAAATAAAATCTATACGTATGTCACACAGAAGGATCATTTTTAAATCATAGTCGCAATAAAATTTATTGAATTTTGTATTTTATTTCTCTAACCAGAACTTTTGTATATTTTCTAAATAGCATTTTTGGTCTAATTTACCAAATACTTTGCTAATATATAACAACTGCTACACCTGACAAATCAATGCCGGGTGACCCTGTTTGTGTGATACAACGGTACATCGTCATGGTTACAGAGCTATCAGCTGTGATGTCATCCGTGTTCCGCATTGTGATGTCACACCTGCCAGGGTATAAGTTGCCGTCTCCCTGCCCAGGGCCTCAATTACTTTGGACCAAGGTCACATTACAAAGTAAGGATGGCTAATAATGTCAGGTGGCTCTGGGAGAACCAGGACTTAATCATAATGGGGCTCTACCTGCAGCTGAGAGACACGTTAACCTATTGGTGGTCCCAGGTCAGGAGAAGATTTAATATACTAAGACAGTGGTGGAGAAGGACTAGACCAGGACCCCAGAGCAGGACTGGACCAGAACCGCAGAGAAGGACTGGACCAGAACCGCAGAGAAGGACTGGACCAGGACCGCAGAGAAGGACTGGACCCCTCTCAATCACTCAGGGTGAGGCGAACCAGGAGGGAGGGGTGAAGGAAACCCCGGAAGTAATAGTCATGGACTTTTCTGATGTTCCTGGGCCTTCTGGCTGCTTTGTTATAAAGCTAAAAGTGGTTACAAACAAAAATTAATTCTCTGCATTTCAGTGTATATATTCCTCCATAATAAAAAAAAACATATAAAATCATTTGTTTTCTTCAAATTTTTTTAAAATTGTATTTAACGGTGTGTTTAGATTATTCAGTAAATGTGCTGTGTACAGTATATATTGAGATGTGACATATAGCAGGTGATATACAGGGTAAAGCATCATGGTTACATACAGGGGCGGAACTAGATTGGTTTCCTAGGGGGAGGGGCAATTTAGGCCCCATCCCCTCTTAACTTATCACCATGGGCTCCCAGTGGCTGCACACTATGTGCAGGTTGGTGCCACTAGGCAGGGCTAAGAGATCTGTTCAACTGTTTGGAACTACAAGACCCAGCATGCTCTGGAAGACGGATCTTGCCTACCTCTGTTGCAACACTAAGCCTATAAATAAATAGGACAGGACTCCATATAATATATATGATATATATTTCTTTAATGTCTTTAGAGGCCAATATTCAGCCATAAAAAGAGGGAGGTATATTTGTCTCTGGACAGGGCACTACGAGCCTCTAAGCCCCAATAACAAAACCATTATTAAGAACAACTTGTCCCGACGAAATGTTCCTAATATCTTGACGAGTTTTGCTATGATTACACATTTATGCGTTCCATGGTGGATTGCTTTCAAGATGAGTCATGTGATACATTCTGGGTGGGCCCTATAAAGTGGACTTGTCACCCTCACACAAACGGCAGCCATTTTATGGGTTGAAATGATTTTGTTTTTTATATTTTTATTAAACAAATGTTTATTAACTGTCAGATAACATAACACAGCAAGAATCAAATACATTATACACATACATGCCAACTCTCTGGAATGTCCCGGAGACTCCCGAATTCCGGATAGGTCTCCAGGAATCCCAGGAGAGCCGGCAATTCTTCCGCATCTGCCGGCATGGAGGGGTGTATTGGCGGAAGGGGGGCGGCCCGTCGCGATTTGCGTCATTTTGGCCCTGTCCCCAGAGACGTAATGCCTGCTTTGGGTTTACCCCTGTAAAAAGACCCCAAACAGGCATACATCACTGGGGGGCGGGGCCAAAATGATGCAAAACGCGAAGCCCCACCCCCTTCCACCCTCCTTTCACACCCCTCTTCAGTGATCTCCTGGAGGGAGCCTGTCAAAAGTAGGTAAGTATGATTTTACATCATGTAGAGTGCATTAGTTGAAGCGCTCTCCGTACCCCAGAGAGGACAGAAAACAGATTCTTTTAAACATATGGACAAAGGAAGAATGGTAGTTTTCTTGAATTAAGAAAGAAACAGAGCGAGAAAAAGCAGAAAGGAAGAAAGAAAGAGAAGGAAAAGGGGGAGACATCCGGCCAGAGTCCTATGCTAAGAGAAGGGTAAAAGAATGGGAAAGAGAGGAGTAAAGAAGTAGGAAATAAAAGCAGATAGGTAGGAGGGTGGTGTGGCAGGAACCACCCTGGGGGTAAGAGGGGTAGGATTGGAGACGGGGGTGGATGAGAGGAGGGTGTTAGATAAGTAAAGGGGGAGCGATACTGGACGTAGGACATCCAGGGATTCCAGACTTAGTTAAAGGTTTTGGAGGAGTTACGTATAATGCTGGTCATGTACTCCATGCCGTGAGTTTGCCAGATCCTGTTAGTCACAGCGGTGAGGAAGGGGGGAGCGACCTGCTTCCACTCAACGGCGATTTGGCATGTGGCAGCCGAAATTATGTAGCGAGCTAGTTGATTTTGATGTTTAGTGGCCGAGGGGAACCCACGGGGTAAAAGAAAAATCTTTGGATCAAGGGGAAGGAAAATTTGAATCACAGATTCTATCAGGGATTTAACCTCACACCAAAAAGGGATCAATTTTCGGACAGTCCCACCATATGTGTAGAAATGAGTCTACACCAGAGCATAAACGCCGGGTTGAAATGAGAACTAAGCTTGTATATTGACTAGGGATTAGTGCTCATCTCCAAATAGCCAACATGTGAGCCCTGTTGTGATGGGGACATGGCTTCAACAAAATGGCGTAATTGTTGGACGGTTTGGGTGGTGTTTATTATATACCAAATATATATTTATTAGTCAAATGTTGGGAGGTACGATGTAGTGTCTCATTGATGTCACAGGTTCCCACTGTCAATGCGTCCATGACTCCACCCACAAAATGGCTGCTGCCGCTGTGTTCAGGAGATAAGTTCACTTTAAGTACAGATACTCAAAACACTGACCATGTGGCTTATATGATGTTATGCATATGTGTTTGTGTGTTTTGCCTTCACTGAAACTCGTTCCTACCCTCATAGAAAATATTTTAACCGTGATATGTGAAATGTGTGGGTGTGGCCTAACACCTAAATAGGACAGGCTCAAAAGTTTCTTGTAGCCCTGGATGAAATGCACTTAAATAGAGATAGTACAATCAGCTTTTTCTCTTCAGACACGAGTTCGATTCCCGAACAGGGCCATATCTGTGTGGAGTTTGTATGTTCTCCCCCTGTTAGCGTGGGTTTCCTCCCACACTCCAAAAACATACTGGTAGTTTTTTTGCCTGCTGACAAAAATAACCCTAGTCTGTGTATGCATTAGGGAATTTAGACTGTAAGCTCCAATGGCGCAGGGACTGATGAGAATGACAAATATTCTCTGTACAGCGCTGCGGAACTGGTGGCGCTATATAAATAAATGATGATGATGGACTGGCTGCATGTGGTCATTCAGTCATGTTATTCTCTTCCATTCTGCTACAAATATATAGCTTCTGTTTTCTGCCCATGCTTTGTTAATAGGATCTGGCCTACAAACATGTTTTTGCATATATTTGAGTGTGACCACATGCATTAAACAGTTACACAGACCTGCAATACTACCGATGCCAAAAGTGTTAACAAAAAATGAAATGCAAGTTTTATGAAATTGTTTTGCTGCAAATGTTTGGACTACGCTCCCGGTTCTCATTACTGGACGAGAGAGGCACAGAATGCACCCCCCTCTCTCTGCCCTGTGCCAGGATATTCTCTATATGCACCTGCTGCAGCTGGGAACATGTAGGAGAAGCCCTCCTCTGGCCCCGCCCACTGCACTTGTCTCACTCCTCTATTGGCTGATGAGGAGACCTCATGGTAATGTACTCAGAGAATGTCTACCCAGATTGTGTCTGTCCCAGGCTGGGGACACAGACTGAGTGGGAAAGTGGCAGAGAATGCCCAGATCTTTCCTGGTAAAGAAACCCTGTAGTCACAGGATCCCGGATTACGGGCAGCTGCTGGAATCCCAGGCAGGTAAGTGCATACACCTAAGGGGGCTGCATTCCCAGTGCATGATTTGTAGTATGCATATAACTGTCATGATCACAGGTCATTACCTACATATGTACCCACATATCTACTGAACAGAGGGCAAGGCTGTGCCTGTGTTATTGGGGACAGGCTGACACCGTGCCTGTCCCCAATACTGACACAAAGGGAATTTCAAACTCATTTTCCTACAGTTTTCAGCTGTAAATATTGTGACTTTAATTTGAAATAACTGAACTGTTTCCGTGTCTTTAAATCATTACCCGTTACGTTGTTTGTTTGTGACTTTTAGATTGTAAGCTCTCACAGACAGGGCTCTCTGCTTTTTGTAAATTAGCAAATGTCTCTTTTTGTACAGCGCTACGGGATTTGTTGGTGCTTTTTACATATTATAATGGAATTTTCACTTTCGGTTGCTAAACAAATGCTCCAGCTTATTATAAGACATTAAAAGATTTCTTTGCAAGATGAGATCTCAAGCTCATAATATAGATGTAGTCATTGGTGCTTAAGATTTGCACCTTGTTTGCCTGTCACCCCTGTAAGTTCTGGTGCGTTACAGATGCCTTTGTCCGCCGACTCCTCGCTGTAACTCCTTTCTTTTATCTCAGTGGAGGAGCAGGTGCAGCTGGGGGGACGTGTGACAAATGCACCTGCAGTTTATTTCTTCCATCTTCATGCTGCCTCTGAATAGAGTCCCTCTCTCCCGTTCCCAGCTCATTCGGGTGGGATTTGTGCCACCCTGGGGTATCAATTGTCCATAAACAAAAAGCTGGTGCTGCTGAAGAGTCTCTTAGAAAGCAGAGATTCCCGGCGATGTTTCACTGCAAATTTGGCGGAACTAAGATGTTCTGCAGCAGCTGAGTCGCCAGTATAATCTGTTAACCCTTGATTAGTCGCACTGGAAGGGGTATAGTTGCTGACAGGTAGTGTCAGGGCCAGTAATGGACATTTGACCTGACCATAAGCATAAACACATTAATCATCATCATTTATTTATATAGCGCCACCAGTTCCATAGCGCAGTACAGAGGATATTTGTCATTTACATTAGTCCCTGCCCCAGTGGAGCTCACAGTCTAAATTCTCTAACACACACAGACACACACACAACAATAAACAGACAGACAGACACATTAGAGTTAACTTTCGTCAGCAGCCAATTAACCTACAAGTATGTATTTGGTGTGTGGATTAGAACCTCCGTACTGGTATAACTGTGACTCCTTTAACATTCAGCCCCACTGAGAAACACACACATTATAAAGCAGACTTTTTATTCAGGGATTCTGGGCTGATTTGTAGCCCAGTAAACTCTGCGTCTCTGCCTGTAACATTGTGCTGTGCGAGTGTAACAAGCAACAGGTACCACAACAGTACAGAATTAGCAAATGTTATGTTGCCAAGAACATGCAAAATATACAGCTTGTACTTTCTCATTTTAAGCACTGGAGCACAGTAAAACAGTAACCAGAGATACCCGGACACTTATATGTCATTAAAAAGCTGGTTTTAGTTTCCGTTACATAGCAAGAAGTAGTGGGTAAAATGTGGAAGACAGCAACTGAAAACAGTTCCACCGACAGGCTGAGAAAGAAGGGTACAAATGTAATATAAACCATTACATAATAATTTCAGTCTTCATAAGAGAGAATTCTAGATTACATGGAATTATCACTTACACAGTTCATACCTTAAGACAGTGTTTCTCTTTTGGCATATTGAACTCTAAAAAATGCTACAGAATTTACAGAGGAACCCCTATCTGTCCACATCTCACCCCCTCCAAAGCTGGGCTACAAGTTTCTGGTACCTTAACTAAAAAAATAAAATAACAGGATTAATTTTTCTTGTATGTCAGTGGCGGAACGGTTAGCATCAGATGTCGCCAAACAAATTTTAATTCATACATACAAATTTGGGATAGTTCACCATTACGCATTTTCATATCATGGAACCCCTGACGTTCTTTGGCGGAACCTTGGGGTTCCTCGGAATCTTGGAGTTCCTCTGAACCCAGTTGGAGAACACTGCCTTAAGATGGTCACATGTGCAGCTCATGTCTGGGTATGAGTGTCCCTATTATTTTAATAATAAGGGTGTTGGTTGTGGGAGGTAAATGTAGGTATATTTGCCTAACAATACCCCTGATATTACAGAAATGTGTGTTTCTGGTACAGGTCTGGTGTCGTCCCAACGTCAGAATGAGGATTCTTCCATCCCAAGGCATGATGGCACCGAGCAGCGGCAGATACATCCAGCTCCACCACAGATCCAGCCGGACGTGGATCTGGGGGATCAGTATGATAAGACTTTCCTTAAGCCGCTGGCCCTAAGAATGAGTGATGCTCTGTCAATATTGGCAAATGAACTACCTCTCAAAGACAACATTAACAACCTTAATATGCCCCTCAGGAGCAGAACATCTGATGGAAGTTTTTCCACATCAGGGAGTAAGGCCACATTCAACCCACCCTCTCAGGGAACACCGCCACCAACCTCAGATTCTGGCGGCTGCTTTCAGAAACCTGGACTTTACACTGGTAGCAAATTACGGAACTGCAGGTTTTTCAGCTGCCCGCACTGTTCTAAGGCCTACAGCAGCCTGGGCGCCCTAAAGATGCACATCCGTACCCACACATTGCCCTGTGCCTGCAGGATCTGCGGCAAAGCTTTCTCCAGACCCTGGCTTCTCCAGGGACATATTCGGACACATACAGGTAAAATGACAGCCTCCTACAGATCATCAGTAATCTCATATGATGCCGCAGCATAGAAATCTGTAATGTTTCAGTGATCCATCTGTTTGTCCTCTTTGCAAAGTTGTTGTATCAGTGGCTGGACAGCAGAAAAAGTGAGATCTAGACAGGAGAAGGGTCTTCTATGTATCCTGGTTTTCAGGTGCACTTTACTGTGATCAGAGCACCAACTCTGTTCATTCTTCAAAACTGGAACACACGGCCATGCAGGAGATCAGGTGGGTGGGGTTAGAACAGTGAAGCCGATAAAAGCATTACAAGTATAACAGCAGTGCAAAGTATTTAAGCACAGTCAGCTCCTGCGTATCCATGTGTAGGCAAGTTTCGAGTGAGAGGGGCTGTTGAAAATTTCAATAAATGTTAACAATAGCACAGAGTAGCACATCTTCCAACAGTCCGAAATTTAGGCTGGAGAGTCACGATTTTAGGGCACTGTCATGCCTTCCACAGACCAGGATTCCAGGACACCTGGGAGAGGACCTGTGCCCTTTCCCTGGTGTGTGCACCAGCGACAGATGTGCGCGGTATTGAAGGGGGGGGGGGAAGGGGGCTTTGTGGAAATCCACGCACAGACCCCCGTTTAGGGACATCTGAAAGTTGGGATCTGAGGAGTGGTCATGTTAGGCTCCTGTGAAACTAATGCAGGAAGTTCAAGGACCACTTACAGTATTTATGCTCCAAGGCTAAAAGCTACTAGCCCTCCCTTGTTAATACATTGTGGTGGGTACCACCATCTTGGAGACATCTCATGTAGCCTTTAATAACCTCACCGGCAACATTTATATCCCAACATAATTTCCTCGTTTTAAACGATTCTGTTGCCTGTGTCAGTATGGAGCCGTCTCCAAACAAATCAATAATCCTATCAATGACTGAATGCCCTTTCCACCAGTGAGCAGCCAACATGCAGTGTTCTGCTGCTTGGCCAATATATCATGCTAGTGTCATGTTGTAATAGTGGGTACCGTTTAATTGGGGCCAAAGGCAGAACTAGCGAGCTGTGGGTCCCGGGCAGGGAGGAGGGAACCAAGGGCCCCAACCCCCCATGCATCGGGCCCTATTATATCCATGGGCCCCAGTGCACCGCACCAATGGTAGTTCCGCCACTGAATGGGGCCATCACACTGTAATGCTTCTTCTTCTCAACTAATGTAATGTGAAGCCTCCCTGAGCACATTGCCCATAGTAGATACACTCATCTTGCTGGGGCCACAGCAGCAGATACTTGACGTTGTTACAGATAGCCTGTCTACTATCATTAAGTTACGTTTCTCCTTCTTGCAATAAACACTAACTAACCATATACAGATCAGCAGCAAAACTCTGATCCAATTCCTCCAGGATCCATAGCGTGTGCTCTGTGCACACAAATTCATTATACACTTGGTGCTCACGTCATTAAATGTGGGGGACCCTTATCGTTATCACATAAAAGTGTGATGTGCTTGACCTTACTCTGCTCTATGATCACAGGACCACACAAAGTCCTTACTGAAGAACACAGAAGCCAGCCGGAAAGTCAGCCAAAGTATTTAGTGGAAGCTGCTTGACAGCATGTATGAGCTGTAATAACTGTAGGCGGTGGGCAAACCTGCAGTTTAAACAGAGAGAACACTGGAACAAACAGTGTTGATATGGAATACTGCAGATTACACGACAGTGAGCTTTGTATAACTTAAGCCGGGTACACACTACACTGTTCTCATCCAATAATCGGCTCAAACAGCCGACATACGACCGCTCGTTCAAAAGTTGGGTCAGTGTGAGCAGTGACATGATGGTCGAAAGTCTGCCCAAATGGACGATTGTCGCCTCATTTGGTTGGTCGTACCATTTAATATTTTCGTTCCAGTCTTGTTTCCATTGTGTAGTGTGTACAAACTTCCGACTGATCCACAACAGTGAGTACGAAATTAGTCATTGCTCACGACAACATGGCTGTAAAAAGTCGCTAAAGGGACGTCCGCTCTTCCCTTTATCGTCCTAAACAAGGCTAGTGTGTATGCAGTCCATGGACCGAGCGATTGGACCATCGATCGCATGTAAAATCACTCGGCATAAAAAGTTGGTCGAAATTTCTGTAGTGTGTACCCAGCTTTACACATCGTCCCATCAATTAAATACAGAACATGGGGCCTGATTCATTAAGGATCTTAACTTAAGAAACTTCTTATTTAAGTCTCCTGGACAAAACCATGTTACAATGCAAGGGGTGCAAATTAGTATTCTGTTTTGCACATAAGTTAAATACTGACTGTTTTTTCATGTAGCACACAAATACTTGATAGCTTATTTGTACACTGAAATTTAAAGTTGATATTTGTGTGCTACATGAAAAAACAGTCATTAGTTAACTTATGTGCAAAACAGAAAACTAATTTGCACCCCTTGCATTGTAACATGGTTTTGTCCAGGAGACTGAAATAAGAAGTTTCTTAAGTTAAGATCCTTAATTAATCAGGCCCCTGTTCTTACAGTAGTTATAAAGTTGTCTTGTGTGTTTATCTATATCACTATATCATTAGAGCCACGTGTTTTACATGCCGTCTGTTCTAATTATTTTTTTTACAGGCGAGAAACCGTTTTCTTGCTACCACTGCGGCCGCGGCTTTGCGGACCGGTCCAATCTGCGCGCTCACCTGCAGACGCACTCGGAGGTAAAACGATACCAGTGTCCAGGCTGCAGCAAGACCTTCTCCCGCATCTCCCTGCTCACCAAACACCGCAGTGGCTGCTGCTGCCCCGTTTCATGACTCTGAATCCCACTGGAGCTGTCAATCACAATGATCCCTATTACTACATGTGCAGAGACTTTCTAAATAGCACATTGTCCTGGAAAAGTAAATTATTTGGAAGACCATAAATGCTTTCTAGAGCTCTCCTTGCTGAGTACAACAAGGTTACTGCCGTCACAGAGAGATGTTTGTCAAACGATAGTACATAGGAATATGGCCACTGGGTGGCGCTGTTCTCTTACTGTCTATGGATGATATCTGAATGTAGCTCAGACCACTTAATATGGCAGCTGTTCATTTTAATGCAGAATAAGCAGTTCAATCATGTCCTCTGAGCAGAATAATTGACGCCCATAGGTGTCACTGAAACTTTATAGAATATTGAAAATGTGTCATATATATATATATATATATATAATGATCACAACCGTTTGGTCAAGTATTGCAAGAGTGTGTAAGCTCCCATGATCATGTTTTATCGTACCAAAACACAACACATCTGTTGATTTGGCTTTATTAACTTGCAAAAAAATCACGATGCCAGGAAAATGTGGAAGTGTGTACGCACTCATGTCTATGAGTATACGCAGATATCTGTAGAGTGTATACAGAGTGATATTCTTTTCAGCCGATGGTTATGAGAGATGAAGATCACGGGAAAATCTTGTAGGTGTGTACATATGAATCAGCTTGCTCAAGGGGGTCTTTCAATATGGGTGAAGTCATTATAGAAATTGCATCTGCAGTAATATTGCATAGGTGTGCGCCCAGCTTATCACAAAGCTACTGACAAACCATGGCAAGACTTAAAGTAGTGAAAAAAAAAATGGTCAATACATTTTCACAAGCTGCAATTCAGATGTAACAAGTACTCTCATACATATTTGCCTACTCTCCTATAAAATGGTGAAATTAACGGCATTGAATAGTGGGGGCGGGGCTTAATCACATCATTAAGCCCTCCCCCCCGCTATTCAATACCTTGAATTTCTGTAATTTTAGTGGGGGCGGGGCTATAGTGACGCAACAACTTAATATTTATTGTATGCATTTAATATGTTCTTTAAAAAAAACAGTACTCGGACAAATGTCAGAGCCCGTCACCAGATTCAGCCAATCAGGCCATCTTAAAAGGGTCACATGTTCTTAACGTCATGTGACTCTCCTATTGTCAAGGTTGTAAAAACACACCAGATGCGCCCAACTTATACATCCAGTAAATTTCAAATTTTAATATTTGCTTCTCAATGTTACCTCCTCCTAATGGGTGATTAACCAAAGTGCAATAAACCTTAATTCACTGGATGATTGATGTCTGGCCCAATGTAACGCATCACTATGGGGTTGTACGTCTCTTGTTCAGCGCCCTGTATAGTAAACCATCTCCTAATGCCAGAGTCGTGTTCACCTATTCTGATTTACAATGGGCAGGTAGAGCAGCCAATATATATTTTGAGCAGGTGCAGGTAAATATATAACCCCTCTTGCACTCAATAAAATATGTTCTGGGGTAACCTTGTTTTATCGTAACATTTTGATGTTTGTCTTGTTCGTGTGGATCACTGCGGAGTGTCTTGATTCTGGGAAACTAAGACTTGGGGATATGATCCCAGTAAAAGAAATATGAAACGATTGATATAGTAAACAGTAATTTGTAGAGTTGTGTTCCCTGCAGCATATTGTTTTCAGTTGACCATCTTCCAAATATTCGGCCATATCCAAAAATAAAATTGCACTAGAATCACAATATAATGTAAAACGCAAACCCCCAAAGGAAAAATGAATGTACTGATGAAGTAAAGGCGCCACTTTCATCCCTGACCAAAGACGGATGATGTCATGAATCTAGCCATAATAAGATATAATCTGCTGCATAAGCGGACATTTGTAGAGTGTACATAATTCAAAAAAACCCTACATATAAATGTGAAAGATTAGGATCTAAACCCTTTTCCCTTCCCCAGCAACACTCCTTTGCACTGAATAAAATATTCATATTGAAATCATTAGATGGAGTGTATCCATTAAAACCTATCACCTCTGCACTCAGTTAAAGGAACAATAAGGGGTATATTTACTAAACTGCGGGTTTGAAACAGTGGAAATGTTGCCTATAGCAACCAATCAGATTCTAGCTGTCATTTTGTAGAATGTACTAAAGAAATGAAAGATAGAATGTGTTTGGTTGCTATAGGCAACACCTCCACTTTTTCAAACCCACAGTTTAGTAAATATACCGCCGAGCTCAATCAGTGCAGACAGGCTGGAGGGAGAATGTTCCTCGCCTGTCTTTCCAGAAGGACACTATGGCGCATATTCAATTCTCAGCGTTTTCCGCTGCGGAAAAACTATTACCGGTATTACGGTAATAGTAAGCTGGATTTCAGAACGCAGCTCCCTGAGCCGCGAGCTGAAATCCAGCGAGAAAAGTACCGTAATACCGGTATTCACGAGCACTATTACCGTAATGGCGGTAATAGCGCGCGGGGCGCTAGATTTTTGGCTATAATGTCAACAATTGAATATGCCCCTATATGTAACATTTTCTGACCCGAGTCATGTAATTTCCCTACAATCCAACCTTTCACCACAGGAGCTCTTATGAACGATATGTTTCTTTGGCTGGAAAAGTGCAGTGTTTATGGTGGATCACAAGGCAAAGGTGAGCATGTAAAGTAAATATATGAGAGAGCACACTTGGCAGTACTACTATTTCTGCGTATCAAACCTCTACCAGACGGCAGTTATTTGATCCTGTTCTTCCTCAACCACCTCCTCCCAACAGCTTCCTACTGTTCTACCCAAGAAGTCAGAGTTTGTACAGGAGAATTCTGAAAGCATGCTCAGGAGTCAGTAGTAACAATTACTGGGAGTAACAGCAGCCACTGTTGTACCTATCATTGTTTTTCCCCACACGTAGGCGTGACTTATATTAGTTATAAATACAGAATCACCAAGCACAAAGGCAGAAGGCATTGATGCCCGTAAACAGATTATGCTTAAATATGCAGAATTAAATTTGTAATATTTTGAAATAATTAAAGAGGTTGCATCCAGTAGCAAGTCCCAATCCTGCAATTGCTCTACTGGTATCATTATCTTGTTTGCACTACTAGAACCCCAATTCAATTTGTCTCTTATCGCTTGCACAGTAATTCCGTTAGTATAAAGGGAGTATAGGTCAATTAATGGTGACAAATGCACTTATTTTCATTATACTGATAATAAAACAAATGGGTATAATTAATTTAATGCAGATGGCGTGGCTTAACTTTGCCTAAAAAAATCTAAAAAAGTCCAGTGCCTGGTTCAACAATTCATGCCCTCATTTTGCCCCACGTCACACCCATGGTCACAACCATAACCCTTAATTCAGTCCAAAATTTCCCCACATACCAAATACCAATCACTAGAGAGTAGCCGGATGGGGCGCCTGTTGCCCACCACGGCTTTAAATTGATGTTGACGCTATTTGCACCATGCACATTTTCAGGGGTAGCCACCAGCCCGTAAAAGTAGCTTTATCCCTTATAACGGGGGACAGTTCTATGGACTGGGGGTGGACGTGCTCCCTGAAAACAGTTGTGAGGACAGTTAGGCATACTTGTACATATAAAGCAGTAGGGGTCTGCATTTTCTGCAATTTATAAACAGCCCTTAGTGGAGGCAGCCATATTGAAGGCTAAAACGATATCCATTGTAATTGAGCCTATGAATTTAGTAGGAATTAGTGACATAATATAGTACTTCATGCCTAATGCCTTAGATACCACATTTCTTCCTTTGCAAACTGAAACGCTAACTGAAATGTGGGTGTGGTCAAGGCTAGCTGGGGTCGTGCCTGACTCATCGGAACCGCTAAAGCTGCCCCCAACACCCATCCAACTAAGTGACTTGTGCATTGCCGCGCTGAGTGGTAGTGAGTGGAACCTGCTAGAAAGCTGTGGGTCCCAGTGCGGGGAGGAGGGAACCCGGGCCCCCGATCCTCTTCATCTGCCATGTAGCGGGCCCTATTATCTCCATGGGCCCCGTGCACTGCATCTGCCGCACCAATAGTAGTTCCGCCATTGCTGCCAACATTCCATGACTTTTAGGACAGTCCCCTGGAATCAGGACTGACATCTAAAGTAGGACAGTATGCCAAAGCTGCCGAGTATGATAAGGAGGACTACCTAATGAGACCCCACAACCTGAAAACCCTTCCTGACAAAAGCAGGTTTGAAAATGTGGAGATGTTGCCTATAGCAACCAATCAGATTCTAGCTGTCATTCTGTAGAATGTACTAAACAAATGACAGCTAGAATCTGATTGGTTGCTATAGGCAACATCTCCACTTTTTGAAACCCTGAGTGTTAATAAGATACACGAGTGAATAAGATTACCATAGCTCCCTGCTTAACCCCACTGTACATCTTAATAGAGATATTTCCATTTCTTGGCCTGTTCGGTATTCAGGTCTGCCCTCGGTCTATCCCCAGGCACATGACACTTGTGTGGTGACAGAATGCTGGGCATGAGCAAGTCAGTCTCACAGATGCCCCCACAGATCCAGCCCCATCTAGCAGTAAGCCGACCATCATTGTTAACCAGCTTCTATTTTGGGCGACGACATCTAAATGCGTCGCTGCACCTGTCTCGGGAGGGAAAATATTTCTGCAGGTCTAAAATAAGACGAGATGTTTTCCCTCCTGGTGTAATGTCCGCCTGCTGGCAGGTGGAGGGCTGTTCGGGGTGAATGAGATTTTCCATAGCGTTCTTCCTGCTACATATCACACCTCTCCTCCACCTTACTGCAGACCAGTGACATTCTCACTGTTGCTTGGCAATATACAGAGAGAAATATTTTGTTTATCCCCAGAGGGACTCTGAGACTAATCACAATTCAATTAAGCAGATCTGGTTATTGGTGGATAAATTGCAGCCTTATGTGGCTTTCGTAAAGGAGATGTCCAATATCAAATGATATTATGTTATGAGCGCTTTTCTACAACTTCTACTAAATACACTGATTTACCTTTCCCAGTTTATTTCAGCACTTAGATCTGCCACAGAAATTCTTCGGCCGTGCAATTTATCATTAAAATGCCACTGGAGCAGCTGAGAGGCGCTTAGCTTCCCGAACAGTCTTACTGCTCGCTAGACCAGCGCAGGGTCCATCTGTGTGAGCCAGCATGCCGGAGGGTTTGTTAAATAGAGAAAAGCCCTAAATCCGGTGTTACTCACCATAGAAAGCCACTGTGACAGTGCAGGCGAACTGTCTAGCACCTCAGCTCTCAGCATTTACACCACACTTTAGCATTAACCTGTAGAACCAGGCGAATTGTGGTCTTCACCTTTAGCAGCCCCCTTAACCGTATAGCTGAATGTACTCACTGGTGCTCGGTTCATCCAGA
This sequence comes from Mixophyes fleayi, assembly GCF_038048845.1. NCBI lineage: Eukaryota > Metazoa > Chordata > Amphibia > Anura > Limnodynastidae > Mixophyes > Mixophyes fleayi. Next base: position 87,766,300 of record NC_134411.1, on the reverse strand, counting down.
CCGTGGGCACACAGTAGTAGAGGTTTATTATAAGGAAAGTGTTGGCACAGGAAATATTGGAGAAACTGTGGCAATAACGTATATGGTGCTGATCCTGGTGTAGACAGAGAACTTTGTATATCATATCACACCATCCAAGATGGGCAACAACAAGGTCTACAGGCCTGATGTTGAGAAGCACCTAGTTTGCGTAGTGTAAACTACAGTAATGTTCCATGTGCATGCCTATAAAGAGAGCGCATGTATATGTGTGCAGGCAGAGTTGCACGCATGTGGCACTTCTGCCTCTCCGGTCATAAGGAGGCGCGACAGCAGAGAGAAGGAGCGATCTAACGTAGGCTGAGTATAGTGAGGGCGTTCACGCTAATGCGACTGAGACAAACCAGCCAAGGAGACACATATACAGGTGTCAGGAGCCGCGTCTTCTGCACCTGCTAGAGGGCTGTCACAAACGTGATGATGACGACGGTTGTCAGCGCTAGCTAGCCGCTACTGATTGGCTGTATAAGAATTCACCTCTGAAGCTGATAGGTGCTTTCTGCATTGATTGTGCCTATATTATAGGATTTTGTGGGTGTATTTGAAAATTATTTTTTTTTGCTACATTCATTCGTGCACAAGAAGGAATATTATATCTGCTGTGTTATATAAGGCCTAATAGCAAATGTGTTTTTCTCCAAACAAATGTTAACAAACTTTGCTTGTGCTAATGACCTGGTTGTGATGTCTAACTCCGCATCAGGTCCTGAATGTCCGAGCATCACTCAGGGCAGGCGGCAGGCAGGAACAGACAAATTCCAAGCCAAGGTCAGGGCAGGCGGCAGACAACAGAATCATATCCAGTATCCAGGCAGAGGTTAGCGCAACAGAAAACAGGATGTTCCAAAAACAAGTGAGTGTACAGCTTCCTGCACTATTGTAAGAGCAGGCAGCCAATCCAATTCCCACACTCCAAAAACATACTGATAGGTTAATTGGCTGGTATCAAACTTGACCCTAGTCTGTCTCTATCTGTCTGTATGTGTGTTAGGGAATTTAGACTGTAAGCTCCAATGGGGCAGGGACTGATGTGAGTGAGTTCTCTGTACAGCGCTGCGGAATTAGTGGCGCTATATAAATAACATGATGATGATGGTCAGACGATGACACGTTTAGATGCCGTCATTGTCCCACCACATCTGTCCCATGTCAGATATAATGGCCCCCTACACCAGATGTCGATCGAGATCCGCAGTTTCAACAGCAGCTTGAAGCTGCGCTATTAATATTACGTCTGTTAAGTGTATGACAGGTACACCCTAAAGAATCAAGTAATCGTATCTGACCAGTAACGGACGCATGTCATTATAATAGGGTATAACTTCTAGGGGTCTGACATTAGCCGGAGCTGTTGTCACTAAATACGTAAAGCAATTAATCTGCGTCCTTTGACGATGCCTGTGTCATTCTGTGTGACCACCCCGTAGCGCTGTAACATGTAAGGTGCTGTTACAGAAATACAGCCCTCTATAAATATCCCAGCGCCAGCTCAGGGAAGGGGATTTCTCTGGGGTGGAATGTCGGAGAAGGGTCTTAAAATAGCCCCGTGTTACTATGTATACCCCTGAGTGGCACTCCCCCAAGCCCTTGGCACAAACTGTGGGTCTCTCAGGAACTTTCCCTGGCAAGGCACCAGCCTCGAGACTTTCCTACTCCCTCTCGCCAAGGCCGGACATGTCAATTTAAGATGCAATAGCTGACACCTGTGGACAGTGAGGCTCTGCCGTGGATTAACCCCTTCACCTACAGTGCTGATAATGATTGACAGCAATAAAATTGTATATTCACATGCATAGGGATATTAAAGACGTCCACTTGACATATCTTTGAGTTTAATAACTGGGCCCCAGAAAGCATAGGCTTGCCGTTTCCCTTTTTAGGTCTAAGAATATTGTTCTCTGCATTCAACAAAAAGTGCAAGTTTATCTTTATTTTCTAGTAAATTAACATTAGAATCTCATAGTTTCAGTTGTGCATAGAAAGTTCTGTACCAATAAGTTGTAGACTGTTAAATCTGGGCATACACGCAGTTATTCAGATGGATAATTTGGTTAAATGGTTCTATTTAGACTGGCTGCAAATCTCTGCGTGTGTCAGTCCAAATCGATCATCAGTCCAGAGCATAGATGCATGACCTCTGGGGTGCACGGAAGCAGGACAGGAACAGGGGTGTCCGAGATACAAATTCCTGTCCCATACTGCACCAGTCCCCACCTTTTTGAGACTCACCCATTCACTTACCTCCCAACAGGACAAAATAAACCCCACCCACAAATGGTGAAACTTGTGTAAACCTCCACCCACTTTCGTGGTAAGCCACGCCCCTTTGTGGTCCATCAATCGGGATGTCCCTACAAAATCAGGACCTTTGGGAGGTGTGCATTCAAGTGTGAGGTCAGAAAGTCTGGCAGCCAATCAGAATGAATGAGCTGTACTCTGATTCAGTGTTTTCTTATTCTATGCAAAACTATGTACTAATAAAGTTGCAATGCTCCGTTTTTGGCACCATATGTAAGATTTAGTTCATATTTGGCCTTTGCCCTGTATGTCCGGGAGACTCCTCAATTTTGGGTCAGTCTCCTGAAGTCCCGGGAGAGCAGGCTATTCTCCCACATCCTGCACACATCCCAGGGAGCCTCCATGATGCAATTTGTGGTGAATCGCTTCATTTTGGCCCAGCCCCCCGTGGCAAAATGATGCCCTTTGCCGCGCCCCGCCCACTTCAGTCCACACTCTTCACCTCCCAGAGGGGAGGTGTAAACAGTTGCCAAGTATGATTTACCTATCACATATAATAAAGCTCTGCTAATAAACACAGTAGAGGTTACAGAGAAATTTTGGCATATGGAGAACCGGAGAAAGTGGTACACAGGCTGCACCCCCTAGCTCCACCCCAGCACACTACTGCACACAACCCCGGCACACTGCTGGGCAAAGAGACGGAGAGGAGGCAAGTAAGGAGGAAATAGTGGAAATGTGATGCTCCTCCCATAATATTCATATTAAAATATAGTTACCAACTTTTTGTAGTTGGTATCCGGGAGCCTCATGGGGGAGGTGGGCGTGCGGGGGGTGCTCCGAAAAAATCTTGTCATTTTGGAACCGCCCCCCATGAAGTAATGACGCAAATAATTTTACAGCGGGGGGGGCGGGGCCAAAAGCCGCAATTCCCAGAGAATTGCGGCATTTAGGACTTAATTCTGCCCACTTCACTAGGAAGTGGGCAGATGCGGGAGATTGCCATACTCTCCCGGGAGTCCGTGAGACTCACCCAAAATGCGGAGTTGGCAAGTATGCGTTAGAATAAATCTGGCTAACCTGGGCCTCTACAGGTGTGTAAACTACAAGCCCCAGCATGTTTTGCTAGTAGATAGCCAGCTGACACCTGGCAGGGCATGCTGGGATTTGTAGTTTTACACCCAACACCATCAAGTTTTTGAAAGTTTTTGTTATTTTATTTATATTAAACTTAGCTGGGCCTGTCTGCAACGATGGAGGAGGATCACAGAATAAAAATACAGGTATGGTCATGACCAATAACGCATGTTCTACGAAAGAATATTAGCATTTTTATAAACATTCCTCAATAGTCCAGATGTTTTGGCTGCAGAAAGGGTGGTACTAATCAACTTGTCACGTGGCGTTGGTAATATGTAGGCGCTGGTTGGTTGGCAGTGAGACATCTTTGCCCAATTTATTTTATGCCACAATAACAATTTATCATTAATACACTAATATAAATAATGCATTTTGCTTTTCTATGTCACACAATACAATGTTGCATGTTATGTCAGTACATGTCTGAACTTTAATAATGTTTTTGACCTTTGGCAGTCTGCAGTCATAGGTGAAAAGTGAGAAGCCATTCATCAATCTACCAATATTCCACAGACATTAATCTCTATGTCAGATACCACAAGATAGAAAGCAATAAATCACGTCAGCAGCCAGGCAGTTAATATCAGCGTGTACACCCCATGTGGTGAGAAGGGGATTCATGCCCTGACAAATGTATTCCTGGCCATGGTATGAATACGTGTGTGTTTACACTCCCCGGAGTCCTCACATGTGTGGAATACTTTCCACGTGATGTGGCAGCCGCAGGAGGCTTGCACTGGTTAGCAAATTTTACACAGCGGAAACTTGGACATCACAACACAAGGCCAGAGACACCCAGTCCATAGGGAGGGACTGGGTGTCTCTGGCTCTCGCTCTCTGTCCCGAGAGAGAGAGCGAGGGAGAGAGGGAAAGAGAGAGGGAGGGAGAAAGAGGGAGAGAGAGAGAGAGAGGGAGGGAGAAAGAGGGAGAGAGAGAGAGGGAGGGAGAAAGAGGGAGAGAGCGAGAGAGAGTGAGAGCGAGGGAGGGAGAGAGAGAGGGAGAGAGAGAGGGAGAGAGAGAGAGAGGGAGGGAGAAAGAGGGAGAGAGTGAGAGCGAGGGAGGGAGAGAGAGAGAGAGGGAGGGAGGGAGGGAGGGAGAAAGAGGGAGAGAGAGAGAGGGAGGGAGAAAGAGAGAGAGAGTGAGAGCGAGGGAGAGAGAGAGAGGGAGAGAGAGAGAGGGAGGGAGAAAGAGGGAGAGAGTGAGAGGGAGAGAGAGAGAGGGAGGGAGGGAGAAAGAGGGAGAGAGCGTGAGAGAGTGAGAGCGAGGGAGAGAGAGAGAGGGGGAGGGAGAAAGAGGGAGAGAGAGAGAGAGAGGGAGAGAGCGTGAGAGAGTGAGAGCGAGGGAGGGAGAGAGCGAAAGAGTGAGGGAGGGAGAAAGAGGGAGAGAGCGAGAGAGAGTGAGAGCGAGGGAGGGAGAGAGAGAGAGAGAGGGAAGGAGAAAGAGGGAGAGAGAGAGAGGGAGGGAGAAAGAGGGAGAGAGCGAGGGAGGGAGAGAGAGAGAGAGAGAGAGGGGGAGGGAGAAAGAGGGAGAAAGAGAGAGGGAGGGAGAAAAAGGGTGAGAGCAAGAGAAAGTGAGAGCGGGGGAGGGAGAGAGAGGGAGGGAGAGAGAGAGGGAGAGAGAGAGAGAGGGAGAGAGAGAGGGAGGGAGAAAGAGGGAGAGAGCGAGAGAGAGTGAGAGCGAGGGAGGGAGAGAGAGAGAGAGAGAGGGAGGGAGGAAGAGGGAGAGAGAGAGAGGGAGGGAGAAAGAGAGAGAGAGTGAGAGCGAGGGAGAGAGGGAGAGAGAGGGAGAGAGAGAGAGGGAGGGAGAAAGAGGGAGAGAGCGAGAGAGAGTGAGAGCGAGGGAGGGAGAGAGAGAGAGAGAGGGAGGGAGAAAGAGGGAGAGAGAGAGAGGGATGGAGAAAGAGGGAGAGAGAGAGCGAGGGAGGCAGAGAGAGAGAGAGAGGGAGGAAGAGGGAGAGAGAGAGAAGGAGGGAGAAAGAGGGAGAGAGCGAGAGAGAGTGAGAGCGAGGGAGGGAGAGAGCGAGAGAATGAGAGGGAGAGAAAAAGAGCGAAGGAGGGAGAGAGCCAGGGAGGGAGAGACAGCCAGGGAAGGAAAGAGAGTGAGGGAGGTAGAGGGGGAGCGAGAGTGAGGGAGGGAGTCCCCAATTTCTATGACCAGGATTTAACAATTTGCCTCTGAAAACTTTTGCCCCCAGAAAATATATTTTTTCAATACTGCAGAACATAAATTTATCTTTTTCTCCATGTTAGGTGCGATCCTTACCACATATGTCCCAACTGTCCCATTTTAAGCGGGACAGTCCCAATCTGAGGGGACTGTCGAGACTACCGGAAAGTTGGGATGACCACAAAACTACAACACACTTGTCCAGATCTGGCCTGGGACTAATGTCCCGAGGGACTGTATTTCATCATGTACTTTTCATTCTCTGAGTTAATATTTTTCAAGTTCTAGTATTTAAAATGTACAGTATGTTATAACGAAATTCAGTAAACATAATGTGATGGTAATATTTGTGCCCAAAGGCCCAGCAACATCGTGTCTCACATAAGATGATCAGATCACTGACTCAGCAGCTCATTTTTTTCACTTTAAAGTGAAAGATGGTGTTAATCAAAGAACGGCTCGGTTCACCCAATTCCTCCCATCAAAATAAACTAAATTTTGCACCCCAGCAGCCCCCGTCACTTCACATGCCGTCCTCTTACCCATACATGACTCAAATGCGCAAAACATAGGTCACATAACGTCACAAGATGTAATGTTCACTGCTGTCCTGCATATTCTCAGTGTTACTGCTTGTCTGTCACTTCTTGTGACACTAACCTGATGAGCATCTTGATTGGCTAATTCTGAAACTAATTTTCACAGCTGCCACTTCGGTACCCAGTCCCATAGAGGTGTCCCAGAGGGGTGGATAGCCGGGCATCAAAGTCTGCAATGAAACACAGAAACAGATTATTATACTGATGATAAAACATTGAGATGAGAGTAGAGAGACACAGTTATCAAACATGGTACCAAATGTAGTAACATCTCAGAGATAATGCTAGATAGTAAAAAGCACATTTTAAGTTGTTTAAATATGTAAATGTTAACATTCAATTTTACTACATTAAAAGTAATATATTTGATGTGACCCAATTTAAGTAGTTTGTTATACGTTACATTCCCTTTGTCTGTGCAATATTGTGTTTTGTTTTTATTACAACTATTTAAAATCAACATATCATTGTCATTTCTTTTTTTCAATAGAATGCAATGAGGCACGTTTTTGCAAAACTGGTATGAATGATAGGCCAGAGGCAGACAATGCATGCTTGGAGTTGTAGTCCCACAACAGGTACAGGGAACCTACAATGTATCAGTGTATGAGGAAACTGGATAAGAAAAAGTGAGTGGAGAAAATCTGAGCTAGAAATCTCTCTTATTGATAATGGCATCTTATAATACAGAGTACATATTTCGCCCCCTCCTGGCTGAGACTGAAACTGCGCCTGTGACCGTATAGCTAGTGAGGCTGAGCGCCACCTGGTGGCGGAGAGTGAGAAGTGCTCGTGGTTTACTTCCGGGTGAGAATCATGGCGGCTATAGTAAAGGAGCAGAAATATGACAGACAGCTCAGGTACAGCGTATTGTATCCTGCAATGTATAGTCCTTGTTTATTATTGTGTGCCCAGTATGATGTCACTGTGTGGGTATATGTGTATATTTTGTAGACATAACACTATAGTGTATGTATGTACTTTGCTGTGCATAATCTGAACAAACCTTAAAGTGCATTACATGCTCATGTTTTACACAGTACATTTGTATACCTTATATGCACCATATTGCATTTTCTTATTCACATGCAGTGTATTGTATACCATGTTTGCACCATACATTTTATTGCATGCTTCTATTCTCCCCATACAAGGTATTGTTTACTTCATCCACAGTATGTAGTGTATTATATATTGCTCTTCATACCCTACTAGAATTGTATACTTTTATATATTGCATACAGTGTATCACACTCTTGCCAATTGTAAAGTGGTACGGAATCTGCTGGCGCTATATAAGTAAATGATGATGGTTATATAATATGCTCATCTGCACACCATACAGTGTACTGCAAGTTGCTGTTCGTAACTTATTAGTGTTGAATACTTAATATATTGGATGCAGTGTATTTACCTTATCCACACTACAGTTTCTGTTGATAACTTACTAGCACTGTATACTTAATATACTGCATACAGTGTATTGTTTACCTTACTCACACTATACAGTGAATCACACTCTCCTATATATATATACACATTATATAATATACTCCTCTGCACACCATACAGTATATTGCATGTCGCTGTTTATAGCCTACTAGTACTGTATACTTTATATACTGCATACAGTGTATTGTTTACCATATCCACACTATACAGTGCATCCCACACTCTTATATACACGTTATATAATAAGCTCCTATGCATCCCTACAGTGTATTGTATACCTTATGTGCACCAAACATTATTATTAATATTTATATAAAAATAATGCAGTACTGTGTTAATAATAATGTTTATTCACACCAGTCCCTGCACCAGTGGAGTTTACAGTCTAGTTTCCCTGTCACGGGTGGATGCATTGAATTGGCATAGAGCTAATTTAGGTAAAAGTCAATGAACCTACTAGTATGTTTTTGGACTTTGGGAGGAAAATGACTCGGACAAAGGGTGGACATACAAACTCCACATTTGTGCCCCAATAGATCACTTACAAATACTGTATTTACTATAGTGTAAAATGTGCACTGAACCACGGTAACCAAACAGCTTTTTTCCCAAGTTGAACAATGAAAACCAGTGTCTGGCTGCTATGTTTTGCATCTAAATGTAATGTTAGTAAATAAGCTCAATTGTTTATTGAGCATTCCTTGCATGTTATTTTATTGTTTTTCTTTTTTTTTTTACCAGACGCATTTTATAAATACCTAGTATACTCATCAATATGCCACATGTACACCCTCCAGTTCTTATCCAACACACTGATAATGTTACTCATGATGTACTTGGTTTTTTGTTATTTACTATGCAGGTTATGGGGTGACCACGGCCAGGAAGCCCTGGAATCGGCTCATGTTTGCCTGATAAATGCCACAGCCACTGGCACAGAGATCCTGAAGAACTTAGTGCTGCCTGGTGAGTAGACACCTGGGGGTAAATGTATCAAGCTGTGAGTTTCCGGCCAGTTTGAAAAGTGAAGACGTTGCCTATAGCAACCAATCAGATTCTATCTGTCATTTTGTAGAATGTTCTAAATAAATAATAACTAGAATCTGATTGGTAGCTATAGGCAACATCTCCACTTTTTAAACCCTCCGGAAACTCGCAGCTTGATCAGTTTAGCCCCCTGATCTTCTTATTGTTCCATGACAACATCACTAAGATATACAAGTAATACACAGTGTTGTGGATACATTACAAATGTTACAATGAGTTTTTCTTACAGCTAAAAACATTTCCTACATCCTATTGCCAGTCATTAATTTATACCTGTAAGATTTCTCACTGTGACATTGTGCTACTTTCTTTTGTTAACAAACACAAGCCCTACGTAGTTTCACAATCAGAATTAAAATACAGCAGGAAGAGCGAAATTAATTGAACCAGGATACTTTGTTTCTCAGAGATCTGTTTCTGAAGCCATGGGCAACTCTGTAGAATTTTTTTTTCAGAACTTTTTTTTTTTTCCAAGAGGTGGCCAACCTAGTTCCTTGGCATTCAGGGATGGCACGTGCATCAGGTGAACCAGGCTATGCGCCTGTCACTCAGATCACAGCACACATGGACTATGGGCGGCAGAGGGGAGAAATGTCATAGAGCGTACAGACACAATATATTATTTACATGTATCTGAGCGCTGTATGCACAGTGCAGGTGGCCACTTTGAGAGTGTAACCCATCAATTATTAGAACTAGTGATATTACTGAGGCATGAGGCATTCTCATGCAGTGGAGGATTCAGAGGGGGGCGATCGGGGATATAACCCCCCTTAGCAGGGACGGGCTGCCTGAGGCCGTGCAATGTATATACTGTATACACCTATCAGCTACAACATTAAAACCACCAGCCTAGTATTGTGTAGGTTCCCCTTGTGCCCCAAAACAGCTCTGACCCGTCGAGGCATGGAACCCACAAGACCTCTGAGGGTGTCCTGTGGTATCTGGCACCAAGATGTTAGCAGATCAATTGCAAGTAGCGAGGTGGGGCTTCCATGGTTTGGACTTGTTTATCCAGCACATCCCACAGATGCTCGGTCGGATTGAGATCTGGGGAATTTGGAGGCCAAGTCAACACCTTGATCTCTTTGTCATGTTCCTCAAACCATTCCTGAATAATCTTTACAGTGTGGCAGGGCGCAATATCCTGCTGAAAGAGGCCACTGCCATCAGGGAATACCGTTGTCATGATGTACTTGGGTGTACTTGGTCTGCAACAATGTTTAGGTAGTTGGTACGTGTCGCAGTAACATCCACATGAATGTCATGACCCAAGGTTTCCCAGCAGAACACTACCAAGAGCATCACACTGTCTCCACCAGCTTGTCTTCTTCCCATAGTGCATCCTGGTGCCGTCTCTTCACCAGGTAAACGACACACGGGGCATCCGTCCGTCCACATGATGTAAATAAAGTTGTAATTCATCAGAGCAGGACACCTTCTTCTATTCCTCTATGGTCCAGTTCTGGCGCTCATGTGCCCATTGTAGGGACTTTAGGTGGTGGACAGGGGTCAGCATGGGCACTCTGACCGGTTTGCGGCTACACAGCAAGCTGCAATGCACTATGTGTTCTGACACCTTTCTATCATAGCCGGCATTAACTTTTTCAGCAATTTGTGCTGCAGTAGCTCTTCTGTGAGTTTGGACCAGACGGGCTATCCTTTGCTCCCCATGCGGATCAGTGAGCATTGGGCGCCCATGACCCTGTCATCAACTGTCCTTCCTTGGACCACATTTGGTAGGTACTAACCACTGCATACACCCACAAGACCTGCCCTTTTGAGATGCTCTGACCCAGTCGTCTAGTCACTTGCTGCCCAATATATCCCACCCCTTGTCAGGTGCTATTATAATGAGATAATCATTGTTTTTCCCTTCACTTGTCAGTGGTTTAAAGTTGTGGCTGATCGGTGTCCATGTGCCTGTCTGCTGAGAATCCTTCCGCCTGCTCTGATTATGTTCTAAACACAATCAGAGTTTCTGTGCAGCGCTCTCTGCCCCCTGTCACTGCCGGCAGACGCGTGTACACAGTGTGTGGCTGCAATCAGCCCGTTCTGCTAAGTACTGCTAAGATTGAAACAAGGCACTAACTCAGACAATGTAGGTCCACCCCTGTTCACATGTATATTGGTTCAGTCCACAAAATGGATAGATCAATATAATTGCCAGGTAAAAGCTACTAACTCTCATCTAAGAAGACAAATAAAAAATAGTAAGCTAGTCAGAGTCGGGGGTTCTTCTATAACATACACCATATGCCTGTATATGTCTTTTATTATCATGTTAGAAGCTACGATAATATAATAAAGCCGCTGTTTACTGTCCCCGCCTTATACGTCTATAAATGTGACCATTTTCTATACACCCTAAATTTAACTGCGCTGTGTTCATTGTATTTGTTTGATCTCTTACGCTCTGTTTTCCAGGTATTGGCTGCTTCACAATTGTGGACGGTAATGTAGTTAGCGGGGAGGACGTCGGTAACAAGTAAGTCTCCTTTCACTAAGAAAAGATATACCATAACGCAATGGACGCTTCATATAACATACAGAAAGTCTTCAGTAGCGCTTCACAATCCTCTATTAAACTGGGATCTAATTTGGAAATCCTAGTAAGAGACTGTACATCTCATAACGGATCTGAAGGTGATGTCTTACTTTAGTTCCGAGATCTAGAACACATGGAATGTTCGTTTATCTCTGTCTCACGCAAGGTTCTATTCGCGAGGTATTGGTTCACATAGCCGCAAATAGGTTTTTGTCTTAAATACAAATGTGACACCTAACAGCCCCTTGTATGTTGTTATATGAGAGCCCCACTTTCTTTATGGACATTGGATATAAGAGTCTCATTCACCTATAATTCAAAACAACCCCTAATTATCCCAATCCTTGATGGTAAATACATCTCCAATACCAAGGACATATACTTAGTCCATTATTAATGCATGCACTCAAAATGTGGGGTCTGTATAACTTAATTTTTGAACCATTGGCATGCTGCTATGAAATTCACTTATTGCAGTGTCCCTTATAATATTCGACAAATATGTGTTTAAAATATCGCAATACAAATATACGTTAAATCACAACAGAGAATCGTACATAGCAGGGAGAGGTTTTGGTTATATTTACTGATGTGTAACCTCTCTCAAAATTATCGTTTAAATGGGTGATTCATACAGTTCATGGTTTAGAACTTGATCCCAAGGTGATTCTTGCTCCCGTTTGATATTACGTGTATATAGCATATGGAATTCTTATGTATCTATGTCAGTTTAACCACCAGTTCTCCCAGACTTCCAGTAATGTGGGTGAGAACGATGTAATGTGTGACCTGGGCGGCCAATTGCTGACCATAGCTGCAGTGACATCACTTCAGAGGGCTCTTAGACATTGGGGGGGCAGGGTCTTCTTGGTGAAGTCAGCCCCCTCACTGTCACATCCAGGGTACAGCGGATCTAATCGGTAATAAGGCGGACCCATCTGCCCCTGTTCTATTTGCCCAGGGTTAAAAAAAACCAAAAACAACCATCCCTTTAAACAAAGTTAATAAGTAAATTTTGGGGTACATTTTTGAACCCCCACTTAATGCTCAACAGATGCGATAACCAGAAAAACTGATTTTGTTTGACTTCTGCAGCATTTGCATCATTTTAATTTAAAAATACATTCTGCTGACGAGCTGTTTCCTCAACTGTTACACCAGTGCATCTATAACCTGTTGTTTGTGTCGACCGCGCATGTTACACTCGTATAGTTCGTACAACTGAATCTACGGCCACAAGTATAAAACTCAATTTGTAACCGACAACTGTATTGCAGTGAGCTCAGTGTTTCCCGTGGCTGAGGATCGCACCCACAGGTCACTGTGATCATTGGGGGACAGTGTTACTGCCTAGCCTGGGCACCGTTACTGCTAATCCACTCGGGATTTTGTGGCAGACAGATGATAATTTTAAGTCATCACAGCCAAACTGGATCATGGAATCACCACATTTATGACCAGTGTAATGTTCTAATCGGCTACAGTGGTCCAGCCCCTGGCAAGCCGCACTTAGACGTAGGCTCTAGTGAAATGTGTAGAAATGACTGTAGAGCATTAGGTGCTCATTAGGCTGTTTTGTGTGAGATTTAATGTAAATCTGTGTCTCCCTTTTAGCTTCTTCCTCCAGAGAAGCAGCATTGGGAAGGTAAGATGCAGCTTGTTTTATTTTTTATTATATATATATATATATATATATATATATATATATATATATATATATATATATATATATATATAATTATTATTATTATTATTATTATTATTTTTTGGAATTAAAGCTTAAAAAGAGGTATCCATTTATAAAGTGTCCACCTTTTACCCCAAATACACTTGATGATGTATCTGTGATTCATTCACAAGGGCCTCTGGTCTCCCTGATTAGTCAGCTGGCTGTAATGTCCCTTCATGTATATATATTTGGCCATGTGCATATGAATTTGGAGACTATTTACCGTATCGGTCTATGTTTCCTGTGGGGAGCTGATTGCTGAAGATCTCAGACCCCAGAGGACTTATACTGCATACTTACCAACTTTACAATGTTGGTATCCGGGAGCCTGCGGGGGAGGTGGGCGTCATGGGGGGCGGGCCTCCAAAATCCGTGTCATTTTGGACCCGCCCCCATGACGTCATGACGCAAAATGCGTCATTTGACAGAGGGGGGTGGGGCCAAACGCCGCGATTCACCAGGAATCGCGGCGTTTGTGACCTAATTCTGCCCACTTCACTAGGAAGTGGGCAGATCCGGGATTTTGCCACACTCGCCCGGGAGTCCGGGAGACTCTCTCAAAATGCGGGAGTCTCCCGGACATTCCGGGAGAGTTGGCAAGTATGTTATACTGCAGTGAATACAAGGAAAGTGTGCTCATGTTGCTGCATGACATGCTCAAAAATATTTCTAATATTACTTGATTTATTGACAGAATCGGGCCCAGACCACCATGGAGCTACTGCAGGAGTTGAATGAAGATGTCACAGGACATTTCGTTCCTGAGGTTCGTAACTGATGGCAGATATTTATCCGTGAACTATTATTTGTTGGTCTCATACCAGATAATTTTCAAATCAGATCCATTCGGTTTAATCTTTTGGAAGTGCAAACGTTTGCTTCAGCCATCGGGGGACACAGGCAATAATTTCTTATAACCTTCCCCCAGGAATTGCTATTTACCGGCCTGTGAGTTGAGCTTCGCTTTGTAGCAGACAAAGAGTTCTTTCATATTCCTGTAGTAATTCTAGTGCAGATCCCTTTTCCTGGGATAGGAACGTCACTCTTATTTAGTAGATGTTTCTGTGTTCTAAGATCTTTGTGATACTCAGAGTGATGTCTATGTCTTCCAAATAGATGTAGAGGAAAATGGGCTGTATTAAAGTATCATTAAATATTTTTATTTAAAGTCAGTGGTAGAGTTGAACCTCACCCTGATGTCTGTGGCCCCCACTAAAAAGGATTTAATGGTACATGGGTTCAAAGGTGGTATATTAGTTGGTTTTATTATTTCTACTGTGGATAGTGTGTGGTACAGGTAGGCAATCTATGACTGTCCATAGACAATGCAGGTACAAGACACAGCATGCCCTGCCTATCTGTAGTTATAGGTTGTCTATCCTTCCTCTTATAAATACACATGTATTTGCATTGCTGATAGATGCAGCATTCTATGAAAAGTTTTACAGCCTTGTGCATAACGTCTGAATGATTCCTCTACAGCCATTATAGACTTTGGGCTGTGTCATTTTCAACCAACTTCCCTGTTCTATATGTTCATTTTCTGCAGAGCCCAGACCTACTCCTGGACAGCGATCCATCTTTCTTCTGCAAGTTCACCTTGGTGATCGCCACCCAGCTGCCGGAGAGGTAATATCTGCGTACTCACTGCGATCACCAACCTGTGTGACCCGTAGTTACTATACTGTGACTTTTAATCTCGCCCACCTGTGTTTGTTTCAGCACTTTGCTGCCATTGGCTGAAACCCTCTGGAACTATAATATTCCGCTCTTGATTTGCCGCCCATACGGTTTTATTGGCTACATGAGAATTATTGTAAAAGAACATACCGGTAAAATTATTATTCTTTTTTTTTTTTTAAATTACAAAATTATATTTCAAATGTCATTTTCTGTTTAGCTTTTTAGCACACTCTTTTGTTAATTTTGTGTGAGGGAGATCGCCCCTACTTCTGGGAGTCTCCCTGACATTCAGGGAGAGTTGGCAAAGTATGTGTGAGGGGATGGATGGCTGGATCTCTGTGGAATAACTAAGCATTGCTGTCCCCCTGTGACGTCCAGTTATAGAATCCCATCCTGATAATGCATTAGAGGATCTGAGGCTGGACCAGCCGTTCTCTGAACTGAAGGAGCATCTCCAGCTCTGTGACCTGGACCGTATGGAGAGAAAGGTATACCACAAACCCATGCATTTATTTATTAGGTATCAATATGGTCTTACAGAGGGGCCAGAGAAGTGATGCTTTTCCTATTTGTATGTTTATTAATTAATTTAGCAAATGAAAGTGTTCGATTAATAAAGTGGTACGAGCATAGCACGTAAGTTAAAGGGTATAACCGTGCATCATCATCATCACCACTTATTGGTATAGCGCCACTGATTCCGCAGCGCTGTACAGAGAACTCGCTCACATCAGTCCCTGCCCCATTGGAGCTTACAGTCTAAATTCCCTAACATAAAGACAGAGAGAGACTAGGGTCAATTTTGATAGCAGCCAATTAACCTACCAGTATGTTTTTGGAGTGTGGGAGGAAACCGGAGCACCCGGAGGAAACCCACGCAAACACGGGGAGAACATACAAGCTCCTCACAGATAAGGCCATGGTTGGGAATTGAACTCATGACCCCTGTGCTGTGAGGCAGAAGTGCTAACCACTAAACCACCATGCTGCCCATAATAATAATGGACATTGGACAAATAACAATGGACATTTAAACAATAGGTGCGGTGGTCCTATGGGACAGAGGGCCGTGGACACAGACCCTGCTGTCTAGTAAGTGACAGGAACATTCCATGTAGCAGGGGCCTCCCAGGTTCCCACATAGGGGGCTGCACATTGAACCACTAATGACTTCTGTTGGGCATCTTCTCCCAGATAAAGAGAACCTGTTACCTTCTAGGTAATATGTGTCCTGTTTGCTTTGGGTACACATTAAATTAAAAAATAAATCGGATTTAGTATGCTCCTTCCGTTCAGGAGAGAGCAACAATAATAGTGAGCCGGACAGCATTCTGCTCTATACCCTTTCAGCTGTCATTTAGCTCAACATGAAGAATGAACTACAATGTTCAGCCTTGGCCTACTTTCCACTTTAGCTTTGTTAAAAATTAAAGTTTAGTTAAGCATTGTCTTTCCTTTTAATGTTACAGCTTTTGTACGTTATCTGCTGTGCTACTGCTATAGGACAAAAAGCTGAAATGATGAAGCATTGCATGTCATGATTGCTCTGGCTTCACTTGTAGTTCTGCTGTGTGGGAATCTGCCAATGTGTGGAGCAGTTCTGTCTTCAAGGACACAATAACAACCTCTGGTTTGTGAACTGCCCCGGAGTTATGCTAGATAGAGAAGCACCAATCTTCTACCAGTTCATTTCATGGGAATGATTTAGCTCTTTAATATACAGATTTTGGTAGATATTACTGTCCAAAAATAGGTTTACTGGCGTTTGAAGGTACACACAGCTAAATATAATAGAATTAGGTACAGTAGATGCATTTCACTATTAAATATCTGATATAAGAAGTTATGCCACCTGTAGCGGACTCCAACATTCGTAATCCTCAGTGTCCCTGTTGTGCTGGGTTTTCCAATAGTTTGAGCCCAAAATTGCTGGTGGGCGTTCATGTGAAATAATTTCTTTTTGTACTACTCATATCTTTATGTAGGACCATATTCACACTCCATGGATCATCGTGGTTGCCAAATATTTAGAGAAATGGCGCCGGGAGGTATGTTTCCATCCACACGTCGCTGCGTTCCCTCCGCAGGCTGGTCAGTATGTTAACCCGCCTCTGACAGTTCTGTCGTCTGTTTTAGAACGACGGACAGATGCCCAAAAGTTACAAAGAAAAGGAACAGTTCCGAGATCTGATCAGACAAGGTATGTTCTTATAAAGGCTGCTCATTAAGGCCTCTGTCGAGTAACAATTATTGTCTCTAACCGGATTATATGGTGTCTCAGGTATCCTGAAGAATGAGAACGGAGTTCCTGAAGATGAGGAGAACTTCCATGAAGCGGTGAAGAATGTGAATACCGCATTAAACACCACAAAGGTTTGTCACAACTCTGTTCAGCTGCAAATTGTACATTGTGTTATATTTAGAGGACCCTAAAAAAAATCTGCATTTGTAGCCTGAAGGTAAATGCTAAAGCCTTGTCACATAGCTCTTATGTAGTGTGTAGAATAGTCGTGTATAGGAAGAAACATGGCAGCTCTTCCTGCAAGGGATATTACTGGTGAATCCACTAGTCTGCAGTCTGTGCAGAACATTTATTTTACCTAGTGGACTGCAAGCCACGCCCTCTGACTCAGGCTTCTGAATGATGCAAGATAGAGAAGCTCCGGCTTCCTAAGTAGCTTATGGAAATGTCTGTCTACGGCACTGGTGTCTGACAGGTCACGTGCTGGACATATTTATTTGAGTCTAACATCTTTAGGTGTTCCATGTGTATTGTTTAGTTCAGTAGTATAAAGGCTTCGACTATAGTAATGTTCAATGGTTGAATAATAGACACATCTCAGCGCTCATTTAATCATTGGCTTCAGACTGGAATTTGGCTGTGGCTGCTTGTGGGGCAGGAAATACTCCATATACATTTGGCTTTTTAACAAAACTGTAGTCAGTGTCCTACAGAACATTGCTTATTTGAAGAATAAAATTACATTTTTGAGATTAGAGATGATTCCATATTGCAGATTCTTTTCTTTAGTGGACCTGTGTTCATGGTTTTTGTGTCGTTCCTTTCCCCAGCTTCCCAGCAACATTAAAGACATTTTTAATGATGAGCGCTGCACAAATATTTCTCCGCAGGTAAGATGATCTTAGGACTTACTTTTAAAAAAAAATATGTGACTTGTTTTTTAATGACAACGATAATATTGTTAAAGCCTCTCTTTATATTCTAGTCCTCCCCATTTTGGATTTTGTCTCGAGCGGTTAAGGATTTTACAGAAGCTGAAGGGAAAGGGAATTTACCGCTGAGAGGAACAATTCCAGACATGATTTCAGACTCCGATAAATTCATTAAACTGCAGAATGTGTAAGTCTCTCTTGATTTTCAGCGATTGTGCTTTGTTTACCGCTTACCATATACACATTCACAATCTACAATGTGTGTCGGTGATCACATTTGTACAGTCATTCAATTGGTTTACAGAGGGGATGTAAATGGCTATAGGAAGTCACAATGCACAGGATTTTTGCTTCTATAATGTACACATTTTATTTTAAATAAACTGAGTTTAGACAAGATCTGGAGAAAGATTAAAAAAAAAAAGTGTGAGTCACGGCACACTGAACCAAGGGGATTAGGAAGGCTCGACTTACAGCGAGACGTATAACCCGTGTATGAGACGTGAAACAGTTATAATCATCTAAATCAAAGGCAATACCTTGCTCTATGACTCGGTGTGTCAAATAAGCAAAGTCCAGACATCCAGTCCAATGGTCACTTGTCTCATACCGCCGTCAGGTGGGTAATGCTCCAGCATCTAGTTGGTAAAGACAAGATCTTGTTTTCCCATCAGTCCATCCTGTGCTTTGTTTCAGGATCCATCTGCGTAAAACACTTGCCTGGTAGCCACCAGGTTGGCCCTGCCTACCGTTTCCAAGCTTGTCTGTGGTAGTGTACTCGCTTTGGCCTTTGGTAGGAGGGTCCTTCAGGCTGTGGTGACATTAAGCATCCTCCATCCTGTTCTCCGTAACTTTGGGACATGTGCGCCCGTACAGCTGAATGACAAAAGTGCTTTTTTTTATTGACCGTTAAAGTGGACTGAACCAATGTTTAGATTTACGTTCACTAGGAACTAGTAATATCACTTAGGCATAGTCAGTGATATCATTACTACTTTAGGGTTACTTCTGTACTGACCTTGATGGGGCGGTGACAGGAATATAGTGAGGGGAAGGAGGAACTTAGCCTAAAGGGTTAAGGTCTGTGCCTTGTGCATGATTTTGAGAAAAGGATATAGCGAAGAGTAAAAAATAAACAAACGCTTTAATGTTTAAATGTTTGTCAGGTACTTTTCTAATAAAGCTTACCCATTGTAAAGATGGCACATAATCACTTGATAATGTATTCACTGGTGTCTCTTTAGGTATCGGGAAAAGGCCAAGAATGACGCAGCAGCTGTAGAAAACTACATCTCCAAACTCCTGCAGTCTATTGGCAGAGTAAGTCTGTGACGTGTTAAAGGGACAATCTGTAATACTGAACTACCTGTAGTAATTGTAACTCAGAGACCTGTTATCCGTCATATGTACAATCATTACCATACAGTACCTGTGTTATTAATGTGTGTGAAGACTAAAGTACATCTTTATAAATGCAGTATTTGTACTCTGTATTTCTTCTACAGTTGTGTCTCTGACATACTATGCTTATAAAATTGTGTTCTCACTTAGATGTTTTCTTAATTGAAGCATCTGTATCCTATGAAGTCATGTACTCCTATTCATTTTAACTGTTATAAGCAGTAATTATTAACATTGATCTGTGGCTATAACTTCTCCAGCACAGTACACAGTTAGGAGTATACAGTTAGTGGTTCCAAATATTTATGCAGTGCACATAGGAGCTTACAATCTAGAAGGGTGGTCAGCTTGAAATTATAGTCTTCCAAATACAATACTATGATTATTTTGCTGGTTACATCATAGATATTGAGTCTTTGCACATTTAACATGGTTATTATTGAGTATCTGTCCTTTCATTGCAGCCCCCCGAAAGTATATCAGAAAGAGACATCCGCCTGTTTTGTAAGTTTCTTATTTTTTTCTGAATAATCTGTTTTGTTTTTTTTTATTATTGTCCTATCATTTATTGGTCTCCTAATAATATATTTCCATTATTGCAGTGGTTCTACACCCTAACATACCACAGTTTAGACTTTTCTCAGCTCTGTAGAGTAATGAATACAACGACCACAAGGTGGCAGTGTGTAGCTTTGTCTGACGGCTGACTTGAGCTGCTGTTTGCATCCTGCAGTATGATGTAAGAGTTATCTAAGTATTAATCCATCAGAGACATGGGGAAGATAGTTTAATTAGAAACAGTCAATGAAAAAGAGAGAGCATTAGTACAGGGTGATTCAAAAGTCGCAGTACACCCTTTTATTTCAAAAACTCTACAGGAAATTGGGAAACCTGAATACTCCAGTAAGGTATGGGTGACGTGGTCTATCTTTTACGGTATGTACCAAACATGGGCGCCATCTTGAAATCGGCCCAATTCCTGTAGAGTTTTTGAAATAAAAGGGTGTACTGCGACTTTTGAATCACCCTGTAGATCACATGTGTGTGCAAAGTGGAATGTTGGTTACACTTGTGTCAGCCTTGGTCCTTGCTCAGTGTATACTGCCGTGGTGGGTGAGACATGTACTTTAATTATAATCAAAAATATTTTTGTGATTGGATTGTAAGTCAGTAAGTGCGTGATTGGTCACTCACATTACAACTTTGATCTGACAAGGCAGGGAGACATTCTCAGTGTTTGTGCAGTGTAGATACAGAGTCGGTGGAATTTAATGTGCACATTCCAATCGGCTTCAGTTTGATCCTTTTGCAAGTACATTTTTTCAACAAAGACGATCTGATTAACCATGGATTTTGACACCTACATTTGATCGTTCTAGATAGATTGTTACCACACGTATCAACTACTTAACAATTTAAAAAAGCTATTAGATTTTTTTTTATTTTATTTTAAATTCTTTATTTGTTAGAAAGAGAAAATATAGCAGTACAGATTTTAATGCGTGTAGCTTGCTTGATGCTGACTGTACACTATGATAATGGGCAGCACGGTGGCTCAGTGGTTAGCACTTCTGTCTCTCACAGCACTGGGGTCATAAGTTCAATTCCTGACCATGGCCTTATCTGTGTGGAGTTTGTATGTTCTCCTCGTGTTTGCGTGGGCTTTCCTACGAGTGGTACATTGCTGGAACCTCATATTATGTATTGCACAGTAAATAATGGTCCTTTCTTGTCTAGGCAGAAACTGTGCTTTCCTCCGGGTTGTCCGCTGCAGATCTTTGGCAGAAGAGTATGGTTTGAACACTGCTAAAAAGGAAGACATTGGTAAGAGGACACAATAGAACCTTACCTGTGTGATTATTTACATGATGCTGATTTGTATTGTCTCAGTACTGTGTTGCGTGCGCAAGGGACAGTGAGAGTTTGGCAGTATGAAGAGCAACCTTTTTCAGCTGATTAGAACCTGCTCTTTTCTTCCAGTTTCCCTTATGGATAATCCCGACAATGAGATTGTCTTTTACCTGATGCTGAGAGCTGTGGACAGATTTCAGAAGCAGCATGGAAGATACCCAGGTAAATGATGCTCCCTCTGTTTATATTACACCTATAAATTGGTTTTACTGAATGCCCATATGTAATTGCCCAAAGTAATGAATCACAAATTCCTAATTCATTTTACAATTTGCTTTTGTCGAGAACCGTGTGTTCATTAAACTTGGATTCCAGCTGTGATCTGATTATGAGTTACGGTGCATGCTTAGTACAGGACACTTGAAGGGTTTTTAGACTTTAATCGGACAATCACAACGCACACACTTCAGTCAACTTGAATCCAGTCGCTTCTGGATGGTGATTTTCAGCTGAATATTATCGGATAAGCAAGTAATTTGGCCCTGTGCACATCTTTTGTATTGGTTAGATTATTTACCAATTTGACTTAGAAGCAGCAACAAACAAATAATTGAATTAAATGATTGGGTTGTAACATATATTCCCAGTTTATGAGTTCACGCTGTATGTGGCTGTCACTGAAAACTGTGTTATGTAATTTTACACACTAAGAAGCTACCTGAAGGAAACTTGTATTTTAGGTGTAGGTGTTATGTATTCTTTTATCCCTATATTTTAAGTACGTACCATGTGACTTCTTTTCTTGTGTCATTATTATTATTATTATTATTATTATTCTGCCTGTAACTGGACAGATTAGCACATGAACAGTTTGTCACAATACATTACTACCTCTATCTGACTTACATTTTTCCAATGTGATGGGGAGCTGTTATATTGTTATGTTATTATATATATTCTATAGAAAATAGCAGCATTGCTAAATTAGATCATTACAACTGTAAAAAAAAAAATCCCAGTCGTGAGACCTCTACAGATTACCAGACACGTGAAATGCTTAGAAGACATTGTGTAGTTGAAAGAAAAGTGTTTTAAGCTCCTGTATTCCACTGAATACTTCATTTTAGCTGCATTACACTAAAGTGTTAGTTACAATTGAGTTACAATGCCTATTGTATTTAAGATTGCATGTGCAGAGATGTGCAATTTTCATGCCTAGAACAGGACTCTTTTTAAGTTAACGATTTAAGTTCCACTACAGCTCTTTTGATGGCTTTTTATGAACTTGTCACTGAAATGAATGGAGTTCTGCTAGTATGGACTATGGTATGTGTGTTCACGCGCCTCTGTATGAGACAAAGTTCATACAAAAACTTTGTTGTAGGTGTCTACAACTACCAAATCGAGGGCGATTTTGGAAAACTGAAGACCTGTCTGAATGGTTTCCTCCAGGAATACGGGTTATCACTAAGTGTGAAGGACGACTATATCCAAGAATTGTAAGTGATTTTGTGTTTCTGGTGTCACTTCTCCTCGCCAGGGGTTTGCTAGGGGGGAGTGGGTTTAATACCCCCTCTCAGTGGGCGACCATGCAATATGTATAAAATGAAAGCTAACAATTATTTTTATTTCTTTGGCAAACTCCCTCAAACATTCCAAATTAAACTGTTGTAATCAACATTTTGTGGCTAACTTGCATCATCATCCAGTTTTTGTGGTCATGGGCCGGGCAGTAAATATTGGTCCCTTTTTAAGCCATTTATTTAGCTCGCCAGATGTGTCCAATTTGTCATCCACAAATTTTTTTGTCTGATGGCTGTACTGAATGGCAATAACCAGCCACATTTATCTTTCAATCGGATGTGCAAGTTTGATTGCATCTATATCCGGTATAGTGTTTGTTTTGGGGCCATAAGTGTGGTGATGTTGGATAGAAAACAGTTCACGTTACCTTGTAATAACCAGGCAGTATTCGGGGACCCGTAAGCCTAAGGCCGGTTACCCACTGACGTTTGAGCAACACAAGTTCAAACACCCGTGGAACCATATGTCAAACACCTTTGCAACTTGTAGTTTTATTCTTGTTTGGTGGAGGAGGGGAGCACTAACTCTATATTTGTAAATGATTCTAACTTTTTCAGGTAAAACATTTTGTTGTATAGATTTTCTCTTAGGGGAAATTGATTACAGTGATAGGGTTATAAACAAGACTGGTGACAGAGATTACACAAATCTGTCAAACAAGGAAGTCAGACTCGGATAATTTATTGCCGTATACGCAGGAAAATATAAATTTGTTTGACACAGAAGGGTCAGTACCGCTGCTTACATGAAATGTCGGTAACACCACTTATATGACGTCACATTGTCCTCCTGGTTGTCCAGACTTTCGACCCCCTGACAGCAGCGCACATCTAAATAACACAGCAGGGAAATCATTCAGCGTCGTGTTTTCAACAGAAGAATGACTTGAAAGCAGAGAACACAAGTAACAGGCTAAATATAACCATGGACTGAGCCCCTCGGGTTAAACAGACACCCAGGTTCTCTTGTGCAGGCAGAGTGATGAGATCGGTCTGGACAACTGTCTTGCAGGAAGTAGGTCAGGAGCTGAGAGCTGTCTGCAGCTCGGTGGTAATTGTCTGCAATCTCTTCTTTTCCAGCTGTCGATACGGAGCTGCAGAGCCTCATACCATTGCTTCATTCTTAGGAGGTAAATTAAAGAAAGGTGGATGGGGAAATAGACTTTTTAATAAACACAGCTGTTGTTTTGCTCACATATTATAAAGTTATTAAAAGACCATTTTACGCATAGTTGTTGCAGTACCATCCCAGAAGATGTACGTGTAGATCTGCTGGGCCAGTCTGGTCCTATTTCACTTAATTGTCTAACATCGCACTGTTTGTGTGTGCAACCAATCAGATTCTAGCTGTCATTTATTTAGTACATTCTACAAAATGACAGCTAGAACCTGATTGGTTGCTATAGACAACATCTCCACTTTTTCAAACCCGCAGTTTAGTAAATATACCCCTGAGAGTCTGTCCAGAGGAGATTAGACACCTTTAATTTCCCTGCCGTGAATAAACCCCTAGACCTGTATATCCAACATACCACACCTCAAATAAAATGTAATTGTTGACTTACAACTTTTAATTCCATTTTTCTTTTTCTTTCAGGGACTGCTGCTCAAGAGGCTATAAAAATAATAACAAAACAATTTGTTATATTTAATAACACCTTTATCTACAACGCTATGTTACAAACGTCTGCAACTTTCCGGCTGTAGACCCAATATAAAGAGTCTGTTGTACATGTAGCACTTTTGTTCATCTCTGTACATTAGCATTGTTTTGTGTCCCCGATTTAGATGTTGTATAATAAAATATTGATTTCCTCAATACAGCATCGCTCAATAAACTATTTGGCATTTTTTTAATTATCTGATGCTGTTTGTTGGCAATAAAAATATTCTTTGTAGAGAGCTGACAGTTTACTTTTTAAGAAATAGCAGACGCAAGAGAGCTGTAAGGGCTAGATTACAGGGGATTTTAGCTCTTGTAATAGTTGTCACCCAGGAAACTAGCTTTTCATGTTGTCTAAAGTAGCCGGGATCAAATATGGCAGTGACTCCACCAATGGCAGAGTTTGGCAACCTGTGGATCTCTAGCGGAACTACAAATTCCAGCATGTTTTACCTGCCTCTGACAGGCAGGTAGCTCACTTTAGAGGTATAGTTCTAATTACACAGCATACAAATGACAAGACTAGGAGTCATCATCATTTATTTATATAGCACCACTAATTCCGCAGCGCTGTACAGAGAACTCAGTCACATCAGTTCCTGCCCCATTGGAGCTTACAGTCTAAATTTCCTAACACATACATACAGACAGAGAGAGACTAGGGTTTATTTGATAGCAGCCAATTAACCTACTAGTATGTTTTTGGAGTGTGGGAGGAAACCGGAGCACCCAGAGAAAATCCACGCACCCATGGAGAGAACATACAAACTCCACACATAGGAGTCCAAGGGTTTGGTCACTCACAGTACCTGAGCAATGCATGCCTACAGGCACTGATGATCATCCATTCTCCGTTGCTCAACAGCCTACAGATGTTCAAATGAATACAGCTTTTGTGTCAAGAATAACGATTGGACGGCTACTGACGAATAACATCAGCCGTCAAATCACAGTCTTTAAATAAGGCACAGAGCTTTATCAATTTTGTCACCTTTTTTAACTATAGATTTGGAGTAACCTTCACTCTTCCTAACAAGCTAAAGCACTTGGAGGCCCCATCCTGCAGTTGTTTTCAGATCGTCTCAACCCCCGTTTCGCTGGCTCATCAGCAAATGTCCATTACACTACTTTGCGCACAATAATTTTCTATATCTGCTCTAGACACCAATGGCTGCCTCAGCTGCCCAATCACCTGCAATGAATACATTGGTAAAAGCAACATTCTCAGCACGGTGGCTCAGTGGTTAGCACCGCTGCCTAACAGCAGTGGCATCATGAGTTCGATACCTGACCATGGCCTTCTCTGTGGAGTTTGTATGTTCTCCCTGTGCTTGCGTGGGTTTCCTCCCACACTCCAAAAACACAAGTAGGTTAATTTACTGCTATCAAAATTGACCCTAGTCTGTGTGTGTGTGTGTGTGTGTGTGTGTGTATGGTAGGGAATTTAGATTGTAAGCTCCAATGAGGCAGGGACTGATGTGAATGAGTTCTCTGTACAGCGCTGCAGAATTAGTGGCGCTTTATAAATAGCTGATGATGATGAATTGTTCTTTAAGGCTGAAAAATATCATTTAATACTTCATCTAAGTTGCCCTTCTTTGGTTGTTCGAAATAATGTTGTACAATACTGTAAATATCAATTAAGCAGATATTTGTCCATCAATGAAAATATAACATGCTACTGACATTAATAAACTACACATTAGAGAATGTTTAATGCTGTATTTCCAATTCTTCAGCCTCCTGTCCTGTAGGTCTGTATTGCCCTCACTCGCACAACCATTTGGACGGCCAGTTTGGTTGTTTGAGACCAAATTGGACAATTCGTTATATGTACCAACGAAGCTGATCTGATCTAAAGATGTAGTTTGAGACTATTGCAAAATGTGGTCAACTGATAACTGTGATAATTAATGTGCATTCTGCTGCAGACTTTACTACATGCACCCATAGAATCATGTTCAGTCTGTGCAGGACCTGCCCAATATGAATGCAGATAACCGGCATGTCACCAAATTGCTCCAGTATTCAGGCAGTATCCACCTTTGCATCTTAAAGTGCATTTGTCACTTACTACAGAGTGGGAAGCCATTTGTCGGCTTAATCAAAATGATATGTAGTCTTAGCAACTCACTAGAGAGCCTTGTCTCATTAATATTTAGTCAGGAAGTGTCTCCAGTATATTGTTTCCTAGTGACTTCATGAGTATTGGTGTAGCCCATAAGGCAGCTGTCTCTCCTATGTGAAGGAGACAGGAGCTCTTGAGTATTCTGGAGATGTTAAGAGTTAAAATCCTAATCCTCTGAGGTAGGCTTTGCCAACCTGTGTCTCTCCAGGTGTTGTAAAACTACAAGTCCCAGCATGCCCTGCCAGCTATCTACTGTCAAAGAATGCTGGGGCTTGTAGTTTCACACAACACCTGTAGAGCCAGAACTGCTCTAAGGACAGCAACATGTGGACTATTTAATTTTGCATACATTTCTGTAATGCATAAATAATGTGACGGTAATAAAATGATATTGGGCTGGCAACATCTATCTTGTTCAGGATGTCAGTCTCATGCTGAGCGTCACGTGACACTGGTCAGGTCAACCCCACATCTCCCATAACTACAGGACAGGGTCTCTGTCAATCAGACTGGTACCGCTGCTTTTTCAATGGAGAAGATGCAGCCAATCACATCTCTCCCCGCCCCCCTCCTCCGTATTGGAGAGCGTTTGTTTAATCGCGCCGGCCAATCAAGGACCGTGTGTGATAATGACGTCACCGGAGGAGCTGCAGTTTTTGGGCGGGAAGTGCGCGTGTGGAGCCGGTAATTAGTTACATCCGGGGCTGTTCTGTGACTGTTGCACCACAGACGGGTAATTGTTTATTGTTCTTAGTACATAGCCACATAAATCATAATACAAGCATATTATGTCCTTGTCCACCACAGACATGTAAGGGAATTAAACGTGTTTGGTGCATTATTCAGTGTTGTGCAACCTTTGTCTTTACACATTCCAACAATCCCTGAAAGCCAGGTGCTGGGACTTGTAGTCCTGCAAGCAAAAGCATTACAGACAGCAATTGCATTAATTTGCTCAGATTATATAATAAAAGGCTGCTCATCGTGATAATATGGAGATTTCTGCACTGACTTCATGTCAGTATCCTACTTTTCTGACATATTTTCCAATTGCATTAACCAGGGCTGAATTAGGTAACCACTTAAAACTATACAGTTCATACTTAATCATTTGATTTGCCATGATTATTGCAATTGACAAATATGTGGATATATGGAAAACTATTGTAAAAAATAAATTAAGCAAATATAAAATAAATTTAAGTGGAAAAAGCTCTGTCCGTATACCCAAAATAAGGAATTGTGACTACCCACAGGCTAGTATATGTGTTTATAAATGCAGGTAGTGCAGCTAAAATGACAAACTGTTCCAAAGTTATTTCTAGTTTCTTACATAGGGTGGCACAGGACTGATGTTTAAAATAAGATTAATGGGTAAACAATTTAAATCGAAAATGTCAACCTGGGCAGATGAAAATTGTACGTGACCAAAAATTGTGGATGTAGTTTGCTTGATGGCATTGGATTATTACACCCTCCAACGTGACATTTTGTGATCTTTACAAAATGCTATGATGCAGAGCTTTCAACTTAATTTATTATTTCCAGTTAGCTGTGCTGAATTGATTCTTTGATGTAACATAATCAAAATACTTGTAAAACTAATCCAACAAGGTAACTGCAGCAGTAATGGGTTCAGATGTTGGGGTGGAAGGGGTTGTAGGATCTGGCTTTTGCAAAGCCAATGTAATTTACATAGAGCTATAACCAATACAATGCAGCACTATTCTGACCAGCGTTCGATGCAGAGCAAATTCTAGTGACCGATATGCAATAGAGAAAACATTCTACAGAAGAAAATAAAATACAGCACCTGTTCTGGTGACCACTGCAGAATACAGATCATATTCTAGAGACCACTGTACAGTCCAGACAGCTGTACACACACACAGCCTATGTGTAATTACTGTACACTACAGACCACAATCTCTGGTAGCTACTACACAATGCAGTTCCCCAGTATAATGTCGCTATTATGAGATAAAAACCACAGTGTAGCACAAACTTTGTAGTGCAAACCCCTTTAATCTGCCTCTCACCCCAAATAATGGCATTCAGCAATGGTCCCAGACCTGCTCTGGGATGTGCCTGTGAGGTTGTCTTAAAGATGATGAAAATCCTATGTCAAATCTCAATATTTAACACAATTGGCTCGGTGGTTTAGCTGCAGTGGGGGGTACCTGGCCTAGGAGGGCTGCTCGTGATGTGTTGCTTACATGCGGTCCTGAGTTGCCTACTTCGGGCAGGTATATCCTGCTACTGCCGATCCTTCAGCAAAGTGCAACAAAAATTGAGTGAGGGTTTCCATATCCTTTAGCAGCCACGTTACAGATTGTACATAACACTCTTAAGTGGTAAATAGCATTTTCAGCACGTGTACATTGGACTATTGATTGTTTGCTGGAGTTTAAATCATCATCACCATTTATTTATATAGCGCCACTGATTCCGAGTTTTGTGTGTAAGTCAGTGGTTCCCAAATTGTGCGTCAGGTGCCACAACAATCTTACAGGGGTGCCAAGGCCGGGGGTAAGGGGTATGCAAGGAAGGGGTGCCAAGCCTCAGAGACGCTCAGCTCTGCCAGCCATCCCCTGCCTGTCCATTGGCTGGCATAAAAATAAAAAATACTTTCCAGCACAGGGGCGCAGAGCTTGGCACCCTCCTCCCTTTGCACTGACTGTCGGGCGTGATGTCCTCATGTCTGACATTTACAGTGGTGAGCGGTGCAAAGAGGAACCTGAACTGGAAGACAAGGCCAAGTTAGTAAAGGAACGATGGGGCAGCACTAGGATGAAAGGGGCAGTGTAATAAAAGGGAAACTGATGAAGGGGCACAGCGTGATGGTGAAGGGGCCTAAATACTTATTACGTTATTTTGACCCAACTACTTAAAAAACAGAACTATATAATTATTTTGGCTTAGGAGTGCCTTGGAAAAATTATGGGAGACCCTAAGGGTGCCTCAAACTGAGAAAGTTTTGGAACCACTGGTGTAAGCAACAGTGACTGCTATTTACCATTTAGAGAGCTGAAAGCTGGTTGTATGATTTACACTTCCCCCAGCAAAGATTGTTGATCCTGCTTTAGATCCCTGTAGTGGAGCAGTATAGAGCATATTCATCTGTACTTCATTCTACTGACTTTAATGAAGTGGTGATGGAAAAGTAACCATCTGTCTCAACTCTCAAGGAATCTGGGAGATTAAGGATGAAAATCTTGAGACCAGAAAATGGGTAGTTGAGAAGACTTGACCGTCTGAATTTAATGTAGGCGCCTATGAGATTTTAACAGACTAGATAGCCAAAATAGCTGTTTTATTTTATCTCCCCATCATTTATGTATTAATTATATATTCTTAGTGTATATTTCAGATTTCCTAAGCTTACATATAAAACGTACTTGCTAATTCCACAGTCCAAGTTAGTGCGAGGCTGGATAAAACCAGTGCGAAAGATGGCTGCACATACCTTATGAACACTAAACCTTATACAGAACTGCTTATAGCAGCATTCACACATATGAGTTCAATATTAGACTGGATTTCTTCTAAGATGTGAGCGGTGTGTTTGGTGCATCCCTAAATTTAAAAAAAACAAACACTTCTGGTGTTGCATACAGTGCAATTGCTACACACATTTCCAGAACTTCATAGAGAACAGTGACAAAATAACTGTTCACCTGTAGTTTCTAACAAAGGACAAGTTTCTATAGTTGACGGGTAGAAATCCACAATATTAAATTATATATGCTTCCTTTTAACCCATTTTATTTCTAAAGCTTGTCATTGTGACTCTACTTTGTTATTTTAGAGCTCCCGACATTATGGATACAACTGAACTTGCACAGTTTGGGGGGAAAACTGCCTCAATTGGTAAGACTGTTTAGTTGAATGTTTTCTAAGATGTCCATATTCCACATCACAGTATTTGCCAAATGATAATACAGAGTTTCCATGCCTTAGAAATGTGACAAATGAACATATTTATACATATTGCATGTGATATCATCTTGTTACTAAAGTGATGAGTGGATATGAGACTGGGAGTAGTGCTGTGGAAATGCATTGTATGGAATGTTGGTGACTTGGAAAGAAGATGAGGTACAGTAATTTTGTGGATCATTGGGAAGGTCACACTAGTGTCATGCAGGGGCACACAGTGGGCGCCACCCCTTTTTATGACCGGTGCAGTTTTGTTAAAGTAAATGCGTATCTTTGACATGCACTTGTCAGTCACATTTGGTGTAACAAGTATGTAAATTCATTTTGTAAAGTGTACTCTTATGTTTTTGATGGTCATGAAGGATTGCTAAACTTCTCAAATGATCTGTTTTATTTTTAGAAACTTTTATACAATCGAGCATTTACAAACTTGTCCTTTATATTATACAGTCATCGCCAAAAGTTTTGAGAATGACACAAGTATTGGTGTTTACAAAGTTTGCTGCTTCAGTGTTTTTAGACCCTTTTGTCAGATGTTGATATGGTACACTGAAGTAAAATTACAAGCATTTCATAAGTGTCAAAGGCTTTTATTGACAATTACATTAAGTTTATGCAAAGAGTCAGTATTTGCAATGTTGACCCTCCTTTGTGAAGACCTCTGCAATTCACCCTGGCATGCCGTCATCAACTTCTGGGCCACATACTGACTGATGGCCGCCCATTCTTGCCTAATCAATGCTTGGAGTTTGTCATAATTTGTGGGCTTGTGTTTGTCCACCCTCCTCTTGAGGATTGACCACAAGATCTCAATGGGATTAAGGTTTGGGCAGTTTCCTGGCCATGGACCCAAAATTTCGATGTTTTGATCCCTGAGCCACTTAGTCACTTTTGCATTATGGCAAGGTGCTCCATCATGCTGGAAAAGGCATTGTTCATCACCAAACTGTTCTTGGATGGTTGGGAGAAGTTGCTCTTGGAGGATGTTTTGGTACCATTCTTTATTTATGGCTGAGAAGCAACCCCACACATTAATGGTCTCAGGATGCTTTACTGTTGGCATGACACAAAACTGATGGTAGCTCTCACCTTTCCTTCTCCAGACAAGCGTTTTTCCAGATGACCCAAACAATCTGAAAGGGAATTCAGAGAAAATGACTTTACCACAGTCCTCGGCAGTCCAATCTCTGTATCTTTTGCAGAATATCAGTCTGTCCCTGATGTTTTTTTCTGGAGAGAAGTGGCTTCTTTGCTGGCCTTCTTTACACCAGGCCATCCTCCAAAAGTCTTCGCCTCACTGTGCAATGCAGATGCACTAACATCTGCCTGCTGCCATTCCTGATCAAGCCCTGCACTGGTGGTGCCCAGATCCCAAAGCTGAATCAACTTTAGGAGACGGTCCTGGCGCTTGCTGGATGTTCTTGGGTGCCTTGAAGCCGTCTTCACAACTTTTGAACCTCTCTGCTTGAAGTTCTTGATGATCCGATAAATGGTTAATTTAGATGCAAACTTACTTGCAGCAATATCCTTGCCTGTGAAGCCCTTTTTGTGCAAAGCAAGGATGACTGCACATGTTAACTTCAAGCTAACCATTGTTAACAGAGGAAAAACAATGATTTCAACCTCCTTTTAAAGCTTCCAGTTTGTTATTCTAACTCAATCAGCATGACAGAGTGATCTCCAGCCTTGTCCTCGTCAACACTCACCTGTGATAATGAGAGAATCACTGACCTGATGTCAGCTGGTCCTTTTGTGGACCAGGGCTGAAATGCAGTGTAAATGTTGTTTTGGGGATAAAGTTCATTGTCATGGCAAAGAGGGACTTTGAAATTAATTGCAATTCATCTGATCACTTCATGACATTCTGGAGTATATGCAAATTGTCATAATAAAAACTGTGACAGCAGAATTTGTGAAGAATTTTTTTTGTGTCATTCTCAAAACTTTTGACCATAACTGTACATATTAGATCACCAAGGTAAAAATAATTCTGAGATTAGTTTTCTGGTTCAAATCAGTGATTGAAAGATTAAAAGACTGTTTGATAAAAAAATAAAATAAAATCTGTTTTTGTTGAAGCCAATAAGCTCACGTTGGAAATCCGCCAGAGAATACACCCGCTACTGAATGGGTCTGGGAGGTAGCAATATATCATTAGAGTACTGTTAATCCGGTGTATGTACAGTTTAATTGAGACTCCACTACTTAAAGCCGTATATTGGCTTGTCGCTGTCGGATATATACGTGCTTACAACAATAAATATATGAATACTATCTTGTTAGTAAGTTTTTCTCCTTTGAAGTTTGTAATTTACCGGCTATAGCAATTGTGCATACAACCGCTCATTACATGAATTGAAGGCGATCCATATGTGTAATATAATGCATGTATAGTACTATTTGCAGTGTTCACCCCCCAGAAAATTGCCAGCCGGGTGGCATTAAGAAGCAGCAGGGTGGGGGCATTTGTAGGACTCTGCAATAATAATGAAAATTGTTAGAGGTTATTGCCTACACCTGCCAGGACTGGTCAAACTGGTGGTCAGTGGTCTAACACACACTGCTGGCTGTAGTGCTCACATAGTGCCTGTTTATAATAGGAGAAACAATGGTTTATTCTATTATAATAGGACTCTGTTGGGCTCCAAGAGCCGGGTGGCAAGTAAAATCATCCGGTTGGAGCACCTGGAAAATAGGTGCTGGGGAGAACACTGTATCTGGTCCCACATTAACTTCTATCAAATGACTATATGCAACATACTAATACCTACCTCTCTTTGGAGAGCACTACTTGTATTAATCTTTCTAACAAGATTTATATCTAGGTATGGCGGATTATCTATCTGTGATCTAATAAGTGTGAGTCTAAAACTTCTGCTGGGATTAATAAGTATTACAAGGGGTCTAGGGATTCACAAATCAATCCATGGTAATAACGAACAAATAAGAGAATAATAAACTGGCATATTATAGGTAGTCTACTCTCGTATATATTGTAGACGAATAAATTCTCTATTTGTGTGATTCTGATTACAATGGGTAAGGGAATTTTCTATGACTAATATCTTTCATAGAAAATTAAGCATCACTGACACCAGTCACTTTTTAAAATTTCTCCTTAGGTAGGAGTTGCAAATGTTCCCTTTTAATGAACTTAATAAAAATTGTAACATAATTAAAAGCAGCCAGTATTTTCCTTACATGCAAAATAATAAAGAAATGTGCACCCCTTGTATTGTAACATGGTTTGTCTTGGATCAGATTTGCTCCTTTTTTTTTGCCTTACTTTCCTTGATGACTCAGGACCTCTGTGTTCGAAGCGTGCACCAGACATAAGTAACCAGTCTTTTATTCATTTGAAGCGCAAAACTTAACCACTTGCCAGTAAAGATTAGTATGTGACTAGTATTTGTCATGTCTTTTCAATGATTCTAACGTCTTACACATGGTATAACAAATAATGTTTATATATTTTAATAGAAATGAAGACAGATCTCAACCTATTATTAGAATGTCTGAAATTTCAAATGGATAATCCTGTGTCTCAGAAAGAGACTTTGGCGACTGTTCGCTCCATCTGCCAGAATAACAGTAAGACATTTACATACAGCAACTAAATTTATATACATTATATGTACGTAATGAACAAATTGCAGTGCACATTCCCAGGTCATGATGAGTGTGATGTAAATCTGTTTTTACAGGTGATGCAAGTGACTATTTCAGAGAAATTGGTGGCTTAATATTCGTCAATATCCTAGCAAAATCCAGCACTCATGCCATACTAAAAGAGACTTCCTTATATACTCTCGGAGTTCTAGCAGAGAGCAATGGTAATGGTGTCCTGATGTCTCCTGACTGCAAACTATGACGATATTTCAAGACATTTGTGCTTTTAACATCTCTTGTTTCATTTCAGTATATTGCCAGCAAAACTTGTGCACCTTGGATCTTTTCAAAGATGTCCATGAAGTGTTATCTAATGATCAGTCTTCTGTAAATCTACAACGGATGTCTGTTTTTCTTTTTTTAGTCTTAGTTTCAAACAACAGTAAGTGCATTTGTATTAATTTGAAGTAAACTCGCTATTGAACATTAAGATTATTCCAGCCTCTGTATTGCTGAGCTAAGTAATACATCTGAGATGAGCAATATGCAGATAAACCTGCCCAGCCTTCTCCTCATGAATATTAATATCTTTAATGTTGCTTTTTGCACCAATACTGAATACGCAGTGGGGAAATGAAAGGTTGTGCACAGAAGCCTAAAACTACATATATTTGAGTGATCGACTTGCAGACTAATAGGTAATGGAAATAACTCACAGATTAGTGAAGTTGAATCCATTTATGAATTTATATAGCGCTGACATAATACACATTGGTGTACATTGATGGGATCATGATACAAATACATTACATATAATGACATGAAACAGAAGGTAAATGTGGCCAAGTGAGCTTACACTCTAAGAGGTCTGGGGAACAATGGATAGATAAGTTATAGTTGGCATTTCCTTATTTGCCAGCTACCTCATTGGCAGCTGCCACTAGCCATTCATTGATTGTGATGTTCAACTGTTTACCAACCCGGTGCCCCTAGTTGTAGGTTAGATAGTATAGCTGCCACCGCCAGGCTCCTTCTCACGCAGCCTGGAGCTGCTCATGCTTCTGGGTAGAGTGTTCGCTCTAATCTGTTGATCTCAGGTAGTGATGTTAAACACCAACA
The DNA here is from genome assembly GCF_038048845.1 of Mixophyes fleayi. Lineage (NCBI taxonomy): Eukaryota > Metazoa > Chordata > Amphibia > Anura > Limnodynastidae > Mixophyes > Mixophyes fleayi. The sequence goes on along the minus strand of NC_134411.1, from coordinate 87,731,192 downwards.
ACGTGGACTGCAAGACCTTCATTTGTAAGACTAATGCAGTTTCCAGTCCTGGATTAAATTCAACTAAGCACCTCAATGACTGAACCAATCCTAGGAGACGATGTGAACATTGTGCCCAATCTGGGAAAGGGAAAAGACTACACAGAGTCAACCAGTCAGGACTGTTTGACTAAGCACGTGCAAATAATTTTCCCTCCTAGCCAGGTATGAGTACACAGCCTTCTCCTTGTAAGCATGTAAGACTTTCAAAACAGTCATATAACATACTAAAAGATTTTAGTTTGGTGTAGATCCGAACCCAATTGGCAACAGGGTGGCATTTTCTTGATCGTTAGCAATGATATACGTTCACTGGTGAGAGAACTTTTCTGACTAGCCAACCTTACACAGGAGGAGCACCTGCTGTTTTTAGTCCAGCCACCTTAACAAATGAATGCAGATATTAATATAGCGGCATCAACTAACACTTTTAACATTTTCTTGTGGCAGCAGATAATTAATTAGCATGCCACTTCCTCTGGAGTAATATATAAATACACGTGAATGCACGTCATACTTCAGAAATATATCTTCACCTTAACACATTTTATGCATATCCATTAATATAGTCATTATAAATAAGGCAATTCCCATATTCTTTAGAGGAAGTGGTATCCAGGCAGAACCTGCTAAAACTCAACTACAAGTTAATTAGGCCACATACACATGATTTTTGATATTCTGTGATCTTGTGTGTTCTCTCTCACTAGTACATATCAGAGAGAGTAAGTACATATGCATTGTGTTGGTTTTATTTTGTTTGGTTATCTAAAACATACTGACAAACTATGCACTTGTTCATACATTTATTTTGTGGGGAAATTGAATATGACAATGGGATTTTTACCACTGTGCTTAATAGGTAAAGATATCAGTTTTTCGTACTTATTTGTCTGCTTGTTTTTATTTTTACCTAAATATTTGTTGCAGAGACTGGTCAGACGATTGCTAGAGAATCAGGATGTATTGATATACTTCTCCTTTTATTTAGGTAATTTTTTATACGTGATGTAGACGTCTGATAGTGTCTAAGCCTGTAGATATAATGTTTTTTTTTCTTTTGCAGCAAAATGTTGACGTGCAACATGGTTTTGTCCATTGACAGCACAAATCAACAGTATCAGCTTTGGTCATCTATCTGCAGCGCTCTATGTTCCTGTGTCAATAACCCACAAAATGGTAGGAGCTCAGTGGGCCTATTTATTCTGTTTCTGACAGGTTATGGAATAGGAATTCTTCACCCGTGAAGGGTAATGACAGCACAGTGTGTTACCATTTTTGCATTAATTAATTTTGTGTTTCTCTTTCAGAGGAAAACCAGAAACTGTGCAGTTCAGCATTTCCACAGGCAAGTGAGTGGCTGCAGCACACTGTCCAACCAGAGATAGCTCGGCCGATCTGCTCATTCATTTGCCTCACTGTTGCCAATAACAGTAAGTGGATGTCTGCCTCTTGTTACTGCTATAGCTAAGTCATTGGGGAAAAATATTATTTTAACTATCTAATCTATTATTGAGCCAATTTAAGAACCAAACTAAAGAAATCTGAGTGCCAAGTCTGTTCCAGAAAAGGGTGTAGATTTCTCTTTTCCAGAACAACTAAACGTCATAGTTCAGCTTTGGCCCAGTCCTCTGACCTTTGGTGAGGTACCAGGTGAATTAGACATAGAGGACTCTTCAGAGTTTATGAGGATTCCTCTAAAAGGCGAGGAATTTAAGATTTAGTGAGGGCTGTGCATCACACACTGATTATTCAAGTCTATTTGCTGAACCCTTTCTCAGACCCTTTCTGGCTTTATCCTGGGTTCATAAAGCCATTATTGAATGGTCAGAACAGCTTCCTTAATGCCTCACTCCGGTACACCAAGGTTACAATTAATCACTTAATGGTGGATCATATCATTGGATGCCGGTGTTATCGCTGCCAATATTTCAGCTTCAGCTATTGGAGCTCATCGGAGGCCAATCCAGAATCCAAAATAACTTGAGTCCCTCTTTGAACCTGAGCTACATACAGTTATCAGTCAGACCACAGGAGGAAAGCACTCATTTCTCTCTGTCAGTGCTCATAAACTAAAAGTCCTTCCGCAAGAGGAAGAGGTACTTGCTTCAGGGATGAGTATTCCGCTCCCTGTGGACGACAGCAAAAGGGGAAGATCAGCTTTGTCAGGAAAGAGACCGACCACTAAAGCCTCAGAGATGGGGCTACATTTGAGACTTTTTCAAGCCCAGTCCAGACAATTTTTCACCACAGCTCTTCCCAGAGACAAAACACAGATTGGCCCTGGTTTCAGTGTCTCCATAAATGCTGCTCGGTTTAGTCTAGTTTATGTTCTGAATAACTCATGAGGGCAAGTGGACATCAACGTGGCTCATTGTCACTTTATGTGATTAAAAATGTTTTTTTTGCATAGGTAAAAATACATCTAGAAATGTACTTTTCCATTAATGTGCACCTGCAAGATGCAAAAGGCGTCCTATAGAAAGCATAGGACAACGTTCGATTACCTCGAGTACTCGCCTGTCACCTCCCGTAAAATTGAATCCCTTTTTTTTTTATGAAATATTGTACTGCACCCTGCCCTGTCTGCCTAAATGTACTTTCTCTAGCCCTTGGTTTTGGGCAGTTCTGACTGATTTATTGGATCTACATTATGCACTGTACTCTGTGGTAACTGCTATGTTTGTTACATATTCTTTTACTAAAAACTTAATAAAAACCCTTTGAGAAATAATATCCGGCAAAACTGAATCTCCTGTTTGCATGTTAGAGCACTAAAGTGCTTGCACCTAGCTAGCACTCTGCAAGGAGTGATCCCGATCTGCCCAGATCTCCCCTTAAGAAAATTTAAAATTGTACAACTGACCCAACCCCATGCTGTTCCCTGTAAAATCATGTGCATTTCTGCCAAAATAGGTGCGTGATCGCCGCCCTGGAGAAGGAGGACTTGGTCTACTTTCTTGTTTTTACTTTATTTTTACTTTAATTATTACTATGCCACCCAAATACACCATGTGACTTCTTGGCACGCTAATCTAGGTTTGAAAATATGGGTGGATATTGAGAACGCAATGACCCCGGAGGCCCCGTGCACTACCTTCCATGGCTGTCCAGGAGTCACACACCTGCCTCAGCATATGAATGCCACACGATCCGATTCACTCTTTCGATATGGGATTTTGTGAATAATCTCTTTAAATTGGCTCCATAGCCCTCTCCACTAACCCCAATATGGAAACTCCCCCATTTCTCCCCGGGCAATGTAGATAGTACCCTGGAAGTCCAGAAAAATAGACAGGTTCCATTACATAAGGGGCAAATTTCATGAGACATAGACTACATGACTCCCCTGTTCCGGGATAAGGTGATTGCAAGCTCTTGACCCATCCCCACCCTTGTCCCCCTTTCCCCCCACCAACACTTCTCCCTCTCCCTTTCTTCCAAAATTTCTTCCTAACCTTCTTCTCCAGACGAGTGTGCTCTGTATACAGAGTACACCCGTCTATCAACTAAAAGTAAAAAAACAAAATAACGTTTTAAAATAAAAATCCTAACAGTGAATCCAATTCACTGTTCAGCAGCTCTTTAATCTTCAGCCCAACTGCTTTGGCACCTACATTAAACTGAGTTCCTGTGGGGATTGGAAAGGGGAGGGGCCTGTCAGCAGCTTGGAAATTAATTTATTTAGGTGCCAAACTCCTCCCTACCCTACTCAACCTCACGGTTAAGCAGTGTCCCCCAGATGGAATCAGAAACTGATTTAAATCCTCTTTTCCCTTACAACATTCTTGAAAAACCCACTTTGATGTGTTTAACTCATTTTCACAAGTTATATTGTGGATCTAATGCTTATGTAATTCTGTTTCTCTTTTTGCTGATTATGTTCTACAATATTGTCTTTTGTACAATGTGTGAAATTAAAAAGATTTAAAAAAAACAAACAAAAAACAAATAGGTGCGTGATATAACTAATTGATATTTGAGGTACACTTTTGCATTTACTTAAATTATCTTTTCTGGGTGGTAAATATTCTAAAAAGAATGATTGTAAAAATGCCATATGAACAAGGATATGGAAATCACAATGAGATTTGGAAAGAGTTAAAAATTGCAGAACTTTCAAAATGTGTCATGTATACCATACAGGCAGTACAAGTAATATGCATTCATATGCTTAGCATGCAGGGACATTTTGCACTCACAATGAGGTGAGAGTGACCTGACATATCCATTGTTTGTCAATGCCTATTGTGTTTAATAAACAGATGTAAGTACAACGTGTTCCCGCTGTACAGTGTGTACTATGGTTATAATCACAAACATGCATAATGTCACATTTGTTCATTCAGGATTAAACTATTGATATGCATTTTTAAATTAAAAGCTACGTCCACATTAATATATTGTAGGTATACTGGCAGCATGAAGGAGAGTGAAAAATGCAGTCAAAACATAGAATACAGAATCTCCATTAATATGTTAGGCTACAGTACAGTGTACACATTGTATATTGCATTTCATTTTGTTATGAATTGAATCTGAAAGTAACAATGCAGAAAAGAAACAATTTAAAACAAAACATTTGTGTCTTCAGGCCCCTATTGTGATATCTCGGCTCATTTGAAATGTTTTTAGGTGGAAACTGTGCACTGAATCACAGCAATTTGCATTAAGTGTTTGGTCACTATGGTTCAGTGCACTATTACCGTAATAACGGTAATAGTGTGCAGAGCGCGAGATTTTCTGCGTTTCTGCCGACAATTGAATATGTCCCAAAGAGTGGTATAAAATATCAATCAGTCCAACTCCCGTTTTTTTGTTTATACAACACAACATGCGTGTTTCACAGAAGTGTGATGCAGTCTAGGCACGATAGGGAGGACTTTTGTTAATCTTGTTAACATTTTTTTTTTTTTTATTACTTTAAAAGAAAAAAAAAAAGAACTATTGATTTTGTTGTTTTTGTTTTTTTTTTGAGATTTTGTGTTGACCCAATAGTGAGGGAAGTCTGTTATGAATCTTCCCTGCACATTAGAACCAGTGTTATTGGGATATAATAGCAAACATCACCACCAACTGTGGAGGTGGAAATGCTTCACTTTCTCATTCAGTATACTGTGCTCACTTGGAGTGATTTGGCCCCATCAGTGGACCCTTGGGCTGTCACTGACATTACCTGCTGCACTAAATATAAGTCTGGGTTGAGACATAAAGCCTCTAGCCAGTTGTTAATGTACTGTGGCTGGTCAGATGTCAGGTTAACAAGCAATCAGGCATTTTCTTGTGTAACTTTGCACTTGACAGATAAAAGCCATACTGTTTGACTGCTATGGTTAGTACCGATTTGCCCTTTCAGCATTGTTAGCAAATAAATACCCTTTATTGTTTATATACTTTTTACATCCTGTTTCTGGTGCATATGTATAATTAATATTAATGTATGTGCATACATATAGCTTGAATGTATTCAGTACACAAACAAGATTATCATTATGCATACTGAGTCTGATTCAAGTCCGGAAGTACACCCATTTGCGCAGCTTATCTTGCGTGAAACCAAACTAAAGCAACTGCACCCAGTTTATATCTGCGTGCATCTGACACGACCCCTTACGATTGAGAGGCGGAACAGGGGAGGGAAGGGGCGGACTAACGTAGTCCATGTACAGTAAGGCCGTGTTCACACATAAATCCTGTGACTAGTGTTACTACGCTTGTTGTCAGCTGTATGTTTTGCACCTGTTACAGGGCAGGTGTAAATGGTTATCACCAACATGGCATTGCCTTTGTTTCCTGCCTTTCACACATGCTGCTCAGTAGCTAGCATAGGTATATATTGAAGATTTATTTTCAAAACACATTGTATGCACTGAAGAGTTATTTATTTAGTTATTTTAAAATAAAAGATGAAAAACAAATTCTTAAGTATATGCATTATATTGATAAAAATGATAGTTTACATTTGTTCTTGTTTTTTTTTTTTTTTTTTTTTTTTTTTTTTTTTTTTAGTTTTTTTGTTACATTGTTACCAGCTGTTATATTTTAATTTAAAGACCGGTTGTAATATGTGATTTCATTGTAAATACACATGTGGTAAACATAGTGCAAATGCTTCTAAGAGTGCTTCAGCCTGTATGTGTGAAATGTTTGGATTTGGACAGGAGCTAGGCAAAAGTTGCATACTCTTTTTAAACACGAAAATTACGTCCAATTTGAGTTCTGACTTGAATCAGGCCCACTATGAGGGAAGTCGCCATTGGCTTTACTGTATAGGTTTCAGATATGGACACTATTTCACTAGGTATTGCACAGGATTACTTTGCTTCAGTTGGTGGTCTTGATACATTGGCTAAGGTCCTCCTGCAGCTGGTGGATGGGTTACAGACGAACAGTTCGGGTTTCAGATTGGCTGTTGTACTAACAAAGACTTTGGATGCTTGTATCTCAGAGAACCGTAAGTGACCAGTATACAAGTGAGTAACAAATTCTTTAAACTTTGTTGATTTCTTTAAGCTAAAAATGATGCTGTGGCTGCTTTGTGCTAGTGACATAAGAGCAGCTGCTATTGCAGGATTTAGTTTAGCTCAGTGGTCGAGGTGGAAATCTAAAAGTGGAGGTATGAAATGTGAATGGAATTTGATAGTTTTACAATGACGGCATTAGGAGAAGTGGCGGTATGGCGTCCCACCGTATATACCCCCACTTCCACCATTGGTTCAGATTAAGAAGGTCAGCCCGCAGTTTATATTACCAGCACTTGATTTAAAGGCATTCATGAGTGCAGCGCTGACTCGGTGCTCAGCACTTCTGCCCCACAGCACTGGGGTCATGAGTTCAATTCCCGACCATGGTCTTATAAGTTTGTATGTTCTCCCTGTGTTTGTGTATGTTTCCTCCGCGTGCTCCAGTTTCCCCGCACTCTGAAAACAACATACTGGTAGGTTAATTGGAGTCTGACAAATATTCTCTCTACAGCGCTGCGGAATTGGTGGCGCTATATAAATAAATAATGATTCACATATCTTCTAACCGCTACTGCTGACATGTCACTGTATTTTCAGACCCAGGAAGAACCAATCACCATAGTAGAGTTTAAACTTAATTTCTGCCTCAGCTAATGAGGATAAGCTCCAACCAATCCATTCATAGAATAAAAAAAAATCATCCTAACTTACAGGCTCCCATCAAAAATAAAATTTACTTTATCCTCTCTGTGTTTTGTGTCAACCTGGAGAATATTTTCCCTTCTCTTTGTATCACCTTTGTGAGAAGGATTAGAGGCTCCAAAAGTCAACGTTGTCCAGTTCTAGTACATCTATTTGCAGAGTGTGGCCTAGTTTTCATTCAGTTCCTAGGTAAGATTTTTCCACAGGACTGATAATATAAATGAATTTATATTTAAAAGTTGGTAATAATTGTATACAACCTATTCTTCTAAATACAATTCTAGTGATAAATGGGTATTTCATACTGACTTGTCACAGTTGTTACCATCTCAGTATTTATTGGTGGAGAGTTGCCCCAAAATTACTGTGTATTGTACTCAGAGCACATAATGTCCCACAGTAGCAAATGACCAGCTGTAATATATGGGAATCCCTACACTAGGATGGCTTATTTTATAAAAGCAAAATGCAGATTAGACACAGTATTCTGGCTGGTGGGGATGTAACCTCTGTGGTGCTGATCATTGGTTAGCTGTGGTGCACACTACAACTTATAACATCCTGATCACTGTGAAACCAGCAATGTTGTATTTCATGGTTAGAAGAAGGATGTAGTTAAGGTAACAGTGGAGGGACCCACACCGAACCACTACACCTCATGAGTGTTGGAATGTTGAAAAGTAAATACTGCTACAATACAACTATGAGTTTCTTTTTGCGGAATAACTTGTGCTGATATGTTTTACAGAGCATTTATAGAAAACGTTTACTATCCCATACTTTTAGGGAAGGCTGTACATTACTTGTCAAAGCACAGCATTATATCAAGTCTGATAACCCTGTTGTCCAGTGGAAGTTTGGAATCAGAAGACATGTTCAGCATTGTGCTTACTGTAGGCCATTGTACTGAGGAATGTGGTGTGTATAAACATTTCATATTACTGTTCATTTAGCTGTTAATAGCTTCCTCTGGAATACATGTCACCAGCGATAAAGTGTGGTTAATAATATTAATCATTTACGTAAACATGCATGCAGTGCTTACATATTTACCAGTAGTAAATACCACAGTCTATACATTGTAGCAGAATATAATATGAATGATTAGTGTGAAAAAATAACTACTGTTTGTGTTTTTATTCTTTCCACTGTCATTATATTTTACGCACCAGAGCACTGGGCTTTTTACTTTAGTCAATCACTACACTGCACAGGGACAATGACACATATATAGCCGTTTAGGAATTATCAAATACAAATTCAGAGCAGTTCTGTGATCTATTTTTAATGATTGTCTCATTCAACAGAGCCAAATCAATATGAGCTACTGAAATGCAATGGACTTCCTCTCATGATTCAGGTGCTGACAGAGTCAAAGGATGATGAGTTACACAAAGCAGCTACATTTGTCCTTCATAACTGCAGACATATCAGTAAGATTTTGTAGCCTGTTAATGAGATCTTGTAAATTGTCACAAATTAAACATTTTGAAAGCATAGTTATTGCTAAATGACAGAGGTTGTTAAAGATCATTACAATGTGGAGAAATCATCAGTATGTTTCATATTCAGATGAGTTTGTGCTCTATTTCCTTGAAACTTGTATTTCATGCTTTGAGGGCAGTTTAGTTTTATCTACCGTGAGTTCTACTTTCTGGGCAGAGCAAGTGCCCTGGGCTCTCAGAAGCCAACAGGTGCCAGAATCCTGCTTTTGGTGTAGGTTATATAATATTTTAACTTTGTTTGATATCTTGATTGTCGATGTGATAATTGACTCAATGATGTTTATATGACAGCTCTGACTTAAAACAGCATATATATTAGCATTACTAGAAGTGCCTCTGTATTGCTTGTAGAAGGCATAATCCTACTCTACTGGTGTAAGTGCTATTACTATATTAATAAAGGATTTTAAACATACATTTGATCTATCAAGTACTTTGTCTGTTTGTACTTTGTCTGTTTTCTCCATCATCTTATCTGGGGGACACTGCTACAGACTGCGGTGGGAGCCCATCTTTTGTTGTTCCGTGATGTGTGGAGAGCCTCCTCTTCAGACCTGTGGGTTACAAGTATCAGAGAGAGGTTACTACCTGGATCTTGAGAGGCATCCTCCAAAGAGGTTTTTTTTCACTGGCCTTCCAAAGGAAAAGGTGGTTGGCTCTTTTAGCAGGTGTAGTCATCCCTGTCCCTGAACAGGAGAAGACTCAAGGGTTTTATTCCAACCTCTTCCTCGTGCAAAAACCAGTCTCTCAGATCTGTCATCCATGGCATGGAGGCCAACGAATTCTTAGCTTTCATATAAAGAACGCATATCTCTATATTTCAATCTGGGAAGGTCACCACAGTCTACTCAAGTTCGCAGTTCAGGATTCTCATTTTCAGTTCAGAGCCCTTCAGTTCGCTCTAGCAACCACACCTCGTTTTCACATAGGTCTTAGTAGTGATGGCAGCCCACTTGAGATCTCTGGGCATTATTATTGTGCCTTACCTAAATGATCCTCCACAGGACGGCTCAGGTTATGGATTTGCATGTGTGAAATTTGAATTTAAAACCATCCAACCTGGTTCTAAGGATGGTGTTTTTGGGTTTTATCTTCGACATCAGGTAGCAGAGGGTCTCTCATCCATAAGACAAGATCCGGACTTTCCAAGCATTGGTGAGACGAGTTCTGGACCTCAGACATTCGTACGTTCTGCTATGCATGAAGTTGATGGTGAAGATGGTCTCCACCTTCGAAGCAGTATGCCAGGTTCCACTCTGATGTTTAAGCTGAATGTCTTAAGGAGGTGGTTGAGGTCCAGCCTTCGGTTAAACTGTCAGCTCATTTCACTTATCACTGGAGATGTGCCTATCTCTCTGGTGGTGGTGGTGAAGTGCAGACAATTTGATGAAGGGTTGCTCATTCACCATCTTTGACAGGATCGTGGTTACGACGGATGCCAATCTTCAGGAATGGGGTGTACATAAATCATCAGGGTGGTGCCAAGAGCTCCCTTTCAATGAGGGAGTCTTCGAATTCTGTCATGGGCAGAATGCTTTTTGCCAGCAATCTCAGCTGTGCACATTCCCGGAGTGGAGAATTGGGAGGAAGGCTTCCTGAACAGGCACTCCAATCTCCTGGGAGAGTGGTCTCTTCACCTGAAGGTATTCGGTCTCCTAACGCAGAGATGAGGTCAGCTAGAAGTGGACAGGATGGCCTCCCATCACAACAATAAGGTGCCAACATTCTGCTCCAGGACAAGGGACCCGTTGGCTGCACTAGTGGATGGCATGACGTTCCCTTGCAACTTCAAGTTTCTCTGTCTCAATACAATTCCGATGCTCTATTCTGTATTACCTCCTGGGAGCAGACACGAGAGGGACCTGGATTACCATTACTTACAATCTGCACCCTGGCTATATCTGTAATCCTAGACTCACACCCCCACCCTTTGCCATTTTGCTTCTCTGTTACCTGCTTAGCATGGAACCACTATCCCTATCCACTAAATTGAGCCCTCCCATGGAACTTCATCTTGTGCACCTTGCTAAGGTACTATTCTATGCAGGTAACAACCACTACCATCATGTATGCTCAGAAATGGAGCTCAAGTTTAACACACATATGTGTAGTCCCATTTGGTAGAACATGTTTTATTTTCTCATTTGTCTACATGCATTTAACTTGTGTTAAAGAAAACCAAAAGTAAAACACATAGGGGCATATTCAATTAGCTTTCCGGTTCGCGGTAACGCGCGTTACCACGAATCCTGCGCACTAATGACGTTAATACGGTACCGCATTAACGCGGATTTTCGTACACAACCCTATGGGCTGCGAACGAAAATCCACGGTATTGCGGTAACGTGGATTAAGTTTTGCGGCTGTTCCGGCGCGGAAAGCTAATTGAATATGCCCCATAGGGTCTGATTGAAGTCCAGACATATGCCTGTTTGCGTAGTGTATTGTGCATGATGTTGCATGAAACTTACACACCTGCATGCAATTCAATAGAATTCATATCCGCACGCATCTGACATTTATGACACATTACAACTTGAGAGGTGAAATCGGCGAGGGATGGGCAGACTAACATAGGCCATGTACAGTAAAGGCGTAATCACGTAGATCAAGTCCTGTGTTTACCATGAGTGCACTTGTTTTCACCCGTATCTTTTGCAATTGCTACAGGGCAGGTGTAACTGCCGGATGATAGTGATGATCCACACTCTATTGTCTATGTTTACTATCCTGCACACATGCACCTCAGTAGCTAGCACAGAAACAGCTGTACACATTGAAGATTTCTTTTCTGTACGCACTGTACGAATGGAAGCACTATTTATTTAGTTATTTTAAAATAATAGATGAAATTAAAAAACAAAATCTGAAATACATGGCTTATATTGAAAACATTATAGTTAAATTTGTTCTTTTTTTGTTGTTGGTTTGTAATTCTATAGTTACCAGTTGTTTTAATTTATGATCATATAAAAGTTATGTGCGTTCTGATGTGAATTAATTGTAAATATACATGTAAACAGTGTAAATGCTCCTAAAAAAAACACTTCAGCCTCTATGTGTGTCTATCACTGTTAATACAGAGCGTATTTCCACTCCTGTCAATTGATGTGTTTTAAGAAAAGTTTGTATTTGAATATTCGACGGAACTACGCAATGTTGCGCACTCTTTTTAAACATGGAAATTACGCCCAGTTAACTTTCCGATTTGAATCGGGCCTATAATGTTACTGCTAGTGGGTACGAGGCCTGAGTCTGCTATTTTATAGGTTACACATGTACATGTGCTGGATTTGGTTATTTTTTATTTTTTTTTACAGCTGAAAAGTTGTCTTTCAATCCAAATGAACACACTGCAAGTGTAAGACAATGTTCTGCTTCAAATCAAAATAAAAGGAACAAATGTATGGCTGAATACTGGGAGAAAGCGAAAGAAATGTATCACAAAATAGAATACCTACAGCAGCAATGTGATGAGGTAGGTGTCTAAATTTTAAGTAAGTTATTTTAATTAGGAGTTAAAATATATTTTTGTTTTCTTGGAAGAGTTTTTTACACTCATTTAATTTGTGAATGGATTGAAATATTTACATGTCCGGCAGCAACCTCACACATCACCTATACAGTTCTTTTTGAGAATGTGGCCTATTACTATATTACTATGATTACTATGGACCAGTGACATTTCGGAGACACGGATTGCCTCCACTATATGTAGATGACAGATGCTCTTCCATACTTTAGTGAAACTGAAGTCCAATTTATGAAAACAAAGAGATGTACTGTAATCTATTCTACGCAATTTAAAAACATTTCGAAAGCTTAATACCTCCATAAATAACTATAAGAAACATCACACAGGGTTCTGTATCCATTGTGTATACTCCAAATGGGATTGTGGAAAAAGGAGATAGTTCTCCTTTAACAATTTATTTATATTTTTCAGGATAGCATTGAGAAACCTGATAGAACGGAAAATATCAGGTCTAGTTATCCAAAAGCGGTGAGCGTGGCGGGCCAAGACATGACCCAGTTTTCATACTTTACAAAGGCTGATGATCCCATTGCTGCTTCCACAGAAAGCTTAGCAAGGCAGAATAACGATATTGCAAAGGAATCACATAATAATTATCCCAAAACTCAACGTTTGGACAGAGGAGTCGGTGCACACAGAGAAAGTGTCTCATTGGTATGTTAGCCTGTTATATGTATTACACTTGCCATAATACTAGTTGTTCCTTAACCAATAAGATTTAAACACAGTGACTTGTTGACTTTAGAATCCAGATTTGTACCCATGGAAATTATAAGGCTGCTGGTGTTCAATAATATTGCATGGTTTGTGTTCTGCATTATAGCCTTGAGGTCCTGGCTCTTTAATATCATCAGTTCCTCAACCTATGAGCATTGTGAATAAACATGGATTTTAATAGGGTTTTACTTATAAACAAAAATTGTTTTCAGTTGTGACCAGGGTTCTTTCTGTATGGAGTCTATTTTTTATCCCTGTGTTTGTGTGGGTTGCCTCTGGGTGCTCTGGTTTCCTCTTACTGTCCAAAAACATGCTGGTAGGTTAATTGGCTTTTCTCAAAATATGTGTGTATGGTGGGGAATTTAGATTGTAAGCTCCTGTGGGGCTGGGACTAATGTGAATGATTACATATCCTCTGTACGGTGCTGCATAATATGATTGGCACTATATTAAGAAATTATAATAAATAGGACACATTTAAAAATAAGGATAATCCCATACTCGAGGCATAATGGACCAATTAAATCGAATATGCAGCATTTGTGATTTTGGCTTTCATATGAAAAAAATATTTGGATTTCCAAATTCTGTTTCTCATGCAGATCAATTAAGCCTGTTTTTCTCTTTCATCCAGTCTGGGGGACACTGCTTTACCATGGGTTGTGGAGGGGAGCTGGGAGTTGGCACCTAACTAGTTAACTTTAGTGCTGCTGATAGACCCCTCCCCTCTACAATCCCCCTGCCTCTTCCTGTACAATCCAGTTTTTTTTTAGGTGCCCTGGAGTTGGGCAGCCTTTTTGTTTAGTGCTTAGTTTAATGTTAAGAAATTTTATTTTTTTCTTTTACTTTTTACTTTTTTCTTTCAGTTGGCAGCGCTGGAGTGTGTTCTACTATAGAGAACACACTCACAGCTTGGCAGCGCAGGCATTCCCCTGTCAGCTGAGAGCCAGTGGTTCTCACTGACAGGGACCAAAGTACAGAGTGCCTGATTGAAGGGAGTGACAAGCGGTCTCATGGACCGCTGCACTCCTACAGCCTCCCCGTTAACCGGCGCTGCCATTACAGGCATAGAGCGCCAGTTATCGGATAATGAAAATGGCGGCGGCCATCTTGGATTTCTGCAGCAGCGCTGAAAAGAGGAGAAGGAGGCTAAACCAAGATTCCCCCCTCAGACATAGGGGGGCGTCGGAAAGGTACCGCTGCGGAGACCTCTGTCCTGGGAAGAGGAACTAATAGAGGTCTCCACAAAATCTGCCACCAAAAGCCGTTTTTTCCTATGGATTTTAACAAGCAGGAACATAAACGGCATCAGGGAAGAGGGGGGAGCTAAAACATAGAGTTCCCCCCCTTCCTACAGAGAAAGAGAGAGATGGACTGTCCCAGGGTTCTGGCGCCAAAGCAGAAGCCCGGGAACAGGAACAGAGCGGAGGGAGAGCACAGACTGCTGTTGGACTTCTCCCTGTCTTGGTGGCCCTTGGGCTAAGTACAAGCTTCTTTAAACACATATTTGCTGTTTTATTACTGGCTTAGCAGGTTTACATTATAGTCTCCTGTTAGCCTAAAATATTATGGTGTTTAAAATATTCAAGTACAACTTTTTCAAAGACATTAGTTGATTACTTGTAATTTACTCTGTTCTTTTATATATATTTTTCTCTCTCTCTCTCTCTTCCTTTATCTCTATCTGTATATTCAGCTAGATTGATTTTGTGTGATTGGTGTGCCTTCCTTTATATAAAATGTCAGATAAGGGAAAGGGCCCTATTTCACATGTTCTAAATGTCATGTAAAATTACCGTGTGGGCAGAAGGACCCTTTGGCGCTCTGCGCTGCATGCGAAGCAGGGGCCCCCTCTGTGCAAAGCCAGCAGGTTACAGCCCTTTCGTCTGAGGAACCGGCCTGGGTAACCTCCCTAACACAGTCGGGTTACCTCCCTAGCCCAAATGGTTTTTCAATCAAATCAGTTGCTATCAACTGTGGCAACTTCGGTGGCTAGCAATACTAATACGCATTCAGACCCCCAGGCTTTCTCAGATGCCAGTGGATCGAGTTTGCCGGGAGCTTCCACATCACAGGCTGACCCAGCCCCTGCTAATACAGACCCGGCTTGGTCTACAGCCTTTTTGAAGGGATTAAACAAGCTTAACCAGTTGCTAGATTCCTCTAATACCCCGCCTGCTAAGAGAAGGAGGTTTAGAGCGGTAAATCCCCTTGTGGTCCTTTCAGATTCGGAGGAAGAGTCTGAGGAAGAGGGGGAAATCCATTCGGATGCTGACCATAGTCATTCCTCAGAGCAGGAAGTGTACCCTAGAAACCAATTTGTTAATGATTTGGTTTTAGCGGTTAGACAGGCGCTGGACTTCCCAGAGCCGGAGGAGGTTTCCCCCAGGGACAGAAATCTGTTCAAAAAAGGCCAAAACAAAAGCCAACCGTTTCCCTCCTTCTGCAGAACTCAAAGAAATTGCTGAAGGGGCTTGGAAACAACCTGAGAAAAGGTTTTTCATTCCCAAAAGGTTCGCCTCTCTGTATCCTCTTCAGGAGGAAGAGGCGACTCGCTGGGAGTGTATTCCCAGGGTAGACATTCCTATTGCTCGCCTGGCTAAACATACTCTACTCCCAGCCCCGGGTTCAGCGTCTCTCCCAGACGCCAATGACCGTAAGGTAGAATCCCAGCTCAAATCAATATTTGCGGCTGCGGGTTCTGGCTTTAGACCCACATTTGCTTCAGCCTGGGTAGCAAAAGCCATGGAAGCATGGGCAGACCAGCTGGCAGAAGCTTTACAGGACTCCGAGCTCCTTCCCCTTGCTTTGCATTTAAAGGAAGCTTCGGGGTATCTCTATGAGGCGGCCCAGAATTCAGCAGCGGTTTCCTCTGCTATTCAGGCGGCCTCCATTTCAGCAAGGAGAACACTATGGCTGAAATCCTGGGAACGTGACGCTGAGTCAAAGCGCTCTGTTGAAACCATCCCCTTTTCTGCAGCGGGCTTATTCGGCCCGGAATTGGATACCCTCATTTCCCAGGCTACGGGGGGCAAAAGCACCTCTTTGCCAGTATACGCTAACAGAAGCCGCGCTCAGAGGAATAGCTCCTTCCACCAGCCCTTTCGAGGGACTTCCTTCCAAAGGGGTCAGTCCTTTAGAGGAAGACAATCTAATTACCGAGGCTCCTCCTCTAGGGGAAGATCCTCGTTTACTACCAAGCGCCAGGCCGCTAAGACCCAGGAAAAGCCTGCGTCCTGACGACCAACCTGTACTACAGGGGGCGCCAGTGGGAGGACGTCTGTCCCTGTTTCAAAAACAATGGACAGCGTCTTCCCAAGATCCTTGGATTCGGAGAATAATTGCAGAGGGGTACAGAATAGACCTATTGGGCCCGGCTCCACAGCATTTCTTCCAGACCCCGCTACCTCAGGATCTTTTAAAAAGACGGGCTATACAGGATTGTGTCGCTTCTCTTTTACTCCAGCAGCTCATCTGCAGAGTGCCAGATGGGCAGAAAGGAAGGGGTTTTTTATTCAAACCTGTTCCTAGTCAAGAAGCCGGACGGCTCCTTTCGGCCCATCCTAAACTTAAAGGGCCTCAACGTTCACTTAAGGGTGGAAAAATTTCGGATGGAATCTCTGAGGTCAGTAATAAACGGCCTAGAGATAAATCAGTTCATGGCGTCCATAGATGTAAAGGACGCTTATCTCCACATTCCCATCTGGATCCACCACCAGTCTCTCCTCAGATTCTCGGTAGGATCTGCTCACTATCAGTTTCGGGCCCTCCCCTTTGGTCTCTCAACTGCCCCAAGGGTCTTCACAAAGATTATGTCAGTTATGGCAGCATGTCTTCACCTGCAGGGAGTTCAGGTCGTTCCTTACTTGGACGACCTACTCATCA
The DNA here is from genome assembly GCF_038048845.1 of Mixophyes fleayi. Classification (NCBI taxonomy): domain Eukaryota; kingdom Metazoa; phylum Chordata; class Amphibia; order Anura; family Limnodynastidae; genus Mixophyes; species Mixophyes fleayi. Next base: position 87,714,345 of record NC_134411.1, on the reverse strand, counting down.
AGGCTTCCTCAGAAGGTTGCCTGCGTTATCACCTGTCCCTCACCCAGGCAGTTCTCGAGGGCCACGGTTGGCTAATAAATTTAAAAAAATCCCAGTTGATCCCGTGTCAGCGCATGGTATTCCTGGGACTCATCATGGACACCAGGAGGCAGAGAGTGTTTCTCCCAGCAGAGAAAATCTCCTCTATTCAGTCGGTAACCTCCCAGGTTTTGTCTTACCCCAGACCCTCAATGCACTTGTGCATGAGGCTACTCGGAAAGATGGTGGCCTCTTTCGAGACCATTCCCTTCGGGCGAGCCCATTCTCGATGTTTCCAATGGGATCTGCTATCGAAGTGGTCAGGGTCACACCTACACCTGAAAAGTCAAAGGATCTCTCTATCTCAGAAAGCGAGAGAATCTCTTCAGTGGTGGATGTGTCTGCACAACATGAGCGTGGGAAAATCCTTTGCACAATGGTCATGGATCATAGCCACGCCAGACGCCAGCCTGAAGGGTTGGGGGGCGGTAATCCTTCACCTCCGACTCCAGGGAATTTGGTCGCCTCAGGAATCAACTCTACCGATAAATGTTTTGGAATTGAAGGCCATTCTCTTGGCTCTCCGGGGAGCCCAGTCTTTTCTTCAGGGCCAACCGGTCAGAATTCAGTCCGACAATGCCACGGCCGTGGCATATGTCAACAGACAAGGAGGAACCAGGAGTGCATCGGCTATGGAGATTGCAGCCCAAATATTTGTTTGGGCAGAGCAATATGTCCCAGCAATATCGGCGGTTTTCATTCCAGGAATAGAAAACTGGGAGGCGGACTATTTAAGTCGAAACCAGCTGATGCCGGGGGAGTGGTCTCTACACCCGGATGTCTTCCAGTCTCTGGTTCTCAGGTGGGGTCTTCCGGACATAGACCTCATGGCCTCCAGACACAACCGGAAGGTCCACAAGTTTTGCGCAAGGGCAAGGGATCCCTTAGCGGCGGCAGTGGACGTTTTGACGATGTCATGGGAGTTCAGGTTGGGATACCTGTTTCCCCCAATTCCCATGCTTCCTCGAGTACTCAGACGAGTTCGGCAGGGCCTTCTGCCAGTAATTCTAGTCGCTCCCTCTTGGCCGCGCCGAGTGTGGTACGCAGACATCATATCTATGGCGGAAGGGCCGGGGTTCCGCCTTCCATATCGAATCGACCTGCTTCTGCAAGGTCCATTCCATTTCCAGAATGTACCTCAGCTCAATTTAACGGCATGGCTGTTGAAGCCAGCCTCTGGAAGGCTAGAGGTTTTTCACCCAGTGTAATTCAGACCCTGATGCGAGCCAGGAAACCTGTCTCTTCTCGTATCTATCACCGGATTTGGAGGGCCTACATTAGATGGTGCGAAAATAGGACGTTCCACTCGTCCTCTTTTCGACTTTCCCGTCTATTTAACCTTCCTTCAAAATGGCCTGGAAACAGGCCTTAGGTTAGGTTCTCTAAAGGTCCAGGTTTCGGCACTTCTGTATTTTTTCATAAGAAATTAGCCGAATTGCCAGATATTAGGACTTTTTTCCAGGGAGTTTTACATATCCAACCTCCCTATGTCCCTCCTACTGCTCCATGGGATCTCAACATGGTCCTAGAGATGCTCAAGGGTCCCCCCTTGGAACCTTTGAGTAAGGCAGACCTAAAGTGGTTGACCTGGAAGGTCCTCTTTCTTTTGGCTATCGCTTCGGCTCGTAGAGTTTCCGAATTAGGAGCTCTGTCCTGTAGGGAACCATATTGGTTTTCCACAAGGACAGAGCGGTGTTAAGAACTCTCCCTTCTTTCGTACCAAAAGTCGTGTCTGCTTTTCATCTCAACCAGGAAATTGTAGTTCCGGTTTTCTCATCTTCTTCCCATACGGATCAGCAATCGATGGAAAAGTTAGATGTGGTTAGGGCTCTCCGCATTTATGTGAAGAGAACTTCCCAGATTAGACGTACAGATTCTCTATTTGTCCTTTATGACGCTAATAAGAGAGGCTGGCCAGCCTCAAAACAGTCCATTGCAAGATGGATTAGGTCTACCATCAGACAAGCTTATATAAGGGCTAGCCGTCCTGTGCCGGAGAGAATCACAGCCCATTCCACCAGATCGGTTGGGGCGTCGTGGGCAGCAAGGAATGGTGTTTCTGCGGACCAGCTTTGCAGGGCAGCCACTTGGTCCTCTGTCCATACGTTTACTAAATTTTATCAATTTAATGTCTTTGCATCAGCAGATGCAAATTTCGCTCGTAATGCTTTACGAGCGGGATTTTCAGAGTAGTCCCACCCTTTAGGGGCTGCTTTAGAACGTCCCCATGGTAAAGCAGTGTCCCCCAGACTGGATGAAAGAGAAAAGAGGATTTATGTACTTACGTTAAATCCGTTTCTCTGATTCCGTCTGGGGGACACTGCGATCCCTCCCTTCTGTTATTCTTCTGTGTGCTCTTGTTTGACTGCCCTTTTTTCTCCTGGGGCTTTTTAAAACTAACTGGATTGTACAGGAAGAGGCAGGGGGATTGTAGAGGGGAGGGGTCTATCAGCAGCACTAAAGTTAACTAGTTAGGTGCCAACTCCCAGCTCCCCTCCACAACCCATGGTAAAGCAGTGTCCCCCAGACGGAATCAGAGAAACGGATTTAACGTAAGTACATAAATCCTCTTTTTTTAGCTATGGGGTTACTTTGTGCTTCAGCACAGCACGTAAAGTGCCCATGTGTATGTAGACTAATGCAGGCCATAAAACCATAAACCATATTATCAGGCTTGTTTTAGTTTTACACATTCGGTGATATTGGGCCAATGTTCCATTTTCAGAGCAAAATCGCTCCCATGTGACCGGAGGAGCGCTCACCATTTACTACACCTGTCACCGTGGAGGTGATCGAACACCGGCTAGAAGGGGCTGGCATTTAAAGCAGCCGTGTGATATCATCCTAAGTCTGGTCATAATATCCCTTTATTTTGTGGGAGAGACTGAAACAGGATTTGCATTTTAAAGACCTCTTGTTTCTCACACCAAGCAATTAGATAATTTATAATATTTCTATTTATGTACACATTGTATTTACCTTGTATTTATGTGCACCTTGCAGCTAACAGCTGGTCGATATAGAATATGTGGCATCCTGTTGATCAAGCCTGTGAGCATTTATGTCCATCCCACCCTAGAGAATAGTTTTACAACACTGTATTACAGAATATATTAATGTTTACAGGTAGTATAGCTCAGTATGATTTTACATGAATGAATGTTTCTGTACATAGGAAAAAGTAAGAAGGCAGATTTTTACCGACCCGGCTACATTACACAAATCCTCAGCGTCAGGTTCCATCAATAAAACTTGCAGTAACGGCGGCACCACCTTACAGGAGACTTGTACAGATTTACCCTGCAGAGATCAGAACCTCATGTCAGACTCTTCCAGAAATAATCTATCTTCAAGGGATGCAGTCACTCAGACTGTACCAAACTGTGTGACAGAGAACTTGCGTGATGACTTGCTCCGGTCACAAGACGAGCCGTTAGAGGAGCAGACCTCTCAGTCATGTTCTGGCAGTAATTTAAGGTACAGTTCGCTGCATGTTAGACACTAACTGATACTAGATGTTAAGCACTGTAATGTCATATGTTTGTTCTTTATAATATAAAATTTGTTTTTTATAATATAATTGGTTGGTGATTTAGGATACAGTCCAATTTAAGGTCATAAACATTCTTTGCTTGTATTTCTTGGTTTCAGTCAACAATTCTTGTGCAGACCACCCTGACTGTTAATTTAGATAAGGAATACAATATCCAACTTACATTCAAGTTGCAGTGCTAATTTCTGGCAGTGTAGAAGTGCTACTCTCCCCTGGCTAAAAAACATGCAACAACCTATAGACTTATACCGAGAAACGGGCTATTTTGGCAAATGCACCACTGAGCTAAATCCAACAATATGTGTGACGACGTAAAAGTATAGAGTGTGATTTTACATATTTTTAGATGGTTTTGACGCATTTTCTTACACAGCTAAGAGCAGCTGACGGGGTGTGTCTGCAGTGAGCCCCTCCGTAAGGAAGTCCTGATGATGTCATTGTGTTTTCACAGCAACACGAAGTTACGTTGAACAATCATCTGGCCAGACACCAAATCAAATGTGCTGGACACGTACTGGAACCAGAGTCTATAAGTGCCAACCTTTATTCTAGCACTAGCATGATAACACATGCTGCATAGCCACCATTTCGCCAGGGTGCCTACCTTCTCTCTGTCAGACACAGTGAATTCTGACAATACATATATTTGCAAGTAGTTGACTAATTAAACTAAAATGGGTTTAGTTTGAAAATAATGCATGCGGTACAAATTTATTACAGTACTTAAAGTGCAATGAAAATTATTGAAATGTGTTTTTGTGGTAGCATTATAATTCTTGTGAATATGATGTCTGTCTTCAGAATTATGTAAATGGTTTATTAGTCAGACCAATTCTCAGCTGTCTTGAAAATGTAAAGTTACCTGCTGAGAAAGTAAATTAAGGAAGTAAAGGAAATAAATCATAGCAGTTAGAGATGTTTTACATGCAATAGTTCTAAGAAAAACATTTAGTGCCGAATTCATGTTCAGACATAAGTCTTTGTGTGCCATATACACAGGGCCGGATTAACCACAGGGCTTTATGGGCTATAGCCCAGGGGCCTCAGACAGCTGGGGGGCCCCTAAGAAAGACGTGCCGACAGATATATATATATATATATATATATATATATATATATATATATATATCATTTTTTTCATACTGCCAGCGATGACTGTCAGTGCACTGCTTAGTGAAGACGTCACGTGAGACTTTGATCTCACATGACCTGACCACACTAAGTACTGCTGGGCGCGTCATGCCCGCACTGACATCAAGAAGACAGAGGTGCCGCTGGAGCCTGCAGTGATGAGCCGGAGAGGAAGAAGACAGTAATTAAAATATATTCCAGCACTCCCTTATATATATATCAATATCTATGGATTAATGTACCTTATGTATGTTCAACAATTTGTAGGAGTGCTATAGTTTGAAAACAAATGATGGTTTATGTAAGGTTAAAACAATGCTAACTATTTATAATTATAACAACTATTTATTATTTACCTATGCTAAAACCAGTTAGCATTGTTTTAACCTTAATAAACCACCATTTGTTTTCAAACTATTGCACTCCTACAAATTGTTGAACATACACAAATAACATTAATCCATAGATATCTTTTTTTGCTTTTTCGAAAATACAGAGTAGGTATATTAAAATAAACATTTGACAAGCGACGTATGCCCAATCCGATATTACTGGGGGGCCCCCAGTAATTCTGGATTGGGCATACGTCGCTTGTCAAATGGAGGCCTCACAGTACCCTTAGCCCAGGGGACTACAGTGTCTTAATCCAGCCCTGTCTGTACAGGCTCAGAAATGGACATTACGCCAATGTATACAATTGCATGTAATTCATGTTTGAATGCAAATGACGCTTACGACTACCTACAACTTGAGAGGTGGAACAGGTTGGGGGAGGGGCTGACCATTTGCACTAAGATGCAGCCGATTCAAGTGCTGGGTTCTCGCGAGTACCCTTGGGTTCAGCCGTATCACTTGCACCTGGTACAGGGCAGATGTATGTGCCCATCGATAGTGATGACTGACACTGTATAGACTTTGAATTAAAAGCTACACACAGACCTGCCACTAGCTAGCAGTACAACGTGTATGCATGTAAGATAGACTTATAGAGATAGATGCATTGTATATACAGTACATGTTAAAAGTACCTTTATATATTTAAAAAAAAAAGTTTTTCATTTAAAATCCATTTTTTTTATTAATAATTATACTGTTAAGAGTTGTTCATTTAATTTATGTGTTCTGATGTGACCTTCTATTGAACAGACAGAGGCTTGTGCATATATTGCAGTCTGTTCTGTCTGTCTGCATATGGCGAGTAACATTTAGGCCGTGCGTACTTACGCCCAGATGCAAAACTGAAATTATCTTGAGATACACTTGTATTTGAACACGGTCGGAACTACGCTTTAGCTTTGTGTTCTTTTTTTAACACACAACTTGTGTGCAGGCTGTGTCCATACCTGAATCAGGCCCTTAGTCTGTTAGGCATGTATATGTGGGCTCAGGTATGGTGTATATGCCAAGGCTGCTATTCAATCTCATTCCGGCCCTTGCGTCTGCAGAGCTGTATCGCTCCCATGTGATGGGAGGAGTGTTCACCCTTCACTTTCAGCATGAGAGCATTTGACATTTTTGAACACTAGTGTTTTTCTAGCTGGTAAAGTGCAAGTGTTCAAAACATCTGTGTAATGCCACTCACAAAGTTCATGGGAGAGTGCAGACAAACCTTGGCAACATATTTACTAACATTATCATAGAAGCTATATAAAGTCCTAGAACAAGAATATTTTATACAATCATCCCTTATTTATTGGATAAAAGTACAAAGAGAAAATAATAAAACAATAGTGCTCTGTTCAACGTACATGAGTATACCCTATCCATTGACTAACTAAGCCACACAGTGGAAGCAGCCGTTTGGCAGGCTGAACCAATATTTCAGTGCTGTTTTGGATTCACTAGGAACCAATGACATCAATGAGGCAGCAAGGTAGCTGGTTCCTAGTGAATTAATAGACTGTCTTTTCATAAAAAAATGGTTGTCTCCATCGTTTGTAGGTGGCAGGTACACTTTAATGGCACAGGTTTCTTAAATAGTATTGTCATGTAAAAGACAAACTATCTCTAACCATTTGGTACATCACCAAATGAATATAGATGCCAAATCATTATGTAAGAAATGTATTTACATTGAAGTATGTTTAAAAAATAATTGAGATTAGCCTCAATCTCTTTCTGTATAAATATTTGTACTAGTAAATGTACGTTTTTTTCTCTACAGAGTAAACACAGCCAAACATTCAACTTCATATACTGGAGGAAACAATATAGGTAAGGTGGAAAATGGCTCTGATTCATATATTGTTAATTAAAAGCACTTTGTGCCTCCTTTCTTTTTACAGATACGTTTTATTGTATGTCCCTTTATTGTTTATACAGCATTTATTTCGAACAACAGGGTGTAAGGAATAAGGACCACCTCCCATTACAGTGTAATGTACTTCACTGTCCTGGACAGATTTTGCGCTTTGTGTTTGAAACCCAGTGACGTTGGGCAAGTTTTGTTTCAATGGGACTGTCTGAATGCGTCACCTATGAGTTTTACCTTTATGGATAGTAAGCATTGCGGAGCAGGCAAAAGGTGTGTCTTCAAACTAAAGGAACTAGGTAGCGCGTTTCATTTGCTTATTATACTGTCTTATTCAGATTACCATTCTACCCATCCTCTCATAGACAGCCATATAATACACCGCCCCTCTCAATTCTCCTGCTGTTATTAGTTATCAGTGATTGATACAGGAGCTGCAATTACTGATAGAAGCATCCTGCACTGTTATTAGTCAATAGTAAAGGTTGTTTCTTTATTATTGTACTCTGAACTGAAGGACACACTACAATGACCATTAATTAATAACACCACAGATTGCTGGCAGCAGTGTTATGTACTCTTAGAGCGCTAGGCCCAGTCTCAATACACTTATACCGCTAAGAGGGAGAACTCTTTACTCCCCGTTAATGCTTCCAAGTCTAGGGGTCCTAGGTTCTGGTCCTTTTACTTCCCAGGAAAAGCTAGTGCGTCTTATTCCAGAGGATCAACCTCCTGGTCCGTGTGGAGGGAAACAAGTGTGGTCTACTAAGCGTGGTCTTTCTGACTGGTGGGTTCAGATGTGCTGAGAAAAGCTGGCAAAAGTTTGTCACAGGGTATGGAAGATTTATATCTCTTGGTGTGAGAAGAAGGGGTTTCCTAGCTTTTCTTATAAATTTACCCAACTTCTACTGTTTTTGCAGGAGGGTTTTGACAGTGGTCTGTGACTTAGTTATTTGAATGTTCAGATCTCAGCCCTGTTGTTCTTCTTTCAAAAGTAAACTGTGCCAGAAGTACAGACTTTTGAAGTGCGTTCTGCATGTGCAACCGCCATACATTCCTCCTATAGCTCCTTGTGACCTAAAGTTAGTCTTGACAGCCTTACAACATCTTCCTTACAGTCTGTGGAGTTAAAATTTATCATATGGAAGACTTTTAGTGATCAATACGGTGAGAAAAGTTTTGAAACTAGGGGCTCTGATTTGCAGATCTCCATATATCATATTTCATGAAGATGGGGCTATTCTTCAGATAAAGACCTTTCAGCATAAGGTAGTGTCAAAAATTCATTACTCATAAATCATTCCGACTTTAGGTCATGATTGATCTTCTGATCCTTTCTCTTGTTGGATGTTGTCAGGGCTCTGGATAGGACTTTAAACAGATGACCTATTAGTCTTGTGTGATACACAAAACAGAGGTGGCTTGCATCTAGGAGACTATTTTTAGGTGATTATTTCTGTAATTCACTAGGTATATATTGGAGTGGAGACACCTGTTCCTGATAATAGGGCACATTCTACCAGATTGGTGGGTGCCTCCTGGGTGGCATGGGTCCTCAGCTCAGCAGCTGTGTCAGACAGCCACCTAGTCATCTGTCCATAGTTTTGGATGGAAGGTATTGCACACAACAACTTCAGGGCGTACCTGAAAAGTAGAGGTGGCTTTGGAACATCCCCATCCACCTTTTATGCTTGTTCTCCCCGTTTTATTTTAAGTTGCTTGTTGTAGGAGGACATTATCTTCATCTCTTTATTTATCTCTTTATTTCTGTGGAGCTTGGTTAGTGAAACAGCTGGCTCCGAGCAGACATGGGGGATATAGACGGGGAGGAGTTCAGACGTTGTGTGTCAGGTTCTTAGAGTGTCTGACTCCTGTCTCTGCTCTATATCCCCAAGGCCCCAGTGTTCCCCAGTGGATTGAGAGAAAGGGATTTAACATAAGTACAAAATGTTTTAAATCTTTTAAAAGTTTAAAGGAAATGTGACTGGATCACTGGTAAAGAACTTCTGGTATAAATGTATTCAAAGGAAATAGGGCAGGGCGCTTATTTATATTGCACATGCACTTATTTTTGATATTGTGTATATTTTGAGATAGGAAATCGTTATTTCTGAGACCAGGGTAGAAAATTTTTAAGGGCATCATCTGTGGGGGAAGGGGCCTGTCGGCAGCTTGTAAATTAACTATTTTAGTGTCAAACTCCTCCCTACCTACTCAACCTCATGGTTAAGCAGTGCCCCCCAGAGGGAATCAGAGAAACCGATTTATTGTAAGTATAAATCCTCTTTTCTAAAACCTGGGTAGAAAATTTGTTTCTCTGTTTTAACCTTTCTAGAGGAAATGCCTTTTTTCTGATGTATATACCTGATACAATAAGCCTTTGTTTTGAAAGCCTTTTGCATATCTTGGTGTAAGGAAATGCTTTGTTTGGGGGTTGTACCTGTCTTTGGGAATGTGTATTCTGCGACTGTCTAAAGAAAGGATTCATGTTGATTGGATCTTTTGATGTGTGAGGGTTCACTTGAAGACAAGAAGGTTTAATTAATAACGTGCTGCTAGATTTCCTGCGTCTAAAAACAAGATGCAGGACATCACAGCGTTTCTAGAATTTCACAGATAAGTGTAAATATTGTTAGTTTTGCAATGCATGTAAATCTATGTTTTGGTAAACAGGTTATATCCTGATTCTAAAAATAGCCTATGTCTAAACTGTATAAAAGGCACTGGCTTGTATTGAAACTTGTTCTTCTTGTTTCTGACCTTAGCACTGATATGTTCAACCAGTGCGAGAGCAAATAAACATCACTTGCTTCAAAGACCTGCTTGAAAACCTCTTCAATATTGCTGTATTCCTGTGACCTGCAGATTAGACCCTAAGGGGCATATTCAATTGTTGGCGGGTTCCGCTGCGGAAAAAGTATTACCGTTAGTACAGTAATACTAAGCCGGATTTCAGCTCGCAGCTCCCTGAGCCACGAGCTGAAATCCAGCGAGAAAAGTACCGTAGTAACGGTATTTATGCGCACTATTACCGTAATGACGGTAATAGTGCGCGCGCTTCGTTTCTTTAGGCAGTAACGCCAACAATTGAATATGCCCCTAAATGTAATCCGTTCTCCGTCTGTTTCTGAGGTTGGACCCAGCTTTTCCGGTACCACCCCTCTGCCTGCTACCCTGCAGCCCTGGTCAGTGTGATAGGACAGGGGGGATCCATCCACAGCATCCCTGATCCATAGTAAGAGGTCAGGAGTACCAGCCCAGGTACACCAGTAACGGGGAACACTAGCAGCGTCAGTTACCCAGAAGAAACCTGGTTCTGGATGCCGGTATAGGATTCCAGTGGTGGCAGCCTTTGTAAGCCCCTCCTACTGCGGCATGAGGGCACATTTGGGATAACGAAAGGGAACGGTGGCAAACTAAGCCCAGCCGGTTCCCAGCAACAGCAAACAGGGTGGCATAGACGGTCCATCCTGTGACAGGAACATTATAAAAACACAAAAAGTTAAGTTCTTAAAATTTTTGTTTTTCATTTTTCTGTTTACACTTAGATCCCCTGACCTTATGTGCTGATATAATCAACAAGGAGATAAGTAGCATTCTTGACACTCAAGGCCTATGGACTGAATTGCGGTGTTCAGGTAATTGCATTTATGACTGTAAGTTTGTGTCTTCAAAACAGAAACGGCAGATGCCAAGTAGTGATGCCTAGCATTGCTGTTTTTATTTAAATTCAGTGTTTTTTTTTATTAGTTTTGTAAATAACTTTACAAACATTGCAGCCTATATTACTGGCTGCAACACATTGCAAGTATTTGGAGTATTACATTTACAAGGTATCAGGATGCATATTAACCTGGTACAACACCACACATCAAAATGCAGAGCATTACTTTAAACATGAATTGTCATTTATCTAAGGATACTTTCTATGGATGTTTTGCTACGAGTTCCCATGTAATATTGTAATACAATCACAGGCAGACATCTAAAGTGTTTCTTTTTGAGAAGGCAGATAGGAAGAACAAAGAGTGATGCACTTGGGAAGAAGTATGAAAATCAGATGGGCTCTATATCTATGTAATGGCTAATACCACACACAACTCAGATAGGCTGCATTTTGTTTTGGGTGGAATTACATAACATCAATTAAACCATATAATCTACACTTCTGTAATTCTCTAGTTCGGTGGGTCCCTCTTCTTCTCCCTTCTCAGGTGGGCTTGATTTATACTGAATGGTTACATGAGAAGCTTAAACTGGTGTAGGAGATTGGGTGACATTAACCTGTAAAGAAAACAATGACTCTCTGTATCCTCAGTGTAGTCTATGCAGCCTGACCTAATGGTTCAACATATTAGACAATTTTATATAAATGTACAGACTGAGCATTTTTACTGACACATTGTTATTTTATATAAAAATGTGTCCACAACAGAACGTAGAACCAGTGTCTACTAAAAAAGTAAATATACTTAAATGAGGGTAGGCGGTATTATTTTTTATACTGAACTTTATTTTTGTGGGGGATACACAAACATGAATTTTATTTTAGGGGGAAGAAATGTAGCTCAATAGATTTAACACAAGGGGCTTTATTGAATGGAAAATACTTTATTGTAGTTAGTGAGGGTTCCCCTTCAAACACCCCAGTCTGGAGGTGCTGGTAATTGTGTCTTCCTATGCTTTCAATGGGACTTTTATTCCACAATCCAAGCACACTTAAACGAGAAAGTTCACTTTTATGCACCCAAATACCCATTGTTACGAGCCGCGGCAATGTCCATAGCCGCCGCGGCTCGCTCTCTGTACTGCCTGGCATCCCGGCCGTCTCCTTGACGACCGGGACGTCACTTCCGGTTCCGGCTCGTCCGTTGCTAGGACAACGGTCGGACGCCAAAACCTCTCCGCGCCGAGTCCCGGCAATACAGGGCACCTGGGCACGTGTGCGATAGTTACACAGCCTGTGGGCTAATTAATTTTATGGCATTCAGTAATCAGGCAGTGCCTGGGGGTAATTACAGGGTAAAACCGTCCAGTTTGTACTGTTGCTGACCTGCTCTGGATTCCTGTGTTGCTGATTTACTGTTGTGACCCTCTGCCTGTACATTGGACCTTGCCTGTGACCCTGACCCTTGGCGTGTTATCTGACCATTCTACCTTGCTGGTGACCCTTGACCTTGGCTAACGTCTGACCATCCGATACCATCTACTCAGCCTCCTCTGGTCTGCCACTGCGGTGTTGTATAACGAACTTGCACTACGCTAAGTATTAAGTCCTGGGGGCATCCGAGTACCTGTGAGCACATAAAGCTCTACGGGAAAGGAGGCTGCTAAAGGTGAAGACCTCTATCATCGGTTCTGCAAGTTAGTTATCAAACGGGCAGCCTAACACCCATGCAGCATAACAGAGTTTATACATAGAAATAATGGATGAAAGAGTACAAGCAATATCATAAAATTGTTCAATTCTACAGAATGGTTCTTAGCTAGGCAGTTATAGATAGCTTTCACCCTAGACCCAAGATCTATTGTTCATACTCATGTTCATCTTACTCTTTTCCCAATTCTTGGGTCTTCCTTTTCCTCTTGTTTGCTGTTTAAGAAGGAGGAAGGAGAAGAAAAGCAAGAAAACACAATACGCCAGTTTATTCATATGTTAATTGCCTTTATTTTATTTTATTTTGTACAATAACAAAAGTGATAAAAAAAAAGTAATCATTATGTTGATTTGTGTAAGTAATGAGAAGGACACTCATGTAGCAGATAGGGCCACATTCAAGACAGACTGGTGTAAATACAGAACACTGTACAATGTTTCCGTCTGTCTTGCAGGCTGCTTAGTGACAGGTTTTGTCATAAATAGCAGGAACTGCAACAAGATCTTGCAGGAATGTCCACATTTGTGTGATCGTCATAGAATCATTCTAAAGGCGGAGGAGCAGTATAAAAGGGAATTCAAGAAATTACTACATGGCGCCGGATACTCCACAGCACGGAACAGTAATGAAAAATGTATATTTCATTTAAAGCTATCGAAATGTGTTTTTAAATTCTATCTTTGATACAGCGCTGCTTGGAAGCAGTTTGTGAACAATTTAAGACAGTCTGCTTATTAGCACAATTTATGTTCATAACATGAGAAATACCATTCTGTAAACCTTAGCAAAGGAGTATATGTTGAATAAATATATCAGAAAGGCTGTATATTCATTATTAATCCACCCAAAGGATTATGTAATAAATTAACGCAGTGCAGCTGGAGGCCCAGAGGCTGCATCTGACCGCCACACTGTCCCTTGCAGCCAATGGCACAAATTCATTCATACTTTCACAATTGAAGCCACACAGATCACTTTAAATGTAACAAAGCTGATCAGTTTCACTCTCTGAAACCACAGCAATGTTACTGCCCACATCTCTGTTGTTTCATTGTTTGAACCTCCGCCCTTTAATTGTCTGAAACCAATGCAATGTCATTAGCTGCAATCTTTGCAGTTACCATGGCTGACCCCCAGCAATTTCATTGGTTGAAGCCTTTGCAATTGCATCAGCTGTAATTGTAGAGATTCCATTTTATTGGCCTGCGTGGAAGACAGGTGTATGTGCCACCCTATACAGTCAGGAATGGAGGAATAATTTGTAAATATAAAGCAAAGGGGTGGGAACTAGGGAAAGGGTCTAAAGTGAATACATTTTAAAAGAAAAAATAGTGATAAAAGGAAATTCTGAAAGTTTAAGAAAGCTGTTAAAGCACATTGATGTTAGAGTATTTTGGGTAGAAATGTTAATTGCCTAGAAAACTGCTGTGTAAATGTTCTTTTGTGATGTTATATGCCTACTTTTGTGCAAATAAACCCAGTTTTACGTGGAAGTGCATGGATTTAACAGGCCAAGCTGGAGACATCTACAGGGTTCTAAAACATTTCACTGGGCAGCGCAAGGAGCAGTTCTAATTTAATCCACTTTTTATTTGAATAAGCACTTACTTAAGTGGCATTTATGCTATAATTCCTCTATAGGCAATAAACATTGCCATTATTATAGGTGCGATTCACAACTGGTATTACAGCGCTATATGCGGTATAGTGTATACCTTATAACCATTTTCTGAAGAGACTGTGTCTCTTGGAATCAAATCCAGCTGTTCTTCTTTCCTTCTAAATGTATTTCCTGTTTGATCTAATGTATACACCTGTAAGCATAAAGTAACATTTTCCTCCAAATGTATGTGCACAGGTGAATCCATTTACACTAGGTGTGACAGTGGTCATAGACTATTACTGCACACACGTTGCATTCGCATTTATTGAAAAATAATTACGTTAATATTAAACGACCATTTCTCATATTATGAGTTCTACAGGTGATTGTATTAAATCTATTGTCACCCATACATCTTTTGATTTACTTCTAATTAGATCAAAACTAATCACATAACATGTATGGTCAGCTTAAGTGTCTTTCTTGGCCATTTTGTATTGTTAACCTTATCTCCAAAAGACAAGGTCAGCACTAATTTTAGATTTCTCTGTAAAAGTCATTGGTAAGGAACTATGTGTACTGTAGGCATACAGATTTCTAGCGCACAATGACTATGTACCGGTAGTTACTTACATCCAAATAACCATTAAGGAGGATTTAGAGGCCCAGCTATGAATGGTCAGAATTACTGTGTAATATTCACTTGTCAATACATCATTGCAGCCAGTTTCCATGGTTACTTATGGATGCTGGAAGGAATAAGTCTATAAACCCCAGCGGGAGCAGGCTCACCCTAAATACTTCCTGTCTAAGAGAACAAGCACTCAGTGCACATTGTCACTATATAATGTTCTATTCTATATCTATAATCTGATTTACCCTAAGGTCACCATAGGCAGGGTGTCATGGCCTCCCCTCCACGACTTCCTGCTATTCTTTATTCCAACCATATGGGGATTAGTTCATAATCCCCATCATGTTATACATAAAGGGACAACACAATACATCAACATTACTAGATAAATGCATAAAAATACGATTCAGGTAATTAATGTGGAAAATACGTACAGTCAGTATTAGGACATTAAAGAGAGGATTATGGTTTAACAGAGTAGTATCACAGAGACTCTATCAACAGTTGAATACAATTTCCAAATATAAAACCACTATGTATATACAATACGTAAGTTAATATATACCATTACAATCCCAACATGGGAAGATCATGATACATTTCTGTTGGTATGCATTCTGCAGGTCGTGTAAGACAAGGGCAGGAAGAAACAATGCAATTGTGTGAATGAGATTAGGGAGGCCAAAATTCTAAGGCTGATGTTACACAAGCGATAAATACACCCACGTCTTAAACAAGGTATTTAATCGCTTCTGTACTGACATATAGTGATGAATGAAATTTAAGAGCTAGTGCTTGTACACAGTACAAACAGTGAGTGCAGAGCAGATATGACTAAACTCTACATATAAAGGTAGACAGAATAACCACTTGCCTGACACTATACTAATCTAAAAATAAGGACTTTTTATGAAATTTGTAAAAACTGCAAAAACATTTTGAATTTACTACTTAGTAGACTCAAAGGGGTCTTTTTTTGTAAATAGAAGTTCCTTCCAAACCTGCATTGTTTCTTAGGTGTACTCTCTAGCAGAGCGAACAGTACTTGAATCTGATGATTCTCCTCTTTGGTGGGATGGGGATCTAAGGCCAGACACCCATCTTCTACTGGTTCATAATTACTGGAGCATATCTCAACAGCTTGGAAAGTAAATGCTGGGAAGAAGAAATAATGTTCACTGTAACACCTAAACCTCATGTTTTATATAACAATAAATGACAGTAAATCCCACTTAATAGAGTATATTTGTTCCTTAATATTTTACAGATAAGCAGTTGACACCTTTTAGAAGAGCAGGGACAATTCTTCAAAATGACACAAACTCCAGACGTGAGTAGTTTATTTCCACCACTTACAATTATATCACATACAATACTTTGTATAATCGAATTATTGCAGTGTTTTAAGTAACTCTGGGGCTGAAAGCATATAGGCATAAACTAAATATAGGGGGTACATGGTAAAATGTTTTGCAGTGGTTTTGTTATTACATACTACAAACTAAAAATCACGTGACTGCCAAACTGCATGAACACTTGAATTAAAAACTCCATGTCCTTCTAGTTTTGACTTCATTTCATAATTAACTGAACAGCCAGCTATGAGTGAATTCAAGAGAAATCAATTAATCAGTTAATTTATGTTTCCATCCTGTGTACTAGGAAACTCAAATTAACTGTGCATGCCGCCAGATTAATACATTTATCCAAGATTGGAGATCCCCTGTCACAGCTCACACTTTATAACTCAGGAGTCAATGGCTTAACCATATTCTGAACAAGAGGATGCATGTATTGCTGTAGAGGACACCGATTTACTGCCAATGCAATACCTGTAATCTCTTCCAACATAGCAGGATTTTACATTTGTGCTATCTGATGTGAGGCTGTTAGTAAGAGAGCAATTATCTGAAATGAAAGCAGAACAAACACAGATGACACTGCGAATAATGGAGCTGGAGAAAGAGACACACACTAACATTGACATGGTACATAAACTATACCGTCATGTGTCAGTTCAAGACAAACTAATACAATGCCTACATTCTTATATTGATGACACTGAACAGAGAGCACGTAAATGCCATTTGAGAATTAAGGGTCTTCCTAAACTATCACTGCAGGCACGTTCAAAAGACCTGATCACTTTATTTAAAGACGTGCTCTAGGGAACAATGAAGGATTTCTAGAGGGGAGTTTCCAATTGCTCCATTTCTGTAAAAGGGGTTGCTGTTAATAAGCAGCTGGAAGCACCCCCATCCCTAAATGTGCGTCTGTGATGTAGTGATTGGTATTGCTAACCATCCGACTCTGCTGTGGTCATACATCTTATACATGTGACTTTCTCTTAGCTTGTCAAACAGCTGACAGTGGCAAACAATTTTTTACAGCAATCAGCAACACAGTTAACAAATGATAGCCATTAGCATCAGCACTTAATGTGTGAGAGGCTTGCGTTGTATACATGAATCCAATTTAAATTATAGAATTAACCCAAGAACAGACTAGCAAACCATGAGGTCATGTGTTTTTTAGAGACATGCACGCAGGCGGTCTACAAGAGTCCAAGCTGCACTGAGCCGTTTGCCAAATGTTCTAAGGTCTGATCCAGCATACAGGAAACACGATTTAGGTGTTGGGGGGAAGTTTCTGGGCAACTGGAAACGCCCCTAAAGGCATGCATGTGTGCTCAACAAACAAACGTGGACCTGGGACTTGACAGGGCACATAGAATTTCTATCTTTAGAGACATTGGAACACATGCTGAGTTGGACGTATGTCCATTTGCTTAGTGTAAAATATGCAAATTTGAAACTGCACGCAGTAGTTATCACAGAAAAGCTAGACTACAGCTGACAGGACATAGATCCATAGTGATGGCTTCTCTATAGCTCCTAGCAGGGAAGAGTGTCAACCTAAAGTTTTTGTCAAAGACCAAAACCATCCCTATTCTGAATGCAGTGGAGCAGTTTTAAAATCTGTATTTGTGGCTGTCCGTTCTTAGACCCATTCTAAATTTGGCCTGGTTTAATGAAGTGGTCATTAAATCTGCTGAGCAGCTTTCAGAGGGTCTTTTCTCAGGTAGACCCAGAGCAGATTTGATGACCTTCGGGATCATATAAGGAAAGCTTCTGAACACCTAAGGAATGTGGCCTTGGATGCTGTCTTATTTCAGCCAGTATCTCAACTTCAGTTGTGGGAGCCAGGTGGAGTTTTGGCTCAAGGCATGGGAGGCTGATCCAGAATTAAAAAAAACTCTGGAGAGACTTTTGTTTTCAAATGTCATCCTCATTAGTCCTGATTTGGAAAAAATTATCACCCTGGCCATAGGGGGGAAGGAGCTCTTTTTTCCCCCATTCATGCACTCAATCCTAAGGTGACTAGGTTTTGGTCCTTTCGACCTTCAGGAACAATAAAAGGAGCCCTTCTCTTTGGCCCAGCAACAGCGCACATCATTTTTACAAAAATCATGACGGCAATGTCCGCTCTCTTGAGAGCCAGAGTACTGAATATCACACTTGCTTGGACAACCTTCTTTTTAAAGAAGATTATTTTGCAGTTCTCCAAGTCATCGGATGATGACCCAGATTTTAGAATCCCACGGTGTTCTTAGGTTAGCAAAACTCCAATCTGGCTCTATTTGCAGATGAATTTCCTAGGACTTCTATTTGATACTAACAAAGAGCATTCTTAGCAGAGAACAAGACCCTCTGTCCAAGAACAAGGGACCAAGAGTGTCTCGTGTAGACACCATGTCAGTTCCATGGAACTCTCGTATGCTTTACATCTTTATGCTGTCAAGGGTTCAAGAAAAGTTCAATAGACAAAGGGTCCGGATAACCAAAGAGGTCTTGGCATGCAGAAATAATAATGATGGCAAGAGGTTCGTCATGGCACATTCCACTAAGATGTGACTGTTATGCCAGGGTCCATTCCATTATCAGAATCTCCATCATCTGGCTTTAATGAAGTGGCTAGGGAGCCAAGATTTTGAAATCTAAAGGTCTATCTTATAGGGTAATAGAAGTTATGCTGAAAGCTAGAAGGCCATCTTCAGCCAAAAAGGAAAATGTACATCTCTTGGTGTGAGAACAAAGGTCTGCCTACTTCTTCCATGAAACTACCGAGATTGCTTTAGTTTTTAGAGGGGGGAATAGAGGATGTCTTAAGATTAAGACTTTGTTCCTTAAAAGTGCAGGCATGAGCCCAGTAAGTCTTTCTTCAGAGAAGATTGGCACTAGTCCCGGAGATTCAGACTTTTCTGCAGAGAGTTCTGCATGTCCAACTACTGTATTCCTTACATTCCGCCGTTGAATCTTAACCTAGTTCTAAAGGTCTTCTGGCATTCCTGGTTTGAACCTTTAGATTCCGTAGAACTACAGTTTCTTACTTGTAAGACTGTTTATACTAGCCATTCCCACTGAAAGAAGAGTCTGAGTTAGGTGGTCTCTCTTGCAAATCTGCTTTCATTGGTTTTCATGATGACAGGGCAGTTTTACGTGCTTAGCCCTCATTCCAACCAAAGGTGGTATCAAAATGTTATCTAAATCAGGATATAGTCATCCCTAGACTCAGGACTGAACAATTTTTAGATTAAGAATATTTTGTTTCTTCCTGTGCATGTGGTCAGATTCCTTGAAATGCATTTGTGTAGGACCTCTGGTTACAGTAAGACCTCCTGAACATCTATGATGCTCAAAAGAGAGGTTGGCCTGCAACCAGTCTATCACCAGATGGATTACATCAGTAATTCGGCAGACATACATAGAAGGACTGCCTGTTCCCAAAAATGGAAGAGCACATTCCACCAGGTCAGTGAGTGCCTTGTGGACAGTGTGGCATGGGGCCTCGGCGGAACAGTTGTGTCGGGTCGCTGGTCTTCTGTTCATGCATTCACTATGTTCTACAAATGTAATGTCTTTATCACTGCTACTGCTTTCCATACTACTAGCAGACCCTGTTCCTCATGGGTCAGCTACCTGGACCTTATTATTTACCTGTCCTGGTTCGTTTCATTCTCCGGCTGTTGCTACAGTTTTCCCAAGTACCTTCTGGACTCACAAGTTCGCAACTGTCATTCTATATATCTCTACCAGTCCTAACCTGTGCGGTCAGCTTATCAGGACCTCAGGATACTACTACTGCAGACCATCGCACTCTTCCTCACTCCAGTCCCCTTGTTTCCAGCACAGTCTGGACTCTCTTGTGCTAACTGCAGTTCTGTATCTCTCAACCCATTCGGCCTCCTGCTGTCACTATATCCGGACTCCAGTGCTGTTCCTGCTATTGGGTTATCTTCCTGTTGCTGTTGCATGGTCTTTACTTCTCCACTAGGATTCCCTGGCACCTACTTCAAGGGCCACGGTAACAGCTAAGCGCATATCCCCTTGCGGGGGTCACTGGTGAATACCTCCCGTGTTGTTAGACTCCGCTCTTCCCTGTAGGTGGCGCTAAGCTAGGCAAACCTAAGGATTCACCTGACCTTTGGCTGTGACATTTTCCTACTGGGGGATATAGAGGGGGAGGAGCTTACACTTCATCAAGTTTTCCTTAAAGTGCCCAAACTCCTGCACGCAACTCTACCCCATGGCTTCAGTGTTCCCCAATGGACTTTGAGAAAAGGATTTAACATGCCGACTATACATTATTGATTTTGACAGATGGGAGAAATAGAGATAATGGAGGAACAAACATATACATTGATAATGCCAGGTAAAGTGAATATTGTTTCATACTGTCTGATGTATTAGGCCATTAGTGATTGTAATGGGCTAATTTTCTATGGGATACCTGGGAATGGAGTTTGAAATGTGTTTGTGATCTACACTCATTTGTCGGTTGCTAATTATTATTATTGGTTGCACTTATCAGATAGATCTCGCAATGCACCCCGCTGCCCTAGGCTAATACGCTTATAGAGCCCTCTTACTTTTCACATCAGGCTAATATGTAAACATTAAAACCTCACTACATGTTTCTTTCATATTTTCTTTTTACTTTGGAGAACATCTATTTTCTTATATTTTAAACTGCATTTCAGTTTATACCTCTCGCTGTCACAATTTTGCACCACGCCCTAGTCAACCTTTTAGTTAATCAGATCCTGAATGCACCCGCTAATGACCTGACAATTCCTGTTAATATACATTGTTTTGTATTTGTGCTTTGAAAAATAAGAGTATATAAAAAAATAGTTGAATGGGGGAATAAACATAACTCTCTTTTTACAACAAATGATTTTGTAATTTACATACCCATTAGCAATTTACCCGTCCCCTAAAACACAATGGAAAAAACCAGTGTTCTGAACCAATACTGGTGCGAATGCAACCTATTAATTCACTAGAAGCAGTGACATCACTAAGGCACAGACGTCATACTGTTGCTGTGCTGCTTTGCTAGGCTTCCTCCGCTGTGAGTAGGTAACGTACACTTCCTGCTCTCCTACAGCTAAGGTTGCCGGGTGTCTTTCTCATTTTTTTTTATTTTTACCTAATAAAAGTATGTCTGTGGTACCGGATGTGGAGGGTATATTTATTGATAAGGCAAAAGTGGAACAGCTAATAGTAAAGACAGTTCTCTAATTTCCAGGAACATTCAATGTTTTTAAAGATTTGTCCCTGGTAATGTATCTGTTTTCAATATCCTTATTTTACAAATGTTATCAGTTGTTACTCCTGAAGAGGAGAATCTATAATGCAATAAAACTGGATTATAACAAAGTTTAGTAAAAGTGGCCTAATGAGGAGGCAGCATCACACATGACAGCCCAGCAGCACGGTGGCACTACTAATTATTTTAGTGTTGCATTTTTCGTTTATGAATTTAAATTCTCTTCTAAATTTTAAACTGCACTACCACCTAAGTGAGCGAATATTTAATATTGCTGCTTTAAATGCCTGTGGAGAGGGTGTAGGCAGGAGGACCAGCCAATCATCTTGGCTTCTGCTCGGTCCTTCCGTTCACACCTTTGTTTTGCAGCAGTTTTTGGCAGGGCCGGTGAGACTACCCATCGAGCCTCAGGAGAAATGGATGCATGGAGCAGCCCCCGGGGATCCTGGGAAGGGAAGGACCATTTATATATCTTAATGTAGCTTTTAGTATTCTTCATCACCTGTTAGATACCAGTAGGTGGCAGTATTTGACTAGAGGGAATCTTTCTGTTCCCTATTTACAACTTGTTACATCAGTGGATCTCAAACTTTCTCAGTTCGAGGCACCCTTAGGGTCTCCATATTTTTTTCAAGGCAACCCTAAATTAACTTAAACTATTAAGTTAATAGCTATTACATTTTAACCAAGTAGTCCCCCGGCTTGCTTACCACCGACCCTGGTCGCGGCACCCCAGGGAGCAGCAGTGCACAGTTTAGGAACCACTGTGGTATGTTCTTTAGCTGTTCGGACAAATCATTCAGTAAATAGCACTATGTGATACTTCTCCAGCTTGCCTAAGTAAAAGCTTCTATCTACATGTTACAGGTATCCTGCTGACTCCTATAAGGAAGGTAATTAAAGAGGGCGAGCTTCACAAAAAAACAGTGTGTTTCCGGCATTGTAAGTACTGTGATAAACATACAGTAAATGCACATCTAAAGCCATTCAATTATTTTTCTTTTGCATCATTAATTTATTGAATAACGCTTTATTTTTGCTTGTCTAGTTGATTTGAAGCTGAATTTTATCCTATTTTGCCCCTGTTTAGTATTTTAAACAGACTGTATTTTGCCCGGTAACAAAACAAGGCCCCATATACCTCACAAACTGTGTCTAACACATTTTCCTCATTCCAGTGGAGAACACAAGTATTAATAGAATATATAGAAAACAAAGAGGAAACAATACTGTGTGTTGTAAAAATATGTTTATTAGTATTTTGTATGCTATAAATCATAACAAAAACAAATCTGGGAAGCAAGGGGGATAATATAGGATGTATTTATTGTATGTGTCACTGGATCAGCTTATACTTGCATGTAGAACCTGGCACATAATCAGGGGTAATGAAATATAAAGCCTTTGCATTCTTGGCCACCTGTGCACTACGCACAGCTATCTTATCTCTATTATTACAGAAAAATTGCAAAATGTAAAATTCATAATCAATCGGTCTTTGTTTAACCAATTTGATAGATCAGGAAGACATGCCATCATGCATTGTTGTGGGAGGGACAGTTCTAAAAAAACAAAGATCACTGTAGTATTGTGTTGAAGGTGTAAACCACCTGCCTTATGTGTGTACACTGCAAGACATCCCTTTGTTAGTAACAATGCAGTAGAAATAACGATTTGCTGTAAGGCTGCCAGGACTTGACACATGAGAAAACTCTGCCGTTGTTTTAATTAGAATTTATTTTGATAATTAAATCAGGTTTAGAGAAGGCCCACGGCAAAGGATCACATGGAAAAAGACAAGAAACAATTAATGATACACCTCATTCTTTGAAAGTTCAGGTACAGTAAGTGTTTTATACTCAGTACATAGAATGATATCTCTGTAGATCAGGTTCAGTTATTTTACGTTATCCTGAACTATCTCTGATATAATTTTGGGTTTTAGAAAAATCGTTTAATGGGTTAGAATGTAGGATAACTGTAGACCTCTCTGCATAATGTAATGACTTGTGCACATGCCTCAACAATGTGGCATAATCGGCAGAAAACATGGAGATGATTATAGATGTACAAATGAGGAGACAGATCTCCTATTGGACAATTATAAATGGTGCTGATCACCTGTGCCCTCCACCCTATGGGTCTTAGCTGCCAATGGCTGCATGTCCCAGCTCCTCCATCACTGGATGTAGTGTACCACTGTGTAAGCCAATGCAGACCAGTTAGGCAATTCACAGTATCAAAGACTATCCAGTGACCTCACTAGGGATCTCCCTGTTGGATTCAGACAAATGTGACACAAATCAGGATCCTTCTGGCAGGCACAACTGATAGAACCATTTTTATGAGTTTGATTCACACTTTATTTTCTTTCTTTAAAATTACAGTAGTTTTACTACTATACTATAAAGGGTAACTCCACAAAGAGCTGAATTAGGTGGTGTTTTCTTAATTAATGATAAATGCTAGATATTACTTACCGGTATATCAGCGTGACATGCGCCGTCAGTTGATACTGTCCACACTGTAGCTGAGGTTTGTTTAACTAGGATCTGACCACTTTATTAAGTTGTGTTTGACTGGGGTCTGACCACCATACTGTATTCAATATTTATTTCCTGGCCCATGTGTATCCTGTTTATCAGGTTATGGGAGTGCTGGCAGCAGTAGACTGGGGCGGCAGGATCCTGGTTACATGTGGGAATAACTTATTGAGGACAGATGCAGTGTGATGATGTGAGGAGGGGAATGGTGTAAGAAGCCACAGACTGTGAGTTAGATAATGGGAGGAGCAGAGTCCCCCAACAGGACAGAATTGTCATGTGAGACTCCACACAGAAAGATTTATATCAGTGTTGGCTAACCTGTGACACTCCAGGTGTTGTGAAACTACAAGTCCCAGCATACCCTGCCAGCAATAAGCTGCTATATATTGGCAAAGCATGTTGGGACTTGTAGTTTCACAACACCTGGAGTGTCACAGGTTAGCCAACAATGATTTATATGAAGCACAGCTCAAACACCCAACTTGTTTCATACAGGCAGTATGTGGTCAGCAGGAACAAGGACAGACTTCCTTGATTGCAGCGGAGGGCGGGGAACCCCACACCAGAAGACAGGTAAATAATATTTAGGTTTACCTTCTAAGATTCCAAACCAAAAAATTAAAATGAGACTTCAAAAATTGATCATATTAATCTGAACGGAAAACCAATTTAACATAGAAGCTAGTTCAATAGCACAACAAATATTAAAGTGTAAAATAGATAAAGATAAATACAGAAAAACACTCATCAAGAATTACTGTCATTCTGTGCTAACGGTGCCTGTCTGACTGGTGATTAATCCCCAGCTGCCATGTCTTCACATACATCGCACACGGCTGCCTCTTTTTCTAAACAACATCATTTATTCCGATCACAATGTGTGGACAGCAGACTCTCTGATATTTGATCTCATGCCTCTTAAGATTTAAAAGCAATTTCCTTGGACGTTTTTGCTAGACGGGTGCAAGATGTTGCAGAAGGTGCAAGAAGTTACGCATTGTACAGTTATCACCACTAGCAAAACTTAACACATACGCACAATCACAACACACTTTTATTTAAAAAAATGTCAAATCCTGTCAATCATAATTTGCATATCACTCAGGCTATGAGAGGATAAGGTTGTAGAATACAGAAGAAGAAAAGGGTTATTTGGTGCTTGGTCGCTGCCTACACACAACTGTGCTGTGCTTTGGCACAACTACTAAACTACCAGATCACTAAGCAACTTTGTTGTTTCATGTGCAGCCAAGTTTCATTGATTTGGCTTCAAACAGTGAACCACACACTCAGAAATGTGTTTCATCGGTATCAATTTGTACTGAATCATTGCCAAACTGATCACCTTTTTATCGGGCATGGTGAGCCTAGGCATGGCCCGGTAGTTGGCCAATTTATTCAATTTGAAAATTGGTGCATGATAAATCCAAAAAACCTGAAGGATTACAGTACAAACACTGACATAACTGCTCCTGTGAACTATGTCCCCTATTTTTACATTATATCGATTGAAGATGTATTTACTCTTATTGAACTGATAAAAGAATTACCATGTTTACAAACCATTATTTTTCTGAATTTACCAGCTCACATCATTTCCCGCTGAGGGGGTGGATGTTTTAGTTCTCTGTACTTGGGTTTATTTACATTTGCGGAAACCTAAAAATTTGTAGACCCTGACTGCGGTATATAGAAAGCATTTAATTTGAGACGACATAAGCACCTAGCACAATCTTCAACGTTCCTGGTGTTATTTCAGACCCAACTGTGTAGCATCCCAGCATATTTTATGTTTTTGTTAAATCTAGTATTTCTAGAACACCAATATACAATGTATTTTATTTTCCTACAACAATTGCTTTTGTTAAGAAACCCTGATGACGTTATACATGCAGAATCCCCAGAGTCCTGACCAGAGCAGACTACAGAAAGGACCTCGCAGAGATTACACCCAGAGAGAGATTGCAGATCTATTGGACGGGGTAAAAAAGTTTGGCCGGCGCTGGAATGCTATTTTGTGGTCATACCCATTTCAGGAAGGAAGAAGAAATGTCGATTTAGCTAAAAAGTACAAACAGCTACAGTTGCAACAGTGATCTTTATTAACGTGAACATCGCTGGAGATATACTGCTGCACAGCCATAAATAAAGTATACAAAATAATGACGACTATTTTTTTTGCTTTGTGAGACAGGTGACGATGTGTCCCGAATGTGAGCTTTTTATTCAGATTTTATCAAACTAAAACACCAGTGGTCATTTTGTCTAGACTAATAGTTCAATAAATATAAATCATTGCTTGCGAGTTAAAGGCCAGTCACAGCCTATATTTGGTCTGTGAAGTCACTTACTGTAAAAGGCAATGACTGCAGAACAAAGGCTTGTAAGATCTATTGCTAATCTCTCCACGTTCTAAGCAAGAAATGAGATCAACAATATTTCAGTCACAAAGACGATCTGTTGTATATAATGTATGTCTGCATAAATACTATGGTACAATATGATTTGCTCTTTTTTTAAGCCAATAAAACTCCTCTAGTAAATACTAAATGTTATGAAGCTGCAATACATTATAGAAAATATTTATTATATTAAAGACCTCTTCACAATGTATTTTTTTTTTTAATAAGGCTTGTGAAGTGATGGGTTTAAGCTGGGTCCACACTGCAGGTTTGTCACCCAATTATCGTGCCAATCCCACGATTGACCATTAAGTTCAATATTGCGTTAGTGTTTATGTTCCCACGATCATGTTTTATGGTAGCAAAGCACATTGTATCGTTTGATTTTCCAAACGGACTAAAAATTTCTATAAAAGATGTTGGGTAAATTCTGCAGTGTGTACGCACTCACAACCAGCAGTGCAGGCAGATCTTCATAGAGTTTACAGAGGTCCGATCTTTTTCAGCAGATGGTTATGACAGATGAAGAGCACAGATCTGAAGGTAAATCTTGCACGTCGTGCATAGTGTGTACACATGAATCTCCATCCTGATTGGGACTTTCAGTCGCTGGTAAAATCATTAACTAAATCGCATCAGGAGAAATTTCCTGTAGTGTGTACCCAGCTTTAGTCTGCCCCCCTGACATGGGGAGAGGTTTTACAGATTTTTCTCGAGGTTCCTCTTAGTTTACATAACCTGACCGCACCTAGTGTCTGCAACACCTCTTTTCTGGTGACCGCTTAATCTGGATCAGTACTAGGCAGCGAGCAATGTATGGGCACAGTCCTGGTTCAGTCACTTCTCTTGCACATAAAGCAGCCCTGACCATGTCTTTCTTTAAATCTGCCAAACTAATCTTCCAGGGGACCTGCTTTGGGCTCTAGCACCTGCAGGATTCATTACAATCTTACCAGCTCTACGGGAGAGCTCTTCTGCCCTCTTGTGGGGAAACTTGCAGCACTGTGAATACTGCTGGGCCACTTCTCAGATTGTCTCCTGCAGGATTCAATCAAGCCCTGAATGACGGTACAGTGGTAGTTCCCAGTGCTGCTTCACCGATTCCCAACCATTGGGGAGTGTGTAAGGCCAGGACCCACACTGTACAGAACATGTCCATTGGGTTTGTAATAAACGAGTTTTTTTTTTTTAGAGGTTTTTTTTAGTGGATATGTAAATACAACAGCAGGCAGTTTGCTCTATCACAGCGTGTGTGTGTGTATATATATATATATATATATATATATATATATGACAAATATTAGTGCTGAAGTGAAGCCATTTAGTGTAAATGTTTTCCCAAACATAAATGTCTACAAATCTCATCAATTGGCAATATGAATGTGCATGTTTCTTGGCTAAATTCACAAAACTATGGTTAAGTGTGTCCAAATATATCCACTTATACCATGCACTGCTAAGGAGACGGCAGGCTGTATGAAAAGGATTTTTAACAGCACTTTACAGCAGAGGTGGAGATTTTTTTTTTTTGTAATGTCTCTGATCATCTCTACTTTGAATTCATTAATAAACTTTGCTGACTGCATTCTGTCCCTGCACCTCATAAAAGTCAGACTAAATAGATTTAAACTGCACCGTTAGCAGTGAATTGACCAAGGTGCTTTAATTATTCTGGTTTTGTTTCTTTTAGATTTAAAATATACTGTGGTTACCTCTTGATAATTATCTACCCAAAGATATTTCATGTTTATTGTCTAGTTTAGAAATGTACAAAAAGCACAGGATTTGATATGTGCATGTGTAATTTGGATGCCTTACTCTTTAATTCTCCTTACTGATGAACAAAAAGGATTAGATGTCAACGTGTGCGCAGATGAAGGGGGAGTGTGGACAGTGAACCTAAAATACCACCTATAAGTATATAATCACTCCACTCTAAGACCCCTTTTTACAAGCAGGTAAATGACTTATCCCACATTTATGGATACCTATACCTTACTGGTTAGCACAAATGGAAGCAGTAAGGATTATGGAGAAACACTCATATCTATTGTGATTGATACATTTACTACTCTGTAGTTTTCATGTTTTTCAAAGAATCCAATATATATAAATTAGTAATCTAGGAGAAAACAAACATTGTTTGCTTCAGTCTGATTTTAGAGTAGATTGCAGCGGATTCCCTTTCCCTTGAACACGAATATCAACATGGCCTTTGTAAGTTATCTATTGGAATAGTGATTGTGTTACTCTGTTTAGAATGTAGTATTTGTGTATATCAAGGACAAAACGTTATTAAATGTAAATAGTAGCTTTTCAAGATAATGCAAGTTGTTTTGAGTCTATTGGAATTCTCAGAACATTTGTGTTAAACTGTGTTAACCTCCTCAGTAACAACCACCCACTAGAGTAGTATTTTCAGAATCACTAGAACAGAAGCTCAACTTGAACAACCTTTGCACCCCAGCTTCCACAAGAACCACTGCATAATGTATTCAATAGGGTCATAATCTCATTTAGAACATCTATAGAGCCCTACCTGTGAAAATTTGGACAGCACTGCAGAAGAGCTTTAAAAGCTCCTTATCATGCTAGCCATTTGTTCCATAAAGACTGTCCTTATCTTGTAGCCAACAGCTCTTCATTTATGAAGGCGACACAAGGCGGAGACCAATTTTTTCAGGTTCTCAAGCACTTCAAAAAGGTTTTCTTTTTAAAGAAAGCACATTTAAAAAAAGAACCAATATAATTTTAATTTACAGTCATCTTGTGTCCAATGCAACAGAATATCCTTTTAAAAAAGTTGTAATTTTTACTTCAATCAATTTCCCTTTCTCAGATTATCTTAAAATAGCCCTTTAATCTAGACCACTTCATTGGTCAACATTAAACTTATGAATCCACAACCAACTTAAATATGACATTTTATTTGTGGAAAACATTGTGAAGTTCATGCGTTAAGACATTTTTAACATCGGGTTAAGCTCACATCAATTTTTTTTCATGGGCCTTGGTCACATTCTTACATTTGGCTTTTTGGAACATCAATAGTAAATAATTTTTGTCCAATGAGAAGATAGAAAACATTGATATAAATAAGACTCCTATGCGTAGGAGCTTAAAATTAATAAATTAAGCAATATTAATTTGGTAGCATCAAATGGTTCAAGTCAACAATAAAAAATTTGGCCTGGGTGATTAAATTTTACTTCCCAACTGTAAAAGTTTTTATGAAGGATTTGGTCACAGACAATGTATACAGTTCACCAGATTGTGGATATTTTGCATTATTTAACCTTTGATCCAGAGGAGGGGGAGGGGGGGGGTGGTGGAGAGGGAAACCTCATGCTTTTATTCATTGCATACTTGAATTTCATGACCTTCACCGTGACTGTTCAGCTCATGGAGGTCTTTATCAGAGCCATTCTCTAGATGCACCATAATTTCTTCTTTGAGAGGCAAGCCATTGCCGACAACATGTTTGTCAATGATCTGTGGAGCAGAGGACTCGTTCTCACTTTTCTGTTCTTCAGCAGGCGTTTCCTGGTTTTCAGTTTTATCTTCAGATTTACCATCTTGAGCTGGATCATGGATTTCTTTAGTATCTTTAAAGGTTGTTTGATCAGTCTCAGTCTTTGAGGTCTCCAAGATAACATCTGCTGGAGGCTTGCAATCATTCTCCCCCACCTGATCTGCCTGCTCTGTTGATTGTTGTTTATCCAAGACATTGTCCTCTTCTTTTGCTTCATTTTTTGCTCCCTCATCTTCTACCTCCTGCGCTGTGGAGATAGTGATCTGCACATTTTGTGCAAAGTGCTCAGAAGGTCCATTTTCCATTACAAAAGCCTCTTGATCGGCGTTTTGTTCAGCCAAGTTCACAGATGATGGCTGCTCTGTTGGTGCAGATTCAGTAGCATGGATTTCTACAGTATTTGTAACTTGATCATCACAGCCTAAAGATTCCTTATTCTCAGAATTTTCTTCAATTTCGGCAGTTTGGTCAGGCACTTCATTTGATGGCAGTCGTTCGGATGCGCATTCTTTCTCCTCCTTAGGTTCACTTACTTGCTCAGACTCAGGACAAGGTTCAGGGTTTGTCACTGGTCTTACATTCTCAGCCACAGGATCTGCAAGCTGTTCATTAACCACCGATTCTTTCACCAGCACAGACTCTGATAATGCAGGCTTCGTTGGCTCTGGCACCTGATCAGACTCCGACTTTACCAACTCTGTTCCTGGCAAAGGTGTTTCTACTGGTTCTGAATCAACTACCTCTGACTTTTTGACAGGCTCGGGCTCTGCCAATTCTAGTCCTGGCACAGACACAGACTCTTGCAATATAGGCTCTACCACCTCTATGCTAGGCACTGACACAGGCTCTTCCAGCTTTATATCCGGCACAGGCTCTTGCAGTGCAGGCTCTTCCAGCTTTACATCCGGTAGAGCCTGTGTCAGAACATTTTCAGAGCCAAATGGCTTCACCACCTCAGGCACTTTTTCAGATTGTTCTGGCTCTACCACAGAACTCACTGCCCGTGCAGCGTCTTTTGTTGCTTGCTCCGGAATTTGTTCTGTTTTCGGCACTAGCACCGGAGATTTCTCCACCTTCTCTACTTCCATCTTGGTCACT
Organism: Mixophyes fleayi; assembly: GCF_038048845.1. Taxonomy (NCBI): domain Eukaryota; kingdom Metazoa; phylum Chordata; class Amphibia; order Anura; family Limnodynastidae; genus Mixophyes; species Mixophyes fleayi. Next base: position 87,683,527 of record NC_134411.1, on the reverse strand, counting down.
GACTCAACTACCTGTTCAGCCACAACTTCTTTCTCATCCGCTGCAGAGGCCGCTAGCTTGGTCACAGATTGGGTTGGCTGTATAATGCCTGGACCTTCCTGTTCCATTACTGGCAGGGATTCCTGAGTTTCCTTATCTTTAGCCACAGACTCTTTTTCCTTCAAGTCACAATCAGTTTGAGGCTTGTCACCAGACAGACTTTTAACATCTTTTGTCCCTTCACACGCCTGCTCCTGAGCGGTACTTGAACTCTCAACATGTTCTGGTTTATCTTGGGACTGATTACTCTCATCTGCCGCCTTTTGTTCTGTACTAGGGTTGCTCTCTGGCTTTTGGTCTTTGTTTGAATGGTCTTTGGTAGTGTCACCAGATGTAACATCCGCACTGGACCTTTTTTCATCTTGCAATTTTTGTTCCTCATTTACATCATTGTTCGGAGTTTGGTCAGTGGAAGGTTTTTCACCATTTGGTTCTGCTGCATCTTTTTGTCCCTCTTGAGTCCCTGTTTCCTTCTGTTCAACTTCCGTTGTTTCTGTAGACTCTCCATCTTTACCAGCACCAAGACAGTATCCCTTCTTCTTCTTACTTAGCTTCGCTCCCATTCTTATTACTGCTGGAGAAAAAAAAAAAAAAAGGGATGGACAATTGTAAGACTCATTTTTAGCTTAATATCTCTACATTATTAATCTTTTCTTTGACTGTAAAATAAAACTACTTTCACAAAGCTGGCTGCAAAAGCAGTCTTGCCTTATGTTCATTATATGGTCAGGGTGCCAAGTGCGTCTCTCAAGGTACCACAGGGTACAAGTCCTATAACGGGAAACAATCATAATGGAAACGCACACACCCACTCATTCAGATGTTAGTTTGCTTAATGAGCAATAAAAATGCCACAGATGGCCAGCTTTACTCTTCTAGATAGACAAGAAACTGCACTGGGACATTCTTGGCTGAGCAGCCCTTGGCAATCTGCAACAGAAGTATTCTCTTGATATTTGCTATGCATGTGATGTTCCAGACATTTTGTTGGACAATCTCAGAAGGATATGCTTTATTTATTTTTTTACCTAGTCCATCACCCAACGATAGTGGATTTCCCCTTTTGTTGGCTAAAGCAATAACCATGAGCATGCAACCTATCGATTCACCAAGAATTTGATATTACTAGTAAATTGATAAGTTACAGCATCAGGTAAACACACAAAATGTTTACCTCCGGGTGTGCAGTTACAGTCCATGGTTTTTTCAAACCATGAAGACCTCGCCCCAGGAGCAGACTATTTGGTGGGGTTTGTCAAATGATGGCCATGCATTAAGCATAAAATTTGCTTTTGGCAATAAGTAAAAAATGTGTATAGCCAGCAGGTGGCACTGTGGTGCTTGTGATCACTTGAGGGCATTTGTTATAAACTAAGGTTACTAGAAAGACCACCAGAAAGTCACCCCTGACCTAGCACAGGAAAAGGGCAAGAGTTCAAATATAAACATATTTAGCACAATAGAGATTAAATCTTGACTTGGATTCTAGATAACTAAATCCTCCCACCACATACACTCAAAGAAGCTACTCAACTATCTATAATAGGCACCTCACAAAGATGGAATACCCAGAGGAAGCACACTTCATAGAAGTATTCTGTACACCAGTTTTAATAAATGCTGTGAGCATTTGCATTGTGGTTGCTGAGGTCACTTAGTGACATCATCATGGACCACATCCAGCCAGGAGTGGCTAAGTCAGGGGAGAGCAGGTCTAATGCTAGGTCAGCTAGCATTAGATCATAATTATATGTGCTTTAGGGCACATGCACACAAGCCTTCAATACACATTGCCCCCATGATTAAAAAATTCTGTTGAATGGAATATATTTCAAACGGAATCATTAACCCTTTGGTTATCACAAAGATCGTTCACACATCCACTTAGATGGGAAAACGTGCTGCATCTATATTATGTTAAGAATTCACCCTATGTGCTGTAGAGCATTCAACCTACACTTGGGGCAATGGTGGATAAATGCTGGATGGACGATGGTCGCAGCTTTCTATCTATTCTCTGTGAAGCATTGCCCCAAGTGGCTGCATGAACATTTATTACGATCACAGTAACTTTTATCTGAATTGTATTTTGTTCTATGGAATGTAAGCTGAACAGAACACAGCTTCAAGCAGAGGGCAACACACACACACACACACTGACCACCAGAGTGCATGTACCCTCAATAATGCCCAGGTGCAGGGGGGGGGGCCTGGAGCAGAGCCTTCTGCACAGATCTGATGACTGCTGGTATTACATAAGTTTCCCCCAGGCCTAACACAGTCATACCATGCAGTTGCCATTGCTGTCAGACACATAATTAATAACCGCCACATTGAATGTGTGATGAAAAGGTTTTTGTTTGTTTTTTTAAATTCACCATTTTAACCCAAAATTTTGTATCCCCACATACATGCATTCTAAAGACTTGTGCACATAGGTATCAAACAAGATTATAACAAAAAAATATGTACATCTTTATTTCCCATCAACCCCTTGATTTAAAATAGATTTTAGCCCAAAAAATATGGTCATGAAGTTCATTTCTTCGTCTTTAGAAGCTTTTGTATTGCAAAGACCATTTAAAAAATAAAATAAATTTTTTTTTTATAATATATATATATATATATTATAGTATTTTATTCATGGCATGCTAGTTTGGGGATATTTCAGAATTAAGAGAGAAAACAAACAGAATATTATTGTATAATCAAATTGTGTTAGCATGGTAACAACTCCACACATCATTGGAAAGCTTTAAAAAAGTTTACTTTTTCCTTTAAGTATAATTCTGATTTATGGTACAACAAAGTGGATATATCACAAGTCCATTGTTTGTTGGATGTTCTTTGTTATGCAAAAGAATCTCCCTCCGGACCTATAATTATCTCAAACAGAAATGCTTTGATATGCGTCTGGATGCAGTGTTTAAAAGGTTGGGAAAATGAGATCAATACCCTTTTAAAATAGCCCAAGTAATGCTGTTCTTGGCTCTGCTTCATTTTAAATTTCACAGCCGATAAAAAAAAAAAAAAAAAAGTCTTGCATTGAAAGTCTTAACCTATTATTTGCCACAAAAGGCAACAGTGCCTTCTGAACAGTGTTACAGGCCCACACAGCACATCATTAGTTAATCCCTGAACAATAGACATTGAGACATCCCATGGTACATGTGCATTAGATACGCAGTGTTTAACCCTTCCATTGTCAAGACTGGGGCGGTGACCAACGGGAGATAAAGGGTTAAATTGCACTGTAACAAATTGGAAAAAAATTAGATATGCGGATACCAGATGCAAATTGACCCAATTATAATTATTGCATGTGGGGGAGTTAATTGTAGGTTTTAATGCTTTTTGTCACGAAACACATCTGCTCTGTGACTTACAATAAAGGAACAAAACTAGTGTTACCCAAAAAAACTTGTCATCTTAAAGATTAGACAATGTGCTAATCTGCAGCTGCACTACATTAACCCCCGATCCCCCGCATGCCTAGCTGCTTCCCTTTAAATCGGCAAACGCATTGCTACAGTCATATGGCAAAGCGTCACCTGTCGGTTTTATTGCACAGAATGCCACAAAGTAGCGATTACAATATTATTGGCTCTTTTTCACAGAGCTGACAATCTATGGGGGCGAGGGGTGGATTAAATATATCTAACGTGTAGTTAAGCATATAACAGCCTCTGATTGTAAGGCTATGGTGAATGGGAGAGCCGGGGGGGAGGGGGCGGCTATTAACCATTCAAAAAAGCTGGAATTTACAGATATTCAAAACAAAAACATTTTTATTTTAACATTTTAGACGTCACCAACAAGAAAAAAAAAAAAAAAAAGCATTTCTCCTACCTTATGCGTAAAATGAACAAGCAGCTGGGAATGCAGATGGCAATCAAAGCTTTAAAGTACAAGTGTACATAGGCTGGCTTCCATCAGCCTGTGAATATATTGACTATTGCACTTAGAGGTTGTGGTTTTGCTGCAGTGAGGTTAGCAGCAGTGTGAGAAAAAAAAAAAGGCAGCAGAGGGTACAGAACAAAGGAGCTAGCTGCAAGCTCTGCGCTCACTCAGCATCCCCTCCTATGCACACATGCTACAAGCCAGCTAACCACATACCCAGCCACCAGCTACATTCTCAGCTGAAACACAACGTGCAGCCAAAGCGGCATTACATACCTCAGAGCTGTAGCCAAGCTGGGAGTCGTAGATGCAGCAGAACCAGGAGTGGTTGGGCTAGTACTGAGAGCAAGATGGAGAGTGACAGATGCTCCCCTCTCAGAGGTACAATCTGGTGCTCACCATCCCCCCTCCTCCTCTCCTTTTACATTCACTCCCCTCCCTGCATCTGCTGTATTGAAGACCTGAAATGCATTGAGTCTACCCCCTTGTCTGTGGCTAGTCCATTTAAAGAGGCAACTGCTCTGTGTGTCACAGCCCCGGGGAATAAAATACATTTTGACTCTACACTGTCTATACTCTGCGGTGATATGTAATTTCCTGCGATTAAACATATACCATGTGACCTTCCAATATAACTGAGTATAAGTTTCCGTTTTGGTCTGTGTGTGGGTAGCCTCAATTTTACATTAAAATATGAGAAATGTGTATCATGATAGATCAATTAGCATTCATAGGGTTAATGCCCCATATCATTCTATCTAGCTCAACAATCCCAGCAGTCATTCGGTTTTAACTCTGTTATTGCCAAATGTATTCATATATTTGTTTGAAGCATACTGGTGTTAGTATTGGACGGAAGCCTTATAGAAGGGAGTTTGTATATCTGTCAAGTTTGATAATATTCTACCCCTGAGATTCGCCCTATTATTTTACAGATCTGCAGAATTAAGTATTTTAAACTTTAGGGGGGCATTGGTTAAGGGGTACATAGGCAATTCTGACCCAGGTCAGCCAAGCTGACTCCTTTCCACTGTGAGAAAATAGTCTACTTCTGCTTTTCACACTTGTTTTCCAGCTGCAGTTACTTGGGCTGAGTTAATTAAGGGAATTTTTAACACGTGTTTACCAATTCATCCCAGGTTATAGCAATTAGAAAATGAGTGTGAAAGGCAGGAACAGAGTATTATCTCACTGTGAAAAGGAGTCAGGTTGGAAGGTCTTCTGACTAGCAATCAATTACAGCTTATACATATGTCAGATTAGTAAGTGTAAAGGAGCACATGGGTGTAGATATAATGGATCAGAACTGCTGGTGTAGTCTATTCTACAGCAGTTCCTTTTACCCAGCTTGGCTGAATTATTTACTCCTACTGCTCAACCAGATTTTGAGAAAATTATAAAACAAAATTTGGTACATTTCTCTGAAACCCAGATAGAGAAGTTGTGTTAAAATTGACATATTTAGTATTTCACATCACAAATATTTATTTGAAATTTTTTTAAACATTGGACCACTCTTTCCTGGCAAGATAAATTCATACGTTGTATATTTCTGACGTTTCTCATGCATATATTACATACAGTGGCTAAGTGGTTAGCACTTCTGCCTCGCAGCACTGGGGTCATGAGTTCGATTCCCGACCATGGCCTTATCTGTGTGGAGTTTGTATGTTTGCCTGGGTTTCCTCCCGGTGCTCCGGTTTCCTCCCACACTCCAAAAACATACTGGTAGGTTAATTGGCTGCTATCAAAATTGACCCTAGTCTCTGCCTGTCTGTCTGTCTCCCTCTCTACCTGTCTGTCTCTGTGTGTGAGTGTGTGTCTATATTTGGGAATTTAGACTGTAAGCTCCAATGGGGCAGGGACTGATGTGAATGAGTTCTCTGTACAGCGCTGCAGAATTAGTGGCGCTATATAAATAAATGATGATGATATTGAGGAGGACTGAGGTACACACTACGGAAAATTTCTCCCGATGCGATATCATTAACGATTTTACCAACGACTGAATGTCCTGAACAGCAGCCGATTCATGTGTACACACTAGACACATTTTACATGATTTACCTTTAGACTGTGCTCTTCATCTGTCATAACCATTGACTGAAAAGATGGTCACTTTATATACTCCATAGAGATCTATGAACACTGCTGGTCCTGAGTGCATACACACTGCAGAATTGGAATGACATCATTCCATCATTGAACGAGATTTTTAGTGTGTTTATAAAATCAAATCAAACAATACAATGGGCTTTGGAACGATAATCGTTCATCATTGGAGTGTACACACTAATGCGGTATCGGACTGAACGGTCGTTTATTGTGTGACTGGCCTGATAATCGGGTGAAATACCTGTAGTGTGTACCCAGTCTAAGGGAAATGTAAGTCCTCTGACTTTCTAGATTACAGTAGGCTTAACACTAGACAAAAGTCTGTTTTTTTCATGCTACAATTCAATGCAGGTGACTGCATGAAAACCACATTGAAACAGTAAGTGGACGCAAAGACCTTTACTCCTTATAACCTCAATAAAAAACATCTGCCCTCAGGGGCAAACGCAGGATTTGTAGAGGGGGGTTTCCGCACCACGCCACCAGTGGGCGTGACCAGCATGTATGGGGGCATGACTATTATTTTAGACAGTGCTTGGCTGCTCTCCAACTCTCCCTATCCCAATAGTATACATGGGAAATGCTGCGTGCACTACTGTTAGGTGCACGCAGTTCTCCCTTTCAAAGCAGAGCCTTGTAAAGCTGGGGCAGGGTCCAGCCACCTGAATTATATAGTGCACCAGGCTTGGAGGGGGGTTTTCCAGGCACTAGGAAACCCCCTGGGTTTGCCTATGTGCCCTCTCTATACCCACTTGGGTCAGGTTAAATATATCCAAGTCAAAAACGCAACGTGCTACAACCACCTACATTTTCAATGTGACTTTTCATATGGTGATCTGCACGGCATGTAAACAGAATGAGCTGCAGCATAGCCCATTGGGTAAAAACCAACCTGAGCATATCTTCCTTGTATCCGATATTATCAAAGTGTATCTTCCTATAATATAATGTATGTATTATCCAGGACTGTCTAGTGATAATGCATTTATTATATACGATGAGTAAAATGCACATGATGTAATTAGCTAATTAGATTAAGCAGGAAATGAATGCAGTTAACATTTGCTGTGTACGTGAGATCCTCAATAGTTTCTTAAAAAAGATGTCCACCCATATCGAATGGTAAAACACTAACTAGCAGAAGAGCAGGAGACCAATGTCCTAGACCACTGGTGAGGAATATTCACACCCCCGCTGATGACCCAGAGAACTGATTGGGGGGCTGAAAGGGGCTTTTGCAATTCACTTTTCCCTGTCCTCAAAACCTTTTTCCATTAGCAAATGCATGTGGAAGCTGCCTCTGTTATATATATATATATATTTCCATAGAATGCCACTGCTAATACAAAAAGGCTGCCAGCAAAGAATAATACTGATATAAAATTAAGGGGTCAATTTATCGAAGGAAAATGTGAGTTTTTCGCCGGACTTAGGCCCCTATTTAATAAGGGAGAATCCTAGGTGAAGACTGTCGCAGGGTATTGCCAGCTTTGCATGGGAAGCCTATTTAAAAAGGATAGTCCTCCTATCACCATCTCAGGCTGGCGATACCCGCAGGTCAGCAAAGCAAAAAAAAAAATCCCTGTTTGTGTTTTTTTTTATGTTTAGTTTTTTGATTTGTTAAAATTTTTCTAAAAGTTATTTATTATTTACATTAGTTATTTTTTTGCAGGCCCCAAGTCCGGGCTTCCAGTTCCAGTGTGTATCTGTAAGCTGACTCATGCACAAGCAGCATACACTGGTCTGGTCAGCAGTAAGACTTCTTTTGCTGCTGCCAGCCAGTATGACGTGGACGTACCTGTTGGCCGAAGGTGTTATGAACACAATCAGATCAGCCATGCTTCTTAGTGCCTTAGCAATGGTCACTCAGTTATTGGCTACATGCACCATTCTCCTTTCCCTTTGGTCAACAATCCCATACTCTCTGTCTCCTATTGGTCGGTCTGGTTAGAGAGTGCCTGCCAATGATTAGTCTGACCTTCTCTGAGCTCAGCCATTGGCCGAAATGAGCATAACAAGAAGACACGGTCAGTAAAGGGTTGGTAGAGTAGTGCAGTGGATGAAGAAGTGGGAGTCTGAGAAGTGGGACACCAGATGGCTAACAGTGGGCAGTGTCACTCCCAGTGGCGGAGGGGGTGCCATCACGAACAACAAAACTATACATCATTTGTGTAGGAGTAATGTAAGGCTGGTCATAATATGTCTGTCTTTACTGTGCCATAGCTCCCAACAATCAGAATCCCGAAAGCGGGACAAAATAAGCCCCACCCCTGCCCATCCATACCACACTCTGTTACGACCAAACTCCGCCCACAAATGGCCATATTTGGTCAAGACCACACTCACTCTCCCATTAAGTCCCACCCCTTTTGTGGGCTGATAATCAGGATGTCACTTTCTCTTTGTGATTGCACCAATAACATGACATATTCTCCCATGCATATTACAGAATGTTTGATACCAGCTTGAGCACTTACAAGGGACTTCAATTCCCTGAGGTGTCTTTAATCATCACCAACCCTTGATTTTCCTGGGCTTCTCTACGGGGCGCGAGAAGAAATTGCGGAGTGTGCTTTCAGAGGCACTCCGCGGGGAATAAAATTCCCTCATTTAGAGTGTTGTTCAGTTCAATGCCTACAAGATAAATATTATATGAACGCGGTCTGCAAAAATATAAATACTGTAATATATAATCGTTGGATATTTTTATTGTTTGTGATCTATTGTGATAAAAGTCTGCTTCTTTTATTCTATACATTCTGCCGCCTGGCCACATCCCTTAAGTGGCGGCACATACATTATTTCATGGGCCCCTACCATTGCATTCCCCTGATAGGTCCTTCGTGGCCCAGTGTCGACACTGATTTGGGCTTTCAGTTCTGATAAAAAAAAAAAATTGCAAAACAATCTAAAAAACTAAAAAATAAATAAAAAAATTGAAAAAAGTAAAGACATTTCAACATTGAAATAATGCTTTATTTCAATAATAAAGCATATTTTCAATCATTTTCTTCTGTTACCACCATTCTGATATGGCAATAGGGTTTTTTGCCATTTGATAAATATACCCCATAAAATGGTAATTCCAGGGGGTAAATGTATCAAATAGTGATTTTTGCAAATCGCTGATATCTGGCGACTTTGCGTGGTAAATTTAATAGCTTTAAAGGCAAGTTTTGCCTAAAAGAGGAGGCCCAGAGGCAATGCATAGTTGCCTACATCTGAGTCTGCCCTGAATCTAGAAGAGCAGGACCCTCTTTCTTTATGTTCTCCATCTAATATTCCATCACCCCCTGTACCTCTTGGCCTGCTTCCTTAGCCCTGTTTTCTTAAGCTTAAGCCAACTTCCCACTGATTACTACCACCACTCTCACTCACTGTCCCTCATATAATCTGATCTACATTACTGTGTTACCTGCATTTTTATTCATTTATTCAGTATGTCTGTTCTTTGTATTTTGTTCTTTATGTATCATGTTATGTGTTATGGATCACTGCATTCTGTATATGTCATGTACGGCGCTGCGGACCCTTTGTGGTGCTTTATAAATAAAAGATAATAATAATAATAATATACTATTACATCTAAGGGGTAGATTCACTAAAGCTTCTAAAGAGAACAAGTGGAGGCGTTGCTCGTAGCAACCAGCCAGATTCTAGCTACCATGTTCTAGAATGTACTAGATACATGTTTGCTACAATCTGATTGGTTGCTAGGGGCAACAGCTCCATTTTTAGAAGCTTTAGTAAATTTCCCCCCCGAAAGCTGTTAAAATGAACATATATGGAAATATTCCTGATGTTATTGCCTTTCCTGCAGTTTAGGTTGAGAAAGGAGTGTAAATGGCTTATAAGCAGGATTAAGAGAACCTATGGCTTTCATGAGACAGGGTTCAGGACCAATCACAAGCTAGAATATTTCTTTGTCTCTTAGGGCTCTATGTGCAGTCAGAAGGAAATGTCAACTGACAACATTCATGACAGTCAACTCTCCTGGCTGTGCCTGGGTTATGTAATCCAGACTCTCCACGACAAGCCCTGCATCTCAATCCATCGTCCCCTGTAAAAATCCCTTCACTAAGAAGTCATGGCAATGCTGTGGCTGATCTGCAGGCTCTATGCCTGGATTCCACAGCCTGGCTCCATAAATCTGTATACGTGTGCCCAGTTCTCTAAATATTTATTCTATTGCGTAAAGGCTGTTTATACCACAGACTATGCCTGTGGTAAATATTAATGGCAGGTCCTTCACTCTCTCTGCCTGTCTGTGATTTTCTGTGTAGCCTGCAGGCAGTAAAAGGTTACAGGAAGGTCCCATAAATTGTTCTCATTTCACAAGCTGCGCCTTGTTAATGTATGAAATATATGCACCTCACATAACCTGCTTAGGTACTGATACTGTACACAGACAGCTCACAGAATTCATAGCTGTTTCCATAAAGCACAGCGAATGCAGCATACTTAAACATTGAAAACCTCCAAACCTCCCCTCTGGGGCAGTTGGCAAGTGTGGAGGAGGGGCATGATGGTTATATTGCATCACCGTAGCCCCACCCCCTGCAGTGCAATGCTGTGATTTGCTGCAGCGGGGGGTTGGGCTTTCATGGCGCGGATCACGTCACTAAGCCCCGCCTCCACCCACTTTATTAGTGAAGTGGATGGGATCCAGGAGGGAGGCCTGCTCCTCTGGAAGTCCAGGACACCACCCGAAATTCTGGGAAAGTAGGGAAGTATAGGAGGCAGCCATTTTGTGGGCGAGGCTATGAATTAACTAGTGAATACTTGCCAACTCTCCTGGAATGTCCGGGAGACTCCCGAAATTCTGGTAGGTCTCCCAGACTCTCGGGAGAGCAGGCAAGTATTCTGCATACTGCAACTTGCTCGTCAAAATGACGCGATTCACTGTGAATCGCGTCATTTTGGCTCCACTCCCGCAACAAAAACGGCATTTTGCCACGCCGGGCGGGGCCAAAAGATGCGATTCACCGCGCCCCGCCCCTCCCACCCTCCAATCAAAGGTTGGCAAGTATGAACTTGTGATATCATTATCAGTGAAACATTTCCATAAATGTTGCTTCATCCCACAAAACCGATGTCCCCACTGTGTGTAGGGGACAATGACACTTGAGACATTAACCAATGTTAAGCATAATTATTCCAAGGGCACAGAAGAGTTAAAGGAACAAAAACCTTCCATTTCTTTTTTATTCTACTCATCATCATCATGGTTTATTTTTATTGATTGCTATAAGAAACCAGAAACCAATATCAGTTACTCAAAATAAGAAGTTCACAGGAGGAGTGGCTTTGACAACCACAGGCAAGGCCAACCCAATCAGGAGAGAGAATTTCCTGCTTGGGCCATGACCAGCATTGGGTGACCTGCCAGATGCATGGAGCACAGTAGAGTAAAATTTATTAATTTACATGAACACACCTAATTCCACTTATTTATCTCTCAGGTAGCATGTCCTATTCAGGTCTCTGAAATATTGTGCATCCCAAAGATCCCAGATCCCTGCATCAGAGCCGTAACTTAAAATTTTTAGCGCCTGGGGCATGAAGAAAAAATTCCACCCCCCTAGACCTCAATTTTAACCAAATGGACCTAAAATATTAATAAGCTGCGCCTCCCTTCAGCGTTGCGTCCTGGGCGGTCATCTCTCTCGCGCAGCCCTAGTTACGGCCCTGTCCTGCATTACTCTCAACGCAAATGTTTAAATCATGGTATCTCTAAGGGGATCACTTCAGGAACACTATTGAATATGTATGTTTCAGCTATAAACCCCTACTAAAAACTATTATGTAAACACAGAGGTCCCAGGCATGGAGATTTAATGTACTGCAGAAGGTACATGCTGTCATTCTAGCTGATCCACAGCTTACTTTCAAAGTTTTACGGAGGCCGATAGGGCTTAGGTTCTGTCTACACACAAATCACTGGTTTTTGCTGGTTAAAGAGAGAGCGGTTTATTCAATTCTAAACATTTTCCATAGAAATCATCTTTAGGACACAGCTGCAATGTTTGATTTTAGTCAAAACCTTGTGGAAACACCTAGGATCCCAGCCTCCCGAAACATTTGAGAAAACAACGATTATTTATTTTCATTTTGAACCTTCTGTAAACGACGTTGGGGCTTATTTCTCAAAGAGCCCTATTGCCAGCGAAAATGGGTGGGCGATAACTGACTGCTGTAAGATTCGTCACTGAAGGCTTCCGCGTAACACCTTTTCTATTATCAACATTTCAGAATGTTTTAAAACATTTTAATTGTATACATATACTTAACTTTTTTTTTTAATGTTTAAAATAAATTTTTTTATTGATTTTTCATGCATGCGCACATCAGGAAAAAGTGGCCCATCGGAGTGGTACATTAGCCTTTACCTCCCCGGGGCAGAATCGCTGGGGCAGCTCTGACAATATTTTGTTTAATGGCGATGGTGACTGATATTTTTAAATTGCTATGATAAGCATCAATAAAAAAGAAAAGCACTTATCACCGCAATGGGGCGTGTCTTAAGCCTTTTTCGCGAGGCAGCTTGGATGACGGTTTATAGTCAGGAAACCTTGACTTGATAATCTAGGCTTGTATTATTAGTTATTCAATTGCCTATGTAAACTTTATCCTACCCATTAGTTCCAATGACTCCTTAAGCTGGGTACACACTACAGGGTTTTTGTCCAATAATCGGCTCAACCAGCCGACATACGACCGCTCGTTCAAAAGTTGGGTCAGTGTGTGCAGTGACACGATGGTCGAAAGTCTGCCCAAATGGACGATTGTCGCCTCATTTGGTTGGTCGTAGTGTTTATATACTTCCGACCGATCCATGATGAAATTGCAATTATTGCTCACGACAACATGGCTGTAAAAAGTCGCTAACGGGACAGCCGCTCTTCCCTTTATCGTCTAAAACAAGGCTAGTGTATATGCAGTCCATGGACCGAGCGATCAGACCATCGATCGAATGTAAAATTGATTGGTATAAAAAGTTGGTGGAAAACTCTGTAGTGTGTACCCAGCTTAACTCAGTTGCAATGTGACTTGTGTTTGACAGCTGTGCCGCAAGTTAAACACATTGGGACAGATTCAATTCGGCGCAAGGGCTCTTCGGAACAGTTCGCGGAGACACATTGTGTCTGAGTTTTTACACTAATTTTTCATTGTGTTCCCTAGAGGTGCGCAGAAAACTGAAAAGAGATTTCATACCCTAATAGCTGGTAATATGCGCATCTGTGAGAGTGAAAACTGCAAGTTAACAACCGCAAGGCAAAAATGGTTTTCTGATGTTTCATCTGGCGTTATTTAAATGACAGTGGGTACCTAGCCTTATAGCTAAATTACTGCTGCCATGAAGACCCTTTTACATACTAAAGTGTTAAAGCCTTCCTTGCAACCTATAGGGATGTCTCTGTCTATCTGCTAATGAATAGGTCGTTAAAGAACTTTCTGTATTGACCCTATGTGCAAGATAATTAAATCCCCTTATGGTTATATTATAAATATTTTTTTTTTACTTTAGTAGAGCAAACACTAAGCAGCTTCACGTACACGTTGTTGTAAATATGGACATACACCAATCGGTCACAACATTAAAACCACCTGCCTAATATTGTGTATGTTTCCCTCGTGCCGCCAAAACAGCTCTGACCTGTCGAGGCATGGACTCCACAGGACCTCTGGTGTCCTGTGATATCTGGCACCAGACGTTAGCAGCAGATCCTTTAAGACCTGGAAGTAGCAAGGTGGGGTCTCCATGAATGCCAGGACCCAAGGTTTCCCAGGAAAACATTACCCAGAGAAACACTCTGCCTCTGTCGGCTTGTCTTCGTCCCATAGTGCATCCTGGTGCCATCTCTTTCCCGGGTAAACAACGCACATGCACCCGGCTGTCCACATTATGTAAAAGTAAACGTGCGTCATTCATCAGACCAGGACACCTTCTTCTATTGCTTCATGGTCCATTTCTGGTCCTCACATGCCAGTTGTAGGCACTTTCGGTGGTGGACAGGGGTCAGCATGGTCTCTCTGACCGGTTGGCAGCTACGTAGCTCCATATGCAGCAAGCTGCAATGCACTGTGTGTTCTGACACCTTTCTATCATAGCCAGCATTAACTTTTTCAGCAATTTGTGTTACATTAGCTCTTCTGTGGGATTGTACCAGACGGACTAGCCTTCCCTCCCCACGCGCATAAATGAGCCTTGGGCGCCCATGACGTTGTCACTGGTTCACCGGTTGTCCTATCTTGGATGACTTTTGGTAGGTACTAACCACTGCATACCGGGAACACCCCACAAGACCTGCCGGTTTGAAGATACCCAGTCGTCTAACCATCATAATTTGGCTCTTGTGCTTGCCAATTTTTCCTGCTTCGAACACATCAACATCAAGAATTGACTGTTCACTTGCTGCCTAATATATCCCACCCCCCGACAGGTGCCATTGTAACGAGATCATCAATTCTATTCACCTCACTGTCAGTGATTTTAGTGTTGTGGCTGATCGGTGTATATTCTCCAATACCTATAATGTTTTCAGAATGTAGTTGTTTGTAAATCTTATCAACAATTCAATAAAGTTCTTAACTGCACTTGCAATAGACAGGAACAGTAATATGTAACTAAAGGGACAATTTATGAAAGGGCAAAAAGGTGATAGGGCTTTTTTAGCCTTGCCTTATATTTTAAGTGTGGTTGCTCCAGTGTTAAGTACAGATACAATACCTGCCCTGATAACCCTTCAGGGGGTAAATGTATTAATGTCCGGATTCTTCAACTCCGGCGTGTTCAGCGTCTTTGGCGATTAAATTTAAAACGGCGCTGCATTGTAAAGGGAAACTTCCCTTAACAATGCAGCGCCGCTTTAAATTTAATCGCCGAAGACGCTGAACACGCCGGAGTTGAAGAATTCGGACATTACTACATTTACCCCCAGGATGGCATTAACAGAGCAAGAGGATGGAAAATAATGTGTATATTACCTACTTGTCTAAAGAGGGGTGTGGTGAAATCGGGTGGGGCATGGCGAATCACATCATTTTCAACCCCGTGACAAAATCAGCATTTTGTCCCGGGGGCGGGGCGAAAATAATGCGATTCAACATAAATCGCGTCATTGAGGCCTGTTGGGGACAGGATCTGGGAGTTATACCCAGAATTCAGAAGTCTCCCGGACATTTCTGAAAAATAGGCAAGTTATTTTTATCACTCTGGACCAGCATCGTTGAGCTTCCCTGGTAATAAAATATGAATAAATTGCTGAATGAACAGCAGCTGCAAATAATTATACTGTTTGCGATGAAAAGAAGATTTGTAATTAATAGGCCTCTTAATTTGCTATAGAAAAGTCTGACAAGATTGCCCTGAGGCCTGAGAACAAGCCACAACTTGTCTGCTTATAGCCCTATACTATGATGCAAAGAGCACCCTCTATTAGAAAAGACACAGCGCCACCCGTTGGCAGATATAGGTCACTGAAGCCAGAACGAATTTCTGGAATAGTTGAAAACAAAAGTGAAACAGATTTAAATGTATGGGTTTACTGACAGTGTTGGATAGCTGACAATCCCTCAGATGCTCTAAATTTTGTTACGTAAAGACCTTACTAAAGCTGGGTACACACTACACGGTTTTCGTCCAGTAATTGGCTCAATCAGCCGACATACGACCGCTCGTTCAAAAGTCGGGTCAGTGTGTGTAGTGACACGATGGTCGAAAGTCTGCCCAAATGGACGATTGTCGCCTCATTTGGTTGGTCGTACCGTTAAATATTTTCGTTCCAATCTCGTTTCCGTTGTGTAGTGTGTATAAACTTCCGACCGATCCACGACAATCCTCCGATACTTCCTCGACCTGGGGGGCATGTGTATGTAAATTTTTGATGTCTGTCCCAGTCCCATGTGGTGCGGTATCTGCACATCACAGGCTTGTGTTTTGTATAGCTGTATATTGCACCTGTCTGGCTGCTCCTTGGCACCAGACAGGTTCCTCTGTCATTTTATACACTCATGGGCGTTCGTTTCTGCTGTGGACCAATCAGCGATGATGCACGCTGAGAATAGAGTATTCCATTACATACGAAGGGATTTTATTATTAGGGAATATTCATTGCATTCCACTTTACCACTTAAATGGTTTTCTAAATTTTATGTATGTTACTAAACTTATATTTAATATTAATGAATGAAGAGACAGTGTTGCCTTCTCTTTTTATGTGGCTTTGGGTGTTAACTATAGTGAAAGCTCTGTCCCTTTAGGCTAATGTCTTTGGTATATCGTTACATGCCCTACAAATGATGCTTCAGTGTGTACGAAATTTAAATTATTGCTCACGACAACATGGCTGTAAAAAGTCGCTAAAGGGACGTCCGCTCTTCCCTTTATCGTCTAAAACAAGGCTATTGTGTATGCAGTCCATGGACCGAGCGATCGGAACATTGATCGCATGTAAAATCGATCGGCATAAAAAGTTGGTGGAAAATTCTGTAGTGTGTACCCAGCTTAACACAGTAACGGATGTTAAAAAACATAGGTCTATCTATCCTCTATGCAAATTAGCTGCCCTTGTAACTTTAAGCTATTCTTGAAGAGTTTAAGTAAGGCTTGGGTACACACTGCAGTGTTTTCAGCCGATTATCGGCCCAATCAAACGATAAACGACCATTCAGCCCGATATCGCATTAGTGTGTACGCAACAGCGAAGAACGATTATCGTTGCATAGCACATCGTATATTTCATTTGATTTTTGAACCGGACTATAAATTTCGTTCAATGATGGAACAATGTCCTTCCAATCCTGCAGTGTGTATGCACTCAGGACCGGCAGTGTCCATAGATCTCTATGGAGTGTGCAGAGTCACAATATTTTCAGCTAATTGTTATGGCAGATGTAGAGCACAGATCTGAGGGTAAATCGTGTAAAACGTGTCTAGTGTGTACACATGAATCGGCTGCTGAAAGGGACTTTTATTTTCTTATCATTGGTAAAATCGTTAAAGATATCGCATTGGTAGATGTTTTGAATGGTGTGTACCCAGCCTAAGGCACTGCTGCTAGTTAACAATGTCTACGTATGTGTTCTGGTGTTATTTACTCAGTTCAGCTGCATGTGTGTATATATACACATTTGTCAAAGTGGAAATTTAGGAGAGGCGGTATGGAAAATGTAAGTGAATGGGATTTCATTCTGGCTGCCAGAATAAGGTTTTGAACATATTAACTATCCATTCTATTTGACATATGTGGCAAAGTCAATTAGAGTGCTGGGAGGAAGCGCTTTTGTAAAATACTCTTAACAAATAACCAATATCAGAAATATATCACTCTCACTTAGTACTTGCTGGAGGCATGAGGATATTTCGGGCTTATCGCAACATAGACACAAAATGGGGATGTGCGACAAGCAAATGCTTGGTAGGCCAATATATATATATATATTATATATATATATAATATATATATATATATATATATATATATGTATATATTATATATATAGAAGCAATATAATATGTGCAATATTGTGTGCCAAACATAGGTGAGATATATAACTTAGAAATACTACACACATTACTGAGAACATATCTCTGTAGCAGAACAGAATGAACTATACAGGGGGGGGGGGAGGGGGGTCACAGTAATGGGCCGGGTGCAAGGGGAATTACCCTTTGATCCTCCTGGTCAATGACAGCTATAGTAGAAACCTGACATTAGGTAAGAAGCAGTGAGAAGGCAAGCGTTCAAGCCTGCCCAGAGATGGGGTGCTAGCCTTGTAACCACTGTGCATCACCAATAAAGATTGTCCAATGCGATTAGCATGGTTCCAAAACACAAAGAGATTTAATAGCAAAATAAAACAACATGTAACCGATACATACGCTGAGCACTGGATCCAGTAACAGCTCATCAATCCTGAAGTCTGTGTAACGAGATAGACTTACTGTACCCAGTGACCTGTTTATATACAGTTTGAGTTGAAAGAAAACAGTGATCATGTCACAATGTACACAATAACACTAAGATTATTCTTAATTGGTTCAGGATTTAAGATCCAGTACAATGCAGGTCATAGGTCTGTTCAAATGATGCTTCTCCAATGGTGGGGGCAACTCACTCCAAGAGCTGCGTACGTGTCTTGCCTCAGGAAACCCGCCAAAATTCTAGTTTAAACTAACCTATTAACATATTCAGTACACAGCATTTTAAGTATTAATCATGTAATAATTATAACTAGCGATCACAATGTGCGATCGCTTAGCCGAAGATACCGGATTCCTGCTGGTAAAATGTAGGTTAATATAAGACCAAACACAATACATTTCCTATGACCTGAACTCTACATGTGTCAGTACCAGCAGTCTTAGACATTACTGGCCTACCTCCAACACTCAGCAGCCACTGATTGCTGGCCTTCCCAATTAGAATCCTTAACAGAACCCAGCTGGATTCAGCCTCAGACTACAGATGATATAACACCTCATCACCAATCAACCGGCCAGTATAAGAACCTGCTCGGTGCACTCCTCAGTGCCTGGTTATCAATTGTGTCCAACATCAATTCTCCCACTCCAGGACTATATTAGGAAGTAAAGCAGTTATTAGTGTTTATCCAACTTCTTTGTCCAACACATCTGTGTGCTTTAGTGCATGCTACGTGCTGTCCAATCTGTGCCAACACTTTCAGGTACCGTATTCCATGCTATATGCTGCCATGGCAGTGCCTACACACTGTGTACTCTGTTGCATGTTACCAAACCCAGAGAAAGTCCCCCAGCACACTGCTATAACCAGCAAAGGAGCTGCCATTTCTACTTGTACATAAAAATGAAAAAATTTCAGTTGCACACATTTGCAAACGTATGTTAAGCCACCCTCCACTCCACTGCGCTTTTGCTAATAGGGTGGTCCTAACTCTAAACAATGAGAGTCCCATATATTTGGGCCATACATATGTATTTTTAAATTGAGACCTAACTTACCAAGAGGTACCCCAGAAGCCTCCAAATGGCAATACAGCGCCAGTACTCCCCCTCAGCTACTGACACCAACATGCCTCTCAAACAAATACAGAAGTGGAAATTGCTCAATCAATTTATAGGCTCATAGCAGGTGCTTGAAAGAGTGGGGTCATCCTTAAAAACACATTTATGTATGGCCCAAATATATAGGACTCTCACTGTTTAGAGTTAGGACCACCCTATTAGCAAAAGCGCCGTGGAGTGGCGGGTGGCTTAACATGCATTTGGCTTATTGTATAAATTTATTTAAAGAAAATAGCGCAGGGCAAATGTACTTATTTTTGATATTGAGTGTATTTTGGTAAAGGAAATATCTTTATTTCTGAGACCATGGGAGGAAATTCATTTTTGTTTTAACTTTGCTAGAGGAAATGCATTATTTCTGAGGTGTATATCTGATGCATTGGTTGAGGAAGTATTTCGTGTATTTTGGTGTAGAGAAATTACTTGTTTGGGGTTTTGTAACTTTTCTTTGTGAATTCTCAAGTGGAGGAAACGTGTATTCTGCAACTGTCTAAAAAAAGACCCATGTTAATCTCATGTTAATTATACCTTTTGATGGGGGATGTCCAAACACACCTGGAGGCACAGAAAGGTTTACTTAGACTTGCTGTTAGATTTCTACTCTGTCTAAAACAAGATGCAGGAAATCACAGCAAGTTTTAGGATATCACAGATAAGTGTAAATATTGTTAGATTTCCTTTGCATGTAAATCCATGTTTGGGTAAACATATTGCATCCTGATTCTAAAAATAGCTCAGACCTCAGAGGGCTGGCTTACCCTGTGAGGCTGTGTCCAAAACTGTATAAAAAAGCACTGTTTTGTACTGGAAATTGTTCTTCTTGTTTCATCTGAGCTGCTCACTGGTACCTTCAACCAGTGTGAGAAAATAAACATTACTTGCTTCAAAGACCTGCTTGGAAACTTCTCTATCCCTGTGACCTACAGATTAGACCCAACTCTAATCCGTTCCCGGCTGTTTTGAGGTTTGGACCCATATTTACGGTATCACCGCTCTGCCTGTTACCCAGCAGCTCTGATCAGTGTGATAGGCCAGGGGGGATCCATCCACAGCAACCCTGATCCATAGGAAGAGTTCAAGGGTACCAGCCCAGGTACACCAGTAACAGGGTACACTAGCAGCGTCAGTTACCCAGAAGAAACCCGGTTCTGGATGCCAGTAAGGAGTCCAGTGGTGGCAGCATTTGTAAGTCCCTCCTACTGCGCAAAGAGGGCACATTTGGGATAACAAAAGGGAACGGTGGCAAAGTAAGCCGAGCCGGTTTCCAGCAACAACAGACAGGGTGGCATAGGCAGTCCATCCTGTCACAAGTATTATTATTATTAATTTTTATTTATAGGGCGCCACTAGGTGTCCGTGGCGCCGTACAGGGACAAACAAAATTACAATACAAGGTGAGACAGCACAGTACAGAAAACAATAATCACAGTAACTCAATGAGCTCAACGCTATGGTAGGGGGAGGGGAGAGTTCGCATACGACGGAGCCCAGGATGGAGGGCACGGGTGACAGGGAAACTCCCAGAGGGAGAGGAGGAAGTGAGAGGGGACGAGGGGGGAGGGAAGAGGGTCCTCGAGGAGGAGGGCTGATAGCTGGAGAGCAGAGTTAAAAGTGGTGGAGACAGGAGGAGAGATAACCCTGCTCAAAGGAGCGTACAATCTAAGGGAGTAAAAGTAAAAACTATCTTATAAAATTGTTATTGTAGGTTAGAGTAGGTTTTCCTGTTGATAATGAGAGAATATACTAACATCTGTGTGAAGGAAACATGAGTGGTTAAAACCTTTTGGGGCGTAGTTTTCTGTAATACGTGATTTTTGCTATATAGATAGGAACTTGTAACTAATAAAGCAGAGTTTATTGTACACTCAAACCATGCAGTGTATTTAATTCTCTCCAGCTGATGAGCTCATAACTGATAAACTGACACTTACAGGTGAACAATCTGATTTAGATTCGACAGTATTTAGACAAAACCCACTCTGCCTATAGCTGTCCCCCTTTTAGTGGGTCTGGTCTACTTCAAAATAATTGGATATATTTGTAAAATAATAACAAATATGTATATACTACTGCTGACTGGAAAAAAATTCTTAATTCAAATAACACTTTTTTTTTTTTTTTTTTTTCTGGACAAAGATTGCAGCAATACTTTTTAAAAAGGTTTCCCTGTGCTGTACAGTCACATTATGGAACCATAAAGCATCTTGATATAACTATATATTATATTCTCATTATGTGACTGCATGATGATATCATAGTGCTGTATCTACTATATAAATGCCTAGTGGCGTGTGTGAAAAAAAAAACCAAGCTGCAGCACCACCTGCTGGGCAGAGTTATACACTGACCTATATATTTCTTGAAGGAGAAGTGACAGTTGGGAGTGGTTGGTGGTTGCCGGGGGTGACAGTGGGGAGTTTTTAACACCTTAAGTAGCTTGATGAAGGATGTGGCGATGAAGATGAAGGATGAGGTGATGGAGAAAAATGATGAGGTGGTGACATGTGGACAAAACCACGTTAAAAAAGGTCGCTTGCGTCAGGAAGTAACGCTCTTCCCCTGAGGATGCCTGGGCTAGGCCCAAATGCATGACAAGAACCTTTTTAACACCTTAAGTAGCTTGATTTGACTAAAATGCATGAGTATCATGCACGGGTTAACTTGTATAATATATAATTGTACGATTCCTAATAAGCCTGGGAATATTCTCAATGTGATTGACAATGTGCAGTACATGAAAGTGGCTATGATGTACACTAAAATACATTGTTTTTGCTGTCACCCATGCTATTTACATATTTGCTCACTATAGCTTTCATTGTCCAAGGAAACGAGTTGTAACTTTACCTAAATATAAGTAATGACACATTTACAATATTGTCTTGACAATAGTTCATGCAGTGACACCAAGCTGCCAGCAGATGGCAATGTGTATGCAGGGCGTCTCCACCAGCCATGACCTCACCCCTGGCCGCAGGACCCAGACGTTTAGCTGTTTTCATTATTGCCTGACGGTAACTCCCGACACGTCTGATTAATATCCCGCATTTACCACACGGGGCAGCATCTTAACAGAGTCACCTGGGTTTTGTCCAGGTCGTTTTCTCTGGTTGTTGCTACGGGATGCTCCCGGGCTGGTCTCTGGCACATCCAAGGACACCTCAGGCCGGGGTCCTCGGGCGTGCCGGGTGATGTCATTCTTTGTGGTGGCCGCAGTGGCAAGATGGCGGCGGAGAGGAAGCTGCTGGGCGCTGACCGGGGGGAGGCACCGGGAGCGGGGGGCGATGAAGACGAGGGGCAGAGCTTGTGGTGAGGAGGATGCTCTGGTGGGAGCCGGCCTGAGGCCATGGTGCAGCTCTGTGGAAGGGACATGGGGGGGGTGGATGCTGTCAGCTGCCCCATGTCACTGTCTGATGGGTGATGACATTACCCACCCTGTGGCTGCTGGAGAGAGAGGGTGGTCTGGGGGGCATAGAAATGCTAATAGTGCCACAAGGAATACCATATGCATTGCTCTGGCACTTTGTGATTAATGACACCTGCTGGGCATGATGGGACTTGTAGTTCCCCAACACCTGGGAGCCACCTAATGCCCTCTTATGTGTTAGATTGATGGTACTGTCTGATCAGTGTACTTGTAGTTTGGCCAAGGCACTGCAGGAACATGCACAGTGAATGATAAGTCATTTATAACCTGGTGCTGTCACTTGTTTTATAAAGGGATTGTTTTATGTATTTATGTAACACATGGGTGTGATTATATATTGGTATGCTGAGACTAGCTTAAGCTGGGTACACACTACAGAAATTTCGACCAACTTTTTATGCCGAGCGATTTTACATGCGATCGATGGTCCAATCGCTCGGTCCATGGACTGCATACACACTAGCCTTGTTTAGGACGATAAAGGGAAGAGCGGACGTCCCTTTAGCGACTTTTTACAGCCATGTTGTCGTGAGCAATGACTGTAATTTCATACTCACTGTTGTGGATGGGTCGGAAGTTTATACACTACACAGCAGAAACGAGATTGGAGCGAAAATATTAAACGGTACGACCAACCAAATGAGGCGACAATCGTCCATTTGGGCAGACTTTCGACCATCGTGTCACTGCACACACTGACCCGACTTTTGAACGAGCGGTCGTATGTCGGCTGTTTGAGCCGATTATTGGATGAGAACAGCGTAGTGTGTACCCAGCTTTAGTATGCTCAGTGTGAGAATGTATTGTCCTGCATTCTTGCAATGTATGAAAGTGACAGGATAAATGAGTTGTGTCACATTATGCATGGATTTATAGTTCTTCTTTCATTGTGATGCTTGTTTCTTGCATATATTTACTAAGGTTGTCTTGTGCAGAAGCAAAAAAAAATAGCTTCTCCATTGTAAATATTTAGTATTATGTCAGACAATATTATTAAAATAGAATAATATAAAAGGACAACAAGTTTGGGGTTCCTTTTCCATTGCTGTAAATGTGTTCAATCTGATTTGTTCTTGGTGCAGCATAGTAAATCGTCATCTGAAGTTAAGGGGGGATTTATGACCTGCTGTCAACTTAGTAGTGCAGACTATTACAGAGTATTATCCCTACACATACCTCTCCCATCAGTGTGTCATCACCAGCTCCTGGTGCTGTTGAGAAACACATGGTTTGAACATTTGCTGACTTGTCTTGTATCCTAAGTTTATTCTGCACTGCAGACAATATGATCCCATAGTGTCAACACAGCAATCCGTATGTAACCGAGATGCCTCTACTGTCTGTGTCTGTTTGGAATGTGTTAAAATAAGAAGTGTCAATTTGTATGTTTTAAAATGTTTACATTTAGATGCTATAATAATACATTGCTGTTTAGATCTTTAAAGCAGTATATACTGTTGGGGATCAGTGGGTTTTAGAGCTATACAATATATGGGTAAACTCAGTCCTTTGTTTATCACAAAAGCACAAATTCTAGACTTGTATTAATCAAACTAGTCCTGACCATGTAGATGCCATCTGTGGTCTGAGAATAAACAGGGAGTGCGTTTTTATGCAGACTCTTGATTTGTCTTTACCCAACTTAGATTATAGTTCTGCATGGTTTTATTGGTGTTTCATGAACATTACAGAGCTCTTCACCATTTTCTGCCTTGGGAAATGCCACACCCTGGCTTGTCAAGCTGAGATGATCCTGCTATTGTTTTTTCATTATTTAGATTTTGTGTGATAGCTGTATGTGTGGAAGTGTTACTTTTATGTTTTAATTGCTCCATAATTTAATGCACTTTGTGTGTGTTTTGTGCAGTACAGCAGCTATCAAATAGTATTGCAGGACGTGAATGGCACAATGAAAAATTGTACTTTCTACTTCTTATAGTTTAATGTAAACTGCAGGCTTTATATGCAACACAAAATGTCTTAATATAATCTTGGGGTGTACGCAATCCACTATTTTATGATTTTGAACAATTCTATTCATTTGCCTATTTGTTTGTTAATATCCTTTCAAAGCGTGCATATATGTATGGAACAGCATAAGGCCATTATAATCAGCAGACATATATTGTATGGGGATAAATAATCAGTAGCAGCCACATATTTCAGAGACATCCACCAATCACCTTGCAAAACATGCTTTATAGAGAAATACCCCTCCCCAACATTGCAAAACATTTATTGAAGTGAAATCCCCCTCCCTACATTACAAACCAAACACAGAACCTCCCCCCCCCCCCCCCCCCATAACTGTTAGCCACCTGCTGCACAGAAATTCCCAACAACAGCAACTTTTCAATCGTCTTCTGAATCTCCATGTCATTTTGTACATTTTCAGAGGTCCTTCAGGGCTGAGTGAGAGCTCATTAGTCTTGAATGTGATGTGAAGTGTCGCTCTTGGGGTATATCACTCATATAGTACTTTCTTCTCAAACGCTCCGTCCTGCAGTCATCCTGCAATTCCTTAAATATTGATGTGATTGGCTCTTGTTCTCCTCCTATGGATCGCTGTTACCTTCTCTGGGTCCTCCGTTGCAGGTGTGCTCCTCTGTTCAACAGGAACTCTGCTCAGATTGGTCGGGCAGCACAGGGTTAATGCCCGTGTCAATGTTTTTGTTCAAACTTAGTTTTGTAGTTTACCCTGTAAACATGACTTGTATGTGAGTGTTTACTTATCATTCACAAATTCAGTTTTAATTAATTACTTCTAACCTTGCACCTGATTATATTTGGTATCTGTACAGTTGGAATAACATGTTTAGAAAATTGATTGTAATTAAATCTGACTGTAGTAGAATATCTGTATAACTACTATTCTCCCAATACATAACCATAAGCAAACTACATCAATTGAGGTATGTGATGAAGGGAATTGATTGCACCTACGATCATAATTCAGTGAATGCACCAATAAGATAATACTGCAATTGATTGAAGTGGTTATATACTCAGCCATGTTGGTATTGTCCTTTTATGCTAGTTGTGTTGCAATAGATTGGTGATGCTGTCTGTATCCTTCACATAGAAATTGGTGGGTACTTAGATTTTATTGTCTTCCTTTGAATATTTCCGTAAAAAATAAGAAATATACAAGGTTGTGTTTTTACTATACAGCAGTGAAATTACTCTGAGCAGCGTATTTGTACGGAATGCTGATCATTAAATGACATGTAGTAGTAATCTTAAGATTCAAAACTAAAAAAGTGCCATCCAATGTGTTTTATTTCATCTGATTTTCCAGAGTCCTCACCTGCAGAGACTAATGGTTTAGGTTTGGGAGAAAAAGCTTGTTATAGTAAAACATGATTAAATCCCCAAATGTCCAGTCCATTGCATATATCAATCCTGCTCCGTTTTATTATCTGGATTTACAGCGAAATAACCCGTCCTTGTCCTTTGTCTAGGTCATCGATTCTCAGCGATGTTTCTGTCAGGGCAAAAACCAAGTTACCATCTGGGAAAAACATCCTGGTATTCGGTGAGTAATCAGTAGCTGTAAAAATATGCAATATCTCTAGTGTTATGGTGTTAATTATTCGTCCTGTGCATTTTATTAACTTCCTTGCTATCATACATTTGTGTGATCATGAAGATCACTGATGATATTTTTTCTAATGGTTTATTTTGCTCTTTAATTTATTTAATGCATTTACTGCATAATCTGGTATAGACTTTAAAGTTTCTAGTAAATGGATGTTCTTCATTGGAGGTGGAACATTGGATGCCTCCATGGTGGGCTGACAAATCCTGTTTTTAAGACCATGTCTTCAGGCTGCATTTTCGTAATAGCCCCCAAATACATAATACTGTGATATTTGGTGTATTTACTGCTCTTCTGTCTGTGCAGGGGAGGACGGCTCAGGAAAGACGACTCTTATGGCAAAACTACAAGGAGCCGAGCACAACAAGAAAGGCCGAGGCCTGGAATATTTATATCTGACCATTCACGATGAGGACAGAGATGGTGAGCAATCAGATTACCAATACAACTCAACTCCCCAACTTTAAATGAGCTCTAAGCAGTTGGTTTTTTATTCCACACCCCCTTGTTGTGTATGGATTTTTTGAGGCCCTCCTGGGGTAACGCTGAGACCTCATAGTGACAATAGCCCCAACGTCCAATGAACCTGAGCTGACCAGGTTAATATGCTCGTCCCTCTTATAGACCAGATGGGTCATTGGAAACTACAGAGCAGCATGATTTCCTTGTGTGAGTAATGCAGGTCTCATTCAGAACATTTTATAACCTTATCACAGATGGGGCTTTCCACAAGTGTTCAATTAATGTTTAGTGGTTCAGTTGTATCCGCAGATTAAGATCTCTTCAGTTCTCTATCCATTTGTACAGTGCCAGAAAGCACATGTAGGGGTAGTTTGTTATTTCTGGGCTCCTCCTTACAGAAACCCCCACTGAGGTTTATATAAAGGGGAAGTAATAGTTCCCTGTGTGATTCATCCCACCCAGCTCCAAGATCTTCTTAGTAATATTTGTTTGAAGAGCCAGCATTAGTTAGTATGCAGTTTGCTCTTTTGCTTCAACTTTAATTTGTCCTCTTTGCTGTCAGAAACTGTGCTGACACAGGACGTGAAGCACATGAATTGTCCAATATAGCTCCCATTTTTTTCCAACTAGTCTGCCCCAGTCTTCTGTTTATTTTATTAATTTCTTTCCCTGTTCATCTCTGTCACTTCAGACTTGTAATGTCTAGGCACATTTTTTTATATAGCACGATGTAACATGGTACTTTATAAATACGGAACAATAATATATGAAACTGTCTGCAGCTGTCCTATGTCACCATTCCTAAATATATATTATATAATGGGCTAGCAGGTTGTAACAGAGGTGACCTGCCCCTTGTAATGGACCACTTACATAAAATACAACTTGATTTATAAAAGCAACTAGTATAGTACAAATGTATAAGGAAATATTTAGTATTATGTCAGACAATATTATTAAAATAGAATAATATAAAAGGACAACAAGTTTGGGGTTCCTTTTCCATTGCTGTAAATGTGTTCAATCTGATTTGTTCTTGGTGCAGCATAGTAAATTGTCATCTGACGTTAAGGGGGGATTTCAGGAGCGTGGTGGCTCAGTGGTTAGCATTTCTGCCTCATAGCACTGAGGTCATGAGTTTGATTCCCGACCATGGCCTTATCTGTGTGGAGTTTGTATGTTCTCCCCGTGTTTGCGTGGGTTTCCTCCGGGTGCTCTGGTCTCCCACACTCCAAAAAAACATACTGGTAGGTTAATTGGCTGCTATTAAATTGCCCTTAGTCTCTCTCGGTCTGTGTGTATGTTAGGGAATTTAGACTGTAAGCTCCAATGGGGCAGGGACAGATGTGAGGGAGTTCTCTGTACAGCGCTGAGGAATTAGTGGCGCTATATAAATAAATAGATAATGATGCAGAGGAGGAGCTGACGGGATGGGGTGAGGGGGTAATTTCCCTATGTATTCCTGGAT
The DNA here is from genome assembly GCF_038048845.1 of Mixophyes fleayi. Taxonomy (NCBI): domain Eukaryota; kingdom Metazoa; phylum Chordata; class Amphibia; order Anura; family Limnodynastidae; genus Mixophyes; species Mixophyes fleayi. The sequence continues at coordinate 87,655,470 of NC_134411.1, read as the reverse complement.
TCCCTTACACTTGCTGGTTATTTAAAAAAAATAAAAATGATGACACATTGTCTTTGTAGGTGTGACTCAAACATCTGGAGTAGTTCAAACAAACTTATTATCAGCCACGCCGTGAATAAGCCAAAGCTTTTATGTCTCGTGTGTCTGAGCTATAGACGCTGGTTCAGAGGCGGTGAAAGACGGCAGGGAGGTGACAGTGCTTTCTGCATATATATCAGCAGTCATCCTGTTTGCATACATTTCAATAGCTTCTGTCACTGAAGCCGTTACTTAGCCAGCCTAGTGTATGTTTATCGCACTGTCGTAGCTGTCTATCCATAAATTAGTATTTCTTTTTCTTTTGACGAGACATTTACATAATCTAGCAGCATCAGGTCCTAGTTTAGTGAGCCAGACTATTTCTGTGGCTCTCCGCCTCTCCGCAGCAAATTGCCAGCTATTTACGACACCCGTTGGTGCCAAGCAGCAGCTGCGTGACAAATTATGGTCGATATTGTCCAAAAACAATGAGCTTTTATAGTAGGATCCAGCTCACGCTTGTGCGCCAGGCACATGAGCTACATGTTATTCTGTGTGCTTTCCATCTGTAGGATGCTGAGAGAAGAGCACATCAGGCAGCTTGTGTAGTGGTTTACAGGACTGTGTTGTAATATTCCGCTAATCTCTCTGCTACCATTGTGAGTCATGACATCACCACGTACTTATAAAGGGAAGTGCTGACCCCTCCCTTTAATGTACCAGTCTTCTCCACAAATTCTGTGTACTGAACCCACGTTCATGAGAATTCAGTAGGGACCAGTCACATTGCTGAGGCATGAGGCATTTGTGCCTCATTGATTATTATTGTTACTCATTGAGATAATGGGCTTCCTTTTCAGCTCGCAAAATTGCTCCTTCCATGTGTGGAGGCAGGGGGTGGGTATACTTAAAGAAACACGCTTAAACATATAGATATGTTTCCTTTAAACTTATATACCGTCTAGTTAATCAAACTGGTTACTATAAATTAAGTTATAGGTAGAGTAGATTCACTGCGTTTACCCAAGAAAAGAAAACTAATATCTTGAAATATGAATCTCATCTGGTGTGGAATTTGCGGCTCCCTAGCTGTTCCTGAACTACAAGTCCCAGAGTGCCCTCCCATGTCACTTGCTGATTGTGCATGATGGGACATGTAGTTTAACAGCATCTGAGGAGCCACAGAGTTTGTCATCCCCAGCAGGTTTGTGGCTGGCTGGCATCGTCCCTGGCAGGTTTGTGGCCATCCCCGGCAGGTTTGTGGCTGGCTGGCGCCATCCCCGGCAGGTTTGTGGCTGGCTGGCGCCATCCCCGGGAGGTTTGTGGCTGGCTGGCGCCATCCCCGGCAGGTTTGTGCCTGGCTGGCGCCCTTAGTGGGTAACATTCAGCCTTGCCTATAGACATAGAGTTTGTGAAGGAACTAATGGTGATATCATTGTGCTTTTGTTTTCAGATCATACGCGCTGTAATGTGTGGATTTTGGATGGAGACTTGTACCACAAAGGCCTTTTAAAGTTTGCCCTGTCTCTGGAAACAATCCGGGACACACTGGCTGTGTTTGTGGGGGACATGTCCAGGCCCTGGACTATAATGGAATCATTGCTGAAGTGGGCCAGCGTCTTACGAGAGCATATAGACAAGCTGAAGATCCCACCCGAGGAGATCCGAGACCTGGAACAGAAGAGTAAGTGATATAGGAAGTGTCTGGTGTGTGCAGACATTATATTGGTGGGGAGGACAAAGTAATGGAGAGATTCTTTACTAAACAAGAATGTTATATAATAATAATAATAATAATACCCTGCTTAAGAAACAAGATATGGACAGAACTTTTGCTGTGTAGCGAACATCTCGTACATATTTATAATGAGCCTTTCTGATTGTGAAAAGAACACTATACTGTGTGTATATATCCTCGCAGTCTCTAGCAGAAGTACGAGAGGACTGCAGGGTAACGGGCTGCAGAAAGAAAGAGAGATAGTAACGGAGAACTGCAGAGGAGGAGGAGAAGGAGGACTGTGGTTTTCGTTCTTGTTTTTGTTCTGTATTTTACATTACCGCCCCTCAATCAAAAGTCAGGTTTAATCAGTGTTGTTCTGCTGCCCAGACGAAGATAACCAGCTGCCGAAACGTTGGCACTGTCTGCCTGACACTTTTGTTGATTCAACCGTACTTGGGGTTTAAATAAAATTTAATATTTTATTGTGGTTTTTAACTCAATATATTTCTTAGTAATGTTATAGTTTGGATAGTTTTGTGACTGCTTACCTTCTCATTCCTTCTTGCTGGGGTTGTGTTATATATATTGCTATACACTCTGGTATCCGTATAGCTATATACACTACATTGCACTAACCGCTCAGCGGCTTTATGTCAAGCTGCTGGAGATGTGTAGAGGACGGTACCAGGACCTGCAACTTTGTGCTGTTTGACTGAAGCAAACGGGATTTCTCTTCCAGTATTCCCAATAAATAGGCCCTTCAGGGCACTGCCACTTTGTAGTCTATTGATTGTATTTAAAAAGACACAGTCCTCAAAATTGTATCTTTTTTAATTGCTTTACATGTATGTAAAGGAGGTAATAGTTGCTTATTTTGTGTACATAAAGTCTTCCATTGGAGTCTCAATGTTTCTCTTGTACGTCTCAGCATGGTGGTGTTATTTCAGTAGGCTCCAAACACTCAGTTTCTATGGCCTGTTACTTTAGGTTGGCTACCCATGATAGGTAGCTATATTACTGCTAATTATGCAATAGTGGTGTCTTTAGCTTAATGATTTATCCCGAGGGCAGCACGGTGGCTAAGTGGTTAGCACTTCTGCCTCACAGCACTGGGGTCATGAGTTCAATCCACGACCATGGCCTTATCTGTGGGGAGTTTGTGTGTTCTCCCCGTGTTTGCGTGGGTTTCCTACGGATGCTCCAGTTTCCTCCCACACTCCAAAAACATACTAGTAGGTTAAGTGGCTGCTTTCAAATTGACCCTAGTCTGTGTGTGTGTCTGTGTATGTTAGGGAATTTAGACTGTAAGCTCCAATAGGAGAGGGATTGATGTTAGTGAGTTCTCTGTGCAGCGCTGCGGAATTAGTGGCGCTATATAAATAGATAGTGATGATGATGACCCCTGGCCCGGACGCCTGTACACACAAATGGTGTCCAGATTGGTGACCTCCAGCTACACCAGGGCCTCTTAGTACAGTCAGGAAATGACCCCAAACACTGACGGATAGGAGTCTTCTTCCAACCGTATTTACAAAGATGAGGTGATGACTTCCTATCTGATTATTATTAGGGATCCTTCTTGCTTTGGGTTTGACCAGTTGTTGCCTAAATCGCAGTAGGCGAGGCCAGCTTTAGTCTGACAAGCCCAATGAGTGTAGGGCCACTGACCACTGAGCCACTGTAAGAGATATCGGTGAGACTTTATTGCTGTGTAAGGCTCTTGTAGACTCACGGTTGTGGTTACAAATCAACAAAACCAGGCTAAAAAGACACATTGAATATTTTGTGTACTAATCCTTTCAGGGCAGATATTTAAAAGAATACAATCTATTTTTTTTTTTATGATATTGTCCCCTTTATGTTTAATAGAAAATAAATGTGTAAAAATAAGGCCTTGTGTCCTGGTGCTGATTGGACGGATCAGGTGACTTATGAGGTCATTAGTTTAGGTGTTTTGTACCTGTAGGGAAGTGACCTGATATATTCGAGCGGGGTTTCTCTCTATCCTGGCGGGATCTGTCTCTCTAGTTACTAGGTATTTACAAAGGGAGATTACATTACAGGTGTAAATATTACGCCCTTATAATAGAAAGACTGACGGCTTCCTCTTCAGTGCAAACTTAGATCTTCTGCTGACCTAAACCAGAGGAAGGAAAAGGCTGGCTTTCCTGTTGCTGTGGAACTACAAGTCCCAGGACATCTAGTTCCAAAGCAGTCGGGAAGCTCAGGGATGTCTAAACCTGCCTAAATAGCATCTTCATATAGTGGGGTCTATTCCGTTTGTGTGTGTGTGTGTTACCATACATTGAGCAATGTTTATGTAACCAGCGTGGCTAATGAAATTGAATGAAAAATATTAAACTGCTAACCAGTGTAACATGTTGCAAAGTGCAATATACATAATGCACAGCACTGAAATACACATACATGAGTTTTCTTAAAAGTAAAAAGTAGAATACAAAAACCATACAATGGGGGTGCGAGGGAGATAATGAGCAGATGATTCAGCCCCACCATCGTCGTGACGTGTCCCTGTGGTCTGATCCAGTATTGCAGGAGTTAACGTGTTTTGTATTCTGCTCCAAGGCGTGACACCTCTTGTAACATGACATGGCTCCCGTCCAGGGCTTACACGTCCAGGGCTTACACGGATGGTTTTACTCTTGAAGTGCTTGATAACATCATTTAGAGACTGGATTGTAGACTATAAACCTCAGCCATTGTGGGTGCGCAGGCGATGTGTGTCTGGGAGTGGCGGGTGTTACGTGATCGTGATGTGTCTGTGTGCAGGGACACGCGTGTTTGTGCTGGCTGTCAGTATGATGTGTAGTAGATGGAACAGTCCTCACTGATTCTGTTTAATCCCATAGAAGTCAGTGAGACTCTTTCACTACCATGTCACAGACCTACATGTGTCTACTAGAACACTATGTGTGTGGATGTCTGGAGTGGATTGTCCACCGTTTAAAGCCTTTACTAGAAACCGTCCTTCCCGTCCTCTGGATCATGACAAATGTTATACTTGTGTGCGATTAGCAAACTATAACAGCTGCAAGCGACTCTGTTATGGGCATTTATTGCTGTAAAATAAACAGAAGATCATCTAAAAAACAAATATTTATAGAACAAATTATATATATATACTTTTTAAAATAATATTTATTATGGGAGCGCAATATCCACACTGATTACGCTACACTGAGATCTTTCTGGGGCGCTCTGTTCCCTGTGGTTATGGGAGAATATTGATCACAAGGAACCATCTGATCTTCTTCTTCAATAGAGTTATTGTCTGATCATCTGCGGTGAACGGATTACAAAAAAACAAAACTGGGGAAAGAAAAAAGTCCCATCACGCAGCTCTATTAAAGCATTATATCAAATATCGAAATCCTGTTTTGTTTTTGAAATTCATACTTTTTGTGAATTTTGTCCTTAGGTCTTTCATGTGAATTAAGTTACAATTAATTTGATGTAATGTTCTCTCTATATAACAATACAATGACGCAGCTGCGTTGAAGTAAATCTGGTAGTTTTAGCTGTTTCTGAAGATAACTGACTTGAATACTATCTTGGACACTGGTGGAATCTGTAGTTTCCTTCCTGGGTCTGTTATCAGTTGAACTTGGAGCCTATTTTGGGCACTGTATTATTTTTCTGTTTGCCTTTCGCATGTTAGTCTTTCGCTCTTCATAGGTCTCCCATCTATTTGCTCCCGAGTTTATTTCCCGAGCTGTCGGGTCTCTGAGTAGCTGAATTAATGCATGCACTTGATGCGGGAACGTAAAATGTGTTCTTCACCTTCAGATTGGTTCTATAAATCCCAATCCCAAATATTTGAAGAAGAAATAAGATGTATAAGATACTGTGTAAATATTGCAGTTACAGGACCTGTCTGTGCAGACATACAGGGTATTTGTCTGTTATTCCTAGGGGTTAATAACCCATGCAGCGCAAGCTGCAGTCCTGTGTTTCTTTGGTCTCCCAGCCTGTAACACAGGAAGATCAGGTGTCCGTAGTTTATTTACAACCCCGGCTTCAGTCTGTTCTAGAATGTGATTTATAAATAAAGGGATTTCCTGATTGTGTTTTGGGATGATGTTGCCACCAGGAATTACAATACCTGTAGGCTGTTGTACACCATGTGTTGTCACGTAATACATTTCTCCCCAACTACTACACTATGGGTTCCCTTGTCAGAATTATCTATACTGACAACCTGCATCCGCTGAAATTTACCTCCAGACTCCAGGCTTGTGAGAATCAGGTGACTACATGCACTACTGGGGGGATAATGTCAACATTAGACGACAACTTCTGACATTAACTGTAACATGTATACTGTAATTAATTGTCCCTCCCTGGAAAGTAATTTCCCATACCTTCCCCTATAATTAATGTAGAATCATTCTCTCCTACAGTCCTCTCCTGTAATTCATTCTCCCTCATATACAAGCAGCCGGCAGAGAGAGAGGATGTCGCTGGTATCGCACGCCATGCTGCTGCGTCAGACCATCGATAGGCTGTGAGCACAGGCAGCTTGGTGGTGATGTTGGGACATTGCTGAGAGGCAATAAAACGGTATTACGGTAACTGACTTGGGGTAGGCTGTTGTTTTCTGCTCTGGAACTGATGCAAATTTGCTAGTTGGGTTTACTGCAGACATTTTTGCATATGGTAATTCTTCTTTAAAGTGAAATGTACTTGGTCGGCCAGTAAAGGACATGAAGACTCTCCAGCCTAACCAATAAGACCCCTGCAGCAGGGCATGGTGTTTATGTAGCCAGTGAGGGAGAAAAGATTCAGGGACTTATGTTATTTCTATCTTGAGATTATTTAGATTAGTTTCTCTGCCTGGCCCTTCCTTGTATGTATGCTGCTCTGTTTTCTCAGCTACTCGGGAGTTACATAATGCACGCTGCCATATTTCTGTGTGAACTTGTCACCTATTCTTAATCACTGATTCAGATCTATATATGAACTGTTCTGTTAGCAGCAGCGGTTTGTTGTGTTTTGTAACCTCTTTTACCTGTTTACATCCATACTCTGTAAAAAAAAAAAAAGAACCCCCAAAAAACCAAAGGGGGACATATGTTTACCATTATATCATCTTCCTTGTTCTCAGTAGATACAACACAGAACCACTCACTTTATAACTGGTCAGACAACAAGATTAATGTCCAGGTTGACTACACATGCAGGTGTAGTAGTCTGTGTGGCCATAAGACGGCTATACACAAATCAATACGAGCCACCTGTGGTCACATGATATAGGCTGTGATATTATATATGACCAGCATAAGGCTGGGGTCACACGGGTGTTTAAATGCTAGCACTTACACGGCTAGAAAAGTGTCTGCGTTCCTATTACTCAGATGTTCCTGTGCTGACACATGAAAGTGAGGAAGGAACATTTCCCCTGTCACATAGGAGCAAATAAGCTCGGAAAACGCTGCATGCAGCTTAAAAAGAGCTAGTGTGCAAAGTGCTCATCTGACACCAGCCATTGTCATGGCAGCTCCCTGTCAACAAAAGCGCCACTAATTCTGCAGCGATGTACAGAGAACTCGCATCAGTCCCTTTCCCATTGGGACATAGTCTAAATTCCCTAACATGCACACACAGACTAGGGTCAATATGATAACAGCCAATTAACCTACTAGTATGATTTTGGAGTGTGGGAGGAAACCTGAGCACCCAGAGGAAACCCACACAAACACGGGGAGAACATATAAACTTCACACAGATAAGGCCATGGTCGGGAACTGAACTCATGACCCCAGCGCTGTGAGGCAGAAGTGCTAACCACTGAGCCACCTATATATATCAGCACAAGTTTTCACTAGTAGATAAAGCTGTATTAACAGATAATGGTTAATGACTGTGCAAATAAGTAAATTGGAGATTGTTTTTTTTGTGCTATTGGAGGCTTTGAGATTTTCTGTATCGTATATTAACATGGATAGCCTCATTGTGTATATGTAATGCACCATAAAACTCTGCAGTTACAAGTCATACATAATAATACAACAGCACATAGAATGAGAACAAGCACAGAGACAGATGAGGAAGGAGATACAGACATGAGACAGAGGGTAGAGAGGACCCTGCTTGTCCTGTGTGATTCCCAGTGTGAATGGTCTTCATCCATGTAATCATACTGGCATTTCTTGAACTCCTCTTGTCCGTGGTGAAGGTTTGTGGATCACACTGGTCGTTAGCTGGACACACTCTGCTGGAATTCCGTTTCCCTTTGATGTGCGGTGGAGTGCCCCAGGTGTGGTGCTGTAGGCTCACCGTGTCTTTGTAACTGATATATCTTCACGTCCCATAGAGGAGGGCAGGAAAATCAATGTTGTTCTGTTACTGTAGTAATCCATGTGATGTCCAGCAGCTCATTGCAAGGAATGGGATTCCCCTGCGGTGTCCTTACTTGTATTACTTACATGTGACCGAGATGTCAGCAATACTGTTAGAAGAGCAAAGTGTTGTTACAACAAAAATGCAATAATAATGGCGGACTGCAGTGACGGTGGTGCGCGTTGGTGGGCTGTAATCCCTATAATAACACATGGTTCAGCAGCTATGACTTTGAGTCACTGACACAATTTATTTTTCCTTGCAGTTGTTAAAGACTTCCAGGAATACATGGAACCTGAAGACCCGTCCTCCGCATCCCCGCAGAGAAGAGGGCCCACAGCGTCCGGCCCCGAGGATGACAATATCATTCTGCCACTAGGGGACAATATTCTGACTCACAATCTTGGCATTCCTGTGCTAGTTGTTTGTACTAAGGTCAGTTCTGTGATGTTAGATCTGGACTTGCAGTAATTAATGTACTTCTTCTAGTTCTAGGGTAGGTGATGATTACTGCGATCAGGTAGAAGGTCTTACTTACCTTTTGTAAAAATGCTTTTAAAAGTACCCCCACTATTTATTGATGTCCCCAAATTATAATACCTCTTATATCCCTCCCTGTTTACAGGACCTCTGCTATAGTTAATATTATACTGCTGCTGCTCCAGGTTCTGTTGTCGCATTATATTCATACGTCGCATTATATTCATACGTCGCATTATATTCATACGGCGCATTATATTCATGCGTCGCATTATATTCATACGTCACATTATATTCATACGTCGCATTATATCCATACATCGCATTATATTCATACGTCGCATTATATTCATACGTCGCATTATATTTATACGCCGCATTATATTTATGCGCCGCATTATATTTATGCGTCGCATTATATTCATGTGTCACATTATATCCATGCGTCGCATTATATTTATACGTCGCATTATATTTATACGTCGCATTATATTCGTGCGTCGCATTATATTTATGCGTCGCATTATACCCATGCGTCACATTATATCCATGCGGCACATTATATTCATACGTCGCATTATATTCATACGCCGCATTATATTCATGCGTCGCATTATATTCATGCGTCGCATTATATTTATGCGTCACATTATATTCATGCGTCACATTATATCCATGTGTCGCATTATATTTGTACGTCGCATTGTATCCGTACGCCGCATTGTATTCATACGACGCATTATATGCATACGACGCATTATATTCATACGTCGCAGAGGCTCTTATAGTAAAACATTGGTGTTTGTCCATGGACCTAATCTGTCTCTGTCTTGTTGTGTGTCAGTGTGATGCAGTAAGTGTCCTGGAGAAAGAACACGACTACAGAGACGAACACTTTGACTTCATCCAGTCTCACATCCGGAGCTTCTGCCTGCAGTGTATCCTTCTCATCTAGTGACACAAGTGCTGAGACGTATTGACACATCACAGTCTGGACATAGTTTCCCAGATGTGTTTTATGTTCTCTGTGTCAGAGGTTTAGTGCAGGTTATCCAGCTAAAGTCACATCTAGAGGCTGCTCAGTGCATACAGTGCTCATGTGTCTGAACTGTAGGCTGGAATGTAGGTCATATAGATATAAGTAACTGCTCTCCTGTATCATTGGCCATCAGTCACTAATGTGCAAGATCCTAGATGAGACTAGTTTATTATTATTACTATTTTAGACTATTTAGAGTTTGTGTAAATGATTTCCTGTCTTAGAATCTCTGTATGTATTTCACACTGATACATTGTGTGTGTTTTGATTGCACATTTTTATATTCTATTCTCCATTGATTTCCTTAATTAAACATGACAGACGGAGCTGCCTTAATTTATACTTCTGTAAAGGAAGAGAAAAACCTGGATCTGTTGTACAAGTACATTCTGCATAAAACCTATGGATCCCACTTTAACACCGCCGCCCTGGTGGTAGAGAAAGATGCTGTGTTTATGTAAGATCGATGTCTGCTTCTTTTTTGTGTGTATTTTACAGTGTAGAACTAAAGACTATTGTGCGTAATCCCTCAGCTTCCCAATGTGTGTCCTCTGCTGCGGCAGAAAGTCTTCATATAAAGCATAATATTACATGTACTCTGCTGGCATTCTTATATATTCCTATAAGATGTTGTAATGAATAAGAAATTGTTGTAGTATACGTATTGTAAAGGTTTCCTTACTTTGTGTAACAGTATTGCAAAACAAAGAGCTTCACAAAGAAAAGCAAAGTTGGTTCATTTGATTCCATCTCCTCTAATTATTTCAGGCAGGTGCCGGGATCCTGAATATACTTAAAAGGTTAGATTGTTAGACAGAGGAACCTAAACTATGTCTGGACAGTGTAGTGTGAAGATAGATTCCCTCACCCCATACACCCAAGGGTCCTTATGGAGTTAAACTCAGAAATAGCTAGATCGCTATTCTTAATTTTCAGAGATTCAATCTCATCAGGCTCCGTACCAAGGGATTGGCGAATAGCAGATGTGGTGCCGTTGTTTAAAAAGGGGACGAGATCACAACCAGAGAATTATAGACCTGTAAGCCTGACATCAATAGTGGGGAAACTACTGGAAGGTATTTTAAGGGACAGTATTCAGGATTACTTGGTACGCAATAAAATTATTAGTGGGAATCAACATGGATTTGGTCATGTCAAACTAATCTAATTAGTTTCTACGAGGAAGTTAGTGGGAACTTAGACCAGGGCAGGACAGTAGATGTGGTCTACTTAGATTTTGCAAAGGCCTTTGATACAGTGCCACACAAGAGGTTGATTTACAAAATAAGGGAACTGGGTCTAGGAATCAAAATTTGTACTTGGATCGAAAACTGGTTAGAGAATAGGGAACAAAGAGTTGTGATAAATGGAACATTTTCTAATTGGTCAAAAGTCTTAAGTGGAGTACCTCAAGGTTCCATGCTGGGACCACTCCTTTTTAATATATTTATTAATGACCTTGGTGATGGTTTAGAGAGTAAAGTTTCTATTTTTGCAGATGACACTAAACTCTGTAAGGTAATAAAATCAGAGCAAGATGTAGCTTCTCTACAGAGGGACTTAAATAAACTGAAGGATTGGGCGGCCAAATGGAATATGAGGTTTAACACAGATAAATGTAAGGTTATGCATTCAGGGATCAAAAACAAGAACGCAATCTATAAATTAAATGGAATTAATTTAGGAGAATCTATAATGGAAAAGGATTTGGGAGTGCTCGTAGACAGTAGACTTAGCAATAGTGCTCAATGTCAAGCAGCAGCTGCAAGGGCAAACAAAGTATTGGCATGCATAAAAAGGGGCATAGATGCAAGGGAAGACAGTGTAATTTTTCCACTGTATAACTCGTTGGTAAGACCTCATCTTGAATATGCAGTACAGTTCTGGGCACCACTCTATAAAAAAGATGATTTGGAACTAGAAAGGGTTCAGAGAAGGGCGACAAAATTGATAAAGGGTATGGAGTCATTAAGTTATGAGGAAAGGTTAGCCAGTTTAGGCATGTTTACTTTAGAAAAGAGGCGTCTAAGGGGAGATATGATTACTATGTACAAATACATTAGGGGTCAATACAGAGAGCTTTCAGGGAACTTTTTACCCCAAGGACCATACACAGGACACGTGGTCACCCTCTAAGGTTAGAGGAGAGGAAATTTCACAACCAGCAAAGGAAGGGGTTCTTTACAGTAAGGGCAGTCAAGATATGGAATTCATTGCCAGGGAAGGTTGTGATGGCAGATTCAATAGATATGTTTAAGAAAGGGTTAGACAAATTTTTAGCGGAAAGGTGTATCCAGGGATTCGACCGTTAATTTAAAATGAAGGATAGTAGTGGATATAGGGTAAAAATAGGACTGCAATATTGAGTCTGGGGAGATTTTCACAATTGAAACAGATTGGCGGTTGCTTACTCTGGATTAATTTCAAATATAAGTGCAGGATCGCAGGAGATCCAAAATAGGTTGAACTTGATGGACTGGTGTCTTTTTTCAACCTCTTCAACTATGTTACTATGTTACCCCAATGTCACTGATCCTAATATACAAGTTGAGCCTTTGTCAAAAGCATCTTGTAACATTTACCAATATATACGGAAAGGTGTCTGGAGTTTACAGATATATTTGCCATAAATCTGTGGGGGAAGACTTTTTCCTATGCAGACCTCTTGTCTTTTAGGTTTATTGAAGACCAATTTTTAGTTTAGGTTTAGTGGTTCTTCAATTCTGATTACAGTTTTTACAAACATATTTCTGGATGTTATGAATCCCTCGTATATATGAAACAATTAGCATCTTAGGGTTAATGTTTCGTTCAGGTTCAGTGGTCTAATAACAGTCCGTCTTGTCACTCTTCCATTAGTCCTGCTGGATGGGACAACGAGAAGAAAATAGGGATTTTACATGAAAATTTCTCTAGCATCAAACCTGAAGACACCTTTGAGGATTTTATTGTAAAGCCGCCTGTCAGGAAGGTGGGTGTCCTGTGTTCACTGTCAGACAGGAGAGACGTGAGGATGATTATCCATTGTGACCCATGTCATTCTTCTTACAGCTGGTCCATGACAAGGAGGTGGCCGCAGAAGATGAGCAGGTCTTCCTGATGAAGCAGCAGGTACCGCAGGAACCTCTGACATTGACATATTTGCAGGGTGTCACTTTTAAGATCTCGGCAATGATCTTAAATTGTTTTGTTTTTTTAAGGGGCGTGGGTTGTAAAATATTGCACTTGTCTCCTCCTCACTGATAAATCAGTGAGTGACCCCACCAGGTCCCCCATTGTTTGCTCAGTATCACAATCTATCATATTATTGGGGACCACCAGGCTTTATGGCTGATGTATCAACAAAGAAGGTTCCATATATGTGTATATAATAAATGTTGCTGGAGATTATCAGAATAAATAATAAATATTTCTCCATCATCCACTCTGGGGACACTGCTACTATGGGGTTGTCTGAGGGCGCTCGGAGTTGGCACTTAAATAGTTAACAACTAAACTTGCTGCTGACTCCTCCCCTCTGCAACCCCATAGACCTCCGTTATGTTAAAGTGCCCAAGGAGTTGGGCTGTGTTTGATACTGCTTGCTGTTTAGTTTAGATTTTATTGTTTTTTTTTTTGTTTTTTTTTTAGTACTTTTTGTGTTGAGTGTAGGTGGGGATAAATGTTTATTAACATCTTCCTACCTTTACCAGACCTCCTGTCTTTAAGCCTTTTGAAAGACACAGTACAAAGGCTCTTGTAGCCTTAAATAGCTGACCAAGAACATAACAACTGGTGCTCAGCTCCCCAGAAAAAATAAAATATTTTTTCAACTGCTGGTTTGTAAACCAATTTTAACACTTGCTTTTTTTTCATCTATATAGTCTTACTTGGCAAAGCAGCCAGCCACTCCAACCAGGGCCTCGGTGAGTAGACCCGACCATTACCGCTACAGGTGTCAAGCGTTGGGAGCAATACTGAGACAATATTGGGACTATAGTTGGTAGAACACCCAGAGATGATAGTATCAGGTTGGGGTAAGATGGGCTATAGTACAGAGGTGGCTTTTGAGAGTACGTTTGACATACTGAAGGTTGGCTGAACATCTGGTCAGGAGGTTCCATAAGTGTGGAGAAGTTTTGGAAGTGAGTGAGAGGTATTTATAAGATAAGAGTGTGAGAGCATCATGTGAAGAGCGTTAGAGTTGTATGTGGGGTGGTCTTGGTGAGAGTGAGTAGGTTGAATTGATCCTAGAGGATATGGGGTTTGCAGAGTTGTGCAGCAGATGTGGAGCGGTCAGATATAAAGAAACTGTCTGGCTGCAGCATTTAGTATGGATTATAGGGGGAATAGACAGGTGAGGGGAAGGCCAGATACTAGGACAAATGTTATAAGAGAGGAGGTAACATGACTACGGGCAGAGGCTGCATGTGTGTGGTGAAGCGGAGGGTGGAGTCACCATGGGGCAGAGGGGGCGAGTGTGACGTTGGCATTGAGGGGGGGGGGGGGGGGTAGTGATACTCAGAGGGAAGATGAGCTCCGTTATGAAGATGTTTAGCTGTAAGTAGCACTGGGGGATCCAAGGGATGATCTGGAAGAGGCCGTTTTCCACAAGGAGTAAAAGAGAAAGTCACAAGGACAAGTTAGAGAGCTCAGAAGAGGAGATGTCCTTAATATTAACACCATAAATGCCAGCGCTGTGTCCATTATATAGTTCCTGTATATTTTACCCAGTGTTATTTTTGGAAATCATTAGAATTATAGGTCAGATCTGTATTATACTAGATCTTGCTCGTTTGCTCGTCATTTTTAGCTACTTTTACTGTACCCCTCCCCTGGCTATTTTTGGGCATTTGGCCCCAGGCTAGTCTCATGTAGACACAGCAACGCTTCAGATCTCACATCTTGTGTGTTCCTGGCTGTCTGTCAGCAGAGCCCCAATAGCCTGAGCACAGAGCAGCGTGTTGGTCACAAGCTGTGGGGTGTGAGACTAAACCTTTATACAACATCCCTATTCACTGCATAAAGCTGAGGAGGTCCGATCCTTTTTACTGCTAGTGGTGAGGATCCGACTCTACGTTACTGCACCCTGCTCACCTCTCGTTATAAAGTTGCCCTTTAAAAGGTTCATACACTTTGTAAAGGGAGATATATTGTTTGCAATAAACAAAGAATGTTATTTTAATACTAGACACTAGTCCTAGTTGACTTCTAATCATGGTCCGGCACTGATCAACACTAGTGCCATGGCGGTAGAGGTCCTTATAGTCACTTACAGGTGCAGGAGAGCCAAGGGAAGCTACACCCGGGAACTTGTGCACCTGGGAATTGTGTAGAAGTATGACGACTATTTGAGTAACCTGAGGAGGGATATATAATAGATAACAAAACAAACATATGGGGGAAAACCTTTTAAATGTTGAATTGGCATCACCTATACATGGTCTAGCTAAGTGCTACACACCTGTATTTCTCCTGATTGGGGGTGGGACTTGCCCACCAACAAGAATTCTAGATGTCTTTGTTTCCTTGTCTTTCAGGAGTCTCCAGCCAGAGCCCCAACAGGTTCCCCTCGAACCCCTGGTCGTACTGGTCCCACTACTGTGCCCAGCTCCTCCCCTATGGTGGCCGTCAAGAAACCAGACCCCAATATTAAGAGTAAGTGTTGCACTATGTTCAGATCTCCCACCCCGGGCTGTTGAGTCACCAGAGGGAAAATCTCTGCATCCTGTGACTAAGAGGCTTATGTTAGGCTTATAATACCTTAACTTTGTTAGTGGTAAAACCAAATCTGATTTGCAGAGGATTACCAATGCTGTTTAGCGCATGGGAAACACATTACAAATAGGACACATTACAGGTAAAGTCGTAGTATAACTCGTAGTATAGGTCATTCCGTTGCATTCTGAAACCTCTGTGACTTTTTCCACACTAATCCAGGCTAAATGCATGTGAAAAATGTATTCTAAACATCCAGGTTTTTAGTGCTTCAAATTTCTAGTTTTATTCTGTATTATAGCTTCTAATAAGAAGAATAATAATGCAAACCACATTGATGGTTTGTTTTGGTTCTTTTACACCTGATTTCAATGCGTCTTATATAGAGATAGATATTCCATAATAAAATGAATGCGCATTAAAGTAGTTTGGAAAGTGGTTTAGAATCTTTAAATAACTTTTTACTGAAAGCTACTCTTGTAGTATACACAACGAAATCATAACAATAAGTGGAAACCTTTGATAAATAGATGACATTCAGTGATCAGAGAATAGCATACAAGATAGTCCCTAAAGGTTGAATGATACTTAGAAGTTTAGAATGAATAATTCAACTAATTATCACTTATTACATGGAGCCCCAGTGAACTCCAGGTAAGTGGTTTAGAATCTTAACTGCAGGGCCGTGATTGTTAGACACACTGCTGTGTAAGGTACCTTTTTTTTTTTTTTAGACCAATTAATACAATCTGTAAAGCCCATTTACCCTGGATCAGTGTGAACGAGCTCTCAGAAGCTCCTGCTTGTTGCTTCTGCCAGCTGATATATTAACACGCTCACCCCCCCCAGGGTTATTTTTACATGTTAGTGATTTAACAATGAATCGTTGTTCTCTGTTACAGATGCCGCAGCTAGTGAAGGCGTACTGGCAAGCTTCTTCAATAGTCTTCTGAGTAAAAAAACAGGATCTCCTGGAAGTCCAGGGGGGCCGGGGTCTGCACCGAACTCTGGCAAGAAGCCAGGTAAGCAAACCGTGGTTGCCTTGCAGAATATACATGTTCAGAGAGTCGCTAAACCCAAAAATGTACATTTACAGACATGAAGCTTAAATGTAAAATACACTGTTCAGTGTTACTCTGACCACTACTTTGAGGTCCACAGCTAGAGCCACATGTTTAGGATCCTCTGATCTGGCATAAAGGTCATTATCTTAAAATATAAGAGAAGCTGCTGGCATGGCCTGTCCTGTCCTTTTAGTATGAATGTACCAATCTACTCAGGTGCACTTCTGCAGAGCAAGTGTCCAAACCGGTCAGTCACTCTCTGCCTGCTCAGATAGAAAAGCTTTTCCATCATAGCCTGCTGCAAAGGGGTCAAGCGAACATAATGTTAATATATACACTTCAGGTCTTTCATGCCTATTGTTGGCAAAGCCTTTGATAGATATCTATGTCAAAATTGTGGTTTACCAGAGCATCCAACCTTTTTAAACAAGTAGCATTTCAGTAAAATGTATTTTTTTTTTTTTTAAAAAAAAATTTTGTCTAAATATTATTACTTTAAACAATAAAGAGAAAAATCTCAAATGTATACAAATTAAAGCCATTCACTCACACCAGCCTTGCAAGGTAAATATGTCATGTTTCTCCCATTTCTCCTACCTCACCCCTTCACCCATAGACACCAGATTTGCTCATATGTGGTTATAAAATCTTATACAATGGTAATACGGAGTTACAGTAGGAGTATTAGATCATTTCAATTTGTAAGCAAAATACATCTTTAAAGACATTTTGCGCCTGAAGTGTGTTTCTTAGCTGCAGTTTTCTGTTGAAAAATTAATAGAAAAGGGGAAGACGTTTTAAAACAAGTGTGTTTTATTCGTCCATATCACAGAAATAAAATGATTTTACAAGCATGATTTACAGAGTATTTAATTTCTTAAATTGTTGAGGCACATGAAGGCCAAGTCCATGTTTTGCGTAACAAAAACATCCACAAAGATCTACTTCTCCTTTATATTTAAGATATTTTGTCCACTGTTTAAGTATTAATAAATATGATGTATTTCTCTCTCCCCGCACAGGACAGAAGCCCGTACTGACCAACGTCCAGGAGGAACTGGACAGAATGACCCGCCAGCCCGACACTGTGTTAGCGAATTCCTCCCTGACGGAGAATGAGGCCTAATCCGCCCACAAAGCAAACTATTACACAACATTTATGTAAATGACCAAATAATAACAATGTATATTGGACTTGTGATACAAAGGCTGCTCTGGCAGGGAATACCGTAGGTTGCGTCGTGGGAAAGAGGCAGGCCGGCTAGCTTGTCCCGAGTGTTGCGTGCCCCCCTTACGGGAACCTTGCCTTTCAAATGTTCCACCTGATTAGCCCCTGAAGTGCAGAACGTTGCTGACGTCTCTGGTTTCTGCACCAATAAGCACTTAAACCGTTTGCAATCTCTTTAAGGGTCAGGAGTTAAGTTTATCATGTATTGGCGGCGTTTTCCTGTGTTAGCTGTAAACAGAATCTTGCATTTGCCTCACGCGGCCGGCCCTGCAGGTGGAAGAGGGTGCTTGCAGGGTGGATCTTAGGCTGAAACAAGTAAGTGCTCCTGTTTTTGGAGAAGGAAGGCTCCACTGTAAGTTTGGCTAAGAGCGAGTAGCAGACTGACCTCCCGCTTGTGCATTTAATGCCCTTATTTTCTCTGGGATGCTTTTGTGGATGGGTATATAGAAACTTCTGTACATTTAGCGCTGCCAGAGAACCCCTGGCCTTACCCCAAGCAAACTGCAGCAAGGGAATCTCGGGTAGAATTTGTCATCCCTTTAGAAGTTGTGGGAATTATACGCGGTGGTGGCCATCACATGGGACAAACAAAATCATGTTTGGTTATTTCCAAGTGCCTAGAAAGGTTCGGGATGTGCCACTAGGAGGCGCTTGGTGGAATTATGCACTGTATTAACAGTCACTTTTATATATAAATATATAAATATTATTTGCAAATGCTCTAACAGCAACCTTTTGTTATCTGTTCTTACATCCAGTTTTTTTTCACTGTGCATTCACCCCGTCTCTGGATCTGCCATAGACCTTGACTTACAGGGGTTTTAATGCAGGCCTGCCGTTTATGTTTATTTTATTTTATTTTTTTAGATTATTTTTTTAATATTGTTGTTATTGCCATGGACTTTTTATTTAGGTGTCTGGTAATCCAAGCCGGAATCTTCGGCGTGTTCTATTGCGGTCAGTGATATGGAGAATGCTTCTCCCTTTAATGTCTGAGGCACAAGGAGCAACTGTAAATGGTTTTATGGGTAATTCAGCAAAGGACTATGGGAATATATTGCAGGACAGACGAGCTTTTCCCTGGCTTTCTTTAAAACTGCCTTGTTTTAGCCAACCGTAAGCATTTTACATGAACTTATTTATTTTTTTACCATCTATAATGGCGGGCCACTCAGCACATTAATTACAGTTTGAATAAACCTTAACAACAAATTGTATATTTACTGTTTAATGTGTACAAATCTACCACAGTGTGTACCAGAAGTAACTCCTGTGTTATGTAACCCCAGTCAATATTTCCGTCTCGTGTTATGAAGTTGCCTCTGTTTTTTTTCTTGTTTTACATATGTTGCATTATATTCGGTATATTTTCTCCGAAAAATTGGCCACTTTTCCTAATCTTTGCTACAAGTTAGCAAAGTTCTCTGTAAAGTCAGTGACGGCTGGATTATACTGCTTGGGGGAAGGAAAATATTTAAAAGTTTGTAGACTATAGTTTCTTTTTATTTTAAAAATGTTTTTTTTGTTTTATTTTTTCCTGAGCAGGGTAATCCAGATGAAAGTATTATGTATTTGTTAGAAATATGCTTCTCTTTACCACTAGAGTTTCTCATCTGTTTTTTTGTGTCCTGTTAATATAATCAAAAACACTATTAACTTGTTACAAGTATGTACTTACCTCGGAGTGATATCTGCTTTAGATTCCATATTAATTGAAGCTTATAAGTGTTCTAACTTAAGGGTTAAGTGTAGATACTTGTGAATATGAACCGTACGGACTTAGAATGCAGTTATGTCTACACCCAGTGGCGGAGGAATGCTTCAATTACGTCTCTAGTTCTCGGTGAACTTATAGGCGGAATATTGGTGCAGCCAACAAACTGTCTGTGGTCACTGCGTTAACTGTAAATGGTTTTATGGGTAATTCAGCAAAGGACTATGGGAATATATTGCACCTGAGCAATAGCGGCAAGGTCTTGTCACATGAATGTTTTAGCTGCGGTGTTGGTCAGTGTAAATAAATAACCGTTGTCCTCAGAACATACTCGCAGGTCCTGGTTTTAAATGGATTTTAAAATAAAACAAAAATAATATTTTGCAGCGCACCTGAAAGTTTTTTCATATCCAGCGGATGTATGTTTGATGGCCCCCAAAAACTGCTCCCCCAGAATCTCAGATGGTGACGGCAGACGCACTTTAGTGGATGCACACAGTGGATACAATTAGTTTGCGATCACTAGTGGATTTGATTGGCTGTATTCTGATGAGTAGAGACTCCACCCGCAACATTTCTGCTGTTTAAGAAAGGATTTCATAAACATTATTCAGTTTTAAAGCTTTAAAAGAATAAGTAACTACGGCGTTTAGTTATTAAGCGTCGATGAGGCTGAATTTTTTTTTTGTAATCAGTACTTATCGCAGACATTGCAAAAAATCAGGTGGCACTGCAGTTTTATCAAAAATATACCCAGTTGCCTCTGCCACACCTGCCCCTAGCAGTAAAATGTCTATTTTAAAAATATTGATCATTAACAAATGCTTTATATACTGAATAAAGTTTTTTTTTTTTTTTTTTTAATTTATTTTCTTCTGTTAATGTCGTTCTGAGACGGTGATAACAGAACAAGCATTGCGACCGAATATGTCTTGACACAATGCTTTTTAAACAGGAGGCAGCTTATCTAAATAAGCACCAATCCCAGCCTCTGATTGGGAGTGTAAGAAACCGCAGAGGGGTGATGAGTGTGATCTGGGCCCCATCCATTCTGAGTGCCACGCTGCCAGATCTGTCCAATTTGGTTGTGTGATCTGGGGCCCATCCAATTTGAGTGCCACGCTGCCAAATCTGTACAATTTTTGGTTGTGTGATCTGCCTGTGTAAGAGCAGTTTAGGCTAATTGCACGAGTAAAGCAATTAAAGTCACCAGCTGGGGCCTAGATGCTTTATAATACTCAATAAAACAAAGTTTAATGCAACATTTAAATAATCCATTTTCTATTTTTCAATTGTGTCCAGTTGAGCCCTTTGTTATGGGCTCTGCCGTCGCCCCCTAATTGACGTATATTTTATAGGACATCTGTTGTGTTTAGTGATTGCAGTGTTGACCGTACACTAAGCCAGGCTGTAAGTGGTTCTGAGGACGGGTTTGGTTACCACTACTTCATATCCCTGTTTTGCTTATCTGAACTTTTCTATCAGTATAAGGAGTGTTTTGCTAGTTTCTGCCCAGTAAAACATTAGTTTTCGTATGACTAGAATCTCAGACCGAGCTGCAATTTGCGTTCAGTCACCATCATCTCAATCTGCACCAGCAGCAGTTTCCCCAGACCTAGAGTTCCCTATCCTGGTGCGTCTGTTGCTGCTCTTGTTGGGATTTAATGGTGACTTCTGGTGCAAACAAAACATAATAAATAAATAAAATCGCCTTTTAAAACGGGAGGAGTTGTTTGTTACTGCAAATTCTATTCACAATGTTTGATCCACAGACTAAACCACTCTGTCTGCATCTAATAAACGGCGCTGCTACGTGTCGGAATGAAGAGAGAAGGTGTGCAGTGTTACTGTCTTATAACTTGTAGCATCTACGTATTCAGGACAAGGGGGTTGGAAAGCTCTAGTGATCTGAGGTGACTCGATAGATGACATTAGGCTCTCATTTAGAGCTAAAAGGTGCAAATTTGCCCCTGGGCAAACTACGTTGCACCCTAAGGAGATGTCCCAACATCTTACATTTGCCGACACTTTTTTTTTTTTTTAAGCTAAGGAGCAATATTACTCCTTCTAGCTGCATCATTTTTGCTCACACCTCATACTGCGGTCACCATCGCCTCACATGGGGTACCTAAGGCATTTGGCTTGAATCTGCCCCTAAATGAGGTCCTAAAAGTTTAACATGAATTTTGGCTCTGGATTAAGACCGTCCGTATTGATTAAATTGCGCCCATCACTGGCACACAATGCATGCAGCCATTTTGTGTCCTGTTAATGTGATCTGCAGATGGCTACACCCAAGGGCTGTCAGTGGCCACCTGCCGGTCAGACTTTCAGGCATACTCAAAATGATGAGTTCCATTTCTGTTGAGTCGTGTTTGGGTATCGGCCATCTTGTATCACTCTGTGATGAGTATAATGCCCAGAAGACTGACCAACTCCAGTATGTGATTGGTTGGTGAGGTATCTGCATCATGGTATGGAGTGGGCCGTTTAGGGGTATAGGTACAGGACAGTTACCTCGCTCCTCCTATGTGGAAAGTATTGGTTGAGAAACCAGCCACCATTTTTAATACTGGCAGCAGATGCTGGCATGGGACATCATAGAGCCAGTGATCTATACCAGTATCTATAGTAAAAAGTCTTATCAGTCGCTCCCACGATCATGCTCTCCTTTGTTGAGCCACAATGGAGTTTGACTCTGAAACACCATACTGAGACGTGTGAGCAAAATATCTAACCCTTCCCAATACTGTGTAAACCTACAAATATTATCTAACCTAATGAATGTTACTTACTGCTCCTTATGTCATTTTACCCTCTTTTTTTTTTTTTTTTTTAAATCCAATTCGTGCTAAAGTGCTGTCTTCTATTTTTACATCAGTATCAAACATGACAAACGTGTATTGTTGTGCTCGGATGTCCTCTTTCCAGAATACCAATTTTCTGTTGTGTTTAAAACAACTATTGACTAAAGGCGGCTGTGCTTTATGGTAAGATACCCTATAAGGCTCTGAGCACTAGTGAGGAGCTGTCACTTAATACTGTGCTTTACTAGAGAATAAGAGGTTCTGCAGTGACTGCTGATGTGTAGAGTTTTGGAACCTATAAAAGCCTTGTTTATGCCTATATAATACTGATACACTCATTCCAGTCTGTATAAGAACAGATAGAGACGTATCAGAGGTATGACACAAGAAGTGTTACTATGTCTGTATATACAGAATGAGAACAAATACTAGAAACTACATCATGTTTCATTTTCTAATACAGTTTAGAAAGTGAGTGTAGAAATCTTATTGGTTGCTGTATTTTGCAGTTTAAAAAATAGTTTTTGCCATTACCAATTTTCATGAATGATCTCCATTCTGCACCAGGTGAATAAGAATACAAAGTTTCAGTGGGAAGTGTCATGCTTTGTATGTTTACAGATGGATGTAAATACTATTAATGCTTTTATTTTGAAAGCCCTTTGCTTCCAAAGATCTTTAATCCGGCCCTTAAGAACCACACTAAATTATGTTCTTCTGTGTAACACTGACTTAATATTTCCTATGTTCTTAGTTCTGTTTCACCACTGTAACCAGGTATGGATAATATATGTGAACGTTTCTTAATATCGGTAAATAAAAAGGATGCACAGTATGTCTGGCTCTTACACATCCCATTACAGAACACATGTATTTAATGTATTTGTATGGAAGTAGCGCCATCTTGTGTCAGAAATTGATAAATACCTAAGACAAAAGAGCAGCATTCACAACAGTATCTCATCTAGAAATGTGAAGAATGCAAATTGATATTTTCTATAGTATATAGCAGTGTTGGCTAACCTGTGACACTCCAGGTGTTTGTGAAACTACAAGTCCCAGCATACCCTTCCAGCAATAAGCTGCTATATATTTGCAAAGCATGCTGGGACTTTACAACACCTGGAGTGTCACGGGTTAGCCAACACTGGTATATAGCATGAACCATAGCATGGATGTTTACTAGGAAGCGGATAAGGAAAGATACTACTTTACCTGTATCTGATAGTGATGTGATGACTAGAATACACTGATCTGTCATACATAGAAGCAACAATAATCCTTCAATTCAAAGCATCTGTTGTTTTTGCTAGTATGTAAAGAATTGTCTGTACCATGAATGTTGGGAATGGAGATAATTTAAATTCTACCCTGTCTAAGAAGTTTGTAGAGACACTTTAGTATTTCATTTGCCTTAAAAAGCATGTTTTGCTGACACATAATTCTGATGAAACTTGGATAAGTCTGCACTGGTTCCTAGTAACTTTAAGGTTCATACTGATTAAGTAAATAAAATGACTGCCTCCTCACTGTACATAAGTGACAGGTTTTATATAACACAAGAGCACGAGAACCTTATTTCTCAATACATTTAGCTTAATCACGAGTGGAGACACCATATATTTTCGCTCATTAGATGTAAAGTGAAATATCTGTAGACTCCAATGTAGCCCTGGGGGTAAATGTATCAAGCTGAGAGTTTTCCGGCGGGTTTGAAAAGTGGAGATGTTGCCTATAGCAACCAATCAGATTCTAGCTTTCATTTTGTAGAATGTACTAAATAAATGGCAGCTAGAATCTGATTGGCTTTTCAAACCCGCAAGAAATCTCTCAGATTGATACATTTACCCCCTGGTCTCCAAATTATCATAAAGTTATTTTTCAGTGTAATATATCAAAATGTTTATTTTTTAATAAGGGAGATCACAATGGCTACAAGTTATGTTACCTAGTTAGCACCAAAGCCAATTCTGTGTTGTGCCATCCTTGCCATAGCTTCACTGCTTACGGACCGCCAGCTCAGGCTTTGTTAATCCCAGGTCAGTGCTTTGCCACAGTGAAAGCTACTTACACACATGGGGACCTTTTTCACCAGCCAGACGCAAAGCTGCAAAATGCTAAGAGCTCATCTATCTGGGCAATTCTAAAAATAGGAACGTTTCCTTGTTAAGCACGAGGTGGACAGTTTGCAGTAGTAGGAAAGTGTTACGCCCTGGTGTATTTTGCAGTTAATAAATAACATTTAATATATTGGTGTGTGTGTGGTCTTCTAAACGTAGTATAAATGTAATCATTGTATCCGCTGTCTGTACTACATCTGTCACGTTTCTGGAATACAAAGTCCACCTACTTTACGGCATAAAACAAAATAAACATTTACCCAGAATTTTATTGTGCAACAAGAAGTTAAACATTGGAAACAACAGGATATTGAGAACTTCTTGCTATGTCATTCAGACGTACAACCCTGGGGTTTTTCAAAAAGAACAGAAGGCTGCTGTAGATTTAGCCTCAAAAGTGACATTATCACGTTTTATTTGCCATACTTTAATCTTGCATAAAAATAGTTTATTCCAATTTATTTATTTTTATATTGGCACAGCATGCCTGGGGTATGCTGTTGTACATACATAAAGTGTGTTGATTTCTAAGGTAGTATGCCAACAGTATGGCTCGTACAACAATTTGAAACAGTAGGGGCTAAGTTAATAACATCTCTCCTGACTCAGATCAGGTGGAAGGTATCAACCTGACAACTGCATTCCAACAGGTGCTGCAGCAGCAGCTATGCCAATCACCCTTAAATAAGTGGTTGCGGTGAAGGAGACTAGTGGTGGCAGCGACTGTTCTCCCAGAAATAATGCACAGTTGGCACTCGAATGGTGCCCAAGTAGCACTACTTGGAGTGGTTGGTAACAGCAGGTTCCTAATGGTACAAGGGAACTCCAAGACCATTCAGTAAAATCATGAATTAATTGGCAAGAGAAATACAGTGTGGTACTACATATTTACACCACTTATATTTTTTTTTTTATATTTTTTTTTACTGTGTACCAGATGTTCAGAAATGCCCCATTGTTATTTCTGTATCATGAATTATAAATGCTTTGGCGCAGTGGTTTCCAATTTGGGTGGTGTCTCTAGAGATGCTGGAAATATTTTAAGCCAGTTCAAAATTTGTTCAAACCAGACCAGTTTGACAACATCAAACTTTTGCATGAACCAATTTAAAAAATATTAATATAAATCTGTTTTCGTATAGACCACCCCGGTGTTTATAACAGCTTAGCTATTAACCTGGAGTTTGAGTTAAACAGTGGTTCCCAAAGTGTGTGCTGTGGTGAACTGACAGGGGTGCAGGGCTGCTGGTAACCAAGGCAGTGGACTACTTGGTAATTATTTTGGCTTACGGGTGCCTTGGGAAAATAAATGGAGACCCTAAGGGTGCCTCGAATGTAGAAAGTTTGGGATCCACTAAGTTACCAGCTTGCAGTTAAAATAAATGATAAAAAGTATGGGTTTGACCATGTTTGAGCATAAATATCTTCATTTTATGGTATTTTAATTATTGCTTTTTTTTTTAAATAATGAATATGAACAGTGAATATTAAATTCATCTAATTTCAGTTTAAAATTGACACGTGCATGTAAAAATTTTAAAAACACTAAAATGTAGCCATTTAAGTTCCCACGTGAGAGCAGCTCAATTTTTTTGTGTACATAAAGTTCAACAAACAGTAAAAAAAAACAACAACAAAAACATTAAAATTGTCCAATGATAAACAATGACTGGTAACTAATCATGTTCAATAAACACACATCTCAAGCCCATCTTGTGCCCCCTACCCACTTCTCCTCCCCCCCCCCCCCCCCCCCCCCAGCTTTAGCATGTGGGACATCACAACACAGTACAACACTCCGAGGTAAGAAGTTGCCAGCTTCTCCATGTCAGCGGGCGACAACCACAGTGGAGGTACCGTTAAAAACACAGTGATATTGTGTTATTTAGTGTTTTAGGCACCCCCTAAACACTAGCTCCCCAGGAGATCGCCCAGGTTCTCATAATGGTAGCCCCAGCCCTGGTGTTGAACCTGGACTGTTACTGCCAGCTGGTTCCAATGGTGCATCGTGTCTGTATCATTTCCTGGCCACCCAGTTAACAAAAGCAATCAATGAAAGCTCTGTGTATGATGGCAGAGGCTGCTACTTCACTGGCGATGCCATGGGACCAGGCCTGGTGATGTCGTGGGGACGCCCTATAGAACAGTGATGGGCAACAGGTGGCCCTAGGGGTGGATGTGGTCCTCCGAGCCTTCACCTGCGGCCCCAGCTCATTCCTGCTTTATTGTCAGATGTGTTTATTACACCTTGTAACACTTGCTTAAAACCTCTGCTGATATATTATTACAGATAAGTGTCTCTCTGATTAAATGTGTTGGTTTAACTTATTACTGAGATTAATGGTACTGTGTGGCCCTTTTGAAGGATAGAGGGCCACACCCTCCGGCCCCTGAAGTACATCAGGTTGCCCAATCCTGCTCTAGAAGGAGCTGACCACAGCAGGGCATTGAAAGCAATGGATATCTGTGGGCAGCACGGTGGCATAGTGGTTAGCACTTCTGCCTTACAGCACTGGGGTCATGAGTTTAATTCCCGCCCATGGTCTTATCTGTAAGGAGTCTGTATGTTCTCACCGTGTTTGTGTGGCTTTCCTTCTGGTGCTCCGGTTTCCTCCCACACTCCAAAAACATACTGGTAGGTTAATTGGCTGCTAACAAATTGACCCTAGTCTGTGTGTGTGTGTATGTTAGGGAATTTAGACTGTAAGCTCCACTGGGGCAGGGACTGATGTGAGTGAGTTCTCTGTACAGGGCTGTGGAATTAGTGGTGCTATATAAATAAATGATGATGATATCTGCCCTGCACCTTTGGAGAAATCACTGGTATTACAAAAATGTTAGTACTGAATTAATTCCTCATTATCAATAGTAATTATTTATGAACTGGTGACATCACTGTGCCAGTGAACTGTCACTCTAAATATTAGTTTACTGATCTAACATTGCTGAAGTGCAGAGGGGACCTCGTAAATAAAACATACAAATAATTATGTTTAAGCCACAATACGAAAAACTGTGCATGTTATTTATTTTATTATTTATTTTATTTTGCTACCAAAATAAAACTAGTTTGTTTTTAATAAATGGAGACAGTCATGAATAAAAGTTATTGCAGGTGAAATCGATGCTTTGTAATGAAAGAAACATGTGCCAGGTCATGTAGGGCGACACCTCCTTATATGTGGTTTAATAAAAGTAATTATGTTTTCATCTTCATGTCTGCACATGCTTTCCCCACGGATTGCTACAAGATGCATGTGTCTAATAGTATATTATATTGTGATTAAATTGTAGGGTTGCTGAACAGACTTGTGCACTACAAATGACAGCATACCAGGCAAGGCATGCAGGGTATTGTAGTTCTACAGCAGCTAGAGAGCAGAACAGGTTGCCTAAAACTGGGGTAACCTAGATCCACGGGAAAGGAACGGGTTAAATTCAGGGCGTATGGGCGGAGAGAGCGCTATGACCTTACGCGTGAAGTCACAAAGAGCCGAGTCTGCGATTGGTTTGGACGCAGCGAGTCAGCGCAGATTATCTGCAGAGCGCGTCAGTCCCTTGGTGCGCGAACGCG
The DNA here is from genome assembly GCF_038048845.1 of Mixophyes fleayi. Taxonomy (NCBI): domain Eukaryota; kingdom Metazoa; phylum Chordata; class Amphibia; order Anura; family Limnodynastidae; genus Mixophyes; species Mixophyes fleayi. Next base: position 87,627,649 of record NC_134411.1, on the reverse strand, counting down.
CGCTCAGTGCACAGGACCGGAGACCGGAGCGGGGGGCCCAGCGCGTCTAGGAGTCCCGTGGTGTCTGCAGGGGGCTGGTTGGAGCCCCAGGACCCGGGGGCTGTGCCATAGGACTGCCTGAGGGTGGCACTGCAACAGCTTGATGGGTGATTGCGATGTGGGGTTTATCCAAGTGGCTCTAACAAGGCTCAAGGCATAAAGTGCCCACTCCACGGTCTGGGAAAGTGCCCATCCCACTTCAGAGGCTGGTGGTGCCATCACCAGTGTCATGCATTCTGCAAACTGTGGCCCCCATCCCTGGTGATCTGCCCCCACTCAGTGCTGCCCCCTCCCCCTAGGCATGAGAGTGGCTGAGGACATGGATGGGTTTGAGGCAGAAGCGTCCACCGCCTCCATGGTCTCAGGGGCCAGCAGTCCTTACCAGCCCACCACGGAGCCCGTCAGACAGAACCAGGGCTGGAGGGGCATCAGCTGTGACATGGACTACATCCGCTCACTCTTTGGGGTCCTGAAATGCAGCCAAGTGGTGAGTGATGGGGAGGGGGGCGCATGCATTGCTTAGATTAAGTTCATGTCAGTACCCCATGACCCAACTTTCTATTAAATATCAATATGAATGCTGTGTAGCCGGTGTGAACTTTGTCAGATGTTGTAATAAGACTGGATAGGTGTGGTTATTTCTGCTTAGCCTGTCAAATATCTGTAAATATTATGCACACTGCTCTGGTAGCTTGTCCTTCACTGTTCATTGACCCCATTTAATAATATACACAACGTGCCCAGAAGCTGGTAGGATGGTGCACTTAGAAGAATATACAAAGTTAGTCTCCTACAAGTCCAGCTATTACTCTCCATAGTGTATATGATGCATCTCGTTCTCATTATTCCTGCAGTATGTTTTTTTTTTTTGCCATTTTATTGTATAATAGGGCAGCACGGTGGTGAAGTGGTTAGCACTTCTGCCTCACAGCACTGGGGTATTGAGTTAAATTCCCAACCATGGCCTAATCTGTGTGGAGTTTGTATGTTCTCCCCGTGTTTGTGTGGGTTTCCTCCGGGTGCTCCGGTTTCCTCCCACACTCCAAAAACATAGGTTAATCGGCTGCTATCAAAAATTGACCCTAGTCTGTGTGTGTATGTTAGGGAATTTAGACTGTAAGCTCCAATGGGGCAGGGACTGATGTGAATGGGTTCTCTGTACAGCGCTGCGGAATCAGTGGCGCTATATAAATAAATGGTGATGATGATAATATAATATTTTGCTGTGCAGTAAGTGTGTGTGTTAAATTTAAAATACTGATGAGAAATGGGTTTAATTACGCTGACAGTGCAAATCGTCCTTCAAGTCAGAAACAAATTAAAGATGTTCTGGGGAGATTTCCTTGCTCAGAATTCTAAATTTTGCATTTCCCAAGTATCCACTAAACCAGAATAAAGTGTATTATATAGCAGGAAATAGGTTTTTAATTTTGTCCAAGAAACATTTAGTGCTCTCTCCCTTAATAGATGCTGTCTACATGTTACGTGAATAAGTTGTGCGGTGTTTGTAGAAGAAAGATTGTATGTTGGTCACATGTGCAGCGACCTGGTTGTTGGCAGGACTGTAGATCAGGAAGTGATGTCAATAAACGTGAGGTTGAATTGCACTGACCTTCTTAGTTGGGTGCGCTCATATTATTGTAGTATTGCCTTAAGGTGTAAAGATGACCCCACACACAGGGCAATGGCATTATTTGACCGCTTTTACCTGCTATGTCTGATCCAGTCAAATCACATCTTGATTGGCCAGGTTGTGCCCCACATTGGTGATTGGTCATTTTAAATCAAATTGACCAACCAAAGTCTTACTGTGTGGGCAGTCTGAACTTGTCACACTGATTAAGATGGCATAATCACTGAACCTTTGGACCTGTGTCGTATTTTGCCATAGACGTGGGTGGTCATAAAGGACTAGCTTGGCTTAGTGGCCTTCATCTGCTGACAGAATTTGCATGATTCAAATCCAAGGTAGTTTTTGCTGTTGGTGGAGGACCACACATTGTAGTGGCCATCTTTTAACACATTTACCTATGCAGATCACCTTATCTCGCTGTGGATTTCACAAAAAAAAGTTGTGTGCCAGTCAATTTTAGAACAAAGAACATTTTACTACTAGCGTATTAACTTATAACTCATTGTTACAACTGTGCAATAAGTTGACTTTTGAATAGCACTATGTGTTACAATATACATTATAAATTATACCTCCTTCCCCTTCTCAAAGGTCGTTTCTGTGCAAAAGCGAAACCCATACAGCTTACACTACTGATTATGTCTCATGGTGAATAAATATACTGTGGATTAAGCCCAGTGGTTCCCTGGTTACAATATGTGAGGAAAACAATTAGTTTATGTAGAGAGCAAATTCCTTTCTGCATCAGAGATTGTCTGGAAAGCAGAATACTCAGTGAGTGCCTTTTTGTCGTCGGAATTACACAGAACACACAGCGACTCACAATAGTTTAGGAACGGATGAGCAGTGAGTGAGAGGTGTTTATTGGAAGGGAGCAAAACATTGAGAACACAATTGTTTTTATGTCGACCCTAAGAGCCAAATTCTACAGGCTTGTTGAGGATTTTTTTTTAGCAATGAACTGACAGGATGGGAAGATGGAGACTTAGATGGTCTACTTACCGTCTTTTCCCTTTAATCATTTTGTGCATCGTGGTGATTTACAATCTTTGAGCCAAATGTGAATCGTCCACTAAAAGCAATACTTTAGTGGGGTCATTTGCAGAGCTGGCACAATGGAGAGGTCTTTGGTCCTGGTTTATTCACTTTAACTGTTTTAATTAAAGGCTATTTGAAGAAATATCAAAAGTGAAGATGAGAAACAAAAGCAATTCACAAAGTGGTTCTTATAAGCTACAACCAAAAGTATCAACATTTTTTTGGAAGAGAACTGGGGAAGGAGGGGGATGGGGGGCAGTCTGATAGGTTCAGTAGGGGCTGACTGTGGAAGGCGTTCCGAGGTGCCCAAATCTTATGGAAGGACTCAGAAGTTCCTCAGTTTTACATTTCATAAACCTGACAAATGTGGGTACAGATCATGGATAGTGTGGGGGGATTGGGTCTTTCTCAGGACTCAACTATATGGCAGGTAGTTGCTCTATAAAAATATTTGATCATTTTTTGTGTGTCTAGGGGTGTCTGGAGTTAGCAGGGGACGTAAAATTTTGAGTTATGGGGAATGATAATGCCCGTAATGATGGGAATCAAATCTATAATATCCGTCCACAGTGGTTGGATTTTGGGATAGCTCCACCAGATGTGCTGTAAAGACACCCGTCGGCCACAGTTTCACGAAAGTGTCCGAAGCATTGGATCATCATCATCATTTATTTATCTAGCACCACTAATTCCGCAGCGCTGTACAGAGAACTCGCATCAGTCCCTGCCCCATTGGAACTTAGTCTAAATTTCCTAATGTAGACATACACTCACACACAGACACAGGGAGACTAGGGTCAATTTTTTTGATAGCAGCGAATTAACCTACCAGTATGTTTTTGGAGTGTGGGAGGAAACCGGAGCACCCGTAGGAAACCCAGGCAAACACAGGGAGAACATACAAACTCCACTCAGATAAGGCCATGGTTGGGAATCGAACTCAATACCCCAGTGCAGTAAGGCAGAAGTGCTAACCATTAGGCCACTGTGTGCAGAGCCTAGTTGGGACGTTATACCATTTAAAAAAATGTAGTATTTAATGGATCCTGGAATGTTAGACCGGTCCTTTTGGATCTAAATTATTGCCCACACCTAGGCAGGAATAAGGGAGTTGTAAAGAATTGATATGATGCTTGCGGCATCAGACCTTCTGTGGCGAGTGACCTACTGGAGATACGATTGTGAACAGTTTGCTCGGCGTGTCTGCAGACACTGGTACAACTGTCCCTTTGAAAGTTCCGCACAGCCTCTTAAGTTGGAGAACTGGGGGATACCACTAATCTAACAAACTCTCTTAGCAAGAGAAACAGTCTATAGTAGTGTTAATTCTGTTTGTCAATTGAAATGTATAATGAGGCAAAAAATGCTTATACAGTATAGCCACTTAGATTTTCAAGGTCTCTTTAGGGGTTATCCAGTTTCGGACAATCTCTGCTAGATATGGCATTGGACCTAGCCTGCTGGATTAGTGCATTGATCGTTTCCTACAGAGGGATCACAATCCCAGTACACATAGCTGAAAATCTTAGGGACATTTATACCAGTTGCATACATAACACAAGCATGTTCACAATGCAGATGAATACGAAATGCAAACTTTTGCAAGGTGCTTAATTTTTTCATTTGTTTCACATATACAGGTGCTGTTCTTGCTTGTTATAATTGACCTGAACTTTGAAGGCCGGCTCCACTCATAAATAGTTGCTCAGCCAAAAAGTCTGCCTCCACTGTAGTTGACCATTGTACTGTAGTACAAAGCAACATCCTCTTCTCTTGCAATAAAAATATACTTCTTGGCCCTATAAAGCTTTAGGGTATTGTCAAATAATATGTTCGGTCTTAAAAACATTTATTTACTCATTAATATATTTTAATGCAACTTGTGAAAAATATACATTGGATAATAACTTCCCTTTTCTGTAAATAGAAATTGTAATTCCCATGTGCATCTCTTTACACAGCCTCAAGATATGTGTCAACAGGTAATTTACCCAGGAGCCAAGTTTGCCTCTTGCCAAATGTTTCTGTGCCAGAATACATTAAGCAAATGTTGCAGGGAGCGTTCTCCTGAGTCGTTGGTATTTTGTGGCTTCTTTTTCTATTCATTTTTTTAAAATTTATTGAGCAAGTGTGATATTCACTGTAATAGTCACCAAACCGCTGTCCCTAACTACTGTGACAGGAAGCTGCTGTCTGCACACTGGAGATACGGAGAAGTCGGCCCTAAATACTCTAGCAGCTGTAGGAGAAAAAAACCGCTCTGCCGTTCCAGGAATAAATGGGCTTGTGGTTGAACGAGGGAAAGAACAGCCCAGACTGAGGAATGTGGTGTTGGATCCATCTTTGAGCGAGCGCCCTGTTTCCTTCTGTGCACTAATCTTGTGCTGAATTATGTCTGCATATGTTATGGGCAAAGCCAGAAGCCGGGTAATGTCTGCCTCATCCAGGCAGAGGTCGGTGGTCTTCTCTACGAGCATGTTGGTAGCATTTGAAACTGTGGGAAGATAGTTAGTTTGAACCTGCACTTCTGTAAGGCCTCTGTGCTCAGTATTTCATCGTACATCCTTAAACCGTAGGAAAAACTGCTTTGACACAATCCGAAAATTTATGTGAATAAATGGACCTGTTGCATCTATATTTTAAGCAGTGTTTTTCACTGTCCGTGTGTTAAAGCTTTAAATCAAAATTCAAAATGCTGCCTCTGAGCCTACACCTGAAGCCAATCTCTGCTTCAGATCTGCAAAGGAGAAAATACCCTCAGGATGTGTAACTATAATATCAAAATCTTTTGTCCTTGTATATAACAAGTACATGGGAATTGGGTATACATTTGTAGGTTGGGGAAAAAACAAACGCATTTATAAAGTTCGACCTGGTGTCCTCAAAATCCCAAATCGGATCAAATTCTTGTAGTTCATTTCATAGTTCTACTGCTCTTACTGTAAAGATCCCTTTTCACAATGATGTCGTCTATTCCTCTAACTTCAAGGGTTGGTGATATCACTGTAGACCAGATGCTCAGTGGGTGGCCAAAGAGCTTCCTATGCGGGCCAAAAATGTATTTATACACTTTGCTTGTGTTACGTCTCAAACATCTCTTCTCTAGTGTAAATAAAACTAGTTCTTATTTAGTCGTCCTTATTTGCACTTTGTTCAGAAAATAATTTAAAAATGATGGCACGTGTTGCTTTAGAATGGAAGAGTCTGTAATCTTTATTTTTGAAGACCAATGCCTGTTTGCTTTAAAGATGGGATTTGCATTTGTTCCCATTGCCGTCCCCATTTTTTTTTCCTATTTTGTGGAACTAAATACAGCCAGATCAGATCACTAGGAATTAAGGATAACGCTGAGATGCGAGGAACAAAGTGTTGCACTAATTCCTAGTGAATTGATAGGGTGCATTCTCCTTAAAAAAACTAAAATCCATCCTCTGCTGGGTGTAGTAAACAGTACATTTTAAGTGTTCTGCGCGATAATTTCTCCTTTAGATTAGAGGGCAGGAGAGGACAAAACATAGAATTCAGGAGCCGGCGGGATATTTCCCCACTCTTGGAACAATATGTCAGACATATTTTATTGTAAGCAGGACCAGAAGCCGTGAATATCCTTCTTTCCTCTCAAAAGATTTGTATACTTTGGAGTCTGAAAATCTTTGGAAACCGTTTTCATGCTGCAGAAATAAACCGTTCTGTCTCGTAAATTTAAATCCCTTGTATTTAAACACCATTGGCAAATTTACATTGGCGTTGGGAAAGGCGGGCTCTGTAATTAACCCCTCCACTTCCAAAGGAGTGATGCACACTGGTTAGGAAAGTCGTCCTGGGTAAAAAATTCAGCAGCTCGTCCAGTATGTTACCAAGTCTTTAAAAACAGAACGAAAAAAACAGAAAAAGTTAAAGTTGACTCGATGGACCCCAAAAACGAAATTTTTCCAAAAAAACCCTGGCTAGCAGTATTTGTTGGTTACATGCACTCTCGAGCAGAGCGTATCTAACGTTACCTGCAGCTGAAGGAGAGGAGGGGGATGCTGTTATCTGCATAGGCCTTCTCCAACAGCTGCATAATTGCAGTGGCTTTGAAAATACCAGGACATAAAGCTACTTTTGCTGGTCATTTAAAATCCTGGGTGTCATGTGAGTATGGCCATATCACTCAGGATTAATGTTGCCCAAACCCATTACAAAGGAGCCAACACCCCAAGTTTTGTTCACCCACAACAAGCGCACTCTTCCCTTCCTCCCATCAGATGCAGTTGTAGAATATTGTAATTTTATTTTAAATGAAGCCATGTACCTACCTCTATAACTGCATCACGACTTGTGTAAAGTACACGTTTGGTACTGCTACACCCAGGAGAACGAGTGGACTATATTTTGGGGTGAATGTCTTGTGTTACACTAATTGCATCAAAGTATTGGAAGAATCCTGGAACAATGTGGCTCAGGGTTTATCCCCTATACAATGGGCATAAATTAAAAAATATTTACACTACTATACTACAAAAAAAAGCTCCTTGTCAGTCCCCCAAACATACATATGCAATTCACTAGGGTAGACTACAGTATATCCGGCATACAAACATTATGTTAATAATAATTTATAGGGCACCACAGATTCCGTAGCGCTGGCGGTTTGTACAAATACAGAGAAGACGTAACCAATAACAAAACATGAAAACTGTTCAGGTAGGGGGGGGAAAAAAGTCCACAAAGGGCAACTTTTAGTTATAACATGGCCTAGTGATGTTTTGTGTGCACATTTGGTTAGGATATAAACTACGTACAGGGTTTACCATAGTACGGATGATGTAATGCCGGGAAAGTAAATATTCTGTAAATATAAACCAGTGTTCGCACTTGGCGCGTTTCTCCATAGCGATCGTCAGTCCCCGTGTTCATCTCTACTGCGTCCAGCGGTCAGTTTTGCCCAAGCCTGGCGTATAACGTCTATCAGAGGAGACTGGTTTTGAACATTGTTGCTATAGATAACAAACAATTACTATTTACAGCTATGTTATTATCTGAGTAGGAAGGAAACTAGTAATTATCTTATCATAACCTTCACACTTGTTTTCTGGTTTACAGATCTCTGCTTGTCTAACTTACTGCCGCTCCTCTGAATATCCGTTTATAAGAACTGGCGCCACTTGCGTAAATTTGGCAGCTTTGTATGTACAAAAACAAATGCCGTTTTCTAAATTAAGGAATATCGACTTTTGCACCAGAATCTGAAACCTTAAGGAGGCAGCGGGAAATTGCAGTTGTGATATGTTTTGACCATGCTTGCCAAATTTTTAAAAATAATTTCTGAGAGGTTATGTAAACCACACCTTTTTGGTGGGGTGTGTCCTGCCCCGCCCAAGGGACGTGTGTTATTTATATGGTCAACTATAATTCCGACAACTCCTGTCATCTAGGTAGTGTTCTGTTTTTAATCACACGGTTTTCTTCTCTCGTCCTCTTTTTGCAGATATTGATCTTGTGCACATGTATCCCCTATTTTGCAGCAATATGCCCCATTTGCACAGAAAAATCTCTACTAAACACCCCCTGTAGAGACCTTTTTCCTTCTCCCCCCCCCCCCCCCCCCCCTCCTTCTGTAAGGATTAACTTCAGGCTCAAGAGTTTCTCTTTCACAGATATCCCTACCCCATTTTGTTAACATGAAGCACTACGCTCCTTCACCCATCTTGGTAGCGGTGTCCCCTATGGTCTAGTGAAGACAGGAAGTGGGGCAACCGTCCGCATTGTTCTACTGAGCATGCACAGACAGGAAGTTGTGCTCTCAGCTGGTTCTTCCAGTGACGGTTGAACTGTAAAGATGTCATAACTGGAGCATGCATCCTTTTTGTGTTAAACTTAAATATAGATAAAGTGACCAGAGGCACAAAAATATATATATAAGCAACCTGTTGTCTGACATTGTCCACAATATAAGCTTACCAGCTGCATATGTTAATGTACTATAATAGTGTTAAGTACATCAACTGCATAATGTTGTCATAATGCCTGTCTATTGCAGTCAGTATCAACTGTGAGCAACTGTATATGTGTATATATCATCTGTTACAAGTTCTGAAATGAAACCAGCAAATTGGTTAAGTCTAAAAGCTTCTTGTAGTTTAATATCTATCACCAACGCCGCTGACACCTATTACATATAACGGCACAAGTGCCCTGATAATAGGTTTCTGCCAATACATTTAACACACAGATCTTCCTTTTCTGACTGATCTAGTCATCACCTGCATGCACAGCTAGCGTTTTTGGGTGGGTCCTCTGAACAAGAACAGGGCCTTTGTCTTCTCTCCTGAGTTGCAGCAAAATTCCAGGGGTTTCCCGGACATTCCGGGGCGTAGGCAATTATGATGGTGACCAATGTTTATTATCATCCTAGATATTTTTAGATTTTTCAAAAATGCCGCTGTTTGTTCTAAGACCAGGCAGTGTGTACTCCAAGGCAGAACTTGCTGCTTTTCTAGATCTGCCCTCCTGTAAATAGCAATAACTCTTCACATGGGGGAAAAAATGGAGCCTCTTCAAATAGTTTCAAAGTTGTTCTTTTTTTAATTTACCAGTGGAGCCAGTTTGTTCTTTGACACCAGATGTCTTGTGTCATTGTCATTCTGTCAACAAGTCATTGTGTTGAAACTATTGTATAAGATTACAGTGTGATCCTGACTTTTGTGGCTGCCGTAAATGTTTAAGGTAAAAGTTTGTTTTTTACTCTTATATAAACGGTCCATAAAACTTAACCGTGCATTTTTTAAATTTTCATACAGTTTGATTGGATGATAACATAAAATATCCATCATCTGATGGCCACACATATTGGTAAGTGTCATGTGACTTCCACGGCAACCACAGTCCCGTGACATAATGTAGTGAGCAGAGAAGTTTTGAGCTGCCCCTTGTTTCAGCTTGCGTGTTCATGGCACAAACCCCCCCCCCTCCCTTTTCTCCCTTTGCCATAATGTACAGGGAGGGCACTTACTCAGAGATCAGATAATCTCCTCTCCTATCAACAACCTTAAGCGCTGTAATACAAATGTGTATATGGCAGGGCCAAATATGGTCCTGCCATATAATTACAGTCATACTAGTCTCCCCAACAGAGAGATTTTGCAAAGGGAGTCTACATTTATTTGTTGTTGGCATTGTTGACATACTATTCATTACATGTCAGAACCACAGTCATTGCTTCTATTCATTTATCTTAATGTCCTGTCACCTTTTACTGTGATGCAAAACTAAACGTTCTGTAGCTGCCCTACAACTAACGGTGCAGTCTGGCAGATGACGTGACTGGATAGATCAAGTGAGACTGACTGACTGCTGCATATAACACGCTATTCGTTTAGTTTAATATTTTGCTAGTTTGAGGCTATTTTCTTCTTAGGCGGAATACAAACATTTTAATACATTAATAAAATGATGACTTACATTGGATTGCAGAGTGTCCCTATACAGATTACTTTTCTATTTCTGTCCCATCTAGCAGGAGTAGGGTGTACATACTTATATCGCTATGTCTTTGGAATTCCAGAATTTCTCCCTTCAGACAATGGTCCACAATTTAGATCAAAGGAATGTTGAGCTCTTTCTCTGGGATTGGGGGTTTTGCAATATCATATTAATCCCCATTATCCTTCGCCTAACGGGATAATGCAGAGAGGGGAACAGACTGTTTAATGCTAAAGAAAGCAGAGGCTGACAGGAAAAACCCCATACCTGTCTCAGTGGAACTGGATATAGACCCCAATTGAAGATATTGGATCAGCTCCAGCCCAGTTACTTTTGGGAAGACTCCAACATCACCTCAGCTTTTATTCTACAAGACAACGGTTATCCCAGTACCACTGCTGCTGGCACAGGTAAACCGGGAAAAAAAATAATTTTTTTTGACTATGAGCTAAACCTTATACAGCCATTTCAGGGTGGTGAAAATGTGATTTTATGGTGTGAAGGAACATGGAATCCAGCCAAGGATACAGCACTTGCTGAACAGTCAAGTCCTACACAGCGATGGACAGAAAACAAACAGACTAGCAGGTTCCTAATGGAGGAAAAGGGTTAATGAACCCTAAAACGACTGTAGCCAAAAAACTTCCTGAGGGAACTGTTTCACCACGAGACACGAGATTGTCATTGACTCACCTGGGAGACACATCAATGCCGTGGGGGCTCAAACGTCTCCTGATGAGGCCGCAAGCAGAAGAATCTTTAGAGACTTACTGAACAGTGATTCCTGAGACTGATTGTAATCATTGTTGAGAAGTTTGGTTTGTGTTATGACCATTTGGTGGCAGGTGGGAGATAAAACATGAATCCACCATTCTGGTCTATGCTGCTTTGGTAGTTTTTAGCGGTACGGTGAGAGCATAGAACAGTTATAGGTTGGTTAATACAAAAGTCAATATTTCAGCACCACTGTTGACATAACTACCTGTAAGTTATAAATACTATCTGATGTCCCACTCTTTCCTCCATATTGACCACCTCCTCCGTTGCTTTGCACGGATGTCCGCTGGAGGCATGCCCAATCGCGGAGTGTTGGTGTAGCTAGATTGGCCAAGGTCGCCTCTGCTCCGTTATTGAAAGGAACTTTGTTCAACAAAGTGGGGGCTGCACTGCGACTCTGTACGTTCTTCTATTGCATAGGGGCTGCACGGTGGCTAAGTGGTTAGCACTTCTGCCTCACAGCACTGGGCCATGAGTTTGATTCCCAACCATGGCCTTACCTGTGAGGAGTTTGTATGTTCTCCCCGTGTTTGCATAGGTTTCCTCCGGGTGCTCTGGTTTCTTCCCACACTCCAAAAACATAATGGTAGGTTAATTGGCTGCAAACAAAATTGACCCTTGTGTGTCTGTGTAGGGAATTTAGATTGTAAGCTCCAATGGGGCAGGGACTGATGTGAATGAGTTCTCTGTACAGCGCTGCGGAATTAGTGGCGCTATAGAAATAAATGGTGATGATTATAGTTTCCAATTATGCCTAATTTTGACGGGCCAGTCCGACGACCTATATAGGTGTGGCTCTAAATGTCCCTATTTTGTATTCTTGACCAAGTGCACAGTATAATTACTCTAAGTGTTAGATGTGATTATCACTATCTTCTTGTTCTGTGCTCTATACATGTATTGAGAACAGTATGTAAACCGGTAGATGGGGATTGCAGTAGCCCAGGGTCTGACTAAGCAGTATCGCACATGTTGTGCTTAGATGCCTCTTCCCAGCAGCAATTCATCTAAAATGTTAGCAGCTATGCAGGATGTCTCCTGAGGAGAGTGTACATTTCTGTTCAGCGTTTGATGTTTGGGCTGGAAATGTTTATTGGAGCTAAAAATACTTTTGTGGGCAGACTGAACTCGTGACATCCTAGTTTGCAGCAATGTGCTCTTCTCCGTTCTGATCCTCAAAGTTTATTTGTCCCCAACTCACAATGGATGCAGCCGTTTCCATGCACTAGGAAAATCAATGAGTGCCTATGTACTAATTTCCTGCGAGTTGATTGACTGCTTTTTCATGAATGTGTACAGTCCACAAAATGTCTGCCTCCAGTGCGAGTAGGCAGTGGGTATATTTTTATTTATTTTTAAATCTATTTTAAATATTTGGTATTTTGGCTGCAAACGTCCAGCGGGTGTATTTTCTCTGCGCACATTCCCCTAAGGGGGAATTTAATTGACCGCGTTACTTGTGGGAGTTTTCACCTTATATGGGTAGCCTGCAGAATAACCGTGAGCATCCAAAATGCAGGTATCTGTTAGAGCAGTAATGGGCCACAGAGGCCTCTGAGCCAACATGTCTTCACCTGCGGCTCCCCAGACGTGCCCCATTGGGTTCTTTCTCCCCGTCGGTCTTGGGGCAAAAGGGCAGGGGTTGTGATAAAATCAGGGCGGGGCTTAAAGTGATGAGTGGAAAGTTTTAGGGAGACCTCTTTGTTATATGCAATAATCGTTAAGTGCAGTCGCTTGTGAATGTGCTCCATTAATACCCCCCATGTATACAAATATACTCTGTTCAAAACTGTATAGTGTTTACCTAGTAAAATATACTTTAAGCAAGATTTAAAAATCTTCCACATCTCTGCACATACAGTGATGTCATTGAGGGCAGGTGGTGGATGAGATGAGATGTTTCAGGTACTTGTGGAGGCGGCCATTTTGTAAGCTGACCTAATAGTCCTGAGGATGTGGCATACTTGCCTACTTTTGGCAAGTTGTATTCGGGAAAAGGGTGTGTCTAGAGGGAGGGGGCGGGGCGCAGCCAAATGCGTTGTTTTGGGTCCCGCAGCAACAAATTCGCAGTTTTGGGGCAGGGCCAAAATGACACAATTCACCTGGAATCGCGTCATTTTAGCCCTGCAATTGCGGGATGCAGGAGACTTGCCAGCTATCCCGGGAGCCCGTGAGATCGACCCGAATTTCGGGAGTCTCCCGGACATTCCTGGAGAGTTGGCAAGTATGGGATATGGCCTATGAGCTCACTAGGAGCCTGTACGTCATGAACATTGGGGAGTGCCTCAGTGATGTCACTGGTTTTTGGCACGTTGGCTGCTTAATGGTTCAGCCTACAAAAGCCATATCTCCATCCGGGGGTCTTCTCCAAAAGTGGGGGAAGCATAAAATAGTGGCGTATAAGTGGCAACCATACATACAATGCCATTATAAAATCTTACATGGAACTGTGAGTTTTGCAAGATACCGCTTTATATTCTCATTTTGGGTTGTGACCCCCTAAATTGATTTACTGTGTGTACACAATTTTGATAACTTAGACCGACGTTTTGTGGTAAGTTCCGTTTCCACTGCAGACCCTCAGTCATGTGTCCTCTGGACACAAAATACTTCATTAAATGACTTGTGGGATAAAGAATGTGACTCCATCCCATCTGTAACATGAAGCAATACAATAAACAGTCGAGCTGATTTTGACGCCTCTTTGTTTTGAAGCGGTTCCCTTGAAGTCCCCATCGCCTCATCCCGTATAAAGCTGTCATGAATTTTAAATGATTTTATACTTCAAAGAACTCCCCGGTTACCAGAGGTGTCTGCTGATGCCGAGTGGGCGTCTGTGTCTCTATCCTTGTGATTTATTGTTTTGACACTCTGAAAAGGAAATTTTAACTTCTCCGCTTCCCTCATTTGGGAGCCTTAATTCTTTGTGACTGCTCTTCCTCGGGGATGGATCTCTTAAATGGAAGCTGTCTAGTTACAAGGAGAAACCTTGTTCTCAATAATATTTTTTGTTTATGAATCTACACTGGTGTCTTAAACATAATTTATAACTTAATCTAATTGTGCTACGAGCAGAACTTTTTCTAGTCACTCTTTAAGGTGCATGTGACAAGGGTCCTTATTGTATTTAATGTTCAGCTCCTGCTCGCCTGGGATGACCTCTGTTTAAAAGTGGGTGGGGATAGAACAACCTGAAGCCAATAGGGATGTGCAAAGCAGCAGACACTGAGCTGTGTGTGTGACAGGGCAGTGTTCTGATGTGAAGAGGAAATTAGCAAAAGCCACAGACTGAGAGTTAGATAGTAGAAGGAACGGGGTCCTCCCACAGCACAGTGGTGTATAGTGGTGTATATGGTGCATTTATGAAACCATTTTAGGAATACTGTGGTGTCGGCTCTGTATGAAACAAACTTCATAAATCTCCCTTGATTTCCAAGTAATGCCATTATTTGACATTAATGTATGTGAAAGGCTGCTTATTACTGAGCTAAATTAGATATATGAAATAAATGGAGTGTCTTAAATGTAAATATGCCATGAATTGGAGGCTTCTTTTAACAGGGCACACAAAGTGACTGACAACTGGGCAGGTTTGTTGGCAGAATTGCGTTGCTCGGATTGGTGGACTCAAACACTGAGGCGGGGCCAGTGATGTCACAGTAGCTGAAATTACTGCATTATCTTAGGACAATGCGAGTTGTGGGAGGAGGTTTAACTCTTAAACGCTGAACAGTGTATTGTACTATTCTGGTTCATACCTGGACTGCTTTTAGTACTTGTAACCTTCCCTCTGATCAGCACGATAAGTGCTTGTAAAACTATATGAACACACAACCATTCCTGTCCCAGCACATTGTCTGCTAGTGACCAAAATTTCAGGCGTGTCTGTCATGTTAGAGGGTGTGGCCACAGTGCAATAGGCGTGATTACACAACCTGGGGCTGTGTCCTGCGCTCTTAAGCGCTAGGCTATCCCCAACACCCCTCCCATCCCCAAAAATCCCCTTTCGCTTGCCGCAGGCACCAGAGACACCGGCTCACCGTGGCATACCACCCAGCTTTCCCATCTATTGGGACAAATCTGTCTTGATGGGGATGGAGGGACAAGAGCCCTCAAATCGGGACTGTCCCACCTAAACCGGGAAAGTTGGAAGGTATGCATTTATATAGCGCCACTAATTCCGCAGCGCTGTACAGAGAACCCACTCACATCAGTCCCTGCCCCATTGGGGCTTACAATCTAAATTCCCTAACATCAGGGCCGTATCTAGGGCTGTTCGATAGAGGCGACCGCCCAGGGTGAAATACTGAAGGGGAGAGCAGTTTATGAATATTTTATGCTCGTTTGGATAAATTTGAGACCTGGGGGGCACCATTTTTTCTCGCACAGATCAAGAGAGACTAAGGTCAATTTGATAGCAGCCAGTTAACCTACCAGTATGTTTTTGGAGTGTGGGAGGAAACTGAAGGAAACCCACGCAAACCCGGGGAGAACATACAAACTCCTCACAGATAAGGCCATGGTCGGGAATCTACATACAATTATCCTCCAACTACACGGTTACAGAATGATCCTCTATAGAGAAACCTTCCAAGATTGTAACCTGAGAACTACATAGAACAAGTTGACCACAGTTGCTTATCCAAAAAGAGGCTCATGTTCTGTGACGGAATGTAGAGATACTTTTATATGTTGATGATCTTGCATTTATAAGAGGCTTAATTAATAGAATCATTATGGATAGGCTGAATTACTATAAGCTCTACTAGTGGATAAATTCCAGCTTTATGTTCTTTCTAAGATTTAGAATAGAGTATTTGAAATGGGACTGACATATGATGAATATAGTAAGCTATTAAAGATCAATGCTATAACTGTTAATTACTGTAGTGGTTGTACTGTGTATTCTAATAATTTGTGTTCACACTCTCTATCTTGAACACTTCTGTCTCTCTAATTTAATATAGGATATTATAATCAAGTTGTTCTCACTAACTAAGAATACCAATAAAAATTTAAGTTTTAATAGTATCCCCTTGTGTATCATAAAAATTACCAACTTTTTTTTTCTTTCTTCATCTTTAATGTGTTTACTAGGTGGTCATGACTGGTAGCACCACCAGAATATCATGATATGAATAGATATGCCTAAAGAAAGGGGTGATGGTTATTCAAATGCACCAGTGTGGTTGGTATTCTCTTCTAAATCTTTTGTGTAGATTAAAATCAAAAGTTATTCCCTGCCAAAAAAAAATGCATTGTGAAAATGGGAAACTTGGTTTGGACTTGGATATCCTAAAGCGAGTGACAAAAAGTGCATTATATGGGGGGTTACTTTATCTTTGTATCATTTATCCACTTACATGTCCTGTTACCATTGCTACAAACGCTCTTGTAGAATTCTCGTTAACTGTGTACCTCTATTCTTAGCGACTGTTCCACGTTGTCGATAACCAATGTATGTCTTTATCTGACACAGATCCTGGCTCTGCTGGCATTTATCTGCATTGAGACCATCATGGAGTGCTCGCCCTGCGAAGGATTGTATTTCTTTGAATTTGTCAGCTGTAGCGCCTTTGTGGTGACCGGCGTCCTCCTGCTCATGTTCAGCCTGTCCCTGCACGAACGGGTCCCTCACATCAACTGGAACCTGACGGTGAGTCCCGAAGCCGCCCTGACCGCTGTACGTCGCATCTTGCGTTAGTTTAGCCCCGATTTTAACTTTATTTTTTATGCTGTCAACCGCTACCTTTTTGCGCGCTGAGAAAATACTTATATGGACAATGTTTTCTTATTTTGAATACTGCTTGGTATTACTTTAAGGGTTTGCCCATGTCAGAGTATTGCCTTTGTTTGTGTCACTTTACCATAATCCCTTTCTCTCTTTCCTGACAGTGGTGTTCTGATGTACAGATTATTTCGCCATACAATGGTTCATTGGCAGTGGGCGAGTCTGTTATTGGTGGATTGTAATATAACTTATTGGGGTGTGGTCCGAAAATGTCATGCAAAGACAGATACGAAGTGATCCTTATGCTCATAGCCTGCACTGAGAGAGTGTAAATCCATAGCTAAAATATTCATTCTCTCCCCCCCCATGTTAGAGGTTGGAATATCTTTAATACAGGTAGTAAATAGTCCACTATAATTAGGTCCCTTTGCCCGGTTTCTTATACAGCGAGCAGTGTAGAAGCTGCTGGTTTGGTTAGTAAATGCAAATTTGCAGATGACTATTGTTCTGGATGCAGAGTGGATTGTGATCACGTGTCCTCTACAGGGACAGTAATCCCTGCTATGTAGATGGTGGAATGCAGAGGAGTATAATTTCCTTTTTAATATAAACTCTCTAATGCAGCTATTGGCTGTTACTCCCCCCCCAAACTGCTTAATTGCTCCAGATTACAAAGTGTTTGTTAATTCCCCTGTCTAGTTTCATGTGGAGTAAGATAAATTAATATTCTTTATATTGGAGGAAGCTATAGATGAAATTTATATAAAATTAGGACATTTTAAGTAAAGTCTTGTGGAGTACACGTCTCATACGGACCCGTGATTTCCTGTCCTGACGATCAGAATGGAAGAGATGTACTTGGATGACCATCTTGTTTACGGTTTGTGACATTGGCAATCTATCAAGATATGGAAACGTTTACATATTTAATGGGTCATTTTATGCTTTATCTATAGTTTCCTAATAACATACCATGGGCTCCATCCTTCAGTCACCAGCAGCCAGTGCTGTTAATATATCAAACGAACAACCTTTGTGTCTGTCAGTGCCCCCTAGACCTCTCCAGATCTGCAACCTGTCAGTAGATATAGTGGTAGGTCAGTAGCTGTCTTTGCAGTCCGAGAGTAGAAATGTCACAAGACTCTGTGACCGTGTTCTGTGATTGGTGGAGATATGAGAATGATCTCATACGAGCGAATCCCTTTTACCCCAAAATAGGGGTACTTAATTTGTACTTTGGAAGATGCATTCATTTTAATGTCTGAGTGTTGCAATCGGCAATAATCCTTGTGAAAAGGGCTGGTACCTTATACAATGTACCACCATTCAATTATCAGACATTGTAGTAAAGTAGTGTTAGTTTCCTTAGCATTCTTGCCAGGGGGATTAAAATAAAATTGCGTCCTACCCCCAAGATAATATCCGTCCCATGATTGTGTAATGACTGTGAGGAAATTCTGTTGAAACTCTACATCACATGATATTTGCCACTTCTTCTTCTCTTTGAACTTTATATTTATGTTATGAATAAGTGATGTATATAATATGTGCATTAGGGCACATTGTTCAATCCGTTCCATGTGAAAGAGATTGTCTGTCCTGAATGGATATTGCGGTCTGAACCAACACATTCTTATCCTTCTCGACTTTCTTTTCTAATCGTCAGCCGACAAGGCTGTCTCGTGGTCACTCCGTTACACTGTGACGCTCTATATAAAATCTATAATAGCGTATTGGCTTCTCGTTCTGACATTGCGTTCAGCATCATGATTGCTAGGTAAAAATACATTCTTCTCCTGCAGAGACTCTTGGTGCACTAGTGACTGAGTTTCCAATACCCTTCTACTTAAGCTGCTGTGACATCACCTGCCCCGCCCCCTAACGCCACTAGTACACACAGCGCATCTCTATATAACCGGGGGAGAAGCGGCTGTGATATGGGCTCTATTTAGACGCTTCTACTGAGACGTCTGTATCTTATACCCGTCTCTTTTGCTCACAGTGACCCCTATTGCTCTTTGTTTCGGCCTACACCCCCTCTGCTACCCCTTGCCTTGGTGCGCACCTCTCTGTATAATGATTCATTTGAAGTGTGCTCCTTATAAATACCGGCCATGACTTTGTTGTAGGCCTGCCCGGAGTTTATTGTCGCTGAGCGTTAATGACAGTGATGGAAGACACATGTCTTCTCTGGGGGCCTCACAGATAACTCTACACAGGAGCTGACAGTAAATAGCTGGATTTCGGTAGTGTGGAATTTAATGACGTGTAAACACAGCTTGCGTTGTGCAATAGACCTATTTTCACTCTCGTATTTTCTCCTCACACTCTGTCTTTTCGTTAATTCTATGGAGGTCATTTATGAAATAGGAACTGGGAACGAATACTGTACTTCTGTGCCTACGGCAGAATACCCCCCAGCCCCTCTACCAACACATCTTGGTGTTGACTGTCATTAGGCCATGTTTCCTTTTTACCGGCAGAACCTGAATTCTTTTAAATTCAGTCTTTGTGCAGAAAAAACTTAAAATGTTTGAAATTATAATTGTTGCACCTTGTATTAAAAATCCCTTTCACTATATGTCCCCCTGTGTGTCTCGTGCTTTCTCCATCTTCTCCATGGACAGTAGCAATTAGACATTACTTGGATGTGTTGTAGTACGTTGGTGCTGTATAAATGATGATACATAGTGGAAGGAGCAGGGTCCTCCGGCAGCACCTAGTCAGGTGAGGCTCCTCTATATAAAATGAAGATCATGTAATATCCGTCTTTGCTGTAACTTTCCTGTTTTTGTTTTGAGATTTGTCACAAGCCGCTTAAGAATGGGAAGGCTGGCGAGTTGTCACAAAATCCAGTGCAATGCTACAGAGATCCCGCAGGCTGTGATGCACTAATAGTGCCGCAGATTTGCTGGTAGTGATTTGTCTGCGTGATAAATCACTGGTGTAACTTGGTCTTTACTCACCTGTGCACGATTCAGAAATATCCAAACTGTGGCCGGGGGGGGGGGGGATATTTTAGGACTGGGCTGGTAATTTTAATTTGCACATTCCCCGGTAGAAGAGGAGCTCATATAGGGCATGGCACATCTATTACAGGGTAGTTCCATGAAAGACCTCCTGTATAAAGCTAATCTTCCCCCTATAAACGTATGTAGTGTTTTGTGAGTCCCAGGAATACCGTTTTATAGGAGCATCTGGGGATCCCATTAAAGTTTGTTGTTTTTTTTTTGTTTTTTTTTTTTTTGTTTTTTTTTTACAGTCCTCTTGGGAGATCGGTACCATACAGACACATCACACCACTGCGTACTGATTGTGGCTGTAAACTACAACTTCTATCATCCTTCACACGCATCCTTTTATTATGACTAAGCAATATCTGTCTGTGACATCACCGAGCTCCCGGTAGCCTGATTGGTGCAGCTAGTGTTGGCTCGGTGGTAAAGTTTCTAGTGGAAGGGGGCGGATACACATCTGTTACCCCCGGGAAACCAAACTACCCCGGATTACTAGACAGTCTTCTGAACTAATGCTTGCACATACCTGGTCATATAGGCAAATGTTGATGTTTGGGCCGAATACGTTTAGTTTGTTAAGTTCATTCTTGAAGGACAAGTAACACTCTTCTATTTGGAGGTTGAAGTCTGTACCTCTGTCGAGAGAATAAATTTACAGACTGATCATTTTAAAATGTAGCAAAGGCGCATAGAACTAGTTTCACTATTATACTTGGTGTAAAAGATCAATAAAGAAATGTGTGTAATGGTTTGCACAGCTAGCGGGGGCTATCTCTGGCCCAATACATTTCCAGGCGGATTCCGAGGCCGCTGTATTCCCGCGCTGCCACGTGAACACTCATATACAGTTTAGAGATCGCTGTAAGACAGGGCCGGTCAATACGCTGGGTACATATGATTGTCATTGTCTGTTATGTGCTTGTGTTTTTAGGACTTGGTGAACACAGGGCTGAGCTCTCTGTTTTTCTTCATCGCCTCTGTAATTTTGGCCTCGCTGAACCACAAATCTGGGGCGGAAATTTCTGCAGCGGTAAGAAAATGGCTTTCTGTATTTTTTTGTTTTATTTTTTTTTTCCCATTGAAAAGGGAATGTGTGTTTTTTAACCCATCTAGTGCTGTGTTGTCTTCTGATCCAAACCCCGTCCTCTTTCTTGCTGTCTCATTGAATCTAGAATAGATGCATCTTTCCATCCAGATTTTCTTAAACCACAACGCAAATCGTGATCTGCTGATGTCTGTTCTGACCACATTTGCCAGCATTGCCGGCTCGGCTTCTAGATGTCAAAACGGAGCTCTTATTTTAAACAAAGTGATTTATTGCTGATGAGTTCATAGACTAAAGGGTTAACTAGAAGTATTCTGTTACTTGGCAACAGTTGCTGCAGTGGATTTCCGGAGTAACAGCTGCATTCTAATGTGCTGTATACCATGATCTGTGCTGCCCCCTAGTGTTCATATGGGCTACCTACTGCACTGAGCATCAATATCAAAGTAAATAATAATAATAATATTAATAGTAAATATTGTCTGACTAAAATGATGTTATGACTTAACATATTTATGTATATTTTATTTGTTTGTGCTATTTAAAAATAATACTCCTTACCCTTTCTATGAATATAGTCTAGTGAAAATGAGATTACTGATATATAATTTTATTTTTATATGTAGGTTTTTGGATTTTTGGCCACGGTTTCCTATTCTGTGAACACCTACCTGGCACTTAGGAAGTGGAAATTTGGCAGGCGGTCCCAGAACATGCGTCAGTCGAGCGACTACGTGAGGGCACGCAGCGAATCCCGCGACGTAGACTGCCGTCCCGAGATTCAGCGTTTGGATGCATAAGTGACCGGGGAAAAAATAGGGATTTTATTTTTGTAAAAGGCTGTGCTTGATCTAAAAGCGGCTCATGGCAGGAAAGCTGAGCGTTGTTTTGGCTCGTTCCAGGTAATCTGAAAGTGGTTTGAACAAAAAAATGAGATTTCGGGACCTTGAAAAGTTCCAGTATTCCTGTACCCATCTTTACATTCCTGATTTTTTTTATTTGTAAGGAGATTTAGGGTGCAAACGTTTGCAGAGGATCCACCTCCAGAAGTGAGTGTCGTATATATTCTGCTATGGAATGCTTTTTTTTCTTTTAAAACATAATTGACCAAAAACTTGGGATCAAACAGGATTTATGAAGTGATAATGACTTTGGTTCTATGAAGAGATACATTACGTAGCACACTAATGATTCCCCCAGAGGTACAAATGTAGTTGTTGTTGGTTTTCGGAGGTTTGTAAAATTATTTAAAAAATGTTTTTAATCTTTCATTTAATCTTCTATTATTATTATTTAACTGATTTACGTTTAAGAAAACAACATTTTTTTTGTTTTTTTCATTAATTTTATTAATTGAAAAATGTTCTTGGTGTTTTTTTGTTAAATCTGGACATTTATGAAATCTGGAGATTGTGGCAAGAAGTGATTTGATAATCTTATCAATTGTTTAATGAAGTAAAAACTGATAAATCAGCTGGTTTTAACATTTAATATTTAAATTATTTTAAATTCTTTGAAAATCATAGCTGGGTTGTGTATAATCAAATGTGTTTTTGTTTTTTTTGTTGATGGAAATGTAATTGTGTTCACATCTACGAAGTAGTTCTTGTAACAATGATCCTAGCAATATGACACCACTATAAGTATGCAATATATAACACTATGGACTGATAATCTAAGGCTATGTTTTATTTGAAGCAATATTTTAACAATATTTTATCTTGCTGAAGGGAATCGTTCATTGAAATTAATCTAATCTAATCTAAAACGTGATGTTATAATGCTTCTCTTCAGTCTTTCCCCAACGCCACTGTTTTGTTTCCAGGTAAAGTGTAATGGAGTATTTCCTCCCCTATCCTTCACAAACCACAAAATCCATTTTTTTTTTTAGACAATGGATATTTATTGACCATATAAATAATTTACGCTGTGCAGTGTATCTTTATTTGCGCACAGATCTTATAGCTCTGCAGCATTCTGTAGCGTCAAATCTCACTTCACACATACAGAATCGAAACCCATAGACATTCATTTAATAGACCTCCAGATGTAACACTGCCACCTACCCTTGTTGAGGGGCATTACCGGGGTAACTTTGTGACCTCGTCAACACTTGGCGCCTTCACAATCATGTACAGAGTATTCCTGTTAGCTAGGAGACTGCAAAACATTCAAATTTTTTATTATTTTTTTTAAATAATACGGCAACTCCCAGCAAAGAAAGGGGTAGGGATAGCTTTAGTTTGTCATGGTTGGTGCCTATCTTTCTATCTGTAGTATGGGTACACCAGTCATCCTGTACAGCTATATGTTTAGGCTCTATTGCTACATGTAAACACTAAACCTGTTGTATTTATGACCATTATGTACAAAAAAGTTTGTGCAGTTGAAACGGCATGAAGGATTGCCCATTCTGTATCATGGTCGCCTTACGCACGAGAAGGGAATCCTTGTTTTGGGGTCTGTACCTCTGCCTCAATCCACTCTTTTACTCCAAGTCTACTTTAACCGTTTCCAGATGTAGTACAATACGAGTGTATCTTTAAGCAGTTTGGCTTTAGTTCACTAATATCCCCTTATGATCACTTAAGAGCTAATGCTCGGACCACATTCCCTGCTATCTGTAGAAATGCTGCACATCCCCTCTCTCCCCCATAGATGGCGCTGCCTCCAGCTTCCGTATCATTGCCTGTATACAACATACACCCACTGGGCCTTTCCTAGATCAATATGGTGTCTTCAGTTCTATAATATGATCCAACAGCTGATAGTAACTAAATAGCGGAAAATGTGGAATAATCTGATATTTTGGCTGTAAATCCTGAGCTGGGGTCAGACTGAGAGCTCTTGCGTACGCTAACTTCTCTCAGTAGAGGGCAGGTATTCACACGCTCCATGAGACACATCAAGAATAGAACGTTATGATTGTTACATGACCATACACCGGCTGCGGTCAGTGCGTGGCCTCTGTCAACTGACCACTATTTCTGTGGATTTAAGGGCGTTTTTTCAGTAGGCATATGACATTGCGTTTAGTTGTATGTATTCCTGTGGGGAGAGTCATTTTAGCGCGATGATCTCCGGAACGTCAGACACTTCACGCCAACGTTATATCGGGGATCTCTTTCCTTGCCGCCCTTAGAGCTGCGCAGTAAAATGAGCAGCTTCCTACTGTAATGGCTGACGACTTGCGCAGCCGGAGATCGCGGTGATATCCACGCGGCACATCGACAGCAAGTGAATCTCTAACTTAGACATTTCCCATTCAGCTTGCCCAGCACCTACCCTATGTTATACCACTTCCACCATAACACTAACCAATCATCTTATGTCACCCACATTTACACTACGCATTCACACTGCTACACACATTGTGATCTTGGCCTCCTGGACCAAGGCAGACATTGGGGGCTCTCCTTGCTGCTTTTGGGGCGGTGCATATAGATGCAATCATCATTTGTATAGCACCTGCAAACTCCGTAGCGCTGTACAATTGGGAACAAATCCGGTAGTAAAACAGTACTGGGTAATACAGGCAGAGAGGTAAGAATCCCTGCCCGCAAGCTTACAATCTAGAGATACCATGTTATCCATCAACCTGTATATAAATATCAATTTGTTTTTTTGTTTTTTTATGCCAGTGACAGACTGTTAATCCAGCCCACGGACATGTAATCTGTTCCTCACAGGGATCAATTATCTATATTTAGGTGCTTCCTTGATACAATCAGTGTACAGTTCTAAGGAACCGGTCTGTGTGAGCCCCTATGATACAATGCTGACATCACAGTAATCCTTTCCAGAGAGAGAGTATGTTTGGCTGTTACAATTCCCTATTTATTCCATTTTCTTAATTCTTTGACGTGTTTTCCCTTCCCACCAGTGATCTCCGTCGGTCTTTGGTCTGTTCAGTGTAGTACGTAATCGCTACGCTCTGTACAACAGACATGTCTGCTAACACGGAGACACTAGGCCGTAACGCGGGCTGTGTGAAAGAGGCAGCTGTATAGGGTACCAGTCTGAGGTGGGGGGCTGGGAAATTTAATGTGTTTAATTTGGTTACAGTTGTGGACTAGAGGAAGTCGGATTTCATTACAATCCCAGGCACTGTTCTCTCTAGTTACGGCTCTGTTAAGACCAGACGTAATCGGACCCGAGCATTATCTCCCAGGAATGGTAATAGTACGAATACTCCTCCGTGTTGGCTATCAGATCGTGTCCTGTTTATATGAAGGAGAATACAGCAGCATTTTACACGGTGCTTTTACATAAAAGACTTGTTTTGTTTTAATCAAATGTTTTTGTATGGAGGTATTGTCTCTTGGAGGTATTCGTTAAGCTCCGTGTCGATCTTTGTTCTTCTTACCTTGGATTTTTGTAACCGTCTCACTCGTGTGCCTTTTGTATCGATCTGCACTTGTCAATCATCACAGATTTGTGTCTGTATTGTACATTTCTTAAGACGATGTGTGTGTGCTGTTCCTTGTGTACTACAATAGAGACTTGTATTCATCAGAATCTATAATGTACTAAATAACATGGAATAAAAGATCAAATACGTTTTATTTCTGTGAAAATGGTGACATGTTTTGGGTGTTAACGTTTCCTGTTACAATGTTATACTGTCGGGTTGGATGATGTGTTGGGTTTGAGCATTGTTTCCATGAAAATAATCAATTTGCTGACTTTTTTTTTTTCTCAAACTGTGTCCCCTTTGCCCACAAAGAATTCCAGGTCTGAGAGGGGGAAGAGAAGGCAGCCAATTAAATCACTAGGAACCGGTGACATCACCGAGTCGTGCGGCTTTGTCTCCGTCTTATCTTAGTGATTTCGCTAGTTCATAGAGATCGGCTGAACGAAGGATCTGACCTAAAAATAGTAGCAATCCCACACACACATTTTTTTTCTCATGGGATTGATGCTTTAACTAATGTATTTTTAATTAACAGCTTTGTGAAAACAATTGTCAAAGTGTCCCTATTTACTACCAAGTAAGATTGTGCGTGGCCACATACAATCAATTTATTTTTGTAAATCTGATTATCATCAGGAATCTGGGTGACCTGAGATCCACACGCATATTGGACCAATTGTGCAGTATTGCTGCAGATATATGGCAGTGTGCGAGGCCAGTTTAGGAATGGCCACGTTGGTGTACTAGTAACTGCAACCAAAGTAACAATTGTCTAACTTATATTCTTTTTTGTCTTAACAACCTCCTAAGTGTAAATGATAACATTAGCTGGAGCAGCATTTGATGGCACTTTCGTCTAATGGTTTATGTTTTTAAATGTTTAAAATCTGTATTTTTGTATCTTACAAGACCTTCCGAATCACCAATATTTACAGGCTTTTTTTTTTTTTTTCCAAGTGCATATTGTTTAATAAATGGATACTGTAAAATTGTGTGCAGCTTTTTTATTTTATTTTGTAAATAATTATACAAATACGAAAGTCACACAATAAACAATGGAAGTAATACAAACAAGGCACTTACTGCTAAATAAATGTATGTTCTTCTCCAAAGAATAAGTCACATTCCCTCCCTTACGTCTTCAGTGCTTTCCTCTTGGAGCTCTAAAACTTTTAATATTGATTTTCCTCGTAGATGACTAAGTGACACCTCTTGTGTTGCTTCATTTTCCTGGCCACATTGAAGAGCCATAAGCTAAAAGTTTTAGGAGTACACACATTCATATTCCAAATCATCTTTTCTGATCTCCCAAAGCTAACTAGGTGCCCGACATGAAACCAAACCTACATATGAGGACATCTTCTGTTGTTTGTGAGCACAACTGTCTGTAGTGTTAAGGATCTGTCTTTGTCTTCCTACCACTGCCATCCGATCTACAACATTCTAGATCTTAGTACCCTACAACTTCTTTTTGTGGCTGTTTTTAAGGACACTGTATCTGGCTATGTACACTATATATTGTTTGTCTGTGCATTGGCAATGGTAAAAGTCACCTTTTGCACGTGTGAGTCGGCTATTTGTGTAATTGGCAAGCTGTGCACATGTACCAGCAAAGGATAAAGATATTAGCAGTATGAAATCGACTGTTCTCCAGGTAACGGTGTAGAAAAGATTATAACTGTCATTTTTATGTAAATGTCTGGTTGCTATAGACAACACCACTTTTTCTACACTGCTACTTCATCAATGTTTATATAGTGCCAGCAAATTCCGTAGCGCTTTACAATTGGGAACAAACAGTTCTAAAACAATATTTTCCTATTGATGGTCAAGAGATATTCCAGTTTGCTTTCGTCTTAATATCTTCATACCTTATTGGTCTCATAATTAAACATTTACAATTGCAGTCATATACACAGATTTGTTCAGTAAACTGCTTCTGTATACTTACATGCTTAATATCACAAGTTTGGGGACTGGTAGTTTTATTTAAGATCTTCCCACTTACTATTCTAAATAAGTTTCAATCTTTTATCATTCTTTATAACAGCCTAGCCACCATATAGCTAGGGGGGGGGAAAGTGATGTACAGATCATATCCACAAGAGGACTCTACTGCAATTTTTTCATGAGCCCACAAGAGGGCGCTGCTACATGTAATTCTGTTAAGTCTCTGCTTTGTCAGTCTTCAAGGATTTGCTGTACGTTCACTTGCAGGAATAAAAACGAAGGACGTCCACAGTCTTATACTGGTAGAGTTCTGTCCCCTCATCATAACACAAGTCTCCATTCTTTACCAAGTCGAAAATGTTTTTTTTCTTTTTTATAGAAAGTAAGAACAAAGTTTTCACTCTTCCCAGAAATGGTATCATAAACTGGTTCCTATGGGGGGTTCACAGTTTAACAACAAGTATCCAGAGGGGAGGACGTGACGGATATCTGCTCATCTCTTCTTGTCCTGAGGAAAGGACGTTGGCTTCTCATCAGTCTGAATCGGAGTCAAAATCTTCGGCTGGGAAGTAAACGCAATGTCAGTCAATGGTTTAGCAATGGAAACATGGGACAAAAAATTGGGGCTGAACAAAATGAAAGAGCAGCTGTCATCCGATTTTAGCTTTCACATTAAAGTTTAGGATTAGGACTAGGCCATGTTCCATATATGTACCTCAGTGCCGTAACTAGACATTTTAGTGCCCTGGGCGAGACAGGGCACCGGCGCCCCCCATCTAAAAGGGAGTGACATTTGCCAAGTGGGTGTGGCCAACCTAATGTGGGGGTGTGGCTAGCACTTTACTGAATGAATTCTTTTGTATTGCTGTGTAGTTGGTAGCTTCAAAAATACAGGTGTAACCTATACAAATTTCTCTCACTATAGGGAAAAAATATAAGAGCCCTTGGCTACACCTGTATTTTTTGCAATAGACACTATGTGGAGGAAAATAGAAATCATAGATTATGAATATGAAAATGACAAATTTTCTATTTCCTGTACTTTACACGACATACACTATATAAATTTGGATTTTTAAATACATATAAACCCAGTGCTGGAAGTGGGCTGCAGGATGACAAGTAAGAGGAATAGGGGAGAAGATGGTGCAAGGGGGTAGATGAGGGACAGGGGAGAAGGTGGGCCTGGGGACAAGGTGGCACAGAGGGGGTAGTAGATGAAAGGGCCTGGGGACAAGGTGGCACAGAGGGGGTAGTAGATGAGAGAGCCTGGGGACAAGGTGGCACAGAGGGGGTAGTAGATGAGAGGGCCTGGGGACAAGGTGGCACAGAGGGGGTAGTAGATGAGAGGGCCTGGGGACAAGGTGGCACATGGGGGGGGAGTAGATGAGAGGAACTGGGGAGAAGGTGGCACAGGGGGGTAGATGAGAGGGACTGTGGAGAAGGTGGGACAGGGGGGTAGATGAGAGGAACTGAGAAGGTGGGACAGGGGGGTAGATGAGAAGGACTGGGGAGAAGGTGGCACAGGGGGGTAGATGAGAGGGACTGTGGAGAAGGTGGGACAGGGGGGTAGATGAGAGGAACTGAGAAGGTGGGACAGGGGGGTAGATGAGAAGGACTGGGGAGAAGGTGGTACAGGGGGGTAGATGAGAGGGACTGTGGAGAAGGTGGGACAGGGGGGTAGATGAGAGGGACTGGGGAGAAGGTGGCACAGATGGGGTAGATGAGAGGGACAGGGGAGAATACATAAATGCAAAATACCAAAAAATACAATACCAAAAAATAATCATTATACATTTTCATGTCCCCTGCCCCCATAGATTTTGCTTCCCCACTACACTCCCTCAGTTTTTGCTCCTGGATGGAGCACCCTATTTCCTATTTTTTTTTTTTTAAATATATATTTTAATTACAATATAACATTTACTTACCTATTTTTCTTCCCTCCTGGATGGTCAGCATAGCAGTCAGCAGTAGATGCAGGGGACTCACTCTCTCTGCTCAGCAATGGCCGCTCCTCACTTTCTTTTCAGAGGGGGGGGTGGAGCGGAGCACAGCATCCTGGAAGGGGAGGGGGCGGGGCCTGACAAATAACTTTATACACACTGTCTGACAGACAGTGTGATCATTCTTTGACCAGCCACCACACTAGCCCCTCCCCCGACTCGCGGCACCCGACCCCCCCCCTCCCCCGACTCGCGGTAACCGACCCCCCCTCCCCCGACTCGCGGTAACCGACCCCCCCTCCCCCGACTCGCGGCACACCCCCCCTGCATGAGTCGCGGGGGGGGGCAATATTTTTTTATTTTATTTTATTTTTTTTAGATATTTTTTTTTTACTTTGAGCCACAGAGGGGAAGGTAGCGGGCGGCTGCTGCGCCCCCTCGGGCTTGCGCTCGGGGCGACGGCACCGCCCGCACCACCCTAGTTACGGCTCTGATGTACCTGTCAAGATTTTACAAAGCAGGATCCCAGCAGGCACAGACTACTCCATGCATCTCTACCAACATTTATCCAGGAAAAATCAGGGTGACATAAGCCCCGCCCCCTGACTCACAGTCCCCCAGTTTCCTAGTGATCATGTGTCCTGACCTTAGTGAATGCCCTCTAGTTAGATGCCCCCTTTAGGTAAAAATCATTTTAGTGGCTGACTTTTGCATAGCAAAATTATTTTTGCTTCTTTTAGGAGCAAGTCCTAAAGAACCAAAACTAAGCTAATGTTTGTATGTACTTTATAACAAGTATATATGTGTATGTTCTGTGACAGAGCTCTTATAATGAAATATGCTTTGCTGGGGGAGGCATTTTTCCCCCATCATGGCTTGTTGGGTGCATTGCAACACTTTCTTATAATGGTATTATCTAGGGCCGTGATGGCTAACCGGTGAAACTACAAGCCCCAGCATACTTTACCAGCTAGTTATCTACTGGCAAAGCATGCTGGGGCTTGCAGTTTCACAATACCTGGAGTGCCACCGGTTAGCCATCACTGATCTAGGAGGAAGTCTGGAAACTCACACAAAAAAAATGCAATATTCACTAAAAATGTACCATGTACAGACTACAGAAACCTAATAGCCCACTCCAAACACCTCAGTGAGGCACAAGCTCATGAATATGGCTCCAGCCTGCACGTTGGCCTCTTCCTCTGTGTGTAGAGGACGAGCACAGTAGAAATCTCGTAGAGAGATGATGATCGGTGACAGAACCTGTCTTTATCATGTAACACTTCCTGATTTCCTGTTTATTCTCTGCAATGGTTTTCAGCTTGACCTCGTTTCCTGAACAGATACTTCTGTCCTCATATTAAACTAGCAGAGACTGGACAGAGGAGTCACGTTACTCGTGTTAGAGTATAACGGACCGCTCCCATAATATAATCTCCAGAGGGGGAGAGAAGCAGAAGGTCTCAAACGCTAATAATACACAGAGCAGAGATTGTATCGCATACACGATTAACATTTATGGCGGCGACTATTGTAAATTATACGGTTATAATACACAGGTGATGGAAAAAATATCAGTATAAAGTTCTGATCAAAATGTGTATTAAGGAATGATGCACCCACTTCAGTGAATTATTACAGATATTAGAAGTCACCTCGGGTGTCTGTGTCCTGTAATACAGCCGTGCGCTATTATATGGTCACTGACTTCCTCGGTGACTTGTAATATCCCTATACAGTATTTTACAGTAGGAAGTTCACTGTCCCATATATAATCAAACAATTGTTTATATATGGGATAATGTGGTTCGGACTCTAGATTAGAAGTTACACATTATATATCGGCCAGAGAGCAGTAAGATAACCGCTAATATCCACAGTGTCTTCATCAGGGAAACGTTATCTCTGTAATAAAACTAGTGACTTCTGATTATGTCACTTATCTTTTTTTTATATTTACAGAACGAGGTGCGGATATTATTACTCTGTGCATTATAACCACCTGATCTCCATACTAAAAGGACCAGATTTGCATTTTATGCATTGCCAATCCCACTACTCTGACAGAAATCCCCCCTCAAATACTCTGAAACATAATCTATGCAGAATAAGAAGAGAGACTTTCTTCCAACATTCCATCTAGCGTTAGGGCAGCGTTCTGATAAACACTGGGGCTGCATAACACTATATATAGCATAATACTTATACAGACAATCCTTCATGAGAGAATCGTTCCCAGTTACTCATAAAACCAACAAACAATCGATCACCGGGCTGATTCCACGTGATCGTTTCAATCTGTCTTCCAGGGGATCTGCTGATTCTGGGCCCTCATCCCTTAGCCAGAGGGGGGATTAGGTCTATGTTTAGGCTCTGGGAGCACTGCAGGCTGGAATGGAGTGGGGGGGGGGGGGAGACAATGGGTCCTCACCATAATATACATACCATCTGATTCTTGCTTTGGAGGCTCATTCGCCTCGGATTCCCCCTTCTTTAGGAACTGGATTAGGTCATTGAAGATCAGGTAGAAATCTATAGCATACACAATTGTTGCAATAAATCCTAACACCTGAAAATAGAGAAAAGGTAATATAAGAACTTGATGCAACAAGAGAACCTAAGACTGGTAATAATGGCATATTTAATCCTTAGGGCTCGGTCAGTAATTGATCTAAGTGAGTGACCTGGGCTATGGGGAGGACTTTCATAGTAATATGGCAGCAGGCAGCGAACAACATATGTTATAAAGAAAAATTAAAAGTAATTAAAATAAGGGAGCTAATACTCATGTCACGCAGAGTTCAAGATTTCTCACCCAAGTTGTTATACTATGTATTAGTGGATTTAACAGCCCTGACTGATGTTTATCCTGTGTTGCCAATTGAACCCATCTGAAGAGGAGACGCGGTATATGGACCGCTCTGGGGATCCAAACAACCAATGGTAAAAGCTCTCTGATCGTGTGAACCCAGCTGCCCTTCCACCTTGTATATGTTACAAATCATTTCTATTCTGTTCCTGTAGGGGGCGGTATCACACATGGCCACACACAGAACACAGGACTCTGACAGACGGGTACATTTAGCGCTCACCGCAGCAGCTTTAGACGCCCCGCAGGAATATTTTGACAAAGCCACAAGTGATATCACAAAATAGATGATGGCGGCGGAGACACAGCGAATGAAGTCCTGTGAGAGGGAAGAGACAGAACAAATTACACCGTAATTCAGCCAGGAAGGAGGAGGTTGTTCCATAGAGATCATCACTCCTAGGGCTAGATTTACTAAACTGCGGGTTTGAAAAAGTGGAGATGTTGCCTATAGCAACCAATCAGATTCTAGCTTTAATTTATTTAGTGCATTCTACAAAATGACAGCTAGAATCTGAGTGGTTGCTATAGGCAACATCTCCACTTTTTCAAACCCCCAGTTTAGTAAATATACCCCCTAATGTCACCTGTAATGCGTGCTAACAGTAATATTTAGGGGTCTATTTATCAAAGTATTATGAAGATTTTCTATTTCTGCCAATCACAGCGATAGAAAATCTGTGCCCGTCCCAGTTTATCAATAAAATGTTTCCAGGGTGGCGGAGATATGTTCACCTGGTAGCGGCAATAGGACTCTTACCACTCGCCAGCAGAGTGCGGGGTCTCCCTGTGCGTACTGACCCGGCCATGCAGCCTTTGTATGTCATACGCTTCCCATACCGCCCAAATGTCCCGGTTTAGGCTGGATAGTCTCAACTGTAACTCACCAGAGCGCCGGTTAGCCAGTGCCGCATGTGCTCCCAATGTGAGGGTGTTTCTAGGGGGAAAGAGGTGCAGCACAATGTGGCAACACCCCCAGGGTACAGTGACCACACACCTCCTTTTTGGCATCTTGTATTGTCTCAAGGAACACACAAAATATTACAGTAACCCTATATGTAGTCCACACACTACCCATAACCATACTTGTCTACTCTCCCGGTATGTCAGGTAGACTACCGAATTCCGGGTAGGTCTCCTGGACCCCCTGGGAGAGCAGGCCACCCTCCCGCATCCTGAATTGGTTGTAATGGGGGGGACTCAATGACGTGGTTTGTTGAAAATCGCATCATTTTGACCACGTGCCGCAATTATTGTGATTTGTGGTACAGCGTGTCCCCTGACTTGAAAGTGGCCAAACGTCTATTTCGTCACTTAACCATAGGTCAATCAGATCCTCCTAGAGGCGACTTAAGAACAAAGCCCGCAGGAGGAATCCACAGACGGGTGGCTGGTATGTACCGTTAATGTAAAATACTTTTTCCTCCAGAGTCACAGATTCGGAAGCAGATATTAACTTGTTGCTGACTTGTTAACAGATTGCATGATGGGAACTCTCAGGTGCCACAAATGACTAAGCCACTTACCAGCAGAGGCCACAAAATTCCCTTCAGCTGTTCATTCAGTTTTGTGGAATACGCAAAAAACGTAAAGAGAGCCCAGAGGAATTCTATGAGCGGTACGGTCATCAGACTGGCGGCGGATGAGGCCACATAACAGATAAATGTGATTAATGACACCACCTGCAAATCACACGGGAAACGTTACCTGCTTGGAAAATATACCAGAAGACAACACATTTGACAGACACTCAACACTATTGCTCTTATAATGTATGCTCAGGCTGTATACGGAGGACCACGGATGGTTTTATATCATACCACCCTAAACATGTTCATCATCATCATCATCATCATTTATTTATATAGCGCCAGCAAATTCCGTAGCGCCTCCGAGTGTGGTAATATCTGAACTAGAAGCACTCGGCACTGTAAAACCTAACTATATTCAGAATAAAAGTACAAGTGTTTGTTCCATCCAGCTAAGACTTCCGCTTTTATTACTCTAGAGGAAGGTTTTAAATGAGGGATGTTTTGCTTACAACTTCTGCTTTTAATATGATTTTAACGGGAAAGTTTAATTTGGATCTGTGCTGGTCGGAAGCTAAAGGCCGATCAGGTCTGTTCTTTCCAGCTGTAATGAGCCCAACATCTTATTGCGTCTTTTACCAGTTAGGAATCAATTGAGCAACTTTTTGATTTTGCCTATCTGAAAAAACTCTCGGGGGCATCCTATTAGGAACACTTTAAAAGAAAAAAAATTGTTGGTGGTCCTGTGATCCAGCCCAAGGTAGCAGACTATGGGACCGGCTTGGGGAGGCAGATGCCCGCTCTGCCCCCCTGCCCAGCACCCATCCAAGGCAGAGCTGGCATCACACACTCTGTAAAGCCCATTAAAATGCAGGGGCTTAATTTAGGAATAAAATCGCTATGTACTAGATTAGAGTTTGCCCAATTAATTCACAATTTTATAATGGTGCAATTTGATAGAGTTGCTACAGAAATATCCCCCCACCCACTCTTGGCAGGGCTTGACAAACCCCAGGTGACAGGGCGCCATGGTGCCCAACTCCCGGTGAGCTGTGACATGGGAGGATCATGTCACCTGTCCATCCCTGAGTGCTGCGGTGGGTGATGGAGGCATCTCTGGGATCGCTTTGGGACCAGACTTTAGTTATGATGTTACAATTAAAAAAATGATTTTCAGTTATGGATGGAATTAATCTGTCCAACTAAATAATACACAATAACAGTTTTATGGTGGTGTCTCTTTAAAACAAGGCACATCAGCATTACTGAGATGCCCCTAGTCAGCTGTTAGCAGGCATCTGAATGAAATACAAGGCTGCTCATTTCTTTAAAGTATCTACTTTATCTGTACATCCAGAATTTATTGCACCATTTCACAGAATGCACTATACAAATATCCCGTATAGAAGCTGTTTACTGCTAAAATATGTATTTGGCTGTGGCAAGACATTTACTGCAATAAAACCTGCTCTATCTGTACATAACTAACAGCTACAGGATGCTCTGATAGGAAAAGCAGATACTAATTAGTCAGCTATAGAGGAGATCATACAGGTAGCGTGGGTAGCGTGACGTGTTTACGTCACAGACCCGGAACTAGGGAGCCGGTCAGCAGGATTGTCCTGCGATCGTGCCGTGGACCAAGTCCATTACAAACTATATTTAGTAGGTTCATTTGAAAATGCTATAATCCTGTTAGACGATAGGAACGATAGACCACATGCCGGTCAAATCCCGGCGAATTTTATAAGGAGTTCCGCATAGTGTATATGTGTCAATTAGACTAAGGTGGGACACTGTATCCATATAGGAATCGCATAATAGGGACAAGGTTACCAGTACCTCTTGCTACTATTATACAAATAGCAAGGATACCCCCTTTTAATATCATAGTGATCAATAGCTGGTGTCTCCCTATACTCCGATTTAGAACCTAACAATAACGGAGATTACACACTGCAGATATACCTCTCATGTGACAGGGCAATCTTAGTGTCAATCAGTTACAATTCGTGTCTTTAATGTTATGTGTAGAGATGGTCACTGACCCCCGTGTTTTGGTTTTGGATTCGGTTTTGGATCTGGATTACCGTCGTGTTTTGGTTTTGGTTTTGGTTTTGCAAAACCTCCATTGCGTGTTTTGGTTTTGGTTTTGGTTTTGTTTGGTTTTGTTTTGCTATTTTTTGGGAAAATCCATGTTTTTGGGCCTAAATTAACCCAATTTAGTGCTCCAACTGTTTTAGAGACAAGTAATCTAATTGTTGAGGTAATAAATCATCCCAAAAAACAGTTTAATTCTTCGTTGGTAGGCCTATTCTACACACAAAACAGATTGTCTTCCTCTCCATCTATGCATATTGGCAAGGCAGCCATCGTCTTTGAATGTATATTACACCCTACACTTATAGTTAAATATGTAAAGAAATGGAAAAAGCCAGTTTGGTTTCTGTCTCTCAAGGCCCCCCTCCACTTGTATAAAATACCAAAAAATTCAGCCATTATAGACTGTACAATATTAATTGACATGGAGAAAGCCAGTTTGGTTTCTGTCTCTCAAGGCCCCCCTCCACTTGTATAAAATACCCAAAAATTCAGCCATTATAGACTGTACAATATTAATTGACATGGAGAAAGCCAGTTTGGTTTCTGTCTCTCTAGGCCCCCCTCCACTTGTATAAAATACTAAAAAATTCAGCCATTATAGACTGTACAATATTAATTGACATGGAGAAAGCCAGTTTGGTTTCTGTCTCTCTAGGCCCCCCTCCACTTGTATAAAATACTAAAAAATTCAGCCATTATAGACTGTACAATATTAATTGACATGGAGAAAGCCAGTTTGGTTTCTGTCTCTCTAGGCCCCCCTCCACTTGTATAAAATACTAAAAAATTCAGCCATTATAGACTGTACAATATTAATTGACATGGAGAAAGCCAGTTTGGTTTCTGTCTCTCTAGGCCCCCCTCCACTTGTATAAAATACTAAAAAATTCAGCCATTATAGACTGTACAATATTATGAAAAATGGACAAAGCCAGTTTAGGGTCACTCTGTCTATGACACCCTACCCTTAAGGATAAATTGCCCTAACAGCAGCCTTTCAAGATGGTATGTGATATGGAAATGCCACAAGTCCCTTTCCTCTTTGGGGGTAGATTGCACCCTACACTTACATAGAAAGTTTTAAAAAGATGTTATCGGCATCATCTTCAGCTTCATCCTCACCCTCATCAGTGTTATCGTCATCATCACAGACTATCAATTCATCGCCGCTTGAATCCGCCATTAGAGAACAGTCAGTGCTTGCATGTCTTGGATGGTGAAGGCCTTCCTCGTGGAAGATGTAGTTCATTTTTATAAACATCATTTTCTCCACATTTTTGGGAAGTAACCTTCTACGGCGATCACTGACTAAGTTCCCTGCTGTGCTGAACACTCGTTCAGAGTACACACTGGAGGGTGGGCAGCTTAGGTATTGCAAAGCAAGTTTGTACATGGGTTTCCAAATAGCTTGCTTTTCTTCCCAGTAAGGAAAGGGACTGTCTGACATTTCCATATCAACTACCTCTTGAAAGTAATCCTCCACCATCCTTTGCATGTTTATACTCATATTGGATGGACTTATGGGCAAAGTGACACTTTTTTTTGAAAAATCCTTCAAACCAGCCCAGATGTTAAATTGTTCTCGTCTGCCCCCTGTGTCTTCCCTGCTTCTTTTTTGGAAATTTAATTTTTTACGAGCAACAGCTTGAGAAAGTGAAGGAGGACACGTCGTCAAGCCGAGGCCCAGTTCAGCGGCCAACTTGCTGAGCAATAGCTCCTTGCAAAAGTTCACATCTCGCTCATTTACAAGTAAAGACTCAATGTAGGTTTTAAACCTTGGATCAAGCACAGTGGCCAAAACGTACTGATCCGAGTTCAAGATCTTAATAACTCGAGGATCATTGTGAAGCGAATTAAGTACTTGATCGACAAGGCCAACATACTTTGCTGAATTGCTTGCTTTCAGCTCCTCCTTCATTTTCTCAAGCTGCTTTTCCAATAGTCTAATTAAAGGAATGACTTGGCTCAAACTAGCAGAGTCTGCACTGACCTCACATGTCACAACTTCAAATGGTTTCAGCACCTTGCACAGCACTGAAAGGATTCCCCACTGTGCAAGAGTGAAATACATCCCCCCTCCTTTCCCAATGTCATGACTTGTGCAATATGCTTGGATGGCTTTGCGCTGTTCCTCCATCCTCTGAAGCATGTACAGGGTGGAATTCCACCGAGTTACCACCTCTTGCTTAAGTTGGTGGCAGGGCAAGTTAAACTGCTCTTGGAGCTGCTGTAATCTCCTACATGCTGTGGCTGAATGCCTGAAATGGCCTGAAATTTTACGGGCCACCGAAAGCATCTCCTGCACCTCACGGTTGTTTCGTAGGAAGCTCTGCACCACCAAGTTGATGGTGTGAGCAAAACAGGGAATATGTTGGAAATCACCCAGCTGTAATGCTCGCACTATATTGTTGGCGTTATCTGAAATGACATACCCTGGGGAGAGTCCGAGTGGTATAAGCCATGCATCAATCACATCTCTCAGTTTGCGTAACAAATTGTCAGCCGTATGCCTGTTAGTGAAGCCGGTGATACAAAGAGTGGCCTGCCTGTGACAAATGTTACGTAGTGGTGTACATGCTGCTGCTGTTCCTGCTGGTGAAGGTGAATGACCAACCCAGTGGGCTGTCACAGTCATATAGTCTTTGGTTTGGCCACTTCCACTTGTCCACATATCTGTGGTTAAGTGAACAGTGGGCAGAATGGCATTTTTCAGCGCAATCTCTACATTTTTACACACTTTTTGGTATAGTTGTGGAATAGCTTTACGGGAGAAATGGTGTCGCGATGGAATTCTGTAACGCGGACACAAAACCTCAATTAACTGTGAAAAACCAGCTGCGTTTATGGTGGAGATTGGACGCAGATCTAACACTAACATTGCAGCCATGGCGTCTGTGATTCGCTTGGCGACTGGGTGACTGCTGTCATATTTGCTTCCCCTCGCAAAGGATTGTTTCACAGTTAATTGCTGAAATGTAGGACTGCTCATTTTATTCACCTGCCTCTGGGATGACGATTCACCCCCAGCAGCAGCAACAGCAGCAGCAGGACTAACGCTTTCTTCAGAGGAATCAATAATAGTGCCGGAGTCATCCAGCCTTAAGTGGGATGCCGGGCTAACTCCGAGCGCTACTGAGGATATTGATGAGGATGGTGTGGTGGGTGTATTTTGTGGCCGTCGGTATGTCGGTGAGCGGAGGGTCTTAGCTGATGAGGGAGTGCTTGTATTCTTTTGGGAAGAACTTTCAGCTTTTCCCAACACTTTGCCATGAACTCTCGTTAAATGGCGTAACATAGACGAGGTTCCAAGATGGTTAAGGTCCCTCCCTCGACTGACTGTGGCTTCACATACACTACAAATGGCTATACAATTGTTGTCTGGATTTGGGTAGAAATAATTCCACACATAAGAAGTGGATTTTTTTGTTTTATGCCCAGGCATGACAATGGCCTTTTTCTTGTCACGTGCCAGAACTGCTGCCACTGGTGCAGGACTTACACAAACAACCTCATCCTCATCAACATCCTCATTAGCGCCCTCGTCGCCTACACAAATCTCCCCCTCATCCTCTTCTAATTCCAAAGTGGCATCCTCAATTTGGGTATCACCGGCTACACTCGGGCTATTAAGGCACACATCAGCAGAATGCTCACGATTAGACATCCCACTGTTGGATGGACTCTCCACAGGGATTGTTGTCATTTGTGAATCAGAGCAAATATTCTCCTGTAATGCCTCACTGGTATCTTGCAGCTCAGCTTTGACGCGTAACAGTAGTTGTGCACCAATTGTAGGCTGGGTAACTTTTTGGGATCTGCCACTAATAGCCAAAGGTGAAGGCCTCATTCTCTCTTTGCCACTGCGTGTGTAGAATGGCATGCTTGCAATTTTTTTTTTATCGTCACTTAACTTTTGCTCAGTTACACTTCGTTTTCGCTTCAATACAGTAAATTTTTTTTTGGTTTTTGTTTTTTGCACTAATTTGAAAACACTCTGTTGTTTGACATCGCCTTGGCCAGATGACGTACTGGGAACACTAACATCAGGACTGGTGACAGAACCTGGTTGCTCATTTAGATCATATGTGGACTGCTTTGAATCCATTGCGTAGATACTGCTGACAGATATGACTTTTGACAGCCAGAAATATTAATGCACAATTAGGGAGGACACCCCAAAAACACTGAGGAGTGCTAAAATTTATTGAGTAGATACTGCTGACAGATATGACTTTTGACAGCCAGAAATATTAATGCACAATTAGAGAGGACACCCCAAAAACACTGAGGAGTGCTAACATTTATTGAGTAGATACTGCTGACAGATATGACTTTTGACAGCCAGAAATATTAATGCACAATTAGAGAGGACACCCCAAAAACACTGAGGAGTGCTAACATTTATTGAGTAGATACTGCTGACAGATATGACTTTTGACAGCCAGAAATATTAATGCACAATTAGGGAGGACACCCCAAAAACACTGAGGAGTGCTAAAATTTATTGAGTAGATACTGCTGACAGATATGACTTTTGACAGCCAGAAATATTAATGCACAATTAGAGAGGACACCCCAAAAACACTGAGGAGTGCTAACATTTATTGAGTAGATACTGCTGACAGATATGACTTTTGACAGCCAGAAATATTAATGCACAATTAGAGAGGACACCCCAAAAACACTGAGGAGTGCTAACATTTATTGAGTAGATACTGCTGACAGATATGACTTTTGACAGCCAGAAATATTAATGCACAATTAGGGAGGACACCCCAAAAACACAGAGGAGTGCTAAAATTTATTGAGTAGATACTGCTGACAGATATGACTTTTGACAGCCAGAAATATTAATGCACAATTAGAGAGGACACCCCAAAAACACTGAGGAGTGCTAAAATTTATTGAGTAGATACTGCTGACAGATATGACTTTTGACAGCCAGAAATATTAATGCACAATTAGAGAGGACACCCCAAAAACACTGAGGAGTGCTAACATTTATTGAGTAGATACTGCTGACAGATATGACTTTTGACAGCCAGAAATATTAATGCACAATTAGAGAGGACACCCCAAAAACACTGAGGAGTGCTAACATTTATTGAGTAGATACTGCTGACAGATATGACTTTTGACAGCCAGAAATATTAATGCACAATTAGGGAGGACACCCCAAAAACACAGAGGAGTGCTAAAATTTATTGAGTAGATACTGCTGACAGATATGACTTTTGACAGCCAGAAATATTAATGCACAATTAGAGAGGACACCCCAAAAACACTGAGGAGTGCTAAAATTTATTGAGTAGATACTGCTGACAGATATGACTTTTGACAGCCAGAAATATTAATGCACAATTAGAGAGGACACCCCAAAAACACTGAGGAGTGCTAACATTTATTGAGTAGATACTGCTGACAGATATGACTTTTGACAGCCAGAAATATTAATGCACAATTAGGGAGGACACCCCAAAAACACAGAGGAGTGCTAAAATTTATTGAGTAGATACTGCTGACAGATATGACTTTTGACAGCCAGAAATATTAATGCACAATTAGAGAGGACACCCCAAAAACACTGAGGAGTGCTAACATTTATTGAGTAGATACTGCTGACAGATATGACTTTTGACAGCCAGAAATATTAATGCACAATTAGAGAGGACACCCCAAAAACACTGAGGAGTGCTTAAAATTATTGAGTAGATACTGCTGACAGATATGACTTTTGACAGCCAGAAATATTAATGCACAATTAGAGAGGACACCCCAAAAACACTGAGGAGTGCTAACATTTATTGAGTAGATACTGCTGACAGATATGACTTTTGACAGCCAGAAATATTAATGCACAATTATGGGGGACAACCCAAAAGCGCTGGGGAGTGCCAAATATGAAGAAAAAATAATAAACCTCTATCCTCCTCTCTGCACTAGCGATTTTGGTTAGAGCAATTGCAAGAACAATATTGTATTCTTTCTCTGTCCCTGCTCTAATTAGCCTATGACTACACCCTGCTCTCTCCCTCTGTCAAATGGCGATGGATTGCTGTGGAGGCGTGTATTTATAAAGTTGAAGTATCGCGAGAACCGAGTCCCGAGATCCGACGACGTCACAATGACGTTCGGCCTCGATTTGGATTCGGAATTGGCGGGAGAGTACCGAGCTGCTCAGCTCGGTACTCGGATACCCAAAGTTCGGGTGGGTTCGGTTCTCGGAGAACCGGACCCGCCCATCTCTAGTTATGTGTGACAGAACAATAAAATATCTGTGTAATAAACCAATAACATACCTAAGGGTAATCATACCCTAACTGAACACTATTTAACAACTTTTTATTTTGTACCCTGTCTTAATAACAACAAGTCTATCCTTTCTCTCTATCTAATGAAGGAAGTAATAATTAAAATATAATAAATAATAATAAATATGAATAAACCTTATATATGCACATACACTGATATTTAGATCGGTGGGAAGTGATCCCTAAGTGATATAATAGTATTTGCATATATTGAAAGAAATACATGAGCCAATCTTGGTTCACAGTGCACGATTCTGTTAATTGACAAATCAGAACAAATCAATTACCACTGACCTAGAGATATTTTCAGCCAATATATGAAGTAATTGATTAACAACTATCCTAACCGGCTCTTCCTAGGGGTCTATTTTATCATTCTCATTACACCATTTTCTAATCTTTTTCACTTCTATATTTTTAATAATTCGCCTAGTCTGACATTGGATATTTGTCCGAATTTTTAACTATATTTACTAATAAAGTTGATTTTATTTTATTTCTATGGACAGGAGTGCCCCATATACTACTCTTTTCAGTTGATGTCTACTATCAATTGAATTTTCCTATATTCTCATACAGGAGCTCACAGTCCCTCTAGTAAGTAACTATAATTATCAGCTCTGCTGCTTTAAACTGAGCATCCCGACATTCACAATGTACCAGCCCTGGGTGTGGTTATGTGTTATCTAGTCCCCAGATCCCTGATGTCCTGGAGTAACCAACAGGATGATAAGTGAAAAGACATGTTCCATCTGGAAGCAGTAATCACCCCCAGGCTCACCCCTCCCCTGGACATGATGATTGCATTATGTGGCTGGGGGATAATATGAGCAGAGAGAAGAAGAGGGTGCAGACCAGAGAAAGGGCTGATATAGAAACCAAAAGCAAAACAGGGTTTTGTGCAGAGACGTTGGGGTGTATGAGGAAGCGGGTGTATGA
Source organism: Mixophyes fleayi (assembly GCF_038048845.1). Taxonomy (NCBI): domain Eukaryota; kingdom Metazoa; phylum Chordata; class Amphibia; order Anura; family Limnodynastidae; genus Mixophyes; species Mixophyes fleayi. The sequence goes on along the minus strand of NC_134411.1, from coordinate 87,584,844 downwards.
GGATCTGGGTAAGACCAGGGACACATGAGACAGAGATTGAGGGTACTCCAGACAGTGGGAGTAGTTCTGTAGGTCCGAGGCACCGTTAATGAGACAGTTATACAGGGTGATCCTGTAGGTGCAGGGTCCCTGGATAATGGACAGATACAGGGGGGCACAATTTAGTAGAGTGCTGGAGACAGGGTGATCCAGTAGGTGTGCAGGGTCCCTGGATAATGGACAGGGGTTGTGGAGATAAAGGGGGAACAGATTAGTAGAGTGCTGGAGACAGGGTGATCCTGTAGGTGTGTAGGGTCCCTGGATAATGGACAGGGGGTTGTGGAGGTACAGGGGGGCACAGTTTTGTAAAGTGCCGGAGACAGGGTGATCCGGTAGGTGTGCAGGGTCCCTGGATAATGGACAGATACAGGGGGGCACAGTTTAGTAGAGTGCTGGAGACAGGGTGACACTGTAGGTGTGCAGGGTCCCTGGATAATGGACAGAGGGTTGTGGAGGTATAGGGGGGCACAGTTTAGTAGAGTGCAGGGGACAGGGTGATCCTGTAGGTCTGCAGGGTCCCTGGATAATGGACAGATACAGGGGGCACAGTTTAGCAGTTTGCCCCTATAGATCATGTGATGGGTACATAGATAAAGCGCCCTATGCTGCACAGATAAGAGGCGCAGTAACGCACAGACTCTATCAGACAAGTGGATGGAGAGATCAGGAGGCTGGACCACCACTGATGGGGGCTCTTACCCACTCTGCCAGCAGCAGCTGCCCTTTGCGTGAGCTCAGGAATTCCTTCCCCGGGATGATGGCGCTGAGGGCGGATTGGGGCGCTCGGGGCTGTTCCGCTACTTCGGGGTCATCCATGGTCGGAGGAGCAGGCTGAGGAGTGGAGTTTGTGTTTTTTTGGAAAGGGAAGGGGGAGCGGAAATGGTGACAACGCGGAAATGTGCAAAAAGTTTAACATGTGTGAAAGTGGCTAGCATTAACCCCTGCGGCCCCGGGGCCCACTTCCTGCACACTCCACACTAACCCGGGTCACATGCTGCCAACCCTGCATTATACCACCCTGGTCTCATCACACAACCAGCTGCTAGGTGCCCCCTCCATGCTGCATTCTGCTGCACAGGCAGGGAAGGGGTTAATGAGCCTGGTCAGCGCTATATGGAAACTACATTTGCATATTGCAGTGTGATTTGAATTTGCAGCAGTGAGAGAGTTAAACCTTTCTGGGCGCACTTGGCAGCTGATTGCAGATCGCACTTATCCCTCTGACACTGAGAAGAGGAACTCACAGTAAAGGAACCTAAATGTTTATAGCAGAAGAGAAGCTGAAGTATTTGGGACATCTGCACCCTCTTACTATTCATCTTGTACCCATAAGAGATGTCAGTAAGACCTGGATATGGGGTTGTTTCCATAAACCTAGGTCTAGAGATTACATGGATAGGACCCATTAATCAACATATAGTTTATACATAAGTTATTTGACAGTCTCTAACATATTTACTGTAGGAGGGTAGGGGGGCATCTTCCCCTCCCCCCCCATACTGGGCTACCTTGGGCTGGGTCACTAGGCCACCTGCATTTTTTTTCCATTTAAAATAGGCTGCCGAGTCCAGTCTTGCCCCCGGCTAACATTTGCCAGCCTTTCCCTTGTTATATATATTAATAAGTGTATAACTGTTTTAATGGCTTCTAAATTTAAATACTAATTGGCTTCTACTACACAGCTGCTAATAACACAACAGTAACGCCCAACAAGTTGCCTAGTGGTAGTAGCAGCCAATAACATGCACATGCCGATGATGTCCAATAAGATACCCATTATTATTACTAATGCCCATTAGCTTGCCCAGTAGTAGAAGAACCTAACACTAAGCAGAGCGTTGCTGTCCCCTCTGGTCACCTCTGATCCTACTCTCCATGATACCCGCACATGACATCATCATTATGGCACCGACATATTACACAGCGCTGTACATTGAGGAGATCATAATACAAATGACCTACAGTGACATGCGGCAGAAGATAATGCTGGCCCTGCACCACATGAGCTTACAATCTAAAAGGTGTGGGGATCATTTGAAACATGAGGTGGTAGAATAAGAATTGTAGCTGTGATGGGGAATGTGCATGCGGCTACTGTAACAATTATCAGCCACCAATAAGGCAAGTGACTGACATTTCTGTGGTGTGGTATGATTGGAATGAGAAGAGACAGCAGTAGGTGGAGACGTAAAGGATGAACTAGTCATTATAGCAATCTTAAGTCAGGTAGCTGCTGGCACCCGTGACTGTCCTTCAACATTTACATTTACTTCCTTCCTCTTCTGGTTCTGGAGAAGGTTTTGACTTTGTGCTGCACGGGCACCCTGCCGTTATCCGTCAGCACCAACTAGCCGCGTGCTCAGAATATATGTTAGGTCAGACTCAGAGCCAGGACACAGACCCAAGAGATCACCGTGAGAGCAGCGGAGATGGCACCAGCCTGTATTTGTAATCTGGCCACGTTCCAGAGTTACGGAGCCAAGCATTGGGAGAGGATGGTGTGAAGTCTCCTTAAGTGTCTCCAGCCAGTTGATGTTATGATTTCACTATTTTAGAACAAGTCTGCCATTTAAATGCAGGAGGATGAACCTAGAATTGAAATGATAGATTTATTAGAGCAAAACTTTTTTTTTATTCTGATAATTCTTCATTGTCACAAACTGAGAAACATATAAATAGGACTTTACTATAAACTCTGCATATTACTGTGCTTAGTAGTCAGATGAGTCAGTTGCTGGAGTCAGATCTTCTCTCACTCAGAAAAGAACATTTAATAACCACAGAAGAGCTTGTTTCTGTTGTCATGAGCTATGTTTTGCAGAATTACACCTTGTTTTGCAGTGTAATGCATTAGTCTGCTGGACCAAGACTTTTCAGGGGTGCAGACGTTTAGCCGATGGGAGGTGTTGGTTGCAAATGATACACAAGTTATAAAGTCGTCCTGATTGTCGCTTTAATTATAGCCATTGGGAGCTAATCTGATACATATGTTCTAATAACCTGATCCTGTAAAGTGAAATACCAATATCTGTTAATCATACGGTAGAATGGATCATGTTGTGTACTACTTCCTAACACGACTTCCCTTGAATCCACATTTTTTGTGTTTTAATTGTTCTGCTTGTTATTGTGAACAGAAACAATATACAGACTACACTCCAAATAAATAATGGAGACTAGGGATGGGGGAAGACTAAGATCCTCAGGGGTAAGTGTATCAATTTTTGACAATTTGCAGGTGTTATTTAAAACGGCAATTTTATTAAAGTCAAAGTCCAGCAGATTTAGCCTTTAATATAATTGCCGCTTTAAATACCAATGGCAAGTCGATGAAATCGACGATTCATACAATTCAGTCTCGCTTATCCTGGTTCTTCTTTAAAAAGAGGGGAGTTTATAGACAATATATCACCTACATTACAGCAAATGAAAAAGAGTCAATACTTACAAATATGCTTACTAAATAAGAACGTAAAAAAAATATAGAAAAATTGTAGCAATCTTTTCAGAAGACCTTCAGCGACTTATCTAAATATTTACAAAATTTCAGTTTGGTAGATGTTTGAAAAACATAATATCTTCTGCTATTGTGCCACCTTCTGGAAATTACTGAGCATTGCAGTCTTAGGTTATAAAAAGTGGGTGTCCCCTAATTTAATGTGAGAGGATGCTAGTGCCACCTTCTGGAAATTTCAGAGCATTGCAGTCTTAGGTGAGTGTCCTCTAATTTAATGTGGTTGTATGTCTAGTGCCACCTTGTGGATATACTGAGCATTGCAAGCTTAGGTGATAAAAGGTGAGTGTCCCTTAATTTAATGTGGTAGAATGCTAGTGCCACCTTCTGGAAATGACTGAGCATTGCAGTCTTAGGTTATAAAAGGTGAGTGTCCCCTAATTTAATGTGGTAGTATGTCCAGTGCCACCTTGTGGATATTACTGAGCATTGCAGTCTTAGGTTATAAAAAGTGAGTATCCCCTAATTTAATGTGGTAGGAAGCTAGTGCCACCTTCTGGAAATTTCAGAGCATTGCAGTCTTAGGTAAGTGTCCCTTAATTTACTGTGTAGGATGTCTAGTGCCACCTTCTGGAAATTACTGAGCATTGCAGTCTTAGGTTATAAAAAGTGAGTGTCCCCTAATTTAATGTGGTAGGATGCTAGTGCCACCTTGTGGATATTACTGAGCATTGCAAGCTTAGGTGATAAAAAGTTAGTGTCCCCTAATTAAATGTGGTAGGATGTCTTTGCCACCTTCTAGAAATTACAGAGCATTGCAGTCTTAGGTGAGTGTCCCTTAATTTACTGTGTAGGATGTCCAGTGCCACCTTCTGGAAATTACTGAGCATTACAGTCTTAGGTGATAAAAAGTTAGTGTCCCCTAATTAAATGTGGTAGGATGTCTTTGCCACCTTCTAGAAATTACAGAGCATTGCAGTCGTTGGTGATTGTCCCCTGATTTAATGTGGTAGGATGTCTAGTGCCACCTTGTGGATATTACTGAGCATTGCAAGTTTAGGTGATAAAAAGTTAGTATCCCCTAATTAAATGTGGTAGAATGTCTTTGCCACCTTCTAGAAATTACAGAGCATTGCAGTCGTAGGTGATTGTCCCCTGATTTAATGTGGTAGGATGTCTAGTGCCACCTTCTGGATATTACTGAGCATTGCAAGCTTAGGTGATAAAAAGTGAGTGTCCCTTAATTTAATGTGGTAGGATGCTAGTGCCACCTTCTGGAAACTACTGAGCATTGTAGTCTTAGGTTATAAAAGGTGAGTGTCCCCTTATTTAATGTAGTTGTATGTCTAGTGCCACCTTGTGGATATAACTGAGCATTGCAAGCTTAGGTGATAAAAAGTGTCCCCTAATTAAATGTGGTAGGATGTCTTTGCCACCTTCTAGAAATTACAGAGCATTGCAGTCGTAGGTGATTGTCCCCTGATTTAATGTGGTAGGATGTCTAGTGCCACCTTCTGGATATTACTGAGCATTGCAGTCTTAGGTTATAAAAAGTGAGTGTCCCCTAATTTATTATGGTAGGATGCTAGTGCCACCTTCTGGAAATTACAGAGCATTGCAGTCGTAGGTGAGTGTCCCCTAATTTAATGTGGTAGGATGTCTAGTGCCACCTTCTGGAAATTAATAAGCATTGTAGTCTTAGTTTATAAAAGGTGAGTGTCCCCTAATTTAATGTGGTAGTATGTATAGTGCCACCTTCTGGATATTACTGAGCATTGCAAGCTTAGGTGATAAAAGGTGAGTGTCCCTTAATTTACTGTGTAGGATGTCTAGTGCCACCTTCTGGAAATTAATGAGCATTGCAGTCTTAAAAGGTGAGTGTCCCCTAAGTTAATGTGGTAGGATGTCTACTGCCACCTTCTGGAAATTACTGAGCATTGCAGTCTTAGGTTATAAATGGTTTGTGTCCCCTAATTTAATGTGGTAGGATGTCTAGTGCCACCTTCTGGATATTACTGAGAATTGCACGCTTAGGTGATAAAAGGTGAATGTCCCCTAATTTAATGTAGTAAGATGTCTAGTGCCATCTTCTGCAAATTACTGTGCATTGCAGTCTTAGGTTATATATTTTTTCCTATATGGTGTGCCTTGGTGGCCTACAGATTTCTCCCCTCATTTTCAATTGTTGATTTTATTATGAACAAGTGGGTATAATCCTGATTTTCGTATTTTTTTAAAAAATAAAATCAGTAATTAATGTTTCTTCATTGAATTTTGCAAGAAAAACAAACACCCACACTTTTACAGCTTTTTCTCATTCTAATTAAAAACACAGCACTGTTTGGCAATTTGGGGTAGAGGTTTGCTTTTTTTTTTTTTTTTTTTAAATGGTATTTTTGAAAACATATACAGTGGGCCGTAAAAAAAAACCCAAGGTTTGATTTGTGTTGAAAGTAAAATGACTAATATTGATGCTAGAACTAGCCCAAAAAGGCTAGTATGGGTGGAAAAGAAGCCTCAGCAGAGAAAAGGTTAATAAACTTTCCCAAATGGGAAACAGACATAGGTCTATATAGGTATAATCTGATTCCAATTTTTAAAGTACTCTACTAAAACAGCCAAACCCAAACTTCTATAAACGTTTATTAAGTGATGGCAGATGAATCATGTCCTGACCTATCACTGTATATATACAGTTCTGACCTGCAAGACTTTACTGTAGCATCTGGAAAATCTCGTCCTCACCCATGGAGCTGAAAGCAGGTTGTCAGTGTCAGCTTCTGCCCGCAGAGGTAGTTGCCACGTCCTGTGCTTGTACCTAGTCTGCAGTATTACAGAGACCAGGTGGTTTGCTGCAGCTGTCTTGCTCTCTTCTGCGCAGCTTTGGGTCTGGGATTTGCTTACTGACTAGCTGCCGGCAGTAAATTGTGAACAACTACTGTCTGTTCCCTTAGTCCAGGCCTATATAAACTGCTTCTTGTATAGCAGCTGTTTTCCTATCACTGTTTGTCCTGTGATGGAGGGCCAGATTGGTAGAGGTAAGATACAATCCACGCAACTCAGACGCGTTGGCTTACTTGTCATGGTGTGTATTATTATTTATATATAAGTTTATGTCCTGCAAAATATGTGTTTGACCATGCGTGGAGCCGCTTCTTGGTCCTCCTCATGAACATATAAGACAGGACCCTTCATGACACATAAGCTAACTCATTTTACATAGATGTTTTACAGCTATTTCACACCCTGACATTATATACTTAAAATAATTTTTGTTAGAATAGCTTTTGAAATGTTGTCTCATACTGTATCTGAGCCCACTCTCCCCAAACCTTCCCCTTCTTCCCTCCATTAGTTTTAAACAAAAAACAAAGCAAAGGAAAAACTCTGTCTAACTTTGTGCTGAAAAAGTTAATGCTGACTATGATAGGAAGGTTACAGAACACACAGTGCATCGCAGGTTGCTGTGTATGGGCTGCGTAGCAGCAGACCGGTCAGAGTGCCCATGCTGACCCCTGTCCACCACTAAAAGTGCCTACAACTGGCTTGTGAGTGCCAGAACTGGACCATGGAGCAATGGAAGAAGGTGGCCTGGTCTAGTGAATCATGTTTTCTTTTACATCATATGGACAGCGGGATGTGTGTGTGTTGTTTACCTGGGGAAGAGACGGCACCAGGATGCACTATGGGAAGAAGATAAGCCGGCGGAGACAGTGTGATTCTCTGGGTAATGTTCTGCTGGGAAACCTTAGGTCATGACATTCATGTGGATGTTACTTTGATACATACCACCTACCTAAACATTGTACAGACCAAGCACACCCCTTCATGACAATGGTATCCCCTGATGTCAGTGGCCTCATTCACCAGGACAATGCGCTCTGCTACACTGCAAAAAATGTTCATTAATTGTATGAGGAACATGACAAAGAGATCAAGCTGTTCAATTTGTCTCTCGATGTATCATCTGGTTCCGTATAACTGGGGCACCCTTGTTCTTCATATTCAGCTCAGTGAACTGTACCTGAGACAGCTGTATCTCTGCTGGGGATTGGAGAGCTACTAGCTGAGTAGCAGAAAGGAGTAAGATAACTCTGTCCAGGTTTGAATACACAGGTAGTTTTAGGGGCTCTGGTTTGATTTTACAGGTAAACTTCCTTTTATTAGTATCTTGGATGTTACACTAGTCTCTGATGACATTGAGAAGATAGGCTCATTGATGCCATTTAGAAAAGTCTTACCTCCTAAACTGGGCCTGATTCATTAAGGAAAGTAAGTCACAAAAATGAGTGTTTTCTTCTGAACAAAACCATGTTATCATCATCATCACCATTTATTTATATATATCATCACCATTTATGTTACAATGCAAGGGGTTAAATTAGTTTATTATTTTGCACATAGGTTAAATATTGGCTGTTTTTTCATGTAGCACACAAATACTGGATAGCTTTATGAAATGTATAGTTGATCTAGGACATGCCCTACCCCAACTATAAACCTGTCCTCACATTTTAAATTTACACCCCCACTCCAATGCAACATGGTTTTGCCAACGTGCAAAGTTAGCCATTTTTTGGGCTTTCCTTTCCTTACTTAATCAAGCCCACTGTGCTGGGTCACTGGACTAGTACCCATGTGCTCTACTAACAGATGTTGAAGTCCTGGTTTATGTTCCTCAGACAGCATTCTGTTAGTACCTTGGATGTTGCTACAGGCTGATTGATGACATTGAGCATAATCTCACCTGCCCATACCTAGCAAGCAAGGTGGCTCTGTGGACTTGTGTCTGGACTCTCTGTCCACAGCTGATGATGGAGTCTCTGGTTTGAACCCTGAGACAGGCTTCTTTTAACTAAACTTGCTGGATGCACCAGGATGAATTAAGAGACTGAGGACAAACACTTACATAAGCTTAAGCTGGCTCAGAGGACTAGTAACCTGGTTCCCTGTGTGTTTCAGATCTTAGTTTAAATCCACAAGTAGGTGTAGTTTTTGTGCTTTGGATTTTACACCTGGATTGTTGAAGACATTGAGAAAATCCTCAACAGTTACTTACACCATGTGTTGGCTCAGATGACTAGTAACCAGGTGCTTTATTGACATTAGATGGCTGTGGTCCTGGTTCAAATCCCCCTTTGTACATGGGTTTGTGCACCTGGCTGGTTCATGATTTTGAGAAAAGTCTTCCTGAAGTGCAGTCTGTCTATATTCACATTGAGGGCATAAGTTACTGGGTGATCAGTAAAGTGCTCAACTGAGAGCAGAGTTCCCATCAATATTGATAAAAGAGTAGTCTAGTGACAAATTAATAATGTATGAAGAGTACCATTTTCATTAGTTGGCTGTTAGTTCTTTAAGACCCACCAACTTAAATAATGCTAGACAAGTACTTTAACAACACATCATCACAAGGAGAGAACCCACTGAGCAGTTTGATGACCGAGAAAGACCATCAAGCCTGTCTGGGGATTCAAACCAGGACCTCCCACATCACAGTCAGCAATCTTGCTATTAGTCAGCTGAGCCATCCGAGCCAGTACATAATGTGAGTAGCAGTGAGACCTTTATCAATGGCATCAAGAGGTCTGGAGCCAAATCAAAATAATTGTAAATGTTATCTGGTTAGGGATTCAAACCATGGTATCCACGTAAACTATAAACAGGTCACTTATCTTCTGCACCACCAAGCTGGTACATCTGTTGTTGATATGGAGAGACTTTTCTCATGGACTTCATCAAACCTGTTGCAATATGAAATGTGCTAATAAGGAAGCAACTCGGAATTCAAAGCAGGGCCTCTACTATGACTGTCCATGGGCACCTCACTACTGTCTACTGAAAATTCTTACCTCCTAAATATACTGTGCTGGATCAACATCTCTACTAGCAGAGATGTTGAAGTCCTGGTTTATGTTTCCCCAGACAACATTCTGTTAGTAGCTTGGATGTTGCTCCAGGTTGGTTGATGACATTGAGCATAATCTCCCCTTCATATCTAGCAAGATGGCTCTGTTGACTTGTGTCCAGGTTCTCTGTTTGCAGCTAATGGTGGTGTCTCAGGTTTGAACCCCAAGCCAGGTTTCTTTCAGCTATCTTAGTCTTAGTTTAACTCCACAAACAGCTGTAGCTTTTGTACCTGGATTTTACACCTGACTTGTTGAAGACATCGAGATAAGTTTCCGTATTTTCTTTCACCATATGTGGGCAGTATGGTGGCTAGGTGGCTAGCACCTCTGTCTCACAGTGCTGGGGCCATGAGTTCAGTTCCTGAACAGGGCCTTATCTGTGTAGAGTGTGTGCTCACTGATGTGAGTGTGTTGTCTGTGCAGTGCTGTGGAAATAGAGGTGCTATATAAATGATGATGTTGGCTCAGATGAGCAAGATCTAGGTAATGTCAATATGTCTCAATGTCAATATGTCTCAATGTCAATATGTCTCAATGTCAATATGTCTCAATGTCAATATGTCTCAATGTCAATATGTCTCAATGTCAATATGTGTTTGTCTTTGCTGGGTGGACTTGTCTGACTCATGACATTTAGGAGTCTTTGTGAAAGATGGTCTTTAGTCATATAAGTTAGTGGGCAAGTAGTAAAGTGCTCATTGGATAGAAGAGTTCCATCAATATTGAGAAAAGTGTAGTCTAGTGAGAGAAGAGTAGTGGAAAGTTAATAATGTAAGAAAAGTGTAGTATTTTTTTATAAAGTGGCTGTTAATTCTTTTAGAACCCCACAGCCATGTTTATTTAATAATGCTGGACAAACACTTCCCATCACTTACAAGGAGAGACCCCACTGAGCAGGATGATGACAGAGAAACCATCAAGCCTGTCTGGGGATTCAAACCAGGACCTCCATCATCACAGTCAGCAATCTGGCTACTAGTCAACTGAGCCATCCAAGCCAGTACATGATAAAGAGCAGCAGTGGGTCTTTTATCAATGTCATCAAGGGGCCTGGAGCAAAATCAAAAGAGCTGCAAATGATACCAGGTTAGGGATTTGAACCAGGGACTACATATCAACTATCAACAGATGTCCTGTCTACTGGGCCACCAAGTTAGAACATTCATTGAAGATATGGAGAGACTTTTCTCAATGTCTTCAATCAGCTGCAACATTCAATTTACTAAAATAGATGCAGACAGGGGATTCAAACCCAAGCCTCTTCCACCACTGTAAGTAAAGGACATGGATATTAGCCTGCTGAGCTATTTCCTTTCGTAGGAAAACTTCTGTCCAGATTCTCTGTTCACAGCTAATGATGGAGCCTCTTGTTTGAACCCCAAGACAGGCTCCTTTCAACTACCTTGCCTGATACAGCAAAACAAATCACTTGCTTAAGCTGGCACAGAGGAATAGTAACCTGGTTCTCTGCTTGTAGAGTTGGTTGAGGTCTTAGTTCAAATCCACAAACAGCTGTAACTTTTGGACCTTGAATTTTACACCTGGTTTGTTGAAGACATTCAGAAAAGCCTCCCCACTTACTTGCACCATGTGTTGGCTCAGATAACTAGTAGCCTGAGGTCCTGGTTCAAATTCCCTTTATACATCGGTTGGTGCACCTGGCTGGTTCATTACATTGTGAAGAGCCCTACTTACCTAATGGATGGTCTGGCCTCATTTACATAAGGGCATAAGTTTGTGGGCAATCAGTAAAATGCTCAACTGACAGCGGAGTTCTGATCAATAGAGGGAGTAAAGAGTAGTTTAGTTTAGTATTTTAGAAAGTTGGCTGCTAGTTCTGTAGAATCACAGCCAACTTTATTAAAGAATGCTAGACAAACAATTTAACACACCATCACTAGGAGAGAACCCAATAACCACCCAACTGAGCAGGTTGATGAGAGAGGAAAGACCATCAAGCCTGTCTGGGGATTTGAACTGGGAACTCCACCATCACAGTGCAGCAACCTGGCTACTAGCCTACAAAGCCAGTACATGATACCTAGGCAGCAGTGAGACTTTTATCAATGCCATCAAGGGGCCTGGAGCAAAATCAACAGAGCTGTAAAAGTGACCTGCTTTGGGGTTCACACCAAGGAATACATATAAACTATAAACAGATCACCTACCTACTGCACCACCAAGCTGGAAAATCAGTTGACGATATGGAGAGACTCTTATCTTGGCCTTCCTCATGCCTGTTGTAATATAAAATGTGCTAAAGAGGAAGCCAAGTGGAATTCAAAGCAGGACCTATGACTGTCCATGGGCACCTCACTACTGTCTACTGAGCTAACTTATACTTTTCACAATGTCCTCAGTCAGCTGCTGCAACATTCAATTTACCGGGAAAAAACAGACAGGGGATTCAAACCAGAGATTCCTCTATAACTGTAAGTAAAGAACCTGGATACTAACCTTTTCAGCCGATTACTTCTATAAGCAAAGAGAGACGTTTCTCATTGTCTTCAATCAGTAACTTTGTATCAGTAATGGGCCATGTCTCTGAACTACAAGTCCCAGCAAACTCAATAAGCCTCAGTTTGACCATCAGTGGAGAGAGTCCAGCCACAAGTGGAGTCCTCTATTTCTCTGACTGTAAAAACCTTTGGTATCTGATTATCTTATATTTCTACATAGGTGCCTTTAGATGTTTAAAACAATGGTGTCAAATCATTCTACTCTGTGGTGGGGTTTGTACATGACAAGGACTATAGGAAGGGGAAGGTGACAAGTGATATGTGGAGTGATGATGATGATTTTGGTGTGGTCACCTCTCCAACAGGTAAATCGTGGCTGGGGGCAGTTTGTGGTAGTGGTTAAAAAGAGACCTTTGGGGCCTCCTCACACTTGGGGCAGTTAGTGTGAGAGAGAAATATTTAAGTCAGGTACAATGAAGTTATAACTAAGTTAGATACAAACCTGAAAATACCTTACTGTGTGATGAACTTCAGATATTACTCTATAAGATAGACACAAAGGATCTGATTCATTAAGGAACGTCAATGCCAATACGTGACGTATTTTGCATAAAATCATTCTGCACATGTCCAGAAACAAACCATACGTCAGAGAGTGCAGCAATATCAATTCATCTTAAAGTACAAAAGACCCTACTACAGACTACAATTTCAGGGGCGGATCGGGAAGGGGAAGGGGCGAATGCATGTAGTCATTGTACAGTATGGACGTGCCAAGCTCAAGTGCAATCAGCAGCATTTGATTCAAGCTTTGGGCATCTCCCCTCCTCCCCGAGAGCCTTATCTATCTGGCTAGTATCAAAAGACTCTTAATTTCACCGGCCCCCTAGGCCAGTCAGCAGAACACATTTTGAGAGGTTGCATAAAACATACATTGTCATACATGAATTCAACAGAATATAACAATCAGTCCTTAGATATACTAAATAATCATCACACCATGTAGTATGTATTTCCGGTTTTCGGCAAGTTAGATGAAACGCACACTGTATTTATCCAAGCCTCATTATGAGGAGCGCATTTCCGGTCTTTGTAAGATAGATGGTTTGTCTGGTTCTCAAGCCTCTTTTTGATATATGGACTTCCGGGAGACGTACTTCCGATCCCGGAGGAACGCAGATGGAACATTGATGGCCCCGCGGACGGGCACCGCGTTGTTACCTCTCTCCTATAAGCGGTGATCAGGGTATCCTGAATTACAGCCCTGGATCAAATAGCCACTATCTGGTCTCTTGTTCTGCGCATGTGTTACCTACCCCCCTCTCTTATGACCTCCTACATGTTCCCATTGGTCTTGGCAATTTGAAGCGCTATTTAAACCTCCCATTTCCTTCTATCCGATGCCTGTTCTTCGAGTTACTCACTCTCAGGAAGGATTTGGCTTCCTTCAGTCTGACTCACCTGCTGTTGCTCTGCATTACTTTCCTTGGATCAGCTGAAGCTTCTTTCCGTTGTCTCTATTAGGACTACTGTGCACCTGTATTCCCCGGCCATGTCCTGTTTTTCCATCTTCGGTTCAGCTAAGTTCTACTCCGCTACTACGTTAATTGGAACTGCCGCTTTACCAGGAACTCACCGCTGCTGCTCGGTTACCATCTACAGATCAGCTAAATTCTACTCTGCTACTGCCTCTATTTTAACTGCTGCTGTACCAGTAATTCACCTGCCATGCTCTGAGTTACCATCTACGGATTAGCCCAGTTCTATTCCGTTATTGACTCTGTTTGAACTACCACTGTACCCGTATTCACGTGCGGTGTCCTGAGTTTCCATCCTAGAATCTGCCAGTTCTTCTCTATATAGCTCTGCTACTCACCTCAGCTCAGCATTACAATTAGACCGGCTTCCCTGCCTATACCTTCAATATTTCTCTGACCTACCGTCACTCTTCCTCTATATCAGGCTCTGCCACCACTCCTTCTGGGAACCGCGACCTGCGGAATAGGTGCAGCAAATTCCATACCCTCTTGCAGGGGGTCACTGGTGAACACCACCTCCGCGCCCCTGAATGAGCCTCACTAGTTGGCAGCTACAAGGGATCCACTAAATATTTATCAGTTTCCATGACAGATGGGATTGGATATATTTGGATATAAAAACAATGCCTGATACTAAGCAATATTCTTTGCCTTAAAAAAAACTGCAGTAAGGAGTAGAACCGCGTTGGGATTATACTACAAGACCCAATACCAGCCAGCATCACGAGTAGGATGAAGACCTGCAATAACATCTTGAGTGTATTCCTTACGTGCTAGTGTTGATCTGGATTTCTGGTACGGGCATTATCCTCATTTATTAGGGATTTTATTCATCTATGTATGTTTTTAATATGGCTTTATTCCGGATTTGGAATACAATTATGGGGGCCCTTCTGACCTTAAGAAAAGAAGACTGCAAGCAACAAGGGGCCCTACTGGCCAGAAGAACAGAAGATATTTACAGGCATGGACATTTGGAATTACAAATTATTTGGGAAATGATTTTTAAACACATTTGGATTAAAAGCTGCTGACAACAGATGAAAACATCAAATTGGTGAGTATATTGGGGCTTTATAATTTTTAATAAATTTATGTGGTATAATTGAGGGTGTTTAGTGTATTTTTGGGGGTTTTATTTTTTATTATTGTGGTTTTAAACAGGGAGCTGTGTTTTTTTTTTTTAACATTTTGTTTTGTGGAACTACAGGTCTCAGTTAGCCATGGGTGTCAGGTCATGTTGGCACTTGCGGTTTTCCAAGTGCCAGCATGACCTGGCTGCCATGGGTATGTTGGTGTTTGTAGTTATACAAGCATCAGCATGCCCACACTGTTTATGGCACCCTGACCCTGGCATGGCTGGGACTTATAGTTCCACAAATCAAAATAGTCATCTGTTTTTTTAACATTATAATCGTCGATATTACCCTACACCCACCGCCCAGGGGTGTAGGAAGAGCCCTAGTTCTTTCAGCACAGGGCTGGTTATTCCTAGAGGGGGGGGGGGTTGCTTGTTTTTTCGGCGGATCTCACTCCCTAGGGAATCCAGCCCAGCGCTGAACAGCCTGGGGTTGGTTTGTCATTATGGCAGAGAGACCCCTGCCTCGTGTCCCCCTGCTATAGTGCCAACCACCCTGGCTTGTTTGCCTAGTGCTGGTAATGTGATAATCGGGGGGACCCCACGCAGTTTTCCCCGATTTTCACACAACCAGCAGTAGGCTGGCAGCACTAGGGTTAATAGTGCTCGTACTGGAGGACCCCACACATTTTTTTTTTAACATTTCTCTATTTTTAAACTTCTGACAGATGGTTCCACAACGTCTGAGCTATTTTTAGTAGCAGGATACAATATGTTTCCCAAACATGGATTTACATGCAATGCAAAGCTTATAATATTTACACTTATCTGTGATATCCTAAAACTTGCTTTGATTTCCTGCATACTGTTTTAGACACAGAGGAAATCTAACAGCAAGTCTAATTAAACCTTCCTGTGCCTTGAGGGGTCTTGGACACTCACACATCAAAAGGTCTAATTAACATGAGATTTACATGGGCCCTTTCTTCAGACAGTTGCAGAATACACATCTCCTCCACACTATTGCTAACTTGAGAATTCCCGAAGAAAAGTTACAAAACCCCAAACGAGTAATTTCCCTACATAACACATTCCAATGTAACACGATAAGTACATTGGTGCTTGCACCTCTGTATGAAATACACTTCTAGAATAAATTATTTCGACATGATCCAGCCACAAATAAGTTTGTCCCGCTCCAATCCCGCTTGCGAGCACCTCTGCCTTTACCTTCTCCTCACAGGCGGTGATGTCGGCATATCCTGGCCTTAGTCTCTTAACAGGCACCATCTTGAAGTCTGGTCTGTGCATGTGCAGAATCGCAGTCCTCCTTTGAAAACCTCCTCTCTTCCCTCATTGGCCGCGGGATCGTGGAGCACTATTTAAACCTTCCGTGTTCACCTGCCTATTCCTCAAGCTCACTTCCTGTAGCTCTAGGATCTGGCTCCTGTCTTCCTGTGTGGTGTGGTATCAGCCTGCTCTCCTCCAGCATTGAACCCCGCTGTTCAATGCTGGAGGAGAGTGACTCCTCTACCACTACCTGAGTTACCTGTATCGTATAAGCCTCGTTTCTCTCACTCCGCTGCCTCTCAGAGCTACCGCTGTTTCGTGACTCATCTGCGGCCGTTGCGAGTTACCTCTGTGGCATCAGCCTGCTCTCCTCCAGCATTGAACCCTGTTGTTCCAGTGACTCCTCTACCACTTACCTGAGTTACCTGTATCGTGTCAGCCTCGGTTCTCTCACTCCGCTGCCTCTCAGAGCTACCGCTGTTCCGTGACTCCTCTGCAGCCGTCCCGAGTTACCTCTGTGGTATCAGCCTGCTCTCATACAGCATTGAACCCTGTTGTTCCAGTGACTCCTCTACCACTACCTGAGTTACCTGTATCGTGTCAGCCTCAGTTCTCTCACTCCGCTGCCTCTCAGAGCTACCTCTGTTCTGTGACTCCTCTGCAGCCGCTGCGAGTTACCTCTGTTGTATCAGCCTGCTCTCATCCAGCATTGAACCCCGTTGTTCCAGTGAGTCTCCTACCCCCTTCTGGCTCCTCCTCACCTCTGTGCTGTACACTCTCTCGTGGGGCCGCAACCTGCAGAATAGGTGCAGCTAAGTCCACACTCCCTTGTGGGGGTTACTAGTGAAAACCACCTACCCGTTAGACTCCGCGCCCGTGAGAGAGCTCAGTCATATTCAGCAGAGTCCGGGTATCCATAGTTTTGCCGAGACAACCGTGACAAAGCTATTTATAAGAGATCCAGCCACAGTAGCCGTGAGACCTCCACACAATACAGAGAGCAAAATATGATTTTTATTGATACAAACAAACTGTGCAGTTAGTGTTTGAGAACGTGATTATCAGCTGTTGGTCATTTCCATACCTTCTAACACCTCAAATGGTCAAACGGGAATGTACAAGATTTGTGATATATAACTATTCCTTTTACATCTGAGCAGACTTCAAAATACAAACAGTCAAACACAGTTACCTGTCATTGTTACCAAGGTATAATCTCCATTTAATAGAGTGGGTAATTTTTCTTGTAAGAAATGGAAGAGATCCCTATGCTAATACACATGGGGCATTCACACATGCATATTATATTTTTACATATCCCCTGTTGTCACATGTGACAGACTTGGTTCTAACCCCGGTGTCCTCACATCACATATCCCCTGTTAAAAATAATTTGTTCCTCCCTGTTGTGTTGAGCGCCGCTGACCTCCATCTGGGACTGGATGGAAGTTGGTGCAGCACGAGTCACACAGCATGAGTCACACAGCATGAGTCACACAGCATGAGTCACACAGCATGAGTCACACACAGCCTCTGTAGGCACAGACCCTACTCCTCAGCAACAGGCAGCCTCGCGATTGGCTGCTTGTTGCACACCATTACAGGACCCGCCCCCCTGGCCTCCATGGAAGCCACCAGCGGTCCACATCACACTTCCACCCCTCTGCGCCGGGTGTTCTCACAAAAATATATATTTTTTTCTTTCCTCCTGACTGGCCTGGGCCTATATCTGTGTAGAGGCCTGTGACTGCAGCATCATCAGGCCCATTGTTAATCCGGCCCTGGAATTAAAACGATGATGGAAATAAAATGATGGAACAGACACACACAGTGGTCCTATCTGCCTCTCAGGGACCATCTTTGTTCGCACATCCTACTCCAACCACTCTTCCCTTCGGCCCTGTGCGCTGATGTGATGGACTCCTCAATCCTACAACGGAGTATATTGCATGACAGGTAGCACAGGAACCAACAAGAGCACGTAGATCAGTATGATATGTACCCATGACCACCTCACAAATGATCAGAGGCTACCTCACCTGATAATACGGAGTATGCGCACAGCAATCGGATCCTCTTACTACCCTAAATCATCAACTTCTGTCGGAGTACCTAATTACCCCACAAGCCTCTGCCCGCTGCCTAGGTTCCTGATTTCCATCAGCTCACTTAGGGGACTCAGAAATTTTGTGTGCCCTTCTAGACTGGAGAGAGGGGCCTCGTATGGCACTCCCAACAGCCTACAACTACACTATTCCAAAAGGGATCCAATGTCACCCTTAATCAAGTGTCTAGCGCCCTCCGACACTAACTAGGGCCTAGCGCCCTCCAACACTAACTAGGGCCTAGCGCCCTTATAACAACAAAGGCTTAGTGCCCAGCTAAGAGCTATGCACCCTACTTCACGAAAGGGCCTAGTGCCCAGCAAAACTAAACTATTGGACCACCTGCCCAAGAATTAACTATTGGGCCTTGCGCCCAGAAACTAAACTATTGGGCCACCTAAACTAAGGGACTTAGTGACAGAATAACTAAAGGAGCCTAGTGCTCCGCTACTCGATTGGGCTCAGTGCCAAACCTATACCCTAGCTGCAGCGTGCCCGCAGGACCGAATGCTCGAATTGTGGCAGGGCCTTGTGCCCTCTAGTGAAAAGGAGAGGAAAGAGGGGTGAAGGCATGGACCCGGAAGAAGGGGTGCCCACAGGGGCCTTACTTGTCTCCGGTGTCTTTGGGGGTCTTCTCCAAGGATCCCCCCCACTCTGCCATCCTCAATGCTCTGCCGCTGGGTCCCCGGAGTCTTCTGTGCTTGATCCAGGTGATTCTTCAGGATGCACAGTAGCTCTCTGCATCCACTATCTCTGTCGACTGCTTACTTCTTTTTCCGGCGTCTTCTCTATTCTCCAGTTGCGCGCGGCTTCTCTCTCTTGGTCCAGCGTCTTCTCCGCACCAACAGTCATGCTTCCTCCGTCTCCTCTGCTCTCTGTCAGTGACTTAAGAAACGACGGCGTGCCATCTTCACACGCCGTTGTTCTGACACCGCATAGCGAAACGGTGAGCCCTGATTGGCTCGCTGAGACACCAAACATCTAAACGGCTGGGAGATGAGCCCTGATTAGTTCACCAACCCGGAAATTAGCGGCACAGAGGCATCGATCCGTAGGGGTCCACCAGACTGCAGGCCGCCCGATGAGCCCCTCGGTATCAGGTAAGACATATGGCCTCCTGGGTAAATAAGTGTGTCACACACATGCATTATTCTGGATCCGGCTCAACACCCTCTTCTTTCTGGTTTGTCAGACGGCTAGTTTGTATTCATGAGCAATCATGGTACAGTACTGTCTACTACTGGTGTAAGACCTTGGATATGTCACGACATTCACTAGAATAGGGAGCACCTGCTAAATCTGACGCTACTGACCTACGAGGCGCAGAGTCTAACACATCACTGGGGCCCCCACAAGGAGGTATGGGTTTGGCTGGGTGGGAGGTATAGGTGAACGGAACATACTGATCAAGCAGTTGCAGGGCCTATCCCATTGCTGGGCAATGGGCACGTTGGCTGGGGGAGAGAAGGCATAGGCTCCTGCTAGTGCAGGTAAGAGCAGGGACGGGGCCTGACAGGGTAAAGTACACCTGTTTAATAACACTACAGTAAGGAACCTAGCTGATTATATTTATGGGTGAATTTGTATGAAGGTAACTATGACAAGAATCATAATAATCATGTAACAGTGTAGTTTGTGTCCTATTTTATCTTACTTCACTCTAAGGCAGTGGATCCCAAACTTTCTCAGTTCAAGGCACCCTTAGGGTCTCCATAATTTTTCCAAGGCACCCCTAAGCCAAAATAATTATCAAGTAGTCCCCCGGCTTGCTTACGACCGGCCTTGGGCGCAGCCCCCCTGTGAGAACGCTGCGGCACCCCAGGGAGCCACGGCACCCAGTTTGGGAACCACTGCTCTAAGGTCTAAATAAATATATATTGTAGAACTTCTGCCACCTTGCCACCTTGATACACCCCACAGATATCAGTTACAGACAGCTTCTTCCTTGAAATCAAACATACTTTTATTGTGTGCATCATAATAAACAGCAACACTTCTTGTCAGGGTGACACCAGTAAACAATATCAGCTTCCCTACACCTCCTGGTGACCCTAATACTAACTAACCACAGTCCAGCTCCCTTATAACTGGCCGTCTTGCTCAGCATCAGTTACCAACACAAATGTACAATTCTGGTTTACACAAGTCTCCTCCCTTTAGTCTATTTACCCCATTAGACCACCTGTGTGTGTGCATGCTAGAAGTTTGATTGTGTAAGGTTTAAACCCCATATGCAGTTTACCCCTGCAGGCTCCCCGGGGCCTCACCTGTCCCTATGCAGGAGAAGTGTGAGCCGAATAGGCCTCTTTGTTACAATATTTATTACAAAATCTTACCAAAAGAAACAACCTATTTCTCCAAAAATGTATTTACTTTGGGGGAACAAAGAAATGAAACAGTTAATCCTGTGAAACATGAAAAATACATGAAAATTGTTCTGGTCATGAAGCTGAAAATCTGAGGGTCAGTAAGTAGTTAATGATTTGCTGATAATAATAAAAATTATAATAATCAATAACATAGTTCCTAGTACTAAGATAACAAAATAACATCTGTCATAATAGGGAGTATGTGTTCCTTATGATGGGTGGAGCTGGATATGCTCTATATCTGCATTCAAGTGTCTGATTCAAAGTTTTAATGCTAAAATTACAGGTTGATGTATACAGGCGGAAAAAAACGATCTAAATAAAAAGTAAAAACATGAAGTTGTAATGCTGGACATAAAAGCAGCTCGCTGTCCCCTGATAGACTAGCAGCATTTTAGAGGACAAAAAGAAAAATGACATATTCATTATAGAGTACCCATCGTGTAGCTGTGAACAATCTGACACCTTTCAAAGGTCACTGTCACTAACGCCCAGCCTGTCTCCGATACAGCAATCTGAAACAGCTGGCTGTGATTGGAGTTACCTTGGTAACTTACCAAAAAATACACCTTTTCTGCCACCGCAAAGGATTTACTATGGTGTCCTTAAGTTCACCAAAACCACTTATTAATCTTACACACGTCAATCACATACAACTGTAGCATGAGCCTTAGTTGGCTTTGTAAGTTCACAAAGAATCACGGAGAACATGCTAGATTAAATTTATTTAATCCAAAAAATATTTCCAAGGCTTAATTACAAAACAGTTAATAACAAGACATACAAGAAAAGTTGCACAAATAAGTTTCAGAGATACAATAGGAAATAAAACCAGAGTCACTAACTTACTAGACTTGGCGTGTAGAAGTACACTTTGGGACCAATGGCACATTTCAATCTAGATAGATCACCTCATGAAAATGCACACGTTATTGTCTAAGACAGAAGATTTTAAACCTTTTTCACATAGCTCTCACCCCCACCTGAGGAATAACATTTTAAATTAGGTCAGATTATTCCCAAGATGACACAGGGCGTTCAAAGTGAGTTAGGGATGTCCTGAGATCTGGAATGTTCACAGGGCCTGAGTTCTCACCTCTGCTCATTCTGCTTGGTCGGTCAGGTCCACATCCTCTACATACAAAAAAACTCCTCAGAGATGCTTATCTGTCCCTGGGCCTGACTAATTTCAAAAGACTATTGACACTTGACACTTGTTCAGACTTATGTCATTTAGCAAAGCACACGTTGAGATTACATTACAAGGTTACATACAATATACATTGTCATACCTGAATATTAAGGGAACATAACAATAACAAATAATCCTCACAGTCACATACAAGTATTGGAAAGCATAATAAAGCACATGACCACATTCTTCTGCACAGCAAAACACCACAAATCGCTTATCCAGCAAATAAGACATCGTGATCAGACTTACACTGCACAGGGATAATCATTGGCAGTCACTTCGAGTATTCCTGGTAAGTATTCACAGCTGCCCCGATGGTGAACTTCATGGAAGCATGTAAGGTGATTATACAGTCTACTCTTTACACTTATATGTTTAGTTATGAGCTTCCAGCTCAGACAGGTGATTAATATGCTGTTGTGTAGGGGTGACAGATACTCCTTAAGTTGTTGAGCTTGTTGGATAGAGGCTTCCCCATCATCTTGCCAATCCCAATGCCCCCACGTTGCTCCATCATTGATCAGCACTCACAAGCAGAGTGAAGGTGCAAGGACAATGCACTTGGTGGTCATAAGACCCTGATGACTGCACTCTGCGCGGTTCACTGACAGCAAAGGTATTGGCAAGTGCGCCCATCACCTCTACTCTCAGCAGACAGAGGCCAGTGTGTGGAAACTTTGGATCTGTGCTCGGATTCCGTTTGGTGTTGGAAAAAGATTTGTCTGGTGCCGAATCTTTTGAAAAAGTCTAAATTCAGCCTATTCCTCATGAACAGCTGCCTAGAAGATGGGGAACTTCATGACATAGAAAAGGTTGAATATAAAGGAAAATTATACAGAAATGTGAACATAAAGGCACTTGTTGTGGGTGCTTGTTATTAACACTGTATATCTGTGTGTATCTAGCAAAACGAAAAACATGAGGTATTGGTTCATATTTTAATCAAAACATGTAAGCCTGAATCCCAACATCAAATGTAACTCGTTGTATGCAGATCCTACACTGACCATTAAAATGGTATCAATATTAACTTTTTGTTTTGTATACATATAGGGCATTTATATTGCCATGCAGCTGGTACCGTGTATAATATGGGCTTATTTCTTCTATAGTAATATAAACATATTTAGTTATGTGCTCAGTTACCTCTTTAATGTACAGTTGTGTGTGGGTGACAGATATGTTTTAACGGGGTGGACCGAATATAATATACAGTATTCTGAGGTAACAATTCTGCAGGTGGTGGTAATCGGATTACCGATTATCAGTATTCCGACAACTGGGATTCCTACATAAAAAACCCGATGGCAGAAGACAAGTGAAAAAGAAGCAGGCTTACCTGAAAGACGAAGAGGGAGATGTCCGATGGCAGCGCAGGCTGACAGGCGGTGATTCCGACTGGAGACCTGTCCGGTACTGCAGTGTGACGTGAGCGCGACTTACTTCAATGGTAATATAAAGCGGCAATGTCCGGACCCCGCAGGATAAGTGTTGAAGCACTTAGCCTGAGCTACCTGAGCACTCCCTACCCTCAGCACACCTGGGCACTCCCTACCTCAGTACACCTGGGCACTCCCTACCTCAATACACCTGGGCACTCCCTACCCTCAGCATACTTGGGCACTCCCTACCCTCAGCACACCTGGGCACTCCCTACCTCAGTACACCTGGGCACTCCCTACCTCAATACACCTGGGCACTCCCTACCCTCAGCATACCTGGGCACTCCCTACCTCAGTACACCTGGACACTCCCTACCCTCAGCATACCTGGGCACTCCATGACCTAAGCATACCTCGAAAAAAATATACTTCTCAGCAGTTGCTTTGGTGGTGGTTGAGAAACATAATATCATCATCTACTTATTTATGTAGCACCATTAATTCTGCAGCACTGTACAGAGAACTCACTCACATCAGTCCCTGTCCCATTGGGGCTTACAGTCTAAATTCCCTAACATACACACACATACTTGTTTTTATTGCATCGTGAGTACCCACCCATGTCTGGAACATGGCGTATAGGGACACCCCGTTCCTAATGCCCTGTCGACAGAACAATCATAGGGGTATGTGTAGGATCGGTTTGTCACCAGAGTTACCACATGAGATTTACACTTTGACTTTGCATAAAGTACTGACACGGTGCAAGATGGGGAAAGTGTCATGTATTTTGACTGTCTGAGGACATCCGCATGCCCGCTTACACCGGCACCTAGCCATGGGGGCTACAGCCCTGTTCAACCACTTTGCATCATTTCAACAAGTTTGATCCCTCTTTAAAGCTGTTATACGGTTCTTTATGTAGAATTTTACCCCCGACCAGTTCCGATCTTTCAGTATGGATGGCTCAGCCATGAGGCACACAACACAGTCTCTCTTTCTGGGCACCCGGCATGTCTGTATAAACCTCATCAGGTGTTTCTCCACAGCTTGGACCTCTTCTCTGTCCCAGGATTTCCTCCGCACTTCTTTGCAACCTGAAAGGAAGTAGCATGGTCCATTATGGCTCTGCAAAATACAGAGAAGGCAAAGTTCTACTGCCTAGCAAAACTGTGTGCTACACCTACCTGTGGAAGCCCTGGCTGGGCACTGGTCCCGCGTTGCCAGGTCCATACACCGCCTCTCTTCTGACGTGGAAGTGTCGGCTAAACACTTGGCCACTTGTCCCTCTGTCACGGGGGATTGCTCATCATCCGACATGTCGCTCTGTAGCTGGACCGGTTCTGAAACAGATATGTAAATGACCGAGGTAAAAGTCAAAAGCATACATCAGACACCAGATTTTCCACTTACCGTCCGGATCAATGGGCATCTCGCACAAATTCTTTCCATTGAATTCAGCCAGTCTGCCACTTTTAAGAGCCATTAACAGTCTAGTTGGAGGGTACCTTTGGGGAGGCGGTAATACTGCCGGTGCACCCTGATGTCATGCCGAAGGAAGTCTGCCAACTGATCCAGTTCTGTGTCGTTTGGGTTGAGGAACTTCGAGAGAGTGGCAATGTGCTTTCGAAGCTTTGTGGAAGACAGCGTGTGGGGATGTTTGGCCCCACACTCTCTGGCAAACAGTCGTATGCAATCGGAGCCTCTGAAGTGTGAAAAGGCAGCTGGTCTGGCGAACATGTAGACATTTTGGCTATCCTCTCCACATTTGTCACACTTTTCTGCAAGAAGTTCCATTGCAGCTTACATAGCTGGTGTCAGCAGGATGTGAACTTTTCTCCCTCGTTTTCCTCAGATTTCAATGCAAGTGAAGTGCTGGCAAAGCTTCCTCTCAACCTCGGAAAGCGCTAGGGACACATCTTCGTGGAGATCTGAGGGTACCTCTTGAGGAGAAAGTAGTCAGCAACAATTTTGAAGCTTCCCCTTCCCTTCTTCAATTGAATAAGATCACCTGTGCCAGGGTGACTTTTGCAAGTAGTGCCCAGTGGTTAACCGTAGGCTTGGTGGATAGGTCACTTTGGTAGGCTTGCAGCTTCTCATCGAGGTACAAGTGCATCTTTTTCACATCTTCCGTGAAAGGTAAGAGCTGACGCATGTTCCACTTGGACTCCTTAAGAGTTTTCAAGGCAGCCGATGAGATCAAATCGTTCTATCTCATCTCATATAGCTTCCTGAAATTTCATGTGTTTTCAACCGCAGCAGTGCAGCCCTCCATCATGGCTCGGCACTCCACAATGCTCACAATCTTTTGCAGGCCGTGCCAGATCTTGAGTGCCAGTGAGGGCTTCTTAGATGTACCTGTCTCCTCGTCATAGCCAGCTACCAGCTTCACAGCATCTACTACGTGCAGAAAGTTTGATGGGGTGGTAAGGTCTTCAATCCTCTCCAAAGGGGTAGCTCTTGTGGCCTGTAGCAGTAACCTGCCCATTTCTCTAAGCTTCTGACAGATGTACTCGTGCCTGCCAGCATCTGATCTGACCCGGTTGAACAGATGCTGTCCCATCTGCATGATACATCGATCATTTTTGACTGCATATAAGACTTCATCCTGAGTCATGTCTCTCGAGAGCTTCCAAAAGCCATCACTGATGTCAGTTGGAACAGGCCAAGCAAAGGCGCACAGGGACTGTACTCTGTTCTTGCCAGGTGTGAGCTTGTTGCCCCTTCGGTTTAGCTTACATCTCTTCATGTGTCGCCACAGGTATTTCCTTGCAAACAAGCCCTGGCAGGCTACACAGTGCATAAAGCCTTCAGCATCCATCTCTTTGTCTGGAAGTTTGCACGGGAGCAGAACGCCATGGTCTGCCCTCATTGCCTCAGCATTGTCTGCAAAGCTGCCCCTTTTGTGAAGATGTGCTATTTGCATGCACCTTTCTTTTGAGTGCCTAGGGAATTTCAGGGCCCAGGCTACTTCAGTCTCATTACGGTGAACATGCTCCATGTGTCTGGCAATTTTTAAGAGTGGCTTCTCACAGTGCAGGCAGTACTGCTTTTTGTTATATGCCCTGGAGCCATGATTGTTTCTGGATAGCGTTTGGACAGACACTGCGTCGTCTCTCCGACCATCTGTGTTTAAAACATGGCTAGCAGAAGGTCGAGAATGGTCGTACATAGATCTCATCTCTGGGTGCCTGCACTCTGCTGCGCTGGTGGGCAACGGGGCATCACCGCTGGTGTCTGAACCGCTCTCCTCCCAAGTGTCAGGGGCGTACTCATCTCCCCTGCTCTCTGGGCTATAGTCGGAGCTACCGGTGGGCTCTGTCATGCTTCACTGTCCCTGGTTTACCGTCAGCAGCAGACAGATTTGACTGTGGCTTTATCCGCTTGGTGTACAAAGCGCATCAGGATGAAGTCACTTCTGTTTCCTGCTCCTGCTGTGCATTTGGATGGAATACTATCGGTGGAATGCTCACACACTTTTCCCCCTCCCCATTGGACACACGCACACTTTTGTTCCGACAAATGTGACTCGCGGGGACATAGCAGATTTTTATGTTGAGCATATCAGCAAGGTCCCCTTCTTTGCTTAGCCTTGAGAAGCTTTGAGGTGACCTCAATTTTTGTCCCCGTTACGACTCAGGTCCCCACAGTGTTGGTGTGTAAATAGGTCAATGTCCCCACAAGCATATGAATGCAGGTACACACACACACACACACACACACACACACACACTAAGGTCAATTTAATAGCAACCAATGAAGCTACTAGTATGTTTTTGGAGAGTGGGAGAAAACTGCAGCACACGGAGGAAACCCACACAGATAAGGCCATGGTTTGTAATCCAATCAAGAGAGATCAATACATAAATGAACTTTTTGAACACTTTATTTAATTGCTACCACGCATTCCAGTCCTCAACTTAGGACTTTATCTCAACAATCTAGTTCATATTCACAACTAAAAATTAAGTTCATGTTTAAAGTTAACAAAATAACTTTTAAGTTATAACTTCAATTTGAGTGTCATCGGCTAGTTAATCTTTACTGATCGAAATATGAACAAGGCGTCGCCAATGTGTAAAAAAGCAGCAACAGAAGCCAATGCCTGGAAAAAATAAAATAAAATGAACATAAATGGAAAATTACATAAACAACAAACAAACACCAAAAACCAACTTCTATCATGAACGCTGAAGATATGTACAGTTAGCAGTTGGGCAACTAAAGATATTAAATGGAAGTTCTCTTATGTTCACAGAAATAACTGTAAAGTTATGTAAAGCGCTACGGAATTTGCTGGCGCTATATAAATAAATGTTGATGATGATAGCACATTTTTTTAAGATATAAGGAAATGTTTACATAGGACAATTATTTAAATACTCTTTTACAGGAAGGGGACAATATGAGGAAGCTACATGAATTTCTGCTTTTCCCACTGTGTTGGATTCTCTTTGAATAACAGTTTTGTTTTTTATCCCTATCAAAGAGAATTTAGTACTGTGTTTTTTTTAGAGATTGATAGAAACATCTTTCTAATTTATGGGGATTTTTTTTTATACACTTTTTCGTGATTCTTCCCTTATCTTTCATTACATTAACTCAACTCATGGAATATACTCCTTATTTATGAATATATAAACTTCCATGGAGTTGTGTTCTTCAGTTTGCGCCTTATAATATATATGTGATTGTGCGTTTATTTTCCTTACATTCTAAATCAGTGGTCAGAGTACAGGGGTAAATTATCCCAAATGGGGTAAAAATGAAATTCCTGGGGGTAATGCTGCCGATTCATATGCTGTCAGTTGGATTGTAGACCCCTTTAAATGTGAAATTGCTGTTGTACCAGAAGAGCCACAAGGGTTGGCAGAGGCACTTCTTGAACTTCTATGCAATAATGAAGCACGTATTGCATTTGAAAACAAAGCAGATCTGTCATATTTTTGGATGTCAACAGCTGCAAAGGCATTCAAAACTGCACATGAGGAGGCAGTCAAAAAGTTGCTGCTTTTTGCAACAACCTACCTTTGCAAACAAGGATTTTCCACTCTAACGAACATAAAAACAAAGCAGAGAAATTGATTGGACGAAGACTGTATCCAAATTGCTCTGACATCAAAATGCCCCAATATTAATGCTCTCGTATCAAAAATTAAGCAACATCATTTCTCCAAAACCTGAAGTTTTGAAGTTGAAGCTTTCAAAGAAATATTGAATAGATTCAACAAAATTTTGAATTCCAATAATTAATAATATATGATTTCCTTCCTTTCAAATAAAGGGGGTAACGTCTGCATATCTAAATATATTTTGGGGTAAAAGGTAAAAAAGTTCCCTGAACACTGTTCTAAATATATTATTCTTTGGCCATTGATTTATTTTTTACCATTTTTTTTTGTATGTATTAAAATGCAATACATAGATTTGGACGCCATAGGCATATGCTCTAACACTATGAGCACACTAGCAGATATTTTATGGGCCTTACTAGACCCAGATCACCTCTTACACAGAGGAAGCAGCAGTGAGCACTTCATCTATTCTCTGTGCCTGTCATTGGGACACCATCATGACATATAGGGATAGTATACCTCCCAAACGTCCCGATATAGGAGGGACAGTTTCGATTTGAGGACTCTCTCCTGCTCTCCCGATTGGGGCATCTTTGTCCTGTGGGTGGGAAATTTGGGAGGTGCCGCATGCACTGGTACGCACAGCAATGGAGGTGTTTGGAGGGGAAGGGAAGAGAGTACAGGGCGACCTAGCACTTCAAAAGCACTAGGCACACCCCCCACCCTGTCCCAACGCAAGATACCCAAATGTTGGGAGGATAATGTAGTGACCTCTATTACACTGCATTCCCTATGTGTCTAGGTAGCCAGCAAATGTTCAGGACACCTGATCACTGTTTACGTGTTAGACGTCTTCCTCCCAGCTCACCATGCTTCTATGTTGCAGCCAAGAGCGGCCTCCTAAGTGTAGGACAAGGACCAACAAAGATTCTATGTCACTGACTATGGGTATTAACTTCCCGAAACAGTGAAAATTAGAAGAAGAAGCTTATCCTGCCGTATTGCTTCTGCTACCAAAGGAGAAAGGTGCCATATGGAACTTAAAACTTCAAGACTTAAACAATAAACACACAACTCCATTGTATTTGTGTGCGGCGCTGCGGATACCTTGTGGCGCCTAACAAATAAACGATAATAATAACAAAATACTTACAACGGCACTACAGATTTTGGTGTCTCCTACAGAAAAGTGTGCCATAACTCCAATGATTGCCATGGAAATTGCTCCAATCACAGCATTCATAAAATCCTTAAGAGAGAAATACAGAAAATATTTGTTGTTTACCTTACATAAGTGACACAAGTAATGGGTACAATAACACAGAGTAGCAGGTAGCAGATTATGTGATATACCACAGTCGCAGTATATAAAGGGGTAGGAGGTATTCTCTATCTACTAAAGGGGTATTCTCTATCTACACCACTTCTCTTGGAAAACTAATAAGCTCCTTTGGATTTCAGTATCATCTCTATGCGGATGATACACAAATTTATCTATCCTCTCCTGATCTTTCACCATCTGTGTTGTCTCGCGTTACTGACTGTCTTTCTGCCATTTCATCTTGGATGTCTTCTCGCCAACTCAAACTCAATCTTTCAAAAACTGAATTAATAATTCTCCCACCCAAGAACAGAAGCTTCCTGCCTGACATTTCTATTTCTGTTGATAACATGACCATAAATCCCACCCCGCAAGCTCGTTGCCTAGGTGTAATCCTTGATTCACAACTGTTGTTTATTCCCCACATCAACTCTATATCTAAATCATGTTACATACACCTAAAGAACATTTCCAGAATACGCACATATCTAACACAAGACACTGCAAAAACATTAATTCATGCACTCATCATCTCCAGCATCGACTATTGCAATTCTCTCCTTACTGGTCTTCCCAAAGTCAGACTTGAACCCCTACAATCTATTTTGCACGCAGCGGCTAGACTGATTTTCCTTACAAACCGTTATTCCTCTGCTAATCCACTCTGTCAGTCTCTACATTGGCTGCCTGTATTTCAACGAATCCAATATAAAATTCTTCTACTAACATACAAGGCCATCAACAAAATTGCACCGACATACATTTCCTCACTTGTCTCGAAATATCTCCCTACTCGACACCTCCGTTCTGCACAAGATCTACGTCTCTCCTCCACTCTCATCACATCCTCCCATTCTTGGTTACAGGATTTTTTCCGGGCTGCACCCACGTTGTGGAATTCCCTCCCACGCACAATAAGACTTTCCT
Organism: Mixophyes fleayi; assembly: GCF_038048845.1. NCBI lineage: Eukaryota > Metazoa > Chordata > Amphibia > Anura > Limnodynastidae > Mixophyes > Mixophyes fleayi. The sequence goes on along the minus strand of NC_134411.1, from coordinate 87,554,703 downwards.
CTAGTCTTCAAACCTTCAAGCGTTCACTGAAAACCCACCACTTCAGACAAGGTTATGAGATTCCTCAACCATCATCTTAATTTCCCTAGATTACCCTATTGCCATCCTCTACACTGCTAACGCAAGACAACAACCTTCTGACCAACATTGCAACACACACAGCCCACTCAGTACTTTTACCTTTGCAGTCTGGCTGGTCCATTGTGCAATATGATGTAGCACATGCCCCTGTGTTTCTAACTCCCATTGTCCTATAGACTGTAAGCTTTCGAGCAGGGTTCTCTTACCTCTCTGTCTGTATGTATTACCCAGTATTGTCTTATTAATGTTTGTTCCCAATTGTAAAGTGCTACGGAATTTGCTGGCGCTATATAAATAAATGTTGATGATGATGATGATAGGAGGCTGGACATGCCTAACTTTACAGAGGTATCTCCTGAGAGAAGAACATGCGTTCACTTTGAAATATTCTGAGCGAACAATCTAAACACACTAGTGCAAATTGAGGCGGGACTAAAATGACGCGATTCTCTGTGCATCTAGTCATGGAGGCGCCAATCCTGTCCACTTCACTAACAAGAAGGAGATGCAGGGGAATGGTCTGCTCTTCCGGGGGTCTGGGAGACCAACCTGGAATTCGTGAGCCTCCCGGACATTCCAGGAGAGTGGGCATGTATGGTACATATATATTTTGGTGCATTATTCTGAGTCCCCAGCGTCTTATATATAAGGTAAGTGGTCAATAAGTGGATATGTGATCTTTGGTATCACACTGTAGGCATCCAAAGCTGTTGTGTGCTTTTACCATTGTTGTCATAACTTGAGACAAAAATGAAATGTGATACAAAAAAGTGGGTACTCACAATGATCGGCCAGAAGAAGAAGGTGATCTTTCTGTTCAATTTGGTGAAATATAAAAAGAAAAAGAAGGCTGAGACAACGATTTGCAAAGCAAGCTGGAAAATATAAAAGCCATCGCCCGTCAAGATGCCAAAAGCAACACAAGCTGCGGACATCACTACCTGTAAAGGGACATGAAATTGGAAAATAGGATTAACCTTTACATATATATCTGAATGTGTAGAGAAGACACAGCCGTCAGATGCAAATGCTGGATACTAGGAACAAACACAGTATTAGGGAGCAGGGGACTTATATATTGTCATCTGATTGGCTGGCATGAGCCTGGAAAAACAAATATGCATGATTGACATGGGACTAATGGTGGCGATCTTACTAGTGTGCATGAGGCTGGTATACTGGCTACTGGTTTATATATGGTGGCAATGAAAGTGATTAAATTCTAGAAAGGGACTGTAAGTGGAATGGAGGAGACCCAGAACAAATAGGCTGCATGTAACAGCCTCTGAGAGACTCCAGCTACAGCAAGGCCGTAACTAGGGCTGTGCGATAGGGGCGACAGCCCAGGGCGCAACACTGAATGGGGGCGCAGTTTAGGAATGTTTTAGGTTCATTTGGTTAAAATTGACGGCTAGGGGGGCGGCATTTGTCTTTCTCACCCCAGGCGCTAGAATTCTAAGGTACGGCTCTGAGCTACAGAGAGGGAATGTTAGTAAAATCTTTTATGTTGATGATAGTGCAGCTTTAAAGGTACTTAAAAATCAACAAACAAGTGTGGAAACACGCTAACCGCTCCTTAAATGCCAGTGTAAATATATAGGCGGTACAAAGCGCATTCCATGTACACTGCAAAATCCATCAACCAAAATCTAAAGCAGTAAACTGGTCAGTATAACCCAGTTGTGCATGAACAGATGCTTCGGTACTTGTTAATTATACAGGCGCCACAGCATTTAAAATGGAGTAGAAGCTCTGACAGATGCTGTGTCGACTTCATGAGAGAGTGAGGAGAATGAAGTGGGGGGCGAACACCGGATAACAGTGGAGGACACAAGACAGGATCCTGCACAGCTCAACCTGTGTCAAATGCAGCATCAGTATTGTAAAGTGCTGCACCCATATAATTAACAACTACCAATACTCTTTATAATGTAGTTTAACAACTTTTATTTATTTTACATTTTTTGTTAAGTTTCATTTCTCTTTATGCTTTTTAAATAACTCTTAATAAATGCCACTGTTATCAGACTATATATATGTCTACTCTATAACTTATTGGGTGCCTGTGTCACACACATCCTGACCCAATAGGCACATGGGAAAAAAACAATCCCTCTCTCACCAGACGTAAGATTTTTAAGATGCCAAAAATACTCTTCAAATACTGCAAGTCGAGCTTGTCTGCAATCGGCATTGCTGCCCTCCTGGTAACAAGTCAGTGACCAAAATATCGAATAACGGGAAACAGTCCCAATAGCTGAAAGCATCAACTAGTACTCCAGGAGCGCATGCGCAGTGGGAGGAGTGAAGCCGGCGACACCTGGGTGTACGTAGCAGAACGCTGAGGTCTCTGACACTTATTTCAGTCCAGGAGCACTAACTACATCTACCAGAATAACAATATTGTCACACCTAAAGCTTTGTTCAATGCAGCCGTGATAAGTGATCAAGTTACAAACAAAAGATTAGATAGGATCTACTTTATATTATATCATGATTTAACAATGCCAATCAAAGAGTGATAAACTACTAGATTTTGTACTATAACCTCACATATGTGATAGTATAATAAGATGTGCAAAACAATAGGGGTTGAGGTATATAATACAACATGAAATAAACTATATTTTACAACCAAGAAAACAGTATCCAATAAAAAAAAACAAAAAATAAATATATATATATATATATATATATATATATATGCATATGCATGTAAGGGGAGTTGTACTGTGTATCTGACTGTACAGAATAGATACATAGACATGAGAATTGCTCAAGGCTCTCTATGCACTTGCACAGCGATGCTGCTGCCGATCTCCTCCCGCTGGGTGTGACCATCTTGGGGGAGTTTCCTGTCTGACTGCCGGCCCCGGTTACGTACATGTGTGCCGGCTATGTGTAGGCCTGGTCCCCGGTATGTCAGTGAGAGCAGTATCCCGGGTGTGCAGCAGGTTATGGGCTGGGATAAAGGGACAACGATCCACCACCAACCGGGGATTTAGCTCCGGCAGCCAAGGTACAAACACTGTGCATATGTTTTATTCTGTGTAACTATTACATGGTGCATCTGAATGTATTTTAATACATCTCGTGTATTCTCACTGCAACCCTAAGCATGGTGCAGTGCTTGTACCTCTCATCTGGTCCACAGGTAGGCAGCCTGTGGCTATCCAGATGCTGTGGAACTACAAGTCCCAGCTTGTCTTGTTTGTGGATGGGTGTAGCTGCCTGCGGCAGGCCTTGCTGGGATTTGTAGTTCCACTGCAACTGCAGAGCCATAGCTTACCTACCTTTACTCTAGTCTGCAGAGCAACTGTTTTATACACAGCTGTCAGAAATTATGTGTTGTCCATGTGTATTCTGTATTACTCCTGGTCTAATTTACTTGTGCATTTAAAAATCTGTGTATTCTACTTCAATTCCTTGCATTGTTCTTGATTCTAATAAATAGTATTATAGTTCTCTATCCACCACATTACCTTTCTCTTTGTATTCATTGATCCCATTTCTTCTTTATTTCCATTGTCAAAATCTGTTTTTATATAGTATTGATTGTCATTGGTTCTTAAATTGATACATTGAATATTGGTTCTTTACCCACAAAATGGCACAAAATTATAAGTACATTTCCCATTTAAAATGTATGTGAGTAGGCAACACATATGCTTTAAATGGGACATGTACTTCTTTTAATTTTTAATTTAGAAACTGCTTATCATGTTGCAGTAAAAAGTTGCTTTGTTTTTCCATTTATATATTTTGGAATTAAAGTTAAATTTTAGGCATATGGTATACATACAGTAAACTCTGTAAATCTTATGAGTTATTATGAGGAGACCCTTTTCCTGCTCACATAAGATTATAACCCTCAGCTCAGTTTTGAAAGACACATGTTGTAGACAAACTAACAGTTGTGCTATATTCCATCCAATTCTTCATGATGGACTTGACAGAAATCCATGGAATATTTGAAATTATTTTACATTTTTTTTTCTGTTTTTCAATAACCGTTTCTCTTTTCCAACTGCGGCACTGTCTGTCCCTCACAGACCGGAGTATTTATATTGAAATCAATTGGAATATTTTAATTGTGGATACTCCAGTTAAAGAATTATGTTCCATCTGATGACAATTGATTGCATCAGGGTTTATTTATCTATCTCGGCATAAGGGTAAATAGTTATGTAATAAATAGTTGTTTTTATATAATTTAGCTTTAGAGATTTTTGTTTTTGCATTTGACATTGCAGAGTATTTTTGTGTTGATCAACAGTGAGAATTTCTGAATTAAATCACTGTTATTCCTGAGTGTAATAAAATAAAATGCCGGGGGGGGGGGGGGGGGGGGTGATACATTATAGAGCAACTGTACATATGCTACAGAGCTCTATCTTCATACCACAAGCTTAAAATACAAGCTAAAACTGGCATTGGGACAAGGTTGGGGATATAAAGAGGTTGACATTTTATTCCATATATATATATATATATATATATATATATATATATATATATATACACTAATTTTCTTCATTTTTCTGTTAGTGTATATTATAAAACCTATTTATTTTCTATTTCAGCTCAACATAACATTTTAAAAAACAACAAAGCAAAAAGCACAGTAAGTATTTGCTACCGTCCCTGTGTGTACTTTTACACAGATTTGTTTAAATAATAACAAATTTAAAATAAAAAATCCTTGTGTTTCACTTATCACCCTTAAAATATGCTACTTTTGGTGCATTTTTTTGTATTTACCACAGGTAAACCCCCTGCGATTTATTGGTCAGGCCTTGTAAACATGACTCATTTTTCAACCATGTGACTCCTGGGATTTTCGTTAATTTTTCAGTTGCAGTGACTTGGGCTGAATTAGTAGATGTGAAGGGCAGCATAGGCAAACCAAGGGGTTTTTCTAATGCCTGGAAACCCCCTCCAAGCCTGGGGCACTGTATAATTAAGGTGGCTGGACCCTGCCCCTGCTTCACACGGCTCTGCTTGAAAAGGGAGAGCTGCGTGCACCTAACAGTAGTGCATGCAGCATTGCCCATGTACATTATAGGGATAGGAAGAGTTGGAGAGCAGCCAAGCACTGTCTAAAATTATAGCCACACCCCCATGCATGTTGGTCACGCCCACTGGTGGCGTGGTGTGGAAACCCTCCTCTACAAATTCTGCATTTGCCCCTAGGCAGGCTTAGATGGGCATTTTGGAGCCCAGCAAATCTCTGCCCAGGAAAACTTGTCGGAGTCACAGCGTTAAAAAAAAAAATGTCTGTCTGACAGTGACCGAAAGGTATTTTTTGGGTATTTTTTTTGTTATATAAATAAGAACTTCACTCAGAATTAATTTCCCTCAAGAGTACCCCTCTCCCCTTAACTTGCAGTACCAAGGGGATTTCAGAACCATGTTCACGGCCATTGCACCAGGTATTAGTAAGGAGACCTGTTCTACACATTTTAACAAGGAAGGGGCCCTCAGTGGAAAATTCATCTTTGGTAGACCTTTTCTTTTGTTTTGGCTTATTAACTGTTTTTACTTATTATTTATACTTTTCTTTATTGTAGTGACTGGCAAAAAGGTTACTATATTTTACTGACAGTAAATGTGAGCACACCAGATTTAAATTTGCTTAGCTCAGGGTTTTCCAACCCCAGTCCTCAGAGAGCCCTAGCAGTGCAGGTTTTCCAGGTCACAAGTGAAATAATTACCTGGTGATCTTTAAAAAGGTCTGCGATGTACATACCTGTGCTCCAACAAGGAGATGTGGAAAACATGCACTGTTAGGGCTCCCTGAGGACTGGGTTTGGGAAACCCTGGATTTCATGCCTGGGGAGGAAGAGTGATCTTAGTTTTTGTCCAACTTCCTGGAGGCCGGGCCTATAACACTGTGTCTGTGTGTGTCATCTCCAGGGCCGGATTAACCCTAGGGCTAACTAGGCTACAGCCCAGGGGCCTCGGGCATCCAGGGGGCCCTTGAAAGTGCTCAGCAACATTATTGATCGGTCGGGGGCGTGGGACCCGATCAATGCCGCTGAACACTTTACCTGCGGTCCTTCCCCGGCGCGCTGTAGTCTCCTTACTGAGGTAATCTCGTGAGTCTCACTCTCACGAGATCTCCTCAGTAAAGAGCGCCCAGCGCACGGGGAAGGACTGCAATGCCGGGAGAAGGAGGTAAGTGCCTTGGGGGCGGCTCGGCTCACCGGGGTGGGGGGGGGGCTCAGATCACGGGGGGGGGGCCCTCACGGGGGAATGGAGGCCCTCACGGGGGAATGGAGGCCCCCTTAGCCCAGGGGCCTCCATTCCCTTAATCCGGCCCTGGTCATCTCTAGTCTTGGCCGCCTGGTAAAGGTAGAGGATGTGAGAGACCGGGGGGTAAATGTATGAGCATGCGGGTTCTTCAACACCCGCGTGTTCGGCGATTAAATTTCAAGCGGCACTGCATTGTAAAGGGAAACTTCCCTTTACAATGCAGCACCGCTTGAAATTTAATCGCTGAACACGCGGGTGTTGAAGAACCCGCATGTTCATACATTTACCCCCAGATTACTATCTTATCAAAGTGACTTGATACATGCAGATGAACTTTCCAGGTCGCAAGCAGTCTGTTTAGGAAATACTGTAATATATGTTTGTTTGGTTTTTTTTCTGCAGCAAAAAAGTTAATAATTTGCAAATCATCTTATCAATTGGGTGATATGAATTTTTAGTAAAGAAAGTTATCATTTATTTATATAGCGCCAATAATTCCGCAGCGCTGTACAGAGAACTCGCTCACATCAGTCCCTGCCCCATTGGAGTCTAAATTCCCTAATATAGACACACACTCACACACAGAGAGGGAGAGACTAGGGTCAATTTTGATAGCAGCCAATTATCCTACCAGTATGTTTTTTTGTTTTTTTTTGGAGTGTGGGAGGAAACCCACGCACACACAGGGAGAACATACAAACTCCACACAGATAAGACCATGGTCGGGAATCAAACTCATGACCCCAGTGGTGCTAACCACTAGGCCACTCTGCTGGCCAAAATTATGAGCCGTTCCCTTTTTAATTTGCTAAAAATGAACTACGAGTACAGAGGGATTTTTACCCCCAGCGATTTCAACTCCCATTCCCTCCCCTGCGCACTTCTTTAACTCCCCTCCTTCCCACAGCTAAACATCCAATCAGCATCTTACTTCAGTCTATCTGGGCAGCTGTGAACCAGTAGCCTTGTTCAGTCTCGCACTGGGGGTGAACACTGGAAAGAGCATACTAGTAGGTCAATTGGCTAATATTAAATTGACCTTAGTCTCTCTCGGTCTGTGTGTGTGTGTATGTTAGGGAATTTAGATTGTAAGCTCCAATGGAGCAGGGACTGATGTGAGTGAGTTCTCTGTACAGCGCTGCGGAATTAGTGGCGCTATACAGATAGCTAATAATGATAGTGTATTTTTCCAGAAGGGAGTAAGGCAAATCTAAATATATTTTTATATTAAAATAATAATTTTAATAGTCCATGTTGTACATCTGAGACGGCCACCTGAAATATGTTTTAAGTTAGAAAGTGGAATTGCAAAGTGTTCATTATGTTGGTTTGTTTTATCATACCATAATTAAGTTATATAGGTATTGTATACTTTATAAGCTAAAGCCATACTGCAGAGCTGCCATCGATCGGGGTTTGTTATTCGAAGCAACTTGTGCATATACTATTACAATTAAGCGTAGGGCCTTTTCCATTCTATGTAACTGTTTTATATATCGCTTAATGGAAATTTTTTGCCCACTTCTTTTTTTAAATCAAATCTTTATTGCACAGTGCTACCCACGCTGCTGTAATTTGTATGTATGTTCTGTACTTGTCTAATCATTGGCATGTATAATTTGGTGTTGTTCAATTTTTGTTTTTTTAGATCTGTGTGGAAGGAAACATAGCAAGTGGAAAGACCAGCTGTCTTGAATATTTCTCTAATACTGCAAATCTTGAGGTATCCCTGTCTATATGAAGCGATCGGTTATCTTTATCCTGCTTGGCAGATGCGTTCGCAGACAATGTCTGATTCTGTAGCCTTGACAAGCTCCGATGGCGTAAACTAGGGGCGTGAGAGTAATTCAGTTCAGTGGCGGAAGAGAAGGTCCAACAGGCTCCCATACCAAAAACTGTGATTCTTTCCAAGTGCCTACCAATGACTGTCCCTATTAATATAATTAACTATTGTCTACATTGAGTTATGAAGGGAGGTGCTTTGAAGTATCATTTATAATGTCATTTGTTTTTTAAGGTCTTGACGGAACCTGTAGCGAAATGGAGGAATGTCCACAATCACAATCCGCTGGTAAGTAGCAGGGAAAACAAAACACAACGTTCTATCTATAGATCTAGAGGTATATTAAATGCAGAGTTCTTGAATAGGAGCACCTAGGCCTAGATCATTGGTAATCAGATGTTCTTGGAATACTCCCATGATGTTTGACTGGATTAATCATGAGTGTGTTTAGTGCTGCTTTCACTAATGCGTTTTCCTCTCTGATATTAACCTGCTCCTTACCAGCCACAGTACTTTGACAACATGGCGGGGGCTGTGTTTCTCTAACACAACATTAATTAACATGGTGTTAACGGGTTCATGTCCCCTTTGATTGCCAGCACACTTTGTTCACAGCGAGTCCGCATACTCTTTAACTTGAAAATTTTATTCAGACCTATGTCCTTCTTTATTCAAATAAGCAAATAAATTATACAATTCTAAATGTGTGTGTATTTATTGTACGTTTCTTTCTTTGTGCAGGGTTTAATGTACCTGGATCCTTGCAGATGGGGGTTAACGCTACAGACCTACGTTCAGCTCACTATGCTTGATATGCACACCAGACCATCGGTAATTACAGAACGTCTCTTTAGAACATTACCACCCCCTCCCTCTCCTCAACCAATACAGCCATATAATTCTATGTCTGGGTCACACGCAGTCCAGGAGATTCTCACTGATGCTGTAGCTGACAGCCCGGGCAAGTTTATAAGGGATTGTGGTTAAGGTTGTTGTTGAGTTTGATTTGGCAAGCAGGAGCAACCGTCCAATCCGTATCAGCGATGATTCTATTGCAAACGTCTCCTGGCAAGCATTAGGGTCTGTGACTGCGATCATCACTCCTGGATCCTGTTCATGGAAGTCCTACATTTCCAGTTGTGGTGGGAGCTTCATTCATTTAAAGGCGTTCTCCTAATATCAGAGGAGCTAATAATGAAACAACAGAGCCTAAACTATCTTGTTAGTAAAGGTGTGATCCATTTTAGCATTGCTAAAGATTCAGTAGATGGCATGTCGCAGTCATTCCCTAAGTGGAATCAACATGTACTGTGTCCAGAGAGGCTTCACCTCGACGGAGTATGACTGACACTATTGGATAAAGCTGGGTACACACTACAGAAAATAACTGCAGATGTGATTTTTGCAACGATTTCACCAACGCATGAAAGCCCCGATGAGCATGCAGATTCATGTGTACACACCTACACGAATTACCTTCAGATCTGTGCTCCTCATCTGTCATAACCATCGGCTGAAAAGATAGTGACACTGCATACTTTATAAAGATATATGGATACTGCCAGTCGTGAGTGCTTGCTACACACTTCCATATTTGCCTGACATTGTTCCGATGTTGATTGTGATTTTTAGGAAGTTTATAAAATCAAAGGATACAGTGTGTTTTGTTGAGATAAAACATGATGGTGGAAGCGTACACCCTAATGCGTTATCTGTCGTTTATCGTGTGATCGGCACGATGATTGGATGGAAACCCTATAGGGCTAGATTTACGAAACTGCGGGTTTGAAGAAGTGGAGATGTTGCCTATAGCAACCAATCAGATTCTAGCTTTCATTTTGTAGAATGCACTAAATAAATGATAGCTAGAATCTTATTGGTTGCTATAAGCAACATCTCCACTTTTTCAAACCCGCCGTTTAGTAAATATACCCCATAGTGTGTACCCAGCTTTACTGATGGATTTTACTGCTGATCCATTTAAAAACCCAGGAAGGGAATGTTCTGCTTAGCGGCTGGTCGCATGTCATATAATACTCAGAATGCCACATCAGAACCAGGTTTGACACCTTTTGTGAGGCTGACAGTAATATAGTCAATTGAACAACATTTTGTGCATAGGTCGAATCGCCATCTACCCTACCGCTCTGATATTCTCTGTACTTAGTCACTGCCTGTCTCCTTCATGTTCAGTGGGGGAAGCAGGTTTCCTATGCACACCGCTCTCTCTGTTGTAAGGTTATTGAACAATACATAAAGGAGACACTTATGATTGTGTAGCGACATCTGCTGCTCTCTTTTACATTACAGTAGTTCCCGCAGTTTCAAATATCTTCTGTTTGTAACCTAAATACGGTATTTGTGGGGTAACTGACACATGCTATTGGCTAAAAAATGTGTTTTAAGTTTTAATGGTCTGGTGAAGGATCGGTAATGAAATTGGATTTACGTTACACATGTGGTCTACCCACAGTGAGAGTAGATTTTGTTGTTGCTGTAAAGATGTACCAGACTGTCTTCTGAACCAGCTGTCCCTTGAATAAGGTGTCTGTGTGGATGGCTTTGTATGGTACATTGTCTGTAACTGCAGTTTGTCGCTGCTACAAGCGTTGCCTGTGTGAACGCACTCTGACTTGTACCTGTGTGATTCATTGCAGATCGCTGCTGTTAGAATGATGGAGAGGTCCATCCACAGTGCAAAGTACATATTTGTAGAAAACCTTTACCGAAGGTACAGTATTTTTTTTTTTTTATATAACTTAACTGTTTAACTTTAGTTTAAAGTAGACCATGGATTTTATCTTATTACATGAGCTTCTTAATCCAGTTGGGAGACGCCTCTCTCTCTCCACCGAGGGAGGAGGGGTTGTTTGTTTTTTTTGAGCTGCAAACATTTTTGCTGGAGTTTGCCCTGAAAAGCAAAAGTCTTTCCACTACGTGATCATTCTTGGCTCATACAGCTTATCCTTTGTCATGCCAATCATTCTTATTCCATAGACTGTGTCTTATCTTTATCCTCTCCCTTTAAATGCCTCTTTAATAACTCTTTAATAACTTCCAATCTATTCTTGGTCCAACAAATGCCCCCATATTGATTTCACAAAGACTGGTGATTCCCAACCAGGGATTCGGGAACCCCTAGGGGTATTTGAAGTGTTCCCTGGGGGTTCTCAGAAATAAATCGGTAATGGCTGCGCTATTGTGGATGGATCTAGTTGTGATGTATCTCCTGTCAGGTGACATATCCAGTCCGGCCAAGGAGCCATGAAAGGAGGCGTTAGAATGATCAGAATGGCCTGTCACCCTCTAGACCAGTGTTGGCTAACATGTGACATTCCAGGTGTTGTGAAACTACAAGTCCCAGCATGCTTCGCCAGTATATAGCAGCTTATTGCTGGTAGGGTATGCTGGGACTTGTAGTTTCACAACACCTGGAGTGTCACAGGTTAGCCAACACTGCTCTAGACAGCTGCAGGTTGCCGTAGTTCTACAGTATCTGGAGATTAACTTTACTGTAGTGAAATTGGAGTCTATTTCTTTTTGCAGCATTTCAGTGGGCTAGATAGCGTTTTGCTTATCTTTGAATATGTGTGAATTTTGTTCGGGGGGGGGGACCCAATGACATACACAGGCCCAGTAATTTCTTAAAATGCCCCTGTCCGGAGGGCTACAGATCACTGCCTCCTCCTGAAGGGCATGCTTCCGCTAACCAGAAAAAGGCACACTTCTTAAAACAAGAATAAAGCCATGTTTCCTACCTAGTTAATAACAATACATAAACGCAGAGCGCCAAGCACCTCTTTCTGGCTACGATAGACAATGGGTGGTTGTTTAAACAAGGGAAGTAAAAACAATCACAAAATGCAGCAGCAAGGACTTCTGAATCTGACCAGCCATGTACTGAATTGCTACCACCAGCCCCTACAAAACATCTTTATAACCAACGAAAAGATAATCTCTCAAAATGCAAGATAATAAAAAGATGATGGTTACATCAAAATTGGTTTTACATATATTGGGCATCAAGAGCAACCAGAACCACAGTGTGTTTGTGTTCAAGTGCTGCAAAACATTTGGAGGTTCCCAGGGGTAAAAATAAAATCTGTAGGGGGTTCCCAATGTAAATAGGTTAGGAACCGACTGCTCTTGACCAACAATGGATGGTGAACACTTGAGCAAAGTCACCAGCAGAGGGAGCTCTGTGAATAGGCATTATGCAGCTATGAGATACTCATTGTACATTTCTCCTGTCAATCCATTTATGATATGATGGACATCTCTATATGCCTGTTATTTCACCTTTATTCTCAGCAAATCCTGTACATTTATTTTCTTTAAAATAAGCTATCTTAACAGAAATGGTGCAAATCGGTCAACAAGTTTGTATAAGCCTATCAACACGTGTGGTTGGTTTGTAGAGATGATACATATAGTATTTTATTTCTATACTTGGTTTTTATATTCATAGTTTAACATTACAATGAATGACATGTTCAGAATCTTTCTGCAAAATATTGGCCTCATTAGGCATTTGGCTGCGAAATATCGTTCCTTTCACTGGTAGAATTTGGAATGTCACTCGGCAGGACGCAAAGATTGCATTAGGAGAACTTAACACCTCTGCAAAACTCCAATCTCTCTAATATCATATACACATACACAACATGGACTGCCAACATTAGGGCACCCCTGTTTAAATTGCATGTTTCCCTGAATCTGTAAGCGTACACAGTCTCTCCAGGGTACAGACGTAAATATTAAATTTTAATGCACATTTACTATTTATTTGCTGAATTTAACAGATTTTTTTTTATTTTTTTTCAATGAACGTGGCATTGTGCAGAAGTTTGGGCACCCTGTCTGTTGGTACTTCAGTAACACCCCCTTTGGCAGAAATAGCAGCTTCCAAAAATGTTTGTATCCAGCTACAAGCCTTTCTGTTCATGCTTTAGGGAATTTGAGATCACTGATTTTCAATAATATTGAATTCTGAGGACTATGAGGGGCCGTTCCAATACATTAATCTTTTGTTCCTGCAAGCACTTCATGGTTGATTTGAAAGTACGTTTTTGGATTGTTGCTGAAATATCCAACCTCTTTTCAGTTTCTTCACTGGAACGTTGGCTTCTAGGATTTGCAGATATGTAGTTACATTCGTTCTTCTTTCCACCCGGACAATATTCCCTGTTCCATTGGCTGCCACACAACCCCTGAGCATAGTAGATCGACTCGCATGCTCAAAGGTTGGCAGGGTGTTTTTTCTTCAAAGGCTTCAACTGGTTTTCTCCAATGTATCTTTTGTGGCTGTGGCCAAAAACCTATTTTATTTATTTTTGTTTAATTAGCCCAAAGCACTTTGTTTGTTGCACTTTTGTTTTCTAAGTATTGTTTTGTAAACTTCAGAAGTTGACTTTTGCCATGAGGTCGTAGGAAATGTTTCCTCATACTTACCAACCTTTTTAAAGTTCCTTCCGGGAGATCTCAGGTAGGGGGGGGCGTGGTTGGAGGGCGGGAGGGGCGGGGCTCTGTGAATCGCGTCATTTTTGCCCCCCCCTCCCCACTACAAAATGCAGTTTTTTTTGTTGCGGGCCAAAATGACGCGATTCAATCGAATTGCGTAATTTTGCCAGTAAGAGGCCGTTTGCGGGATATTTGCCTGCTCTCCCAGGAGTCCGGGAGATCTACCCGAATTTCGGGAATCTCCCGGACACTCCGGGAGAGTTGGCAAGTATGTGTTTCCTGCTGACAACTCGTCCATACAAATCCCGTTTTTGGAAGCAACGCTGTTTTGTGGACTGCTATCCTGCCGTCAGCAGAAACTTTCTGCGCGTCATTTGTATAAGCCGTCAGATCGGCGGGGAAAAATAAATATATTACTGAATTCACTGGGAGGGTGCCCAAAATTTTGCAAATCCCACCTTCACTGCAAAGGTTGTGTTAACTTCTTTTCACTCACAGGTTTAGTGAAACATAACTTTTCCCTGATAAAATTTCATAAAACATTTTTTATAAAATAATGTGTATGTTCATCATGGAGATATAAAAACATAGAGCTATAGGGAAAGTTTTTTTTTTTATTTTGTTTTGTTTTGTTTTGTTTTGTTTTTTTTGCATTTTGCAGTAATGTGAGTTCATATTTCTGTTGTGTTATTTATAACAAGGGGAATTCCCTCCCGTCTCAGCTGCGGCGGGTGGTGTGACTGATATGTGGCCATCTGGCTGTGCATGGGTTGAATAGATGAAAGGTTTAAAACCCATCACTACTTGCTTAAATCCATCATTTAATGATTGTCCTGCAAAATATCAGTCAATGTCTGTGAGTAAATGAGGCCACGCATGTATATTGTGCAGCATATGGGCAATATTGTGAGGATTGGAAAACTGGTTACAAATGATTAAAACCACATAAAGGCATACTGATTGTTCTTCTGCTGCAAAACCGTTGCTATACATTTTATATAACAGTTCTCCCGCCCTGTGCTGCCTGGGCCCTGTGCTGCCTGGGCCCTGTGCTGCCTGGGCCCTGTGCTGCCTGGGCCCTGTGCTGCCTGGGCCCTGTGCTGCCTGGGCCCTGTGCTGCCTGGGCCCTGTGCTGCCTGGGCCCTGTGCTGCCTGGGCCCTGTGCTGTCGCTGCCTGGTCATTGTGCTGTCGCTGCCTGGTCATTGTGCTGTCTCTGCCTGGTCATTGTGCTGTCTCTGCCTGGTCATTGTGCTGTCTCTGCCTGGTCATTGTGCTGTCTCTGCCTGGTCATTGTGCTGTCTCTGCCTGGTCATTGTGCTGTCTCTGCCTGGTCATTGTGCTGTCTCTGCCTGGTCATTGTGCTGTCTCTGCCTGGTCATTGTGCTGTCTCTGCCTGGTCATTGTGCTGTCTCTGCCTGGGCATTGTGCTGTCTCTGCCTGGGCATTGTGCTGTCTCTGCCTGGGCATTGTGCTGTCCGGGCCCTGACTGTCTCTGCCTGGCCATTGTGCTGTCTGGGCATTGTGCTGTCCGGGCCCTGACTGTCTCTGCCTGGCCATTGTGCTGTCCGGGCCCTGACTGTCTCTGCCTGGCCATTGTGCTGTCCGGACCCTGACTGTCTCTGCCTGGCCATTGTGCTGTCTGGGCCTTGACTTGACTGTCTCTGCCTGGCCATTGTGCTGTTCTGGGCCCTGACTTGACTGTCTCTGCCTGGCCATTGTGCTGTCTGGGCCCTGACTTGACTGTCTCTGCCTGGCCATTGTGCTGTCTGGGCCCTGACTTGACTGTCTCTGCCTGGCCATTGTGCTGTCCGGGCCCTGACTGTCTCTGCCTGGCCATTGTGCTGTCTGGGCATTGTGCTGTCCGGGCCCTGACTGTCTCTGCCTGGCCATTGTGCTGTCCGGGCCCTGACTGTCTCTGCCTGGCCATTGTGCTGTCCGGACCCTGACTGTCTCTGCCTGGCCATTGTGCTGTCTGGGCCTTGACTTGACTGTCTCTGCCTGGCCATTGTGCTGTTCTGGGCCCTGACTTGACTGTCTCTGCCTGGCCATTGTGCTGTCTGGGCCCTGACTTGACTGTCTCTGCCTGGCCATTGTGCTGTCTGGGCCCTGACTTGACTGTCTCTGCCTGGCCATTGTACTGTCCGGGCCCTGACTGTCTCTGCCTGGGCCCTGTGCTGCCTGGGCCTGGGCATTGTGCTGTCTGGGCCCTGACTGTCTCTGCCTGGGCATTGTGCTGTCTGGGCCCTGACTGTCTCTGCCTGGGCATTGTGCTGTCTGGGCCCTGCTGCATTCTTCAGAAGCTGCTTACAAATCCTTAATATCTCTAAAATGCAAGTTCATCCAATGTGAATAGACATCTTGTATTCATGTAACCTATAGAAGACTAAAAGTTCACACACCCCGTCAGACCTTAAGATGAAATTGTATGTAAAATTGTTATCCGTAACCACAACTATTCCATTTACTGTAGGACAGGGAGAAAATAAAATAAGTGGTCGGGTAGCTCTATGCTACGCCTGGGTAGTGGTACCACTCCTACACCTAGAGCAAAATGTAAATACTCTATTAATATGCATATGGCTCAGTCCTGCTCCCCCCTTTAAAACTAGGTATTATCTTTTATTTATAAAGCACCAAATGACTTCCGCAGCCCCGTACATAGGTTATAACATAAGTACATACAGATGAGAACAATGGGAACAGATATGTAGTATAATAAATGCGTGGATGCAATTATTCGGACAAATCACGTAGCATACAGAAACTATTCAGCATAAAACAAAACAGGTACTTACAAGAGGACGGAGAGTGAGGAGACACAAGACTTAGAGCAGAGGACGCTGCCCACGAGAGCTTACATTCTAAAGGGCGGCGATAATGAGTGACCCTTTATTATATTATTGTATTGTGTACAAATAGTGTAATGTGACCTTAGCATTCATCAATAATTCAAGCCACATCATTACACTATCTTAAGGTTTTCAAATGGACGGAGATATCTGTCAAATACTCCGCCACAAGGGGTCTCACGGACATTTCGGAGACACCTTGCCTGTGATTAAATCTCTCCCTATATTTTCCTGGGTTTGAAAGAGAACAACTTAAGAATTTTCAATCAAAGACTTTGTACGAGAGAACTCGCTGTCAGGCTGAAAGCAAAATATGTAAATTCTGTACTATACCAGTTTAGTTTAGTGGGCCAAAGTCCCCCACTGTCACACTGCGGTGTTATCTTGTCGATGTTTGTGCAAATCGGACATGCAACATACAGCTGGTCGGCACGTTTGGGACCTACTCTCCCATTAATTACCAATCTGTTAGTGATCAGGATTTTTTTGTGGATTTGGGACCACATTGTAATGTATGAATATCTTAATACTTCTCTGCACATTTGAATGTATTCACGTCAGCAGCTGTATTGCCTTGTTGGACAAAGTTAAATGTGACATTGATGTCTCAATCCAAAATAACTTGGAAAATGATAAAATTATTGTTTAGCCTTTAGCAAGGATTATTATAAAAGAGTATATCTGATATGGGAGTATATTATTTATATTCAACAGAAAAGCGGTATAAGACTTTTCTGTTGTTTTTAAATTAAAAGCAAATCTTAATTTGAATGTTGACGCAATCTATAAAGAATTGTGTGTAATTGGGAAAACCCTAGCGTGACATGGTGGAAATATGTACGATTTGGTGTTTGCTTTTTCAAATAACTTCCCTTTTTGAAAGAAAATACCACTATTGTCCTCTTTTACTGTGCAATGAGGAACAAGTGTTGTATTACATGACATAGCATGTCTCATTTACCAAATGTTATTTCTGTTATAACTAGAATCACTTTCATATCCAGCTGGTTTTTGTATTCTTGTAAAAAGAGGAATCAATCTCCGTAGACCACAAAGCGATACCCAGTTAATAGCCTAAACTGGTTTTAGGGCCACTCGAATTAGCCTAGTTTCTAGTCCCACTTGCTTAACTGTATTTTATTATTTCAAAGGATTACTTTAATTTAGGATTTTTGTAGCTCTACTCTTCATATATCACGGTTTTGGGCAAAGGGATGTAAGTGGAGTGGGTTGTAGAGTCAGAGTAACAATTGGTGAGAGAATTGAATGTAGTTTGTAATGCATAGGAGGAGGTCAGGTGACGAGTGCGGGAGGTGGCGTGGTAACACCATCCCTTCACCATGACCCAGCCCTCGGCTATGTAATGCCTAGCTTCACGGCATTACATTGCGGGTGGCAGGACCTGATGTAAATCGCATCATTAAGCTCCACCTATGGGATGTGGAGGGGTGCCTACCATTCCAGGAGGACTTCCTGAAATTGGGGAGCCTCCAGGAAATTCCAGGAGAGTAGGCAAGCATGTTTATAATGTAATTTTGTTTCCAGCCATCTGCATGCATCTCTGTTTGCAGTGTCCTATCCCTATCGCCAATAACCAATTACCTAGCCTTCTAAGCACCCTATAGCGACCGCGCTAAGCTGCAGTGATGATACATTCACCATAACAAATGTCATTTTCCAGCACTGATAAATCGTCATTTTTTTTGGTGTCGTTTAATACCCTGTCGCATTGACACTTCTCAGACTGTGACATCTCCATTAACTCCTCTGCCCTCTGTGCTTTGCAGTGGGAAGATGCCTGAAGTGGATTATGTGGTGTTAACGGAGTGGTTTAACTGGATCACAAAGAACATTGACATCTCTGTCGACTTGATAGGTAAAATAACTACGTTTTTCTAATACTTTGTTTGTGCGGTTTTAAGTGCAGATTAGACTAGGGCATTTTGTGGTTTTTCCAAATGTACCGTTAACCCTGAAATTTTATGTTGTTGCTCAACAGCGCTTAAAAAAACAACAACCTGTAATTGTAGCATGCAAGTCATAGTTCCTCCCTAATGCCAGTGGCATTTTATGCAGGACGAGACAAAATTAGCAGTCATTCTTCTAGTTTAGAAGATGACACCGCCCACTGTAGATCTGAAAAACACCATGATGTTCCTTGTGTGTTTTTAACACAGTTTTGCACCCCCATCTTAGCATAACCTATTGTAAGTTGTATTTTCCTAGAGAGCAACAAGTCTAATTTACTTAGGATATGTTCATGGGAAAAAATAGCTACATGTACTTATTTTAAAGTCTGTAATTATTCAATATTTCAGAGATTAACCCAGGAACCATTTCATTAGGTTACTGTTAACCCGATAGTAGCGAGCAAAGTTAACACTGAATTCCGTGGGGTTGAAATGCTGTTTAAACTGTACAGATGTGCCTTGTATTCTCTACAAGGGGTATACAGTTGTTGTCATCATTGTGTAATAGGCTACATCCATATTTTGTCCTTTAGCAACATATACATGTCTTCCTACACACACTTCCTATTTTGTCATCCTAAAAATATATATCCCTTTTTTACTTAATGGACATTCATGTAGTATTGCACAGGGGCAGCAGAGATGTAGATAAGACCCCATCGTTCATCCCAACCTATACATCTTTGCTAAACGGCTATCAATCCCACACAACCTGTACACAACTGGCAACAGTCATGCCTGCCAATCACATGGGTATTTGTTATCAAACACAATATTACAAAACACTCCTAGTTCAATTTTTAGAGAGAAGTACAAAAGCCAGTCTAACTGGTTATCTGACATGCCAGGAAAAAAAATGTTCTTTAGTATTTGTTCTGAGCACTCCTTTCTCTGTAAAAAATACTTATAGTTTGTGTACAAAACGACGTACTGTATAGTCCAATCATCTGGAACAGTTGTCAGTCTGAGCTTCTTGCACTGTCTGGTTACTGCGTAATATAGAGGGGGGAAATCTGTGGCCACAGGAGCCCATCAGTCCTACACCGAGCAGCTTTTTGTTGCTGGTAAATAGAATTGATTTTGTGTTTCCTGTACAGAGATCCACTGGGAGAACCTGCTGCGGGAAATTCTAAGTCTTTTCTTGTACTTTGCACTGAGTGTCAACAAATGGCTATAAATAGCGAATAACTATGCCTGATGGCTTTCCCCTCTTACAGTGTATCTGCGGACATCGCCTGAAACCTGTTACCAGAGATTAAAGATGAGGTGTAGAGAGGAAGAGCGGGTGATACCTTTGGTAAGACCTTCTGATGCCTGATCTTCATCATCAGCATCATCATTTATATATTTATATATATATATATATATATATATATATATATATATATATATATATATATATATATATATATATATATAGCGTCACTACTTCCGCAGCGCTGTACAGA
The DNA here is from genome assembly GCF_038048845.1 of Mixophyes fleayi. Classification (NCBI taxonomy): domain Eukaryota; kingdom Metazoa; phylum Chordata; class Amphibia; order Anura; family Limnodynastidae; genus Mixophyes; species Mixophyes fleayi. The sequence continues at coordinate 87,534,856 of NC_134411.1, read as the reverse complement.
GAACTCACTCACGTCAGTCCCTGCCCCATTGGAACTTAGTCTAAATTCCCTAACACAGACTAGGGTCAATTTGTTAGCAGCCAATTAACCTACCAGTATGTTTTTGGAGTCTGGGAGGAAACCGGAGCAACTGGAGGAAACCCACGCAAACACATAGAGAACATACAAACTCCACACAGATAAGGTCATGGTCGGGAATCGAACTCATGACCCCAGTGCTGTGAGGCAGAAGTGCTAACCACTAGGCCACTGTGCTGATCTTGACCAATACATTGCCAATCAACTGAATGAGTAGGAATATATGCATCTGAATAAATAAATAAAAAATACAACACCTTTAAAAAACAAAACAAAACGCTGCTATGGGGTTACGTTGATAATCAACACCAAAATAGTCAGTGTGCTTAAAAAGTAGGAAAAGTGAATGATAAATTCTAAGGTGTGTTATACTTTTCAGTGGTTACTTCAAAGACTTCTTTTGCTTTGATCTTGTTATGATAGGATTACTCCAAATTAAACATATTGATATGTTTTAAAACACCAAATGAAGCCATTTCTGTGTGGAAGTTAAAGAAAATTGTAATTCCTGTCCCCAAAATGCAGCATTGGGAATGGTGCTTTTTTTTACTGCAGCAACAGTCATTTTACAATTATTTATATTTTACAAACATGCCAATGTCCATTGATGTCCGCATTCACACATATATTGGTCCCAGATATGTAAGGAGCGTTCAGTGCTCTAGTATTGAATGGCAGAAGTAGACTATTGAAATGCTTGGCGTTCATGTTGGCACAAATGATCGTGTGTAATGTGTTTGCAAGACCTATAACAAGCATAAGTCTGCTATTCATAAGGCTAGGAGAGCCCCATTATTACCCAGAAGGCAGTGCAGTAACGGCGTGTTGATCCTTCTACGCACTGCCATGAATACAAAGGGGTCAGACGCTCTTTTGAGAACAGTAATGGAGCAGGTAGTCGCTGTGTAAGTTAGATCAGAGTGACAGACTGGTACAGGCAGCTGCACTTAATAATAGAGAATTGTATAATAGGAACAGGGGAAGACTGGTCTAGGGATCGGTACAGGTCAGTCAACTCCGACAGGAATTGTTTAGTCAATGAACAATAGGATGTTAGGAGAAGAGAGGGTTGGTGCCTCTGCTGATGCTTGTTATTAAATGTGGATGTGAACACAGGTAACGTTACAAAAATGTTTTTGATTATGAGCCTCTAAGGAAAAAATACATCATTTTATCTTTCAGGAATACTTGTACGCGATTCATGGACTCTACGAAGAGTGGCTCGTTAAGCAGACCTCGTTTTCCGTGCCTGCACCTGTTCTTGTAAGCATTGTGTAACGTAGCGTTTTGTTCTCTCCCTGTGCTCCTTTGTAAGACTCCAACAATTCGCCTAATGGAAGAGTATTCTGCGCTCAGCTGCGTACCTGTAGCTCTGCTGTGCATCTGTGGAATGCTGCTAGCTGATCACAGGAAGTCAGACAGGACTGATTGTCCTCTATGGAGATGAAGCCACGCAATTCTGTGTTCTCTGGATACGTTTCCATAGAGGAAGTGTGTCCTATTTGACTTGGGTCGAGCAGTGTTGTGCTACTGGCTGAACGCAGTGTAAAGTTAGCATTGCACAGACGTATAGCAATGCAGTGTTTCCAGGCTCACAGAAGAAAACGCTGTACGTTTGATAATGGAGAGACGTTTACTTACAAGTGGACAGTTACCAGGGCAAAGCGAAAATAAAAAACACTAAAGCTCAGTACTTTTATTACTAGACTGTACTTTCCCTTTAGATCGAAGTGATACAAATAGCTCCGTTAACCCCCTAATATTGAAATCAGGCTGACGTGTTTTTGAAAGCTCTATTTCTCTATGCAGATATCTGCAAATCCTCTTCATGCAGATTGAGAGATATGCAATAAAGGACATCTTGACATAATTACCTCTTTAGTAGTAGACTTGTATTGATACACATTAATGTTCAGTGGTGAGTTTACTCATTACTGAAAGAACATTTGCTCTTTACACATTGTGAAGATTTCCATGTTGTGGGCAGGATCAATATTCATTATATTGAATCCTAGCAATGGACTGGACATCACTAAAGTACTATATGACCAATAAAGAGGTTAAAGGCTGCATTCTTACAGATGTTTGTTCAGCCTTGTAACAAAAACAACATTATTTTTTGTATTCTATTCTTTCCTATGCACCAATAGTGCTACTCTCACACTTATCCCATTGGCTGGAAAGAACCTAATAGAGACCAGTGCCAAATACTGATAACCGAATGTAAGAGGGAAAGTTTAATTCATATAGTAAAATACTGTATTTACATTCCTCCTTGATTAAAGTGTATTTAAGTTTCACGTTCTCTGTTGGTGTGTATGAGGAAAGTCTACTTACTTTGGCTCTTCTTTGCGCAGGTCATAGATGCGGATAAAGATCTGGAAGAGATGAATCGGCACTATGAAGCCAATCGCGGGAAGATCCTTTCAGCTTGACAAAAGAACCTGTTGTACTTTAGAATGTTCCAAACAGCCATCATGTACATCAGTGTTTCCCAAACCCAGTCCTCAAGTACCCTTAACAGTGCAGGTTTTCCATATCTCTGCTGGATAGGTGTAGTCATTACCGACTGACACACTGTAACAGATCCATAGGTGGTATAATTATTTCACTTGTCGTCTGAAAAACTTACACTGCTAGGGGTCCCTGAGGACTGGGTTTGGGAAACACTGGTGTACACTTTGCCGTCACACATTGGAAGCGGACACTGTTGGTGATCATGCAGCCTCTCCATTGGCTGTGTCCAGTGATGTGTAGGTAACAATTGTGCTTTATATCTTACCCTGTGGGGAGACCCAATCGGACCATTATTTAGGGACCAAGCATTTGTAGAGGCGGGCTGCTTTCAGTGTCAGATTGTCCTGTAAGGCTGTTAGTGGATACTGCAATATTTATTTATTTATTTTCTCAATTTTATGTTTTGTTGTTTTTTCTTTTAATTATAAATGTGTTCTTTAAGGGGCCAGTAGCTCTCCCCCCCCCCTCTCTCCTACATTTGTTGTACTTCCTAGTTTACTATAGATGTGCATAAAGCAGAGCTTGATTTATAACCTAATTGACGAGGAAATATTTTATATGCCAGACAGCTCACTCTTGAATTCCACTTTTCTGTATTGTCTTTTGATCACACACAAGTGTATATATGTAACGAATATCAGCAATTCTCTAGATAAATCCGGTCACATAGGCAGGAACTAGACAACTGCTCTCTAACCAATGATCTGTTTGAGCGAATAAATATTACACAACTCCAGTGAAATAAAGGCACCCATTATACTGTATGATTTTTCACTTAATGCTATTTTGCATATGTGGTAAGTCTACCTAAGGATCACTGATGTCCCAGAAATAGAAAACTTAATTTTTATATTTATTGAAAGCACAAGACAGCGCTGCATAACATGTATAATTGAATACATTTTATGTAAAATGTATTTAAATAGCAAATAAACATATAAATTAGAAGTAGCTGAGAGAGAGAGAGAGAAAAATAATACAACTATTCCCTCTCATTGATAATTGCTGGATTATAATAGATAGTCTATGCCAGCTAAAATGTCTTGGTGGAACCCTATGATAGGCAGTTCCTTAGTAATTAGCATTTGCTACTGAGAATGAATATTCATCTTATTTAATTCTGCTAGTGGTTGATCTGTATCATGTCTGTGGAGAATGTTTGTTATGGAACGAAGTCTATATTCCTTCAGGAGATTTAAATCCTGGTTTAGTCAACGCCTCATTCCACAAAGACAAGTAATGGATTCTCTAGGTAACCTTTGGGCCGATGTTGGATCTCTAGCCATAGAAAGTCAAGCCAAGCATCTTTGGAAGGAGACAATATCTGAAGATCTGGTGTGAAATGGTTAGCAATCTGAATACTATAAAATAAGCAAGGTTTTGGCTGCATTAATGCTGCCCAGCCAAAAGAGTTGGGCATCTTTTTGGAGTAAATATAATGGCATATCATTATTTGGGGTGGCATGGACACCAACGATAATGTAAAGAGGATTTTTGCCATCTGAATTTTAAAGTTGATTTCCATCGACCTAGCATATGGCTTGGAATAGATTTTCTGAACGCCTCTGATTTTGTAAAGTTTATTTTGAAACCTGAAGCTTTAGGGAAGACATTGAACAGTTGTATGCTAACAACATCAAATCACGGTGGTCATTGTACTAGCGCCATGTGAATATCATGATCTGATCAGCCTTGGCCATCATAAGAATAGTTTGAGAAAGTGGATCTCTGTACCCAACCTAAGAGTTCCTGATTTTTCCCCACCTTTTCTCTATTTGGATCTGAGCCAGCTTTGATTAAACATACCCTTATGATTGCCTTGTAGGCCACCTACAATGTTGAGACTACCACCCCTGTGTCTTAATTGCCAACAAAGTAGTAGTCTGTCGGCTCCAGGACTTCCTGGTGGGTAATAAGGTCAAGAAGAAGTCTCCAGGGCACCATCTAGTCGGACATACTTGAACCATACCATGGTCCAACCATGTAAAGAGATGTAACTTAGCATTCTTGAGAGAGGGGACTCGTTAGGCATTCAGGAACAAGTAATCAATACAACTGTATGAGTGATGGGTGAAATAAAATGTACATTCCCTGATGTCTGGTTATGCGAGTCTCCAAGCATCAATGTACAGTATGTTAAGGCTTTCAGGGCCGTTGAGCAGACACCAGTAATAGGCCGTGAACATTTGTCAAGCAAACGGTTCAGCTGAGTGTTGAATTTCATTCCTAGAACTAAAGGAGCCACCAGTGTAAGATCCAGGGCTGTCCTATCAGAAGGGTTACTTGCTCAGTCCTGTGCACTATGCCTATAGACATTCTGATTGTGGAGGAACAATAACCCAGCTTACCCAACAGGTCAGCACATAGTCAGCCCCAGCCAAAGTATTTGCCTTGTAAACAACTTTTGTGAAAACTGCTATGGAGAAATCAATTATGACCAACTTGATGATGATGGGTGATTTAAATATGCATAAACCCTGTTATAGTGACTTATCCCCACACTGACACAGTATTAAATAATTTTCGACTAAGTGGCTCCTATTAATGCATTACTAAGAAGATGACTAATCCTGTAGTGATCTTCTATGGCACTGGCAGCCTTCTGGTCCTTGAAACCAGCCTTCAGTACAGGTTCTGGTCTTCAACACTCTGACAAGTCACTCGTCATTATTAAGGTAGATACATAAAACGGTCCTGGAGCAGTTCTCTCCCAAAATTCTAATTAGAATAATAAGTTACATACTTTTTCCTTTCTTTTTTTTTTTTGAGAGAATTTTCTTTGGCAGAGATTAATTATGATGTCGGGAATCGTGAATTATTGGCTATTAACGGGCTCCGGAAGAATGGAGACATTGGCTGGTTCTTTGTGAATTTGTGTATATATAGTGATATGGATGGAAACATTTTAGAAACCACTATAAAAGTGCTGGCTACGTATGTACAATGATTGGTCAGTTTTGTAGTGTTTGCAAACCACAATTGCAAAAGAGTGTAGGCTCACCATAAACTGAATTATAGTAAAATGGAAAAATAAGTTATTTTTTCCCCCACCATTTAGGACAATACAATTGTTTGACCTGGTGCTTAAACAACAGAATCAGTGCAATTTGTTCACAAACATGGCCAAATTATTCAGTGATCTGGCTATTCAGAGGTTTTGCAGAACAGGAAGATCCAAATGTGGGAGATGGATTAAATAGAATCCCTACAGGCATTATCCATTTACAGAATTGCAAGTTAATAGTAGTGGTATAGAGATTGAATGGGTGGAGCATCAACATGATGGGTGGGGCCATCAACATGATGGGTGGAGCTATCAATACAATGGTTGAATACCATCATTCTACGAGGGGCTGATACGGACGTATTGATAGCCTCTCTCCAGGATGGATCTACAGTGCTTACGTTGTAAATATTACTCTAGCTTTGGAGCTCTTAACATTAGTATAAACGATTAATTCAGTCTCTTCTAGAGAAGATGCAGATGTCAGTAGGTATTACATACTATCGAGAAAAGAAAATGTAGTGTGGTAAATGCCCTGGGAGAGGGAAGAAGATGAAAAGACCTTTAACCTTTATTAGTGTAAGACAATAACGGCCATAGGCAGTGTTAAAGGACTGCACGATAGAACGTAACATACAGTGAACAGCTGATATTTCCAGCCTTGAGTTTGACGTTTGGCACGAGGTGCAGAACTTTGAGATAAAATAATCAATACTTCATAACTACATTGATCCAACGAATAGAGAATTCTAGTAAAAATAACACTTAGAAGTTATACATTTCAATGTTGAAAATCTGGACCCGCGTGAGCCGGTGTCTGCTACCACAACCGCCACCGCAAGCCAGGAAGTTAAGCAGTGGGCGCTGGAAATATCAGGGGTGCAGGCATTATATACTTCAATTCTGGCACAATGATTAAAAACACAAGTTTATTTACAAGTCTTTCATTCGTCAGTACCAGCTATCTTATCGTCTATTAAATTATTTATATTTTATGATCAAAGTGTAGACAGGTAATAATTCTCTTTATAAAGTGTCTATCTCAACCATCTTCTGACTGGTGCATCCCTTTCAAATCTCATATATTATATATGTATATATATATATATATATATATATATATATATATATATATATATGTTAACCCGTGCATGATACTCATGCATTCTAGTCAAATCAAGCTACTTAAGGTCTTAAAAAGGTTCTTGTCATGCATTTGGGCCTAGCCCAGGCCTCCTCAGGGGAAGAGCGTTACTTCCCGACGCAAGCGCCCTTTTTAATGTGTGTTCATGAGGTAAAATGACCTCACAAAAATGAGTTTGACCCCTCAACTCGTAAATTTAGCCTCTACTACCCCTCCCACTGGGGGAAGGGGGGATGATGGAAGTTAACTGACTTGACTATTCTAATTTTTTTGTCAAATAATGTCAGTATACCAAATTTCAGGTCAATTGGATGAGCCCTTTCAGAGAAAATAGTTTTTTCCACACACACACACACTAACACACACCTCTACACATGTGTGTTCATGAGGTAAAATTACCTCACGGAAATGAGTTTGAGCCCTACCAAATTTCAGCCCTTTTTGAATTTTTTTTCCCACACACACTAAGAATTTAGTAGGTCAGTGTATAACTCCCCCCAGCAGGTGGCGCTGCAACTTGGTTTTTTTTTCACACACACACAGACAGACAGACGCCACTAAGCATTTATATATTAGATATATATATATATATATATATATATATATATATATATATGGGGCCTGATTCATCTGTGGGTGCAAGTCCCTTTGCGTGCCATACCTTGTGAGAAATAGCTCTGAGCGTGCTCAGAAACTAACCTTACGCTAATATAAGGAATTCCTATTTGGACGCAAATGAAACAACTGCCTACAAGGGTGGAACGGCGGAGGGAGGGGGCGAATGAACGCAGGCAGTGCACATTAATGGCGTGCCAATGCAGATGCGGCCAATTCAAGTCCTGGGTTTCCCCTAAGTACGTATTTGTTAGCAGGTACAGGACAGGTGTAAATGCCAACTGATAGTGCCACTAGCTAGCACACAACATGTGTATGCAAGTAAGATAGACTATGAAAAGGAATTGTATTTACAGTACGCATTAAGAACATCCAGATTTATGTATTTACTATGAATGGAAAAAAAAACCACCAATTTTAATGATTATAGTATTGTGCATTGTTCATTTATTTTATAATTTTTTTTGTTGCATGCGTCCTGATGGGACTTTTATATTGCATATATGCATGTGCGTGTCCTGCAGTCTGTCCGTCTACATACGACAAGTAATGTATAGCCAGAGCCTAATTATACCCAAATTCAATTGGAAACGTATCTTGAGATTCGCGTATCTGAACTAAGCTCAAGTTCCGTGCTAGTTCTTTAAATGCAGGTTTCGTGAATGTTGCAGCCGAAGATAATTCTGGCCCATATTATATATACATATCGAATTTTTATGCTACATGCATATGGACGATTATAATCTGCCTCATCTCATTTTTCTACTAGTAGATGAGAGAATAATTGTCACATAACCCAGGACAAGCACTGACCTGAAGGAAAAGGACGAGTCCTTATTTCTGTGTCGTCCTAAGTCCTGAATTATGTAAAGACGCGTGGAACTTTTCTCTTAGGCTCAATAATCTCTAGAAAGTTGATGTTAGCCAATCGTCTCTCTCTCCTTCCAAAAACAGGATAGTATGAGTGGATTAGACCCATCCATGTGCACTCGCCCTTACACTTTGGTTAACTATTCACATCTATTACCTCTGTATCACCGTTCAATGAACACCAATTGTCAATCAGAAAAGGTCTTCTCGCAATAAAAACTGCTTAAGTGTCACAACAGCCACAGATTAGTGATTGTGTCATAAACATATAAAAACAATTTTATAAAATGTTGCGTAAATAGAAAAATGTGCCCCTTCTCTTCTTCATATTTACTTTGTAGGTGAGCTTCTGTCGTCCTCGTTAAAGACCTTTTTTCCGCCAACAAAATGCTGTCCAGTGAATGAAAAGTACACAACGCCACCTATAGGCTGTAGGAAAGTCCTGCATGCTGATAGAAATGCCGCCAAATGCCTTTTGCTTGGACTATAACTTTTGAGAGCTTCATCTCATCCATATCAGCAGGTAAAAACCTATTAAACAAAATATGTGATACTCCCCTTTGTGAAGGTTCTGATTTTTAATGAATCATAGCATGATATGTTCTTAGTGTATAATAAGACCATCATTCAGTTTTGGAGAGGATCTTTCTTTGTGATCATCACAAAGTCTTCCCTGGTATCTTCGTTCATGTCATACAAACTCTCGTTGACCAGAACCATGTCTGCTGATGGAGACGGTGACTCTAAGTGATTTTCTTCTGGCTGTAGATCAGTGATTCTTAAACATTGTCTTTCTGCCACTCCTGGTGGAATGTAGGTGGAGTTGGGAGGTTCTCGGAGTCTGTTTAAATACTCTGTAAATGCACTACCCTCTGTCACCTTGTTCATTATGGAGAAACCAGATGTAGACGCCGGACTGGTGGCGCCATCCACCACGTCTTTGCTTTTGCGGAATGTCCACGTTGGCTTCCACTGGCACAGATTATTGCTATTTGAAAAGTCCACTGGATCTGGAGGTAATGTTTCTTCAACAGGGCAAGTCAATGGCTCATCGACCATTGTTTCCATCTTTAGTTTATTCACTAAACGCTCAGATTGTCCCTGTTTATTTGGCATGTTTAATTCGACAGGAGACTCGCTGAGCACAGGAGGCCTCTTAGCGTCCGATCTACTCTGACCATCCGCTGATGTCCTCACGTCAATGTTTTCACATTTGTGGTCGCAATTTGGGTCTTGAGCAAGTTCTCCGCCTTTAGAAGTGCCCGGTTCCGATTCTTTAGCAAAGGATTCTGGGTGATGTGGTTTGACAATGTTTGGTTCGGCGTACGCTAGCTGTACCCACTCTTCTTTCAACTCCTTGAGATTTATATTGATTTGTCTGTTATGTAAAGGGAAAATTGGCTGCTGGGCCAAATTGAGGTCACTGTATTTATTGAGGAACTCGTCGTTTTCAAAATGTTTATTATAACAGTAGTTTAAGCGCTTGGTAGAAGTTTCGCAGACAGAGTCTTCACCGTTTTTCTGAGCGGCAGCTAGGGTGAAATTGTCAGACTGCTTTTTAGAGTTCTTAAAATTGATTTGCTCAGATTTTTTACGTTTAGAATTTAAATTATTTATGTCTTCAGTTTCTCGGTCGTCAGCAACTTTATAGTTACTTTTAACAGCCAGTCCTGAATTTTCCATTTCATTCTTTCTTTCAGTGCTGGGTCCGTTAATAAAGAGATTTACACAGTCAGTCCTACCTTCATTTATTAGCAAAATCAGCTCTTCACACTGAATTCTAGAGAGGTATAATTCAAAGGCGGCCAGTTTTGCCTCTTCTGCATCTACTGTTCTTCCCATTATATATTCCGTGTCTGTGACGATGGAGTACCCCACTCTTTGCAGAATCTGCCTGATGGTCTCCTTTGGAATTACAGGTTCAACAAAATAGATAAAATTCCCTGTAAATTTCTGCAAGAAAACAATAGATCACATTTTAACCAAAATTCCTTTTTTTTTCATTAGCATTTAGAATGAAATTGGTGAGAAAACAACAGATTGATATCAGAGAAAATATAATATTCCATATATATATGGCTGTTGTAACGAAAGTGTTGTGAGTTTTGGGGGTTCGTCCAGACATTAGTTTTTCACGATAGGGGCAAACACAGGATTTGTAGAGGGGAATTTCCACACCATGCCGCCAGTGGGCGTGACAAGCATGCATGGGGGTGTAGCTATAATTTTAGACAGCGCTTGGCTGCTCTCCAACTCTTCCTATCCCCATAATACACATGGGCAATGCTGCGTGCACTACTGTTAGGCGCACTCAGCTCTCCCTTTTCAAGCAGAGCCGTGTGAAGCAGGGGCAGGGTCCAGTCACCTCAATTATACAGTGCCCCAAGCTTGGAGGGGGGTTTCCAGGCACTAGGAAACCCCCACCCCCCTCGGTTTGCCTATGCACGGAGCGTGAGATGTTAGTCAGTGCTACTTCTCCACCACTCTTCCTGGTGTTTTCTCATTTATTAGTCAAATACACTTAGGAAAAAAAATATCTGGACGTAGCCCAAGTAAATGTGTTTTATCTATATGAAATCTGTGCCACAGTTGTAAACAACTCGCTCTCTGTTACACCCCCCTACAGCCTCTCTGCTGCCTGGCTTTAAAATATGCAGAAACTGGTTGACTACATTGACGGGGGGGGGGAATCTACCTGTCCGTTTTCTGGGGGTCCTGTGAGGTGTGTGAAAAAAAATTAAAATGTTTTACATTACGCCTTGTGGATTACGTGTTTAAAAACCAAACAAAAAAAAAACAGTTCCCCTATGTTTCTTCCACCTGACAGAGCATGATATGTTAATACATCTTCACATGATACATGCAAATTGTGACTTCAAAGTCAGAACAATATTCTCTCGGGCGGATTCTTCCTAGAGCACAAAGGGCCTGTGCAAGGGAGCCGCCTGACAGCGAGCAGGACTATGATTGTGAAGCCAGCATACAGCATTTGTATACAGCATTCCAATACAGTCATGTGAGAGAGAGAATATCTGTCGTTTTACATATACAGGACATTACAAACAATCATTTAGTCCTCACCAAGTACTAAAATGTAATCATTGGGGTGTACTTACTTTGTCACACATGGCTTCCTGCAGTATTCTTTTTAGTTCAATAAATAATGACTAATCATAATTAGGGTTAGGGGAGAAATTTTCCCGGGCCTCAGACTAACAGGAGACCTCAAAATGTTCTGACCTATTGTTTTTGTGTTCCGACTTTTTAACTTTTTTTATTTATTCATTTGTTCATTTGGCAATTTCCAAGTAAATAAGTCATTTTATACCTAGCGCCAAAACATGTTAATGGGTTAAATCGGTATAACGAGCAACACCTTATGGGCTTAATGCTCTCTCTGTGCACGAAATGCATAAATTCAATTTACAATACATTTTAAATGCATGTTTAATGTTTTTTTCTTTAAGAAAGAGGGGGTAGGTGGGCTCTTAATTTGGGTTTCCCCTCGGCCTCTATGAACCTCTAATGGCCTGGTCATGGTGGTTCGAATTACACAATGCCGCGATCACATCAGCGAGGGGCGGGGCCAAAATGACACTGTTCGGATCTAATCACTTCATCAAGGTTCCAGTCCCGCCCAATTCGGGAGTCTCCTGGACATTCCGGGAGAGTGGACATGTGTGGTATAATATGTTATGTGATATTTTTCATATGACAATAGACTGATCAAATTTCGGAAGCTGGTGAGGACTAGATGATTGTTAATTATGTCCTTTATACGTAAAAATACAGCTTTGGAAGAGGGTGTACTTTATCCCATAATTTGCTGGGAAGAGTGAGCAGAGGGATTGTTTTTATTTTCCAACAAATACATAAAGCACAAGGCACTATGTAAAACAATCGTTTCACAAGCCTGCTAGGTTCTCAGTAAAAGATAACTCCGCCCAAAACTAAATTCATCCCCAGGGGAGGGGACTTGACAACTCTGCTAGGATTTTGAAGAAAAAAAACGTTCCCATCTGAAGCTATAATCTCCTTTTTAGACTGTAATTTTATTCTTATTTTATTTATCCTGGCGTTACTCAAAACTAGTTTACATTTTGGGTGAAGTTATCCTTTAATGTAGGTTCATGTATTTATCTATGTTAAAAAATATATACCAGAGCACCTACAAGATGTCGGTCAGAACCAGGAAACGTCTCTATTTTATTTTTGCTTTTCTATGCATTAGTAGTACATTTATTTATGAGTTGATTGCTGGGTGTGTATTTGCACTGTTTTGCATTATTTTTAATAATAGCAGCACTGTGTGCTGTTTTTACAGTATCTGCTAAATTCTGTGATAACCAATATAGAAATTTAAAGTATGACGCGCCCTGCCCAATCTGCAACACATCTAGGGCTAGATTTACTAAACTGCAGGTTTGAAAAAGTGGAGCAACCAATCAGATTCTAGCTTTCATTTATTTAGTACATTCTACAAAATGACAGCTAGAATCTGATTGGTTGCTATAGGTAACATCTCCAATTTTTCACACCCGCAGTTTAGTAGATATACCCCTCGGACTGACAGTGGTGTAGCCGGTTCTTTTGGCAGATTTGGTTATACACAAACACACACGTGTGTGTGTGTTCTTATCGGAAAGATCAGCAGTGTAAGCGCTCAGTCTAAAGGTCTAATCCAACAGGACACCGCAAGAGTGGTCAGACGCAGCGAGACAAGGCCACAGGCTGTCCACCGATACCTCGTAGATACCTCGTAGATCTTACATCAGATATTACATTATATAAATGCCGCAATTTGCAGCCGATTCGATCTACAATGGCCCTAATTAGTCATCAAAATGGCAACATGCAAAGTAAATAGGATGTGAAATATGATACGGGAACTTTTATTATATCTCTACATCCTGCATTTAATGTTCAGTGGCACTTTAGTTGGCAAATTAGTCTGTATGACTACAAACCGTGTTGAATGCCCCATTGATTTCTTCTATCTGCTTTGTACTGAGTACTGTTCTGGAAATGATTGTTTTGCTAATTAATAGTGCATGATTACAGCAATAAATATCGCTTTTCACTTCCCTCTAGTGTTTAAAGAGGAAAAAGAAAATTCTAGCTAAAAATATCTGTTTTGTCGTAGCAGCAAACAGTGCCCCAATTAGGGTCACATGGGCCCTTAGCAGTAAATTATAATAATCTTACCCTGACTTTGCATTGTTTAATTAGTTTTAGTCTCAGGGGTTTAGAGACAAACTTTTATTTGTAGCTTCAAAATGCCATAATTGTTGTTTGTTTTCTCTTTCTGATTCATTAAGGATCTTAACTTGATAAACTTCTTATTTCAGCCTCCTGGACAAAACCATGTTACAATGCAAGGGGTGCAAATTAGTATTCTGTTTTGCAGATACGTTAAATACTGCCTGTTTTTTCATGTAGCACACAAATACTTGATAGCTTATTTGTACACTGAAATTTAAAGTTGATATTTGTGCGTTAAATGAAAAAACAGTCAGTATTTAACTTATGTGCAAAACAGAATACTAATTTGCACCCCTTGCATTGTAACATTGTTTTGTCTAGGAGACTGAAATAAGAAGTTTCTCAAGTTAAGATCCTTAATGAATCAGGCCCCTAATCACTATCTAGTAGTCCTAATTTTTAGGAGAAGGGCCTGGAAAAGCAGCTCTTTCCCTGTTAAAGGCACCTGTCGTCTACACGCAATGGAGGCAGCCATTTTGTGCGCAGAACCAATTTTCAGGAGAATGTATTCTTCCACACTACACAGAAGCAATACCTCATGAATATTGATCAGACCTAAAAAATATTAATCATGAGGCGTCTCACTGACGACACAGGTTCCTAGTGTGTTGATAGGCTGCCATCTCATTAACGTTTGATTGACCCACAAACATGGCCGACTACTGTGATGACAGATGCTCTTTAACATGTCCCTGAAAATAAAATTATCTGAGTAACAGGAAATTGAGTTGCTATAATTTTTTTAGGATGGCGTTAGCCGGGGGTCACTGCCAAAAAAATAATGCTATATTAGCGAAATTTGACAGTCAGCCTCAGTGACAAGACAACCATGTTTGATTACCTGGTGGAATCAATAACTTTTTGAAGAAGTCAAAAATCGATTTTTGACAAATATCCAGATCACCTCATTTTTATAAAAGCAAAGTGCCATATGCCAAATCTCATATTTATTTTAATGGGGGACTCCATACAAATCTAAATTTTGGAGGTGTCTGCAGCAGTATCTCCCCTGAACCACAGAAATTGAGGGTACAGGACCTCACAGTTGTACTAGGGTAGAGAAGAGCAAAAATAAAATCTTGCCTGGAGTTCCCCCCTTAACATATATAAGTTTCAATTTGGAACAAGGCAAGTTCGTTCTATGAGATGATTCTGATAGCTGTCATATCTCTGCTTTGTTTTCACAAGGCATATTTTTGTGGCAAGGGATTGCCACAAAAATATTTTGATACATTTTTAAGAAGTTGCAACAGTAATGGTAAAAATGGAAAATATTATATCTATTTTGTCTCTTGCCTTATCAGGGATCTGCCAGTCGCAGATCGGAACTGAGTGGTGCGATTTTGCCCTTACCTTCAGTGTCCTGATCTCTTTCCTCCAGGGATACAGAAACAGATTGACACAGATAAGCTCAAGGATTGCAAAACCCTTCATCGTGCGCCTCAGCACCTCAGCCCTGTGCTCCTCTTTACTCCGCACAAAGTTCTCTCTAATAGGCTGGGAGTAGAAGCTTCCCGGAGTCGCAAGGGAATCGCACGCCGACAGTAGCTGGCCGTCCAGCTTGTCGCACAGTGAAATATTCCCTTCATGGCTCCGATCTTCATAATAGGAGATATATTCCTCGTACAGCTTCAGTCTCTCTGCAGTCCCCTTCATGTTACTGGAGCTGGATGCTTCCCCCTTGGCTTTGCATGAGGAAGTCACAAGTCAGTCATTGGCTCCCGCAGTCGGATTGGCTGCCTTTGGCTACAGTGCAGAGATCCATTGGCCAACATCTGTGTTCATCAAACAGACTTTTCAACCAGATGCCAGGAAGTCTGAAACAAAACTGAAAGTGAAGTTGTCCCAGGGATTATATGCAAGAAAATGCATTGCTCTTTATAGAATATTGTTGCAAAAAATAATTGCACTTTGCAAACTAATGTAACAACTGTGTTTTTAAAAATACCCGTTTATCTCCATTCCAAAAGTTGTATGTCAGTGTAATAGCTTAATATGCGGGAAATATATGCTGATGTCACTTTCTAAGGGTGATTTAGGAGTAAGGGGAAATGCAGCACGTTTCTTTTTGCAGGGGTGCAGGGACCCATTCCTCATTTTTAGGTTTGTCCGCACAGATGCTTTGCACAGCACTGTGTGAGCTGCAGGCCTGGTAGGAATGCACGTGTTGGCATGCTTGTACATACAGCTGCTGAGCCAGTATGTAAGCACAATACGTCAGTACTGTCTAAGGCGAGCTCATAATGTAATCTATACTATACTTCATCATAACAGATTTACATGTAAAGCCAAGAGAATAAGAAATACATGCTAAGAATTGCATCAAACCTCCGGATAAATGGGAATTTTCGTCAATCCATATTGAAAAATAAGGACATTTATACAGTGACAAATGTTTAAAAAATGTGACTGTCCCTGCAAATTAGGGACAGTTGTCAACTATGCATATTGAGAATGATAAAAACACATTTTAATCACCTGCTTTATACAATACACGCTTTCCTCTTTTTTTCCTAATATATTGCTTCATAACTTCTATTAGGATTTGCAAACTGTGAAAGTGGGTTTGGATCAGGGGCAGGGATTATTGTTCCAATGTTGCTATGTCTATGTTAAGTCTTGTTGATATGGGGACATTGGGCTGTAGAATTTCTTTTAGGAGTGGAAAATCTATAGCCATGTAGCCCCTGTAGTTGTTATAGGGCTTGCAGGCTGGTACCTCCAACTACATATCTTATGGTTATTACCAGACATTTCCAAGGACAGTGCCTCCTTTGGGGGATTGTGTCTGTCCTGTGCAATTATTGGCCTCTGGAGGGGTCTGTAGTGCTGGGGGCCAGGCTCCACAAGTAAGGCTCATGGTCGCATACTATTGTGGTCCCTGTGCACAGATGGTAAGCACTGGTCACTGACTGGCGTCACCCACACTTGCTGTCACCAATTTGTGGATCCAGGATCATTGCTATGACATATAACTTTGAATGCATACTTGCCTACACTTTGGACCTATATATTTTGTTTTTGGGTGGGGGGAGGGAGGAGTATGGACCACTTCAGATGTTGCTATGGGTTCCAGCAATTTGTAGTTTTGCCTGTGATTGTCTGGCTCCAGCTCTTACCATCATAGATGTAGTCCCCTGTCACTGTGTGCAGTGTTGAGGTGCACAGTTTCAGCAGTGCAGCTACTTCTTTAGCCCTGGCTCGCTCCTGGCATGGACGTAGATAACCAGACGGTACCCACACATGAAGATGTTGGGACACAGGTGATACAACTGGGTGGTGCAGTGCATTCAGATGTCTCAATAATTTGGGCGCCAGACCATCTCTATATTGCAAAATAAACTTTATTTACATGCCTTCTTCACTCCACCACTTTCTTAAATGGTTGCAGTGATAAAATAAATATGTACAGTTCCTATATACATCTCCTGTCTCCTCCTGCACAGTTCTTAAGGGCTACATGGACAGAATATTAATGGGGCAGTCACATCCAAAATGGTGGCTCTCTAGCTCACTCTCCTCTCTCTCACAGCAGTGTTCACTCACCCCTCCTCTGCAGGGGTAATATCCCTCTCCCGTGCTCTGTGGGGGTATTATATCTCTCCTTTCCTCTGTGGGGGTATTATATCTCTCACCCCTTCTGTGGGGGTATTATATCTCTCAGCCCCTCCTCTTTGGGGGTATTATATATCTCACTCCTCTGTGTTGGGTATTATCTCTCTCACCCCTCCTCTGTAGGGGGTATTATATCTCTCACTCCTCCTCTGTGGGGTATTATATCTCTCACCCCTCCTCTGCTTGCTGCCTCTCCTTTCTATCATCCTGTCACATTCTGAGGTAATTTATCCCTGAAATCTGCCCCATGTCACTAGTATTATGTCAGTCATGTTATACTATGACCCTCTGTGGCAGCAGGCGATGGAGCAGCCCCCAGATTACACAGAGGGGTCCCAGCACCTCCTCCCCTCTGTCCAGGGTCCCTGGCTGTCCCTCTCCACGCAGATACCCTAATTATGTAGTGTCCCGACTCTAGGATCGCTGATCCTGTCTTCTGAGGTTGTTGGGCGGTATGACCTGGCCACCACCGCTTGGCATTGCCCACCTTATGCTGGTACGTGTGGCTGTTCCATCCTTTTTATATGGAAGGTCATGGGGATGACGTAGCACTTGTCACAAGATTAGAAGACTGGTAGTTGCCTTCTGGTATTAGTGCTGCTCGCGAGAGTGAGGTGCAGAGTCTAACGCTCGTCCGGTCTTCCACCAGGGACCCCAGCAATGGGGGTTTGGATTTCGCTGCGGGAGACGCTCAGTCCTGCGGGAGTCGCGGTCCTCAAACTGAGCCACCAGCGAGGCAACGGAGAGTGGTAACAGACTAAGACGGGTCAATATGGTTCGGTAAGCACAGTACACTGGGAAATCCAAAGAGAATGGTCACAGGAAACAGCAGAGCCGGACTGGGACTAAAAATCATCCCTGACATTTAAAGCACACAGGCCCACCTCTGTTCCAGATAATAATAATAATAATAATAGTAGTACTTTTTGCAAAGTTCATTGTTATACAGTGTCCCGTAAGATACAAACAAATGTATTACGCGCAGCTTGACTCTCTATTTGCAGCATAGTATCAGACAATGGTATGTACAGTGAGCTTTGGGGCCCCCTTCATGGATGAGTAGGAGAGACTGTGCCGCCGCGCTGCAGGGGCACTAAAAAAGGGCATGACCACATTGTGCTGGGGGCGTGGTCAACATGGGGCATTGATACCTACATTATAATAAAACCACATCACGCTATCCCCGCAGGCACATTATGACACCACCAGCCCACTGTACTTAGCTATGCTTCGGGTGCTGCTGACATCCATCAGGGTGGGAACTTCCTGTAAAGTGAGCAGGAAAGCTCGCCCTGGCACGTGACGTGGGCTAACTCACAATTTTGCCTACGAAAACAGCCATGAATAAAGAATGGTACCAAAACATCCTCCAAGAGCAACTTCTCCCAACCATCCAAGAACAGTTTGGTGACAAACAATGCCTTTTCCAGCATGATGGAGCACCTTGCCAAAAGGCAAAAGTGATAACTAAGTGGCTCGGAGATCAAAACTTCGAAATTTTGGGTCCATGACCAGGAAACTCCAGACCTTAATCCCACTCAGAACTTGTGGTCGATCCTAAAGAGGCGGGTGGACAAACAAAAACCAACAAATTCTGACAAACTCCAAGCATTGATTAGGCAAGAATGGGCGGCCATCAGTCAGTATGTGGCCCAGAAGTTGATTGACAGCATGCCAGGGCGAATTGCAGAGGTCTTCAAAAAGAAGGGTCAACACTGCAAATATTGACTCTTTGCATAAACTTAATGTAATTGTCAATAAAAGCCTTTGACACTTATGAAATGCTTGTAAACTTACTTCAGTATACCATAGCAACATCTGACAAAAAGGTATAAAACACTGAAGCAGCAAACTTTGTGAAAACCAATACTTGTGTCATTCTCAAACCTTTTGGCCATGACTGTATATTGCAATAGTACCCCCAATTCATATTTTGACATACAGTAGTGCCCCAGTTCATATTATGCCACAATAGTGTCCCTAACTCATATTAGGCCATACAGTAGTGCCCCCAAATCACATCATACCAGAGAGTAGTGCCCCGAGTTCAAGAAAGAATTTTTAAAAAGAAATGAAAAATACATTGCAGCACAAGAAAATACATTAACATACCTGATTATGGCGTCTAATCACCTGTGTTCTGTCCTCCTACTGTGTGCTCACCGGGAGCAGGGAACGGGACAGAGGAGGTAAGGATTAGCATGGGGGAGGGAGCAAAGTTGGGCAGATCCGTGCGGCATATTTAGTAAGGTGGCCGGTACCTGGGGAGGAGACGGCCACCAAGAAGCCACTGGTAGGCTAGTTCTGGCCCTATTAGCTTGGGACTGCAGTGCCGGGACTAGGGAAGAGATATAGCCAACGCTCTCCTGCTTGGGCTGGTCCTTGCACTGGCCCATCTAACCATCGGCCCTTCTGGCATTTGCCAGATAGCCAGTCCGAGCCCTGGCAGTAGGGTCAAACACTGGAAGGCAATCAGAACAAAGGAAGCAGGTCAGGAACAAGCCAGGGTCATGCACAGGAAATCAGACTTATAGGAAAAAGTAAGTAATGCTGGATCCGGGGGACCCAATACTCTGGCACCATACTGCCAAAAGCATCCTTAAATAGTGTGAGGTCCCAGCTGATTAGCACTGGTGGCGCAGCATCACAGGACGCCACCGGAGCCCCCTGTAGCATCTCGTTGCCTAGAAACCGGACGCGCAGACGTACTTATCTTGGCGTGATAGCCTGAAGAGCCGCGTCTAGCTAAATAAGCTGAAGTGAAATTTACGATGCCACCACTTATAACAATGTTGGTGTATGTTGTTTCTTTATCTAGAGGAAGCCAATGTTTATTAGAAACTTCGTTAGCATATTAGGAAACCGTAAATAAGAGTAAAGATTATTACATTGTATAACGGATGTTAAAATGTATAAAAGCTTGTACTTGTATACACAAGGACATAGTTCTCTCGCCTGAGAAGTATCCACATCTGATGTGAAAGGAATAAAGGCTTCATATTTAGGTCAGAAGACTTTGTACGTGTTTATGCCTAATCACCTGATTAGTCGGATGATTTGGTAACCTGATTTTAACAAATTTGTTATCTATATATTTCCATTATTTCTGCAAAATGTCTGTGCTCCTTGTTCATCTTAAGGAATTTTGGGACAACTAGATAAAGGCGATTATTTTATGTGAACTGTACAGAATAGAGAGTGTAGCTAATTCTATTAGTATCAGCCGTACGTATTCCTCACGCTATAACTGTACGTGTACGACTCAAATATGTCCAATAGTTTACCTCTTGGGATATACAATATCTAGTGCAAAAATCTCAATGTGTGTGTGTGTAAATATAATTCATCCTTTGAGTATTTCAGTAAGAAGAAACCAACTTGTATAGACATGAGACTTCTTATAGTTGTTCAAACTGATCACTTTTCATCCATCTTTTCACCCTGATTCATTAAGGATCTTAACTTAAGGAACTTCTTATTCCAGTCTCCTGGACAAAACCATGTTACAATGCAAGGGGTGCAAATTAGTATTCTGTTTTGCACATAAGTTAAATACTGACTGTTTTTTTCATGTAGCACACAAATATCAACTTTAAATTTCAGTGTACAAATAAGCTATCAAGTATTTGTGTGCTACATGACAAAACAGTCAGTATTTAACTTATGTGCAAAACAGAAAACTAACCTGCACCCCTTGCATTGTAACATGGTTTTGTCCAGGAGACTGAAATAAGAAGTTTCTCGAGTTAAGATCCTTAATGAATCAGTCCCCTTGTTCTTAAGTTCCTAAAAATATATTGACAGGTATTTTAAAATGATAATCTTCATAAATGGAATATTGAAGACCACACATTAAAATCACTGGATTAGCGACATTATATCACTTATTCTGGGATTTATGTGCCCACTAACAATTGGCGCTTTAGGCAACAGCCTGGGTTCAACAAGCCTGCTGAACTGTTCTAATCAAGGAGAGCAGAGTACATAATTCTCTGTCAATGATCCTTATACACTTATCCTAATTTTACCAAGCAAGAAGAGCCATACAAATTTTGTATTGTTTTTTTAAAAAAAGCGTTTTCAGTATAATGTCCGTCTAGTTATTAATTGCTTTATTCATCATTACTCATTATTTTATTATCCAGAAAACACACACATTTAGAAGAGAACTCTTTGTTAGGTGGCAAACAAATTTGGTTACCAGTAACCCTCAAGGATGGCAATGACGATTCCATATAAAACTATTGCAGCTATTTATTGCTAGATATAAACTAATTGCACTTCTTAATTGTAACACTTATCACCACAGTCTTACACAAACATACATTTCAGTTGAATGTGAAAAAAAACAAACAATGACCTGTTTTGCAAAGTATAGAAAAGACAGAATGCTACTTAGTGTCGGGTCATATCACTTAAACGTTTTCACGTGCCACAAGACTGTGCGCTGTTGAGATATCTTTCAACGTGTCCATTGGTATTACAGGAATCTTTGTCATAGCTTGGCTTGGTGGAACAACATGGTGATCGACCATAGCCAAGGGTGTAGAGGACGGGAAATGTTCCATGTTGTCTGGTGGTCTCAATGTTGTCCCTTCGTTGCTGACGCCGAGTGACGGCTTATGTGGGTCTTCCACCGAGTACGGTGGAGGATTGTCTGCAGGAAGGTAGGTTTGCAAGTCTCCTGGCCCAACACAATCATTGTAGCTGGAAGAATAAAAGGCAGAAACACAGATTACTTCTTGAAAATGTTTAGTCTTACTAGGCATTGACCTTAAAAAAAAAGTTTTATAAGTGTCCCTGTCCTTCCCAAGGCTCAGAAAAGAGTCTTCAAATTAATTGACCACTTGTGTTGTAGATAGATAATCTTCTCGGTCACCCCAGGGTAGAACACATCATTTCAGAGTGGAAATTAATTTTGCAGTAAGAACATTCACAGACCTTAAAAGAATGAAATTTGTTTTAGGTCCTGCGCTATTCCTTTACGGAGAAGGAGTAGCCCAGGGGTTAAACACACTGATAGAGCAGCAGTGATATTGAAAGACTTGCTGGTGACCATGATTTGAAGCTTAATGTTGGCACATATTGACCTTGATCAAGTCAATTCCTCTCCTTGCATTTCAGGCACCCAAAATAGGCGTTAAGCTAGAAAAAAGTGCGTGTACAGCGCTGTGTAAAACTGGAAGCGGAATATAGAAAATAATAAATGTATATTTATTTATTTCAGTGACTACTGTTTAGATGTTAACTAAATCAACAGGCCCAGATTTGTGAAAGACTCTCTAGACTTCGGTTTATGCTGGCAGAACTACAGGGGTGTCTGGTTCCCCGTTTCATTAATTTACCACATTTCTTCTAACAGCATTACAATCAATAATCATTTTTAAACACATTTATTTCCACTGTTATTTTACATTAATAATGTACATTCTAGAATAAATAATATTAAGATTGAAGGTGCCCATACACACTGTGGGCCTGAGTCATTAAGGAGAGCAAAGCATAAAAAAGAAGTAACTTTGCACCTGGGCAAAACCATGTTGCATGGGGGATGGGGAGGAGGTAAATTTAAAATGCCCGGACAGATTTATAGTTGGGCTAGGGGATTTTCTAGATCAACTTTAAATTTCAGTGTAAAAATAAAGCTATCAAGTATTTTTGTGAAAACACAGCCGGTATTTAACTTATGTGCAAAATAAGGGCAGCACAGTGGCCTAGTGGTTAGCACTTCTGCCTCACAGCACTGGGTCATGAGTTTGATTCCCGACCATGGCCTTATCTGTGTGGAGTTTGTATGTTCTCCCTGTGTTTGCGTGGGTTTCCTCCGGGTGCTCCGGTTTTCTCCCACACTCCAAAAAACATACTGCTAGGTTAATTGGCTGCTATCAAAAATTGACCCTATTCTCCGTCTGTTTATCTCCCTCTGTCTTTGTGTATGTTAGGGAATTTAGACTGTAAGCTCCAATGGGGCAGGGACTGATGTGAATGAGTTCTCTGTACAGTGCTGCGGAATTAGTGGCGCTATATAAATGATGATGATGATGATGTGCAAAATAATAAACTAATTTGCACCCCTTGCATGGTAACATGGTTTGTCCCAGAGAACATTTTTTTGCCTTACTTTCCTTAAACTCAGGCCAATGACTTTGACAGACAGACTGAACATGGACTCCTTTAGAGAATCCTAACCACGTGTTAACGAAAAGAACTAAACAGAAAATCTTCTCATACTTTATTTCTTAGGGTATATGGGGGTCTTATTGATTAACAGAATGGACACAGATACTCATTCTGCGTCCTGCTTTTGCTATGTAAATGGCCTCATATTCATCTCTTAGTGTTTGCCCGGCACTGCGATGGGGTCAGTCACTCTGTATGCTGCCTGCTTTTCATTTGTTACACAGCCCCTTCCCCTCTGTCCGCCAATGAGAAGAGAGTGGGTGTGGTACTATAATATGCTGCAGGCGATAACACCGAGGGCCATTGCCATATCTGCTCAGCTGCGAGGCAGTCTCCCACCTGAGCAGGAAAACCCTGGTTGCAGCCCCCACATCTTGCGTCTGAAGCGAGCTCTCCGTTCCCTCATTAGAAATTCTGAATTTTTTACATGAATTCTCTACAATCAAAGAGGGTGAGGCTCCTGAGGAAAGGGAGGTGTCTAGAAGGCTTCCGCTGGCCATGAGAGGTTCAAAAGGGGGTCAAATTAAAGTAACAAATATAATAAAAAAAAAAAAAAAAAAAAAAAAAAGTAGAATACTAGCTTCAACCTGTTTAAGTCCTACCCCAAACTTTTCTGCGCAGCGAAAAAACTTGATTCACATTTAGTAAACTATAAATTGTTTGTTACCCCAAATGCTTTGCAATGGGACCCAGGGGCCCACTGATGTGATTTATTTTTTGAGCTCACTAAAGCAGCCCTGGCACTGCCCCATAAAACAAAGATTATTTTTACCTGTATAACATATATATATATATATATATATATATATATATATATATATATATATATATATATATATATATATATATATATAGCTAGAGCATAACCCTTCCTATGGCAGACAGACCGCTCTCACCTCATCTGCTCAGGGTCTTGGTGTAAGCATCTCTCTCTCTCTCTCCAGCCTCCGGCAGATGGACAGTAAATTCAAAACTGAAACTATCAAGGACGGGAAACTAAAAGCAATTAGAATGTTGTGTGTCTAAAATATGCTGCAGGATAATGCGGGAGATGATTGCTTTATAGCAGCAGATGCTGCATAGATCCAGGAAAACTAATAAAGACTCTTGCTCTGTGTAAATAAATCTCTGCTGCACAAACAGCAGCTCACATCAAACTGATGGAGTGCAGGCGATTCCGGCACTGATGATTATGCCTTGGCTTTGCCACGTAATGGATCAAAAACAGTTATAGCAAAATGTTATCTTGTACTGGAGCAAGTGAACTTCTATGGCGACTTTATCAAGCTGCAAGTTTCTGTCGGATTTGAAAAGCGGAGGTGATGCCTATAGCAACCAATCAGATTCTAGCTGTCATTTTGTAGAATGTACTAAATAAATGATAGCTAGAATCTGATTGGTTGCAATAGACAACATCTCCACTTTTCAAACCCGCCGGAAACTCGCCGCTTGATAAATTTACCCCCCCCCTGGTCTTAGTGCTTCTCTTTGATGCTGAGGGCAGGTAGGTGTTTACATTTATCTTGAAGTAAATCTTGGAGTTGACCCTCTAAACCTGAACCATCAATTTCTCCCAAACTTCCCACAGCAATAGAACATGAATTAATTGTGGTTTAAATCACCCTTCTCCTTATTTCATTAATTCAGTTCTTGCCAGGTCACTGTGCGATGGAAAAATAAATGGGAAATTCGGGAGCAGACGACTTTCGACCAGGTGAAATTGGTCCTGTCGGATACCTGCTGTAGATACTTCGCCTACTCTCGCAGAATGTCAGGGAGGCCTCAGAATTTTGTGGAGTTCTCCCGGTTGAGCAGGCAGGGCTTAATGAATTGCGACTTTAAGCCCCGCCCTCCACACCGTCCCCTCTTAAACTTGCCACCTGACCTCCTCACACCTACTGGAAGTCTCAAAATTTCTAACCCTTTAAATTGATAAAATCGCTGCTCAGCACTGGCTTAAACTCTTTAAATAAAAACTAGTTTCATTATATATTTTTCTACTATACTATTTAAAATTAAACATGATTGAAATTTGAAAAATACGCTGTTTTTGATATATTTTTTTATCTTGTTATGTTTTTTGTTTTGTTTTTTTGCATTTGGCTAGTCTGTTTTTATAAACCGCAGATGTCACTGTTGCTACTAGGCTTCAATGAAGAGAAATCTTCCGTAAATATCAACATACTACAGGACCATCAAAGTAAAACACTAATGTAACAAAAACGATGTATATTTCTACAATTACTGTAAATGAAATATGTTATATTGTTGTATTATATTTTTGTTTACCAACATTTTACAACGTTTTTTTTTCTGGGAGAGATAGGGTTATGTTTTTGTATCATACTGGAATAAATATTTTTTATACAGGGAAAAAAACAAAACAAAAAAACAGTCAAACATTAGGTAATAAATACACATCTCCAAAGATTCAGCTGAATGTGATTTTCACACATTTAGGACAAGCTCAATATTTACATATCCCAATTGAAATGTGCTACAGAATATGCTGGTGCTATATAAATATTATTAATAATAATAAAAAATGGGTAATCACATTGGTGTTGCGAGTTTGAGTTACCATACAATACTAAGTATGTGCTATTTATTTTAAATATGAAGGAAAGGTACATCTGTGGGTACAAGCATCTCAGGACGGCGATAGGAGATATTTAAATAAATATTTTTTTCACTTGAGAATAATTGCAAAATAATTTTTACATTAGATTGCAACTATGCTCAAGCCGGGTCACGGATGCACAGATTCGCCAAGACCGACCTGGCGAGGCGATAAGACTACTCTTACTGCTGCCAGTCAGTGTTTCAGGGCAATGGTGATATTTTCTTGGTAAATCATGGTGATAGGAGGTTTTCTATTTGTTTATAGTATACCAGACCAATCGCCACTTTTTAATAAATAGAAAGAGACAGTTGTCAGCGCTTATCCTTAACATTGCATATCTGTGTGTATCTAGCAAAATCAAAACATAAGGTATTGGTCCATATTTTGATCAAAATATTTAAGCCTGCATCTCAGCATCATTGTATGCAGGTTCTACACTGACCTATATGCTTCAAACACCATTAAAATGCAGTTAAAATGCACGGCTGATTTTTTCTCTAGGTTTGTCTCAAAATATTGACTTATGCTGCCTTAGCAGCTGTCCAGCAAGCCTATTTAAGGCTCATTCGGGTGTGGCCCACAAGCCAGCCCCTGCTAGATGTAAGCCGCTATACCTGGGAGGTGAGTGCATCTGATTTTAACGGCATTTTAATGGTGTTTGAAGCATAAAGATCAGTGTAGGACAGTGTTGGCTAACCTGTGGCACTCCAGGTGTTGTGAAACTACAAGTCCCAGCATGCTTTGCTAATATATAGCAGCTTATTGCTGGAAGGGTATGCTGGGACTTGTAGTTTCACAAACACTTGGAGTGCCACAGCTTAGTCAACACTGGTGTAGGACCTGCATACAATGAGGTGCCCTTGATGCTGGGATGCAGGTTTAAAAGTTTTGATCAAAATATGAACCAATAATTCATGTTTTGATTTTGCTAGATACACACAGACATGCAGTGTTAAGGATAAGCACTGACAACAGCTGTTTTTTAGTTTTGTATACATATATGGGCATTTATATTGCCATGCAGCTGTTATTATATATAAAATGGGATATACGATGCGCAGGCTTATTTCTTATCTGGTTTTAATAAATAGACCTGTCTGTATTTAAAAACCCAGACAAACAATGGAACTGTTGTCCACTTGTAGACCATTTCAATTTCATTATAACTCATTTTTGCTTTGCTTTTTGTGATCAATTTCAACTGCATCTATGCTGCAAGAACGACCTTCAACACACCAGCTGCAGTGTTTACAAGGTCGCCCTGCCTGCCAATCCTTCTGAGGGCATACATTCACCCTGTCATTAGGTTAATGTGATCACCATACCCAGCTAAAACAACTCATATATTAAATTGCCTGACCTCTTAATTTAAACTAAATTCACCATGAAGGGCAACACGAAATCTCCTCTCTCAGCCTCTCATATTTCCCTATCTGCTGTACATTAAATAATGCAGATGGGTGCTAGAATATAAACCACACCAGGATTTCATTCATTCTCCTAATAGGGCATATTAGAGCTATGTCCATTTATCCTGGCTGTCAACTATGATTTACTTAAATGCTCTCTTCCCCTGACTCGCCAACTGATAAAAGAAATCTAATGCGGTATTTATGAAAAATCTAATTTGAAACCCCACCATTTTTTATCTTTAAAAAATGGGCTAAACTCGTCGACCAGCAAATTGAGTAGAGGTTAAGTAAATTAAATGATTAGCGTCCCGGCATCTACCACCAATCAACGTCTTATTGAGAGACTGCGTATTACGCGGAAAAACTACAGATGATGTAGATGGAGAAAGTCATTCACTAGAGAGCTGGCAAGCAAATCTGCCATTGAGTCATACTATACGTATATTACATTATAGAAGAGATATGTAGGGGCACCAGTTTAATTTCTACCTCAGGCATAACAAATAAAAAATACAATTCTTATAACAAAATCTAATAAAAAAAATGGGCACCCGCCAGATAAGAAAATACAACTTGAATTACTACTTGAAAACTATTTCTCAGGTACGTGTGTAGTACAAACGGTGTTGCTGATAGCAACCAATCAGATGTTTGCTCTTATCTTGTAAACTGTGCTAGAAAAAGGACTTAGAATCTGATTGGTTGCTGATTTTCCACACAGATACCTGCCGGACAGGTTTCATAAATGCCATTTTGTTTTTGTAGCAATGTGCCTGTAGATTAAAATCCATATCAGATATTTCACTTGAAAAAGCATCTCCCCATATTTACTGTGGACTTAATATAGAGTCGTTCTGTAGGCAGAATTTATTGTCTAGAAACTAGTGAAGTCTGTGAAGCATGATATAGAAATAAAACAGCTGAAGAAGGTGGCAGGTGATTGGAGGTGAGCAGTAGAATGTGTTGCATGATTGGCTCATACCCATTTGGTTTATCCTTTGTAGCTGCTGAACTGGAAGTTGCCCTTAGAGAAGTGTTAATCTTGAATGGCTGAGCCCCCTTTAGGCCAGACCCCAGAGCATTATATGGTTTCCATCTCAAAAGGGGCCTTTGTGAACATGTCACAGCTACTTAGTGTCTGTGGTTTTGAAGACGTCTTTATCAGCCCTGCTGCCTTTTTGGGTTATATTTACTGAACTAAGGGTTTGAAAAAGCGGAGATGTTGCTTATAGCAACCAATCAGACTCTAGCTGTCATTTATTCAGTGCATTCTACAAAATGACAGCTAGAATTTGATTGGCTGCTATAGGCAACATCTCCACTTTTTGAAACCCACAGTTTAGTAAATATACCCCTTTGTCTTTTTTCAATTCACGTCCATTTTTCTCATAGAAACATCTTATCCCTGCTAGATTTTCAATAAATGGAAAAAATGCATCATCTTTTAAAAACTCAAAGTCACAATGAAACCGACTAGGAGAAGACATAAATATTTATATCAGCAGAGAGGAATTGCATTCCCCAAATTCCTGAATGTACCACTTCTTAGCTCTCCTTCCAAATTGTGAGCTCAAAGAAGCAAAGCATTCTCATAAGACAGAATATAGTGAAACAAAATTGAAGTTAGCAACATGGCTTTAATAGTTAAAATAGGGGCCCTATTGACCAGCGGGCCCCTTGGCAGTCAAACCTTTTGGCTTGGTAGTTTGGCTTTGGAATAACATGGTAACACTACAACATATTTGTAATTGTTTCCATATTTATTGTGGGGGAAGGTAGTTTAATTCTGCTTTATATATATTGGGTTATACCATTACAAGTTCTTACCATGGGGGGAAATCCATATAGGAAGCACTAAGCTCTAAATAGGAGCCAAACTCTAAGGCTGGAGAAATGTCCCCCGTGCAGACAGATCTCAGGTCTCCAAAGGAAGGTGCATAGGAGATTCCATCTGCAGATAGATGACAAAGAGTAAAGATGTAGCTAGAGGTTCCTGAGCCCCAATGCAAAATCTGAGCTGGGACCCCCTTAGATATACCCCAGATCCTTGTACACAGAACACCCCCAGCACAGACACAGCCTACTATACATGTACCAAAATGCCCCTGCACAGATCCTGCTTGCAGAGATTCCCACAGCCTAAACCAGAGGTGTCCAAGTTCAGTCCTCAAGTGCTACCAACAGTTCATGTTTTCAGGATTTCTGCCTGTAGAAACATGTGTGATAATTACAGATATATTAACACACCTGTGCATGATTAAAGACATCCTGCACAAGTGAGTTGGTCTATTTGGCTGGGTCAGTAATTGAGGATTGAACTTGGACACCTCTGGCCTAGAGTCCACCATAATGCACAGACAGCCCACCCTGCACAGAAACATTCCCACTCACAGAGGAACTTACTCCAGCATTCCCATGTACTGGTTCTGTTCTGCAAACACCAGCATACCTAAGCAGTTTATGGCTACCAGGGCTTGCTGGGGCCAGTAGTTCCACATATAAAAAAAAAATTACATTTTCTTTACTTTTTACTACGGAGTTCAAACCTGTGCTGAACAGGCTGGAACTGTATCCTATGACACACTGCGGGTTTAATAATTCTTATCGTGTGATCAGTACAACTGATACTGTGCATTCTCATCCAATACTAACTAATGCTAATACGCATGTGTAATGGTTCAGACAGCAAATGTCATCATGTTGTGTAGACGAAAGCTGCACTACCACCTACATAAAAGATTTTACATGCAGCAGTGTTTTTCCCAGGGCTCTCCTGGTCCTGCAATACAGATCCGGCAAATTAACTTAAGTTACCCAACATTAAATTGTGATGGAGGGGTGCGGGAAGACCAATCTCCTGATAGTGGATTGCGATTTGGTTTTTAAAAGGTGACAGTCGGAGTTTACAACACAAAACTTCCCAAACGCCATTGTGAGACATGGTAGGTCTGTATTCTGACAGGAAATATATATATATATATATATATATAGTGTTTCTGTGAACTTGTGAGACTTTGTCATGAAAAGATAGGTATGAAAGGTCTTTGTGCCCATTCAGAAACTAGCCAA
Source organism: Mixophyes fleayi (assembly GCF_038048845.1). Classification (NCBI taxonomy): domain Eukaryota; kingdom Metazoa; phylum Chordata; class Amphibia; order Anura; family Limnodynastidae; genus Mixophyes; species Mixophyes fleayi. The sequence continues at coordinate 87,504,467 of NC_134411.1, read as the reverse complement.
GCAGGGCCTGATTATCCAATGGACTGGCTAGTCTGCAGCCTAGGACGCAAGGCGCTTTTTTTGGGGGGGGGGGGAGGGGAGAGTACATTTTTGGGTTGCAAAACTGTGACATGTCGGGGAACTGAAATTCATTTTACAATATAAAATACAAAATAGTTGTTCTTCAAAGTTAAAAGAAAACGTGAAAAAATGTAATACGGTTTAAACTGAGTTTCAAAAAACCGGGAACATGAACATCGGTGAGGGGTTTGATATGGAAGGTGAGGGGGCGCTAGGACAGTACTAGTCTAGGGCGACCTAACCCTTCAATCAGGCCCTGCAGCCAACAAGTGCGACCCTAAAGAAACATATGTATTGTTACGTGTTGACGTGTAGGGTTAATGAGAGAGGGCTTCATACCGTAGCTCGGATTCTCAAGGCGCTGGTCTCTTCTCCGATCTTTCCTCAGGCTTCCAATGATGATGGTGATACAGGATAGGAAGAGAACAAGTCCAATTACAATACCAGCCACGGCCAGCGGGGACACCAGCAGGGTGGGGTCATGGCTGCTCCGGATGTAGCCAAAATACTCAGGAAAATGGTTACTCTGGTTTAAGTGAATTTCTGCAGGGAAAAACCAAAAAACAAAATTATCAATGTGCATAGAACTGAAAATTCGATTTAATGTCCATTAATGTGTACCTGGTGCGTACACACAGTGGGTATACCTGCTTTTTTTTTTTGTTATACATCCCTTTTAGCCCTACTCCAGCAGTTTATGCGGATACGCCCATAGATTAGTGCATTGAGATGGCGCTGACTGTGAGCCACGAAACGTTGTTACTTTTTAAGGAAGGAGCATGGTGAATCCGTGTTGAATGCAGCCTAGGTGCAGGAATGCCGCTGTGTATTTCGCTCACGTGCAAAAACAAGATCTCAGTCTCTTTCCCCTTACAAAACCACCTGATTAATATGCGTCCTCTTAGGTCACACTTGTCCGCTCTCCCGGAATTTCCGGGAGACTCAGGAACTCTGGGTTAGTCTCCCAGACTCCTGGGAGAGGAGGCCATCCCCCCGCATCCAGGGCTCTTCCTAGTGAAGTGGGAGATAGGTCTGAGGGTGAAGATGTAAGGAGGGAGGGGGCTGTCACGCCTGCGCCTTTCGTCGTCCTTGTCTTTCCTACTCGCTTATCCTCAAGCGCCCGCCCAAGGATGACTCATTGTCTTCTGCCTTTACCACGGGAATACGTCACAATCAAAACCCTACTACATTTCTCTTTCATTTTTTCTTTTTACTTTGTAGAACAAACACTCTCTTATATTTTAAAATTAATGTAAGTTTGTACCTATCCCTGTCACAATTTTGCACCCCAAAAAATGTTGCCCCCCCCCCAAAAGCCTTGCACCCCCAGGCTGCAGCCTAGTCCGCCTATAGGATAATCAAGCCCTGTTTACAGATAGGATTATAGTCATTTATTTCAATGAAAATTACTCTTGTTTGTCTTGACAGCTATATATATCTATCTATCTATCTATCTATCTATCTATCTATCTATATATATATATATATATATATATATATATATATATATACACACACACACACACACACACACACACACACACCCTTTGTAGTAACTTAGGGCCTGATTCATTAAGGATCTTAACTTGAGAAGCTTCTTATTTCAGTCTCCTGGACAAAACCATGTTACAATGCAAGGGGTGCAAATTAGTATTCTGTTTTGCACATAAGTTAAATACTGACTGTTTTTTTATGTAGCACACAAATACTTGATAGCTTATTTGTACACTGAAATTTAAAGTTGATATTTGTGTGCTACATGAAAAAACAGTCAGTATTTAACTTATGTGCAAAATAGAAAACTAATTTGCACCTCTTGCATTGTAACATGGTTTTGTCCAGGAGACTGAAATAAGAAGTTTCTCAAGTTAAGATCCTTAATGAATCAGGCCCTTAGACCATTTACCACTGTTGGATTTTTCTATGAGAACGGAGGCTGTGATATAGCTTTTTCCCCCTCTATCTATATACACATAGTTTCTGCTCCAGGCACCACCGGAAGATTGTATTATCTGATCTACAAATGTGTCCATCAGGCTGAGATTAGAGGGAACTTGAGTGTTGGCTTTACACAGCGGAGTTATTGTGTGTGACATTGGAAATATATAATTGCTCCTTCTGGCATTGTGATAACCTTTCAAACTATTCATTCAAAAAGATACCATCAGTTAAGATTCAGACAAGTCCTATGCAGCGCAGGTAGGCAGCGATAAGTTGCTGGACTATGACTCGTCCGCACAAAACTGCTCATGGCTCATTTTCTTATGGCAAACTCAAGAGTTGCGTATATTGCTGCTGTCTGTCTGAACAGCAGAGGCGGTACACCATGGAGGTCAATGGACCCGAGAGCCGCGCTATTTCTCTGGTGACTTTCTCGTGTTGTGTTCCGTGTAAAGCCCTTAGGGATGGCTCCATTCTTTGTGATCACTTCCATGTCACGTATGTGTGGGCCCGGATACGCCACACGGCACAGGGATCAGTAGATACTTTGCCAACCTTATTTACCTAAAACAAGTGCACTTATGAGAATCCCAGGTCTTGAATTGGCTGCATCTGCGTGAGAGCAGGAGCAAACGCAGGATTTGCAGAGGGGGGGTTCCCACACCACGCCACTAGTGGGCGTGACCAGCATGCATGGGGGCGTGGCTATAATTTTAGACAGTGCTTGGCTGCTCTCCAGCTCTTTCTATCCCCATAATATACATGGTCAACACTGCGTGCACTACTGTTAGGTGCATGCGTCTCTCTCTTTTCGAGCAGAGCTGTATGAAGCGGGGGCAGGGTCCAGCTATCTCAATTATACAGTGCCCCAGGCTTGGAGGGGGGGTTTCCAGGCACTAGAAAACCCCCCTCAGTTTGCCTATGCAGAGAGCGCCCTGTCATGTCTGACATCTAACGAGGTTCTCAAAATCTGAATGTTTGGTTCTCTGGCAATCCTGCCCTTTATTCATACCACAACTTTTTCCCTTTGAAAGGGTTGTGTCTGCAATTATTTTTCTTGTAAAGCAATTTATTTTCATTTTATAAGCCTATTTGGACGTTACAAGTCATAGATAACGTAAATCCTTACACTTGTAATTTTTTCTTGGCAGCTGCTAAGTGCTGCCATTAATTAATTCCATTATAAAATTACCCTGCTAATTACGTGAAAAAAATAGCTTTTCTTGCTAGTAATACTCTACGGGCTTAGTCGGCATCTGCTGTCTTCTATACCAGGGGAATTATCACATTAAGCTCCCAAACAAGTTTTAGCACAAAACCGGTGTCACTGTTACTGAGGGATTCGATGTGCAGTCTGAGAGTATAGGGGATATACTCTGTTTATTGTGTGTTGTTCAAAGTACTGTCATGTTTCACACTTCATTCTACTGACATTGTTGAAAAGTGATTATGGTTACCCAAAAAACAAAGTATTACATGGATAGGATTAATGTGAATAACGCAAGACACACGAAAGTTACATTAAACTTTGAAGTTTTGTATCCATGGGGCCGATTCAGATTTCTTTATGCAGGGGCAAACGCAGGATTTGTAGAGGGGGGTTTTGACACCACGCCACAAGTGGGCGTGACCAGCATGCATGGGGGAGTGGCTATAATATTAGACAGTGCTTGGCTGCTCTCCAACTCTTCCTATCCCTATAATATACATGGGCAATGCTGCGTGCACTACTGTTAGGTGCATGCAGCTCTCCCTTTTCAAGCAGAGTCGTGTGAAGCGGGGGCAGGGTCCAGCCACCTCAATTATACAGTGCGCCAGGCTTGGAGGGGGGTTTCCGGGCACTAGGACCCCCCCCCCCTCGGGGGCAGCATTGCCCAAGTATATTATGGGGATAGGAAGAGTCGGAGAGCAGCCACGCACTGTCTAAAATTATAGCTACGCCCCGAAGCATGCTGGTCACGCCCACTGGTGGCGTGGTGTGGAAACCCCCCTCTACAAATCCTGCATTTGCCCCTGATATTAGTACGAGGATGGCCTACACCGTTACTCTTCCTTGATGGTCAAATTAGTTTAACTTGTATTTGATCCATGACAGCAGTGTTTGTAGTCAGGCCCGTATTTATAGGAAAGCTGGATGGGTTCAGGACTAAGGCTAGGTACACACTGCCCGATTATGTCAGTCACACGATCATGTTTTATCGTTCCAAAGCACATCGTATGGTTTCATTTGATTTTATAAACAGACTACAAATCTCGTTCATTGATGGAACAATGTCGGGCAAATTCTGCAGTGTGTACGCACTCAGGACCGGCAGTGTTGGCAGATCTCCGAAGAGTTTACAGAGTCACAATCTTTTCAGCCGATGGTTATGACGGATGAAGAGCACAGATCTGACGACATAGCTTGTAAAACGTGTCTAGTGTGTACACAGGAATCGGCATGCTGATTGGGACTTTCAGTCGTTGATGAAAACGTTAACAATATCGCATCTGTAGTGTGTACCCAGCAATTTTGCAGGGGTTGCAAACACAATAACTCCACGAAAAAAAAAAAATGTGAACCAACTTCCACCTACCCCATCTAGCAGAACCCTACCAGCGCTGTAATGACTATTTGCCCACCAGTTGATAGTAGTGTTGATTTCGAATCCAGATGCTGTGACAAAACTCATTACAGTGCTGGTAGCTGTGAGTTCTCTGAAACAGAGAGCTATTGTTTATTTATACTAGAAGGAAGAGACATCAGGGTAAATGTATTAACCTACCGATTCGTCAAATAGACGATTTTCCGCAATAGTGACGACCGTATTTAAAACGGCAATTTTATTTAAGGCAAAAAACCTGACAAGTTTTGCTTTTAATTAAATTTTCGTTTTAAATATGGCCATCACTATTGCGGAATATCAGCAGATCCGCAAGTTTATACTTTTACCCCCTGGTGTTTGGCCGTGGAGCTGTGTGGCAAGAAGGGCTTTTTGCCCTTTGTTAAATGGGTCCCTGAGGTCTATATATAAAGATGGGCAGCACGGTGGCTTAGTGGTTAGCACTTCTGTCTAACAGCACTGGGGTCATGAGTTCAATTCCCGACCATGGCCTTATCTGTGTGGAGTTTGTATGTTCTCCCCGTGTTTCCGTGGGTTTCCTCCCACACTCCAAAAACATACTGGTAGGTTAATTGGCTGCTATCAAAACAGGGCCCTCTTAACAACATTTTGGGCCCCCGGGCAAAGCAGTGCACCGGGGCCCCTATATATACATATATATATATATATATATATATATATATATATATATATATATATATATATATAAAAAATGATTATATATATGGGCCCTGCAGCCCAAGGGGGCCCGTTGGAGGCAGCAAAAAAAAAAAGAAGACAATACTTACCTTGCGGTCAGCTGGCGATCCGGCTCCCTCCCTGGTCTCATCCTCAGTCGCGCTCCGCAATGGATGTCGGGCGGGCGTGATGACGTCACGCCCAACATGCACTGCAAGCGCCGCACGGAGGAGGAGTCCAGGGAGGGAGCCGGATCGCCAGCTGACTGCAAGGTAATTGTATTGTCTTCTTTTTTTTTTGCTGCCTCCGATGGGCCCCCCTGGGCTGCAAGGCCCCAGGGCACCTGCCCATTGTGCCAAATTGGAAAGACAGCCCTGTATCAAAATTGACCTTAGTCTCTCCCTCTCTGTCTGTGTGTATGTGTCTATATTAGGGAATTTAGACTGGAAGATCCAATAGGGCAGGGACTGATGTGAGCGAGTTCTCTGTACAGCGCTGCGGAATCAGTGGCGCTATAAAAATAAAATGATCTTTTAAGGCTGGGTCTCTGCTCATGGGCCAGTGGTGTAGACTTGTCCCCAATGGCTAAAATTTACTAGCCAGCCTCTGATTAAGAGTGTTGCCAGGTAACGGAGTATTGCTCAACTGTCTCAGTTAAAAATATTTGATTGATTGCAGCGATAAGTCAGATTTGTTTATTGCGGTGATGAAAATATTTATGTAGTTAACTTACCATTTCTCTAGGCCAATCTCTCCTTTGCTGAGATGGCGATGACAGACAGTTATCGTGGCTGTACAAAGGCTTTTACAAAGTAATTTTCATTTTGCTAGATATACACAGATATGCAGTGTTAAGGATGAGCGCTGAAAACAACTGTCTTTTTGTTTTGAATACACATATGGGCATTTATATTGCCATGCAGCTGGTACCATATTAAGGGGCAAACGCAGGATTTGCAGAGGGGAGGTTTCCACACCACGCCACTAGTGGGCGTGACCAGCATGCATGGGGGCGTGGCTATAATTTTAGAGAGTGCTTGACTGCTCTCCAACTCTTCCTATCCCCATAATATACACGGGCAATGCTGCGTGCACTACTGTTAGGGGCACACAGCTCTCCCTTTTCGAGCAGAGCCGTGTGAAGCAGGATATACCTCCCAACTGTCCCTACAATCAAGTCCTGACTGAGTGTGTTAGAAGAGAGCAGGACAGTCTGTCATCTGTTCTACCTGTTCTTGTTGCTTACAATACAACAGTGCACTACTGTTAGGTGCACGCTGCTCTCTCTTTTCAAGCATAGCTGTGTGAAGCGGGGTCAGGGTCCAGCCACCTTAATTATACAGTGCCCCAGGCTTGGAGGAGAGGGGGGTTTCCAGGCACTAGGAAAACCCCCTCAGTTTGCCTATGATATACAATATGGGATATACCGAGCGCAGGCTTATTTTTTTCTATGGTTTTGTCTCAAAATATTGCCTTATGTTAGCAGCTGTCTATCAAGCCTATATAAGGCTCATTTGTGTGTGGCTCACATGCCAGCCCTTGCTAGAAGTAAACCCCTATACCTGGGAGGTGAGTGCATCTGATTTTAACTGCATTTTAATGGTGTTTTAAAGCACATAGGTCAATGTGGGACCTGCATACAATGAGGTGCCCTTGACGCTGGGATGCAGGTTTAAAGTTTTGATCAAAATATGAACCAATACCTCATATTTTCCTTTTGCTAGATACACACAGACATGCAGTGTTAAGGATAAGCTCTGATAAACAACTGTCTTTTCTGATAACAACTGTTCTCTTGCAAAGTTATCGCTGACAGTAACCCCTTTCTTGTATTGGGCGAATAAAAAATCAGCCCCATTGATGGGGAAAACACCCATTTTTTATGGCAACAGGGCTCTTGGCCATTTGATAATTATGGCCAACAGTTATGTTTAATTAGCCTAACATGAGACAGTCAGAAATATTCCTCTAAGGCAGTGTTGGCTAACCTGTGACTCCAGGTGTTCTAAAACTACAAGTCCCAGCATGCTTTGCCAATATATAGCAGATTATTACTGAAAGGGTATGCTGGGACTTGTAGTTTCACAACACCTGGGGTGTCACAGGTTAGCCAACACTGCTCTAAGGGGTAATCTGGAGAGTCATTATCTGAAACATGTCATTCACCAAGTTTCAGGGAAAGCATTATGAAGGCACGAAAGCAGCTGGAATAACTATAACTACACTTGACCTCCACTTGCAGATTACGCAGGGATCTCCCAATAAGGTTCAATCCCAATGTTAAAAATAATGCAAAGAACTCCCACCTGGAGAATGATGAACCAAGTTTATTAGGTTCAGGTATTTCACATCTATTATTTAGCCTAGTTTCGTGCAGGCCTTTGTGTAGTAAATGACCTGTAGTGGGTTTATATGGCGTTTATAGCCCCTTGAGAACAACAACACGTACACATACGTACCACGTAACGCAGACTGGAGAACATGTAACTGTACTTACTTGTGCATGCCACTTTGATTGACATGTAATCTGTCCACTAGAACGGAGAGGGAAAGTTCACTCAATGTCTGTGGCTCAGATATAGAAGCCTCCTCCTTTCTGTCAGGCTGGTTTTCTCTATTAGTGGTGAGGGCTGAAAAACATAGAACGAACAATACCTAGTTAAAGAGCAAGTAAAGCCACTATTTGACATTAATATATATAACTGACTGTGTATTACTGAGCTTTACAATATATATGAAATAACTGAATGGTTTTTACTTCAATTTATATAGCTATTATGCTCTTTTTCTCTCCTCTGCCACAAGTTGCTGTGTTAAGAGGAAAGTGATTCTCTAACAGAGCAGACACAGAGTGACTGACATCCTGACAGACTTGATTTTGATGTCACAGTAGCTCAAGTGACTGTATTTTGTTACCTGTATGAAATCCCATTACACTCTAAAGAGCTCTATTGTATGGATTGAGTCCTTCAGTGGTGGAAACCATTGTTGGAGCCCTCTGTGGGATCCATATAGAATAGGGAGGGAATTTATATTTGATTAAGAATGGATTATATATAATGGACCACCCCTTTAAGTTGTTTTCAACCTACATGAAAAGAATATAATGATAATATAGACCACGGACAAAATCTGCTAATTCAATTTGTTCAGAGACTGTGTTATGAGTAAAAACTTAGGGGTTTGTTTATTAAAGGGAGAAAAGCCCTAAGTCTATCAAAAACGGAAGTTTACGCCGGATTTGGGGTTTTGTCTTATTTATTAAAGCCCCCTGGCCGGAGATGACTAACGCTGTCCATTGCCGTTGTTGGGGGCCTCCGGCAAAGCTTCCTTATGCAAAGCATTAGGAAGCCTATTTATCACTTGCAGTGGTGGTACTGCTTATAGCTATCGCCATCTCAGGTTGGTGATAGCTGAGTACAGAAAAAAGAAAAAAAAAAGAGTTACTATTTAGCTCTCTAATGAGCAGGGTCCTTAATACCCTTTGTTTTCATGTCTGCATTTATTTTGTCTACCTTGTATGTCCCTATTTTATTTTTTATTGTTTCTCTTTTATTATTTTTTGTATATTTTTACTTAAAAAAAAACAAAAAAACCCCCAACTATTATTAACGTAGACAGGATTGATAGTAACTGCAGAGCAGAGAGTGGTTTTGATGTGATAGTATTATTGTGTAATGACAGGTGTGGATCATAGCTAATCGCTGCTATGTATGCCCAGCTGTCAGTCACCTGACATTGATTAGGTCAAGCAATACTGACCAAGGGTCTCTATTAGTCAGAACTGTTGTTCGCTCTTCACTAATAGTTGGATTTTACAAATCAGAATAAAATCTACATCCTTCTCTCATCCCATGAGGGCAAAATATGGGCAGATTCTGGTGATTGCTAGATTACGGTGAGTAGTTAAAAATAAATATTCCTATTTGATAAGAGGATATACAAACTTTTTTTTTTACAATATAGTTAAATGTGAACAATATGCAAAGATTTTTTATAATTATTTAATGCTGCTGTATGGATAAAACCATTTGAATGTATGTTATGTTTTTTTTAAAAAAAATATTATTCTGAAAAAACCTCTATAAATACATTACTCTGTATGAGAGATGTTTACAATGTATTTATTTGGGAAGGCAGAAGGTGTGTTATGATGAGCAAATATGTATTTTTATATCTATATAATCCTATATGTGGTCATCATCTGGCTAACGGTGCCACGTTGGATCACATACGTGTATGGCGGAACCTGACTCGGTGGTGGTCATTTACCCAAGATTATGACTTGGGTACGTGTTATGTGTAAGGTTACAAATTGGTGTGGATTCAGATTTTGGACTACTCTTGGGGCTGTACAAGTTAGGGTCCTTGCCCTTAAAATCTGCACAAAACTGACTCTATCGCAGGATTATAGCAATTTTAAATATCGCGGCTTTTTATTAAAATTATATTGCCGCAAATATTGGAGATATGCACGGAAATACAGGACATTGGAGATATCTGCAGCATATCCTTTACGTACCATTTGCAGAGAATACGGAAGGAAATGATTTTTGCACTGCAAACGGCAAGAGGCAAAAGCGAACACTAGAGTTTAATCGTCGCCGCTTATGGATTAACAGTCCCCGCGATGGCTATAATGATAAATAACTCAGAAATAGCAAGTCTTATCGCTGCGAAAACTGGTAATAGGAGATACTACGTAACAGGCAAAAGTGTAGAGTTATTAAACCTTCTATAAAGGCATAGAGGTGTTGCCCCTAGCAACCATCAGATTCTAGCTATCACATTCTAGAATGTACAAGATAAGTGATAGCTAGAATCTGGTTGCTAGAATCTGATTGGTTGCTAGGGGCAACACCTCCACTTTTCTTTTTAGAAGGCTTTGATAAATCTGCCCCTAAATATTAGGTCTCTTAGGATTAAGGGGCATATTAAACAGAAAAAAACCTTTTTCTCCATAGCATTGCCGTTGGCATACATCGCCAGAGAAAAAAATCTTCAGGGTCTATCTTGTGAAAGCTTCCCCATGGGATAGTTTATTTAACAAGCATTGCCCGGTGTTCCTTCTGCTATGTATGTATGTATGAATGTATGTTTTTATTTTCTATTTTCTATTTTAAAATTATTTATTTATTTTTAAATGCTAATATGCTTTCTACAAAAAGTATTTAGCGGTCGTTTATTTATTATTGGCAGATCATGATTCATACACCACTGCTGAAAATTGAGTGGTAACTCCTTTAAAAGGGCATCAAATATAATATATCAACACTGTCATGCTATAAATCAGAGACGACTAATATATACTGCAAATTATAAATATTTTTCCCTATTTGTTTAACCAACCCCAAATAAAAACAACAAAAAACTGTATACACTATAACAGAAGGGGTTGAAAAGAACAACAAAATAATCACTCATTCTGCTGCATAAGATCCCTGGAATCCGGGAACAGTTGTGTCTGCAATCATTCCGGCCTGTGCATAAGAAGACAGCACACCAGGCCTGATAAGGGTTAATCCCCGGCATCATGACAAGGCCTGGGACACCAATGCTGAATGCACATACATGAAATAATGTAGCATATTGCTTACCACTGGGGTACTGCAGACTGTCTCCTGTCCCCATGTAGCTTAGTCCCAGATTGTGGATGGAAGGGTCTGCATCTGCCATAGAAAGAAATGACAGCAGCCGGCAGAAGAGAGGGATTTGTTTCCTTTGTCAGAATCCAGGATAAACATGGAATGAATCCCGCCTGCTGGGCAAACTCAATGTAGACAGCGCCCTCCCGGGAGCAGCAGGGGAGGACAGGGAGTCTGTGTAGGTGAGAGCAGACCCCGGCTGGATGTGATGAGAGAGGAAGGGGGGAGATGTGACCACAGAGCTCACTGCTGCTCCCTGTAAAACACCTCTTTACATGACATCAATAGGAAGAGATGAAAGAGGCCCCAGCATCTGTTATCAATGACATCCATCATCTGTCATCTGCTTCAAAGGCAGACCAGAAACTGGCTTCATTAAAAGGGAAACTTAGCTGAAACAATTATACAGTTCATTTACCAACATTGTAAAAATAATTCCCAGGGATTAAAAAAAGGAGTAACTTTGCACCTGGGATAAACCATGTTGCATTGGAGTAGGAGGTATTTTTTTTTTTTTTTGTGGGGATAGATTTATAGTTGGGGTAGGGCTTTTTCTAGATCAACTTTAAATTTCAGTGTAAAAATAAAGCGTTGAAGTATGTGTGTGCTAGAAAGCAGCCAGTAGTTTCCTTACATGCAAAATAATAAACTAATTTGCACCCCTTTGCATTGTAACATGGTTTGTCCAGGAACAAACTTAATGACTCAGATCCAAGGTGTAGTAGACCAGTTTGCCCAGGGCCACCTTAACTACTTTATGGGCCCCCGGGCAATACAGTGTACCGGGCCCCTAAAAAAATAAATAAATATATATATATATATCACTTTTTTTTTACATATATATATATATATATATGGGCCCCCTTAACTATCCTTAAGTCCGATCCTCTTCTTTTTTCCACGCCGCTGAGTCTCTTCTGCCCTCTTCCGTGCTGTGGTTGCAGTGAATGCTGCGCGTGACATCACACCCAGCATTCACTGCGAGCACAGCACGGAAGAGGGGACCAGGGAGGGAGCCGGATCACCGCTGATGTGACCGCAGGGTAAGTATTTAAAAAAAATACTTTTTTTTTTAGGATTCGGACGGGCCCCCGGGCACCTGCCCATCGTGCCCAATGGAAGAGACGGCCCTGAGTTTGCCTAGTAATATTTCACCTGAAATCGCTCCTGTCCAGTCATTTGCCGGTGGTGAAGGGCTGGCGCAAATAGCCGATGATTGTAACGACCGCCACCAACGATAGAGAACAGCTTGTGATTGGCTGTGAGTTCCCCGCCAGTTCCCCGCTAGTGTACGTGCATATACTACACCAGGCTTTTTTGCGTGCGTTTTGAGCAAACTTTTTTCCGCGTACGCAGAGCGGGGACTTGTTTCTTCTAATTTAGAGAGGTTTCTGAAGTTTTATTGATAGCAAATATTTACTTTGCAGACAAAACAAATGGGTGTAAGTGTATGTGACGTATGCTGTGTTGTAAACCAGGCTCATATGCTGCTGCTGCAGACCTGCAGGTATCTTATCTTTGCATATGCCCGAAATTACAGCATTTTTTAGTGAATACAATTAGCAACAACGATTTGGGGCGCGGTTGCATTGAACTCTACATCAGCTCCTCTGAATCTAAGCTTGTCAGAAGCGTAATGGACCTTGGAGGACTACAATACCCATCATAACAAGTTCACCAAATTCTAATGTAGTTTTTGTGCATTTGAAATGCTCGTTTTCCAATAAATATTAACTTAAAAAGCCTATAGGGTAAGGAGGCATTGGGTTCAAGTAGAGCGAGATGCGTTGGCTCCCCAAACATAAGCAAGAAAGGATGCACACGTGGAAGAATGCGTTTTCGTAAGACGTATCGCACGATGTACCGACTAATATATGCCCCAAGTATCTATACCACAATAGCGGCACCACCATAGCGTAGAGATACAGCTCGACAGTCTTAGAAATTAATGTGAAATTTGGATTTCCCTATTTATACAAGCAGCGCCAAATTCAAATGGCCAACGGAGAGCCATGATTGGCTCACTGCCCTGTCCGCTGATTAGCTGACACCAGTGCCAGGGAGCACTGGGGGAGGAGCGGACTCGCCTGCACTGGATCGACGTTCTGGCGCGTTGCATCTTCTTTTCTTCGCTCCCGCTACAGTAAAACATCTCCCATGACCTCCGTGATATCGCATTATACCTTGGAAAACGGTGGCCTGCTACTAGATCGCAAACCAAATAACAAAATTTAGCTGGAGCCGGAGTGCAGGGTCCTACAAAGCGCTATGGAATATGTTGGCGCTATATAAATAAATGATGATTCAGACTGACGCGACTGTTTTTTTTTTTCTTCTATTGCGGCTTTTTGCATCCAGATTTGGACTTTCGCTTCCACTAATGTAGAAAAAATTTGTTATTTTTTTATTGAAACTTTTTTCTACAAATATCTGAAAACGTTATTTTTTTTTAAACTAAATGCTTTATTCTAGGAATAAAACATGATTTTTCAAAATGATAATTATCTGTTATTACCACCCTGAGATCGTGATAACAGTATAGGTGTTGCAGCAGTATAAGTACCGCTGTGATACTTGTACCACCCCAATACTTGTTCACATTAGCTTTCCTCATGCAGAGAATGTAATGAGAATGAAACACATGAGATAGTATAGAAATGGAAGAAATATTCTAATAAAAAAATATTGTCTTCTTAAATTCTAAATTCTAATTGTTTTTCCATGCACTGTGTAAGCAAATATATAATAATTAGTAAATTCTGCTGTGAGACAATTTGCTTATTAGAATTCACTTATTGCTTCAGGGTATAGAATCTTTGCTTGTGATTGACAAATTAGAAAATCCTAGACTTGTGCCTTCATATGTATATTTGGGATGTAATGCCATCTACTGGTCGTTGTGGAGTAATGCATATAATACTGTATGTGACACTATTATGATCATTGTTTTTTTTAATGCTAGTAAAAACATGTAAATGGGTTTCAGGTGTAAACGATTTGTTCCAATGACAACACACCCACTTGCGCTAACTCCTGTGTTTACATATTTTAGATGCTGCACACACCATTAACTCGCATTCAATGAAAGTGAATGCAAAGTGTCCTTAACTGGCCCACATTCCCCACCGACTGTATGGCAAAGCGCTAGTTACCACTTTATTGGAAACGCAGCGTCACTTGGTAACTGGCTTTGGAAGTGTACAAAATGCTTCAGATCTGCTAAAGAAACGTACTCTTGGCCTGTCCGTTATCGGCTCCAAAAGAGTACAACTAAAAAGACACAGAATTACATAAGCTCACTGTACTCTTCTATTTTATACACCATCATCATCATCAACATTTATTTATATAGCACCAGCAAATTCCGTAGCGCTTTACACTATGAACCCAAAAGTTTATTAAATAGAATTTCTTATTACAGAATATCCAAGAAAGACTGCAATGGTTTTAGATACTTTATCCAACATATATGCAATGTTTACCGGAATGTCTGCCTAAGGCCAGTGTCAGGTGCGCATTTTAGAACGCTGCAATCTTCTGATCAGGAAACCGCTGTGTTCTAAGCTCTGTCAGCATTAAAGTAAAGGGGAACGCAGTTCCCCCAACATGCCATAGTGACTCCGCTGTTGAGGCACTGCCATGCGGTGTGTTGACAGGCAGAACAGTATTTCTCATTTACTGTAATGTTATGCTGACTGTAATCACATTAAAACGCAGTGATGTTCTAGTGAGAAAGTTGCAGTGTTCTTAAACACCCAGAAAATTCTGCTATTGGTTTGTCTTATTCTGAATTACTGAGCAGTTGGATTCGGTGCATTAACATATGACAGCTAATAGGTAGGGACAGTATGCCTTACTATCCATATTGGGGGTGCACAAACTTCTTTGGTCTGAGGGCCGCATTGGGAGATAGTACTCACTTGAAGGAGCCACAATGAAACTTGGCTTGAAGTAGCAATTTTCCCTTGTCTTCTTCTTCTTCAGACTGCTATTAATGAGTTATAATTCTGTATTACCATGACAACCACAGTCACATAGCATTTTATGCAGCGAGCAGAGACTTTGGAACACCCCTTTGAGCTCTGTCTGCACTATGACATCCTCCTTCCCTCCCTTCTGTAATACAGAAAGCAACTATGAAATATAGAAATGTTACACTGTTATATGTTATAACTATGGACAAATTAACTGACACTGTCATTCTCAAGTATGTTTGATAACCAAATACATAAGTGTTAAACGCATGAATAATGATCTATAAATGTATAACAATTAAGATGGTGGTTCGCCAATTAGCCTACGTGATCTGTAACTTTGATCAGTTCAAAGAAGATAAAACATATAATGAAATGTTACTGATAAAATCTACACCTGATGGGACTTATAACACAAACATTTATTACAACCATTCACTAAAGATATAGAATGAAGCTGTATGTCACCCGTAACAATATGGGTGAGTGTATAAAAAGGCTCTTGTTTACGGCAAAAATCAAGATAGATGAAAACCAAAATTAACGCACCAATCCACATAGCAGGTTGTTTTTTTTTTTTTTGTTTTTTTTTTCTTAAATAGCATTTAAGTACCTTTTATGCATACATTTGATACTTTTTTTTTTTTTTTTTTTAGCTCTCCTCAAAATCTCTCTGGAGGTTGCAAAGTATGGATTTGTTACACTGGCTCACAGCTCTCAGCATGTCATGTAAAGGCAGAGGGAATATTTTACATTTACTTACTACCCAATACAGACAGAGCTCAGAGGAGCGTTCCCAAGCCACTCTGCTTACTACCATGTCATGTGACTGTGGCTGCCATGGTAGTCACATGACACTGCACAGTATTATAAATCATTCATAGCAGCCTGAACAAACAAAAAACCAAACATAAATGGTAAATAACATTTTTCTTATAGCTTGCCACAGTGATTTATGTTTTAAAAAACAACAACATAAATTGACTCATCCATTGGATTGCCCTTTAAATGTCCATTATGGTGTTAACAGAGGATGTAAAGAGATGTACAGAAACTGGGCATTGTAGATGCAAAATGTCAGAAGGAGGAATACAAAAATGTGTGAAGAAACCCCCCCAAAAAGCGGGAAATTAAGTATAGAGATTATTCTTACCTACTCCAGGAGAGCCCAGGGGGAAGGTCACGTGACAGCTGCAGGAGGGGCTTGATGACGTCATCACATCATCATTGCCCTGCTCCCTGCTATGAAATGCCAAAATTCAGGGCATTACATAGGGGGGGGTGGAGTTTAATCACACGATCGCATCATTAAGCCTCGCCTCCACAAGGATCCGGGAGACTGCCTACTCTTCCTGGGAGTTCGGGAATCTCCCGGAAATTCCGGGAGAGTAGGCGAGTATGATAGAGACATAATACAAGGTGCAAAGTTAAATAGAGAAATTGTGCTTTTTTTTCCCCACCTCTAATGAAAATAAAAACTACAATACCCTGATGGATTAAGTGTACACCCCTAAACTAATACTTACATGTTTTGCTTTTACTATAGCAGTGAGTCTCTATCAACTTCACACAAATGCATTTTATCATTGGAGTTTGGTAAGAAAAGACACAAAACCAACACTGACTTACAAAGAGACACAAGCATTGGAAGACTTATCAAAAAATACAACTGTTGTCATAAAACCAGCGGACAAAGGTGGAGGCCTAGGATAGAGGATAGAGAAGAATATGTATCGGAGTCCATTCATCTTTTAAGTGATATGGAAACATATAAACAACTTAAGGGAGATCCCACGTTAGAGTACCAACGAGAACTATTCTCCCTTTTGAGAGAAGGATTAGATCGGGGAATTCTTACTGAAAAAGAATATCACTTTCTGAGGGTGGAAAATTCACGACTGCCAGTGTTTTACTAAGTTCCGAAGATCCATAAAGATACACAGAAACCACCTGGCCGACCAATCATCTCAGGGATCGACTCCCTTACCTTGCCATTATCATGACATCTATCTTCAGGATTTGGTCAAAAAACAGCTATCGTATCTTAGGGATACGACACAAATACTCAATTTGTTGGACCAGGTGATTTGGGAGGAACATTATATACTAGCCACTAGTGAAGTTCGGACACTATATACATATGTGGTGGTCAAGTACTGATGGGAAATCCTTCCCTTACCTTGTGCTCCAGACATGAGTCAGGTTCTTTTCTGTTCGGATATCCGCTGGTCAGGAAATAAATACTTCAATGAAAGGGACAAGGATTGGTCAAACAACTTGGGTTTATTGAGAATGCGGTAAGGATAGTTTTGGTAAGACACCGCGCCACTGACCCCCTCAGCTCAATAGTAATGACAAAATAATGCGTCTGGTCAGCATAGAGCACAATAGCATTTAACATATCACATACACCTGGTGAGTATAAGGCACAATAGCGATAACATCTTCTATAATATTTATCTTTATTGAAGTTTTTAAGGCAGTTTCAACAGAGATTCACAAGAACAGATAAGTGGGTAACAAAACCACCTCATTAATACAAAAAACATCTTCAATGCACATTGTCTAATAAGGCACACTGGTAATCTCAGTTACTACTTTAAAGTTTACAATATCTGACTGGTGATGATGCAAGAACCATCAGTAATAACCCATCAAGACTCTTACGGTCACTACCGCGCCCACTAGAGGGCTCCTTCTTATTCAGGTGTTTGGGGTACCGTGCTATTCCCTATGGGTCAGGCGCCCCACTTTTAGCATCTACTGCTGCGTTAACTTGAATTGCAGCGGTACCACTAACACTGAATGTCACACCTTCAATATTAATAAATCAATTCTTAGGTAAATCACATAACATTAACATCCATCTAAAACATTTGGTGCACCAATATTATCCCTGGTAACGTTACCATATTTTCCACTCAGTCCTGGGCTGACCTGTGCACAGGAATTTTGTAGTGTTCAAATGTCCTGCAGAGGTTTCCAGAAGGGTTAACAATCCCGATTAAGTCCCTGTACTTTCTTTCAAAAGGGTAGATGTTAAACTGTAGGCTGGGTTAAAGATTATAGCAAAACACAGGACTGTTGCTCAATTCAGTCACAAGATGGCGCTGTTCTCTCATAAATCAATGCATCTCTAATAGCACATGTACTCTGCACGGAGAATAGAGTTCAGATATCAGCCCACACAGGATTTAGCTCAAACGACAGTCTTAATGGTTCCCTGCAGCCTGTGTGAAGGTATGATCTGAGGGAAAAGCTCCCAAGGAGGGCACAATATTCTTCCTTGTACAGGAATGCAATGTCAGTTTGGATAGATTCTCTCAACACTCTTCCCTCTGATGCTGGAGTGTGTGCAGTACACTGCAGGCTAGGATTTTACCTTGAGAAGGTTCTGTAGTTAGTCAAGACTGTCCTGGACACCCCACTGCGTGTCCCCAGCCGTTCTCTAGCCGTGTTTGCTGGCAATGTCACCTCTTCCAGCAGCAGATCAGTCTCTCTGCCCAGCTGCATGTCAGCTTCCCCTTTCTTCTACCATGCCACACACTCCTCCTTCCTGCACATCCTCTTCCTGTTACTCCCCCAGCCAATCAGGGCCTTCAACCTCCTCCTGTCAATCACTCTTGGGTACGTCTTCAGAGCACAATTAACCCCTTGTAGTTCTGCATTTTAAAAGCATTTATGCACTCCTCTGTGCTGTTCAACAGGGCTTTGGGGCACCACACATGCATTGATCATATCCAGGGTTTAGATAGTGTAAGAACTTTCCTGGAACAAGACCAAACTATTCCCTCAGAGCAGGTTAAGTTTTTATCACTAAGGGCATCCAGTTCATTCTTACGCATAACAATTTCTGGTTTGAAAATGTCTATTACTTCCAAACGAGAGGCACAGCTATGGGGACCAAGTTTGCACCAAGCTATGCAAACCTTTTTATGAGACGATTGGAAGAGGAGACCATCTGGTCCAATTCTAGCTTGGTTGCAAACTGAGCTCTCTGGAAGCGCTTCATCGATGATATTATTTTCATTTGAAGGGGCGGTCATGATTCCCTGTCAGAATTCATTCAAAATATGAATACCCCAAGCAAGAATTTATAGTTCGTTACCAACATAAGTAAAGAACGAGTCACCTTTTTGGATTTAGAAATATATATCCGGAAAGGAAAAATAGAGACACAGACACATTTCAAGCCAGTTGATTGCAGTAGCTTCATATCCACTACAAGTCATCATTATCCTAACTGGCTGGAGAATATCCTTCAAGGCCAATTTACCCGTATAAGAAGAAACTGTACAGACATGTGATTACAGACAACAGGGAGAAATCCTCAAGTTCTGTTTTTATGATAAGGGTTATAAAAAGGCCAAAGTGGATAAAATTTTTGGAGGAAGTAAGTGAAATAAATAGGGAGAAACTACTGGAATACAAAGACAGGCAAACAATCTCTATCCCCTTCATAACACAATACTCTGAAGCAGCAAGGGAGATTAAAAGGATTGTACAAAATCATTGGCATCTCCTTCAAAAGGATGATGTTCTCTCTCAATTCATTCCCAAAAATCCTACGATTACTTTTAGAAAACCTTAAGAAAAAAAATGGTAAATAGCCATTTACCAATAGGGAACAAAAGTACAGGGAATTGGCTTGGTGATCACTGACAGACAAATGGTTGCTTCCACTGCACAAAAAGTAATGCCTGTAAGACTATGAACAATATGAGCACAAAACCAATTATTCAATTTGAATCCAAAATAACGTCTAATTCATATCGAATAAAGGACCATCTCACATGTGACTCCATGGGAGTCATTTATCTCATAAAATGTCCATGTGGTCTTCAGTACGTGGGCCGGACATTTAGAAAGTTGAAAATACGGATTAATGAACGTATTAGAAATATTAAAATTGGCTTGGAGACCCACAACTTGTCAAACCATTTCAAAATGTATCATAAGAATGATCCAATAGGACTAAAATTTCTGATTAAAGCAGTCCTAAACACTGGAGGGGAGGGGGCTACAATAGAACTTTGAACCAAGAAGAATCAAAATGGATATATACCTTGGGCACTCTAACACCTTCAGGGCTCAATGTAGATTTTGGATTCCAAGCCTTTTTATAGTTATTTAAGTAGTGACTGTTACTACGTCTTTGCAGTACTGTCTATATTTTTTTATGTTCCTCATTATGTAGGATTATATAAGTCCTAGTGAAAGTTTACATCGTTACATACTTATTAAACTTGCCTCCACTAGTGACCCATATATTCATATATTATTTCTACTCTGCTATCACTAGTAATTAACTAGCTTTATACTAGCCACCCATATATTTTCTTATTTGCACCTTAACAAGTTTGACAGCATATTATATTCTCTATTTTATGTTACTGTCAATGATTCATTATTTTTCAAAGGTGATTCATATGCATGAATATAATGTTTTAATAGAGTGGCTTTAGGGATTTTAATTAGTTTTCTTTTTTTTTATTGGAAGTTATCTTTTAGATGTTTTGTGCCGTGTTCAATGATTAGCAGCCGTGCACTTTAGGATTGATACGCTATATAAGGGACTTAAGAATGCTCATTGGTAATCCCCTGATGAAGTCCTACTGCGAAACGCGTAGGTGATAATGAGAGCCAATGACTGTTGCCTAGTAACAACAATTCAGAAGTAGCTGAGACGTCAGGCAGTGAGGGAGACCACTGACGAGTGTGTGAGATTCAACCCTGAAATATCAGCGTCGGCGCCGGATAGCTAAAAAAGATACCTTTATATGCACAACAGTACTTACTAAATGTAAGTTTATTCAAATTGTCGTTGGCATAAGTGTTTTGATTTTACTGCACCATTGGAGCCCCTGTTTCTCTTTTCTCTCCCTTTCCTTTCTGTGGGACATTGTGGAGAGACTGGGAGGCTTTCGAGAACACGCTATCACGTCACATATGGGATATTGGACTAATTTTTACAGCACTTTCAAATGACTTTATAAACCTATTGATGGTTACAATATTGTTAATTACCATTGTTTTGCATATTCAAAGCCTACTGCATATCACCCATTATATATTGCGTTATATTGTGTTATTATGTATATATAATTTTATTGGCACAGGTTCTTCTCCTTTTTTCCCCTGTCAGATCCTATTTATTGCGCCATTCCCCCTTATTTTGGATGTTTACAATTACGTGGGGAACTGTAGGCAACCCCAAGGGACATACGGCTGCATTCCATCTTCCCCTTCCCTACGCCTGGAGGAGCGCGGGTTAAGCACTCTTCTAATCTAGAGATTATACTTCCCTACTTTGAAAACTTTTGGTCCGGGAGATCCCGGAAGGAAGGTCACATGACATCTGCAGGAGGGGGCTTGATGACGCCATCGCATCACCATTGCCCTGCTCCCTGCTATGAAATGGCGAAATTCACGGCATTGCATAGCAGGGGGCGGAGCTTAATCACAAGATTGCATCATTAAGCCTCGCCTCCACAAGGATCCGGGAGACTGCCTACTCTTCCGGGGAGTCTGGGAATCTCCCAGAAATTCCGGGAGAGTAGGCGAGTATGATAGAGATATGATACAAGGTGCAAAGTTAAATAGAGAAATTGTGCTTTTTTCCACCTCTAATGTTCAATGAAAAAAACCAACTACAATAACCTGATGGAACAAGTGTACACCCCTAAACTAATACTTACATGTTTTGCTTTTACTATAGCAGTGAGTCTCTATCAACTGCACACAAATGCACTTTGCAATTTTATCCCAATCTTCCCTACAAAACAGTTCAAGGTCCATTAATTTGCCAGGGGATCGCCTGTGCAGAGCCCTGTGTTCTGGGTGTTCTGCACGTTTTCAATGGAATATAGGTTTGGTCTCTGACTGACTCATTCCAAGGGGTAATTTTATCAAGCTGCGGGTTTGAAAAGTGGTTATGTTGCCTATAGCAACCAATCAGATTCTAGGGGGCGTATTCAATTGTTCCTCCGGCCACCGGAAAAACGAGCGCTCTAAAACTATTACCGTTAATACGGTAATTACTCGCTGAATTTCATCTCGCAGCTCCCTGAGCTGCGAGATGAAAATCAGCGAGTAAACTACCGTATTAACGGTTTTTACGCGCAATATTGCCGTATAAATGGTAATAATTTTAACGTGCTCGTTTTTCCGGCGGCCGGAGGAACAATTGAATACGCCCCTAGCTGTCATCTTGTAGAATGCACTAAATAAATGACAGCTAGAATCTGATTGGTTGCTATAGGCAACATCTCTACTTTTCGGAAACTAGCAGCTTGGTAAATTTACCCCTAAGACTTCGCTCTTGTACCCTGCAATTTCAGTAAGGGTATGTAGACTTTTTATATCCACTTTTTGCTGTTAAACTACATGGCAACAATATTCATAGTGATAACTTGGTTTGCTATTCATAAATATGTACAAATGCAAAGGTTCAGTAGACTGATAGTGAACTTGGTAAATCAACGTGAAACAGAGTCAATGCCCCTATTTAAGCTGTTTTTATATACAAATTAAATTTGCTTCCTATATATCAGACTCTAGACCTAGATTTAGATCTAAACTTCTTTTCGAAAGGTCTAATCCGGTTGCATATCCAGTGGGGAACATTTGGAATTAAAGGGATAGCATTCATTGGCCAAATATTGTTACGATGGAGGATATTTGGCAATACTTGTCAATAAACACCTGTATTTTAATCTGAGCATCCCTTTAAATCTATGCCAGGAAAATGTAATTATTTCAATATACAGCAAGCAAGAATTGCAATCCATAGCAGTTAATTGTTCTGTGGTGGTTAATTCCTGCTCTACATTTGATCAGAGGAATATCATATTTCAATGACTTCTAAATAACAATAGAAGCACCAAGTGACAGCAGACATATAGAGCACGCTGCCACCAAGTGTTGATTTATGGACATGACATACAGCGATGACATTAAAAATGTTAGGCGAATTCTCCTCAGACGAGGCTGCCAGTCAGGTTTGATTTAAATGTCAATCAGTGGAATTGCAGCATATGTTAATTGCTTTACCTTGTATGATTGCACTGTCAGTGCTGTACTCTAGAAAATAGAATCTTGCCGTCGGCTTCATTTCACACGAATAAATGGCAGCTTTTTTTTTTTTTTCTCAAACTGGCAATTCCGAATAATAATTGATGACATTCATTGAGTATGGATTGCACAGATATGCTTAGTTTTGCCAAGCATTATTAGTGAACTGCAATAAAGGATTGGAGAGGGGGTATTTACAGTAAGGGGGCTGCCTTGCTATGTGGATGGGGCACACGGCTTCATCTAGTCTGCAATAGGAACTGAATTTTGCTCAGAGCTGGTTGTCATCGGGTCTCAACCTATATTTTTAATGGGATCTGTGTGGCACTTCAGCAGAGAAGCACAATTATTGCCACTCTACGAGCATTATGTATAAAGTTACACAGATAAACAAAAATGCCACATGTAATAAAAGGAATTCCAATAGTCCCTCGCTCTTGTGATTAATATAAGCAATACACAAGGCTAATCTAAGCAGTATTTTGGGATAAAAGTGGAAACATTTAATAAAAGTGGTGGAAGGAGGTTATCGTTTACAGGTTTGCGCGTCTCTTGAGGGGAATCGGCCTCTGCGCTTACCTAGACCAGGGGTAGGTAACCTGTGGCTCTCCATGTGTTGTGAAACTACAAGTTCCAGCATCCTTTGCCAGTAGATAACCAGCAGATAGGTGGCAAGTCATGCTGGGATTTGTAGTTTCACAACACCTGGAGACCCGCAGGTTGCCTACCCCTGACCAAGACGCACTTGTAGATTGCACAGGCCTCACTTGAGAGTGAAGAGTAGGCATACACCTTGATGTGTGCTGAGTGAACACAAAACTTAGCAGCTTAGAGCATACTTGCCTACTTCCAGTAGGCGATGTCTGGGAGAGGGGCGTGGCTAGAGGACGGAGGGGGTGGGGCCAAAATGACGCGATTCAAGGTGCCCCGCCCCCTCCCGCCCTCTAGCCACGCCCCTCTCCCAAACTCAGCGCACATCAAGGTGTATGCCTACTCTTCACTCTCAAGTGAGGCCTGTGCCAGTAGGTGACGTCCGGGAGAGGGGCGTGGCTAGAGGGCGGGAGGAGGCGGGTCGCCTTGAGTCGCATCATTTGGCCCATCCCCTTGAGGAAAATGTCGTTTTTTTCCCCGCAGAGAGCAGGGCCAAAATGACGCGATTCACCATGAATTGCGTCATTTTAGCAAGTTAATTTTGGGATGAGGGAGAAATGCCAGCTCTCTCGGGAGTTCAGGAGACTGACCCGAATTTCGTGAGTCTCCCGGACTTTCTGGGAGAGTTGGCAAAGTATGTCTTAGAGTTTAATCTCTAAGAAGCTACAAGGTAGACAGAGGGCTGTGACTGGTGTCAAGCCTTGTATAGTGGTTCATCATAATCATCATCAAGGTCTTTCTCAAGAACTGTCATAGGCTATAAATATACCCTCAGTGCCCACTTTATTAGGTACAGTGTTCTAGTACAGGGTAGGACCCCAGAGCAGCCTGAATACATTGTGACATGGAATGAACAAGGTGCTGGAAATATTCCTTAGAGATTCTGGTCCATGTTGACATGATATTGTCACATCAGATTTGTCGGCTGCGCGTTCATGTTGCAAATCTCACCATATCCTAACGGTGCTCTATTGGATTGAGATCAGGTGACTGTGGAGGTCATTGGAGTACACTGCACTCATTGTCATGTCAGTGGAACCAGCTTGAGATGACCAGGGGATGATCGTGGCAATCGCCCCCCCCCCCCCCTAGCAGGGGCTTGCTGCCGGCGGCCCCCCCCCCCCCCCCCTAAATCGCCCCCAATATAACAGTTTCCTAGATCCGTCCCTGGAGATGACGTGTGTTATGTGTCATGGGGCGTTATCCTGCGAGAGGTTGCTATTAGAAGATGAGTAGACTGTGGCCATAAAGGGATGCACATGGTCAGTAACAATACTCAGGTAGGCTGTGGCATTTAAACAATTCTCAATTGGTATTAAGGGGCTTAATGTGTGCCAAGAAAACATTCCCCCCCACACCATTACACCACCACCAACCTGCACCATTGGCACAAGACAGGATGGATCCATAGATTCATGTTTACGATAAATTCTGACTGTACCATCTGCATGCTGCAGCAGAAATCGTGATTCATCAGACCAGGCAACGTTTTAATGATCTTTAACTGTCCATTTTTGGTGAGCCTATGCCCACCGTAGCCTTAGTTTCATGTGGGTAAATGTATCAAGGTGAGTGTTTTCCGGCGGGTTTGACTATCATTAATTTAGTATGTTCTACAAAATGATAGCTAGAATCTGATTGGTTGCTATAGGCAACATCTCCACTTTTCAAACCTGCCGGAAAACTCTCAGCTTGATACATCTACCCCCTGGTCTTAGATGACAGGAGATGACCCTGGTGAGGTCTTCTGCTGCTATAGCCCATCCACTTCAATGTCTAATGCGCTGGGCATTCAAAGATGCTCTTCTGCATACTACCCCTCGTTAATTACATTACTGTCGCCTTCCTATCAGCGTGAACCAGGCTGGCCACTCTCTTCTGACCTCTCTCATTAACAAGATGTTCTCAAATAGAACTTCTGCTCACTGGATGTTTTTTTGCTTTGTGCATCATTTTTTGCAACCTGTAGAGACTGATGTGTGTGAAAATCCCAGGAGATCAGTAGTTTCATACTCAAACCACCCCACCTGACCCCAATGATGATTCCACGGTCAACGTTGCTTAGATCACACTTTTTCCCCATTTTGGTGATTGGTCTGAACAACAACTGAACCTCTTGACCATGTCTGCATGCTTTTATGTATGGAGTTGCTGCCACGTGATTGGCTGATAAGATATTTACATTAACGGGCAGGTGTACAGCTGTATAAAATAAAATAACCACTGAGCTTATGTTATACTCTAAATTGATTTCTGTTTTTATTCTGCTCGTTCAGCACTGGGCATTCTGCATGTTCTGATCTGTCTGAGAGACATTCATGAAACCTTCAGCACAAGAAAAAATACTGGCCCTGATTCATTAAGTAAAAGTAAGTAAGGCAAAACCATGTTTCACTGGAGGGTGAGGTACATTTAAAATGTGGGGACAGATTTATATTTGAGGTAGAGCATGTCTCCTAGATAAACTTTAAATTTCAGTGTACAAATAAGCTATCAAGAATTTGTGTGCCACATGAAAAAACAGACAGGATTTTCTTTATGTGCAAAATAATAAACTAATTTGCACCCTTTGCATTGCAACATGGTTT
Source organism: Mixophyes fleayi (assembly GCF_038048845.1). Taxonomy (NCBI): domain Eukaryota; kingdom Metazoa; phylum Chordata; class Amphibia; order Anura; family Limnodynastidae; genus Mixophyes; species Mixophyes fleayi. The sequence continues at coordinate 87,478,254 of NC_134411.1, read as the reverse complement.
TGTCCAGAAAACTTGAGTAAGAAAACTTACTCATTTTTTTGCTTCACTTTCCTTAATGAATTGCTCTGAAATTTTACAGGAACCGAACTTTGAGGCTGGAACAAGCCATTTGCTGAACGTCCGGCCATACAATCTTCAGGTTCTGCTCCACATGGTATTTGCCAAATTCATAGTCTATATATAGCAATCTGTGCCTCTCATGTGTTGTGAAACTACAGCTCCCAGCAAGCTATCGACTGGCTTTCTGCTGGTAGAGCATTCTGGGGTTTGTAGTTTCACAACACCTGGAGAGCCACAGGTTGGCCAGGCCTGAGGTCTAGAGTTCGGATAACAGCGGTCAATTTATTCTACTGTGTGGTGTGTATGTGTTGGGGAACACTTTAGGGAAAAGTCCGCCCAGCGAAACGTGCAAGATTTTGCAGCTCAATTTCGCAGCCAAACAGCACAACAAAAATAACGGAATCTGATTGGTTAACTGGTCCTAACCATTCTTTTCCGTGTCAATCTTGCGTCCTTTTTACTCCACTTTACATTTGATATAATGATGTTTTAAAAATGAAGTTTTCAGAATATTTTGTATACATTGTTTTATTATTTTAATACAAATGATATAAAAAAAGCCCAAAACAAAAACCCTGTTCCTGAACAAATATAGTAAAAATACAATAAACAATACCAACAGTAAATGTATGAAAACATATTTGAAAACGTTTTTAGAATAAAAATGGTTAACGTGGAAACAACGTGTAAAATTCTAATAACTGGAAATTAATGAAGAAAGTTAATTAAAACTGTTTTAAACTGCGCTGTATAAAGCATTGTGCCGGAGCATGGCTATATGTTACGTCCTGTAGTCAGACAAAATATCTAATCTCTGCACCGGTTACATGTTGGGAGACCCTGGTTAGAGGAAGCTATATTCAAGTAATTATTCACAATAATAATCCCTGAGGGAGAGGAGATGAATACATGATAGTGTTAATAGTCTTCAGCAGATTGACAATTGCTTAGTGAAAAACTAATATAACACACAAAGAAATAGACGCTGCAGATCATTAATGTTGGAAAGATTTAATTAAGGTGCCCCTAAATGGGACTAATATTTGATTTAATGAGATTTTTGGTATGTCGTAAACCATCAGGGACAAGCACATGATTTTTGCAGAGGGGTACTGCAACTTTCTTCAAAATGTTCCTAATCCATGTAAAAACGTACTCTTACGACATACAGTGCACATACCAAAGCTACATGTCCATTCTGCTCTAGAGTAGCCTATAAATTACACTTCTCTGCAAATACAAGTATAGTGTTGTAGATGGCTGTGTAACGGCTTGTGTTCTCAGTTTACACAGTAAGTCAGGTTGGTTTGCCACCCCAAAACCTCCCTCCCCCTCCTCGCGCTCGCTTGTGACTCTCAATCCACATTTCACAGTTTTTGTTCCAGTTGGGTATACCACAATTAGTGGTAAAGGGGAACCGATGTGGCTCTACAATTCCTCTCAAAGGCACACTAAGGGCTAGATTTACTTAACTGCGGGTTTGAAGAAGTGGAGATGTTGCCTATAGCAACCAATCAGATTCTAGCTTTCATTTTGTAAAATGCACTAAATAAATGATAGCTAGAATATGATTGGTTGCTATAGGCAACATCTCCACTTTTTCAAACCCGCAGTTTAGTAAATATACCCCTAAATGTATAATGTAAGTTGTGTTATATGAAAGTGCTGTTATGTCACTCAAGGCAAAAATGCCAAATTTGACCATTTGATGGGATGCAGTGACCACTCCCAGCCTGCAGGTGGTGCTATAGATCAATGTTGGACCAATAAGCCCATTGCTACCCAACTCTAGTCCTCAAGCCTTTGCGCTCCAGGTTTTCTGGATATCCATGTTTGAGCGCAGGTGACTTTATAGTTCCTCAGTCATTTTGATTCAACCACCCCTGTGCTCAATCATGGATAACCTTAAAACCTGGACTGTTGCAAGGGGAGGACTGGTGCTGGGAACCACCGACTTAGCGGTTAGCGAAACCTATCCAAAAGACTGAGAAAAAAATAAACCATTTTGTTGTACTCGCCTCAAATTTCCTGGTGAGAGTTATACACCGTACATGCATTAGGTTAAAAATAATATTGTAAATTGTTTATAGATTTACTCAAACATTTGGACAATCAAAATCCTAACAAACAATCTAAATGAGCAAAAAAGTAAAACACTCAGCATATATACAAATTAAGATAATTAAGAATTTGAAATACTGGTCATAGTAATAATAACATTGTACTTAAACTTGCAGTGATGGCTAACCTCTGATACTCCAGGTGTTGTGAAACTACAAGTCCCAGCATGCTCTGCCAGCTATCAGCTAGTTATCTACTGGCAAAGCATGCTGGGGCTTGTAGTTTCACAACGCCTGGAGTGTCACAAGTTAGCCATCACTGCTCTATTGGCTTGTTTTGCTTAAAATGACACAAACCTTGGGATATAAAGTGTACCTGTTGCCTACAGACACAGTGGAGGCAGCCATTTTGTGGGCTGAACCAATATTCATGAAGATGCCGCCACAAATTGTCTCATACTCAGTGATGTCACTGTTTCTTAATGAACTGATTGGCTACATTCTTATTTTGGTTTCCCCCACAAAATGGCCGATGTCCACTGTGTATTGGTGACAGGTTCATCGTATCATCACTTTCCAGTGTTTCATCAAACTTTGTTTTTTTTGAGCGTTACAGTATCAGATTAAAATGTTGATTTATAATGATTTTTGCTGTGTTGAAGATGTTCTTTTCAGTTAGTTATGTGCTGGAAATAAATATATGTACCTTAATTTTTTTATTTTTTATTTTAAGAGGGTGAATTGGAGAAGTTCTTCTTAGTTCAGCAGTTACAAAAAAATCTGAGTATGATGTTTCCTGTTAAATGGAAGCTGCAGGAGTTTGATAATCCAGAAGGAAAATGCATAGTTGGTGACATTCCCAAATGTCCAGGAATGCAAGGTGGGCGGGATGCGTCTTGATTATGCAAATTGCACCGTCAAACCCCGTCCTGTGAATGCTTAAGGGGCAGGGTTGTTATGTTGCAATTAGCATTATCATACACCTTCCCCCGCACATTATATGACACTACTGATGTCATCGAGCTGCTTTCACCTCTCATTTTTATAATTCATCTCCTTGGATGAAGGTATAAAAAGCAAGTATAAGTAAATGCATGTAGTCTAGAATAAATCTACCTACACTCACATTTACTATATAGACCAACTTAGGAGAACATGTTACATGTTACCTGTTACATTCATTACTCAACAAATAATAATACTGTCTGGAATAACACAAATGGTGCATTGGATGTGGTCAGAGTGTGGGGTACATATATGCATTAAAATAAAAATGAAAAAGAAAAAAAAAACCCTTTAAGGGACATAAAAATATGGTTCCGAGGACAAATTGATATATTTTTTTTTTAGTAATTCAAGTGTGATGATGATCTTGAATATTTGTGTGTGCGTTTAGGGGAGCTGTGTTAATAAGAAAACTCTTCCAGCTGTTCTAGACCGTACAGATCAGCCAGCATCTTAAATCTAGGACCCCAATCATTCAATACGTCATAGTCAATTTCAGAATCTGATGATCCAGATTCCAGGGAGCTGAGGGATTCTACAGTAGATTCCGACCCTTCATAGCCAAATATGTGAAGAGTATCGTAGGGGAGCCCTTCACCGTCGTTGTCTGCTTCATCCTTCTTGGCTTCGATGACGGAGAACATTTCTCCGTTTCTGGATGGTTTCTGGACTTGGGCATATAGGATGGGACCGGGGTCCACCTCTCTCTTTGGTCGAACCACATTTCTACGCACTGAATTGAGCACGGACACATCATAACTGTTGGTGTCCATTTCTCCACCACCTTCCTCGTCGTAGGTGACCAACTGCTCGTGGATTTCCGCTGGGTTCTTTCCTAAAATAATGGGTCTTCTGTTCTGCATTCTTTTCAGGATCAGCAATACTGTGACAACTGCAAGGAGAAGATGAAGATTAACTAAATAATCCATTTGTCCAATGTTAGTTTTGTCACAATAACTCCAACTGTTTGTTGTCCTACAAAAACGCCTCTTGATGCATCTTAGCAGGACTAGGGGGTATATTTACTAAACTGTGGGTTTGAATAAGTGCAGATGTTGCCTATAGCAACCAATCAGATTCTAGTTATCATTTGTTTAGTACATTCTACAAAATGATAGTTGAAATCTGATTGGTTGCTATAGGCAACATCACCACTTTTTCAAATCTGCAATTTAGTAAATATACCCCTAGGTCTTTGTAACCTAAAGGTGACAGATGCTGGTATAAAGTATTAACCTTTAAATGTTTTTTTCTATATCTATTTGCAAAGGTATTCCACTGTCTTATTTATTTAACTGGTCACATAAACATTATCACTATCTGTCTGTGATATTATATTAATTATGTGTTTATTTACTAAACTCTAAGGCTTGGCCTAGATCTCAGTAGATTTTTTTTTTAATAAGAGCAACTTTTGTGAAAATTACAATATATACAGTATAATTCTCTCTAGCCATGGTCTTGAGTAGACCAAAAAAAATCCTATCTATGTGAAGAACATCTCTCGGGGTCACCAAACCTGACACCGGAACTTACCCAGAAGGATGAGGAATATAGAGATGAAAACGATGATGAGAGTTGGAACGGATACAGCAACGAGCTTTGCGGCCTCTTCGCAGAAGGTAAATTCCCCTTTCTCGTTACACTTGCAGACGGTTATGGTAAGAGTGTTGGTGCTGCTCTGCTCCGGTGAGCCATTGTCGGAGATCACGATCGGCAAGTAATAGAACTTGGCCACATCACGATTAAACGCTCCATTTTTCACTATGATGCTGGCTGTGTTATCTGGAAAAGATAAAATAACTTTGGTTGAAACTCTTTACTCAATGTATTCAGTTGTGTTGCTATTACTGGTAAATCGTTGCTTGTTAACAATATTGTGGCAATAAGTATTTTCTGACACTTCTTATACAATTGGCAGCTTTCATATTTGGAGTCTTGTTGGTTGTTCCCGCACAGGGTTGGTTACCTGGAAGACATCCAACCCATGGAGGGGTCTGGACCACTGTAACCCATTTTTGTATGTTTTTTCTGAAAATCAAAGAGCGGAAGAGGCTCCAAAACAGCATATTGCCAAGGGCCCCTTGGGGTCTTAAGTTGTATTTATTGGCCAGGTCTTTTAGCGGTACCCATCCATCCTCCCAGTCATGGCGGTGTTTATTCAGATGCCTTGATGGCGTTGTGTTCTCTGGAATAGGGCTTTCTTTTTATAGTGGTTACTAGTAAGCGCTGTGTTTTGCATAGTCGTCATTATATAATGCATTCTGTATTGCATACTACTATGCTCTCTATACTGTATATTAGTCACTAGAATTCTCTCTGTGTTGTATAGTTGACACTAGAATTCTCTGTGTTGTATAGATGATACTAGAATTCTCTCTGTGTTGTATAGATGATACTAGAATGCTCTCTGTGTTGTATAGATGATACTAGAATGCTCTCTGTGTTGTATAGATGATACTAGAATGCTCTCTGTGTTGTATAGATGATACTAGAATGCTCTCTGTGTTGTATAGATATTAGAATGCTCCCGGTGTTGTATAGATGCTACTAGAATGCTCTCTGTGTTGTATAGATATTAGAATGCTCTCATGTTGTATAGATGATGCTAGAATGCTCTCTGTGGGGTATAGATGATACTAGAATGCTCTCTGTGTTGTATAGATGACACTATTATGCTCTCGGTGTTGTATAGATGACCCTAGATTGCTCTCTGTGTTGTATAGATGACCCTAGATTGCTCTCGGTGTTGTCTAGATGACCCTAGAATGCTCTCTGTGTTGTCTAGATGACCCTAGAATGCTCTCTGTGTTGTCTAGATGACCCTAGAATGCTCTCTGTGTTGTCTAGATGACCCTAGAATGCTCTGTGTTGTATAGATGACCCTAGAATGCTCTCTGTGTTGTATAGAGGTACCTAGATTATTCTCTGTAATGTGTAGAGGTCACTAGAACGCTCTCTCTACTGCACAGAGATCATTGGAATTCTCTCTGTATTGTATAGAATTCTATTTATATTTGGCCACTAGAATGCTCACTGCACTGCACATATGTCACTAGAGTGCTTTATGTAAACCTGTCACTAATAAGCTGTACATTAAAGGTTTTCTCCATGCATCTATGTGCTGCCCTCATTGTTCCTTCAAACACTGGAGCAAAGAGAAGACAAAGATCCACAAAGCAACTTGGCAAATAAGTATCCCCCTCTCTGGACATAATGTAGTCCCTATTTTTAGCAAAGTGATATTAACTGGGTACTCCACTGGGTCAAGAACCAATAATGTGCATTAAGTTCTCTGATTGTACACCTCTGCAGTATATGTTGGTGCTGTATAAATAGCAATATTTTTTTATACAATCTTTATTTTGTGTAAGTCCGGCTCAGTATAATATGTTTATCTAATATAAATTATTGTCACTGTTCCATCCCCTCTTTCTCGTTTATAAGGAACTCTAGAAAAGTTAAATTTCTGTATCTGTCGAGCTCTGTTTTGCTGGAACGTGAAGAATATGTATTACAAAGAGAAACGCTTGTTGCTTCACACCGGGATAGCATTCAGCAGGTCCTCCGCCCCCCACTGAGATTCCATTGAAGTATAGGAAACAAAATTATAGGTTTACTAACACACATTCCGACATTTCTGTTTGTAAACTGATGCTAAGCTGGTAAGAACAGTACAATACCGTGATTATCCAGGACTGTGAAATTGTTTTCTTTTTCCGCTGAATAATAGGTAAACTTCACCCCCGGGGTCATTTCATCCTTATCGGTGGAAGAGATCCTTAAAATCACCTAAAATGAAACACCTGGAGTTACAATTTTATAGCGTAACTATTTGATGTGGGGACCTACAGCAACAGAGGTAACGGAATACAGCGAGAGGGTGGAATTCTGGGGCTGAGTATGGCGGGAATAATGGGGGCTTATTTCTCCTTTAAATCTTGTTCCTAAGTTATTTTTTATCAACTTTATTTTAAATACCTTCATTTAATCATAATTGCCTACTCTCCCCCCTAATAGAGGACCCTACTGGACATTCCGGGAGAACCCCTTGGGAAAGCCGGTATTTCTCCAGCAAGGTGTCTGGGGAAGTGACTGAACTCTTTAGGGTCAAAGTGCAGTTTTGTGGTTACAAAGATGGGACTCATAACTTTTTTTTGTGTGGCCCTCTGACACAGTGGAAAGCCAACTGCAGTGTGTTGAGTTTCCTCTAGAGGGCAGTCCAGCGACGTCTTCATGCGACATCACCAAGGACACCATTTTGGGGCAGACCTATATAGACGTGTGGGAGACTTGAATCGGGCCACCCATACAAATCCACGTCCCTTGCAAACCTGAACTGCTACATTAATCAATAAAGGGAGTATTTAAAGCAGTCAAATTAAGTATCCAGTAGTTTGTATTAGTATCTCCTCAGGTTCATTGAACTTAAACTGGGACTAAATCCGACCCTGGTGCTTGGGGTGGGGGTACAGAGTACTCTGTACCAAATCCACACATTATCTTATTTTTATTTTATTTTTTTATCACTCATTTTACAATAGGAGTACTTGCAACTTTATTTTTCTGTTGGTGGAAAAAGAAACATATATGAAAGTTGTTTCCAACCTATCTACCTGGGAGCTGGATATTTATATTTCACCTGATGTGTATCAAGTGAGTTTCCCCTTATATTTTCCCCTTATATTCTACAATAAGTTTTTTTCCAGCAAATGACAGCTGACGTTGGCTTTTAATTTTTGGCACCATGTAGATACCCTCTGCCATCTAGATAACCCTGTACTTCAGCAGAGGAACTGACCAGATTAAATGTTGAGTGAGCAACCCCTTCAGGTTAAAATTAACAGATTAAATCAAAAATAAAAAGCAGCCGTTTAAATTTAGTTTCAATACCTTCGCACCAGCTGTAAGTGATTGGCTGTTCTTCTACTAAGTCCTAGAAACTATAGGGTGGAGGAATCGCCCTTCGCACTAGGGTTTAGGTGCAGTCATTAGAATAAGTCTGCCGTGATGTTAGGCCCAACAGAATAATGATGCTGCATCAGAGTGTGAAGTTCTGTTGACAGACTGTGACAAGTCTGACCGATCCTAATAGAAACGTCAACTCCAGTCTTTGCATCCATTCTATGTCTGCAAACAGTATTATCGCTGACACTTAACTAAACCTTTAAAAATAACTTCTTCATTTGATAATATAACAGTGATAGTTTGAAAACCACTTCCTCATTTGATGCGTTTTCATTTCCCCATGTTCCATCTATTTCTCATAACCCCATTACCAGAAAGTGATTGGAATTGTGTTATCTAGATTAATGTCCGCTACAGAAATCGCTTCCTCTTCCCGCTGAGAATAAGTCAATAAGTCTGGCGAAGGGAGAATGCCGCAGCCCAGGGAAAGGCCTGCGAGCAAATAGCGGCGCTGGAGACCCCAGGATCACTTACGTGCTCATTGGCCGTATTCTCGCACACTTTGGGGGTATACGGCTCGGCAAACTCGGGAGCGTTGTCATTCACATCAAGCACTTGTATGTAAACGTTGACCGACGACGCTTTCTTAGTGGGAGAGTCTGCAATGCACAATTATTTAGAGTTGTTATCAAGTTTAAGGAACCAAAATACAGTAACAGTAAAAAGTAAACCATATCGTATCATGTTGTTATTTAATTGACCAAGGAAGGCAAATAAAATAAATAGCAGATATTGTTGCTGTGCATTCCTGGTCACCCAGCATGCTTTGTGGTGGCTGGATCATACCATTAATCTAAAAGACTGCTGGTCCATCTGTCTGTGCTCTATTTGTCTGTACATAGCGGGTAATCTCAAACATTATCCCATTGGCAAGCTGTTGAGACTACATAGGCACTATTTTATTTTGTACTTATTTAACTTGACACTAGCACTTATTTTTTTACTATGCACCTTTTTTCTATGTTTTCTGTGTGTGTGTCACATTTCCTCGAGGGATTTGGATATAGATCCTTATGGGCAACTCTCTCCCCAAGTTTTCTTTAGCTCCCCTCTTATGGGGGGAGCTAAAGAGTCAGTCACCCTGGGGAAAACTTCATCCTACCTAGGGAAGAAAGGGGCAAGTCTGAACCTTGCAGCAGAGGTCTGAAGACCCTCGCCTCGTAAGGGGCCTTTTGGATATCAAGGGGCCCTCCCTAGCTTCGGCTGAGGTGGGCCAGAAGACCCTTGCCTCCTAAGAGGCTTTTTGGCTCCTGAGGGATGGGGAGGAATGGGGCCCTTTCCCTTTAGGGAAGAGTTCCAAGCCCCCAGAAAAGTCACTGCACTGCACTGGGAGATTCGGAGCACACACCTTGGCTTCAATAAAAAAACAAGAACAAAAAACATTTACGAAGCATTTCTTTGCTGTCTCATGCAGTGATTGATAGGTTGATAACGCCTAGATGCTGTTCTACCAGGAAACAGTGGATGCTAGCGGTTTATGAGATCACTTTGTCTTATTAATATATAGGATAAGTTCATAAGACCATTGGAGTTAACAAGGGATCCACCAGTGGGTCTCACTCAATCATCCAAGAAAAATGTGAGAAAAGTAAGCAGCATCCAGGAATAAAGTTCTCACATCTCGATACAGTTCCCAAACATTGGAACATTGCATAAGATTGTGTAGTAGAAGCGTTTTGTGGTGTATATTGGGTGCGTACAAACACCCGCAAATGGATCAATATCAGATTCTAATTGGTCTACCTTGATAATCTGATGGGTTGATGATTCCACCAACTGCACTGAAGGGTCTTGACCAAACAACCGGATCTGTGCAATTTGGCCCTCCAAATGCTTGGCCACATTTACCACAAATCTGGTAGCTCCATGGTTGAGTGGACCAATCAGATCTCCTCTAGACTATCAAGCTTCCATTGAGCAACATATCCAAGAAAAGCAGCCAATGGGCTTTAAGATATTACACTCCAGTTCCCAGCATGCTCTGCAAAGCAAATGCTGCTAAAACATTTTAGGAGTTTACTTAAAAAAACAAAACAAAAAAAAAAAAACGACAACTGGAGGACCACAAGTTGTTTAACATTACATGAACCTTTCATGGAGTACATAAAATAATCACCAACTTTCTACTTACCAACTTCCTCAGCTATTACTGTGAGGTTGTGCCAAGCGTTGGTCTCTCTGTCAAGAGACTTCTCAATATAAATGCTTCCTGTGTTTGACACCCTGATAGGGTCATCTCTGTTAACGTTGGCCGAATATCTATAAAATAACCAGGGAAGTTATGCAGTGAAGCAGAATGCCTATAAAGATTAGTACTTTGTGACCTTTTTATTACTTTTTATTAAAAGTCTACATGACTTATTTAACAAAATGGTGCCATGTTTGCATGCGTGCTGTGTCCCATAGCAGCCAATCACATTCTAACTCTCATTTTTCTAGTGCAGTTTAGAAAATGAAAGCAGACATTATTATTATTATTATTATTATTATTGTTTATTTGTAAGGTGCCACAAGGTTTCCGCAGCGCCGTACATGGTACAAACAGTAGACTATACAGGGTAAGACAGTACAGAACAATATCAGACATCAGACATCTGGTTGCTATGGGTTACAGAATATATCTGCACATTACTCTAAAATAAAGCACACACATTATAACTACAGAGAAGTGAAACAATCAAATATTGGTAATGTCATGGCTTCAGTGTGTATGAGATCGAAGGACGTCCATTTATAGGGAATTGCTATATGGATTAATTAGTCATTTTTGAATGAGTAATTATATACAACTAACTAATATAACAACACATTGAAAACATTTTGTTTCCATGTGCGGAGGAGGATTCGCTCCTCTGAAATTCTATCTGACAAACACTTCTGTCCCCACCTCACGCTTCTTTTGGCCGCATCGGGGTCTGTAGCCGAAACGTAGCCAATGCTTTTCAGTTTGACGTCCTCTTTAACCTTGAAGTGGTAGAACGGGCTGCTGAATTCGGGGGGCTCGTCCACATCTAAGACTTTTACCACAACTTCCGCCGTGCTTTTGAGCTTTTCCTGTTTTGCCACTCGTAAATCGATAGAGGGGTCTGTAGCTTCAATGTTCATGCTAAATACATTGTCCTTACTCTCAAAGTTCAAAGGCTGGAATGAAAGAAGCCCAGGTAACAATGAGCAAAAATCAAAACAAATAATTTGCTTATCCTGCAAGTTACAGATATGAATACCTTCCAATCTCGGCGGCCCAGTCCCGATCTGACTGGACTGTCCCACTGTCACGTGGTCAGCCCAAATCGCAGGAAGTTGGGTGGGCAACACGGTGTCTAAGTGGCTTGCACTTATGCCTTACAGCACTGGGGTCATAAGTTCAATTCCTGACCATGGCCTTATCTGTAAGGAGTTTGTATGTTCTCCCCGTGTTTGTGTGGGTTTCATCCGGGTGCTCTGGTTTCCTCCCACACTCCAAAAACATACTGGTAGGTTAATTGGCTGCTAACAAATTGACGCTAGTCTCTCTCTCTCTCTGTCTGTGTGTGTATATTAGGGAATTTAGACTGTAAGCCCCAATGGGGCAGGGACTGATGTGAGCGAGTTCTCTGTACAGCGCTGTGGAATTAGTGGCGCTATATAAATAAATGGTGATGATGATGGTATGTCAAAACTTACCAGGGTGAGGGGGTGCCTCTTGCAGCAGAGGCAGATGTCTCTGGTGCCCGTGGCTATCAAAGGGTGATTTGACGGGAGGGGTTTTGGGAGAGGCCTAGCGCTTTGGAAGAGCTAGACACGCCCCCAGCTGTGACCAAGCCCATTTGCGACTTGACCACACCCCTAACGGAAATGGACAGTCATGATTCCCAGCACCTGACAATCTTGACATTTCTACAGTGACACCTTCCACGGTCTCTCCTCAATCCAAGCGTACCAAAACCCCAGTAGCTGTGCAGAAATGCCAGTCGCCAATGGCTGCTTTATTATAGTGGTTGATATTGCTGCTGCCTTACAGTATCCACAGACACTTCACCCACCACCAGCTACAATTGTTGTTCTGCTGTCTTATGTATTGGTTGTTCTCCACATTGCTTAGATTGTAAGCATTTTAGTTTAAGCTAACCTCTAAATGCTGAGTTCAAAAACTGCTGCTTAGGGCAACCCTACATAATGTTTTTTTTTTCCTACCTAGTTTAGTTATTAACACTATAATTTCCAGATTGCACTTCATAAAGAGCACAGTGGTGGCCAGCAGATGCCAATGTAGAACCATCCAATTTTTCCTATTTAGTGTACACTGAGGGCAATAGATGCATATATCATAGAAGTGCTTTGTGCACTTTATTTTTAAATTTTTGTAGTTATAGTACATGTAAATTAGCTGTGCGGTAGCTCTATTCTGCTCACTCTCATGCTCCCCAATATTCATAAATAAATAATTGGGATACAACTGTCCAGTTCCCCAAACTATTCAAGACTTGACCCAAAACATCCCAGTCGTAGCCTCAGTTAGCTGAGGCCACACCCCCGACCAATGACCACACCTCTGTTTTATGAAAAATGGAATGTTGCTAAATATACACCCGGGTTAGGAAGTGTACAAAATAAAACCGCATCAGTAACAGTTATACTTATCTTCAAAGATCCACTAAAACTTTAATGAATCAGTTACTCAATATAAAGAGGCAAAACTATTTAATTATTTTTTAACCTTTTTCAAAATGAGGATTCCTTCATTGGTCTGTGCATTGGTTCTTATTTGGAACCATTCTTGGAAACGTTCCTTCAGGAAGGTATACTTGGTGTTTCTGTTCTGCGGCTCATCGAGATCTTGTACTGAAATCTTTCCCACCACATCCCCGACTCTGCGATCCTCGGGAACATTGAAAGTGAACAGTTCTGCCGGCAAAAGAATAATTATTTCTATACTGAATACTAGTTAGAGGGAAAACAATAAATGTGTAATAAAATCAAGTAGTACAAGGGTGATGCCTTGATTAAAAACAGGAGCTTTTATTGTTAAGTCCTCCAACTGATTATTTGGTGCTTTCTGTTTTCTATGGGATATTTGATTAAAAAAGTGAAATCTGATTGACTTCATGTTAAGTGTAATCATGGATCACAATAAAAGAAGCATTGTAAACTTTTATTTGAGGTACATAATGTAATGATAAAATAATACTTGAGATGAGGCTCTACTCCGGTCCTGCCAAAGGTTCCTCCCAAAGTATCCATTTGTCCCGGTTACAGGACTTTTTTCGGGCTGTACCCACTCTATGGAATTCTTTCCCTCGCACAATAAAACTCTCCTCTGGTCTACAAACTTTCAAACGTTCTCTGAAAACCCACCTCTTCAGACAAGCTTATAATATTCCTCAACCACCCTCTTAACTTCACTACCTTACCCTATTACCACCCGTTACACAATTTCACACAACTACCCCCTGACCAACATTGTTGTGTGACAGGATCATTTAGCTTACGAGCCACTTTTACCTTTGCAGCCTGGCTGGGCCGAAATGCAAAATGTAGACTTAGCCTTGGCCTCATGTGTCAAACTCCCATTGTCCCATAGATTGTAAGCTTGCAAGCACGGCCTTCTCACCTCTTTGTCTGTTGTACCCATTTTGTTTATTAGTTTACTATGTTTGTCCAAATTGTAAAGTGCTACGGAATATGTTGGCGCTATATAAATAAATGATGATGATGACGCCTCCTGCTACCGGTTTTGGCATGTTTAAAATACACAGCTGCGTTGACAATGCTCTTCCGCCAATTAACTTCCTATTACACTAAATAAATGGTTCATGCTGGAGGGTCATTGAAAGCAGGAAAGTAAGCAGAAGTAGCAGAGGAAAGCAAAGATGGACCGTTCAAAGGATCTGCTAGATTGGCGGAATGCTGAAATCCAGTTAAGTAGATCTTTGTATTTTATAATGATATAGTGAACTCCATCCAAATCTAAATATTAAGTTTTGGGTGGATTTCCCCTTTAAATATTCAATATCCGGTATCATTGAATTCTATATTTTAATGTCTAATATTGAACTGTGTGACTTGTATTCCCAAGCTGAGCTTCTCATTTTATTATTGCGCCAGTCGAGAGGGGTGAAATAGTTTTGCCGCGTTAAGGACTAAGTTCCCAGAGTTCTAACAGTACAATCTCAGAGTTCCGCTTGTGTAATTCTATTCTACGAATGTTCCATTCCACAATCTACAGAATTAATATTGCCAGGACGACAACGGAATGTTGCAGCCAGATGCATAATGAGGTGAATATTTTGCGGCACAAGTTTGCCCATCTCTGTGCACCGGTCTGTTTTCGCTACTACTATATGTACGTGTACTCTATTCATCTTTGTGAAATGTACATTTTAAAAATCATTAATGAATAAAGACATACTGTATACTCACTTTCTGTGAACGTTGGGAAGTTATCATTGATATCCTTTAAATGGATGGTAACCGTGACTGTACTGGAGAAACCCCCTACAAGTCCTGGACTATCCTTGGCCTGCACTATGACTTCGTAGCTTGCCTGTGTCTCTCTGTCTAAGTTGGACACCACTGTAAAAATTTCTCCTAAAGATAAGAAAAATGCAAAAGCCATGTTAAGAAACATTATACTATATAGAAAAAAAGGATTATTTTTGTACTTTAGGAATGGACTATTTTTTTTTTTTCATTTATTTGTAGATACTGAAGAGGGACTGTCATGTTTTAGTGAAAGCATGTTCTACATAAAGACTATTGATTTATGTATGTCCTGAAGAGAACAGATGACATGGAGAGAGTATGAAATATCTCTGTGTCCTATACGCAAATGCTAGTTTTGGTGTTTTCGTTGGCAATAGGTCTTTTTGACCCTTAATAATTCGGCCTCTGAGGGGGTGGGGGGGGGGATTAATTTAGCCGCGAAGTTCCCGAGACACTTTGCGGCAGAAATCTTTGCTCATTTTTCCTCGCACCATTATGGAGATTTCTACCGTAATTCCCGGCAATGTGCGCAGCGCGATGTCCGTACGCCGGATCGCCAGCAATTGAATTCTCCCTTAGAGTCATATGGGTTTCAGCAAAGCACTTTGGGCCTACTTTTAGAATGAAAACTACAATTATAGACCTAACATTTGTATTGTGTTTTTATTATCGTATACCTCCCAAATTTGGAGACACGTAAATCGGGGAAAGTTGCGTGGCCATAGTAGGGTGGGGGCGTGATCCTACCACAATGGCATACCTCCTAAACTGCATATCCCCGGCTGGCAGGACAGGGGGAGTGTCAAGTCATGATGGGGACGTGGCCACATCACAATAGCACTGTAAAGCGCTAGGCTTTTGAGTTACAACACAATCAGAGCGGCCAGACCGGATTCTCTGCCTCCTTGTCAGCCGCTGGCAACAGGAATACAGTGAGCTGCCGCTGGATGCCCACTGCTGTTA
The DNA here is from genome assembly GCF_038048845.1 of Mixophyes fleayi. Lineage (NCBI taxonomy): Eukaryota > Metazoa > Chordata > Amphibia > Anura > Limnodynastidae > Mixophyes > Mixophyes fleayi. The sequence goes on along the minus strand of NC_134411.1, from coordinate 87,462,736 downwards.
TGGGGGGATCCCCCCGGTCCACCACTGTCCCTGCTGGTAGCAGTGGACAGGAGATACTTTACAACTTTCCCACCTGTGGGACAAGGCAGTCTAAATCGGGATGGCCGGGCATCAAATCGGAACCGAACCCCCTAAATGGGCAGAGTTGGAAGCTATGGAGCTATGGTACTGAGATGTTAAAGATTAGCACATGATGTCGCAGATTTTTACCTATTCTTACACTGCATTTAGTACATAGTTCCAAATTCTATACCCCTTTTGTAGCATTCCTTTCAGATCAAATAACTATACACACCACATAGGGTTTTTCTCTATTCACAATCCGATAATAACTCTTGTATTTACTCACCAGTGTTTTCATTGATGCTGAAGTTTTCTTGCCCTTGAATAATTTTGTATCTTACTGTGGCATGTCCAGCTACAGTGGGGTCATCTGCATCCACCGCAGAGACCACCGTCACCGAGACACCTGCAATCGGCAAAAATACAGGTCATCAGTAACTTTTTACATAAATAAGAATTGCTGTACTGTTATGTGTGTTAGAGAGTGAATGTATCGCAAGATATGTCCTATACGTACTGTGCGACGACATCTCTGGCACTGACGCATTATACGCCTCTTGCGTGAAGATAGGAGCGTTGTCGTTAATGTCAATGAGTCTAATGACAAAGACCTCTGGACGCTCCAAAGTTTTATTGGTGTTCCTGTCCACGAACAGAGCTGTGAGCTCATACTGCGACTTCTTCTCACGGTCCAGTCTTTCGAAGCCGTAGATATCGCCTGTGTCTTCCTTCACTCTGAAAATGCTGTTGGCGTACTCTCCCTGAAGGGCGAACCTGCTATTTGGCTTAATTTGGCTGGTCTTGAGCTGTGGAAAAATATAACCGGGGTGAATAAATATCATTGAATTGTTATTATTAATATGCACATATAGTATAATCCATTAGTCGTCGTCACTGATAATCGGGGAGATGTGACATCATTTCAACAGCTGTGTTATACTTCCTTGATTATTAGAAATGAGATGTAAGGGTATCTTTATCAACCCTTCTGAAAAGGAACAGTGGAGGTGTTGCCCATAGCAACCAATCACATTCTAGCTCTCATTTATCTAGTACACTCTAGAAAATGACAGCTAGAATTTGATTGGTTGCTAAGGACAATACCTCCACTTTTTTCCTTTTTTGGAAGTTTTGATAAATCTACTCCATATGGATTGCTACTTTTAGTAACCAATATGTAATATAATAATAATAATAATAATAATATAATAATAATAATAATAATAATAATAATAATATAATAATAATAATACAGGCCTAATGGTGATTATGTAATCATTATATGTTATATTTTTATAGTTGATGGTTTGTGATATCATCATCATCCTTATTTCATACCCAACAAAAGGAGCATCTAAAGTTATAATAGCAGTCAGGACCTCATAATATCTTAAGTAAGAGTAATATAGATGATCTGAAAGGACAATTGTCTGTCGCTTATGACAACTTTAATATTTGTGGTTGTACAGCCGTGACTCTAGCTACAGAATACGGGAATGCAGTATGGTGGAACTAAATTCTAGTTATGGGATCTTCTGAGGTGAAGAACCTTTTTAAGGCCACACTTTTCCAGACGATCTTGTTTAATGACCCCACATGACTACAAACTTAAAGTCAGAAGGTCTCTAACTAGCAGAAATTGTTGCCTAACTATCACACAATAGATATGAAATGATGGATAATGTGGATAGAAACAGTCGTAAGCCCGTCCCCACATTATGCAGATTGGCTGCTGAACAACCGAATGGCTGTTTAAAGCATCGGCCACCAATTTTCAGGTCAACCAATGTCCTTTCCTGTATGCCAGAAGAGGCCATCGGTCTACCTGATTTCCATTTTTAATTATCATCCCCTATAGAATCTTTATGGTTGAGGACGTTCATTTGGGGCAGAGTCGGATAAACTTTGACCTCATCCATTTCCTGAGTCATAATACCTATCTGAGGAATCTACTGATGAACAGAAGATAAAGTAACTTACAGCTACCAATCAGATGTGTACTTTTGTAGTCTAGTTTTGCAAACTTTTATTATAACCCCCATGGTGTCACTCTTTAACCACGTGTATTCCAGTTGCCTCTTTATCTTACCTTTCCTATGTAAAATGGCAGCTTAGTTTGCTCCTCGTGAACGGACATCTCGTTCCATACCCAGTCCCTCTTCACACGTCTGTTGTCCTTGACGTGATGTCTGTCTTGGTGTCTACGTTCCTTCGTACACAGGACCAGAGGCCCAGAGAGAGTGACCAGCAGATGAAGCCACAGCAACTTCATCATAGCTGGGTTTCCAGCAAGTCTGTAAACGAGAGCAAGTCATTAATTTTTGGGGATGACAGAGAGGAATAAGCCACAGAAGACTTTTTTTGGGGTTGGATATATAATGAGAATGGCGTCTGTCACTTAACTCGTAACCATTGACGTTGACATTACCAAGTCCGTCGTTTTATAGGCCGAACCAATATTCAATTTACTAGGAACCTGTGAAACCACTGAATCACGGGGCCTTTTGAGGTCACTAACTCCTGAATAGGGTACGTTCTCGTAAATAAAGATGCTTGAACTGGCCACATATCCATTCTTGAACTGGTTTGATGAATCGGTTCTAAAATTTGAACAGGTTCCACCATAGTAGAGCTAATTTGAGCTTGGTAGTCTAAGTTGGAATGGTTTGGACATGATACATTTTGCTCTTTTTTAATTGGGAACAGCGAATGATGAATTGTTGAACTTTGAGCACAGTAGTGTTCCAGGTTCAACTAAAAAATCAAATGTATTGGTTAAAAATATTGTTTAGATATTATTAAAAAAATCACACATTTTAATGCAAACCGTGAAAGTGGACAGTGGGCCTTGGGGCTAGATTTACTAAATTGCAGGTTTGAAAAAGTGGGGATGTTACCTATAGCAACCAATCAGATTCTAGCTGTCATTTTGTAGAATGTACTAAATAAATGAAAGCTAGAATCTGATTGGTTGCTATAGGCAACATCTCCACTTTTTCAAACCCGCCATTTAGTAAATATACCCCTTAGACTCAATTGGAAAACCTCAAACGAGAACAGAAAACACGAGACTCAAATTTTGAACCACACCTAATTTAGATCAGAGTCTATTGACAATTGTCCTGCGTACATGTTCGTGGCCATCTAACTGGTGAAATTCAATCGAATTTCAAACCGGATCAAAATTTTCTAGCACTGTACACCTGTATATTGATGTAGCCAACAAAATGGCTGCCTTTGCTCAGTGTTGGCTACAGGTAAACTTTACGTTCGCAAATTCTGAATTTATTGTTGGCCCGTCACTCAGCCAATATTGTCACGTACTTGAAAACCCTCTAAAGTAATTTATCTCTCATGAACACCATTGACAAAACTGGCTACTCTCTACTTTAGTAGTTATATACTAATGTAATTAATGCCTTTTTTTTTTTAAATTTGAGGCATCATAATGGGGACAGAACTTGCTTAAAAGAAACGCAAGTGCATTATTTCCATAGACAGGTATAGCACCAGCCCTTTTACCTCATTATATTGGACATAGCATATTCAGTTTATATAAAGGCAAATATTATATCTTTTTGCTGGATATAGCTGTTCCTTAATAACGTAGGAAGTGAAAGCAAAAAACGTCCAGAGAAGTAAACCTACTCATTTTCTAAGAGGTTGCAATATATTGACTACTAAATGGTAATAAGATATATTTCTGTCATACACTAAGCAGATTATGTCGTATGTCAGCTTTCTTTAGAGAGAAAATGGCGGGAACACCCGGGTCTGTTGTGAGTACGAATAGAACATTGATTTACCTCTATGTTATGTGCCTCTAGAGTATTTACAAAAATAATGATGAAATAATGATGGCATTTTTGTTGAAAGACATTTAATTTACAACTCCTGGTGGAGACTATTGGGTTGTATAAAGCCGACTCAATCATATGAAACCCATCTTCATAAAACCTGAAAGTATTGGCTTCTAGATTTTTCTATGCAAGGTTAATGGAAGGTTAAGCATACACTAATATCGAGTGGTTATTGCAGTCAATGGGAGGAATTGTTGGCTGCAGACATTAAGATTTTATTAGTCCATTCGTTTATTATATTACTATGGGCTGACAACGACTGGTCAATTAATAAATGTACCATTTTTAGAAGTGAAATCTAGGATTAGCCATTTCTAAAAGTGTATTTTGGAACCAACACAGATTTGTTTTGCTTTAATAACTGGTTCTCAGGATTCTAGATTGCGCTTTTTTTTTACCTCATATATTTTATAGAAAATAAAGGGTATATTTGTGGAATTTATTAAACGTGGCAGTAATCCATTTCTTTTTCTGTCAGATAACATTTATAATATGTAGTTTCTCATCATAGTGTTGGGTTTTTATTATTTAATTCCTGGGAAAGTGGGCTAGGAAAAATGTTCCTGTAATTTCTCTGGAGCTTTGAAACATAACATTACAACAGAGATAAAATTACTATTATTAATATAATGAAGAGTAAAGAAACCGCAGTGGTAGTTGGGGAATATACTTTCTTAGCCACTCTGTCAGTCTCTACATTGGTTGCCTGTTTTTCACTGAATCCAGCATAAAATACTTCTAATAACATACAAGGCCGTCAGGGGAGGGGCTGCCAAATTTTAGTTTGGGGAGCAAGACTCGACTCGGCAGCCTATTAGGATGCTTTAAAAGGAAAAAGAATGCAAGTGGCCCAGTGACCCAGCCCAAGGTAGCCAACTATGGGACCGGCCCTGGGCACAGGTCCCCACCTGCCCCCCAGCTCAGCCTGCCCCCAAAGGCCATCAACAAAACTGCACCAACACACATCTCCTCACTTATCTCAAAAAATCTTCCAAATCGACACCTCCGTTCTGCACAAGATCATCTTGTGCGTCTCTCACCACATGCTCCCATTCTCAGTTACAGTACGTTTTTCGGGCTGCACCCACATTGTGAAATGCCCTCCCTTCTACAATAAGACTTTCCTCTGGTCTACAAACCTTCAAGCGTTCTCTGAAAACCCACCTCTTCAGGCAAGCTTATAATATTCCTCAACCACCCTCTTATCCTCCCTAGGTTACCCTATTGCCACCCTTTACACAGTTAGCATAAGACAACAACCGTTTGACCAACATTGCTGTGTGACTGGATCATACAGCCCACTAAGCACTTTTTACTTTGCATTCTGTAGCACTTACCCTCATGTATCAAACTCCCATTGTCCCATAGACTGTAAGCTTGCGATCAGGGCCCTCTTAGCTCTCTGTCTGTCTGTATTACCCAGTATTGTTTTATTACTGTGTTTATTCCCAATTGTAAAGTGGAATTTGCTGCTGCTATATAAATAAATGATGATGATGATGATCCTTTCTTCTATGATAGTAGTTTTAACAACTCTTATACTTAGTTATATAACATGAATAACAAACTTATATTAATAACTTTATGACAGAAACATGTGCGGTTTTGCTAGTGTCACTATTTCTAGCATAGATATATGGCCAGTAAGCAGGAAATATAACAGAGCACAGACATAGAGGAGGCAGACGCAGATCCAGTAGTCTGCACAGAGGGATAACCTGAAACTACCAGCAAGTACGTTTCCTTGTGCACAATCCCTGTTGCTAGGCTCAATTAAGACCAGAAAACTTTGGAGGTTAGTGTCACTTTAAAAAAAGCCGCAATGTAGTTAGGGAGCGGTGTGGAAAGAAAACGGGAACGGGGAGGGCAAATGGGAGAGAGAAGGTTTTTGTAACCGCCCCCTTAGAGATTGGCACACTGTGCTCCGATACCTAAATGCAGCCATTCTGAGAAGAATGTTTATAAATGAATGAAGCTGATGCTCGAAATATGACGAAAATAAAACAAAATGCATTTTCTTAGCTTTGATTGGATGTTACAACTGAAATCTTTCCCTATTGGATCAACTATGAAAAAGTCCATCTCCCTTGAAATTATTTGATTTAATACGCTACTCTGATATTGTGTGTTTACATCATACCACCCACCATTTTAGTAATCAATAATATAAATGAAGCATGTTAAGCATATCACTGTATCCTATTAACAGCACACGCTGTTACTGACAGTTGTACTTGCCAACCTTAGCCAAAGGGGGAAGAAACCAGAGTGGATGTCAAATGTCCAGTGTGGAGGAGATCGGTCCTGTCCAGTCCCACACACTTCACTAGAAATTGGGCTGGATGAGGGAGGATCGACTACTTTCCCGGGCGTCCGGGAGGACTCCCCGACATTCCGGAGCCTCCTGGACATTCCGTAAGAGTAGGTAAGTATGCTGAAAGAGCACCTTGTTACTGACAGAGCACCGTGTTACTGACGGCACACCTTGAGGGTAGGGAAGAGGCCACGGGTTATATATGTACTGGAAGTATAGCCCAAGTGTCCTGCAAGTACTATTGTGATGGACCGTAAGCCTTCTTCTACGGAATGTGAATATGATTGTGCAAGGCAAATTGGAGCAAGAATAGTATAGGACCTGGGTTTTCTATTCATATGTGAGGGTTGTCAGGATTCCCAATATATAGACCACAGAGAGAATGTGAATGAAACATAGTTTGGCAGATTTAAGCTGGGAAGCTGGTGACTCTGGTTTTCCAAGATTGACAGATAACTGCAAGCATAAGATGTCAGGAGGCACAGGAAGATCCATGGGAGACTCAGGCAAAAGGAGGGTCAGGAAAGCCAGGGGTCAGAAGCTGGAAAAAGCCAAAATAATATCAGGGAGTAAGCAGGAGCAATGTCAAACAAAGCCTGGGTCTGGGTCACAGGAGGAGGTGCAAAACATAGGAACAGGCAAAGGTTCAAATACCAGGGAGGAAGTCAAGATCAGATCACAGACGTTTTCACGCACCTGGGGAATGCGGCATACCCCAACATGACGTGGGCACACACCCATGTGGCATAACGTTCCCCTGTTCTGGTTGGGGAAAAAGTAAAAGTTGGGAGGCATTGTTTAAGATATAAATAAGGCTAAACTGGTATTTGTGCCGGAAAATGGGAAAGTTGAAACTTGATGTGATGCTTTCCACCATACGTATTTCCAGTCGGATCTACATTCCCACATAATAGTCTGAATTTCACAGGGCAGTTCCCAAAACCAGGATGTGAGTATGCACCAATGAATGAGCCAGGCGCACAAGCAGGCACGTTTGCGCTAATTGTAAAGCTCTGTGCACCAAGCTGATTTGCTTGTTCTAAAATTCCCTTCGCCCTGCTTTTACCCTCTAAGACAGTGTTGGCTTATCTGTGACACTCTAGGTGTTGTGAAACTGCAAGTCCCAGCATGCTTTGCCAATATACAGCAGCTTATTGCTGGAAAGGTATGCTGGGACTTGTAGTTTCACAACACCTGGCGTGTCACAGGTTAGCCAACACTGACCTAAGAGAATCGGTTCTCACAAAATCTTCGTATGAGTTCCAGTTATCCTGAACGCCTTGATGGACCTTCTTGAAGACAGGGGTAGTTAATCTCTAGTTTAGAAACCAGGAAAGACAGGCTATATACGTACAGCAATATAATGAAACAGTATGGATCAGGAGACAAGAGATGAATTGTTGCAAACATACGCTGCTTAGCTTTGCCTTCTCTGGGCTTAAATCTGATTTTGCTTCTTAAAAACAAATGGTTTGTCAACTTTAGGTTTCTTTAATTAATTGTGAGATTCATAAGTCAACGGGCTTGTGACATTTACAGATTGAAGGCTCCAAATTGGTTTGATCTGAAAGGGACGATATTACAGCTGCTTTATTGTGAGCATTCAATCTACCACAAACATGTTGGAACTGTATCCCCCGGGCTGAGTAAACAAGCCGTTAACGGTGCGCGGCCTCCATCTGATCAAAGATAACTGCTGTGCAATAAATGCCAGGATTAGGGAGCCCGTTGCATCCTGATGCGGGTGTATTTTAGGAAGGTCGTTATAAACCGCAAACAGTTTGTACTACCCCACATGTGATTTGCCTTTTTTATACCACCACGGATTAGATGCAATTTTACACAACCCGCAGATAAATAAATAATGGCTGAATAATTGAAAACCGTATTGATTTATTTAAATTGGTATAATAAACTGCACTTTGATACATTTCCTCTTAAGTGTTTAAGTGACCCAAATTATGCCACTAACATACCCATCAGTATGAATATGTCACCAATATGCCCATTAATAATAAAAATAATAATAATAATAATGTACATGTCCAGCAAGGGCTGGCTAGGGTGGGGGGCATTTATTATTATAATGATAATAATAAATAATATAACACTGTATGATACTTTAGACATGTATGGGTCTGATTCATTAAGAAAAGTAAAGCAAAAAAATGAGTAACTTTTCACCTTGGCAAAACCATGTTGCATTGGAGGGGAGGTAAATTTAAAATGGGATGGCAGATTTATAGTTTGGATAGGGCATATCCTAGATCAGTAGTTAACTTATGAAAAATAATAAACTATTTTGCACCCCTTGCATTGTAAAATGGTTTTGTCCAGGAGATTATTAATATTATTATTATTATTATTATTATAATTATTTATTGCAAAAATACTTCTCTATAATACTATTTAAGCCTGAAAAGTGAGATATGATCACATGAGGAGCCAACATTTACTGTTTCATAAAAAGATCCATTTTCAATAAAGCGAGCACCTTTTAACACCTTTGACTCATTTTGCTCTTTCTTGACACAAAACAAGTAGATAGACCTTTATAGATAAAGGTTGCTTTAATTATAAAATACGGTAAACAGAGAGTTCTGTTTTTCAATAAAAATGTGTTAAAAGGTCAACAAAGCATATTAAAACCACTCTAGATTTTTGTCTAATGAACCCAGTAAAGGTATTGTTATCAAGATTTATCAAACATTCTAAAAAGGAACAATGGAGATGTTGTCCATTCTAGAATGTACTGGATAAATGATAGCTAGAATCTGATTGGTTGCTGTGGGCAACACCTCCACTTTACCTATTGAGAAGGTTTGATCAGTCTACCCCTAAATGTACATGAAAATACAATAACGCTGTTTGCTGTTTTCTGATTTGTGTTGATAACACTCCCTCAGTTGGGAATAACTGCATGGCAGAGGTGAACCCGCGACTTCTGTATCTTTACTTAGCGCTGTTCTGTCGCATCCGAAGAGAGTGGGCGGAGGACTGGCAGCATTTCAGGTCTATATAATTATGCAAAGTGAAATTTCCCTGTGAGCATTAGCTAATCCAGGACATTTCCTTCAGTGTGACTGCTAATTTCAAGAGCGAAGATAATTCTCTGAAGAAATTATTCTCTCCCAGCTATTATACAGTCTGTGCTTAATAAGATTCACCTTTTTAATTACTGTTCTGAACCTGAAATGTTAAATATGATGCAGAGTTATCAATCAGCTGAGCAGACTGCCAAGAGCCGACAGCTTCCACACACAGGAAAAAACCTTTTAATAGTTGGCCAGTGGGGGCTTGCTTAATATTACACCACTAGCATTTCTTAACACTGTACTGTGCAAAGAGCCTCTGTTATAGTCTAATGAGGATACCAGTGTAATTCCCAGCCACAAATCTCTCAACTATCCCTATTTTCGCTCTCTCTATTTCAGGAGCCTGAAGGGGCGGGGCTTGTCGGAAAAGGTGTTTAACTATTTATGTGGGTGTCGTGGCTTTAGTTTAGATTTTTCAGTCAGGGCCTGGTTCATTCATAAATGTCCAGGAGACTCCCGAATTTCTGGGAGTCCTCACGGACTCCTGGGAGAGCAAGGCAACCTCCCGGTTCCTACTATAGTTAAGTGGTAGAGGGTGGGGCTTAGGACGCGAATCTAGCATTATCGTGGCCCTGCCCCCTGCTGTAATTGGCCGGAAGCCGTGATTGATGTTTTGGGGGCGGGGTCAATATTGTTGTGACCTGTAAGTGCCAATCGGTAGTGATGGCGGTCCTGTAGACATGCCAGAGCATGTGTTTGCAATCGAGTAACCGTAAAAATGCATTTTATGTACAGTAGGCATTAGTGACATACTGATTAATGTATTTCATGTAAAAATATTTTTAAATATTATGCTTTTTTACTAAGAAGTATATTATTAACAGCTGTTAATGTATTTAAGAATAATTTTTTTTTATCTGGGTTTTATATGTATAAAATATATATATATATATATATATATATATATATATATATATATATATATACCGCAACTACCATATAGGCAGAGCTGATTTAGCGTGTACTTGAACACGGGAGTGCCGCAATTTCTGTCCAATTTATAGACGTGCAAATTGCATTCACTTTGTGCTGTATAAGGAATTAAGCCTAAAGTATCAGTCATGATATACTTTTGTTTCTTAATCAATAGACCCTTTGACGTTATTTATGCTCAGGAAAAAGGTTATGCAACAAATAAGGGCCAATGAGATGGCTGTTTTCATATCCTAAACCACTGCAGCAAAAAGAAAACTGGAATCTGATTGGTTGCTGCGGGTGACATCACCTTTCTGCAACATTTGTACAGATGCCCCACAAACAGTCCCTTGCAATGAATCACAACCTTGTTCTAAATCTCTAGTGACAAATGATTGAAATGTTACATAACTATGCTACTAACTGCTTTTCCATATGATGTCATTGACGTTTCCTATCGCTCATGTCAATGGCGTTACTGAATGGCGCCTGGCACAAAATGGTTAATCCTAGGACCAGTTATCATGTGCTACCTGTCTAATCTCTCCACGACTGAAATGGTCATTAATATCCTAACATATCTTGTCTTGTAATTACCTTTTCCAAATTACTTGCTATCGGTTTTCATCTCCTGTTTCACATATTGTTATGTGTGCGAGGTATCACCGGACTCACTGTTTCCTAATGGGATGCAAATAAGAGGTGTTCGAAATGCAGATTAATTAAAATAAAGCCCTAGTAATTAAAAGGGCAATCATGGAGGGGGGGTCTTGTGCTTTGATTAAGATGCATATCATTTTGAGATTGGACTGGGAGTACATATTTTAAAATTCACATTATCTTTTCCTATTTTCTTTAATTTGCATCTGATTAAACTGACTTCAATGCAGCTTCGGATTTAGTGATTATATGTTTGAAATGACAGGTGAATGCATTAAATTGTTCTGAAGGAATAAAAAAGAGAGAACACTACTTATCTATTATCAGCAATCTTAGACTCTTTCCCAGCATACAATATTTAAATATACTGTATTGTTCCCAAGGCCAGATTTACAATTGATATTGCCCTAAGGATTGTTGGTGAATACACCCTAAACTAGTCAATATGCCCCACAACCCACAAATTTAATCCAAACTTGTCAACTCTCCCTGAGTGTCAGGGAGACTCCCTGAAATAGGGGTGATCTCCCTCACTCCCTGAAGAGTCTGGCATTCTCCCTGATGCTGAGCCAATACAAGATGTGGTTGGCTTCACCATCTGTGGCATGATGACACAGTTCAGAAATTGTGTCCTATGTCCATGTATTGATGCCTATGGAGGTGGCCATTTTCATGGAGACCAAGATTTAATCAAAGACTGACAGGTAAAACAACATGACTTCAGTAATGGATACAGAAATGTAAAAGACACTTCAGTCTCTAGAGATTCATTAGCTGCTTTTCTTTAACGCATAGTTGCCTACTCTCCTGGAATGTCCGGGAGACTCCCACATTTCTGGGAGACCTCCTGGGAGAGCAGGGCAACCTCCCGGTTCTCGCACCCACAATAGATAAGTGGTGGAGGGTGGGGCTTAATGACGCAAATATAGTGTCATCTTAGCCCCACCCTCTGCTGTAATTGGCCAAAATTGTGACAGTCGTTCAGGGGGTGGAGCCAAAATGATGCAACTCATAAAGCCCCGCCCCCGCATGCCCACCTCCCCCAGATCTCCCTAAAGCCAATGAGTAAAAGTTGTCAAGTTTGGTTTAATCCCCTCAATACAATTCTACCCCCTTTATTGCTTATAATAGGAAAGTATGTGGTGATAAAAGTAATGAAAAAAAGTAAATAGCATTAAAGAACTATGTAAATTTAAATTTAGTAAATTTAGCCCTGATTGTGTCTACTTCATGGAAAAGAGAATTCTATAGAAAATGATTTTGTGACTGTGAATTATTATAATATGTAGTAGATCAGTGATGGGCAACCACAGGCCCTAGAGCGGTAAGTGGCCCTCAGAGCTTTACTGCGGCGCCCAGCTCCATCCTGCTTTATTGGCAGATGTGCTTGTTGCAGCTTGTAACACTTGTTAAAAATGGCTGCTAATGTTATTACTAATAGGTGTCTCTTTCTCTGATTAAATGTTTTGTTTTACCTTATTACTGAGATTAAGGATAATGTGTGACCATTTTGATGTTTAGAGGGCCGCCCATGTAGAAGATGATGGTTGTTCCTAATTTGAACTTGCTTCGATTTGTTTACTGAACTAGCATACTTGCCTGCTCTCCCTGAATTTTCGGAAGTCCTCCCGCACTCCGGGAAGAGTAGGCAAGCCGCCCGGACCCTGTAAAATGCCGAAGTTCACGTCATTGAAGAAGCGGGGGCGGTGCTTAATTGCGTCATCAAGCTCCACCCACCCCCACTATGAAATACCTTGAATTTCTGTATTTTATGGTAGGGGCGGGGCTATAGTGACATAATTATGTCGTCATGCCCCCTTCTACCCTCTGTCACATGATCTGTACTCCGATATCCCGGAATCAGGCAGGTATGTGAATTAGTCATTGGCCCAGTAATTCTATTTAATTCAAATCCTTTGCTCCAATATATTTGTTTTTGTTCTGTTCATCAAAACAAAGCCACAACTCTAAATTTTTGGAAGGACTTCTCATTTCCTGCTGTGTACAGACTTCCCTGGAAGCGGTTTTTTTTCACACATTACACACACTTCCTCCTGTTGGGTTTAAGTGGGGCTATAAAAACAGGGAGGCACACATTTATGTCACATAATGAGTTCATATTCCATGAGATCTTGAAATGATGGCCATGCGTGTCCGTGTGGTGCACAACAGATTTTTTTTTTTATTGAAAGGTGTTTTCAATCTTCAGTCATATTTGGTCCATTGGTTTGAAGAAGTCCTCCTTTTACTTTTACTGCATATTTAGCTCTCTTGGCATCTGTATATACATCAAAGCCTTTATAAGATCAAGGCAGCGCTGTTGTTGATGTTTTTGCCTTGCCCTTGGATACGGCACAAAACTGCTCTGCGGATACATTTGCATCCAATGCGCACAGCAGGGCTTCCTTGTCTTGTATCCAAGGGCAGAAAAAAATAAACAGCTTTGCCTAGAGGATATAAAGATTTTTATTGAAAAACACAGAGTGAAGTTTGAAAGGTGATTGTAGTAGAAGTTGCAATCGTTAAATTGGCTGACGCTTGTGTCCTCCCCTTTCTTTATAATCAACTGACATGTCTATTTATTATAGGGCGAAAACCCTATTCCTGGCAACAACTGATGTTTTCAACATTAGAGGGGTTGGGTGCGATTAGCCGATACTTAGAACACCGACACTTGATTTAACGACATAAAATGTCCAATGGTGACATGTCCTACAGTAACTAAATCTAGACTCCCCTCAATAATGAGAGGTCAAGTATCTGACACTGTTATGCTAAATTCCGAAGACAAGTAATCACGGAACGGTGTTTTTACGTCAATTAAAATAGCGACCCTAACCCGATCCCTAACCCTAACCCGATCCCTAACCCGATCCCTATACGTAAACCTAACCCTGGGCCTGATTCATTAAGGATCTTAACTTGAGAAACTTCTTATTTCAGTCTCCTGGACAAAACCATGGTACAATGCAAGGGGTGCAAATTAGTATTTTGTTTTGCACATAAGTTAAATACTGACTGTTTCTTCATGTAGCACACAAATACTTGATAGCTTATTTGTACACTGACATTTAAAGTTGATATTTGTGTGCTACATGAAGAAACAGTCAGTATTTAACTTATGTGCAAAACAGAATACTAATTTGCACCCCTTGCATTGTAACATGGTTTTGTCCAGGAGACTGAAATAAGAAGTTTCTCAAGTTAAGATCCTTAATGAATCAGGCCCCCAACCCCTAACCCTAACCCGATCCCTAACCCGATCCCTAAACCCAACCCGATCCCTAACCATAAACCTAACACTTAGCTTAGATGAGACCCGGCATTGCCACTTTAAAAGCGATAATTTGACGGTCGCCATTTTAAATGACAGTACATCAATAGGTCACTGCCTCTCTCCCTGCTTCTTACCTTGTGTCGCTGAGTTAGCTGAGCATCGCTCGATTTTATCAATAAATTATGGCGATAAGTGATTTTTCTATCGCCACATATTGATCAATAGGCCCGCTTAGTCCTAAAGTTCTACTTACTATAGTGGGTTGCTAGGCAACAGCTGTTCAACAAAGATAAATGGTTGTTTTGCACACAGGAAAGGAAACTAAAAGCACACATAATCTTATCATAGGGAAAACAAATACTTAATGTAACAGCAAAGCTATTTTCAAATGGGACAGCTGTTATAAGTGATTGCACGGCTACATCATTATTATGATTATTATTATTTGCATAAGTGCATTGGAAATAAACTTGACAGCTATCCTAAATCATCTGAATAAGCACAAAAGACTAATCTCTCCGAGCCCGTGAATCAATTAGTGGGTGCAGTTTGGGATAAAAGCACGCACCTATCTGCATTTTATACCAGGGACTCAGCATGGCTTGTAAGTTAAAGAACTCATTTTATGGGATCTCATGAAGCCATCTGTCTCAGGAGACAGATACGCACACACAGCTATTAGAGTGCTGCTGTATAATGAGGTCAGTTCAAATTATATCCCGTCTCCTTCTGCATGCAGACCATGTACGGCAGCAGCTGCTCGGCCCTTTATGCAGCTACCAGCCTGCAGGAGCGTCTCGGCATTCGGGAACAAAGGTGTACAGTATATGCAGAGAGGGTTTCACTGCTTGTGGACTGTGCAGGCTATTGTGCTTTATAGTGACCAGGCCGGGTGTTACCATTAGGCAAACCTAGGCTGACGTCAGTGTTACACTGGGAGTGTGGCGCTTGGTTATGATGTCAGATCTGAGCGTCACACTCCCAGTCTGAGCTGCAGAGGATGCCTCCCCATAGGGTAAGAAGCTGAGTGTGTGTGTGTATGTATGGGTGGTATGTGGTGTCGGGGGCAAACGCAAGATTTTTAAGCCCCCCCCCCCAAAAAAAATATATAGAGTGAGCTGCTACGCATGCGGCCGCGCATGCGCAGTAGCTCCATTTGCGCGATTCTGAATTGTACAGCAGCCGTGGCGCTGTCAAAGAAGCGTCCGTGGCAGTGCTGTATTGTAGTACAACGCAGCATCGCCCCGGACGCTTCTTTGACAGCGCCGCAGCTGCTGTACAGTACCGTTCGTTCGCGGAGGGGAGGGGTTTCTGGAGAACCAGAACCCCCCCCCCCCCCCCCGTGAGAGCGCCCCTGGCTGTGAGGTAAGCTCTTCACATACACCTATCTCCCCACATTCAGAATTCCCAAAGCGGGAAAAAATAAGCCCCACCCCTGTTCTGACCAAACTTTGTCCACAAATGGGTATATTTATACAAAGCTCCACCTACTTTCCTGTTAAGCCCCACCCTTTTTTAGCTGCCCTAGAAATCGGGATGTCCCACCAAAATCTGTGCAGTTGGAAGGTATGACATACAGCAGGCCTGGCCAACCTGTGGCTCTCCAGCTGTTGGGAAACTACAAGCACCAGCATGCTTTGCCAGTAGATAGTCAGCCAATAGCTGGCAGGGGCATGCTTGTAGTTTCACAAACACCTGGAGAGCCACAGGTTGGCCAGACCTGACATATATCATATGTAATGTGTGTTGGTTTTGTATCTTGGAAAGTGTAGCCTTTGCTCAAGCCTGCATTTCCAATTTTTGTCACCCCCTAGATTATTTTATTGTGTCGCCCATACCCTCCACCATTGTCACCGGGCCTGAGTCATTAAGGAGAGCAAAGCATAAAAAAGGAGTAACTTTGAATCTGGACAAAACCATGTTGCATTTGAGGGGGAGGTAAATTTAAAATGTGGGGACAGATTTATAGTTGGGATAGGGCATGTCCTAGATCAACTTTAAATTCCAGTGTAAAAATAAATCTATCAAGTATTTGTGTGCTAGATAAAAAATCAGCCAGTATTTAACTTTTGTGCAAAATAATAAATTAATTTTCACCCCTTGTATTGTAACATGGTTTGACCCTGAGAACATTTACTCCTTTTTCTTGCCTTACTTTCATTAATGACTCAGGCCCAACGTCTTGCCGGCATGATCCGTCTCATTGGTATAAAAAGAAATTTAATGGAGTTAATTGCTTCAAACCAAGTCCTTAGTAAAATGATTTAATTGTTGGTAGTGTGTAAACAATTCAGAATTAATATACAAAATACAAACATAAAAGTGACTAGAATGATGCCCTTGACCCTCTGCCCCCTTAGGCGCGGTCAGCGTTGCGTGCATTTTTTTTGCCTGCCATCTGTTTGGCAATGTGGCTGGGGGGCACGCTAGACCTGTATTTCCACAACAGCGGAGGGGCATTAATTGTTCAGATTTGGTTTACACTGTACCATACCAACACTTAGTGAAGGGAGATGTTTGGCTGAACTAACATTCTATTGAACGCATTATGCTGCAGTGATTTCACCAATTCCTAATAAACTGATGGACTGAATATTAGTTGAGTCCTCAAAATAGTTACCTCCACTGTGTGTAGATGAGCGAACAATGTGAATGGTTTGACAGTTTAATGTTGCAGTACAATACCCAGCCACTAGGGGGAGCCGAAAGAGGTGCACTGGTAACGGCTCCTTCATCCTGCAAGACCCACAGGGCTAGCTAAATTTACTGAAAGCTCATAATATATCTGTTTATATGTCATATCTAAACACCCCCTATCTGGGTTTCGTCCACCTCCCTCATAAAGCAAACATTTAAATGGCAGTGCTATTGTAACGTTCACTATTACCTCCATCATCATCATTTATTTATATAGCACCAACATATTCCGTAACGCTTTACAATTAGGGACAAACACAGTAAACTAATAAACAAACTGGGTAAAACAGACAAGCAGGTGAGAAGGCCCTGCTCGCAAGCTTATAATCTATGGGAAAATGGGAATTTGATACATGAGGTTAAATCTACATTTTGCCTTTCGGCCCAGCCAGACTGCAAAGGTAAAAGTGATTCATAAGCTAAATGATCCTGTCACACAACAATGTTGGTCAGGGGGTAGTTGTCTTGTGTGAAATTGTGTAACGGTTGGTAATAGGGTAATGTAGTGAGGTTAAAAGGGTGGTTGAGGAATATTATAAGCTTGTCTGAAGAGGTGGGTTTTCAGAGAATGTTTGTAGACCAGAGGAGAGTCTAATTGTGCGAGGGAGAGAATTCCATAGAGTGGGTGCAGCCCGAAAAAAAGTCCTGTAACCGGGAATGGGAGGATGTGATGAGGGTGGATGAGAGACGCAGATCTTGTGCAGAACGGAGTTGCAGAGTTGGGAGATATTTTGAGACAGGAGAGGAGATGTATGTTGTGGTAATGGACAATCTGTTAAGTAAATACATTTTAAGGAAATATTGTTTGGCTTAGTCAGTGTCAGAGCCGTAACGACGGCGGTGCGGGCGGTGCGACCGCCCAGGGCGCGAGCCCAAGGGTGGCGCAGCCGCCCGTTACCTGCCTATGTGCCCAGAAGAAACCACGCTCTAATCCAAGCAACAATTCATTCAGGGCATCAGAAGCAGTTCAGTGGAACGCATGTGCGTTCCACCGAAAGCAGGAAGTTCGGCATTTGGAACGCATTTGCGTTCCAAATGCCGAACTTCCTGTTTTCGGTGGAACGCACATGCGTTCCACTGCTTCTGATGCCCTGAATGAATTGTAACCTCCCGGATACACAACTTACTGACAATTCCCAGATACACAACTTACCAAAGTGTCCCCTGTATATCCTGCACGGTAAGGTTGTGACTTTTGTAGATCTTTGTTACAGATCAGTGATAGGAAACGGAGGGTAGTGGAGGGGGCTGTATGTGCCTGGGATCTCCCCTCCAGACAGGATTTAGTGAGAATAATATGAAGTTGCACTGACTTTCTTATAGAGAATTTATCTCTAATGCTTGCTACTGATAGTAAATGTAGAATTTAGCAGATTATATACATCCAATATGATTCAGATTGTTTTGGTGAAAGGGAAAGTTGATTTCCACCTCTATAAAAATCATGTATTCTCCCCTATAAAATATCCTGTTTTTGCTTCTGTCAGTGCCTTTATGATTAAGATCTCTCATGAGACAATGTCCCTTTGATTTTCCGGCTGTCTTCTAATATCAATAATTTGGTTTGTACTTTAATATAGAACCAGTGCCATATATCTATATAGATATAAATATATATACAAGCATTTAGTTTTCATGCATTTGCAAATATGTGTAACAGAATTTTTTCAGTAAAGTGCTAACCACACCCCCACATTAGGCTGGCCACACCCACTCGGTAAATGTCACGCCCACTTAGATGGGGGCGCCGGTGCCCTGTCTCGCCCAGGGCACTAAAATGTCTAGTTACGGCACTGGTCAGTGTACAATGTTATTAAATGCGTTCATAAAATCAACTATTATAACTCCGTCCTATGGTCACAATTATAGATGATAACAAAAGATACTGTTTAATGTCCATATGCAAATTCTGCAGCAAACCTGCCGTACAAAGACCATGTCATCAGAGCTGCGATTAGGATAAATGTAATGCATCGGGATGCGACCAAAATGCAGGTCTCAGGTCTTCTCTGGTTACACATGTTTTAATTGTCCGATTTCTTTCCAACACAGTACAGTAGATGAAAGAGGAAAGTTCAGTGGATCAGCAGGAGGGAGACGGTTTATTACAAATCAGGGGAGGTAGATTGTTGGAGATGTTGTAGGGGGTCCTGGAAAGTTTTCTTAAAGTAAATTTTCAAGGATTTCAAATCTGACATCACAGAATTTCCAGCTGCGGGATATGAGTCAAGGAAAGTTATGGGCATGAGATAAGAGGGACAAGAGGAGAGAACTTGGTCTGGAAGGAGAGAGCCTGTGTGGGGAGATATTTGTAGAGATGACGTGAGAACCGGTCTAGAGCACTATGTCACTTTTACAGTAAGGCCGTGCGTCATGCAAACATCTAGCGATGACTAAGTATGACTACACCCTCTGTAATCAGTACAATAAGATGGGATTATACTGCCATTATACAAATATATATTTACTTGATTTATAAATTGTTTCTTTTTTTAAAAAATATTGATGGAGAGACAAACAGCCAGAGTTGTCAACCCGTCCCTTTAGTTACTGACACATAACAATTACATAGATTTGGTGGGGCAGACCACTTCTGGCATCTCTGGGGCATTTTAGTAGTCAGGATATAATCACACACAATGGGGGGGTATTCAATTAGGTTTTCAGTCCGCGGTAACGTACCGGAACGGGCCGTGAAGGCAATCCACGGTACCGCAATAACGTGGATTTTTCGTGCGCACCCCATAGGGTTACAAAGGAAAATCTGCGTTGTTGAAGTACCGCATTATTGTCAGTACTGTGCACTTTTCACAGTATTGCGCGTTACCGCAAACGGGAAAGCTAATTGAATATGTCCCGATGTTTCTACTCATTTGCACAATGTATGGTAACAACGCACCAGGCTGGACGTGGAAGGCCATGCTTTCCAGTCACGGATGTTGTCCAGACAGTTAGAGACCCACACCAAAGGATTGCAGGGTCTGCACTAAGGCATACAAACCCTTTAATACTAGCCAGGGTTTATCATTGGTCCAAACATTCCATAAGATCAGAAGCACTTAAAGGACGACTATCACAAAATGTAATATAATGTCCTGATGTACCCTTCGCTATTTCCATTCACAGTGTCTGTCTCTGGTGGGTTGAGTTAGAACTATTCCGTTCCTAAAACAGTTTTTGTTTTTTTTACTTGTAAATAACATTTCAGGCTCCAAAATTCTTTGCAGTGTTGCCCTGCTCAGCATTTCTCAGTTCCAGTACATTGTGTTAGCTGTTGGTTACAACATAACTCTTTGAAAGCATCCTGTGTGTGTGTACGTGTGTGTACGTGTGTGTGCGTGTGTATTTAGACTGTAAGCTCCAATGGCGCAACAACTGGTGTGAAGGGAGTAACGTGAATCATTACATGTTTTCTGTACAGTGCTGTGTAATTTGATTGGCGGTAAATAAATAAATAAAATAATAATCATAATAATAATCTCCCATGTAAATGATAAAGATTTTATACAGAGCGAGGGGGTATAGATATCCATTACTACCAATGAGTATAACAGGTCAATTTGCAAAAGTCATATTTTAATAAGGTCTTGCTAAAGTTAGAAGCATCAACATTGTGCATTCACCAGTCAAGAAAAACTTCAATGTCTCTGGGTGGGGATATCTATTAGGCTGTTGCTGCCCGTTCATCTCTCCCTCATCAGGTGCTAGTAGAAGGGCAATGTCACAGCATAATGACACTCACGGGCTGCATCCTGTTTTCATTTTCCTATGTTGAAAAACAGGATCCCCCGAATCAGTCCCAGCCTTCCATTACATCCTGCTCCTTTGTTGTGTGTTTAGCTGAATTCTATACACAGCCTTTTATTGTCTGTGTAGAATGTGAGATTCATAAAGGTTCTGAGGTTGTTGTTTAAATCTACCACATTCCATTGGAGCCAAGTTTATATTAGTGATATTGTAATATTCAAAAGATGTCGTTATTGAACATGTGGACAGTGCGATAAGATAAATCAACTAATCAGATATAGGCTTTAATGGTTTTTACGAAACTAGTTGCTAAAAGCTGATATCTGATAGCTTAGTATGAGATATAATACATCACTGCTCTTTAAATCATGTTAATAATTAAGCCCAATGAACCTGTATTACACGCCCTGGGTCTGATTCATCAAGCAATAGATTCTGAGCGCAACTTTCGTTTACTATTATATAAAAAAAAAGTGTTGTTTTTTTTGCCATGAAATACATTTATTAGATTGTATTTATGCTCAGTAGACATTAACTAAATTTTTACAGTTGCCCGTGACTGCAAACACATGTTATATTATGCATTAAAGACTGTCATTACTATTGATCAGGACTTAGACTAGCCCTGTAGCTGGAGCAAGAGATACGGCAGAGAAACAAGTAACTTTCAGATGCTCAAAACTTGATTCGGACTTGGCTGCGTGCGCATAAGTTTGACACGCCTCTACCGTAAATTCACTATGGCAAAACGTCCCTTCCTAGCCCAGTTCCCTCACGGAAATCGTAGGCTGTAGTAAGTGTCCTTTGCGTACGAAGACGCAGTGGACAGGACTGCGTTCGGGGACGTATTTCTTGGTATTGGGCTTGCGCAGAGTGATTTTGTGGACAAAATCTGCAGATATGGGCCTTGAAGGTTGGGCGTGCAGTGGATGAAGAACTAGTTTCACTGAATGGGCAATTGTCCAATTTGGTGACTCATGTCAGTAGCCAGACTGAACCAGAGAAAGAGGAAAGTGCAGGGTATTGATAGGAGTAAGACATTATATTAAAGAAAGGAGGCGGTGGATATCCGGAGATGTTGGAGAGTTTTCTTAAAGTAACTTCCAAGTATTTCATACCTGACATCATAGAAATTCCAGCAACGGGATATGAGTCAAGGAAAGTTATGGGCATGTGATACGAAGGACAATAACGGAGGTCCGGAAGAGAGAGCCTATGTGGGGAGATATTTGTAGAGATGACGTGAGAACCGTTCTATAACACTTTATATCACTACGTTTAGAGAACGGCTGATACCGGAATATGTGCACCGTACAAACGTGTAGCACTTTGTATGATCTCTAATCAGTACAATAAGACAGAATTGTACTAATATACTAATTATATGGGAATTACTCTAATATTTTAAATATTTTCATAGAGGTGAGATTGTGATTAAATCTTTTTTTGCAATTTTATTTTTAAATGGATTTCTTATAATTTATATGACGGAATAACATGCAGGAATATCAGCTCATTCCTTTAATTACCAATATATGGAAATTACACAGGCTAATTAAATGCAAGAATCTTGTCACTCAAAGCTCAAGCCAAGTGGCAGAACCGGTCTATGTGGGTCCAGCATTAAGGAGCCATACTGCACCTCTATAAGAGAGATATATTTCATGACGGGTCAGCTGAAAAGCCCCGCCCAGTTCAGAGGTCAGAAGTGTCATTTTTTTTTTCCCGGTCAGAAAACGAAAGTAAGGGTGTATCGTTACAAGGGGGAACCATTGCCCAACAACAACAAGGGGGGCATTTATTTTTATAAACTGTGGTTTTTCACCTTTCAACCTTTTTATTTGGGCAATTTTGAAAATCTCAGCTGTATGGCAGTGCAATCTGACGGCAAAACGCCACGTTCAAAATCGTCGTCCCAATTTTTGCACAACAAAACAATATGAAGGACAAGATTTTTGAATTGGCGTTTGTACACCCTGACACAAATCCGCCGGAAAGAGGCCTAACAAAAAAGAGGTTGTTCATATGAGGCAGCTCAGACCACCTACAGTTTGAATCATCATCATCATCATCACCATCATCATTTATTTATATAGCGCCAACATATTCCGTAGCGCATGTTAAAAAAAATGTTAATTTTAAAAAGAGAACACTACCTTCCTGTCCTAACCGGGTTGGTCCTTTAGAGGGGGCCCGAACAAACATTAGGACCCCCAGACCTAAGGATGTCCTTCTGGCACCCCTGGTCAGTGGGTAACAGGGCAAAAAATAAAAAATTGCTCCCTTAAATTGTACCCTGCTATGATTATCTAAACATACTGTGCCCCCTTTATAATTAACTAAATAATGAATGCCCCCTTTAGTATAATAATAATAAATGTCCCTTTAGTCTATTAATAATATATGCCCCATTTAGTTGAGTAATACATTATATATGTCATCTTTATTAAATTAATAAATAATATATGGCCATTTTTTGTGTAGTATAGTGGAAATAATACTTCATATTCTTTTCTTGAATTGGTTGGTAGAAGAAAAGACCCCAATCCCGACGCTAATGAGTTAAAGTCCGGCAAACCCGCCTACTTAATACTTAGCCAATCAGAAGTGGTCTCTCAGCCGCCATAATGTGTGTGTATATATGTATATATATATATATATATATATATATATATATATATATATATATATATATATATATATATATATATATATATATATATATAATTTGCATTTACACAGCAGATAAACGACTGTGTGTATTTCTATTGTTTTGGGCCCTCATATTTTGCACATGGGATAGGACAAAGAGCCATTTAATATTTAAGTTACAAACTTTTTCTTAAAATTAAAGTATATAGTAGATTAGTTGCGGTTTGCTGATGATGAATTCCAGATGGCTGTAAGAGAATATTCCCACTAAATATCCAATGTGCATTGCATAAAAACATTTCAATTATTGCTAGACAGATGTAAATTACTACTTGACACTGTTATACAATATTAGGAAAAGATTGTTACAAATTTGCCACCAAAATCATCCATTTGCTTATTGTGCTGATAATGGCAAACTACTAATTATTATCTCCTCAGTGATAAATATGAGATATTACACCCGTCACAGGGACAGACAGAAGAATTAGGTTCATAATCAGAAACCGTGCAAATAGTGTTTACAGATTCAGAAATTAACTGAAATCCATGATACACAAAGTGAGAACTTGTTTAAAAACACCTATAGATGTCAATTATTTTCTTATACAGAATGTAACAAGTTGATAATTGAGCTGCTGTTCATTGTCTAAGACGTCATCCAAGCTTTTTGCAGACAAGGAAAGGAGGTGAGATGGAGGGGGAAGAGGGGGGGGGGGGGGGTTCTTCAGATTTTAACTTTTACCCTGTTCCATTAACTCAGGGAACTTTCCCTGTTCCAAAACAAATTGCATTATTTACTGAAAGTGACATAGAAGTGCATCATCAATACACTTTTATTAACCGAGCGCAAATAATGTTGGCCACACACACACTGCGGTGCCGCAGGTGGTGTCTAGCACTTAGCCAGTTATTGACAAATGATTAGCTCCAAAGTGACTGCGATGCTTGATAAGATCATTATTGGACATGTTTGTAAAAGTGGTGGGTAGATCACTGCTGTAGGCCAAGGTCGGACCAGGAGTGAGGCCAGATTGGGCAGTCATTCAGTTGTTTGGCTCTTGGGTTGAGCGGCCAGATTACCGCATGTGTGGCCAGTTTGGGAATTGGTTGCTATGGGTTACTGCACTAAAGTATTCTTACACCAACCTATCATCATCATCATCATCACCATTTATTTATAACCTATGCTAGTAAGCAACCTACAGAGGCTCTCATTTACAAAGTGCATCCAAGGCACACCACAAAGTACCTTGGTTTTGCACCATTGCGGCTTGGTCAGCGCACACCAAGCTGCAACTCATCTGGCAGAGCGGGGGAAATCCTTAGGAGGTGCACTGTGCAAAAGTGTCACGTCAAAGTCCCCTCCTACTGCTTTAGTATCAACCATTTCAAATAAATAATCTTTTCTATTTCTCTCCTAAAACACTGCTTGGTTTAGTCTTATTTATGTCGTAACTAAATCAAATGAGGGGACATCAGAACTACTTTTATTACATACGTAACCTTTGTGTGTGCAACGTTGCCTAGTACATTGTTTGGAGTGTACCTAGGATTGGGATTCTCGGCCAAAGGCTAGATCAGCTATCATCCTGTATTTCTAATGTTCGGCAGAGAAGTACATTTGCAGGTGGACTCCAAGTAATATAAAATTACCCCCTGCAATAAAACAGTATCACTGTTTAAATAATACTTTTAGAACAGCAGCGTGCTTCTATTCCCCCCCCCCAAAACAAACAAACAAATAAAAAAACTCAACTAGCTGCATGCAATGTTAGCCAGGCTAATGCTAGTATTAACTGACCAACCTGTGACTGGTTAGTGCAGACCATTGTGCCTCTATGAGGGCTGTTGGTGATTGGCTGCCCTTCACGAGACAGTTAGCCAGTTGTAGCAATGCATTTCCCTTCTCCCACCTCATAGCAGCACATTATTCCCCTAATAGCAGCATATTCTCTCTACCCCTGCAACAATAAAATAAGCCACTACAATCCTCCCAGATCCCATCCAGATCCGCCCCAAAACTGACACCTTTTGGTGAAGCTCCACCCCTTTTGAGGCCCAATAATCAGGGCTGTGCTGCTAGAATCGGGAGAGTTCGGAGAGATGACCCAAAGTGACCTCACTGACCTCTGCCTGATCTCACTGTAGCTGCGGAAGTAGGGGCACTGGGAGCCCCACCCCTCCCAATCACAATCAGCCTGGTGCAATGCGGGACAGATACATGGGTGAAGTGTGACGTCAGGACAGATATTACACTGGTATCCCGGGTGTCCCTGTGTCCGTACTGCTTCTCACGTGCTGCAAGAAAAGACCTTGGGGGCCCCACGTGGGCTGCATTTTGTGCACCAGCGAATAATTAAATGCTAATTCCCAAGAATGTAAAAATCAGTTTTATGTATAATATCCTAACACCCAGTCCTGAAAGATTTGTTTTCTAGGTCCCCCAATATTGTACACCCCCTTCTGCTGTTCTGTCACACTCCCGATGGCAGTGTGAAGTTGCTGCCCGTCTGAGAAACAACTGGATTGGCAGTGGGGGATGAGAGGCGGAAGAATGCGTCGGGTAATCATTCCTGTCGTCATGCAGCGTGTTGTCCACTAGCGGGAAGCAGCCAGTCCGGAGACTGGACACTAGCGGGTTCTCGTCTACTGGTGTAAGTTGCAAACTGATAGTGATGACAATTAGCTTAGATGCGTCTGGTCCGTCACACCCGTGTAAGAGGTGTGTTATTTGGAATTTAATTTCCATCTGCGTCTTAGACGAATATTGCATCCAACATGAGGCCCCAGATGAGTAACCTTTTGGGACCGGGTTGTACGTGGAATATTCCATCCAAAACTGAACTCTCAGTATTGAGTGAAATTATCCTTTAATGATGGTACAATCACTTATTTCTACCCCACTGGTAAAAACGATCTGAAATCTGTAAAACCTTATTGAAAACTAGCTTGGAAAAAATAATTACAAAGCACATTATACATAAATAACTATGACAGCAGCTAAAAGCACATGTAAAATAAATGCACAAATCATCTCTTTTCACAAACCGGATAACTGTGATTTTTCTTTTTTTTTATATAGAAATGAAGCCTGTTGACCCAGTCTGTGGAAGGTCTGTTGTATTAAGTATCCTGTTTCCTATTCTTTTCAAACAAAAGCAGGATGTGTTTCAGGCCTTGGCTATGATTTTGTATATAATTGGCATTGTGTTCCTAGTCCTACTCCAGATACAACACAAAGCAGAATGAGCTGATTTTGTTGGTTTCACCTCTATTCATTCCAATAAATGCAAGTATAGAAAAACGGTGCAGACTGGTGAGACAAAACCGGCACTCGTATCACTGGAACATCGCACCTCTGCGGACTGTTCTGATCTTTTAACAATTCCAGCAATCTTATTGATTCTCTTATACTTTTGAGAACCTCTCAGTACTCTAATTACTAGCAAAGTAGCAGAAGAAAATACCAATGTGTATTTAATAACATGGAACAAGCACCCCAACTCCTAACAGATAACAACCAATCAAATGTAATAGCTTTTATTAATTTAACTGGCTAGGCCAGAGGACGGCAACTTCTCAGGTGGACGAGGAACTACAAATTCCAGGATGCTCTGCAAGGCTGGCAGGGCATACTTGGGCTTGTAGTCAGTTCTACGGCAGCTGAAGTGACACAGGTTGTCGGAACCTGAACTAAACTAAGAGAACCTGCATTCTGATTGGCTGATGGATTTTCCAGCATATCTGTGCTAGTTGTGGTTTGTTATTAAATAGCCTGGTAGTTTAATCGGTGTTTATTTGCATGGAAATTAAAGGGCCGGTTGTATTCACAACTTTCTCACTATTTTTTAACAGAATGAGACATCTGATTAGTATGCTTTGGCCCTGATTCATTAAGGATCTTAACTTGAGAAACTTCTTATTTCAGCCTCCTGGACAAAACCATGTTACAATGCAAGGGGTGCAAATTAGGATTTTGTTTTGCACATAAGTTAAATACTGACTAATTTGCACCCCTTGCATTGTAACATGGTTTTGTCCAGGAGGCTGAAATAAGAAGTTTCTCAAGTTAAGATCCTTAATGAATCAGGCCCTTTATTTGTAAATCATCAATACAGGTTCCGACTGACCTCTAAAGGACCATTTTTTTGACAATCCCTCCTTAACAAAACCTCTCGTATAGTAATTAGATGGGGCCTATTGAAGGGGGCTGAAAGTAATGAAGTTATTAGTGTGAGCAAGGTGTTCAGGGTGACATGGCTCTTGGTAACAGATTGGGATCCTGGGTACCCCCTTCCTTATTTGCTATACGATCGGTTGGACAACCCTTTTAAGTTCTCGTTGAATCTTCAGATTTGCTCCAATACTAAGTGGCTCTCTATAGCATATTTCATAAAGGCTTAATGTGGCAAAATAACATTGCTGACCTCAGGTATTACATCATAAACCAATACCATATTGCCCTCATTGTAGATTACTGAGTGTGTGGGTATGTATAACTCATACTTGCCTACTTTCAGTAGGCGACGTCCAGGAGAGGGGCATGACTAATGGGTG
The DNA here is from genome assembly GCF_038048845.1 of Mixophyes fleayi. Lineage (NCBI taxonomy): Eukaryota > Metazoa > Chordata > Amphibia > Anura > Limnodynastidae > Mixophyes > Mixophyes fleayi. The sequence goes on along the minus strand of NC_134411.1, from coordinate 87,434,896 downwards.
GGAGGGGGCAGGGCGCATAGAATCGTGTCATTTTGGCCCCACCCCCACAAGTAAAATGTAATTTTGTTGCTGGTCCAAAATGAAGTGATTCTCTGTGAATCGCGTCATTTTAACAAGGGAATTTGCGGGATGCGGGAGAAATGCCAGCTCTCGTGGGAGTCCTGGAGACCGACCCGAATTTCGGGAGTCTCCCAGACTTTCCGGGAGAGTTGGCAAGTATGGTATAACTTATGTGTGCAACATAAAACTTATTATTTTTAATCTTATGTTGAGTCCTAGTAATTCTAGAACTCAACCAGTGGGCCGTTCGCATCCCAGTATGACACGGCACCAACATATTCCACAATTCTGACAATTAGCTTTTTCTTTTTTTTTTATTGAAAGTTTTCCATTTGTTGAAGCCAACATTGAATCTTATTATTTTCCTACATTTGTCATTATTTTATTAGTAGATATCACATCATGTTGTACAGCTATCAGTGAGGCGCAAAATCCCACTGGGGCCGAGTGTGTATATAATAACAGAAATAAAAAGAGGCGCTCATTGACTGTGACAGTATTTTTGTGTTCAGTATAGTGCCTTAGAGTAAAATAATGAGACTGGATATCTCTAGTGATCACCAATGTTATAAAGGCACCAAATCTCCTCTGTTATTTATTAAAATTATTTCTGTTTATTTTAGGTAATAAAACAAATACAATGATTCTACATTAAACCCTAAAATGGAAATTAAAATTAAAACATACTTCCTAAGGCTCCTAAAATCAACACATAAAGCTTTCAGTAATAAGTGCCTACAAATCACTAAAAAAAAAAGTACATTCGATGTACTACAAAACAAGATGCCTAATGTAACAAAACACATCCAGATTTCAACAGCTGATTACGTTCGATATATTGTCCGTTTTATGACAATAAAATGTTCGTTCGGTGCTTGCTGATTGGTCCCATAATTTTGACCATTATCCTAAAGTCGATGTAAGATTGTATCAATATGTACCATGCCACACTGAAATAGATGATATGGTGAGTTCCAATGCAGTCCCATGGTTTTGGTGTCCAAAATAGGGAATCAGTTGCCAGTTTACTTATAAATATATTGGAAATATCTGCTGTTTGTGGTCCATATAATAAGTATCGTTGGGTACCCAGTACTTTTAAGCTGCTGCGGGATGTGTTGAAGAAAATCTGCCGCTATGCGTTCCACAGTGGAGCGCACGGGCTCTGCCGTATTTCCTGTACAGGTGGGCGTGCCTCAACGCGTTCACCTGTAGTTCAGACTTTCTCAAGAGGATGATATGTACAGAGTTTCCCTTAGGTGGCATTATTAGTGCAAGCTCAAGTCAGATTGGCTTTCAAGTATGTCTATTATCCTGGGGTAACCAATCATGGGCCTCTAGGTTCCAAAGAGTTCATCAAACTACTCGTATCTTAATTCTAATTACTTAAAATTATGGATATAACAATAATAATAATAATAATAAAGGTAATTTTAATTTCCCTTTTAGGGTTTATTGTGGAATCACTGTATTTGTTGTATTTATTACCTAAAATAAAAAAATAATTTTAATATAATAACAGTGGTGCATTTGGGTAGGTTATTATCACCATCCAACTGTAGCCTTTATAACATTGGTGATCACTAGAGATATCCAATCTCATTATTTTACTCTAAGGCACTATACTGAACACAAAAATACTGTCATAGTCAATGAGCGCCTATTTTTAGTTATGTTATTACGTTTGAAGGGAGGGACCCCTATTAAATAGAGCTGCTCTTGCAACCTAAGAGGGAGCCCAGTCCCTGAATTTGTTTAGAGTGTGTATATAGTCTTTCATTTTCTTTGTTCTTCACCTCTAAGAGGGTGGTCCTTTATTATATCCATATACGGTATAGTGCAGAATAGAAGCGTTTTAGCAGCGCAACCCGGCTTCATTCTGATATTCAAAGCAACTATATATGTTCTCGGTTTATTACGTGTTTTGTATGACAACACCTCTGTAGAGCTACTGCCAAAACTCAAATATGGGAACTCTACATCAAGTAAAGAGAAGGAAGGAAGACGAAATATGTATGTAGGATTTTCAGCAGATGTTTAGATTGCCCACAACACTGATTTCTACTAAGCTAGAGATAAGAATTTTAAACAACAAAATCCCCAATTGACCAGGAAGTGCATGCTGGGATATAAAGTGTTGCCACAAATGTACCTAATCCTGCCACAAAACCCGTCCCCTTCATCAGCAGCTAGGACTTTGTCCTCTTACAGGGAAGACATGCTGGGACATGTAGTTCCGCAGGTTGGCTACTCCAGACCCCATTGGTGGATTGTCATAGTCAATTAGGATCCTTTGTCTCCAGCTAATGGGTTACACTGGGACTTGTAGTCCCACAACAGCTGGAGCACCACAGGTTGACAATGACTGATTTAGTTGTTCCTAACAGAATATCACACCTTCAGTTTAACCTTTAAAGGTTATTCCAAACATATGACACCATATAGATATTAAGAAGGCGTCAAAATACTAAACATTTTTCCTAGATTCACAATGTTAAGTCACAAGCAGCGTTGTAGCATTGGTGTACTCTATGTACAGAAGGTGATTTTCAGAGAATTCTGGGAGTTGCAATTTACAATTAGAACCCAATTAGAACATTCAGTAATCAGCAATAAGAGACTTGTAATGTTCCACTTACCTGTATAATAGGAGCAGAAAGGTCCCAATCCACGTAAATATAAATAAAAATAATCCACTAGTCGCCGGATCACCAAGGAACCAAAGAGAATGTTGTTAGGAGCGAAGTCAGTTCAGGAGTTTGCGACTTCCCAGAGTCTCTCCTCTCTATTCCACTTTGGGAAAGAGCTGGACTCCCACCCAACAAACTTCCTTCCTGCGATTGTCCTTGGCGTTAGCCAGGCTTCAAGCCACTGAATTCATGGAGGAAACTAGATAAACTTATTTCAGATTTTTTTTTTTCTTTTCAAATTTGTTACTGAGATCTGGGCTCTGCGACCTTCTAAGGAAAGCAGAAGCAATGAACTTTCTGCTGTCCTCGGTTAAAAACTGTACAGTGATGACCAAGGGTATTGGAAAATGACGACGGCAAGGCTTTTTTTTTGTTGTTGTTAATAGGTCCAGGGGTTAAATGTATCAAGCTGAGAGTTTTTCCGGTGGGTTTAAAAAGCCAATCAGATTCTAGCTATCATTTATTTGGTACATTCTACAAAATGACAGCTAGAATCTGATTGGTTGCTATAGGCAACATCTCCACTTTTCAGACTCAACGGAAAACTGTCAGCTTGATACATTTATGTCCAGGAGTTGGAAGTAATTCTTGTGCTTTATTGAAAGTCTGTGGGAAGACACAAGTAGGGGTGACCTGGAATGGATGGAATATAGGCAAAATTGGCCTGGAGTGGGACAGTACTCGTATGGCTAGATGTGAGCTTTTTGAGACAGGTAGATAGTGAGGTTTAAAAAAAAGTCCATCAAGTCCAACCTAATATTATAGGTTCTAGCAATGTTGATCCAGAAGAAGTCAAAACAAAACCGCTGCCAATTTATCTTCACAGTGGGGAAAGTACATTCCTGACCACAATGGCGACCACTTTAGTTCCTTGGATCAATCACTACAATAAATTGTTCTAATAATTATACCTGGAGATGTCATTTCTTGTAAGATAATAACACTGGCAGCTTTTGCGTAAATACTGAGCAGATTTATTTTTCCGCTGCCATTTAGAGTTCCGCTAGGACACGCCCACTACCAACTCTAAATCTCTCTGCACATTTTAAATTTTCTCTCCTGCAGTGTAACATTGTTTTACCAAAGTGCAAACATGTTCCTTTTATTTGCTTTACTCCAAATGAGGCCTTTGATGTGGATTTCTGATAGGTTCAAATATCCACATTCTGCTTTAACTTAAGCTAAGTACACACTACAAAAAAATTCAATTGCGATATCGGTCAAACGGTCGTTAATCGTGTGATTGGCACGACAATCAGGTGAAAAACCTACAGTGTGTACCCAGCTTTACTGTTATGGAGAATTTTCCAGTAAACCACATTCTGTAAGGTTATTGCTAAAAATAATAACTTCGAAATAGAATAAGTGAATTAAAATAAGTTCCAGCTAGCAATTTTAGCTGTTTGCTTGTAATAAAATAAGGGAAGTACAACCATCCACAGGAATTGTGTACATATATTATTATTAGCTGAACGAATATCTAAATGTTATTAGTTACTAATGTCGCAGTGTAAAATGTGCCTATATAAGATATCTCACACCTTCTGCTTTTGATGTTCTGCCACAGTGGGCTGTATTCTATGCTAAATAAAGATATATGTTTTAACTACATTATCTTCCTCCTTGGAATTTATATTCCTGTGATAAAGTATTCAGCAATAGACTCTACAATGTCACACGTGTGTCACAGCAAGTCAAGATGTTTATTTTGTGAAAAATGGGATTGGCAAAGTCATAGCTCCTGAAATCCAGTTAAAACAATAAAAAATATTATTTTCTTTATATAGCACAGACATATGAACATATTCTGCAGGGCCGTACAGTCCGAGAGCTTTATTCAGGTACATCATCGTTCCTGCTCCAGTAGAGCTTACAATCTAACTTCACTACAACAGGCAGAGAACACACACTCCAAGGCCAATTTAGTTAGAAGCTAATGAAGTTACCAGCATTTCTTTGTACTGAAGGAGGGAACTGAAACATTTGGCCAAAACATTTGGGGAACCAAATGTTCCCGCCACTGTACCTTGGCACAGTGGCGGGACTACCATGGGTACAGCCTCTATGTTGCCCAGTGGTGAGGGGGCCCAGCAATCATGGGTTCCACTCCCCACCTTCCCCCTAGATCAGAAGTAGATTCCTCTTTCAGCGGTGTTGACCGCGCATGCTCAGGAGAGGCACCATATCTGCTCTTTTCGGAGCAGAGCAGTGGCGCCGGGAGGCTACAGTGGCATGGCTGGGTTCTTACCCAAGTTTGCCATGACGCACAGTGATGCAATGTTCTGCCCCTGATTTGGTACCTACCTCTGCAACTCCTCCCAAACAGCTTCCCCTGTGCTAGCTCAGTCCCGATCATATGACAGCCAAATCCAGCTGTGGTTGCTTGGCTCCTCACGGAGCATACTATTGGCTATATGCGCCTACATTAGTGAACCCAGCTACACTTTCACTGTCCATGATTGGTGCAGTTTTCATTCATTACACGATTCACTGTTGGTGTTACTGGTATTCCAGCTACTGGTATTCTGGTTGTTTTGGACCATTCTGTTTTCTGGCTGACCTCTGCCTGAACTCTGACTATTCATACTAGCCGCCTTCCTTGACTTCCGCTTGTGAGTTTGGACTTTGTTTTGTATTTTTGCTTGGGCCTGTGTTTTTACCTGCTTTATTCCTCAATATGCACGGCCCTCAGTGTATGTTTTACCCTACCTACACCTGAGCTGCCATCTTATTGGTTACTGACATAGTGTTTCCAGAATGTTCTGCCCCAGCACCTCCCTAAGACTATGAGCTAAATTTACTAAACTGCGGGTTTAGATATGGGGAGATGTTGCCTATAGCAACCAATCAGATTCTGGCTTTCATTTATTTAGTGCATTCTACAAAATGACAGCTAGAATCTAATTGGTTGCTATAGGCAACACCTCCACTTTTTCTAACCCGCAGTTTAGTAAATATACCCCTAAGCCTCTGCTACTGTGTGTACAAGAGCTGGGGGCAACTGAGTACCGGTGAGCATGAAGGTAAAGGGAGCTGCCAAATGCAAAGATCACAATTATCCTGGTTTTCGGTTCTTTCCAGGAGTCTGGCATTGGCATCACAATAGGTCAGGCTGACAACACCCTGCACTGTTAACTATCTTAATATCTCATCCTACTACAATCAACATCTCCCTCTCACTATAACTGAGCTCTGCACCTCGTGGAACTCTGGCTAACACTGGTACTCGACATTCCACTACAATGTCTCTGATCCCAGCTGCAGTCAAGGCAAACTCTCTGATCCCGAAGACTAGGAAGGAAATGATTCCATGAGGGAGTTTTTTTTTCCCAAGCACCAGTGCCGATATTTTTAATACTCTGGTACCACCACTAATAGATCAGCTATTTTAAAAATCAAATAAAACCAGTATTTAATTTAACATTAATATTTATCATAAGCTGTGTCTTACTGGCCTGAATTATATACATGAAATAACAAACATGTTTACACTTAAATAAGTCCACCATACTCTCATTCCCACTTCTGTAAAAGATTGGCATGTTAGGTGAGGTGTTTTTATAACAGTGCAGACACTGTGATTGACAACAAGGCAGACTTACTTTGCAACAATGCATTGTGTGGATTGGTTGTTGGGTAGGGTAGGGGTAGGGTCAATGAAATTCCAGTTATGTTGCGGAGTGTTCCCATAGTAGTCACAGGAAACCTGTACAGATTCGCTGTCAGCCAATCAACGCCCAGGACAGCCAACAAGCCAATCATGGTTTACTAATGGCCATTTGAATTTGGTGCCACGTTGAGCCAAAAGTCACAGAAGAGGTGCCTGATGATTGGCAGGTTCCATCAGCTCCTGAGGAAGAGACCCCCTGGGTACTTGTTCTTGGCGAGGAAGAGGACGGCCTGTATTGGGTCCTGTGTGAGAGGGCACTACCGAAGAGGTTCCTATGGAAGTGGTTTGGATCTGCCGGAAAGCGACCCTTGGACTCAGCCGTCGGGAACTTTGGACACTGGGTCCATGGAGCAGGTAATCGGGCCACAATTATTTCAGGCACTAGTGGTGTGGGGACAATTTAGTCGCTAGTCCTACCTGCAGATAGGGGATCAGTACCGGTCATTTAGAGACCGCGCCTAGTCCATAACCGCATTTGACCCTATTTTACCCCATGCCCTGTGTACCTCAGTAAAGGTATGCCAGGGGTGGTCCCTACTGTGTTCTATGTATCCATGTATTGCACTGAGAAGGGTTTTGCTGTTATTGTTTGCTGTATGCTGCTGGTCTACCTTATCCCCTCTATTGTGTATTTCAGTGAGTAGGAAGTTGTGTGGGGAGGGGTTTGATCTGTTTCCACCGTAGACACTGAAGGGGCTGCGCACGTTTTCCGATACTGCGGTACCTGTACGCTGTGGATCTCCCCTTGCACCCCTATGTGAAGAGAAATCAAGAAAACCGAACGTGGCAGGTGAGTGCTTTCTTTCTTTTTTGTTTATCCTTGTGTGTCTTAGACTTGTTTCCTGCAGGGCTTTGCTGATTAGTGTGTACAAATAGGAGGATCCGAATACAGAATTTTGAGGAAAATTGAGGAATCCCTGCAGGGATAATTGGTGCAAGACTTCAAGGACTATTGATGCACCTCCACGTGGAGCCCTTTTGTGAATGTCCCAGAATCCTGAACAGGTAAGATCAACAAATGTTTCCCCCTCCCCGCATTGTTAACAATTACTCAAATCCCTGAATTCCCAGCTTTTTTACCTGTACGAGTTCCCATCAGGATACTGTCCTAACGATGTGGGAGGAGCTTCGGCTGTCTGTAATGGAATGGGAAGAAGTTCTTTACTTTTTAACAGAGCTGCAGTGGAATAACAGGTTAACAATGATCAATGTGTTTTATCTTCACTATTCATATTTAAAAAAACTGAATTTTTGGGTTTATTGGTCCTTTGAGATTTTGCTTGTTTTGCAATGTGAGGATGCTCAGGGGAGGGCTGGCAAATTTTAGTCCGAGAACAAGACTTGACTCAGCAGCCTATTAGGAATATTTTAAAGGAAAAAAATGCAGATAGCCCAGTGTCTCAGCCCAAGGTAGCCCACTATGGAGCCGCTCCTGGGGGGCAGATACCCCCTTTCCCCCCAGCTCAGCCCGCCCCTGAGGATGCTCAGTAGCCCTTACCTGAGATTCTACATGACATTTTAACCAATTGTGACCACATATTTCTGCAATTCCCCTATCAGAATTGGACAATCTAGCAGTTGCAAATATATCCTTGTATAGAACACAGCAGTGTGCATCAGTCAAGGATACACACTAATCAGTTTTCAATGTGTCTCTGCTTATTTTATTTAAAAAAGGTCCTTCTCAGCTTCCCCACAATGTAAATATAAACCCAAGCAGCTATTAGTATCAGTGAGTGTTCCAACCCATCACAAATGTCTTGTCGAATATTTCCAATTTAACATGAGCCTATTGGGTTGACTTTGATAAACAATCTGTCAGAATGGTTCATTCTTTACATGATCTGATACTTCAGATGGATGTCCTTCCTGTAATTACTTCTGCAAATAAATGCACAAACATACAAGATTACGTTATTACAGGCTTTATTATGGAAATAGAAATTAACTATTGATCTCCTCTGTTTGGACCAGTGGATTTTAACAGTGGAACAAAAGATAATCTAGTTTAACGTTGTCTCGGTGAACACACAATAGTGTCTGATCTGACATCTACGCGCTTGTTGTGCTGTTCCTGTAAGCTGCGTATTTTTCATCGTTCAGCTGATGATTTTTCCTGACGTTAAAAGTTGTCAGGATTTTCATACATTTAGAATTTTACAGTCTTTATATATTTTGTATTGCTATTATTGCTAGTAGAGGTTATGCAGATTTCTATCTCTGTTGCTCTGGCAACCAGGGAATCGGTGCTTAAGAAAAATTCTGGTTATAACATTGCGATATATTGGTACAACATGTTTTTGCTGCCACCCGCATGCAGATAGCCAGAGATTGGAAGTCCTCCCGCCCGTCCGACCTCCAGGCGGTCGTTTCTCGGGTTTGGTATATAGCATCTATGTATCTAACAAGCCTCCTTCAAGACCGAGTGTCAGGCACCGTCCCGCTGTCTCCTCGGTCTGCGCATGCACGCTCCGTTGCTAGGCAACGGGACGCTTCTCTGAATTATCGGCGGCAGCTGAGAACAGCGCTGCCGCCCCCTACTACCCCATTGGCTCCTTAGCCTTTATAAGGAGCTTCCTGCCACACACCTGTGACAGAGTATCAGGTCTTACCTGCCTCCAGCGTTTTCCTGTGTATCCAGTTTCAGCATTGTTCCTGACTTCCCTCGTTTGCCTGTGACCCTTCTGACCCGGACCGTTTGACCACCCTTTTGGATCTGCCTTTATACTTCGCTTCCTGACGTTAACGACCCGGCTTGTCTCACCATCCCTCCGGATATTCCTTGTGTACCTCCTATTACCAGAACGTTACCGACCTGGCCAGTCTGACATCTCTTCGTGTATCTGCGTGTTCCTGCAGCGGAGTCCATACCTCCTTGCGGGGGTCCCTGGTGAATACCAGGGGCACGTTGGATTCCGCACCTTCCTCCGAGTTGCGCCAACAATAGCAGGTACGCTATATAGTTGTGACACTGAGTAACTAAAGTCCACAAGGTTTGGGATCCTTGGTATACCTACCACCAGACCCCACTTCTGGCACCCAGTAAATTCCTCATGTCACACCTTTTTACTTGATACTGAATGGGGGTGGTGCAGGTCTCACCACTCTTCTGCTTGATTCTTACCTCTTCACCTCTCTTTCTTTTATCTCTTTTTACCGCCATTGCGTGGACCCAGCTTCCCCCTTTCTCTTTCTTTTTTTTTCCTTTGAGACCCTTCCTCTCCCTCCCCCCTTCTTTTCTCTTCCCATATATTAGGGAACACTAACAACTTGTATCTTTCTGAGGAATCCCTTAGGGAACCTATCGGGCACCTTGGTTCCATAACAACGTCCACTAGCTGGAATGTACAAGTTACAAATTTTACATAATTTTGATTATTACTATCTTTTTGGCTTATGTCTGTACTCTTATAGTTGTATACTTGATTGGATGATCCTCTGTTACTGTATGTATGTAAACCCCAAATGCAATGTATAATTAATCCCTTTTTCTTTTTTGTACCTTCATTTTTATTGTTGTTATGGAAAATAAGAAGATTTAAAAAAAAAAAGATAAATTCTGGTTAAGTAGATAAATATTGGGCCTTTGTAACAAATAGATTATGATATTGAGTGTTTTGCTAATTGATTTTCTGAGGGGTTCTAAACATATAAGGCTTGATTCATCTTCACACGCAAGCGCGGGAATCGTACGTGTGCCCGTATTCAAATCCAAGTGGATCTCGAGATACATTTCCATTTAAATCTGATTATAGGTACTCTCTGCCTAAACGTTACTTGCCATATACAGACAGAACAGAGCGCAGGATAAGCACAATCATATGTGCAATATAAAGTCCAATCAGAATGCATGCAAAAAGAAATAGTTTATAAACTAAATTACCAACTTATAATACTATAATCATTAATAAAGGTGTGTTTTAAATAAAAAAATATTTTTTCTTTCTCCATTAAATATATAAATCAGGACGTTCTTAATGCGAACAGTATATACAATCCGTTTTATGGTTTCTCTTACTTGCAAACACATGTTCTGCCTTACAGCACTGGGGTCATGAGTCCAATTCCCGACCATGGCCTTATCTGTGAGGAGTTTGTATGTTTTCCTTGTGTTTGCGTGGGTTTCCTCTGGGTGCTCCGGTTTCCTCTCACATTCCAAAAACATACTGGTAGGTTAATTGGCTGCTAACAAATTGACCCTAGTGTGTGTCTGTCTGTCTCGTTCTGTCTGTGTGTGTGTGTGTGTGTATGTTAGAGAATTTAGACTGTAAGCTCCAATGGGGCAGGGACTGATGTGAGTGAGTTCTCTGTACAGCGCTGTGGAATTAGTGGCGCTATAGAAATAAATGCTAATATTAATAATCCAGGGCTTGAATCAGCCGAATCTACACTGGCACTCACTTAACACGCCCTTACTGTCTATTGCCTACTATTATTGTAATATACTGTATTGCACTGTTATTCCATGTACTCTCTTGTTGTTTGCCCTCTGTGCGGGGCTGCGGACCTCGTGGCGCTCTGTAAATAAAGGTTGATATTTTTATTATTATTATTATTACTTTTATTATTGATAATAATAATTGGCTACGATAATCCGCCCCTTCCCGTCTCCGTTCCGCCACTTCAAGCCGTAGGCAGACATGAATGTCATTTGCGTTCGGACATGAATTGCGTGAAATTATGTTCATTGGCGTAAGTCCTGTTCTGGCGCAGCGCTGAGCTATGTCATGCCAGATACGCCACGCAAATGGATTTATGTCTAAAGATGAATCCGTCTCCGTATGACAGTTATAGATGTTCGATTTGGCTGGAAACTGTTTCTTAAACTGGGTCTTCGAATCGGAACAAAAATTTGAACGGAGTTTCTTGAAATTTAGATGGCTTAAAAAAAATCTAGCTTAATTTGAGCAAGGTAAACTGGTTCGACCATGGTCAAGCTGGTTCACACATGATCGAGGCAGTTTGCACACGAGCAATTGTAAGAATTACAAATGAAGGTCATTTAAGAAGCCGTCCCTACAGCTCTGCCCTAGGACAGGACCGATGTGTCTTTTCCACAAATAATTACTGAATAAATACAGGGAAATAACCCTGTATAATAGTACAAATTATAGACTGATACCTTCTGCGTTGCTGCTTACAGACGCATGCTTTCTGCTTGTTTGCTACATGTTGTCCCAGATACATCTTATTTACTTATTTCTCTCGTCCCTACCGGCTAACTTCTCCACATGAGCTGACCCAGATCCGGTAGGGCACAGTGTGTGTTAGACGGGCAGCGTCTATCCCTTGCTGGCTTTGTACATTGAACTACAGCGGGAGCGACTTGACACTGTGAATCTTAAAATAATGAATTATCGCCCACAAAATCTTTCAGAAAGTGCCCCCATGTGGTTCCTGTCCAAACTCTGTGCTCATTATTCCAGCAGTGTGCTTTTTTTTAAAGCCTGCATTAAACTTTCTTTCTTGTAAAGGAAATCACTAAAGTAATGATTAGGTCCTGTTTGCCTAGTATAACTCATTTATATCTTAGGGATATTATAGTTGAAAACAGATACTTGATTGGAGATTCAATTCAAAGCGTTGTGACGGCAGTCATCACGGCGATGTCCGGTTGCGCACATTGGCGCCTATTACGGTGTGGAATCTCCACTAATTTTTCTGGGCACCTCTGTGGGTGCAAAGATAAATGAGCGGGGATTTGGGGCCGGACATCGCCTTGGAGTGTCTCAGCGGACTGTACCGGAGGAATGTCGGGTAAATTCTAGACTCAGCAGCCTATCATCATCAACATTTATTTATATAGCGCCAGCAAATTCCGTAGCGCTTTACAATTGGGAACAAACATTAATAAGACAATACTGGGCAATACTATACAGACAGAGAGGTAAGAGAACCATGCTCGCAAGCTTACAATCTATGGGAAAATGGGAGATTGAAACACAAGGGCATGTGCTACATCATATTGCACAATGGACCAGCTAGAATGCAAAGGTAAAAAGTATTCAGTGGGCTGTGTGTGTAGCAATGTTGGTCAGAGGGTCGTTGTCTTGTGTTAGCTGTGTAGAGGGTGGTAACAGGGTAAGCTAGGAAGATTCAGAGGCTGGTTGAGGAATATTATAAGCTTGTCTGAAGAAGTGGGTTTTCAGAGAACGCGTGAAGGTTTGAAGACTAGAGGAAAGTCTTACTGTGCGAGGGAGGGAATTCCACAAAGTGGGTGCAGCCCGAAAAAAGTCCTTTAACTGGGAATGGGAGGATGTGATGCGAGTGGAGGAGAGACGTAGATCTTGTGCAGAACGGAGGTGTCGAGTAGGGAGATATTTTGAGACAAGTGAGGAGATGTATGTCAGTGCAATTTTGTTGACGGTCTTGTATGTTAGCAGAAGCCTATTAGGAACGTTGTAAAGGAAAAAAATGCAGGTGGCCCAGTTAACCCAATTAACCTACCAGTATGTTTTTGGAGACATACATTTTAGATTGTAAATACAGAATAATATAAATGATTGTAGAACATCTTTGGGGTATTACAGTAAAAAGTAAAAGGTCCCTTTTTTCCAATGTGGTTTGGCAACTTTAATCAATTAGGTAAAGATTATATATCGTCTTATGTCTAAAGATGCCTTCTCCCGCTGATATATGACTACCCTATGAGACCATAGGCCACACCGCATTGAGGATCAGTCCCACCAACTTTGGGAAAATTGGGATTCTTGCTGCTGTGTTTACTGGACTGATTTTTCACACGTTTAATATTTTTCTTCAATACATATTGAATTTTATCATAAAGCCCAAAGAACAAGAACTTAATTTAGTATGCCAAAAAAAAAAGAGAAAATACATTGTGCAGGAGGTCATTATTAAAAAACAGGGACATTTTGGGGGACAAAACTTTCTAGGAACAACTTGAAAATCTGGGACCATCCATAAATATTAGGAACGGTGGAGAACGAGTACAATTTTTTCTGGATGCATTACCCTGTAAGGTCGAAGAACTCATAGCTGCTCTACTGCAGAGCGTCCACTTTTCCTTATAACTGTAAATGTGCTTATTAACTTCTCTAGAGATCTATAAAACATTGGTCTATTCCTCGTATAAGTCAGTGATGGGCACAGACGTCTCTAGGGCCTCATTCAGCCCCCCGATCCTTCACCTGCGGCCCTCAGCTCTTCCTGCTTTATTGTCAGATTTGTTTGTTAGAGCTTGTTAGGTTTGTTTAAAATGTTGCTGTTATGTTATTACAGACAGGTGTCTCTTTCGTTATTAAATGTATTATTTTCCCTTATTACTGAGACTAAGGGGTATATTTACTAAACTCCGTGTTTCAAGAGGTGGAGATGTTGCCTGTAGCAACCAATCAGATTCTAGCTGTCATTTTGTAGAATGTAGTAAATTAATGATAACTAGAATCTGATTGGTTGCTTAAAGCAACATCTCCACTTTATCAAACCCAATGTGCGGAACTTTTGAAGGTTAGGGGGCCGCACCACGTAGCCTTAACATTAACTGCTATAAATGTGAATCTAAAATATAAGTTGCCTAATATGACAGAGCTGCTAGAAACCAGTGGTAATCGTTTTTACGACGTCTGTCGATAGAAATTTAAAGCGGCTATGTGGGGACCCCTAAGGTTAAGTGTTTAAACACTTAACCCGACATTGCCGCTTTAAATTTCTATTGACAGACGTGGCGATGGCGTCAGTCGGCAGTGCCCAACACTTCTCCAATCGGAATCACTTGCGGTCAGCATGGTGCTCCCATCGGAGATGTCTAGCGCCGGGTTGAAGGTAAGTCTGTTTATTTCCCAATCGATTTTTCATAATCTCGGATTTTCTTTGTAGGCCTTCTCCATGTCGGAGTAGTGGACATCGGTAAAGCGTACCAAACCCGCTAGAAACATTCAGTTTATACACAGAACATATAAGATAAAATTGAGATTGTGGGGGAAAGTTTTTTTCTTAAAGCACATCAAAATCCCTGCTTGTGAGTCTCTATTGAACTGCAAAGATGTGAAAGGGCTGATTGAGAATAGTAGCTTACATTTAGCTATATAACAAATATAAGCACAATGACTAACAACTTAAAAAGATGTTGTTCTACATATTATCCCCTAATGCTGTTTTTAGGTCACGCCTGAGCTTGGAATCCTGAGACGGAATCTTGTAGGGAATCTAAACTTTTAAATGTGTGTAAAACAGTCTTGTCCTACAGAATTGTCTCAGTTTTGTATTTTCACTGTTACACTTTCAATCATATTAAGTGCAATGGTTTTTCTATAAGTGAACAGCTGCGTCCCTTAATTTGTCAGTATCGTACTAACAGGTCACGCTATGCGGGGATTTAGCCGCAGTGTTTTCACATTTATACACGGTATTGTTTGGTTTATTATATTTTCACTTGTTTCATTATACTTGTTCTCTTGTGTTAAGAATACTGTGCATGGCTCGCAGCAGTTTAGAAAAATCGCCTTTTAAGTTTTTGTTTCATTCATTATTCAGTGCTGTTGAGCAAGTAACAAGTGAGCCTTTTTCAAAGACGTCTCCTGGGAGGATGATTACAATGCTGTCATATTAAACATTGCTAGATGCCTTCAGGGACCGTTGTGAAGCTGGTGCATTGGCCACTTTAAAGGAGGTTAGAGTTAAAAATACCCTCTGGCTGGAATTCATTTTTATAGCTTTATGTGCCGTGTTTCCACTGCAGAATGTATGGAATCAGCCCTGCACTAGTTGTATATTGCAGGTCAAATTCAGTAATGCAGTAATATACTGAGGAGCATCTGTCATACAACCCTGGGCAATCAGCCCATACAATATGGAAAATAGCAGAATAGCCCAATGTGCCACTTAATTTACTATTGTAGTTAGCTGTACTCAGCCAATTAACTGATATTTTAAAAACACCTTTCTCAGACGTTAATGTATCCAGCACAGCCAACTGCAACAGTAAATTAAATGGGAAATTCGGAAACAAAACATTTTGCACCGGTTAGAAGGAGTCATGTTTGAGGGTCTAAACAAATTCATTAACTCCACTTATCATTTATTTATCGCCACTATTTCCGCAGCGCTGTACAGAGAATTCACTCACATCTGTCCCTGCCCCATTGGAGCTTACAGTCTAAATTTCCTAACATACACACACAGATCGAGAGAGACTAGGGTCAATTTTAATAGCAGCCAATTAACCTACCGGTATGTTTTTGGAGTGTGGGAGGAAACCAGAGCACCTGGAGGAAACCCGCGCAAACACAGGGAGAACATAAAAACTCCACTCAAGGCCACGATTGGGAATCAAACTCATGACCGCAGTGCTGAGGTAGAAATGCTAACCACCGAGCCACCGTGCTGCCCACTTCCACTGAATGCAAGTTAATGGTGTGTGCAGCTACCAAAATATGTTTTTAGGCTGCCGCCGATCCCAGACAGGAGTAAGCGCAAGTGGGTATGTGGTCATGAAACAAATCATTTACACCTGAAACCCATTTACATGTCTTTACTAGTGTTCAAAACAAATGCTACCAAAAGCATGATTGTTCATGCCAGTGGTTAAGGAGCACGATACACTCTTAAAACTTCTTTCAGTTGAAACTTACAGGCTTATTTATACTGCATTCAGTGATAATCTGATAACTATTGTTATTGTTGCCATTTCTCTTTCCCAATTTGGGCTTGGTTTATTTCAGTTTTGAGAGTTTACAATGTTGGGTAAATGTATAGTTTATTTAATGTGGAAGAAATGTTGTTATGGCATCCGGCTTGTCATTAGATCACCATGACGTTTGCTACACTGTCATTTAAATACAAGGCACCACTTTGCTAGATATAAATATAGAAGTGGATGTGTTTATGAAGTGTTTAATCAGCGTGCGCCTTGTGATCAGACGCTTCCTCTCCGCGTCTGTTTCCTCCTCTTCAGCAGATTGGGGCTGAATCATAGACACATCCCTGTCTTTGTGAAACAGATAATACAAGTGCAGTAGTCTGTGGAAAGAGAGTCAATCGCACAGGAAGATATTTTAGTGTTTGTCACAATGTATCATCATCTCCATCTAACCCTATTCTCTGTCAGGATGCGCCACAACAATGCTTATCTGTTCCAGACTTTGGAATGTGGTTTGATAGGCCGAATAGCCAATCACTTTATCCAGCGTTTTATTATGTTCTATGTAATAGGAGCACCATTTATACCTGAAGTGTGTGTGTTCATTAAAGCTGATTGTGCTTTATTTCCGCCTGCTGTCTCAAACAACTCTGTGCTGACATAAAGAATGAATCAGTATTGTAAATATAAATTATAAAAGGGATCTTCCATAAGTAATACCTATCTATCTCATATCTATTTATCTATCTATCCATCTCATATCTATCTATCCATCTCATATCTATCTATCTCATATCTATAATATATCTATCGCATATCTATCTATCTCATATCTATCTATCTCATATCTATCTATCTCATATCTATATCTATCTCATATCTATGCCCGTCGGCACGACTCTACAGGGAAATGTAACCTCCTAGTAAGGAGTGTAAGTGTTTCTGTGTTATTTTTTTATATATATTCCTAACGTCTCTTGAATCATTAGTGCTAACTTATTTAACTTTTCTTTAATTTTGGCTACTGATTTGGTTTAAATTCCCAGGATTATTGTCATTGAGGCCTGCCCTCCTGTTCGCTCACTAAAAATATAGCAACCAAAAGAGCT